>NC_053036.3:630189735-631434735 GCF_002575655.3 Aegilops tauschii subsp. strangulata | reverse complement strand
ATAGAAAGATTAAGAAGAAAAAAAAGATTCAAAATAAAGTAAAGGTAGGCGGGGAATAACCTTATTTATGACAAGTTTCAAACTAGTAAAGTATATCCCTAGGATAAAGAAGAAGAAAAGTGGGCTAAGGAAACTCGCAAGGAAAGTTCCAACCGATCGTCTACTTAAGTTCGAGAGAGTTTTCAAAGCACAAAAACGTATCCCTATGTCTGTTTTCAAAGCACAAAGAGTTCTTGACGAGATTCGCTGGCGTTACTACGAGGAAACTGTTATGATACTGAACCTCATGACCTATCGAGCATCTTATCCCATCTTAAAGTTGGTTTATTCGGCAGCCGCAAATGCTACTCATTATAGGGATTTCGACAAAGCGAATTTATTTATTACTAAAGCCGAAGTCAGTAGGAGTACTATTATGAAGAAATTCAGACCTCGAGCTCGAGGACGTAGTTTCCCCATAAAAAAAAGCATGTGTCATATAACAATTGTACTAAATATAGTAAAGAAATCTAAATAACCTTTAGATCCATCTAAGATTTCGATTCCCAGTAAAAAAAATATAGAATAGAAAAATATGGGACAAAAAATAAATCCACTCGGTTTCAGACTTGGTACAACCCAAAAACACCATTCCTTTTGGTTCGCACAACCAAAAAATTATTCTGAAGGTCTACAGGAAGATAAAAAAATAAGGGATTGTATCAAGAACTATATACAAAAGAATAGGAAAAAGGGCTCGAATAGAAAAATAGAATCAGACTCAAGTTCCGAAGTAATTACACATAATAGAAAAATGGACTCAGGTTCAAGTTCCGAAGTAATTACACATATAGAAATCCAAAAAGAAATCGATACGATCCACGTCATAATCCATATTGGATTCCCAAATTTATTAAAGAAAAAAGGAGCAATCGAATAATTAGAGAAAGATCTACAAAAGGAAATTAACTCTGTAAACCAGAGATTTAATATTTCTATCAAAAAAGTGAAAGAACCTTATAGACAGCCTAACATTCTTGCAGAATATATAGCTTTCCAATTAAAAAATAGAGTTTCATTCCGAAAGGCAATGAAAAAAGCCATTGAATTAACTAAAAAAGCAGATATAAGGGGAGTAAAAGTAAAAATTGCGGGTCGTCTCGGAGGAAAAGAAATTGCACGCGCCGAATCTATTAAAAAGGGTAGACTTCCCCTCCAAACAATTTGCGCTAAAATTGATTATTGCTGCTATCCAATTCGGACTATCTATGGAGTATTAGGTGTAAAAATTTGGATATTCGTAGACGAAGAATAAGTAATCTTGTCTTCGGATTCTGTCCATTGATAGAATAAAAAATGACAAGAGACTTTTTTCCTGAAATCCCTGCAAAAGAAGAAATTATACCTCTTTCTATAAGATTTAATGAAAATTGATAAATCATTTAATATAATTGCTATGCTTAGTGTGTGACTCGTTATTTTTTTCTTTTTTTAAAGAAAAAAACTTAGTAATTATAGAAAATTAACTAATAACCAACGTATTGCTTCGTATTGTCGAGATCCTAACTAAGAAACAGTCACTATATGAATAAATACCTCTATCATAAATGAGTAGATGTGTCATATAGTTGTAGCAACTGCAATTTTTTCTCTAAAAAAGAAAAGGGATTCTAGGTTGTGAAGCAAAACTAAAGGGATGTGGATAAAGGGAGGGATGATAGAAAGAAGGAAGAGGAAATAAATAAGATATAGGATTCCACTATGTATGGTCTATGAATTACATCATAAAAGGCAATGTGATAAAGCATCAATATAATAAAAATAATAGAGAATTAAAAATTGTAACTTGAAACAAGAACTACAAATTTAAAGCAATAATAAAGAGCCGCCCGGGTTAATAAAACTGAGAAAATTAACTCGGAAAGAAATTTTTTGGAAGCTCCGTTGCGGGATTCAGACCTAACCATTCAAGGAGAAGCAGTGGGAACGACAGAACCTATGATTCCATAGGATTTTATTGAAAAGAATCCTAACACTTCATTGGGTGGGATGGCGGAACAAACCAAAAAAATTGTCTTATTTGGTAAGTTTATAAATTAACAAATAAGACAGGAAAGAGTAAATATTCGCCCGCGAAATTCTTATTGAATTAGAATACTTTACCGCGATTCAATAAGAGTAAAAATAAGGATTTTTTTAAGAAGGATTACATTATCTATAAATATAGAATTTAGATAAATATACACACACATCTGGATATATTCTAGATCTTCTTTTTTGACTATATATTATATTTTTCTGTTTTAACAAATTCAATATAAAAAAACCGAACTTTTTCTATTATCTATTAATGTGTATCTATCCGTACCGTAATATTTTTGAATATTATGAATTAGAGAAATTTGAATATTTTTGAATATTATGAATTAGATATGCTCTTCAAGCACTTGAACCTGCTTGGATCACGGCGAGACAGATAGAAGCAGGACGAAGAGCAATAACACGATATGCACGTCGTGGTGGAAAAATATGGGTACGTATATTTCCCGACAAACCGGTTACACTAAGACCCACGGAAACACGTATGGGCTTGGGAAAAGGGTCCCCCGAATATTGGGTATCCGTTGTTAAACCTGGTCGTATACTTTATGAAATGGGGGGAGTATCTGAAACTGTAGCTAGAGCAGCTATCTCCATAGCTGCCAGTAAAATGCCCATACGAAGTCAATTTATTCGATTAGAGATATAGAACCCTAAAAGGGGTATGGAAGATAAAAAAAAATGCCCGGTTTTTCTTTCTGGAAAGACAATATTTCTTTCATCCTTTTGCATTGAAATAACAAATTGAAATCAAAATAAAAAATAATATGATTCAACCTCAGACCCTTTTAAATGTAGCAGATAATAGTGGAGCTCGAAAATTGATGTGTATTCGAGTCATAGGAGCTGCTGGTAATCAGCGATATGCTCGTATTGGTGATGTTATTGTTGCTGTAATCAAAGACGCATTGCCCCAAATGCCTCTAGAAAGATCCGAAGTAATTCGAGCTGTAATTGTACGTACATGTAAAGAGTTCAAATGCGAAGACGGTATAATAATCCGCTATGATGACAATGCTGCGGTTATAATTGATCAAAAAGGCAATCCAAAAGGAACTCGAGTTTTTGGCGCGATTGCCGAGGAATTGAGAGAATTGAATTTTACCAAAATAGTTTCATTAGCTCCTGAAGTATTATAAATACTAGTAGGCGAAATTGAGACCAAAGAATTAATTTAGTAGATTGTGTTTTACGTATATGTTTTAAAATCCAAAATGAAAAAAAAGAAAACATGTTGATTATAGAAAAATTAGGAGGAACCTAGAATTAGAGTCTTATGGGCAAGGACACTATTGCTGATTTACTAACCTCTATAAGAAATGCGGACATGAATAAAAAAGGAACAGTTCGAGTAGTATCTACAAATATTACCGAAAACATTGTTAAAATACTTCTACGAGAGGGTTTTATTGAAAGTGTTCGGAAACATCAGGAACGTAACAGATATTTCTTGGTTTCAACTTTGCGACATCAAAAGAGAAAGACTAGAAAAGGAATATATAGAACAAGAACCTTTTTAAAGCGTATCAGCCGACCCGGCTTACGAATTTATACCAACTATCAAGGAATTCCTAAAGTTTTGGGTGGAATGGGAATTGCTATTCTTTCTACTTCTCGAGGAATAATGACAGATCGAGAAGCTCGACTAAACAGAATTGGGGGAGAAGTCTTATGTTATATATGGTAATCGCCCCGCCTATAGTGCTCGAATTCTATCTCGCCCTTCCTATTTTTAAAATAAAAATAGAAAAATAGGAGAAAAAAATATGACAGAAAAAAAAATAGGAGAGAAAAAAAAAACCCGAGAGAAGCAAAAGTAACTTTCGAAGGTTTAGTTACGGAAGCCCTACCCAATGGAATGTTCTGCGTTCGGCTAGAGAATGACACCATCATCCTAGGCTATATTTCAGGAAAGATACGGTCTAGTTCTATACGAATACTGATGGGGGATAGGGTCAAAATTGAAGTAAGTCGTTATGATTCAAGCAAGGGACGTATAATTTATAGACTTCCCCATAAGGATTCGAAGCGTATCGAAGACTCGAAGGATAGCGAAGATTTGAAGGATAGCGAAGATTTGAAGGATACCAAAGATTCAAAGGGTTAGGTTTTTCTTTTTTTTCTAGGGTAATAAATTCTAAGTTCTAAAATTCAAGCGAAGAGACTTATTTTTTCCAAAAGATTAGATTCATAGTTTAAAAAAGGATACGGAAATATGAAAATAAGAGCTTCCGTTCGTAAAATTTGTACAAAATGTCGACTGATTCGTAGGCGTGGACGAATTAGAGTCATTTGCTCTAATCCGAAGCATAAACAAAGACAGGGGTAATCTTTCGAAAAAGAACTTTACTTTCTAAAAAGTAAAAAAAAGTACCCGCGGAAATGTTCCAATTCCAAATAAAATAATTTCATTTAAAATAATTAAAGTAAAGGGTTTATTTTACCCTGAAACGGATATCTTTGTATCTTTTTTTCTTTTTTTTATTTCTAACTCATATTTATGAGATAATAAAATATGGCAAAAGCTATACCAAAAATTGGTTCACGTAAGAAAGTGCGTATTGGTTTACGTAGGAATGCACGTTTTAGTTTACGGAAGAGTGCACGTAGAATAACAAAAGGGGTTATTCATGTTCAAGCTAGTTTCAACAATACCATTATAACTGTTACAGACCCACAAGGTCGGGTGGTTTTTTGGTCCTCGGCCGGTACTTGTGGATTCAAAAGCTCAAGAAAAGCATCACCCTATGCTGGTCAAAGAACAGCAGTAGATGCTATTCGTACAGTAGGTTTGCAACGAGCAGAAGTTATGGTAAAGGGCGCTGGTAGTGGAAGAGATGCCGCATTACGAGCCATTGCTAAAAGTGGTGTGCGATTAAGTTGTATACGCGATGTAACACCTATGCCGCATAATGGATGTCGACCGCCTAAAAAAAGACGTCTGTAAAAGAATTAACCCGCTTTCAACTTTCATTTCAAGAGAAATAAACGATTCAATGATAAAATAATAATACTAGTCTATTATGGTTCGAGAGGAGGTAGCAGGATCCACTCAAACACTACAGTGGAAGTGTGTTGAATCAAGAGTAGATAGTAAGCGCCTTTATTATGGTCGTTTCATTCTGTCCCCGCTTAGAAAAGGTCAAGCGGACACCGTCGTTATTGCCTTGCGAAGAGCTTTACTTGGAGAAATAGAAGGAACATGTATCACACGTGCAAAATTTGGGAGCGTGCCGCACGAGTATTCTACAATAGCAGGTATTGAAGAATCCGTACAAGAAATTTTACTAAATTTGAAAGAAATTGTATTGAGAAGTAATCTCTATGGAGTTAGAGACGCATCCATTTGCGTCAAAGGTCCTAGATACATAACTGCTCAAGATATCATCTTACCGCCTTCCGTAGAAATCGTTGATACGGCACAACCTATAGCTAACTTGACAGAGCCCATTGATTTCTGTATTGATTTACAGATCAAGAGAGATCGTGGATATCAGACAGAACTCAGAAAGAACTATCAAGATGGAAGTTATCCTATAGATGCTGTATCGATGCCTGTTCGAAATGTGAATTATAGTATTTTTTCTTGTGGGAATGGAAATGAAAAACACGAGATACTTTTTCTAGAAATATGGACTAATGGAAGTTTAACCCCTAAGGAAGCACTTTATGAGGCTTCTCGTAATTTGATTGATTTATTTCTTCCTTTTCTACACGCGGAGGAAGAGGGCGCTAGTTTCGAAGAAAATAAAAACAGGTTTACTCCACCCCTTTTTACTTTTCAAAAAAGATTAACTAATCTAAAGAAAAACAAAAAAGGAATTCCATTGAATTCTATTTTTATTGATCAATTAGAATTGACTTCTAGAACGTATAATTGTCTAAAAAGGGCCAATATACATACACTATTGGACCTTTTGAGTAAGACTGAAGAAGATCTTCTGAGAATTGACAGTTTTCGTATGGAAGATAGAAAACATATATGGGACACTCTAGAGAAGCATCTCCCAATTGATTTACTTAAGAATAAACTCTCGTTTTAAATCCATTGCAATTTTTTTTCTTCTTCTTTTTCGAGTTAGAATAAAAAGAAAACAATTTAGCATCTTTGGTACAATCTATATTTTCGCGAAATGGATCATAATAAAATGGATTTTAGGTATCTAGGGAAGATTCACTTGGAAGTAACTATTTCCTAGATACCTATGGTACTTCACGGTTGAATGAATCAAAAAATATCTAAAAAAGACCTAAAGTTAATGATTTATCAATGGGTAATGTTGCTCCAATACCTAACCAAAGAGCTACTACAGTACCGATTAAAAAAACGGTCGTAGCTACTGGGCGGCGAAATGGATTTTGGAATTTATTGACATTCTCTAGAAAAGGTACTGTCAATAAGCCTGTTGGCACAGAAACCATTAAAAGAACGCCCAATAACTTATTGGGTACCGTACGGAGTATTTGAAACACGGGAAAGAAGTACCACTCGGGTAATATTTCCAGAGGAGTTGCAAACGGATCTGCCGGTTCACCATTCATTGATGGCTCGAGAACCGCTAAACCTACATTACATGCAATAGTACCTAGAATTACTACTGGAAAAATATATAAAAGATCGTTGGGCCATGCGGGTTCCCCGTAATAATTATGTCCCATCCCTTTAGCTAATTTAGCTCTTAATACAGGATCATTGAAGTCTGGTTTCTTTGTTATTGGGATAGGTGAACTCTTTAGGATCCATCCCCCAAAGGAACCGGACATGAGAATTTATCATCATCCGGCTCGAGCAAGAGTGAAAGAAATAAGACCGCGGAAGATCCTTAATAGAATTAAGTTTTATAATGACTCAATGACTCTAGGCAAGAAAAGCTTTATCAGATTCTCTTTTCCGAAGTTGCACCTACAACTACTCATTGAAAATAATCCTATTCTTATGGGTAAATGCTCAATATCCAAGTGGGCTTACAAATTTGATCATGATCAATTGCTTTGTGGATTGTCTCATGTCTCTTGATTAGTTGGTATTTATCCCCTCAATATCGCAAGTTTCTTACCTCCAAACAAAATATTTACTTGTTACTAATAAAAAATCAAAAAGTTTAGCCTACATTCTTCCTTAGATCCCTTCTTTTACTCCGATAGTATTGCGGATCACAATCGATGCAAAGAAAATGAATGCATTTCCATACTATAATAAAAAGGTAAGTGTAATAAATAGAGAACTGGATCATGTCACATGACTTATTCCATTTCTACTCTATGGGATCTTACGGAGCCTGTTCATGGATGACATGGTTGCGGTATGATCATAGAAGATATTCTCCTCAAGTGAACCAGCCTATCCTTCCTAGGTAGGGGACTTACATGTTGATTGGATGCGGAGACACCTTTGGTTGTGAATTCTAATGTGGCAGATCCAATTCTTTATCTGCATGGCCAAATCAATAATTCAAGTCACACACTCCCATAATCCGCCTTTTTTCTTTCGTAAAATTAACTTCAACTATTTGTATTGTATAAAAATACTTTGGAGTTGAAGAGAAGTATCCAAATGACATGTGTTATTTTACAATAACCCATGCTTGTAGCAATGAAATACCAAAACCTACCCGATATGATATATGATAATTATAATTCTCTATGATATGCCTTCCCTATAAAGGACCCGAAATACCTTGCTTACGTATCATTGGAAAGTGCATTAACATAAATACGGCAGTAAGCAGAGGCAGTACAAAGGTATGTAAACTATAAAAACGAGTCAAAGTGGATTGGCCCACACTAGCACTTCCGCGTAATAACTCCACTAAAGGCGATCCTATTACCGGAATGGCGTCAGGTACACCTGTCACAATTTTGACTGCCCAATAGCCAATTTGATCCCAAGGCAAAGAATAACCAGTTACACCAAATGATGCAGTCAAAACAGCCAAAACCACACCTGTGACCCAAGTTAATTCACGGGGTTTTTTAAATCCCCCTGTGAGATACACACGAAATACATGCAGGATCATCATTAAAACCATCATACTTGCTGACCATCGATGAACTGATCGGATTAACCAACCAAAGTTGGCCTCGGTCATTATGTATTGAACCGAGGAAAAAGCCTCTGTAACGGTTGGTCGGTAGTAAAAAGTCATAGCAAAACCGGTAGCGACTTGTACTAGAAAACAAGTAAGTGTAATTCCCCCTAAACAATAAAATATGTTGACATGGGGAGGAACATATTTACTAGTTATATCATCTGCAATTGCCTGAATCTCAAGACGTTCCTCAAACCAATCATATACTTTATTGAGATAGGTAACTAACCCGAGTCCCCCTCTAAGAGCCGTATATGAAAATTTCATCTCGTACGGCTCAAGCAGAAACACAAAAATTTTCAACGAATATTAGAAAAAAGGTTCAAAACTTCATCAGCCACTGAATTGGGTCGATTTGCCTTGAAGATATCAAATAAGAAAAATCCGGAATATCTTCTTTGTGATGATAATGCCAAAAAATCTCAAGTTGGCGCGTCTTTCTTTCTTCCTTTCCCTTATGTTGGTCATTAGAGGCTTCTTGACTTTTCTCTTCCCTATAAAGGATTTGTTTTTTTATGCGTAATATAGAAATTATCTTGTTGAGATCCTATGAATCAGTTCAATTAAAACCTTAGATTCATACTAGAGCCACGATGATTTAGTCTCAAGCTAAACAAAAGGCAAGGGTTCTTCGAATAAGAACCGCTTGATAATCATTTATTGAATCAGTGTAATGACTCGACAAAATCGAGAGAAAAAAAGTTGTCTTTTGGGCAAACAAAATTGGAAGGAAGAAAATTTCTTTTTTATTTTTATTTAAGAACTACTTGAATTTTTCAGTCTGGTTGCGAGGTCTTAATAGTGAGTATGAATCATAGTTCCATTTTTTTTGATCCACTCTATCTATTTCGTGTTCCAGATACTAGAATAAATAATATCTGACGAATTAGAATCATCTTGATAGAGATAACAGGCCCTTTCTATGTATTATCAATAGGATCAATTCTAACAAGTCACACACTCATATTCCAGAGATACCGAAACAAAAAAATTCCGCGGTCGAACTACCATAATATTTAGAAATGTAGATCTTAAACTAGAAAGGCTTTTTTGGATGGAAAAACTCTGACTTCCTAGTTTTAGTTAGTAGAAACCTAATTGGTTAAAATTCCGTCCAGTAAAACGGAAGAATTATAAATTTCTAAAATGATAGATAGGAATATAGCGAATAAAGCCATTGCGATCCCCATAAAAGGAGTAGTCCCCCAACTCGGGGCGACTTTCCCATATTCCGAATTCAAGGGTTTCAGTAAACTACCTGCACCAGTTCGTTTTGGCCTAGGTTTAGAACTATCTTCAACGGTTTGTGTAGCCATAAATTCTATTTAATCATTGGTGTTGACTTTGTATACTATTCCGTTGTAGTTGTAAATACACGATCTTTTCGTAGATCCATTGTAATCTTGAAATTCTATAAAAATGGAAACAGCAACTTTAGTCGCCATCTCCATATCTGGTTTACTTGTAAGCTTTACTGGGTATGCCTTATATACCGCGTTTGGGCAACCCTCTCAACAATTAAGAGATCCATTCGAAGAACACGGAGACTAATTTAAGTAAGAAGTCTCCCAGATAGGGGGACTTCTTACTTAAATGAAATTATTTTATTCTTTTAGTTGGAGTTGGTGGAACCTTAGGTGGTTCTCGGAAGAAGATAGCGAAAAAAATTATCCCTAAAGTCGGAACTAAAAGGAACGTATAAACCAATGCTTCCATAGATTCGATCCTGGTTTATTTACAATTATAACTTCCACACCTATTCATTTGTCATTTGGGAGAATTTCCCATATAAAGAAAGAAAAAGAGTCAAAGAAAGGATGGGAGATGTTTCCCATGTCAAATCAAAAAAGAGAGGTGAAAGATACTATAACAATGTGTATCAGACTGCCTGTTTCCTTGTAGTTGGATCTCCCACTTTTTGGAATGTTCCAAATTCCACTTGAGCATCCAAATCTGGATCAATACCAGCAAAAACATCTCGGAACAATGTTCTAGCGCCATGCCAAATGTGTCCGAAAAAGAAGAGCAAAGCAAAGGTAGCATGACCAAAAGTGAACCAACCCCTTGGACTGCTGCGAAAAACACCATCAGATTTCAAAGTAGCCCGGTCTAATTCAAAAATTTCCCCTAATTGAGAACGCCTCGCATATTTTTTTACAGTAGCAGGATCAGAATAACTTACTCCATTAAGTTCGCCACCATAGAACTCCACCGTTACACCTACTTGTTCAACACTATATTTGGATTCTGCTCTTCTAAAAGGAACGTCTGCTCTAACAATTCCCTCCTCATCTACCAAAACAACCGGAAATGTTTCAAAAAAAGTAGGCATACGGCGTACAAAAAGCTCACGTCCTTCTTTATCTCTAAAGACGGGATGTCCTAACCATCCAACAGCTATTCCATCCCCATTGTCCATTGAGCCTGCTCTGAATAATCCCCCTTTTGCCGGATTATTACCAATATAATCATAAAAGGCTAATTTTTCGGGAATTTTAGACCAAGCTTCTGATAAACTAAGATTTTCGGCTAAACCATTGCTAACTCTTCGATATATTTCTTGCTGAAAGTATCCCTGATCCCACTGATAACGAGTAGGCCCAAATAATTCGATTGGGGTCGTTGCTGACCCATACCACATAGTTCCAGCAACTACGAAAGCTGCAAAAAAAACAGCAGCGATACTACTGGAAAGTACAGTTTCAATATTGCCCATACGTAATCCTTTATATAGACGTTGAGGCGGACGGACACTAAGATGGAATAAGCCCGCTAATATACCCAATGTACCCGCAGCAATATGATGAGAAGCTATCCCCCCCGGAACAAAAGGATCAAAACCTTCTGCACCCCACGCTGGATTTACAGCTTGTACTTTTCCAGTTAGTCCATAAGGATCGGATACCCATATCCCAGGACCATACAAACCCGTTACATGAAATGCCCCAAAGCCAAAGCAAGCCACCCCTGCAAGAAATAAATGAATTCCAAAGATCTTGGGCAAATCCAAAGAGGGTTTTCCCGTCCGCTCATCAGAGAATATTTCTAGGTCCCAATATACCCAATGCCAGATCGCTGCCAAGAAACACAAGCCAGAAAACACAATATGCGTACCTGCCACACCTTCATAACTCCAAATACCCGGATTTGTTACAGTTCCTCCTAAAATACTCCAACCACCCCACGAATCCGTTATTCCTAAACGAGTCATGAAGGGAATTACGAACATACCTTGTCTCCACATTGGATCCAGAACAGGATCAGAGGGATCAAAAACTGCTAATTCGTATAAAGCCATTGAGCCAGCCCAACCAGAAACTAGAGCTGTGTGCATTATATGCACCGCAAGCAATCGACCCGGATCATTCAATACGACAGTATGAACACGATACCAAGGCAAACCCATGGAAATACCCCTTTAGCAAAGAAAAATAGACACGATGTCGCTTTATTTTATCGCATTGAAAAAGACTATCCATATCCTATGTACCTAACCCTTCTAGGGGATTCTGTGTCAGAAAGCGCGAATATTTATTTCATTCCATTAAAAATAAGAAGCCAATTCTGTTCATAAGAAGAAAGAGAAGCAGATCTATTCTATACTCGATAAGTGCCAATATGCAATGGGTAACTTGGCCAATTTGGAAAAAACGAAGAATAGATCGCTACCCCTCTTTGTTTAGCATTCGAATCACCCATTCCTTTTTCTTTATTCAATCTGTCTTACATTCCTTATATGTATAACCTTTCAATCTACGTATTAATAGAATCTATAGTATTCATATAGAATAAGAATAAAAATTAAGACAATAAACTGCGGATTCTTTCTTTCTGTTCCATTCTTACGTTTCCATATTAAAGTGTGGTTTTCTTACTTAAATTTAATAATATTAATCTAATATGCCCATTGGTGTTCCAAAAGTACCTTACCGGATTCCTGGAGATGAAGAAGCGACTTGGGTTGACTTATACAATGTTATGTATCGAGAAAGGACACTTTTTTTAGGTCAAGAGATTCGTTGCGAGATCACGAATCATATTACAGGTCTCATGGTATATCTGAGTATAGAAGATGGAATTAGTGATATTTTTTTGTTTATAAACTCCCCAGGCGGGTGGCTAATCTCAGGAATGGCTATTTTTGATACGATGCAAACGGTGACACCAGATATATATACAACATGCCTCGGAATAGCCGCCTCCATGGCGTCCTTCATTCTGCTTGGAGGAGAACCCACCAAGCGTATAGCATTCCCTCACGCGAGGATTATGCTTCACCAACCTGCTAGTGCTTATTATCGGGCAAGGACACCAGAATTTTTACTAGAAGTAGAAGAGTTACACAAAGTTCGCGAAATGATCACAAGGGTTTATGCAGTAAGAACAGGCAAGCCTTTTTGGGTTGTATCTGAAGACATGGAAAGGGATGTTTTTATGTCAGCAGACGAAGCCAAAGCTTATGGACTTGTCGATATTGTAGGGGATGAAATGATTGACAAGCACTGCGATACTGATCCAGTGTGGTTTCCAGAAATGTTTAAGGATTGGTAGTGTCCGGATTTCTTGTAAAGTTATTTCACAGCTAAATTCGTGTTTTCCTCGATTTAATAGAAAATAGAAAGACTTCATGATGAGCAATCATCAGGTTAAGATGGATCTAAACCAATCCATTTTTTTCTATATACATACAACATGCCGACGGTTAAACAACTTATTAGAAACGCAAGACAGCCAATACGAAATGCTCGAAAAACGGCCGCGCTTAAAGGATGCCCTCAGCGTCGAGGAACATGTGCTAGGGTGTATGTGCGACTCGTTCAGATCATGACTTCAAACAAATATAAAAAAAATTGAAGTATCCATGATTAGTACCAATGAATAGGATATAGCTTCTCTATCCTAGATTTCTATGGTATATGGAATTTATGGTTTCCTTTGGTGCAAATCCAATTATCTAAATTGGAAATAAGAAGCAATTCTCCCATTGGTAGCAAATGGTTATCCATTAAGCGGAGGAAATAGTAATAAAAAGAAAAAGGCTTATGCTCCTTTATCTTAAAAGAACGGACTAACAGGGTCAGCTACTTAGCCAACTTTCATAATTAAATACCGTCACTGTATGGATAACTCTTATTGTGAAAAGAGCTATTTACTCTATAATGGATAGGTAGAGCCAAAGAATGTGGACTATACAAGTTCGCAATACCTTTTGATGAAAGAAAGGGCTCCGGTGTATAGAGAGGGCCTCACCGTTTAAAAGGGAACCATAGAAACGATGGAACCCACTATTTTTTTAGTATTATTAGAATGAATTTGTTATTTCGTATAGAAATAACTGAACGGAGTGGAATAAAAAATCGTGGTTGGGAAGGTTACTATAGCAAAAGCCATTGGAATTAATATTTTATATATCGAAATAATTAGTTTTGTTATTAATGAGAAAAAGGGTGGCTAAAAGAAGAGAAATCATTAGTTATTCATTAAGGTTAATTTGATTCAATGACCAGAGTTCCGCGAGGATATATAGCCCGGAGACGACGAACAAAAATGCGTTCATTTGCCTCAAACTTTAGAGGGGCTCATTTAAGACTTAATCGAATGATTACCCAACAGGTAAAAAGAGCTTTTGTTTCCTCTCATCGAGATAGAGGTAGGCAAAAGAGGGATTTTCGTCGTTTGTGGATCACTCGGATAAACGCAGCAACGCGGGTATATAAAGTATTCGATAGTTATAGTAAATTAATACACAACCTGTACAAGAAGAAATTGATTCTTAATCGTAAAATGCTTGCACAAGTAGCTGTATCAAATCCAAATAATCTTTACACGATTTCCAATAAAATAAAGATCATCAATTAAAGGTATAAATAAAGTAATATACTGGAATAATAAAAGATGAATTCCCGGAGAGGGAACTCCGGGAAGATACAATAAATTAAGATTAAGTGGTAGGAATCAACGAGCTGGATTACTTTCTTTATAATATATATAGGTCTGGCCCTTTCGAATTCTAATAAAACATCAACAATCGGAACTTAAGTTCCGGTTGTTGTTTCTTAAATTTTGGTTGTTGTTTCTTAAGTTTCGATTGGAATTGTACTTTTGCGTTAATTGAGGAATATGTCTATTTTTTCTGGGTCTAGAACCTGTAATTATTGAAATTGACTGGGCTTGAAATTGCTTTTCGTTCTCATAGTTACGAAACGGTAAGAAAGATAAAATACGAGCCTGTTTTATAGCAAGAGTAATTAATCGTTGTTGTTTCAAGGTTAATCTATTTATTCGTCTTGATAATATTTTTCCTTGTTCACTAATAAATCTATTAATTAAACTCATGTTTCTATAATCAATTCGATCTCCCGGGCCAATCCGGGGACGCCTACGAAAAGGTTGCTTGAATTTACGAAAAGTTTGCTTGGATTTACGAAAGGGTTGCTTGGATTTATTAAAAGTTTGCTTGGATTTACTAAAGGGTTGCTTAGATTTAAGAAAAGGTTGTTTAGATGTATACATGATTTATTCCTTATTTAAAATTTGAAAATTTGAAAATTCACTTCTTTATTTTATTAATTTAGGATCCAGAAGAAGTAGTTTTTCTTTGATCCATATCTTATTTGATTCATATTATAGTATATGAATACCCTCTATACATATGAAATAATATCTACCGGAAATCAGATGAGTTGATTTGTATTTTGTATTCTATACTATGTTTTCTTTATATATTAAATATGAAGTTCTTACTCTTTCTGTTGTTTGGAAAGATCGAACACACGATGTTCCTATTTCTTTATTTCGTGATGAGTCGTATGCTTGCGACAATAACGACAAAAAATTTTGAATTCTAATTGTCCGGGTGTATTGTGGCGATTCTTTTGAGTACTATATCTAGAAATCCCCGTCGATTCCTCATTGGCACCTTTTCGAACACAACTGATGCATTCCAAAATAACTCTGATTCTAACATCTTTTCCCTTGGCCATGAACCTCCTTTTCTTTTTGGATTGACTTAACTTAATTCTTCTACTTATTCTTTTATTCTTCTATTTTGAATCCGAAGAAGAAGAATAAAATTCATTAGAATAATTTTTTTATTCTTAAATTAAGTAATAAAAAATAGAGAAATAATTAAAGAATACAATCCTTGTCGAATTAGCAAAGATTTTGGTTCGAAATCATTTCATTTAATTAGCCAGCCCCACCTTTTCTATGCTCTGATTTCTGAGGCCTTATTTAGCTTGGGTACCCCTTTAAATTGAATTTCTATTTTCAAAAATGGGGTTTACAAAATTTTTAATGACTCTGAGGTTCAACCCAATCCATCTTTTCTTTCTTTTTCCTTCCGATACTAAAAAAAGATTGAAAAGGATCAAATTTTGTCATATCACGAAGAAATCTATCCCTCCCATAGCAATAACTAGAATTAAAAAAAAGGGAATGACAAAGCATCTGGGAATAAACGATTAATTTCTATCAATAAACCTGCTAAAGCACCAAACCATAGAGTACTTTGCACGGGTGCTACAGAGAGATATGTTTTTATATCCCGCATTGAAAATCCTCCTTCCTTGTTGGAATACATATATGATCATAAACTCTTGCCCAAGATTGTTATGCTATATATAAAATGAACCATATCGACGAAATTTTCCTATCCCTAAAAAAGAAAAAGATGACCCCTTCTTCCTATATATTAGCAAGGAAAAGTAATCCTTCTTTTATAGGCGAAATTATATTGGATTTTATATGTATATAATTCCTTAATTATATGAGACCAAAAAGAAGAAATGATACGAGGGTTCTATATATAGATAGAGAAAGAAAGAAGAAGAAAATAGAAAGAAGAAGAAAATTATGATGTGGAAAAGAAGACAGGAATTGTGTACAATGGCATTGTACAACAATTTAATTTGGAAAAGGGATGTAGCGCAGCTTGGTAGCGCGTTTGTTTTGGGTACAAAATGTCACAGGTTCAAATCCTGTCATCCCTACCTATTACTTCTTTCTTCTTTATAGGCAGTAGCGATGAGATCAATTAAAGTAAAGTGGGTATAACTTGAATTTGTGGAGACTATACGTACGTGAGATACATTAGGAATAGAAAAAGATTTTCTTTTTGAATGAATGAAAGCGCTCTTAGTTCAGTTCGGTAGAACGCGGGTCTCCAAAACCCGATGTCGTAGGTTCAAATCCTACAGAGCGTGATTCCATCTATTTTATGTCGAAGCAGAGTAAAATAACTTAACAAAATTGAATTGTAACTCCAATTTCAATTTTACCTCCTCTCTGGTCTGGAGGAGGTCAATCAAAAAAAAAATGACTCAATCAAAGATCCAACTGATCCCCACGCCTGTATTGCAAATACGCAGTCACGAATAATCCCGCTAAAGTAATAGGAATTAGGCCTAAGACGATTCCAAATAGAAAAACTTCAATCATTTCGATTTGTTTGAGGGGATAAAAAAAGAGGTACGATCTATCCCTAAATAGTACTCTAAATTATCCACGAATCTCAATGACCAAGAAAAGAATTCCTAATTAGTCTGGAAAAGAGTCGTAGAATGCCAGGAATCCCAAAGAAAGATTTTTCTTTTCTGAATTATAATTATTCAGTCAATTCAAATAAGGCGTATCTTGTTCAAGCCAATAAATAGAGCTGGGGTTATAGTTAAAGCAGCCAGTAGAAAACCAAAATAACTAGTTAAAGTAAGCATGAAAGAGTTAAATTCCATTTTTTTTACTACACTACATATGTTGGTAAAGCATTTACCTAAGTTATGGAAAATTCAGAATTCATCAGTTATTTTAGATAATACTAAAAAACAAGGTAGAGTAAGATACAGAAGTGTAAAAGAAAGTGGATTCATCAGATGATACATGAGTCCCTAATTCCGAATCAAGAGATTTGTTGTGGAATTTGTCAATTGAGTAAAGTAATAATATTAAGAACTAGATCATCTAACCCCATTGAATTTCATTTTTTCATTCAATTTTCAGGGAAATTTTTGAATAAAAGATAAATAAACAATTGAATTTGAAAAAAAAAACTTCTTTCTATTTTGGATAATTTCTTTTTCAATAGGACCCTCTTTTTGGAGTGAACGATCGAATATTCCCCTATTCCTTCTTATTTTAACTGATTGTATTCCATATGGAATAAGAGGAGAACAAAAGCATTCCACGACCTGCCAAGGGGCTGTTAAAAAAAAAGAAAGCTCTTCCTTGAATTTACTTTATTTTTATTCCTTTTTCGAACTCCAACCAAAGTAGATTCGAAGACGAGTCACTTCAATTATCCTTTTAAGTTCTATTCTATCTTCTGTCTTTCCCTATTTCATCTCGTAAAGTTCCGCGCTCACAGTTTGGTCA
Organism: Aegilops tauschii subsp. strangulata; assembly: GCF_002575655.3. Lineage (NCBI taxonomy): Eukaryota > Viridiplantae > Streptophyta > Magnoliopsida > Poales > Poaceae > Aegilops > Aegilops tauschii. The sequence continues at coordinate 631,417,198 of NC_053036.3, read as the reverse complement.
AGAAAGTTAGACCTAATCCAACAAACAATACAAGGATGAATTACGAATTATGAAAGGATAGATTTCACATATACTTGTCCTTGTATTGTGTCAGTATGAGAATATCCTTCCTAAATTATTTATCCAAACCTATTGATCATTAACTTAGATTTTCCCAAGATTTTGGCTGCTATTCCGAATTACTCTATTATTCCGAAGCCAATGAAAAGTAAGTAGAACCTACAAAAATGGGGTTTTCTATTGATGCCTTGAATAACATATAGCTTACCTATAGACAAAAAAAATAAAAAAGTAATTATGTTTCGGAACCAGGCAAAACCAGATTGCTGTGCCATAGGAAGGATAGCTATACTAATTCGGTATACTCAAAATACACCTTTGGTACAAAATTGACAATCTCACAAGGATGAAATATCAGTAATTTTCTATTTACTGGTCGATCCCATCTTTTACGGAATCAATTCCTTTTTTGAATGTACAAAATTTTTGGGAGTTCAGCATGTCTGGAAGCACAGGAGAACGTTCTTTTGCTGATATTATTACCAGTATTCGATACTGGGTTATTCATAGCATTACTATACCTTCCCTATTCATTGCGGGTTGGTTATTTGTCAGTACGGGTTTAGCTTATGACGTGTTTGGAAGTCCTAGGCCAAACGAGTATTTCACGGAAAGCCGACAAGGAATTCCGTTAATAACCGACCGTTTTGATTCTTTAGAACAACTCGATGAATTTAGTAGATCCTTTTAGGAGGCCCTCAATGACCATAGATCGAACCTATCCTATTTTTACAGTGCGATGGCTGGCTATTCACGGACTAGCTGTACCTACTGTTTTTTTCTTGGGATCAATATCAGCAATGCAGTTCATCCAACGATAAAACAAATTCCAACTATAGAACTATGACACAATCAAACCCGAATGAACAAAATGTTGAATTGAATCGTACCAGTCTATACTGGGGTTTATTACTCATTTTTGTACTTGCTGTTTTATTTTCCAATTACTTCTTCAATTGAGAGAAAGAAAGAGACTAATAAGAATTCTCTTATCCCATTTGGAAGGATACCATCCTTATAACTACCCATGACTGTTTTTGTCTCTAGCATGACCAATTGATAAAATGTGGAGGAAAGTAGGGGAAATGGCCGATACTACTGGAAGAATTCCTCTTTGGCTGATAGGTACTGTAGCTGGTATTGCTGTGATTGGTTTAGTAGGTGTTTTCTTTTATGGTTCATATTCTGGATTGGGTTCATCTCTATAGTAATCGGAGGGACCAGATTGTAAACATGAAAAAGTAGGAGCTTAGCGGGTCCTTACCCCCCTTTATCTGATTAGAGCGGAAAGGACCCGCGGAATTTTTACTCTTATAACGCGAATTGAATCTATTCGATTCACTCTTATGAAGCAACAAGAAAAAGAGATCACTCGAGGATCCAATATCTTATTCCACGAAGGAAGTATCCTGAAAATCCTTGATTTAGTTTCGAGTAATAAACTAATAAAACCTTAATCAAAACTATTCAACTAGCCTAAAAATAAAAAAACCTTCAATGGAAGAGTTTACTTTTTTTTTGCAAAATTTCTGTAAATTTGAAGTTGAACTTAATTAAACAAGCCAAGCAATTTGCTCACAATCACAAGAAATTTTTCCCCCGCCATATTTTCTTCCCCTCTGTTTGTCCACTACCTCGGCTAAACCTAAGCAAAAGAAAAAGAGGTCCAAGAGACAGACCCGAATAAAGAAGAAATAGTAATCTTTGACGAATTAGGAAGAAAAAGGATTCTTATTTTGATACAAGAAGAATCGGCACAAGAAAAAGCCTTTTTCTTGTGCCGAATAGACGATTAAGAAGACCTGCAATCCCTCCGAAAAGGAAGAAATTTTAATTTTATTGTTCTCGCCTTTGCCTTGGATTCTCTTCTTTTGCATGGGATATAAATAAGGAATTCCAGACATCTCATAAACAAAAAGCAGTCTAAACAAAAAAAGGATTTCCAAAATAGATCATAGATAATTCTAGCAATTGCCAATAAATCGAGGCTTTTTACCAACTTGATGGTAAGAAATCCCGGGACCTAGAAATTCATTTCGTACAATTGAACCTTTTCAAACTGTTTCTTTTTGAGAACCAAAAAAACTTGTGCCAAAATAACGGATGCGAAGAAGAACAAAAGGCCTTGGACACGTAATGGATCCTGAAGCACGATTTCTGCGTCCCCCTGACCAAAACCTCCCACATTAGGATTGCTTGTTAATGGTTGATCAAGCTTGATGGATTCCCCCTCTGAAACAAGAAGTTCTGGTCCGGGAGGTATAATATCAATCACTTGGCGTCCATCTGATGCATCAACTATGGATATTTCATACCCCCCCTTTTCTTTACGTAGTATTTTTCTTACTATACCTGTTGACGTAGCATTATAGACTGTATTGTTACTCTTGCTACCATCAGGATAGATCTGTCCTCTTCCTCGGTTTCCCCCTACATATATGGGATATTTTAAGAAATGAGCATCTTTCTTCGTAGCAGGATCAGGGGAAAGAATGGGAAAGACAATTTCACTATATTTCTTACCGGGAACAGGGCCTATCACAAGAATGTTTTTTTTATCGGGACGATAACTCTGAAAAGCAAGATTTCCTATCTTTTCTTTTAACTCAGGGGAAATACGATCGGGCGGCGCTAATTCGAATCCCTCGGGCAAAATAAGAACAGCACCTACATTCAACCCTCCCTTTTTCCATTAGCAAGAACTTGTTTCAATTGCATATCATAAGGAATTCGAAGAACTGCTTCAAATACAGTATCGGGAAGCACAGCTTGGGGAACTTCAATATCGACGGGCTTGCTAGCTAAATGGCAATTGGCACATACAATTCGTCCAGTTGCTTCTCGTGGGTTTTCATAACCCTGCTGCGCAAAAATGGGATATGCATTTGAAATAGATGTCCGAGTTATTACGTATATCATGATCGCTACAGAAATCGATCGAGTTATCTGTTCCTTTACCCAAGAAAAAGTATTTCTATTTTCCATGTCCAATCGCAGATCCCAGAATTTCTACAATAAATTAGATAGGTAGCTAAGCTAATCTAGTTCCCTATACACGAATCTGTTGTCATTCTACTGCAACAGTTGTACTGCAATGATGAATACCTTAAAGTAGGTATAAATAGAAAGAATTTTGCTAAAATGGAAAAGGGCTTTCTTTCTAAAAAAAGATGCTTGCTAATTTGATTAATATTAATATCGGGAGATCAAATGAATTTATGCTTCACTAATTGAATGATAAATGACTACAAGCGAAGGAGATAGACGATTTAAACAAAAAAAGACCCAAAATTTCAAACATGTATCTAGAATTACTGGAAAACTACAAACAAAAATAGTGAAAATAAGCTCGTTAGGAGCCCATCCAAAATCGTTGTAGACCCAACGAATTACTAGTTCCCAACCACGGGTGGAGTGAAATCCAACAAAAAAATCAGTAACTAAAAGAATAAAAAAAGCTTTTATTGAGTCATTTAAATTATAGAAGAATTCCTGAACCCAAGAATTCAAAATGACAAGTTCCTCTTTACCCAGAAAAAAAGAACCACTTAGAATAGCCAAACAGATTATATTTGTCGAGAAATGCAAAATGGTATGGAGATGATCCTCATTATTTATTTTGACCCATTGTATTATTTCCTTGTGTATTCCTGTAGGAGGTTTTTGTACATGTGTCTTTAGTTTCCCTTTTATCATCTCGTCCAAGAGAGAAAGTTCTTCTAATTCTATGAATCTTTCTAGAATCCTTTTCTCTTGAATATCAGTTAAGAGAGTTTCGGATTGCCTGGTATTCCACCAATTCTTAATCCAAAGTTCCAGACATTTGTTAAATGAGGAAGAGACCCCCCAAGGCAAAAGTCGATAAATACAAGATATAGTAAAGAAGGCAATGCTTTCTTTTTTTTTCATTTTTGATCCGTAAATGGAGTTGTTAATGAATATGCTTCATTCGCTGACTCTATTCCATTCCCTGACTCTATATGATGATATTTCTATTTCATGATATTTATATTTCTTTGAAGCAAAAACTATATAGGTTTGATACCCTGTATCTATTCTTCTTTTTTGTATATTAGTTAGTAGTGGAATTTCAGTGCATTGGGTTCTTTCTTAGATCTAGATGGAATGAAATAGTGAAATAGAATAAAAAAAAGCCCTTTCGGATGAAAAAAGAAGAATAGTATGCGATATATCTCACTTGGATAAAAAAAATTAAAAGCAAATTTCTCTTATCCTTGTTTGTTCCTTCCTTTAGATAAATACTTAAAAATCCCCTTACAATAACAAATCCAATTTAGAAGGGACTTCCTCCCCGTGTTGAGAAAACTTTTCTTCTTCCAATTCTTCTTTTCTTCATTCAACTCAGTTCAAAAAAGATACCTCAAAATACTTCAATTGGTACGCGCAAGAAATAGGCCAATTCGGCAGCTTTTTGTTCAATTTCTCGTGGAGTAAAAAATTGATCATCAGTACGAGTCAAGGGAATGATCCCCTGGCCCCGGATTTCCATATAAAGAATACGACGAGGATAAAGACCCTCTTTAACCTGAATTCTAATTGATTGGATATCCCGCATAAGGAATCGAAGGAAGACGCGACGTTTTATTCCAGGGAATCCCCAACGAAAAATGCACACTATTCCCTCTTTTCTATCGAATCGGTCATAACCACTACCTACATTCCACAAAATAGTACACCACAAGTAGGAGCTAATGAATAGGCCTGCGATTCCGTAGAAAGACATCACGACCCCCTGCGGAAAAAAAAGAATTTCTTGAGATGGAAGTATAGATATAATATTCTTACCAAGATAACTGGAAATCCCAACCGATAAGAATCCTAGTGAACCTAGAAAAAGAATACAGGCCCAGAAAAAATTACCCCTTTTTCGAGAACCTTTTAGAAGTTCTACCCATATGTGTTCTGATCGCCAATTCATATTAGATATACTAAATCCAGCAGCGGTCGATTGAAATTGAGAGAATAAGCTAAATAATTTTGACTTTACTTTTTTTGATTCTGAAATCGCCTTCAGCAACTAGTACTCCTGTGAAATAATAGGTTAGATACATTGACTTTCTATTCAAAAAATATTCGTTGATTCAATTAAAATAAATAAAATAAAACTCGCTATACCTGGCTCTGCATATTCATGCATTTATGCTCGTAGCCTATATCCGCATCCATAACCGTTTTTCATTTGTGTGTAGAAAGTGTGTGTAGAAAAAGCCACATACCCTACCATATTATATTACTTACACTAAAAAATACTAGACAATCTTATTTTTTTGCACATAAAGAAATAAAGAAGTCATTGCAATTGCCGGAAATACTAAGCCTACTAAAGGCACGAAAATAGATGGTAAGTTTAAATCCGTCATGGAATAGGTGTCTCAATTCAAATTTACTATTTCTATCTAGTCGAAAAATATCTTAAGATTCTTATGATATAATTAAGTATATCTATTATAAGGAATATTGACTATTGTATTGTATTTTTTATTTTTAGTTTGAAAAATATTCTGTAAAAAAAATGAAAGGATAATAAGAAAATTCCAAAAAAGGAGAACTAATTAAAAAGATTTTATTTTAATTTTCCCATCCTCATGGCCTTTCTATCTTTCTAATCTAATTTGAAATTGGATTCAAAAGAAAGCGGTTAGAATTTACTTCCTGCATACATACTTCTCTAGAAGCGCATACAATTGATAATACTATATTTTATTATTTTATTATTTTATTTGTATTTCTTTATTGTATTATACCTTAATATATATATTCTAGATATATAGAATAGACGAATCTCGATTTGTCAAGTCTCATGATCATATCATGATCTATTTTTATTCGGCTCAATCTTTTTTTTTCTAAAAAAGATTGAGCCGAGTTTAATTGCAATCAATTAGAAGAATAAAGAAGAATTACTGCATTTCATAACTGATTTTTTTCTCTTTTTATTTCGTTTCTTTTTTATTTATACCTTCTTTATCTTTAGTTTTATCTAGTTAATCAATAGTATCTACCGGCTCGAACTCGAATTTGATCGCCTTCCATACTTCACAAGCTGCGGCTAGTTCAGGACTCCATTTGCAAGCTGCTCGGATAATTTCATTACCTTCGCGAGCAAGATCGCGCCCTTCGTTACGAGCTTGTACACAGGCTTCTAAAGCCACTCGATTAGCTGCTGCACCAGGTGCATTTCCCCAAGGATGTCCTAAAGTTCCTCCACCAAATTGTAATACAGAATCGTCCCCAAAGATTTCGGTCAGAGCTGGCATATGCCAAACATGAATACCACCTGAAGCTACCGGTATAACACCTGGCATGGATACCCAGTCCTGAGTGAAAAAGATACCGCGAGCACGATCTTTTTCAATAAAATCATCGCGCAATAAATCAACAAAACCTAAAGTCATTTCGCGTTCCCCTTCTAACTTACCTACTACTGTACCGGAGTGGATATGATCTCCCCCAGACATACGCAATGCTTTAGCTAATACACGGAAATGCATACCATGATTTTTCTGTCTATCAATAACTGCATGCATTGCACGGTGAATGTGAAGAAGTAGGCCATTGTCGCGGCAATAATGAGCCAAAGTAGTATTTGCGGTGAATCCCCCAGTTAAGTAGTCATGCATTACAATAGGAACCCCTAATTCTCTTGCAAATACAGCTCTCTTAATCATTTCTTCACATGTACCCGCAGTCGCATTCAAGTAATGCCCCTTGATTTCACCGGTTTCGGCCTGTGATTTATAAATAGCTTCGGCACAAAAGACAAAACGGTCTCTCCAGCGCATAAATGGTTGTGAGTTTACGTTTTCATCATCTTTGGTAAAATCAAGTCCACCACGTAGACACTCATAACACGCTCTACCATAATTTTTTGCGGATAATCCCAATTTTGGTTTAATAGTACATCCCAATAAAGGACGACCATACTTGTTCAACTTATCTCTTTCAACTTGGATACCATGAGGCGGGCCTTGGAAAGTTTTTGAATAAGTAGGGGGAATTCGTAGATCCTCCAAACGTAGAGCACGTAGGGCTTTGAAACCAAATACGTTACCTACAATGGAAGTAAACATGTTAGTAACGGAACCCTCTTCAAATAGGTCTAATGGATAAGCTACATAACAGATCCATTGGTTGTCTTCCCCAGCAACAGGCTCGATGTGATAGCATCGTCCTTTGTAACGATCAAGACTGGTAAGTCCATCAGTCCAAACAGTTGTCCATGTACCAGTAGAAGATTCGGCAGCTACTGCAGCCCCTGCTTCTTCGGGCGGAACCCCAGGCTGAGGACTTACTCGGAATGCTGCCAAGATATCAGTATCCTTAGTTTCATACTCTGGGGTGTAGTAAGTCAATTTATAATCTTTAACACCAGCTTGAAATCCAACACCTGCTTTAGTTTCTGTTTGTGGTGACATAAGTCCCTCCCTATAACTCTTGAATTAAGAATTCTCACAATAACAGGGTCTACTCGATGTTAATTAGGCGTAAATGAAACTTTAGAAAAAATCTCGTAAAACAAAAAAAAGGATATTCAATTAATATAATATCAACTCATTAAAGAAAATTGAGGGCATGCTTAGGTTAATGAATATGTTTCATTCATATATAATGCGTACACCCTGTGTATGTTCTATCCTATAGGAATTCCACTATAGGAATTCGATAGGAATTGAGTTGTTGTTATGGTAAGTTAACACGGTTCGTTATTAAACCATGGATTTGATTTACCAAATCCATAATTATTGTATACTCTTTGATAGATATAGCGCAACCCAAATTAATTCCTAATCCTTATTTTACAAGTTCTTAATAGTTCTCTTTTCTTATTTTGAATGCAAATACCTAACTAAATACTAATAAAATTCTTTGTTGACAGCAATCTATGCTTCACAGTAGTATATATTTTGTATATCGAAGTCCTAGATAGGAAAGTAGAGTAGGCACAGATCCTCCACAAAAGGCACAATGTATGTATATGAAAAAAAGATTGATTGAACTTTCCAACGGACTCATTCCATGAGTAAACGATTGAATGGGATTCGCTTGGGCAACGAAATCAAGTCCTGGTCCCCTTTTCTCTCTTATTGAATTAACTAATTCATTTCCTTTTTACTTTTGGATTTTTTTGATTTGATTTGGCATTATTCAACAATAAAAAAAGAAAAATTTCGACAAATTCCTTTTTTTTAATTATGTGATAATTATGAGAACCAATCCTACTACTTCTCCTCCCGGGGTTTCCACAATTGAAGAAAAAAGTACAGGTCGTATCGATCAAATTATTGGACCCGTGCTGGATGTCACTTTTCCCCCAGGCAAGTTACCTTATATTTATAACGCTTTGGTAGTCCAGAGTAGAGACACTGCCGATAAGCAAATTAATGTGACTTGTGAGGTACAACAATTATTAGGAAATAATCGAGTTAGAGCTGTAGCTATGAGTGCTACGGACGGGTTGATGAGAGGAATGGAAGTGATTGACACGGGAGCTCCTCTCAGTGTTCCGGTCGGTGGAGCTACTCTTGGACGAATTTTCAACGTTCTTGGGGAGCCTGTTGACAATTTGGGTCCTGTAGATAGTAGTGCAACGTTCCCTATTCATAGATCTGCGCCTGCCTTTATCGAGTTAGATACGAAATTATCCATCTTTGAAACAGGTATTAAGGTCGTCGATCTTTTAGCTCCTTATCGACGTGGAGGAAAAATAGGACTATTTGGGGGGGCTGGAGTAGGTAAAACAGTACTGATCATGGAATTAATCAATAACATTGCTAAAGCTCATGGGGGCGTATCCGTATTCGGTGGAGTAGGGGAACGGACTCGTGAAGGAAATGATCTTTATATGGAAATGAAGGAATCCGGAGTAATTAATGAAAAAAATATTGAGGAATCAAAGGTAGCTCTAGTCTATGGCCAAATGAATGAACCACCGGGAGCTCGTATGAGAGTTGGTTTAACTGCCCTAACTATGGCGGAATATTTCCGAGATGTTAATAAGCAAGACATGCTTTTATTTATCGATAATATCTTTCGTTTTGTTCAAGCAGGATCAGAGGTATCCGCTTTATTAGGGAGAATGACCTCCGCAGTGGGTTATCAACCTACTCTTAGTACAGAAATGGATTCTTTGCAAGAAAGAATTGCTTCTACTAAAAAGGGATCTATAACTTCGATTCAAGCAGTTTATGTACCTGCAGACGATTTGACCGACCCTGCCCCTGCCACAACATTTGCACATTTGGATGCTACTACCGTACTTTCCAGAGGATTAGCTTCCAAGGGTATTTATCCAGCAGTAGATCCTTTAGATTCAACCTCGACTATGTTACAGCCTCGGATCGTTGGCAACGAACATTATGAAACTGCGCAAAGAGTTAAGGAAACTTTACAACGTTACAAAGAACTTCAGGACATTATCGCAATTCTTGGCTTGGATGAATTATCGGAAGAGGATCGTTTAACTGTAGCAAGAGCAAGAAAAATTGAGCGTTTCTTATCACAACCGTTCTTTGTGGCAGAAGTTTTTACTGGTTCTCCAGGAAAGTATGTTGCTCTTGCGGAAACTATTAGGGGATTTCAACTAATCCTTTCCGGAGAATTAGACGGCCTACCTGAACAGGCTTTTTATTTGGTGGGTAACATCGATGAAGCTAGCACGAAAGCTATAACCTTAGAAGAGGAGAACAAATCGAAGAAATGAAATTAAATCTTTATGTACTGACTCCTAAGCGAATTATTTGGGATTGTGAAGTGAAAGAAATCATTTTATCCACTAATAGTGGCCAAATTGGCGTATTACCAAACCACGCCCCCATTAACACAGCAGTAGATATGGGTCCTTTGAGAATACGCCTCCTCAACGACCAATGGTTAACAGCGGTTCTGTGGAGCGGTTTTGCGAGAATAGTTAATAATGAGATCATCATTTTAGGAAATGATGCGGAACTGGGTAGTGATATTGATCCGGAAGAAGCTCAAAAGGCACTTGAAATAGCCGAAGCTAACTTGAGTAAAGCTGAGGGTACGAAAGATTTGGTTGAAGCGAAGCTCGCTCTCAGACGAGCTAGGATACGAATCGAGGCTGTCAATTGGATTCCCCCATCCAATTGAAGACAACCCAGTGGTTTATAGTTGATACAAAGAAAAAGGGAAGAGGGGTAGAAAAAGTTATTAGATAGTGAAGCGAAGTAAGTCCAATGCTATCTAGTAATTTTTCTACCTACTTACCTACTATTGGATTTGAACCAATGACTCCCGCCGTATGAAAGCAATACTCTAACCACTGAGTTAAGTAGGCAATTTATCACCACAAAGGAAGACCCATTACTTCGATCGATTATATATTGAATCCCTTTTCTAAGCAATACCGCTCTGTTATTGCTCTGTTATATACTAAATACTAAACTAAATACTAAACAGATACAGATCAAAGGGGTATCCTCTGGCATTAGAAAATATTCATCTTGACAAGAAATTATCTATATGTTAAGATATCTCTGATAAGGGCTATAGCTCAGTTCGGTAGAGCAACTCGTTTACACGTGCGCCAATGCTTTTCAAAGGAGCTTATTATGCAATGAACATAATCGATCTTATTGCAAAATCAATGTCTTACTTCATAGATTCGAGAGAATAGGAGAACAGTAGCCTGACAAACAGTCGGTTCAGTCCGATTCAGGTGCCTAATCAAATAGAACCCTTATGGATTTGCTAGTTGATAAGGTAAATATCCAGCCCACTAAATGCTAGGCGTAATGAGGATAAGGGCCTCCAAAAAACTTCTTTTCGTTCTATGAACTTTAAGGTGTATGAAGTCTCATAGTTAACTCTTGAAGTGGAACGATAGAGACTCCATTTCACTTAGGTTGATTTAATTTAGACCGGAGGCAGACCTAAGTCAAGGTAATCCTCCTTTGAAACACTTTGGTATTGCTCCTAGATAGATCATAATACAAAAAATCAATCAGAGCACAGGGAGCCATCTCATTATCTTTCCGTAAAGAAAAACTATGGTGGACTAACTGATCTTTAAATCAGTTTATGAAAGAGCCCAATGCAAAAAAATGCATGTTGGGTCTTTGAAACAGTTCAAATCATTTCGATAATAATCCGTTTGATCTGTTTTACCGAGAAGGTCTACGGTTCGAATCCGTATAGCCCTAATATGCCCTTTTTAGATTTTAGGATCTCTATCCTATGTTTTCTTTAGTTTAGTATAGTTTTCATTTTCTCATTAGTATTTGTTTATAGACTGGATAGGCGCCTGCGACATAGAATAGAGATAAAAGCATTACCAAAGGCTCATTCATCGAAAATCAAAATCATACAGACAGGAAAAGAAAAACGAATTTCTATCAAATCAATAGAAGAAAGGATCCTTTCCCTGATTTGAATCCCGTCCTCCTTCAAATAGGATATCTCTAGACTTCCCTATAATAACTGCAATGATTTTATCCATTTTGCGAATTCCTACTTTGTTTTAAGTATATTTACTACTTTGTTTATAGATACATTATGTAAATTGATCAACTTTAAATAGAAAAAATAAAGTAAAGAGTAAATAAGAAAACAGAATATTCTGTCTCATAGTTCTGAAATAGAGTTCTTTATTTTTATTTTATAGTATTACTTCTCATTAATTATACTGCATAGATTAGTCCTACTATCTTAATTAGTTTCTAATTTAGTAGTATTCTCATTTTTATTTAATAGTCTCTTATTATTTTATTATTAAATATTAAATAAAGGATAGAGCTATTCTTTTTTCTAGAGATTCTAGAGAAAGCGAGACAAAGTGAAACGAGAAAGTTTTCTTTATATAAGAATTAGATCTACATACACCATATCTAAATAGAATGGAAATCCAAAAGAAAGGGAGTTGGGATTCCATTGGATGAATCTTTAAAGAAGATGCAGCACAGAGGAAACAAAGGCTAAACTAAGCGCTTTTGTTTGAACAAAAAAGATTCTTGTTTCACCGAGGAAAAGAGAGAAGTTCTGGATAAATTGACAATGCTGAATTGAATTGACTAATTTAAGTTCCGCCTATTCCACATTAATGGGAGTACATTATGTTTCTGCTTCTCGAATATGATATTTTTTGGACATTTCTAATAATAGCAAGCCTTATTCCTATTTTGGCATTTTCGATTTCAGGACTTTTAGCCCCGGTTAGTGAAGGACCAGAGAAGCTTTCTAGTTATGAATCGGGTATAGAACCCATGGGAGGGGCTTGGGTACAATTCCGAATACGCTATTATATGTTTGAGCTCGTTTTTGTTGTTTTTGATGTGGAAACCGTCTTTCTATACCCTTGGGCAATGAGTTTCGACGTATTGGGTGTATCCGTTTTTATCGAAGCTTTGATTTTCGTGCTTATTAGTTGTTGGTTTAGTTTATGCATGGCGAAAAGGAGCCTTGGAATGGTCTTAACTGAATATTTAGACAAAAAAAAAGAAGGAAAAGATTCTATTGAGACAGTTATGAATTTGATTGAGTTTCCCTTACTTGACCAAACAAGTTCCAATTCTGTTATTTCAACTACACCAAATGATCTTTCGAATTGGTCAAGACTCTCTAGTTTATGGCCCCTTCTATACGGTACCAGTTGTTGTTTCATTGAATTTGCTTCATTAATAGGCTCACGATTCGACTTTGATCGTTATGGATTGGTACCAAGATCAAGTCCTAGGCAAGCAGACCTAATTTTAACAGCCGGTACGGTAACAATGAAAATGGCTCCCTCTTTAGTGAGATTATACGAGCAAATGCCTGAACCAAAATACGTCATTGCTATGGGAGCCTGTACTATTACAGGGGGAATGTTCAGTACGGATTCCTATAGTACTGTTCGGGGAGTTGATAAGTTAATTCCTGTGGATGTCTACTTGCCGGGCTGCCCACCTAAACCGGAGGCAGTTATAGATGCCCTAACAAAACTTCGTAAGAAGATATCGCGAGAAATAGTTGAGGATCGAACTCTATCTCAAAATAAAAATAGATGTTTTACTACCAGTCACAAGCTTTATGTTAGGCGCAGTACTCATACAGGAACTTATGAGCAAGAATTGCTCTATCAATCACCATCTACATTAGATATATCTTCTGAAACTTTTTTCAAATCCAAAAGTTCAGTACCTTCCTACAAATTAGTGAATTAGGAGAGGGGCTCTTTTGTGTAGAAAAATAAAAAGCAGGGCAATCTTTCAAACTTGCATCCGAAATGTGAAATATTTATACAAAGAGGGAGAGATGAAGACAATGCAGCAGGGTTGGTTATCTAATTGGCTAGTCAAACATGAGGTGGTTCATAGATCTTTGGGCTTTGATCACCGAGGAATAGAGACTTTACAAATAAAAGCAGGGGATTGGGATTCCATTGCTGTCATTTTATATGTATATGGTTACAATTATTTACGCTCCCAATGTGCTTATGATGTAGCACCCGGTGGATCTTTAGCTAGCGTGTATCATCTTACGAGAATACAATATGGTATAGATAATCCAGAAGAAGTCTGCATAAAAGTCTTTGCCCAAAAGGATAATCCTAGAATTCCGTCTGTCTTCTGGATTTGGAGAAGTGCCGATTTTCAAGAACGCGAATCTTATGATATGGTGGGAATCTCTTATGATAATCATCCGCGCCTTAAACGTATCCTAATGCCTGAAAGTTGGATAGGCTGGCCCTTACGTAAGGATTATATAACCCCCAATTTTTATGAAATACAAGATGCTCATTGAATGATAAGAAATTCATGCTCACTTATACAACACAACTCCAGATTTTATTCAAGTCAAGGAATATTTTTAGGTTCTTTTCCTAGATGAAACGGAATACCTATTTATAATTAATTCCTAATTATACAAAAGCATTCCAGATAGACTGAGCAAAAAAAGGGTTTCATTTGGATTCCCCTATTTTGAAAATCGCATATTAATTTCCTTCATATGAACAGAAAAATAGAATGACTCAAAGAAGTTCTCTACCAGGAACTTTGTACCGCGCACATTACTTAGCACAACTAGGAAAATAAGATAAGATAAAGATAAGCAAGACTAAAAAAATATTCGTCGGAATAGCGGAATACAAAATTAAGAAACGCAAAAAAATAAAGGGGAATCTGACCCCCTTCTTTATCATAAAGAAAAGATATATTTTAAAACTTCTTTAAAAAGAAGTGCCTCTATATTTATATTATAGATTTATCCACTTAGATGAATAAATATTATTAATGAATATGTATCACAATCCATCTCGAGGTATTTGGATCAATACCTATTCGGTGGATCTTTTTTTTTCTCTGCCAGGAACCAGATTTGAACTGGTGACACGAGGATTTTCAGTCCTCTGCTCTACCAACTGAGCTATCCTGACCTTTTCTTGTGCATCATCCTAGTAGAGTATTTGTATCTATGTCAATTAAAAGGACTAAAAATTAATTAAAGTATTTCAAATTTTAAATTTGAAAATGGGGGGGTAGTCCTATGCATTGTGCATGGTTTACTTAAATAAAACTTAAAAATAGAGTGAATAACCAAGATTTCTTGCCGATACTCTAATAAAAAAGAAATCTATTCAATGAATAGGATAAGATCCATTGAGTTCTCTTCGCATTCCTTTGTGAAAGAGTAGAATGAGAAAGCTAATGAATCTTAAACCCATTGCATTGATAAAAAGAAAAAAAAGAGGATAAATAATAATAATATAGTATAGTTAGGGAATAAAAGAGGATTTGGGGATAGAGGGACTTGAACCCTCACAACTTATAAAGTCGACGGATTTTCCTTTTACTAGAAATTTCATTGTTGTCAGTATTGACATGTAGAATGGGACTCTCTCTTTGTCCTCGTCCGATTAATCCACTTTTTTAAAGATCTCGAAAACTTTGAATTTGAATTGAAGAATTTGATTATTCAATATTCGATTGGAGTGGATTCACAATAATGAAAAAAAAATTATGATATGAGTTTTTTATTTCATAATCATTATCATTTCTAATTTCATTTTTAAAAAAGATAAAGAACCTATATTAGAATTATAATATAATATGAGTTCTGTGATTAATCGTTTGCTATGTCAGTATCTATACGTGTTTATTAAATGTATAAGGTATAAAACCCCTCTTTCTCTAATTTAGAATTAGAAGGAATTCCACTAACAACACAACGTAATTAACTCGATTCGTTAGAACAGCTTCCATTGAGTCTCTGCACCTATCCTTTTCCTTTGTATTCTAGTTCGAGAACCCCTTGTTTTCTCAAAACACGGATTTGGCTCAGGATTGCCCTTTTTTAATTCCAGGGTTTCTCTGAATTTGGAAGTTACCACTTAGCAGGTTTCCATACCAAGGCTCAATACAATCAAGTCCGTAGCGTCTACCGATTTCGCCATATCCCCATTTCCCTCTTCTTTGAGACCAGGATTCCTTGTGTAATTTCATCCATCTCTTAGTTTTTTTTTGAATCATTGAGTTCATCACTCAACGTAGTCTAGCAGTTCAGTTCGACTCTATTTGAGAGACCTCGCTTGCTTATTGCAATTCAGAATTGAATTGATTCTATCCTTGATGTATTTGCAATTCAATCCGAATCAATATATCCAAAAGTTTTTATCTCCCCCACCTCCCGTCTTACTTTTTTATAGTATTCAAAATTATACTATAACGCTTGATATTTATTCTTTTTTTCTAATCAGAATTAGCAATTTTATTTACTCTGACTCTATGTTCCCCTTAGTGAAATATTAATCCTCAAATTATTAACAAATAATAAAGTCTATAATGATCAAATGAAAATACCAATAAATTCTATAATTTTATTTTTTAATATCCTATAGTTAAGCATATCAAGCTAACTTTATCTTTAAGAAGTTTTAGTATTTTTTTATTTTTATAAGTATAACTTCAAATTTAGAACTAGTTAATAGCTAAGATTAATAACTAATATCTGAGATTTTACGGATTTCCTATACTATACCTATTTCTATTTGTTACACTATTTCCGTTATGTAAGCCCACTTAGCTCAGAGGTTAGAGCATCGCATTTGTAATGCGAGGGTCATCGGTTCAAATCCGATAGTCGGCTTTTTTTTTTCTCTATCGATGTTCTACGAACAAGAATCTCTTTTTTTCCGAATTAAATGGAGAATCCAGGATCTTTTATGTTTTTTACCTTACAATTTTGCTAGATACAAAACAATAAAATAAATAATATATATATATACAAAAAATAAAGATTTTGATGAAATTCCATTTTTTTGGGTACTTTAGTTGATTTTACTCTGTTTATCCTGTAGTTTAATTCAGTTTTAATTTCGATGTATTCTGTAATGTAAATACAATGAAATTAATTGTGTAAAATGAAATTTCAATAAAATAAAAAAAGGAGTCTTCATGTCCCGTTATCGAGGACCTCGTTTAAAAAAAATACGCCGTCTGGGAGCTTTACCAGGACTCACTAGAAAAACACCTAAATCCGGAAGTAATCTTAAAAAAAAATTCAATTCTGGGAAAAAGGAGCAATATCGTATTCGTCTTCAAGAAAAACAGAAATTGCGTTTTCATTATGGTCTGACAGAACGACAATTACTTAGATATGTACATATCGCTGGAAAAGCAAAAAGGTCAACAGGCCAGGTTTTACTACAATTACTTGAAATGCGTTTGGATAATATCCTTTTTCGATTGGGTATGGCTTCAACCATTCCTGGGGCCCGCCAATTAGTCAACCATAGACATATTTTAGTTAATGGTCGTATAGTCAATATACCAAGTTTTCGTTGCAAACCCCGAGATATTATTACTACGAAAGATAACCAAAGATCAAAAGGTCTGGTTCAAAATTATATTGCTTCATCGGACCCAGGTGTACGTGCGTGGGATGAGCACGGACAGGAAGAATTTGACCTAAAGGCGTTGCTGTTTGTGACCATCAATGATTGGCCTGCTCTCAGTAACCTTTCAGGACAGACAAACAAGGGATACCGTGCATGCACGCACTGTTTGGATGATACGGACAGTATATATTTGGATAATTGTAGGAAGAATGTGTACCTGGGACATCGTCGATTTCTTCCGAGCAGGCATCCCGTAAGAAAGAAAGGCAAGCATTTCAAAGGTGAGGCGGATCACCGGACAAAGCCTCGCCACCGTACTGGTGCTGATGTACATGATTTGGTCAAGGATTTGAAGGTAGTCTTTGGAAAGGGTCCTGGCGGACAACCTGTTCCGAATGACGCTGACGGACGCGCACCCATGTGGAAGAAGAAATCTATATTTTGGGATGTGCCCTATTGGAAAGAGCTAGAGGTCCGCTCCGCAATCGACGTGATGCACGTGACGAAGAATCTTTGCGTGACCCTGCTTGGCTTCTTGGGCGTGTATGGGAAGACAAAAGATACACCTGAGGCACGGGAGGACCAGCAACGTATGCACGGAAAAGATGGCATACACCAGGGTCATGCCAGCTATGCTCTTACCAAAGAAGAGAAGGAAATCTTCTTTGAATTCCTGCTTAGTATGAAGGTACCATCTGGCTTCTCGTCGATTATAAAGGGAATAATAAATATGGCAGAGAAAAAGTTCCAGAACCTAAAGTCTCATGAATGCCACGTGATTATGACGCAACTGCTTCCGGTTGCATTGAGGGGGCTTCTACCGGAAAACGTTCGATTAGCCATTGTGAAGCTATGTGCATTCCTCAATGCAATCTCTCAGAAGGTAATCGATCCAGAAATCATACCAAGGTTAGAGAATGATTTGGTGCAATGTCTTGTTAGTTTCGAGTTGGTGTTCCCACCATCCTTCTTCAACATCATGACGCACGTCCTAGTTCACCTATGCGAAGAGATTAACGTATTGGGTCCTGTATTTATACACAATATGTTCCCCTTTGAGAGGTTCATGGGAGTCTTAAAGAAATATGTTCATAACCGTGCTAGGCCAGAAGGAAGCATCTCCAAGGGCCATGAAAATGAGGAGGTCATTGAGTTTTGTATTGACTTTATTCCTGACCTTAAGCCGATTGGTGTTCCTGAATCGTGGCATAAGGGCATACTGGATGGAAAAGGCACGCTAGGAGGGAAGCAAAAAATATGTATGGATGGACATTCTCTCACTGAAGCACACTACACAGTTCTACAGAATTCCGCCTTGGTGGCTCCGTATATGGACGAACACAAGAATTTTTTACGCTCCAAACACCCGGAGCGGTCTGATGACTGGATTACACGTGAACAAACGAGGACTTTTGCCAGCTGGTTGCAGACACGTACCATGCATGACGCCTCTATTGAAGATGACCTGTACTCGTTGTCCCAGTTACCATCTTCGAATATAATGACTTTCAAAGGGTACGAGATAAATGGGAATACATTTTACACGATCGCCCAAGATAAGAAGAGCACCAACCAAAACAGTGGTGTCCGCTTTGATGCAGCAACCAAGACGGGAAAGGAAACATATTATGGTTACATAGAGGACATACGGGAACTTGACTATGGACGTGGTTTGAAGGTCCCTTTGTTTCGGTGCAAATGGGTCAATATGACACGAGGCGGGGTAACGGAAGACCCGCAGTACGGAATGACAACAGTGGATCTCAACAATCTTGCGTATGCAGATGAACCATTCGTCCTAGCCAATGATGTGGCACAGGTTTTCTATGTGAAGGACATGTCTACCAAGCCGAGAAAAAGAAAATCTAAGGAAGCGAATGCATCATACGATGAGCCAAAGCGCCACATACTTCTTTCTTGGAAGAGAAACATCGTGGGAGTGGATGACAAGACAGACATGTCAGAAGATTATGAAAATTTTGATGCAATTGATCCATTCACAGTGAATATTGACCCGAGCATCCAGTTAAGTGATGAAGACTTTCCATGGTTACGGCGCAAAGGGACACACGCGAAGAAAAAGTTTCACACCCAAAGATCTGGGATGTGATCGGCTTCACTATCATCACTTTCTTCTGTGTTTCACACCCAGGAGGGAATCTCTGTAATAGTTAGGGTAGTTATGTGTTTTGGCATTTGAAACGCGAAGAAATTTTATGAGCAAACAAATTCTTTCATGCATTTACTGATTTTTTCAGCTAAATGACCCTGAAATTGAAAAGCACTTCAAATGAACTCAGAAAAGGTTGAAAGTTGGCATGGTATGACAATTTCACCCACATAGCATGTGCAAAAAAGTAGAGAGGGTTACCGCAAAAACTGGATGCACTTCGTGTACAAAATGGACAATCTCTTTCGAAGTATCAGGGTTTCGGACGAAAACTCATCTGTTACAAAGGCATTTCATTTTTTAAATAACCTAAGCATTACCAAATTGAATATAATGATAAAACACACTAATATTAAACATAAGAAAAAAGAATCACTGAAAAATCTATTTTCAAAGTTAAGTTATTCACAAACTAGTGATTCACACAAATTTCAAATAATTCAAAATTTAAACTATTCAAATTTGAAAACTACCAGCAGTAACAGAAAGTTTGTCATTTTTTGTACCTGAAGCAAAAATATTCACAACGAAACTCTAAATACAGCAAAAAACAACTCAAAAATAAATAAAACAAAAATAAATAAAGCAAAAAAATAAGAAAATAAAAAATCCCGCCTACTGCGCCACAGCGGCCTGCATACGACTAGAAACCCAACATGTTGTTGGGCCAGGATGCAGGTCCGCAAAGGCCCAGTAGGCCCACAGGGCAGCACAGAACAGGTAGGCCCAGTAGGCCTACTTTGGAGAGGAGCTCGAGAGAGCTACCGCACTGGGGCTTATAAACCAGTGCGGACGCCTCTCGGCTAGCGAGGTGGGACTAAACTTGCCGCACCGCAGCTGCGCTAGCGCACCCCCTTTAGTATCGGGTCGTGGCTCCAACCGATACTAAAGGGGGGTTCTTTCATACCGGTTGCAGCCACCACCTGGTACTAAAGGGGGTGCGCTTCCCGCCGCTTCGCCTGGCCAAAAGAGGCCTTTAGTACCGGCTGGTGGCTCCAACCGGTACTACAGGGGGGTTCTATATAAGAAAACACTTCAAAAAAATTCAGTTTCTCATCTCTCCCTCTGCTTCTTCTCCTCTGCCCCGTCGCCGCCGCCCCTCGTTGCCGTCCCCGTCGCCGCCCCCGTCTTCATCCGTCGCCGTCGCCACCGCCCCTTGTCGCCGCCCCGGCTGTCACCGTCCCCGTCGTCCACGTCGCTGCGCCTCGCCCCGTCATCCCGTCGTCCCCGCCCGGCCCGTCCCCGTCCCAGTCGTCGCCACCCCGTCCCCATCCCCGTCGTGACCGCCCGTCGCCGTCCCCGTCGCCGCCCCCCGTCGCCCCCGTCGCCGCCCCCCGTCGCCTCGCCTCGCCGGTGAGCTCCTGCGCCGGCCGCCATGTGTCCACACACACACACATTGTTTTTTAGTTTTTTAGTTATAGAAATTTTTCTATTTTTTAGTTATAAAAATATCTATAGAAATGTTAGAAATTTTCCTGTTTTTTAGTTATAGAAATATTAGAAATGTTATAGAAATGTTATAGAAATGTTAGTTATATAGAAATGTTATAAATTTTTCCTGTTTTTTAGTTATAGAAATATTTATAGAAATGTTAGCAATTTTTCTATTTTTTAGTTATAGAAATATTAAAAATGTTAGTTATATAGAAATGTTAGAAATTTTAGAATTAGTTTTAGCTAGATGAATTAGATTAATGTCAAATTGTTAGACGATGATCGATGTTTTTTTTTAGTTTCTTATAATTTGAGTTATAGAAAAATTTAGAATTTGCATATAGAATTTTAGTTATCACAATCCAATCATTTAAAAAATGTTACTTTTTGCGGGCATATAGTATTTGTTCTCGACGATGCCCGGCCCGCATCCTCGCCGTCGACCCGTTCGCGACGACGTCCAACTGACCCATGTCCGGGACTGGGCTCCGCCGGGCTGGCACTGGGAGGTGCTACCTACAGGGGTGCGCCGCTTGGTGAGGAACCCGGCCTCGGGTTCCGTCATCGACCCTGATCTCCTTTGGTGGCGTTCGCATGGGCCACATTCGGTGCAGAGGGAGCCGGCCCCGCCGGAGGTGGTGCGTCGCCGTGTCATGGAGGAGGACGAGCATGTCAATCGCTACATGGCTGCTATGGACGTCAGGTCCTCCAATACCTTGCAGGTTCTTTGGGCAGATGACCGGAGATATGATCCTGTGATGGTTCCTTCTCTTTGGGTGTCCACCGCCCGCGCCCCAGGAACCGCGAGTGGCCTAGATTCTTCTGTAGTATTCAATCTTTATTAGCTACCTAGCCATTCGATATATAATATTCGAGATTATATATATTATTAGAGACGATGTACTCGAGATTATATATTATTCGAGACGATGTATTCAAGATTATATATTATTCGAGACGACGTATTCGAGATTATATATTATTCGAGACGATGCATATTATGTACTATATGATTCAGTTTTTCCTTGTTGATTGCATCCATGCATTGTAATTTGAATACTAAATTGTTTTATATTTCTTCTGGATTAGTTAAATAAAAGCTATGGCGGACAATACCTGCAGAGAGGGAGAAGAGGCCCTGTTCGAGATCATACGCAACCCTCGCAGGCCAGATGATCTGAATGAAGCAGATGACGACTCCCAATATCTAAACAATACCGGGGAGGGTGATGATAAGATATTCGATCTCGACGACCGAGCTGATGAAGTCATGAACTATGATTATGATTATGATGACGCATACAATGTTGATCTTGAAATAACAAAGACTACTGGCGAGGTATATTTATATAAGCAGGCATCTGGTGATCATCACATGTTTTTTTTTATTTGAAGATATATTAACGAATCGATCTTTCTTCTTTCAGCCCTCCGGATCGAGCAAATCTGCTTCTACAGACAGCACGACAAACCGAGCCCGGCCAAAAAGTTGAAGGAGGGCGTAAAGTACAACATCGATGCCATCAAACCTGATGGCGAACCCCTCATGCCTAAGAACATTTCGAATAAGTTCGTTCCTCAGTGCAGAGTTCTTGTGAAGGACCAACTCCCGATCTCCATTCAAGAATGGAAAGAGCCAAAAACTAAACGTCCAGATGTTACTTGGGTCGATGACAGAGCAAAACAAAAGCTTTGGGAATCTCTGATGGAACATTTCACCCTACCAGATCATTTCACTGATGCAGATGTGCAAAAAGTGAAGGACGCTGCTCTTAGGAAGATGGCAATTGCATCAACACCCACAAGAAAGCTGTATGGGCCAACTACGTCGCTACAGAAAGGAAGACTCCAGAATTCAAGGGAACACTGGAGAAGCAAAGAGAACACTGGACCGCCTTCGTGAAATTCAAGGAATCAGAATTATCTAAGGAACGGTAAAGAAAAAACAAGGCCAATGCCGCAAAAAAGACGCAGTTCCATAGGCTGGGGCCAGGTGGCTACGCGGTGGCATTGCCTAAGTGGGATAAGTCTGAGCAAGAGATGGTGGATGTAGGGGTCACTCCAGTTACTAGGAGCTGCCCCCCAGGTGCAGAACTTGATTCTATGCGCATGGGGGGCGTTGGACCCGAAGACAGGCGAGGTTTCAAAGAAGGCATGTCTAAAAGGAGTCGAACAAAAGTTACTTGACGCAATAGAAGATGCTCGAAAGGGGGTGTTCACGCCCAACAGAGAGAACGATGAGCTTACGTGCGCCCTGGAAAATCCTGAACACCCGGGAAGAACACGAGGCAAGGGCGTTATTCCCTGGTATGAGGGCTTTTTGGACTGGAACGACGACTACAGGAGCCGTGCAGGAAGGAAGATGGAGGAGGAGAAGAAGAGGAAGCTGGAGGAGGAGCAGAGGAAGCAAGAAGCAGAATGCCTTCAAGGCCCAGAAGCAAAGCACGCAGATTTGGCACTCAAATTCCAGCGGCAGCAACAGCAGATCGACTCACTTAGCCAGGAAAGGGGGTCTCAGCAGCGGCAGCAGCTAGCGGATGATCCAGCATTGGATAGCACCGTTTCATCCATGCCGAGAAGCAGCGTTGGTTCCGCCCCGGGCGACGCACTGCTGGATAGATACCCCGTGGATGACATCATAGAGAACACTAACTGTGAGCTACACTTCAAAATGAAGAACATATCCATGAAGGTGGCGGACGCCGTTGCTTTTACAAATCCCCCCGAAGCAACCTTCCATTGCAACCCGATTCCAGCGGGCTATGCTCGTGTCTTGGTTGATGAGGTGGTGGACCAATATTCGGGGCTAGAGCTTGAAATTCCTGGAGGTCACGACGAGCACACACTGGGAGAGGCCATACATCGTATCATCCTATGGAGAAAGGATTGCATCATCTTTCGAAGGCCACCGACACCATGTCAGCCGACTCCTCCTCGAAGTCCGCCACCGAGTCAGCAGACTCCCGCTCCTCCAAGTCCACGAACGCGTGAGCCGACTCCTCCTCGAAGTCCGCCACCGTGTCAGCAGACTACCGCTCCTCCAAGTACATGAACGCGTGAGCCGACTCCTCCTCGAAGTCCGCCACTGTGTCAGCAGACTCCTGCTCCTCCAAGTCCACCAATGCTTGAGCAGACTCCTGCTCCAACTCAGCCACGTCAGCCGTCTCTGCCGCCTCAGCAATCGCAGAAGAGAGTCGCCGCAGCTATGGTGCGTAGCGGTACGAGTCGAGGTAGTATAGGAGGTATAGGCGGAGGCAAGCGGTATAAATATGGTCCAAGCCTCACTCCTCTTTCCCAGAGGGCTTATGACATGACCGAGGAGCAAAACGCAGCCATAGTGCAGGCCCAACTGGACGCCCATTTTGGACCGAAACCACCACCGCCGCCAAAGGAGAAAGTGCCTGAGGAAGTTATTGACCACTTTATTCATATGGCAAGAAAACCAGCTCCCAAGCGTGTTGACTCAGACTATGAGCGCCAAATCAGGAAGGCACATTGAGCACGACTACAGAAAGAAGCGAGCTCGAGCCAACAAGCAGCTGTCAAAAAATGCGAGAAAACCGTTCTCCAGCTGGGAGAACAGGCGGCGCAATCGATCGCCCCACTTGTTGTGCCAACAACACATGAGAGTACGCACACCCAATATTATTGTGGGCAAATCGTTCCCCAGCTGGACAATCTGGTAATAACCGAGGAGCATATAATGCAGGCTGAAATGCTCGGTATCAGTGTTGGACAACTCCTTGAGATCGAGCCCATGTCTCCGCTTAGAGAGGAGGAAATAAAACGGAAATATGTCCGGGGCCAACCTTTGGTCAAGCCAGACGAGGTCAAGAACCTCCCAACGAGAATGTATGAATTGCATCAGTGGTACATGAACATTACCAAGAGTTCCAATCGAGAGTCCCTCATGGTGAATGTCAAGGAGGAGCATTACTTCCATGAGAAAGCTCGGTCCATTGAGTATACAGAACTGTTTAAATTATTCAATCAAGACGCACTCGACAAATCTATCGTCAGTTGCTATTGTCTGTAAGTGATTTCTTTCTGTAATTTAAGTCTCAAGCTTGCTGTAGTGATCATTTTGATCGATCATTACCTGTAATTATCCTCACTATAATCTTTTCTGTGGTATTATGCAGGATGAAGATGTATGAAATGAAAAAATCTGGATGCTATGGGATTGGGTTCATTGACCCAAATACCGTTAATGAATACACATGGAAAATTCCAAGTTGTCGAGCAAGTTTAGAGGAAAGAATGCTAGAGTTCTTGAAGCACCTCAATACCAATGAAGATATACTACTTCCTTACAACTTCCTATGAGTCACATTGTCTTGTACTACAAATTCTGTTTTTGCTTACTAGCTACCTAGATGTTAATAATTAAGTGTATAGGGTTTAGGGTAGTTGATTAGTGTTATGCACATGCCCGCTTAATTAAGACATGCAAACGTGTGTGCATGCAGTTTCCACTGGATCTTGTTAGACATTAAAGTTGACGAAGGAAAAGTTGAAGTACTAGACTCACTACTTAAAAAAGAAAGTGACTACACCATCTTGAAGGGGATAGTCAACAGGTAATTTCAATCATTATTAACTATATCTCGGCCTATTTAGTTCGTCATTTCCTGATATGAACTATTTAATAACCCCTTTATTAATTTTCTTTGCCGGCGGACAGAGCTTGGGCAAAGTTCATCAAGGTGACTCCAGGAAAATGGGCAGAAAAGCTGTTTTGGTATCGACCCAAGGTAAGTAATTAAGTAGTACTAGCTAGCTAGCTACCATCTCTTTAATTCTTGTTTCAATACCATTAATTAATTATCATGCTTGATTAATTATTACCTGATTAAATTCAATTCTCGTAAAGGCCCTGAAGGAGGCACCGGGGACTGATGTGTGTGCATTCTACGTTTGCGAGAACATTTGCATGATGGCGTCTGAAAGGAGCAGATCTGATAGACATCAATGGGTATGTTTCACAGAAATCTATTCACAATTTTTACATGATTATCGATATCTAGTCACACAACTAATACACATGCATGCATATTGATCTCCTTCTTAATAGTTCCATGACATGCGGGAGAAGCTCCTACCAACGGAGCGCATATGAGCACTTCAAGAGGAAATAGCGGGATTTTTGCTCGACCAGGTCATAGATCCGAACGGAGAATACTATTACCCGCTACCGCCCCCATGAACCACTTTCCATCGTGCTCCGGAGGCACCAAGGCAACATGTAGGAGAAATTGTATATATACCTAATTGTATAAATATATACATGCATGTGTATGTGTGAATAATAGTGGTTGTGAGACATTCGATGATATATATATATATATATATATATATATATATATATATATATATATATATATATGATCGGTTCTACGAGAAATTCTATATATATATATATATATGCATAACGTGTACAATATGTAGTATCGTAAAATACCAGCAAACAAAAAAAATATTAAATGGAAAAAACAAAATTAAAGGAAAAATAAAAAATAAAACCAAAACCCCCTCAAATATTGGTACTAAAGGGCTCCCCGCCCCCGGCGCTGGCTCGTGCCACGTGGGTGCACTTTAGTGCCGGTTCGTGCCTAACCGGTACTAAAGGGGGTCCTTTAGTCCCCACTCTTTAGTGCCGGTTGCGGAACCGGCACTAAAGGCCCTTACGAACCGGTGATACATCCCGGTTTTGCACTAGTGGTTGTAGGATCGAGAAGAGGCGTCTAGAGGGGGGTGATTAGACCCTCAACAAAGAAAAGTAGCAGTTTTTAATTTCTTCAAGTTAAGGTGGAGTTTGAGCACAAGTTTAAACATTCACAATACATTTCAAGAAAGCATTGCAAGAGTATATGAGCAGTGGAAAGTAAATCATGCAATTTGCAAGAAAGTAAAGGGATGGGATTGGAGTATGCAAACAAAATTGGAGACACGGAGATTTTGGTGTGGTTCCGATAGGTGGTGCTATCGTACATCCACGTTCATGGAGACTTCAAACCATGAAGGGTAACGGCTGCATGAGTCCACGGAGGGCTCCACCCACGAAGGGCCCACGAAGAAGCAACCTTGTCTATCCCACCATGGCCATCGCCCACAAAGGACTTGCCTCACTTGGGTAGATCTTCACGAAGTAGGCAATCTCCTTGGTTCAACTCCACAATCTTGACGGAGGCTCCCATGTGACACCTAACCAATCTAGGAGACACCACTCTCCAAAAGGTAATAGATGGTGCGTTGATGATGAACTCCTTGCTCTGGTGCTTCAAATGATAGTCTCCCCAACACTCAACTCTCTCTCACAGATTTGGATTTGGTAGAAAGATGATTTGAGTGGAAAGCAACTTGGGGAAGGCTAGAGATCAAGATTCTTGTGGTTGGATTGGAATATCTTGGTCCCAACACATGAGTAGGTGGTTCTTTCTCAGAAAATGAAAGCTGGAAGTGTAGGCACATTCTGATGGCTCTCTCCACGAATGGAGGAATGGTGGAGGGGTATATATAGCCTCCACACAAAATCTAACCGTTACACACAATTTACCGAACTCAGTGAGACCGAATACTCAAACTCGGTCAGACCGATTCAGTTCAAAATGTGAATGTTAGGCTTTTCGGTGGGACCGATATGATCAACTTGGTGGGACTGATGTGCTAGGGTTAGGGTAAAACCTCAACTCGGTTTGACCGATTACACAAACTCGGTGAGACCGATTTTGGTAATAAGCAAAACAGAGAGTTGGTCAAGCAAACTCGGTGGGACCGGTTGCTTATCTCGGTGAGACCGAAATAATTGCAACAGGCAACAGAGAGTTTGCAAGCCCATCTCGGTGAGACCGAGATCCCATCGGTGAGATCGAACTGATTAGGGTTTCTGGCAGTGGCTATGTCAAGTGAACTCGGTGGCGCCAGATAGATCAAATCGGTGGGGGCGAGTTTGACTTTAGGTTTAGGACATATGTGGATATGAGAAAGTGGTTGAGGGCTTTGGAGCATATCACTAAGCACTTTGAGCAAGCAACCATTAAGCAACACCTCATCATCTTTTAATAGTATTGGCTTTTCCTATGGACTCAATGTGATCTTGGATCACTAAAATGAAAATGTAGAGTCTTGAGCTTTTGCCAATCCTTGTCCTTAGCTTCTTGAAGGGGTTCCACATCCTCTTGTCCATGCCACTCCACTGTTGAACTCATCTGAAATATACTAGATAAAAAATATTAGTCCAACAAGAGATATGTTGACATTAATTACCAAAACCACCCATGGAGCACTTGTGCTTTCACATGTTCAGCTTGATGACGTCCTCGCCTTCTCGATCCAGCAAGAGAGGCGAAGTAGTAGATGAGTTCTGGCAGCACGACAGTGTGGTGACGGTGGTGGTGAATCTATCCGCAGGGCTTCGCCAAGCACAACGGACGTGGACAGAGGAGGAACTAGAACTAGAGGGAGAGGGGGCATGATGGCTCATGTCCGCGTCAATATTTCCCCGAAGAGGAAGGGATGATGCAACACAACTACGGTAGGTATTTCCCTCAGTTATGATGAGACCAAGGTTATCGAACCAGTAGGAGAACCAAGCAACACTATGTAAACGGTACCTGCACACAAAGAACAAATAGTTGCAATCCGACGCGTAAGAGGGGTTGTCAACCCCTCTCGGGTGAAAGATAGATTGGTTTGTATGATTTTGGATAAATAGATCTCTCCATAAACAAAATAAAATAAATAAAGAAAAAGTGCAGAAAGGTATTTTTGGGTTTTTAGAATAATAGATCTGAAAACAAACACTACTAGGGAAAACCTTATACACAAATCTTAGCAGCAGCGCGGCACAAAAAGAAGCGCTACTGCTAATTAGTAGTAGCGCGGGGTTTTAACCCTCGCTACTACTAAGCGGTCTCTACTGTGCCCCCCGACACATGCCATAGTAGTAGCGAGGGGTATAAACCAGCGCTACTACTAAGTTGATAGTAGTAGCGCGGTTTTATACCCCTCGCTACTACTAAGTACGAGGTAGGTGAAGTCGCCATATCCTCGGCCGAATCCCCATCTCCTCCCCCAAATCCCTCCTCTCTTCGACCACTCTCTCCTCTCACTTTCCATACGCTCTCACATGGACCTCTTGCCCATGCGCCCATCCTCCTCCATGGCACCAAAAGAGGCCGCCGCCTCGCGCTACCGGCGTCTAGGAGCTTGCCGGTCTTCCACCGGCGTCTAGGAGGCCGCCGCCCCGCGCCACCACGTCAGAGCACCTCACCACCGGTGACTAGCTCCGCTGCTCCCTACATCACCTTCCTCTCTCCCTCGGTTTTCCTTTTCTCTCTCTCCCTCTGGTTTGACTCACCCTCCCATGTCCATGCCCGTGCAGGTCGTCGCCGTGGATGACCCGGAGCTATCTGGCATGGCCGGGAAGAGAAGCCCCACGCTGCGGCCTGGCTCTGCCATAGAAACGGGCCCTCTCCAATAGCCACTGCTGGATCTGGTCTTCCGCTGTCCATTCATGCCTCCGGCGACACCAATCATCGCTAGATCGAACCACTGCTGCCATTGACAACACGCACGGGATCGAGATTCTTTTTTGTTTTTGAAAGTAATAGCAGTAGCGCAGGGTATAAGACCCGCTACAGCTAATTAGCAGGAGCGCTGTTTGCAACACACGCTACATCTAACCATGTATAGCAGTAGCGTGTGTCAACACGCGCTACTGCTACAAGTTAGCTGTATCAGTAGCGCGGGCACCAGCACTACTGATACACCCAAAACCCGCGCCGCTGCTAGGCTTTTCCCTAGTAGTGAAAAGCAAATAATAATAGATCTCGAAGCAAATGTGATAAAGAATAGACCCGGGGGCCGTAGATTTCACTAGTGGCTTCTCTCGAGAAAATAGCATACGGTGGGTAAACAAATTATTGTCGGGCAATTGATAGAACCTCAAATAATTATGATGATATCCAGACAATGATCATTATATAGGCATCACGTCCAAGATCAGTAGACCGACTCCTGCTTGCATCTACTACTATTACTCCACACATCGACCGCTATCCAGCATGCATCTAGCGTATTAAGTTTATGGAGAAACGGAGTAATGCAATAAGAACGATGACACGATGTAGACAAGATCTATTTGTTGGGGAACGTAGTAATTTCAAAAAATTCCTACACACATGCAAGATCATGGTGATGCATAGCAACGAGAGGGGAGAGTGTTGTCTACAAACCCTCGTAGACTGAAAGCAGAAGCGTTAGCACAACGCGGTTGATGTAGTCGTATGTCTTCACGATCCGACCGATCAAGTACCGAACGTACGGCACCTCCGAGTTCAGCAAATGTTCAGCTCAATGACGTCCCTCGAACTCCGATCCAGCCGAGCTTTGAGGGAGAGTTCCGTCAGCATGACGGCGTGGTGACGATGATGATGTTCTACCGACGCAAGGCTTCGCCTAAGCACCGCTACGATATTATCGAGGTGGATTATGGTGGAAGGGGGCACCGCACACAACTAATAGATCAATGATCAATTGTTGTTGTCTATGGGGTGCCCCCCTGCCCCCGTATATAAAGGAGCAAGGGGGGAGGCGGCCGGCCAAGGAGGAGGGCGCGCCAAGGGGGGAGTCCTACTCCCACCGGGAGTAGGACTCCTCCTTTCCTTGTTGGAGTAGGAGAGAAGGAAAGAGGGGGAGAGGGAGAAGGAAAAGGGGGCTGCACCCCTTGTCCAATTCGGACCAGAGGGGGGGGTGCACGCCTCCTTCCTTTTGGCGTCTCTTCTCTATTCCCGTATGGCCCAATAAGGCCCAATACTTCTCCCCGGCGAATTCCCGTAACTCTCCGGTACTCCGATAAATACCCGAATCACTCGGAACCTTTCCGATGTCCGAATATAGTCGTCCAATATATCGATCTTTACGTCTCGAACATTTCGAGACTCCTCGTCATGTCCTCGATCTCATATGGGACTCTGAACTACCTTCGGTACATCAAACACATAACTCATAATATAACCGTCATCGAACATTAAGCATGCGGACCCTACGGGTTCGAGAACTATATAGACATGACCGAGACACGTCTCCGGTCAATAACCAATAGCGGAACCTGGATGCTCATATTCGCTCCCACATATTCTACGAAGATCTTTATCGGTCAAACTGCATAACAACATACGTTGTTCCCTTTGTCATCAGTATGTTACTTGCCCGAGATTCGATCGTCGGTATCTCAATACCTAGTTCAATCTCGTTACCGGCAAGTCCCTTTACTCGTTCCGTAATACATCATCCCGCAACTAACTCATTAGTTACAATGCTTGCAAGGCTTATAGTGATGTGCATTACGGAGTGGGCCCAGAGATACCTCTCCGACAATCGGAGTGACAAATCCTAATATCGAAATACGCCAACCCAACAAGTACCTTCACAGACACCTGTAGAGCACCTTTATAATCACCCATTTACGTTGTGACGTTTGGTAGCACACAAAGTGTTCCTCCGGTAAACGGGAGTTGTATAATCTCATAGTCATAGGAACATGTATAAGTCATGAAGAAAGCAATAGCAACATACTAAACGATCAAGTGCTAAGCTAACGGAATGGGTCAAGTCAATCACATCATTCTCCTAATGATGTGATCCCGTTAATCAAATGACAACTCATGTCCATGGCTAGGAAACTCAACCATCTTCGATTAACGAGCTAGTCAAGTAGAGGCATACTAGTGACACTCTGTTTTGTCTATGTATTCACACATGTATCAAGTTTCCGGTTAATACAATTATAGCATGAATAATAAAAATTTATCATGAAATAAGGAAATAAATAATAACTTTATTATTGCCTCTAGGCCATATTTCCTTCGGTCTCCCACTTGCACTAGAGTCAATAATCTAGTTCACATCGCCATGTGATTTAACATCAATAGTTCACATCTTTATGTGGTTACCACCCATAGTTCACATCGACATGTGACCAACACCCAAAGGGTTTACTAGAGTCAGTAATCTAGTTCACATCGCTATGTGATTAACACCCAAAGAGTACTAAGGTGTGATCATGTTTAGCTTGTGAGATAATTTTAGTCAACGGGTCTGTCACTTTCAGATCTGTAAGTATTTTGCAAATTTCTATGTCTACAATGCTTTGCATGGAGCTACTCTAGCTAATAGCTCCCACTTTCAATATGTATCTAGATCGAGAATTAGAGTCATCAGATCGGTGTCAAAGCTTGCATCGCCGTAACTCTTTACAACGAACTCTTTATCACCTCCATAATCGAGAAATATTTCCTTATTCCACTAAGGATAATTTTGACCGCTGTCCAGTGATCTACTCCTAGATCACTATTGTACTCCCTTGCCAAAATCAGTGTAGGGTATACAATAGACCTGGTACACAGCATGGCATACTTTATAGAACCTATGGCTGAGGCATAGGGAATGACTTCCATTCTCTTTCTATCTTCTGCCGTGGTCGGGCTTTGAGTCTCACTCAATTTCACACCTTGTAACACAGGCAAGAACTCCTTCTTTGACTGTTCCATTTTGAACTACTTCGAAATCTTGTCAAGGTATGTACTCATTGAAAAACTTATCAAGCGTCTTGATCTATCTCTATAGATCTTGATGCTCAATATGTAAGCAGCTTCACCGAGGTCTTTCTTTGAAAAACTCCTTTCAAACACTCCTTTATGCTTTGCAGAATAATTCTACATTATTTCCGATCAACAATATGTCATTCACATATACTTATCAGAAATGTTGTACTGCTCCCACTCACTTTCTTGTAAATACAGGCTTCACTGCAAGTCTGTATTAAAACTATATGCTTTGATCAACTTATCAAAGCGTATATTCCAACTCCGAGATGCTTGCACCAGTCCATAGATGGATCGCTGGAGCTTGCATATTTCGTTAGCACCTTTAGGATTGACAAAACCTTCTGGTTGTATCATATACAACTCTTCTTTAATAAATCCATTAAGGAATGCAGGTTTGTTTTATCCATTTGCCAGATTTCATAAAAATGCGGCAATTTGCTAACATGATTCGGACAGACTTAAGCATCGCTACGAGTGAGGAAATCTCATCGTAGTCAACACCTTGAACTTGTCGAAAACCTTTTTGCGAAAATTCGAGCTTTGTAGATAGTAACACTACTATCAGCGTCCGTCTTCCTCTTGAAGATCCATTTATTCTCAATGGCTTGCCGATCATCGGGCAAGTCAACCAAAGTCCACACTTTGTTCTCATACATGGATCCCATCTCAGATTTCATGGCCTCAAGCCATTTCGTGGAATCTGGGCTCATCATCGCTTCCTCATAGTTCGTAGGTTCGCCATGGTCAAGTAACATGACCTCCAGAACAGGATTACCGTACGACTCTAGTGCGGATCTTACTCTGGTTGACCTATGAGGTTCGGTAGAACTTGATCTGAAGTTACATGATCATCATCATTAGCTTCCTCACTAATTGGTGTAGGAATCAAAGGAACAGATTTCTGTGATGAACTACTTTCCAATAAGGGGTAGGTACAGTTACCTCATCAAGTTCTACTTTCCTCCCACTCACTTCTTTCGAGAGAAACTCCTTCTCTAGAAAGGATCCATATTAAGCAACAAAGATCTTGCCTTCGGATCTGTGATAGAAGGTGTACCCAATAGTCTCTTTTGGGTTTTCTATGAAGACGCACTTCTCCAATTTGGGTTTGAGCTTATCATGCTGAAACTTTTTCACATAAGCATCGCAACCCCAAACTTTAAGAAACGACAGCTTAGGTTTCTTGCTAAACCATAGTCCATACTGTGTCGTCTCAATAGATTTTCACGGTGCCCTATTTAACGTGAATGCAGCTGTCTCTAATGCATAACCCCAAAACGATAGTGGTAAACCGATAGATCGCACCATATCCAATAAAGTGCGGTTACGACGTTCGGACACACCATTACTCTGTGGTGTTCCATGTGGCGTGAGCTGTGAAACTATTCCACATTGTTTTATATGAAGGCCAAACTCGTAACTCAAATATTCTCATCCACGATCAGATCGTAGAAACTTTATTTTCTTGTTACGATGATTCTCCACTTCACTCTGAAATTCTTTGAACTTTTCAAATGTTTCAGACTTGTGTTTCATTAAGAAGATATACTCATATCTACTCAAATCATCTGTGAAGATCAGAAAATAACGATACCCGCCACGAGCATCAACACTCATTGGACCGCATACATAGGTATGTATTATTTCCAACAAGTTAGTAGCTCATTCCATTGTTCCGGAGAACGGAGTTTTAGTCATCTTGCCCATAAGGCATGGTTCGCAAGCATCAAGTGATTCATAATCAAGTGATTCCAAAATCCCATCAGCATGGAGCTTCTTCATGCGCTTTACACCAATATGACCTAAACGGCAGTGCCACAAATAAGTTGCACTATCATTATTAACTTTGCATCTTTTGGCTTCAATATTATGAATATGTGTATTACTACGATCGAGATTCAATAAAACATTCACCTTGGGTGTATGACCATTGAAGGTTTTATTCATGTAAACAGAACAACAATTATTCTCTGACTTTAAATGAATAACCGTATTGCAATAAACATGATCAAATCATATTCATGCTCAACGCAAACACCAAATAACACTTATTTAGGTTCAACACTAATCTCAAAAGTATAGGGAGTGTGCGATGATGATTAAATCAATCTTGGAACCACTTCCAACACACATCATCACTTCACCCTCAACTAGTCTCTGTTTATTCTGTAACTCCTGTTTCGAGTTACTAATTTTTAGCAACTGAACAAGTATCAAATACCCAGGGGCTACTGTAAACACTAGTAAGGTATACATCAATAACCTGTATATCAAATATAGCCTTGTTCACTTTGCCATCCTTCTTATCCACCAAATATTCAGGGTATTTCCGCTTCCGGTGACCACTTCCTTTGCAGTAGAAGCACTCAGTTTCAGGCTTTGGTCCAGCTTTGGGCTTCTTCGCGGGAGTGACAACTTGCTTGCCATTCTACATGAAGTTCCCTTTCTTTCCCTTTGCCCTTTTCTTGAAACTAGTGGTCTTGTTAATCATCAACACTTGATGCTCTTTCTTGATTTCTACCTTCATCGATTTCATCATCATGAAAAGCTTGGGAATCGTTTTCGTCATCCCTTGCATACTATAGTTCATCACGAAGTTCTACTAACTTGGTGATGGTGACTAGAGAACTCTGTCATTCATTATCTTATCTGGAACATTAACTCTCACTTGATTAAAGCGATTGTAGTACCCAGACAATCTGAGCACATGCTAACTACTTGAGCTATTCTCCTCCATCTTTTAGCTATAGAACTTGTTGGAGACTTCATATCTCTCAACTCGGGTATTTGCTTGAAATATTAACTTCAACTCCTGGAACATCTCATATGGTCCATGACGTTCAAAACGTCTTTAAAGTCCCGATTCTAAGCCATAAAGCATGGTGCACTAAACTATCAAGTAGTCATGATACCGAGCTTTTGTCAAACGTTCATAACGTCTGCATCTGCTCCTGCAATAGGTCTGTCACCTAGCGGTGCATCAAGGACATAATTCTTCTGTGCAGCAATGAGGATAAACCTCAGATCACGGACCCAGTCCGCATCATTGCTACTATCATCTTTCAACTTAGTTTTCTCTAGGAATACATATAAAACATAGGGAAGCAACAACGCGAGCTATTGATCTACAACATAATTTGCAAAATACTATCAGGACTAAGTTCGTGATAAATTAAAGTTCAATTAATCAAATTATTTAAGAACTCCCACTTAGATAGACATCCCTCGAATCATCTAAGTGATCACGTGATCCAAATCAACTAAACGATAACCGATCATCACGTGAAATGGAGTAGTTTTCAATGGTGAACATCACTATGTTGATCATATCTACTATATGATTCATGCTCGACCTTTTGGTCTCAGTGTTCCGAGGCCATATCTGCATATGCTAGGCTCGTCAAGTTTAACCTGAGTATTCCGCGTGTGCAAAACTGGCTTGCACCCATTGTAGATGGACGTAGAGCTTATCACACCCGATCATCACGTGGTGTCTGGGCACGACGAACTTTGGCAACGGTGCATACTCAGGGAGAACACTTTTATCTTGAAATTTAGTGAGAGATCATCTTATAATGCTACCGTCAATCAAAGCAAGATAAGATGCATAAAAGATAAACATCACATGCAATCAATATAAGTGATATGATATGGCCATCATCATCTTGTGCTTGTGATCTCCATCTCCGAAGCACCGTCATGATCACCATCGTCACCGGCGCGACACCTTGATCTCCATCGTAGCATCGTTGTCGTCTCGCCAGTCTTATGCTTCCACGACTATCGCTACCGCTTAGTGATAAAGTAAAGCATTACAGGGCGATTGCATTGCATACAATAAAGCGACAACCATATGGCTCCTGCCAGTTACCGATAACTCGGTTACAAAACATGATCATCTCATACAATAAAATTTAGCATCATGTCTTGACCATATCACATCACAACATGCCCTGCAAAAACAAGTTAGACATCCTCTACTTTGTTGTTGCAAGTTTTACGTGGCTGCTACGGCTGACCAAGAACCGTTCCTACCTACGCATCAAAACCACAACGATAGTTTGTCAAGTTGGTGCTGTTTTAACCTTCGCAAGGACCGGGCGTAGCCACACTCGTTTCAACTAAAGTTGGAGAAACTGACACCCGCCAGCCACCTGTGTGCAAAGCACGTCGGTAGAACCAGTCTCGCGTAAGCGTACGCATAATGTCGGTCCGGGCCGCTTCATCCAACAATACCGCCGAACCAAAGTATGACATGCTGGTAAGCAGTATGACTTATATCACTCACAACTCACTTGTGTTCTACTCATGCATATGACATCTACGCATAAAACCAGGCTCGGATGCCACTGTTGGGGAACGTAGTAATTTCAAAAAAAATCCTACGCACACGCAAGATCATGGTGATGCATAGCAACGAGAGGGGAGAGTGTTGTCTACGTACCCTCGTAGACCGAAAGCGGAAGCGTTAGCACAACGCGGTTGATGTAGTCGTACGTCTTCACGATCTGACCGATCAAGTACCGAACGTACGACACCTCCGAGTTCAGCACACGTTGAGCTCGATGACGTCCCTCGAAGTCCGATCCAGCCGAGCTTTGAGGGAGAGTTCCGTCAGCACGACGGCGTGGTGACGATGATGATGTTCTACCGACGCAGGGCTTCGCCTAAGCACTACTACGATATTATCGAGGTGGATTATGGTGGAGGGGGGCACCGCACACGACTAATAGATCAATAATCAATTGTTGTTGTCTATGGGGTGCCCCCTGCCCCCGTATATAAAGGAGCAAGGGGGGAGGCGGCCGGCCAAGGAGGAGGGCGCGCCAAGGGGGGAGTCCTACTCCCACCGGGAGTAGGACTCCTCCTTTCCTTGTTGGAGTAGGAGAGAAGGAAAGAGGGGGAGAGGGAGAAGGAAAGAGGGGGAGAGGGAGAAGGAAAAGGGGGCTGCACCCCTTGCCCAATTCGGACCAGAGGGTGGGTGCGCACCTCCTTCCTTTTGGCCTCTCTCCTCTATTCCCGTATGGCCCAATAAGGCCCAATACTTCTCCCCGGCGAATTCCCGTAACTCTCCGGTACTCTGATAAATACCCGAATCACTCGAAACCTTTCCGATGTCCGAATATAGTAGTCCAATATATCGATCTTTACGTCTCGACCATTTCGAGACTCCTCGTCATGTCCCCGATCTCATCCGGGACTCCGAACTACCTTCGGTACATCAAACACATAACTCATAATATAACCGTCATCGAACTTTAAGCGTGCGGACCCTACGGGTTCGAGAACTATGTAGACATGACCGAGACACGTCTCCGGTCAATACCAATAGCGGAACCTGGATGCTCATATTGGCTCCCACATATTCGACGAAGATCTTTATCGGTCAAACCGCATAACAACATACGTTGTTCCCTTTGTCATCGGTATGTTACTTGCCCGAGATTCGATCGTCGGTATCTCAATACCTAGTTCAATCTTATTACCGGCAAGTCTCTTTACTCGTTCCGTAATACATCATCCCGCAACTAACTCATTAGTTACAATGCTTGCAAGGCTTAAAGTGATGTGCATTACCGAGTGGGCCCAAAGATACCTCTCCGACAATCGGAGTGACAAATCCTAATCTCGAAATACGCCAACCCAACAAGTACCTTCGGAGACACCTGTAGAACACCTTTATAATCACCCATTTACGTTGTGACGTTTGGTAGCACACAAAGTGTTCCTCCGATAAACGGGAGTTGCATAATCTCATAGTCATAGGAACATGTATAAGTCATGAAGAAAGCAATAGCAACATACTAAACGATCAAGTGCTAAGCTAACGGAATGGGTCAAGTCAATCACGTCATTCTCCTAATGATGTGATCCCATTAATCAAATGACAACTCATGTCCATGGCTAGGAAACTCAACCATCTTCGATTAACGAGCTAGTCAAGTAGAGGCATACTAGTGACACTCTATTTTGTCTATGTATTCACACATGTATCAAGTTTCCAGTTAATACAATTCTAGCATGAATAATAAACATTTATCATGAAATAAGGAAATAAATAATAACTTTATTATTGCCTCTAGGGCATATTTCCTTCACTATTCATGTAGGAATAGACCCCATCTTGTTATCCTTAATAGCAACGATCAATACGCGTCTTGCTGCCCCTTCTGTCAGTAGGAAAGAACACTGCACGATCGAACCCATCCCAAAGAACCTCTTCCCATGGCAAGAAAAATCAATGTAGTTGGCCTAACTAAACCGAAGATTTGAAGAAGAAATACGAGGCTATAAGTAATCATGCATATAAGAGATAAAAACTCAAACAACTTTCATGGATAAAATAGATCTGATCATAAACTCAAAGTTCATCAGATCCCAATAAACACACCGCAAAAAGAGTTACATCAAATAGATCTCCAAGAGACCATTGTATTGAGAATCAAAAGAGAGAGAGAGAGAGAGAGAGAGAGAGAGAGAGAGAGAGAGAGAGAGAGAGAGAGAGAGAGAGAGAGAGAGAGAGGAAGCCATCTAGCTACTAACTACGGACCTGTTGATCTACAATGAACTACTCACGCATCATCACAGAGGCACTAATGAGGATGATGAACCCCTCCGTTATGGTGTCTAGATTCGATCTCGTAGTTCTGGAACTTGCGGCGGCAGGGATTGTTTCGTTGACTCCCCTAGGGTTTTTGGAATATTTGGGTATTTATTGGGTGAAGAGGCGGTGTGGGAGGCAAACGAGGTGGGCATAACCCACCAGGGCGCGCCTGGGCCCCCAGGCGCGCCCAGGTGGGTTGTGCCCCCCTCGGGGCACCCCTCTGGTACTTCTTTGGCCCTCTTGTGTCTTCTGGTCCAGAAAAAATCTCCAAAAAGTTTCGTTGCGTTTGGACTCCGTTTGGTATTGATTTTCCGCGAAGTAAAAAAACAAGCAAAACACAACAACTGGCACTGGGCACTATGTCAATAGCTTAGTCCCAAAAAATGATATAGAGTTGCTATAAAATGATTGTAAAACATCCAAGAATGATAATATAACAGCATATGGAACAATCAATAATTATAGATACGTTGGAGACGTATCAGGGCACTGCACATGGCTTGGGGATCGTGGTCTATGTTGCCCCTCTCCCTCCTCTCATATATATAGGTGGGGGGAGGAGGGGAGGCAACCTAGGGCGCCTCCAAGGGGGCCGGCGGCCAGCCATAGGGCCTCCCCTGGCCGCGCCCCCTTGCTTATTTGGCGCATGGGGAAAAGGAATGGGGGCTGGCTGCCTTAGGGCGCCCCCTTTCCCTTTCTCTATTCCCTGGATAAAGCAGGAGGGGGCCAGCCCATCCCTTTCCTTTACAAGTTCGGCGGCCAGGTTGGGGGCGCGCCAGCCCCTTGTGGGTTGGTGTGCTCCCCTCCCCTTGGCATGTTAGGCCCAGTAACTTTACGTGGCCTCTCGGAACCCCTTCCGGCGATCCGATAAATAACCGGTGCATACCGAAACCTTTTTGGAGACCAAATACTATCATCCTATATATCAATCTTTACCTCCGGACCATTCCCAAGCTCCTCGTCATGTCCGTGATCTCATCCGGGAGTCCGAACAATACTCGGTCACTAGTTCACAGAACTCATATAATACTATGTCGTCAATGAACGTTAACCGTGCGGACCCTACGGGTTCGAGAATGATGTAGACATGACTGAGACGACTCTTCAGTCAATAACCAATAGCGGGACCTAGATGCCCATATTGGTTCCTGATACGTCTCCAACGTATCTACTTTTCCAAACTCTTTTGCCCTTGTTTTGGCCTCTAATTTGCATGATTTGAATGGTACTAACCCGGACTGACGCTGTTTTCAGCAGAATTACCATTGTGTTATTTTTCTGCAGAAATAAAAGTTCTCAGATTGACCTGAAAATTTATGAAGAATATATTTGGAATAAATAAAAAAACTGGCGAAAGAATCAACCAGAGGGGACCCACCAGGAGTCTAGAATGGTAAGGGGCACGCCCTATCCCCCTAGGCGCGCCACCTGGCTTGTGGGTCCCCTGGAGACCCCCCGACCTCAACTCCAACTCCATATAACCCTATCCGGGGAGGGAAAAATCAGAGAGAAGGTTCATCACATTTTACGATACGGAGCCGCTGCCACCTCTTGTTCCTCATCGGGAGGCCAAATCTGGAGTCCGTTCGGGGCTCCGGAGAGGGGGATTCGTCGCCATCATCATCACCAACCTTCCTCCATCACCAATTTCATGATGCTCATCGCCGTGCGTGAGTAATTCCATCGTAGGCTTGGTGGATGGTGATGGATTGGATGAGATTTATCATGTAATCGAGGTAGTTTTGATAGGGTTTGATCCCTAGTATCCACTATGTTCTAAGATTGATGTTGCTATGACTTTGCTATGCTTAATGCTTGTCACTAGGGCCCGAGTGCCATGATTTCAGATCTGAACCTATTATGTTTTCATGAATATATTTGTGTTCTTGATCCGATCTTGCAAGTTGTAGATACCTATTACGAGTTATGATCCGCATACCCCAAGGTGACAATAATTGGGATTCTTTCCGGTGATTACCGTAGTTTGAGGAGTTCATGTATTCACTAAGTGCTAATGCTTTGTTCCGGTTCTCTATTAAAAGGAGGCCTTAATATCCCTTAGTTTGCATTAGGACCCCGCTGCCACGGGAGGGTAGGACAAAAGATGTCATGCAAGTTCTTTTCCATAAGCACGTATGACTGTATACGGGATACATGCCTATATTATATTGATGAATTGGAGGTAGTTCTGTGTCACCCTAGGTTATAACTGTTGCTTGATGAATGCCATCCGACATAATTATCCATCACTGATCCATTACCTACAAACTTTTCACATATTATTCTTTGATACCTTACTTTGTCATTGCCACTTTTACAATTGCTACAAAATTGCTACTGTTACTTCTACCACCGTTACCGTTACTTCCATACTACTTTGCTACTAAATATTTTGCTGCAGATATTAAGTATTTCAGGTGTGGTTGAATTGACAACTTAGTTGCTAATACTTGGGAATATTCTTTGGCTCCCCTTGTGTCGAATCAATAAATTTGGGTTGAATACTCTACCCTCGAAAACTGTTGCGACCCCCTATACTTGTGGGTTATCAAGACCTTTTTCTGGTGCCGTTGCCGGGAAGTATAGCTCTATTCTCTGAGTCACTTGGGATTTATATCTGTTGGTCACTACGAAGAATTTCAAAGATACCAAAACCAAGATCTATCCCTCTACCACGAGGGGAGGTAAGGAACTGCCATCTAGCTTTGCACTTGATTCACCTTCTGTTTTGAGTAAGTTTGCGACACCACCACCTGCTAGTAATTCTGATATGTCGCAAGTAATTGATGATGCCACTTCTGCTATGCATGATGCTTATGCTGATACTACTACGTTTCTTGATAAAACAGTGCCACCAGGTGAATTTCTTGATGAACAACTTGCTAGGGTTAGAGAGAATGAAATTACTGAAACTGATGATATTATTGAAACTGAATATTATGATTCTCCCCCTAGATATGAATTACCTAAGGTACCTGAGGGTTATATTATGGATGAAGAAATTGCTAGAGACTTTTTTTCTTGCAATGAGAAAGATGATCTTAAGAAACTGTTAGCTAAGCTGAAAGAAAAATCTTTGAATGCTACAATGCAATATGACCCTAAGTTTGCGACTTCACCTATCTTTGTTACTGATAAGGATTATGAATTCTCTGTCGATCCTGAGTTAATTACTTTGGTTGAATCTGATCCTTTCCATGGTTATGAAACTGAAACTGTTGTGGCACATCTTACTAAATTGAATGACATAGCCACCCTATTTGCTCATGAGGAAAAATTCGCTACTACTAGATCCTTAAGTTGTTTCCTTTCCCATTAAAGGGTGATGCTAAGATGTGGTTTAATTCTCTTGCTCCTAGCTGTGTGCGTAGTCCCCAGGATATGATATATTACTTCTCTGAAAAATATTTCCCTACTCATAAGAAACAAGCTGCCTTACAGGAAATATTTAACTTTGTGCAAATTAAAGAAGAGAGTCTCCCACAAGCTTGGGGGAGGCTTCTCCAATTACTTAATGCTTTGCCTGATCATCCTCTCAAGAAAAATGAAATACTTGATATCTTGTATAATGGACTAACCGATGCTTCTAGGGACCACCTACATAGTTGTGCTGGTTGTGTTTTCAGGGAACGAACTGTGGAACAAGGTAAAGTGTTATTGAATAATATATTGAGTAATGATAATGATTGGAATCTTCCCGAACCACCTCCTAAGCCAACTCTGAAGAAAAGAGGTATTCTATTTCTCAGTCCTGAAGATATGCAAGAGGCAAAGAAATCTATGAAAGAAAAAGGGTATTAAAGCTGAAGATGTTAAGAATTTACCTCCTATGAAGAAATACATGATGCAGCTTGAAGCTACGTCGGTATTTGCCCAAAGAGGAAGGGATGATGCAGCACAGCGGCGGTAGGTATTTCCCTCAGTTATGAGACCAAGGTTATCAAACCAGTAGGAGAACCAAGCAATACAATGTAAACAACCCCTGCACACAAATAACAAATACTCGCAACCCGACGTGAAAAAGGGGTTGTCAATCCCTTTCTGGTAGTAGCGTCCCAAGATAGGCAAACGATGTGAAATAAATTGTAGTAGATTGATAGATCGAACGCCAAATAAAACAAATAAGAATAAGTTGCAGCAAGGTATTTTTGTATTTTTGGTTTAATAGATCTGAAAATAAAAGGCAAATAAAATAGATTGCGAAGGCAAATATATCAAAGAAGAGACCCGGGGGCCGTAGGTTTCACTAGTGGCTTCTCTCAAGAAAAATAGCAAACGATGGGTAAACAAATTACTGTTGGGCAATTGATAGAACTTCAAATAATCATGACGATATCCAGGCAATGATCATTATATAGGCATCACGTCCAAGATTAGTAGACCAACTCCTGCCTGCATCTACTACTATTACTGCACACATCGACCGCTATCCAGCATGCATCTAGTGTATTAAGTTCATGGGGAAATGGAGTAATGCAATAAGAACGATGACATGATGTAGACAAGATCTATCTATGTAGAGATAGACCCCATCGTTTTATCCTTAGTAGCAACGATACATACGTGTCAGTTCCCCTTCTGTCACTGGAATCAAGCACCGTAAGATCGAACCCACTACAAAGCACCTCTTCCCATTGCAAGATAAATAGATCAAGTTGGCCAAACAAAACCAAAATATCGAAGAAGAAATATGAGGCTATAAGCAATCAAGCATATAAGAGATCAAAGAGACTCAAATAACCTTCACGGATATAAAAAGATAGATCTGATCACAAACTGAAAGTTCATCCGATCCCAACAAACACACCGCAAAAAGAGTTACATCATATGGATCTCCAAGAGACCATTGTATTGAGAATCAAACGAGAGAGAGGAAGCCATCTAGCTAATAACTACAGACCCGAAGGTCTACAAAGAACTACTCACGCATCATCGGAGAGGCACCAATGGAAGTGGTGAACCCCTCCATGATGGTGTCTAGATTGGATCTGGTGGTTCTGGACTATGCGGTGGCTGAAATTGATTTTCGTCGACTCCCCTAGGGTTTCTGGAATATTGGGGTATTTATAGAGCAAAGAGGCGGTCCAGGGGCATCCGAGGTGGGCACAACCCACCAGGGCGCGCCTGGGCCTCCTGGCGCGCCCTGGTGGGTTTTGCTCCCCTCGGAGCACCCCCAGGTGTTTCCTTGGCCCATTGGGTGTCTTCTGGTCCATAAAAAATCTATGTGAAGTTTCGTTGCATTTGGACTCCGTTTGGTATTGATTTCGTGCGATGTAAAAAACATGTAGAGAATAGCAACTTGCACTTGGCACTACATGAATAGGTTAGTACCAAAAAATGATATAAAATTATTATAAAACATCCAAGATTGATAATATAACAACATGGAAGAATAAAAAATTATAGATACGTTGGAGACGTATCAATACATGGTCTTAATATTCCGACACAGGTAGTAGAGGTAAATTCTCTCTATAGATTTGATGAAGGTGATATTCCTTATAATAAGTCTGCTAATGCTTGGATCAATTTG
Source organism: Aegilops tauschii subsp. strangulata (assembly GCF_002575655.3). Lineage (NCBI taxonomy): Eukaryota > Viridiplantae > Streptophyta > Magnoliopsida > Poales > Poaceae > Aegilops > Aegilops tauschii. The sequence continues at coordinate 631,372,933 of NC_053036.3, read as the reverse complement.
ATAACTTTATTGTTAAACAGGAAAACTTCATCGCATATGTTAGTAGACAATTGAAACACAATGCTTACATGCTTGAACGCTTGGGTGATTATATGTGTAGAACTGTTAATGATCTTAATGTTATTAGTAAACATGCTTCCATGGTAAAAACTCAAGTGGAACAAGTACTTAAAGCAAAAACTTATTTGCTCAATGAAAAGAATAATAAAAACAATGCTCATGCTGTTAGAATTATGACTAAACGAGGTAAAATGACTCAGGAACCTTTGTATCCCGAGGGCCATCCTAAGAGTGTTGAGCAAGATTCTCAGAGGATTAACACTGATGCACCTAGTCCTAGTAATGAAAAGAAAAAAACTGATAGGACTTTGCATGCTTCTAGTGAACCTGTTATAGACACACCTGAGAATCCAAATGATATTTCTGATGCTAAAACACAATCTGGTGATGAACATGAACCTAGTGATAATGATAATGATGATGTTCATGTTGATGCTCAACCTAGCAATGATAATGATGTGGAGATTGAACCTGTTGTTGATCTTGATAACCCACAACCTAAGAATAAATGTTATGATAAGAGAGACTTCGTTGCTAGGTAGCACGGTAAAGAAAGAGAACCATGGGTTCAGAAACCCATGCCTTTTCCTCCTAAACCATCCAAGAAAAAGGATGATGACAATTTTGAGCGCTTTGCTGAAATGATTAGACCTATCTTTTTGCATATGCGTTTGACTGATATGCTTAAAATGAATCCTTATGCTGGATCAAATTCATCGTTTGCAATGCTATGCTTGGAATTTATGTGAAATATATGATGTTACTTGTTGTTCTGAAAACCCTAAGAAACACCTTCCCTACCAATGTGAGTTGTGTGATAATGGAATCATATCTTCGTATGCTAAGGGTGTTTATAATTACTATGATGTTCAACAAATTGAAGAGTTTGTTGCTTTTAAGGGTGCTTATGAAATTGCTTCTTTGATTGAAAAGTATGATGCTACTCTCTACAAATCTAATTTTTTTGCCATACTTAAATATTGTTAAAATAATTATGCTTCTAATGCCTATGTTAAACCATATATTGAGGACTCCTCCGCTGTCCAAGAAGAGACTAATATTTTGCAGGAGTCTATGGAAGAAGAAATTGATGAAACTGTGAGCTCATTGGATGAAAAAGATGATGAGGAGAGCGAAGAACAAAAGGAGGAAGAGAGGATTAGCTACCCGTGCCCACCTTCTAATGAGAGTAACTCTTCAACTCATACATTGTTTAATTTCCCTTCGTTCTTACCAAAGGATGATTGCTATGATGATTGTTATGATCCCGTTGATTCTCTTGAAATACCCCTTTTTGATGATGCTTGCTATGCTTGTGGCCATGATGCCAATATGACTGATGCTTATGGAGATGAACTTGCTATAGTTCCTTATGTTAAACATGAAATTGTTGCTATTGCACCCACGCATGATAGTCCTATTATCTTTTTGAATTCTCAAAACTACACTATATCGGAGTAGTTTGTGCTTATGAAGGATTATATTGATGGGTTGCGTTTTACTTCTACACATGATGATTTTCATAGATATAATATGCATGTGCTTGCTGCTCCAACTTGCAATTATTATGAGAGAGGAGCTATATCTCCACCTCTCGGTGTTTCCAATATGATAGAATTGCAAGAAACTACTTATATATACTATGCATTGGCCTTTACTAGGTGTGCATGAATTGTTCTTTTATGACATGCCGATGCATAGGAAGAGAGTTAGACTTCGTCATTGCTTGATATATGTTTCTTTGTGCTCACTACTAAATTAAAAATCATTGCTAATTAAAATTGGCTTTGATATACCTTGGGATCCGGGTGGATTCACTACTTGAGCACTATATGCCTAGCTTAATGGCTTTAAAGAAAGCGCTGCCAGGGAGACAACCCGGAAGTTTTAGAGAGTCATTTATTTATTTTGAGTGCTTTTATAAAGTATAAAAACAAAAAAATAAAGAGGGGAACCTAAATCTTTTTCAAAAGAAAAGTGAAAGTGAGAGAGACAAGCATTGTTGAAGTGGGGGGCTGCTTGAACTTTGTTCATGCTCACGGAAACTTTGTGAATCTTGATTACATAAAATTTTCAATAAAAATAATTATCCCCTTGTACAATTCCATTGTATTATAAAAATAATGTGCCAAGGTTTGCCTTTAGGATGCTTACAATGCTTGTTGGTTTGTACGGTGCAGGACAGAAACTTTGTCTGTAGTGCGCAATTTTACAATCTTACCTGAAACTTTAAATGGTTCTGATTCCTTTTGCACTGTCTTTCTATACAAATTGTTTATTTTTCGTAATTTTGGTAGAATTTTTGGGGTAACAGAAGTATGGTGAATGTTCAGATTGCTACAGACTGTTCTTTTTTGACAGATTCTGTTTTTGATGCATACTTTGCTTGTTTTGATGAAACTATCAATTTATATCAGTGTATTAAGCCATGGGAAAGTTATATTACAGTAGAAACAATGCAAAAACAAAATATGAATTGGTTTGCAACAGTACTTAGAGTAGTGATTTGCTTTATTATACTAACGGATCTTACCGAGTTTTCTGTTGAAGTTTTGTGTGGATGAAGTGTTTGATCGAGAAGGTCTTGATATGAGGAAAAGGAGGAGAGGAAAGAGCTCAAGCTGGGGGATTCCCAAGGGACCCCAAGTAAATATTCAAGGATACTCAAGCGTCTAAGCTTGGGGATGCCCCGGAAGGCATCCCCTCTTTCTTCAACAAGTATCGGTATGTTTTCGGATTCGTTTGTTCATGCGATATGCGCAAGTCCTGGAGCGTCTTTTGCATTTAGTTTTAAATTTTCTTTTATGCACCATGCTGGTATGAGATAATCCTTTGTTGATTTATAGAATTCTCATTGCACTTCACTTTAATCTTTTTGAGTATGGCTTTATAGAATGCTTCATGTGCTTCACTTATATCATTTGAAGTTTGGATTGCCTGTTTCTCTTCACATAGAAAACCGCCATTTGTAGAATGCTCTTTTGCTTCACTTATATTTGTTAGAGCGTGGGCATATCTTTTGTAGAAAGAATTAAAGTCTGTTGCTTCACTTATATCTATTTAGAGATATGACAGGAATTGGTCATTCACATGGTTAGTCATAAAATCGTACATAAACTTGTAGATCGCTGAATATGATATGTTTGATTCCTTACAATAGTTTTGCGATATAAAGATGGTGATATTAGAGTCATGCTAGTGGGTAGTTGTGGATTGTAGAAATACTTGTGTTGAGGTTTGTGATTCCCGAAGCATGCACGTATGGTGAACCGTTATGTGATGAAGTCGGAGCATGATTTATTTATTGATTGTCTTCCTTATGAGTGGCGGTCGGGGACGAGCGATGGTCTTTTCCTACCAATCTATCCCCTAGGAGCATGCGCGTAGTACTTTGTTTTGATGACTAATAGATTTTTGCAATAAGTATGTGGGTTCTTTATGACTAATGTTGTGTCCATGGATTATACGCACTCTCACCCTTCCATCATTGCTAGCCTCTTCGGTACCGTGCATTGCCCTTTCTCACCTCGAGAGTTGGTGCAAACTTCGCCGGTACATCCAAACCCCGTGATACGATACACTCTATCACACAAAAGCCTCCTTATATATTCCTCAAAACAGCCACCATACCTACCTATCATGGCATTTCCATAGCCATTCTGAGATATATTGCCATGCAACTTCCATCATCATCATATACATGACTTGAGCATTTACTGTCATATTGCTTTGCATGATCGTAAGATAGGTAGCATGACGTTTTCATGGCTTGTCCATTTTTTGATGTCATTGCTACGCTAGATCATTGCACATTCCGATACACCGCCGGAAGCATTCATATAGTCATATCTTTGTTCTAGATATCAAGTTGTAATATTGAGTTGTAAGTAAATAAAAGTGTGATGATCATCATTATTAGAGCATTGCCCCAGTGAGGAAAGGATGATGGAGACTATGATTCCCCCACAAGTTGGGATGAGACTCCGGACTTTATGAAAAATAAAAGAGGCCAAAGAAGCCCAAATATAAAAAAGAGGCGAAAGAAGCCCACCGAAAAAATATATAAAAAATAAATAAAAAAAGAAGGAAAGAGAAGATAAAAAAAATGAGAGAAAAAGAGAGAAGGGGCAATGCTACTATCATTTTACCACACTTGTGCTTCAAAGTAGCACCATGTTCTTCACAGAGAGAGTCTCCTATGCTATCACTTTCATATACTAGTGGGAATTTTCATTATAGAACTTGGCTTGTATATTCCGATGATGGGCTTCCTCAAATGCCTGAGGTCTTCATGAGCAAGCAAGTTGGATGCACACCCACTTAGTTTCAGTTTGAGCTTTCATACACTTATAGCTCTTAGTGCATCCGTTGCATGGCAATCCCTACTCCTCGCATTGACATCTATTGATGAGCATCTCCATAGCCTGTCGATTAGCCGCGTCGATGTGAGACTTTCTCCCTTTTTGTCTTCTCCACATAAACATCCACCATCATATTCTATTCCACCTATAGTGCTATGTCCATGGCTCACGCTCATGTATTGCGTGAAAGTTGAAAAGGTTTGAGAACGTTAAAAATATGAAACAATTGCTTGGCTTGTCATCGGGGTTGTGCATGATTTGAATATTTTGTGTTGTGAAGATGGAGCATAGCCAGACTATATGATTTTGTAGGGATAACTTTCTTTGGCCATGTTATTTTGAAAAGACATGGTTGCTTTATTAGTAGGCTTGAAGTATTATTGTTTTTATGTCAAATGATAGACTATTTCTTTGAATCACTCGTGTCTTAATATTCATGCCATGATTAGATATTTGATCAAGATTATGCTAGGTAGCATTCCACATCAAAAATTATCTTTTTTTTATCATTTACCTACTCAAGGACGAGCAGGAATTAAGCTTGGGGATGCTGATACGTCTCTGTCGTATCTATAATTTTTTATTGTTCCATGCCAATATTCTTCAACTTTCATATACTTTTGGCAACTTTTTATACTATTTTTTGGGACTACCATATTGATCCAATGCCCAGTGCCAGTTTCTGTTTGTTGCATGTTTTATGTTTCGCAGAAACCCAATATCAAACGGAGTCCAAACGGGATAAAAATGGACGAAGAATTATTTTGGAATATTTGTGATTTTTGGGAGGAAGATTCAACGTGAGACGGTGCCCGAGGTGGCCACGAGGGTGGCCCACGCCACCACTTTAAGTGGGTGCGCTCCTGACCCTCGTGGGCCCCTCGTAAGGCTGTTGCTGCTCTACTTTGGCCGCAAGAAAGCTAAATTTTGGAAAAATATCTAGGTGAAGGTTTCAATCCAATCAGAGTTATGGATCTCCAGATATAAAAGAAACGGTGCCAGGGCAGAACCCCAGAACGCAGAAACAGAGAGAGACAGAGAGACAGATCCAATCTCGGAGGGGCTCTCACCCCTCCCACGCAATGGGAGCCAAGGACCAGAGGGGAAACCCTTCTCCCATCTAGGGAGAAGGTCAAGGAAGAAGAAGAAGAAGGGGGGCTCTCTCCTCCTTGCTTCCGGTGGCGCCGGAACGCCGCCGGGGGCCATCATCATCACCGCGATCTACACCAACACCTCCGCCATCTTCACCAACATCTCCATCACCTTCCCCCCTCTATCTACAGCGGTCCACTCTCCCGCAACCCGCTGTACCCTCTACTTGAACATGGTGCTTTATGCTTCATATTATTATCCAATGATGTGTTGCCATCCTATGATGTCTGAGTAGATTTTTGTTGTCCTCTTGGTGGTTGATGAATTGCTATGATTGATTTAATTTGCTTATGGTTATGTTGTTGTCCTTTGGTGCCCATCATATGAGCGCGCGCGTGGATCACACCATAGGGTTAGTTGTATGTTGATAGGACTATGTATTGGAGGGCAAGAGTGACAGAAGCTTCTACCTAGCATAGAAATTGATGCATACGGGATTGAAGGGGGACCAATATATCTTAATGCTATGGTTGGGTTTTACCTTAATGAATGTTAGTCGTTGCGGACGCTTGCTAATAGTTCCAATCATAAGTGCATAGAATTCCAAGTCAGGGATAACATGCTAGCAGTGGCCTCTCCCACATAAAACTTGCTATCGGTCTAGTAAAGTAGTCAATTGCTTAGGGACAATTTCGCAACTCCTACCACCACTTTTCCACACTTGCTATACTAACTTTATTGCTTCTTTATCTAAACAGCCCCTATTTTCTATTTACGCGTTCTTTACTATCTTGCAAACCTATCCAACAACACCTACAAAGTACTTCTAGTTTCATACTTGTTCTAGGTAAAGCGAACATCAAGCGTGCGTAGAGTTGTATCGGTGGTCGATAGAACTTGAGGGAATATTTGTTCTACCGATAGCTCCTCGTTGGGTTCGACACTCTTACTTATCGAAAGAGGCTACAATTGATCCCGTATACTTGCGGGTTATCATTGTCGCTCTCTAGTTGGTCGCTCCTCAATCTTTTGCTAGCCTTCACTTGCACTAAGCGGGAATACTACTTGTGTGTCCACTTCCATAAACCCAAAGTTGTTCCATATGAATCCACCATACCTTCCTACATGTGGTATTTACCTGCCGTTCTAAGTAAATTTGCATGTGCCAACTGTTGGAAATATGCCCTAGAGGCAATAATAAAATGGTTATTATTATATTTCCTTGTTCATGATAATTGTCTATTGTTCATGCTATAATTGTGTTAACTGGAAACCGTAATACATGTGTGAATACATAGACCACAACATGTCCCTAGTGAGCCTCTAGTTGACTAGCTCGTTGATCAATAGATGGTTTTGGTTTCCTGACCATGGACATTGGATGTCATTGATAACGGGATCACATCATTAGGAGAATGATGTGATGGACAAGACCCAATCCTAAGCATAGCACAAGATCGTGTAGTTCGTTTGCCAAAAGCTTTTCTAATGTCAAATATCATTTCCTTAGACCATGAGATTGTGCAACTCCTGGATACCGTACGAATGCTTTGGGTGTGCCAAACGTCACAACGTAACTGGGTGGCTATAAAGGTACACTACAAGTATCTCCGAAAGTGTCTGTTGGGTTGGCACGAATTGAGACGGGGATTTGTCACTCCGTATGATGGAGAGGTATCTCTGGGCCCACTCAGTAATGCATCATCATAATGAGCTCAATGTGACTAAGTAGTTAGTCGCGGGATCATGCATTACGGAACGAGTAAAGTGACTTGCCGGTGACGAGATTGAATGAGGTATTGGGATACCGACGATCGAATCTCGGGCAAGTAACGTACCGATTGACAAAGGGAATTGTATACAGGATTGATTGAATCCCCGACATCGTGGTTCATCCGATGAGATCATTATGGAACATGTGGGAGCCAACATGGGTATGCAGATCCCGTTGTTGGTTATTGGCCAGAGAGCTGTCTCGGTCATGTCTGCATGATTCCCGAACCCGTAGGATCTACACACTTAAGGTTCGGTGATGCTAGAGTTGTTATGGGAATTAGTGTGCAGTTACCGAATGTTGTTCGGAGTCCCGGATGAGATCCCGGACGTCATGAGGAGTTCCGGAATGGTTCGGAGGTAAAGATTTATATATGGGAAGTCCTATTTTGGCCACCGGAAAATGTTCGGGATTTTTCGGTATTGTACCGGGAAGGTTCTAGAAGGTTCCGGAGTGGGGCCCACCTACATGGGGGGACCCACATGAACGTGGGTAGTGGGGGAAAAGCCCCACACCCCTGATCAAGGCGCACCAAGAGCCCCCCTTAGAAGGAATAAGATCATATCCCGAAGGGATAAGATCAAGATCCCTAAAAAGGGGGGATAACCATCGATGGGGAAGGGAAATGATGGGATTTCTTTCCTCCCACCTTTGCCGACGCCCCAATGGACTTGGAGGGCAAGAAACCAGCCCCCTCCACCCCTATATATAGTGGGGAGGCGCATGGGAGCTTCAGCCCTTCCCCTGGCGCAGCCCTCTCCCTCTCCAACACCTCCTCCTCCTCTGTAGTGCTTGGCGAAGCCCTGCCGGAGAACTGCAAGCTCCACCACCACGCCGTCGTGCTGCCGGAGCTCTCCCTCAACTTCTCCTCTGCCCTTGCTGGATCAAGAAGGAGGAGACGTCCCCAGGCTGTACGTGTGTTGAACACGGAGGCGCCGTTGTTCGGCGCTTAGATCGGAATCAACCGCGATCTGAATCGCTACGAGTACGACTCCTTCATCCGCATTCTTGTAACGCTTCCGCATCGCGATATTCAAGGGTATGAAGATGCACTCCCCTCTCTCTTGTTGCTAGTCTCTCCATAGATTGATCTTGGTGATGCGTAGAATTTTTTTAATTTTTGCAACGATCCCCAACACCAAACTCTAAACCTTCAAATAATAATCTGTTTTGTATGCCCGAATCGCTCATATAGCGACTAGGGGCTGTCAGTATCTTCCATGCTAGGTGGGTTATTCTCACGATGAGTGTTTATTCACTTGTCATTCACGAGAAAGTGGCTGGTAATTGGGATGCCCGGCCAGTTCCATGCTCAAATGAAATCAAAATATAAATATCAAACAAAACTCCCCTAGGACTATTGTTGGTATGGACGATACCCGTTGTTTCGGACCAGCTGTGGAGTGTGCTTGTTGGTGGAGGGGGAGTAAAAAAACTTTACCATTCTGTTTGGGAACCGCCTATAATGTATCTAGCATGGAAGATACCAAGATCTCCTGGTTCTTATGTTGACAACAAAAGCATACTGCTCAAAATTATATTCATCTCTGTTTTAAAGCTCGAGCTCTGGCACCTCTGCGAATCTCTGCTTTCCTCAACGAAGGGCCTATCTATTTACTTTTATTGTTGAGTCATCATCTTCTTATAAAAAGCACCAGTTAGAGAGCACAACTGCCATCTGTATGCATTGTTATTAATTGATATTGAGTATGACTGTGACTGGATCTCTTTTACCATGAATTACAATGTCTAGTCAGTCCTTGATCTTCAGGGGTGCTCTGCATTTATGTTTTGCGGTCTCAGAAAGGGCTAGCGAGATACCATTTTATTATATCATATCATGATTGAAAAAGTGTTGTCATCCGAGATTTATTATTATTGCTTGCTAGTTTATTATGCTATTGATATGAGTAAATGTGAGACCTAAATGTTATAGTGAATATGGTTAGTTCATAATCTTTGCTGAAAACCTGAATGCTGGCTATACATATTTGCAACAATAAGATCAAACAGAGTTTGTAAAAGTTTTTGTTTGTCACTTTCAGTTTGTCAACTGAATTGCTTAAGGAGAAGTAATGGGTTAAGCTTGGGGGAGTTGACACTAGTAGAAAATAGGGCTTTCGTTTGGCCAGAAAAGAGCATTAATCCAAGTTTCATTATGAACCGGGACTAATGTGAGCATTAGTCCCGGTTTGAGCGGCGAGGGCACCATACATGCAATACTCCCGGTTCAAATGGGACCTTTAGTCCCGGTTGGTTGCACGAACTGGTACTAAAGGGTGCGATGCCCATTAGTACCGGTTCGTGGCACGAACCGGTACTAAAGGCCACGAACCGGTACTAATGGGGTTGAGACCTTTAGTACCGGTTCGTGCCACGAACCGGTACTAATGGTGCAATTTTCAAATCCTACCCCCCCCCCCCCCGAGTATCGCCTTTTCAGTTTTGTAAAAAGCAAAAGAAAATGATAAAAACTTCAAAAGTTAAAATCCTTGGAGATGTAGTTATGTTACCACATCTACTAGTTAGGAAAATTTAAAAACTTAAATTTGGACATGTTTTGCAAAAAGTGTAGGGAAAATGTAAAACGACTATAACTTTTGCATACTATGTCAGAAAAAACGTATAATATATCAAAATGTACATCACGAAAATCCTCAAATTCTAAAAGGAAACAAAGTTATGCTCAAATTTCAGTTTTTTTTGAATTTTGTTAAATTTGGTCAAACTATGGTCAAACTACTTATTCAAGAAGTATTAGTGTTACTAAATAATTATTCAAGAATATTAGTGTTACTAAATAATTATTTCAGTTTTTTGAATTTTGGTCAAATCTGGTCAAACTGTGGCCAAACAATGGTCAAACTAATTATTCAAGAAATATTAGTGTTACTAAATAATTATTTCAGTTTTTTTTGAATTTTGGTCAAATCTGGTCAAACTGTGGTCAAACTGTGGTCAAACTATGGTCAAACTACTTATTCAAGAAATATTAGTGTTACTAAATAGTTATTGTTTTTTAGAACAATAGTTTCAAATTCAAACAGTGAAATGTGTGACTTCATGCTCAAGCTAAATTCCCGAGGGTTAATAGGATTGACATCTTACTATTGTCAGGAAAACAACAAGTGCAGACTTGGAAATGAGGGAGAATAGAACCCGGAAGTTAAGCGTGCTCAGGCTGGAGTAGTGAGAGGATGGGTGACCGTCCGGGAGGTTAGATGATTTGGAATGATGAGGGGTGATTAGAGATTAGAGGTTAAAATAATTCAGAAATTTGAAAATAAAAAAAATTCAAAAAAAATTCAAAAAAAATTTCATAAAAAAATAATAAAATTTCCTTTAGTACCGGTTGGTGTTACCTCCAGGCAGCGGCCACGTGGAGGGCCTTTAGTCCCGGTTCGTGTAAGAACCGGGACAAAAGGGGGAGGCTTTAGTAACGACCCTTTAGTCCCGGTTCCAGAACCGGGACTAAAGGCCCTTATGAACCGGGACTAAAGGCCCTTTTTCTACTAGTGTGATACGTCTCCATCGTATCTACTTTTCCAAACTCTTTTCCCCTTGTTTTGAACTCTAATTTGCACGATTTGAATGGAACTAACCTGGTTTGATGTTGTTTTCAGCAGAATTGCCATGGTGTTATTTTTGTGCAGAAATAAAAGTTCTTGGATTGACCTGAAAATTTATGGAGAATACTTTTGGAATAAATAAAAAATATGGGCGAAAGAATCGACAAGAGGGGACCCACCAGGAGTCCACAAGGGTGAGGGGCGTGCCCTACCCCCTGGGCGTGCCCCCTAGCTTCTGGGTCCCCTGGAGACCCCCCCCCCCCCCGATCTCAATTCGAACTCCATATAACCCTATTCGGGGAGAAAAAATCAGAGAGAAGGATTCATCACGTTTTACGATACGGAGCCGCCGCCACCTCCTGTCCTTCATCGGGAGGCCAGATCTGGAGTCCTTTCGGGGCTCCAGAGAGGGGGATTCGTCGCCATCATCATCACCAACCTTCCTCCATCACCAATTTCATGATGCTCACTGCCGTGCGTGAGTAATTCCATCATAGGCTTGCTGGACGGTGATGGGTTGGATGAGATTTATCTTGTAATCGAGTTAGTTTTGTTAGGTTTGATCCCTAATATCCACTATGTTCTGAGATTGATGTTGCTATGACATTGTTATGCTTAATGTTATGCTTAATGCTTGTCACTAGGGCCCGGATGCCATGATTTCAGATCTGAACCTATTATGTTTTCTTGGATATATTCGTGTTCTTTATCCGATCTTGCAAGTTGTAGACACCTATTAGAGTTATGATCTGCATACCCCAAGGTGACAATAATTGGGATTCTTCCCGGTGATTACCGTACTTTGAGGAGTTCATGTATTCACTGAGTGCTAATGCTTTGTTCCGGTTCTCTATTAAAAGGAGGCCTTAATATCCGTTAGTTTCCAATAGGACCCCGCTGCCACGGGAGGGCAGGACAAAAGATGTCATGCAAGTTCTTTTCCATAAGCACGTATGACTATATACAGAATACATGCCTACATTATATTGATGAATTGGAGCTAATTCTGTGTCACCCTAGGTTATAACTGTTGCATGCTGAATGCCATCTGACATAATTATCCATCACTGATCCATTCCCTACGAGCTTTTCACATATTTATCTTTGTTATGTTACTTTGCAGTTGCCACTGTTACAGTTGCTATTGTTACTTTTGCCACCATTAGCGTTACTTCCATACTACTTTGCTACTAAATATTTTGCTGTAGATATCAAGTCCTTCAGGTGTGGTTGAATTGACAACTCAGCTGCTAAAAGTTGGGAATATTCTTTGGCTCCCCTTGTGTCGAATCAATAAATTTGGGTTGAATACTCTACCCTCGAAAACTGTTGCAATCCCCTATACTTGTGGGTTATCAGTTCCTACATATTCTATGAAGATCTTTATCGGTCAAACCATTATGACCACATACGTAGTTCCCTTTGTGTGTCGATATATTACTTGTCCGAGATTCGATTGTCGGTATCTCTATACCTAGTTCAATCAACTGCTCATCACAAACAGTGTTGTCACCTCTAGGACGTGTTTCCAACCAACTGCTGAAAGTCCTGATGTGTTCACATGTAATCCAGTCGTTGCACTGCTCCGGGTGTTTGGAGCGCAGACTGTTCTTGTGTTCATCGACATACGGGGTCACCAAGGTAGAGTTCTGTAGAACTGTGTAGTGTCCTTGAGACCAAGAATATCCGTCCCTGCATATTATTGGGTCCCCTCCAAGCGTGCCTTAGTCTCCCCTCATACCGCGATTTAGGGAGACCTATCTTCTTAAGGCCAGGAATGAAGTCAACACAAAACCCAATGACATCCTCTGTTTGATGGCCCATGGAGATGCTTCCTTCTGGCCTAGCGCGGTTACGGACATATTTCTTTAGGACTCCCATGAACCTCTCAAAGGGGTACATATTGTGTAGAAATACAAGGCCCAGAATGACAATCTCGTCAACTAGATGAACTAGGACGTGCGTCATGATATTGAAGAAGGATGGTGGGAACACCAACTCGAAACTGACAAGACATTGCACCACATCACTCCTTAGCGTTGGTATGATTTCTGGATAGATCACCTTCTGAGAGATTGCATTGAGGAATGCACATAGCTTCACAATGGCTAATCGGACGTTTTCCGGTAGAAGCCCCCTCAATGCAACTGGAAGCAGTTGCGTCATAATCACGTGGCAGTCATGAGACTTTAGGTTGATGAACTTTTTCTCTGGCATATTTATTATTCCCTTTATATTCAACGAGAAGCCAGTTGGGACCTTCATACTAAGCAGGCATTCAAAGAAGATTTCCTTCCCTTCTTTGGCAAGAGCGTAGCTGGCAGGACCTTCATACTGCTTTGGAGGCATGCCGTCTTTTTCGTGCAAACGTTGCAGGTCCTCCCGTGCCTCAGCTGTATCTTTTGTCTTCCCATACATGCCCAAGAAGCCTAGCAGGTTCACGAAAAGGTTCTTCGTCACGTGCATCACGTCGATCGAAGAGTGGACCTCTAGGTCTTTCCAGTAGGGTAGGTCCCAAAATATAGATTTCTTCTTCGACATGGGTGCGTGTCCCTCAACGTCCCTCGGAACAGCTAGTCCGCCGGGACCCTTTCCAAAGATTACGTGTAAATCATTGACCATAGCAAGTACGTGATCACCGATACGCATGGCGGGCTTCTTTCGGTGATCTGCCTCACCTTTGAAATACTTGCCTTTCTTTCGACATTGATGGTTGGTCGGAAGAAATCGACGATGGCCCAGGTACACATTCTTCCTGCATTTGTCCAGGTATATACTATCGGTGTCAAGTAAACAGTGCGTGCATGCGTGGTATCCCTTGTTTGTCTGTCCTGAAAGGTTACTGAGATCGGGCCAATCGTTGATGGTTACAAACAGCAACGCGTGCAGGTTAAATTCCTCCTGTCTGTGCTCATCCCACGCACGTACACCATTTCCATTCGACAGCTGTAAAAGTTCTTCAACTAATGGCCTTAGGTACACATCAATGTCGTTGCAGGGTTGCTTAGGGCCTTGGATGAGAATTGGCATCATAATGAACTTCCGCTTCATGCACATCCAAGGAGGAAGGTTATACATACATAGAGTCACAGGCCAGGTGCTGTGATTGCTGCTCTGCTCCCCGAAAGGATTAATGCCATCCGCGCTTAAAGCAAACCATACGTTCCTTGGGTCAGCTGCAAACTCAGCCCAGTACTTTCTCTTGATTTTTCTCCACTGCGACCCGTCAGCGGGTGCTCTCAACTTCCCGTCTTTCTTACGTTCCTCACTGTGCCATCGCATCAACTTGGCATGCTCTTTGTTTCTGAACAGTCGTTTCAACCGTGGTATTATAGGAGCATACCACATCACCTTCGTAGGAACCCTCTTCCTGCGGGGCTCGCCGTCAACATCACCAGGGTCATCTCATCTGATCTTATACCACAATGCACCGCATACCGGGCATGCGTTCAAATCCTTGTATGCACCGCCGTAGAGGATGCAGTCATTAGGGCATGCGTGTATCTTCTGCACCTCCAATCCTAGAGGGCATACAACCTTCTTTGCTGTGTACGTACTGTCGGGCAATTCGTTATCCTTTGGAAGCTTCTTCTTCAATATTTTCAGTAGCTTCTCAAATCCTTTGTCAGGCACATCATTCTCTGCCTTCCACTGCAGCAATTCCAGTACGGTATCGAGCTTTCTGTTGCCATCTTTGCAATTGAGGTACAACCCTTTTTTGTGATCCTCTAACATGCGATCGAACTTCAGCTTCTCCTTTTGACTTTCGCATTGCGTCCTTGCATCGACAATGACCCGGCGGAGATCATCATCATCGGGCACATCGTCTGGTTCCTCTTGATCTTCAGCAGCTTCGCCCGTTGCAACATCATCGTGCACATCGTCTGGTTCGTCTTGATCTTCAACAGCATCACCGTATTCATGATGTTCAACAGCATCATCGTACTCTTCTTCTTCGCCGTCTTCCATCATAACCCCTATTTCTCCGTGCCTCGTCCAAGCATTATAGTGTGGCATGAAACCATTGTAAAGCAGGTGGGTATGAAGGATTTTCTGGTCAGAGTAAGACTTCGTATTCCCACATTTAGGGCATGGACAACACATAAAACCATTCTGCTTGTTTGCCTCAGCCACTTCGATAAAATCATGCACGCCCTTAATGTACTCGGAGGTGTGTCTGTCACCGTACATCCATTGCCGGTTCATCTACGTGCATTATATATAATTATGTGTGTCAAAAGTAAGAAAATTAGACAAGTATCTATGTAAAGTAAGAATTTTTTTCTTTCAGAAAGAAGATAAGACCAAGAGGCTCACCATGGTGGTGCCGGCGACGAGATTGGCGCGGGCGATCGACGGCGGTGAAGACGTGGACGGGGCGTGATGGACCGCTAATATGACCTAGGCAAATCTTGGGAAAAATGGAGCTCGGAGGTCGAGCTTCGAGAAGAGAAAGCTTAACTAGCGTGGCTCGGGCATTTCATCGAACACCTCATGTGCATGGGAGGTGAGCTAGAGCATCCAATGCCCCCCCTCGCCGGCCAGCAAAAAATAGAGCACCGTGGAGTGCTCTGCCGCGGCGATGGGGTATATACAGGCAACTCATTTGTCCCGGTTCGTGGTATAAACCGGGACTAAAGCCCAGCTTTCTGTCCCGATTCAAGCCAAGAACCGGTACCAATGGTTGTGGGCCAGGAGCGACGACCATTGGTCCCGGCTCGTGCCTAGAACCGGGACAAATTCCCCCATGGGTCCCGGTTCGTGAGTGAACCGGGACTAATGGGCTGGCCAGGCCCGAACGAAAGCCCTGTTTTCTACTAGTGAAAGTTAAAGAATAATTGTTGTTCTGTTTACATGAATAAAACCTTCAATGGTCATACACCCAAGGTGAATGGTTTATTGAATCTCGATCATAGTGATACAGATATTCACAATATTAAAGCCAAAAGATGCAAAGTTAATAATGATAGTGCAACTTATTTGTGGCACTGCTGTTTAGGTCATATTGGTGTAAAGCGCATGAAGCAACTCCATGTTGATGGAATTTTGGAATCACTTGATTATGAATCACTTGATGCTTGCGAACCATGCCTTATGGGCAAGATGACTAAGACTCCATTCTCCGGAACAATGGAGCGAGCAACTGACTTATTGGAAATAATACATGCTGATGTATCCGATCTGATGAGTGTAGAGGCTCGCGGCAGGTATCATTATTTGCTGACCTTCATAGATGATTTGAGCAGATATGGGTATATCTACTTGATGAAACGTAAGCCTGAAACATTTGAAAAGTTCATATAATTTCAGAGTGAAGTGGAAAATCATCATAACAAGAAAATAATTTTTCTACGATCTGATCGTGGAGGAGAATATTTGAGTTACGAGTCCGGTCTTCATTTGAAACAATGCGGAATAGTTTCGCAACTCACGCCACCTAGAACACCACAGCGTAATGGTGTGTCTGAACATCGTAACCGTACTTTATTAGATATGGTGCAATCTATGATGTCTCTTACCGATTTGCCACTATCATTTTGGGGTTATGCATTAGAGACAGCTGCATTCACGTTAAATAGGGAACCATCTAAATCCGTTGAGACGACACCATATGACACTACTAGAAAAAAGGCTGTTAGTGGCGCACCTATTTTTGCTATTAATGGCGCACCCATGGTGTGCCACTATTATCACGCCACTAGTAACAAATAGTAATGGCGCACCTCTGGTGCGCCATTAGTAATCCAGATAGTAGTGGCGCACCACCTGGTGCGCCATTACTAACCATACATGTGCGCCACTGGTAAGATGAACAGGTGCGCCACTGGTAAGATGAACAGGTGTGCCACTACTAAAATTTTGAAATCTGGATCTGGATTTGGGCTGATTTTTTTTTTTGCAATTTTTTCGAATTTTGTTCTAGATCTGGTACGTTCTTTGTGCCGGGGAGCTCCACATGTGGCTAGAAGTAGAGGAGGGAGGAGAGGAGGGAGGAGAGGAGGGAGGAGGAGGGAGGAGAGGAGGAGAGGAGGGAGGAGGAAGGAGGAGAGAGGAGAGAGGGAGGAGGAGGGAGGAGAGACCGTGAGGAGGAGGGAGGAGGAGGTCGTCGGAGAGCCGCGAGGAGGAGGAGGAGGTCACCGGAGAGGAGGAGGAGGTCACCGGAGAGCCGTGAGGAGGAGCAGGAGGTCACCGGAGAGGAGGAGCAGGAGGTCGCCGGAGAGCCGTGAGGAGGAGGTCGTCGGACAGCCGTGAGGAGGAGGTCATCGGAGAGCCGTGAGGAGGAGGGAGGGGCATGGAGGAGGGGAGGAGGAAGAAGAGGTAGATAGAAAAGGGAAGAAGTGATGGATGGGAGGAGGAAGAGGAAGAAGAGGTAAATATATATAGTGGTTGTGGCGTTACAGACTTAGCAGTGGCGCACCATGGGTGTGGTGCGCCATTACTAGTTTTGAAATTTGAAAACTAGTAATGGCGCACCACACCCATGGTGCGCCACTACTAACTTTGTTTATTTTTTTGAATTTGGAAGGCGGGAAAACTACTAATGGCACACCACACCCACGGTGCACCACTACTAATTTTTTTTTTCGAATTTTTTTGCCTCCAGATCTTAAAAAGCCCAGTATCTTTTTTTCTGTTAGGTTTTTGGGGATTCTAAAAATCTTCAACGGGGAATTCGGATGTAACTTTTCGAGTAGATGATTTTTCATATAAAAAACTTTTTCATCAGAGTTCGTATGCAAAAGTTATGCCCATTTTACAAATTCTCGAGAGATTTTGCAAAAAAGTCGAAATTCATGTTTGCAAATTTTGCTAACAACTAGACCACATATCACATGGGAATCATATTTTCTTTTATCTTTTTGACATTTCTATCATTTTCTTTTATTTATTTTTTGAAACTGAAAAGGCGGTCCACGGGGGGTGCATTTGGTGAATTTTTTGGCCACCTCAGAAAGTTAGTAATGGCACACCACCTAAGAATGCACCACACACCTGGTTACTAATGGCTCACCTGGTGTGTGGTCCGCCATTACTAGTTTAGAAAAAAAAGATAAAAAAATTGTTAGCAGTGGCACACCAGGGGATAGTGCGCCATTACTAGTTTTAACTAGTAATGGCGCACTATCCACTGGTGCGCCACTGCTAACATGTTCTTTTTATATATTTTTTTCAAAACTAGTAATGGCGCACCACACACCAGGTGCGCCATTAGTAATGTGGCCAATAATGGCATACCTGTATCTGGTGCGCCACTGCTATATAGCAGTGGTGCACCACATACATGGTGCGCCATTAATGTCCATATTAGATATAGCCGTTTTCCTAGTAGTGTGAACTGTGGTTTGGCAAGCAACCAAAGTTGTCATTTCTTAAAGTTTGGGGTTGCGATGGTTATGTGAAAAAGTTTCATCCTGATAAGCTCAAACCCAAATCGGAGAAATGTGTCTTCATAGGATACCCAAAGGAGACAGTTGGTTACACCTTCTATCACAGATCCGAAGGCAAGACATTCGTTGCTAAAAATGGATCCTTTCTAGAGAAGGAGTTTCTCTCGAAAGAAGTGAGTGGGAGGAAAGTAGAACTTGATGAGGTAACTGTATCTGCTCCCTTATTGGAAAGTAGTTCATCACATAAATCTATTCTTGTGACTCCTACACCAATTAGTGAGGAAGCTAATGATGATGATCATGTAACTTCAGATCAAGTTACTACCGAACCTCGTAGGTCAACCAGAGTGAGATCCGCACCAGAGTGGTACGGTAATCCTATACTGGAGGTCATGTTACTTGACCATGACGAACCTACGAACTATGAGGAAGCGATGATGAGCCCAGATTCCGCAAAAAGGCTTGAGGCCATGAAATCTGAGATGGGATCCATGTATGAGAACAAAGTGTGCACTTTGGTTGACTTGCCCGATGATCGGCAAGCCATAGAAAATGAATGGATCTTCAAGAGGAAGACGGACGCTGATAGTAGTGTTAATATCTACAAAGCTAGACTTGTCGAAAAGGTCTTGACAAAGTTCAAGGTGTTGACTACGATGAGATTTTCTCACTCGTAGCGATGCTTAAGTCAGTCCGAATCATGTTAGCAAATTGCCACATTTTATGAAATCTGGCAAATGGATGTGAAAACTACATTCCTTAATGGATTTCTTAAAGAAGAGTTGTATATGATGCAACCAGAAGGTTTTGTCGATCTTAAAGGTGCTAACAAAATGTGCAAGCTCCAGCGATCCATCTATGGACTGGTGCAAGCATCTCGGAGTTGGAATATACGCTTTGATGAGTTGATCAAAGCATATAGTTTTATATAGACTTGCGGTGAAGCCTGTATTTACAATAAAGTGAGTGGGAGCACTACAGCATTTCTGATAAATATATGTGAATGACATATTGTTGATCAGAAATAATGTAGAATTTTCTGGAAAGCATAAAGGAGTATTTGAAAGGAGTTTTTCAAAGAAAGACCTCTGTGAAGCTACTTACATATTGAGCATCAAGATCTAAGATAAGGACGCTTGATAAGTTTTTTCAATGAGTACATACCTTGACAAGATTTTGAAGTAGTTCAAAATGGAACAGTCAAAGAAAGAGTTCTTGCCTGTGTTACAAGGTGTGAAATTGAGTAAGACTCAAAGCCCGACCACGACAGAAGATAGAAAGAGAATGAAAGTCATTCCCTATGCCTCAGCCATAGGTTCTATAAAGTATGCCATACTGTGTACCAGATCTATTGTATACCCTACACTGAGTTTGGCAAGGGAGTACAATAGTGATCTATGAGTAGATCACTGAACAGCGGTCAAAATTATCCTTAGTGGAATAAGGATATGTTTCTCGATTATGGAAGTGACAAAAGGTTCATCGTAAAGGGTTACATCGATGCAAGTTTTGACACTAATACAGATGACTCTAAGTCTCAATCTGGATACATATTGAAAGTGGGAGCAATAGCTAAAGTAGCTCCGTGCAGAGCATTGTAGACATAGAAATTTGCAAATACATACGGATCTGAATTTGACAGACCCGTTGACTAAACTTCTCTCACAAGCAAAAACATGATCACACCTTAGTACTCTTTGGGTGTTAATCACATGGCGATGTGAACTAGATTACTGACTCTAGTAAACCCTTTGAGTGTTGGCCACATGGCGATGTGAACTATGGATATTAATCACATGGTGATGTGAACTATTGGTGTTAAATCCCATGGCGATGTGAACTAGATTATTGACTCTAGTGCAAGTGGGAGACTGAAGGAAATATGCCCTAGAGGCAATAATAAAGTTGTTATTTATATTTCCTTATATCATGATAAATGTTTATTATTCATGCTAGAATTGTATTAACCGGAAACTTAGTACATGTGTGAATACATAGACAAACAGAGTGTCACTAGTATGCGTCTACTTGACTAGCTCGTTGAATCAAAGATGGTTAAGTTTCCTGGCCATAGACATGAGTTGTCATTGGATTAACGGGATCACATCATTAGAGAATGATGGGATTGACTTGGCCCATTCCGTTAGCTTAGCACTTGATCGTTTAGTATGTTGCTATTGCTTTCTTCATGACTTATACATGTTCCTATGACTATGAGATTATGCAACCCCCGAATACCGGAGGAACACTTTGTGTTCTACCAAACGTCACAACGTAACTGGGTGATTATAAAGGTGCTCTACAAGTGTCTCTGATGGTACTTGTTGACTTGGCATAGATCAAGATTAGGATTTGTCACTCCGATTGTCGGAGAGGTATCTCTGGGCCCTCTCGGTAATGCACGTCACTATAAGCCTTGCAAGCAATGTAACTAATGAGTTAGTTGCGGGATGATGCATTACGGAACGAGTAAAGAGACTTGACGGTAACGAGATTGAACTAGGTATTGAGATACCGACGATCGAATCTCAGGCAAGTAACATACCGATGACAAAAGGAAAAACGTATGTTGTTATGCGGTTTGACCGATAAAGATCTTCGTAGAATATGTAGGAGCCAATATGAGCATCCAGGTTCCGCTATTGGTTATCGACCGGAGACGTGTCTCGGTTATGTCTACATAGTTCTTAAACTCATAGGGTCCGCACGCTTAACATTCGGTGACGATTTGTATTATGAGTTTATGTGTTTTCATGTACCGAAGGTAGTTCGGAGTCCCAGATGAGATCGGGGACATGACGAGGAGTCTCGAAATGGTTGAGATGTAAAGATCGATATATTGGACGACTATATTCGAACATCGGAAAGGTTCCGAGTGATTCGGGCATTTTTCGGAGTACCGGAGAGTTAAGGGAATTTGTATTGGGCCTTAATGGGCCATACGGGAATGGAGAGAAAGGCCTCAAAGGGTGGCCGCACCCCTCCCCATGGACTGGTCCGAATTGGACTAGGGAGGGGGGCGCCCCCTTCCTTCCTTCTCCTTCTCCCTTCCCTTTTTCCTATTCCATGTGGGAGGTGGAATACTACTAGGACTAGGGAGTCCTAGTAGGACTCCACACTTGGGCGCACCCTATGAGGGTCGGCCTCCTCCTCCCTCCATCCTTGATATACGTGGCCAGGGGGCACCCCATAGAGACACAAGTTGCTCAGTTGATCTTTTAGCCGTCTGCGGTGCCCCCCTCCACCATAATCCACCTCGGTAATATCATAGCAGTGCTTAGGTGAAGCCCTGCGTCGGTAGCATCATCATCACCGTCATCATGCCGTCGTGCTGACGGAACTCTCCCGCGAAGCTCTGCTGGATCGTGAGTTCGTGGGACGTCGCCGAGCTGAACGTGTGCAGAACTCGGAGGTGCCGTGTGTTCGGTACTTGGATCGGTCGATCGTGAAGACGTACGACTACATCAACCGCGTTGTCATAATGCTTCCGCTTACGGTCTACGAGGGTACGTGGACAACACTCTCCCTTCTCGTTGATATGCATCACCATGATCTTGTGTGTGCGTAGGAATTTTTTTGAAATTACTACGTTCCCCAACAGTAAGAAGAGCCTAAGCTTGGGGATGCCCCAGCATCCCGTGGTATTATCCAAAATAGAGCAAGCAACTAAGCTTGGGGATGCCCCGAGTGGCATCCCCTCTTTCTTCTAACGACCAGCGGTATTTTACTCGAAGCTATATTTTTATTCGTCACATACTATGTGTTTTGCTTGGAGCGTCTTGTATGATATGAGTCTTTTCTTATTTTATTTTGTGTTTTAAGTCTTGATTCCTTGCTGGACACACCTATTTGAGAGAGCCAAAACTATGTCATGACTTGTTAGAATTGCTCTCTATGCTTCACTTAAATTTTTATGAGTTATGGATTTGCTCTAGTGCTTCACTTATATCTTTTTGAACATGGTGTACTTTAGTATTTTTGAAGAAATGCTCTCTTGCTTCACTTAGATTTATTTGAGAGTTAGTAAAATTTTCAAGAAATTCTCTCTTCCTTCACTTAAATTAATTTGAGAGAAAGAAAGAAAAATTATGCTCATGATCTTCACTTATTTGTTTGAGCTTATCAAAAGCAACATATGGAAATTAGTTCCAAAGTGATAGATATCCAAGAAGGATATAATAAAAACTTTCATGAAGATCATTGGACAAAATAAACTTGATTCTTAGTAATAGTTTTGAGATATGATGATGTGATATGTGAGTTATGTTGATGTGTAATTATGCTTTAGTAATAATATTGGTGTTAAGGTTTGTGATTCCCTATGAAAGCACGAAAGTCAGTAATTATGCAATGAAATTATATCCTACTTGTGGTGCATTATTCGGTGTTAATTATGCTTAATGCTCGCTTATGAGATTATTCGTTTCTTGGTTGCTCACTTCTCAATCTTTTGCTAACCTTCATTTTGCACTAAGTATGATCTCTACTTGTGCATCCAAAAACCTTTAAACCAGTTTTGCCACATGAGTCCAATATATCTTCCTATATGCAGTATTCTTTTGTAGTTCTAAGCAAATTTTTATGTGCCATCTCTAATTTTCAAAATAAACTTCTCTTTTGTGTGTTCGTTTCGCTCGCGGAGCAGTGAGGGGTGGCTAATATTTTCCACGCTAGATGTGTTATTCTCACGATGAGTGTTTATTCACTTGTCATTGCACGAGAGTAAGGCAAAGGTATTAGGGATGCCCAGTCCCGAAATGAAAAATGAATTTACTTTATGTTGTCAAACAATAAATTCCTTGGAAAGTGTTGGTATGGAGAGTGAAAGTATGGTTGAAAAAGGGATAAACTTTATTTTCTGTTTGGGAACCGCCTATGATATAATTAGCATGGAAAGTGTTGAGAACTCTAAGTCGTTTTCGTTGGTGGGAAGGACACACCTCCCAAAATGTTTTTATCTCCAAATTTTCGGTTTGAGCTCTGACACCTCTACAAATCCCTACTTCCCTCTGCGAAGGGCCTTTATTTTACTTTATGCATTTTTTATTTTTGAATTTGAGTCTCCATCTTCTCTTACAAAAGCACCAACTATGAGGCAATATGATCGTACTTGAGTATTGGGTGTAGCTAATATGCGAGTGTGTTTCATGAATGGATCAATGACTGAGCATGATGGGCTAGGGATAACTTATTTTAGCGTTGATATTTTGAAATACATGGTTGCTTGTTGATATGCTTGAGTATTTAAATTATCATGTCAAAACTAGACTATTGCTTTGAACAATATAAAAGTCAAAATGTCCATGCTATAAAGAAAAGAAATATGATATGACATGATAGGCAGCATTCCACATAAAAAATTCTGTTTTTATCACTTACCTACTCGAGGACGAGTAGGAGTTAAGCTTGGGGATGCTGATACGCCTCCAATGTATCTATAATTTTCGATTATTCCATGTTGTTATATTATCAATCTTGGATGTTTTATAATCATATTATAGTCATTTTATATCATTTTTAGGTACTAACGTATTGGCATAGTGCCAAGTGCCAGTTGCTGTTTTCTGCATGTTTTTTACATCGCAGGAAATCAATACCAAACGGAGTCCAAATGCAACGAAACTTTACGAAGATTTTTTATGGAGCAGAAGACACCTAATAGGCCCTGGCTGTGCCTGGGGGTGCTCCGTGGAGAGCACAACCCACCAGGGTGCACCAGGAGGCCCAAGCGAGCCCTGGTGGGTTGTGCCCACCTCGGGTGCCACGAACCGCCTCTTTGCTCTATAAATACCCCAATATTCCAGAAACCCTAGGGGAGTCGACGAAAATCAATTCCAGCCGCCGCAGAGTCCAGAACCAACAGATCCAATTTAGACACCATCTCGGATGGGGTTCACCACCTCCATTGGTGCCTCTCCGATGATACTTCTTTGGCCCAAGTTGTGTCCTCTGGTCCATAAAAATTCTCCAAAAAAGTTTCGCTGCGTGTGGACTCTATTTGGTATTGATTTTCTGCGATGCAAAAAACAAGCTAAAAACAACAACTGGCACTCGGTACTATGTCAATAGGTTAGTCCCAAAAAATGATAGAAAGTTGCTATAAGATGATTGTAAATCATCCAAGAATGATAATATAACAACATGAATACTTCATAAATTATTGATACGTTGGAGACGTATTAGCATCCCCAAGCTTAATTCCTACTCGTCCTCGAGTAGGTAAATGATAGAAGAAATAATTTATGATGTGTGAATGCTAGAAAAGTGCATAAGTTTGATCAATGATAATTTTAATCACTTTTCCTAGCATCATAACATTAATTCTTTCTCATAAAACTTCTCATGTTAAAGTAGCAACCAATTCACATGTTAAGGTTCAAACAATGAATTCTCTTGAAACTCAACAACCTATATTCTCAGTCACCAAGCAATTGCAATTCAACTTATTCAACAAAATCTAAGTAAGAGCTCCACATACTCAATCATCATATAGTCTTCCATGATTTATAGTACTGAAAGCATATTCTTAGAACGAATGGCATCCATCAAACACAGATAAAGATAGGGGCTTAATATTTCGCCTCCCAACTCATTTATCATAGAGATAATTGTCAACAATAATAAATCATGATCAAATACATTTGACTGGCCATATGTGCCTAGATCTTTCCCCACCAGATGATGCTTGCCAACTAGAGAATAATTGAGGTTGAAATGAGAATGCATACTATTGACTCTTGCATAAAAGTAAATACTGAAAAGTAAAAGATAGGCCCTTCGCAGAGGGAAATAGAGGTTGTCATGCGCTTTTTATTTGGATGCCCAAGCTCTTAATGCAAAGGAATGTCATGTTATATTGCCCCTTATGATAGCAACCTTTATTATGCAGTCCGTCGCTATTATTACTTTGCCACCACAAGTTCGTACAACGCTCAATTTTCCCTTACAATAAAAGATCAAACATATTTAGGAGCAATTTTTATTGCTTTATGCACCAATGATAACTTGCTTGAAGGATCTTATTCAATCCATAGGTAGGTATGGTGGACATGGCAAGAAACTGGGTTTAAGGGTTTTTGGATGCACAACTAGTATCTCTACTTAGTACGAATTTTTGGCTAGCAAAAGATCCTAAGCAAATCCACATGTTGGAAGATCCATAACAATATAACTTCTATGCAAATATACACAACCATAACTCACTACGTTGTCTTCCTTGTCCAACTTCAACTAATTTGCCCAAGTTTGGAAATAATTAATGGGTATTCACAATCATAGAAGATGTCCAAGATAATATATTTGTATGTGAAAGTTCTCTTCCTTATAGTATTCATTCATGAATTGCTTGTATGACCAATATTGTGATTCTCAAGCTTCAAAAGATTTAACTTTCTAAATCCCAATGTGAAGCTACTACTAGGCATGATATGAACATATAATTTAAACTTAATGATATTTAATTCATTCAACAATTTACTCATAGGATATAAGTGAAGCACAAGAGTAAATGACAAAATACTCCAAAAAGATATAAGTGAAGATCAAGCGAGTAGTTAAGTAAAGGGGTAGCTAATTGATGACTCTCTCTTATTTAAAAACTTTCAGATCTAAGTACTTTATTAGAACGCCAAGCAAAATGAAAATAAAATGACATTCTAAGAATAACACACATCATGTGAAGAAGCAAAAACTTAGGCTCAACCAATACTAACCAATAATTATTGAAGAAGAAATGTGGGACGCCTACCGGGGCATCCCCAAGCTTAGATGCCTGAGACTTCTTGGAATATTATCTTGGGATGCCTTGGGCATCCCCAAGCTTAATATTTTGTGTCTCCTTAATTCCTTTATATCACGGTTTCCCTAAATCTTAAAAACTTCATCCACACAAAGCTCAACAAGAACTCGTGAGAAAAGTTAGTATAAATCAATGCAAAAACCTTACCATTCTCTACTGTAGCAAATCACTAAAATTATTATTTAACATTGTATACTAAATGCCTCTGCATATTTAATAGTCCTATCGTCAAATAGAATCATTAAACAAGCAAACATATGCAAACATAACAGCAATCTGTCAAAACAGTAAAGTCTATAAAGAATGCAAGAATATTAATACTTCTTTAACTCCAAAATTTCTGAAAATTTACCCCACTGTAGAAAATTTATCATAGCTTAATGTGCGAAGAAAATCAACATTTTATCACATTCTGACTTTTCTCGGGAATTTTTGCAACAACGATAAACTTTCTGTTTTGAAACAGCAACTCATATACTTGCAAAATAAGCATGGCAAAGGCTACACTTGCCACTTTTATTGAAATAAAAGATGCAAAACATTACTCTAAATAACAGAAAGAAAATACTAATAACAAGAAATGATGCTCCAAGAAAAACTCATATCATGTGACGAATGAAAATATAGATCCAAGTGAGGTCGCCGATAATGTTGAAGACGAAAGAGGGATGCCTTCCGGGGCATCCCCAAGCTTAGTTGCTTGGGTCTTCCTTGAATATTACCTTGGGGTGCCTTGGGCATCCCCAAGCTTAGGGTCTTGCCACTCCTTATTCTTCTCATATCAACATATCATCCAAAACTTGAAAACTTGAATCACACAAAACTTAACGGAACTTCGTGAGATGGGTTAGTATGATAAAGAGCAAACCATTTACTTTGGTATTGTCAAAGACAAGATTCATAATTGTTATCACAAAATGACTACTGTACCTTATCATTTCCACAATTTATATTGAGCAATATAAGCCATAGAAACTAGGAAACAAGCAAACTATGCAATGAAAACAGAATCTGTCAAAAACAGAACAATCTGTGATAATCTGTAGAACTACCATACTTAGACTACTCCAAAAATTCTGAAACCTAAGGACAACATAAGAAATTTTTATATAAATCATCTGTAAAAAATTCAGAATTTTATCACGTTCCAGTGAATTTAAACAATTATGTTACTGGAAGGAAAAGTTTATGTTTTTGCACAGAATCAAGTCAACTATCATCCACATTATCCCAAAGGCTTTATTTGGCACTTTATTGAAACAAAATCAATAAAACATGATTAATACAGTAGTTTAATCACGTGAACATGCAAAAACAGTAGGTAAAAGTGTTTGGTTGTCTCCCAACAAGCGCTTTTCTTAAATGCCTTTTAAGCTAGGCATGATGATTTCAATGATGCTCACATAAAAGATAAGAATTGAAAAACAATGAGGGAATCATGAATCATATGACTAGCACATTTAAGTCTAACCCACTTCCTATGGATAGGGATTTTGTGAGCAAAAATTTATCGGAACAAGAATCAACTAGCATAGGAAGGCAAAACAAGCATAACTTCAAAACTTTCAACACATAGAGAGGAAACTTGATATTATTGAGATATGTAAAAGCATATGTTCCTCTCTCATAATAATTTTCTGTGGCATCATGAATGAATTTGACAATATAACTATCACATAAAGCATTCTTCATTGTTGCCTCCAGGGACACGATATTTGTTTATGTATCCACACATCTATTTAAGTTTCCGGTCAATACAATTCTAGCATGAATAATAAACCTTTATCATGAATAAGGAAATATAATAATAACAACTTTATTATCGCCCCTAGGGCATATTTCCAGCAATGCCTATGAAATATTCACTCGTTATTGAACCATTTGATGTTTGGGGTTTTGATTATATGAGACCTTTTCCTTCCTCTAATGGATATACACATATTTTAGTTGTTGTTGATTATGTTGCTTTATGTCTACTACACAACTTATTCTTGTAGACTCGTGTTGGGCCTCCAAGCGCAGAGTTTTGTAGGACAATAGCAATTTTCCCTCAAGTGGATGACCTAAGGTTTATCAATCCGTGGGTGGTGTAGGATGAAGATGGTCTCTCTCAAGCAACCTTGCAACCAAATAATAAAAAGTCTCCTGTGTCCCCAACACACCAAATACAATGGTAAATTGTATAGGTGCACTAGTTCGGCGAAGAGATGGTGATACAAGTGTAGTAATGATAGTAGATATGGATTTTGTAATAGGAACAATAAAAAACAGCAAGGTAGCAAGTAACAAAAGTGAGCACAAATGGTATTGCAATGCTTGAGAATGAGGCCTAGGGTCTGTACTTTCGCTAGTGCAATCTCTCAACAATGCTAATCTAATTGGATCATATAACCATCCCTCAACGTGTGATGAAGAATCACTCCAAAGTTCTTATCTAGCGGAGAACATAAGAAGAAATTGTTTGTACGGTACGAAACCACCTTAAAGTTATTCTTTCCGTTCAATCTATTCAAGAGTTCGTAATAAAATAACGCAAAGTAATTTTTTCCTTTTCGATCAATCCAAGAGTTCGTACTAAAATAACACCATATGATACTCATGAACCAACTCTAATGTCACCTACATACTCCAATGTCACCGCAAGTATCCATGAGTTCATTATACGATACGCATCAAAGAATTTCAAATTCATAATACTCAATCCAACACAAAGAACCTCAAAGAGTGCCCCAAGATTTCTACCGGAGAAACAAAGACGAGAATGTGCATCAACCCCTATGCGTAGATTACCCCAATGTCACCTCGGGAATCCGCGAGTTGAGTGCCAAAACTGAATATCAAGTGAATCAATATGATACCCCATTGTCACCACGGGTATTCATAGCAAGACATACATCAAGTGTTCTCAAATCCATAAAAGCATTCAATCCTATAAGAATGAAATCTCAAAGGGAAAACTCAACTCACAACAAGATAGAGAGGGGAAAACACCATATGATCCAACTATATTATCAAAGCCCGCGATACATCAAGATGGTGACATCTCAAGAACACAAGAGAGAGAGAGAGAGAGACAGAGAGAGAGAGGTTAAAGACATAGCTACTGGTACAAACCCTCAGCCACGTGGGTGGACTACTCCCTCTTCATCATTGTAGCCATAGGGATGATTTAGATGGCCATCGGTGATGATTTCCCCCTCCGGCAGGGTGCCGAAACAGGGTCTAGATTGGTTTTTCATGGCTACAAAGGCTTGCGGCGGCGACACTTATGATCTATCGACTCCCTTAGAGTTTGGAATATTTGGAAATTTATAGGGCGAAGAGGCGATGCGGGAGGCCTCCAGGCACGCCCAGGTGGGTTGTGCCCCCCTCAGGGCACCCCTCTGGTACTTCTTTGGCCCAACTTGTGTCTTCTGGTCCAAAAAATTCTCCAAAAAGTTTCGCTGCATTTGGACTCCGTTTGGTATTGATTTTCTGCAATGTAAAAAAACAAGCAAAAAATAGCAACTGGCACTGGGCACTATGTCAATAGGTTAGTCCCAAAAAATGATGTAAAGTTGCTGTAAAATGATTGTAAATCATCCAAGAATAATAATATAATAGCATGAATACTTCATAAATTATAGATACGTCGGAGACGTATCATTACTAAGTGGCTAGAAGCTATTCCAACTAGTAGTGTTGATCATAACACTTCTATTAAAATGCTCAAAGAAGTTATTTTCCCGAGGTTTGGAGTCCCTAGATATTTAATGGTGGTTCACACTTTATTCATGGTCCTTTCTAAATATGATTTTAACCATAGAATTTCATCTCCTTATCATCCTCAGTCTAGTAACCAAGTAGAATTAAGTAATAGAGAAATAAAATTGAACATGCAAAAGACTGTCAATAGATCTAGGAAGAATTGGTCAAAGAAACTTGATGATGCATTATGGGCCTATAGAACTGCTTATAAAAATCCTATGCGTATGTCTCCATATAATTTTTTTATGGAAAAGCATATCACTTACCTCTTGAATTAGAACACAAAGCTGATTGGGCAATTAAAGAGGTCAACTATGATTTCAAACTTGCTGGTGAAAAGCGGTTATTTGACATTAGCTCAATTGATGAATGGAGAACCCAGGCCTATGAAAATGCCAAACTGTTCAAAGAAAAAGTTAAAAGATGGCATGACAAAAGAATACAAAAGCGGGAATTTAACGTAGGTAACCAAGTCTTGCTATACAATTTTCTTTCAAGATTATTTTGTAGCTAAACTTCTCTCTAAATGGGAAGGACCTTACATCATTGAAGAAGTCTATCGTTTCGGTGCTATCACTAGTGCGCGTCGGTCCTAAACAAACGGTTTTTTACCCATTTCCGCGACGGCATTTGGAACCGTCGCCAAGTGAGTGTGGGCGATAGGGGGTCCTTCCCACACGACCTAGAAACCGTCGGGGATATGCCCTCCTGGCACACACATTCGGCAAAATGAGGTCGTGTGCGACCGGCGAGCACTCAAATACGGAAATAGGTACAGTAGAGCTTAAAAATACAATTATACGGCGAAATTGTTTCCGGTGGCAAGTACATCCCACACAGTCAGTCCCCGCTAAATGTTTCCGTCATATGCACATCCCACACAGTCGCTCCAAGGAAAACGTTTCCGTTCACAGGTACATCACACACAATTTTTCCCGTTAAATCGTTTGCGTTATTGAATGTAGCACACACGGTCTGTAGAAGAAGAAACTGTGTGGCAAAGGCTATCCTTGACACACAGTTTTTATGTGGTAAACGTTTGCGCAAGGTGGCCTAACGCAAACAGTTTTCAAGAGAAAGTCATGTGTGATTGTTCATTGATCCAACACGGTTTATTCCTAGAAACTGTGTGCGTTGCCTAAGGTCATCGCCCATGGTATTTTTTCAACCACCGTTTGCAATACCAAAACCCAATTAGCAGGCTAATTGCCCTATTATTAATAATCCATTTACTAATCTAATTGACATTCATATTAAGCACATAATATATTCCATTTCCATATTAAGGAAGCAGGACATCATAATTGAAATACATCGGAGTACAACATGATATAGCTTGATCAGCACTCAGCTACCCCGTTACACAACTGCACCAGCAGCAAGTTTCACATGCAACATCTAGAACCTTTCGAAATTAGCATCATAGACGGTACATAGAGAGATGCATCTCATCTAGAAAACTGCTGAAGCGGAAGGCGAATATTGAGCCTTCATTCATGTTGAAGGTCTTTGCAACTTTAGGCCAGTGCCTGTGGATGATTGACCGTCCATCCTTCGACCTCTTCTGGAACACTTCAATATTGAACCGTGGGTGTTGTATGAAAACTTTCCTCGCCTCCTGACCACAGAGGTGGTTTGAGAGGTAATCATCAGTGAAGCCTGAAAACAAGGATGTGCATAAATATCTTCTCTATATTGGAAATGGGGCAAAGGAATACAAAAAGGCAAGGTATAATAGTTAGTACCATCTTGTAAACCTTTGCAGATTCATCAGATTAATTCATCAGATTAATCAGATTAATTCAAGCCACATGGAAAACCCATTTATCCAAACCAAGCATGATTAAGAACTAGGAAATACAACACTTGTATATGTTTCTCATGTATTAAGTGCAGCCAAATTCGATTTATTCCTCACATGGTATACAATAACAGAATGCAGCCACAACAATTGAACATCGCATTGCAGAATTGAACAAAGCAGTTAACTAAACACCACAACAAATGAACCAAACGTTATCTGAGAACCACATTGCAATATAACATACTCATAATAGAAGATCAGACAGTTAACCAAACCAAGCATGCTTATCAACTTGGAAATAGAGCAATTGTATTTGTTTCTCATGTATTTAGTACAGCCAAATTCGATTTATTGCTCACATGGTATACAATAAGAGAATGCAGCCACAGCAATTGAACATCGCATTGCAGAATTGAACCAAGAAGTTAACTAAACACCACAACAAGTGAACCAAGCCACAACAAATGAACCAAGAAGTTAACTAAACACCAATTGAACAATATAAGATACTCCTAAGAGAAGATCAGACAGTTAACCAAACCAAGCATGCTTAACAACTTGGAAATATTGCACCCTGAAGAATTGAACATCACATTTGCAGAATTGAACCAAGCAGTTAATTGAACACCACATTGCACGACATATAGAACATATACACTATAGCAGAAGATTGCAAGGTAAAAGTAGATAGCATAATTCACAAGATTTTGTTAAGGAAAGTAAGTAGCTAGCAAAGTGAACATGGGTCCTTATAGTGAGGTAATAAGAGAAGCTACTCCTCATTGTCGGAGATATCGATGACGATTGGCTCCTTGGACATGGAAGAGGGCAAGGCCTCCGCATCGCGGGTGCCCTCGTTGTAGTGGTGAGTTGCCTGAGCCGCTCTGGGCACTAACCTACTGGCTCTCGAGATGAGGAAAGCACGTGCACGCTAAGAAAACACCTCGTAGTCTTCATCGAAGGCACCGACGGTGGCCTCGAGAAAATGCCATGAATTATCATTTAAAGCAGCCAACCGCGTCGCGACAGCGCGCAAGGCGTCAACGGTGGCCTCGATGGTGAGGTGCTCCTCCAAGATCTGGGGGTTGGCATGAATGGCAGCCATCGCGACCTCATCCGCGCGTGCGGCCGCGATTTGCTTCTCTGCTGCCAAATGCTCCTTGAGGTCCTGGCTATACTGCGTGCACCATGGCTTAGGCTGGCGCTTATTTGGTGGAGGGGTCGGTGATTTGGGTGGAAGGTGTCGCGCACGCGCTGGCGGTCGGGGCATGTGGGATGTGGAAGGAGGAGGATGGGGTCGGGTGTGGATTACCTGCCTAGATAGGCGAGGCCGAGCAGCGTGAAGGAGGGTCGCCGGCGAGGAGGCGGCGGCGCTACAAGCAAGGAGTGAAGGTTTCAACTTGGAAAGGAAGGCGGAAAGAGGGGAAATCTGGCTTTCGGTAAGGGGGAGGGGCGGGGAGGTAGATATTTCCACGGAAGCCGAAAATTTGGAATCGTTTCAGCCAAAAAACTGGCGCGCAAAGTGTCATCAGACACGGTCCCTTATTAAGACATGCTCCGAAGATATTTTGTGCTGCATCTCACACGGTCGGTTATAATAAACTGTGCGGGATCTTCTTGATTTTTCCTCTTGATTTGAATTACATAATGGGGTCACAGCGGCCATGGACGGTGTTTGAATTGCTAGACCTTTTATCTGCAGTGGCCATAAAAGAATTGGAATTATTCAGGGTTCGTTTGGACATTTTTATGCATTAAGTGAGTTTTCAATGCATTTATGTGCATAATTCAAATTTCAACTACATGCGCATGCTCCAGTGCATATAATTTCGTTGAAAAATCAAATCTTTGTCCTTGGGTGCATGCTTAGGTCCCATATAAGAAATGGGAATGAATTTCAAACACCATGGCACCGTTGATTGCCGGTAAAACATTGAGATGCCTGGTTTTTAAATTCTAGTAAATCCAAAACTCATCTGAAATTCATGAAACTTGGCATGCTATCATGGAGCGGCATCAACATGCCGTGGTACAAATTTTGTCCCATTTAGGGCAGGTTTGGGTATATGCTTCTCACAAACCGGAGCTTCTCACAACAAGCATGATGGTTTTCGGTAGGGAACGTCCCACCTTTGGGGACGAAACGATTTCTATTGCCTCTTATTGCTTTCAAGTTTTTTTCTCGTGTCAACATAGAACAACAGGAGTGTTGTGTGAATTTTTGTGGTTTTTTGGGGTTCCTTTGGACATTTTTATGCATTAAGTGAATTTTCAATGCATTTATGGGCATAATTCAAATTTGAACTACATGCGCATGCTCCAGTGCATATAAATTCGTTGAAAAATCAAATCTTTGTCCTTGGGTGCATGCTTAGGTCCCATGCAAGAAATGGGAATGAATTTCAAACACCATGGCACCGTTGATTGTCGGCAAAACGTTGAGATGCCTGGTTTTTAAATTCTAGTAAATCCAAAACTCGTATGAAATTCGTGAAACTTGGCATGCTATCATGGAGCGGCATCAACATGTCATGTTAAAAATTTTGTCCCATTTGGGGCAGGTTTGGGTATATGCTTCTCACAAACCAGAGCTTCTCACAACAAGCATGATGGTTTTCGGTAGGGAACGTCCCACCTTTGGGGACGAAACGATATCCATTGCCTCTTATTGCTAACAAATATTTTCTAGTGTCAACATAGAATAACGGGAGTGTTGTGCAATTTTTTTGATTTTTTGGGGTTCGTTTGGACATTTTTATGCATTAACTGGGTTTTCTAGGCATTTTATGTGCATAATTCAAATTTGAACTACAAGCACATGCTCCAATGCACTAAGGTTGGTTGAAAAATCTAAGATGTGTCCTTAGGTGAATTTCTAGGTCCCATGCAAGAGATGGGAATGAAATTCAAACACCAGGGCACTCTAGATGCCGGCAAAACATTGAGATGCCTGCTACCTCTTGAGCACTGCGTTGGATTTCCCCGAAGAGGAGAGGATGATCCAGCAAAGTAGCGTAAGTATTTCCCTCAGTTTTTTAGAACCAAGGTATCAATCCAGTAGGAGACCACGCACAAGTCCCTCGTACCTACACAAAACGATAGCTACTCGCAACCAACGCTTAGGGGTTGTCAATCCCTTCACGGTCACTTACGAGGGTGAGATCTGATAGAGATGATAAATAATATTTTTGGTATTTTTGATAGATAGATGCAAAGTAAAAACTAAAAGGCAAAGTAAAAACAAAGAAAGTAAATTAAGTGATAAAGATTGATATGATGAGAATAGACCCGGGGGCCATAGGTTTCACTAGTGGCTTCTCTCAAGAGCATAGATATTCTACGGTGGGTGAACAAATTACTGTTGAGCAATTGACAGAACTGAGCATAGTTATGAGTATATCTAGGCAATGATCATGTATATAGGCATCACGTCCGAGACAAGTAGATCGAAACGATTCTGCATCTATGTACTACTATTACTCCACTCATCGACCGCTATCCAGCATGCATCTAGAGTATTAAGTTAAAAACAGAGTAACGCCTTAAGCAAGATGACATGATGTAGAGGGATAAATTCATGCAATATGATAAAAACCCCATCTTGTTATCCTCGATGGCAACAATACAATACGTGCCTTGCAACCCTTTCTGTCACTGGGTAAGGACACCGCAAGATTGAACCCAAAGCTAAGCACTTCTCCCATTGCAAGAACTACCAATCTAGTTGGCCAAACCAAAAAGATAATTCAAAGAGACTTGCAAAGATAACTCAATCATACATAAAAGAATTCAGAGAAGAATCAAATATTTTCCATAGATAATACTGGATCATAAACCCACAATTCATCTGTCTCAACAAACACACCGCAAAAAGAAGATTACATCGAATAGATCTCCACAAGAGAGGGGGAGAACATTGTATTGAGATCCAAAAAGAGAGAAGAAGCCATCTAGCTACTAGCTATAGACCCGAAGGTCTGAAGTAAACTACTCACACTTCATCGGAGGGGCTATGGTGTTGATGTAGAAGCCCTCCGTGGTGGATTCCCTCTCCGGCATAGCTCCGGAACAGGCCCCAAGATGGGATCTCGTGGATACAGAAAGTTGCGGCGGTGGAATTAGGTTTTTGGCTCCTGTTCTGATCTGTCGGGGGTACGTAGGTATATATAGGCGGAAGAGGTACGTCGGTGGAGCAACAGGGGGCCCACGAGGGTGGAGGGCGTGCCTGGGGGGAAGGCGCGCCCCCCTACGTCGTGCCTTCCCTGTTGGTTGCTTGACGTAGGGTCCAAGTCTCCTGGATCTTATCCGATGAGAAAATCACGTTCCCGAAGGTTTCATTCCGTTTGGACTCCGTTTGATATTCCGTTTCTTCGAAACACTGAAATAGGCAAAAAACAGCAATTCTGGGCCGGGCCTCCGGTTAATAGGTTAGTCCCAAAAATAATATAAAAGTGGAAAATAAAGCCCAATATAGTCCAAAACAGTAGATAAAGTACCATGGAGCAATCAAAAATTATAGATACGTTGGAAACGTATCAGG
Organism: Aegilops tauschii subsp. strangulata; assembly: GCF_002575655.3. Classification (NCBI taxonomy): domain Eukaryota; kingdom Viridiplantae; phylum Streptophyta; class Magnoliopsida; order Poales; family Poaceae; genus Aegilops; species Aegilops tauschii. The sequence goes on along the minus strand of NC_053036.3, from coordinate 631,336,800 downwards.
CATCCCCAAGCTTAATTCCTGCTCGTCCTCGAGTAGGTAAATGATAAAAAAAAAGAATTTTTGATGCGGAGTGATACTTTGGCATAATTTTAATGTAAATCTTCTTAATTGTGATATGAATATTCAGATCCGAAAGATTCAAGACAAAAGTTCATATTGACATAAAAATAATAATACTTCAAGCATACTAATCAAAGTAATCATGTCTTCTCAAAATAACAAGGCCAAAGAAAGTTCATCCCTACAAAGATCATATAGTTAGGCTATGCTTCATTTTCGTCACACAAAGATGTTCCCAACTTCTATACCCCCGATGACAAGCCAAGCAATTGTTTCATACTTAAATAATCTCAAACTTTTTCAACCTTCACGCAATACATGAGCGTGATCCATGGATATAGCACTATGGGTGGAATAGAATATGATGGTGGGGGTTGTGTGGAGAATACAAAAAAGGAGAAAGTCTCATATTGACGAGGATAATCAACGGGCTATGGAGATGCCCATCAATTGATGTCAACATGAGGAGTAGGGATTGCCATGCAACGGATGCACTAGAGCTATGAATGCTCAACAAAAGAAAACTAGTGGGTGTGCATCCAACTTGCTTGCTCATGAAGACCTAGGGCAATTGAGGAAGCCCATCGTAGGAATATACAAGCCAAGTTCTATAATGAAAAATTCCCACTAGTATGAAAAGACAACTTATGAGACTCACTACATGAAGAACAAGGTGCTACTTTGAAGCACAATATATGAGACTCACTACATGAAAAACTAGGTGCTACTTTGAAGCACAAGTGTGGAAAAGAGATAGTAGCATTGCCCTCTTTATTTTTTATATTTTTTGGGCCTTTCTTTTTTTTTCTTTTGGCCTTTCTCTTTTTTTATTTGGGCAATGCTCTAATAATGATGATCATCACACTTCTATTGATTACAACATAAGGATTACAACTCAAAACTTAGAACAAGATATGACTCTATATGAATGCCTCCGGCGGTGTACCGGGATGGTGCAATGAATCAAGAGTGACATGTATGAAAAATAATGCATGGTGGCTTTGCCACAAATACGATGTCAACTACATGATCATGCGATGGCAATATGACAAAAGTAATGTATGTCATGATGATGATGATGGAAGATGCATGGCAATATATGTCGGAATGGCTATGGAAATGCCATGATAGGTAGGTATGGTGGCTGTTTTGAGGAAGATATAAGGAGGTTTATGTGTGATAGAGCGTATTGTATCACGGGGTTTGGATGCACCGGCGAAGTTTGCACCAACTCTCAAGGTGAGAAAGGGCAATGCACGGTACCGAAGAGGCTAGCAAAGGCGGAAAGGTGAGAGTGCGTATAATCCATGAACTCAACATTAGTCAAAAGAACTCATATACTTATTGCAAAAATTTAGAAGTCATCAAAAATCAAGTACTACGCGCATGCTCCTGGGGGGATAGATTGGTAGGAAAAGACCATCGCTCGTCCCCAACCGCCACTCATAAGGATGCACAAGCCAGGTACACTTCATGTTTCAAATTTGTCACACAACTTTAACCATACGTGCATGCTACGGGACTTGCAAACTTCAACACAAGCATTTCTCAAATTCATAATCACCGAACTAGCATGACTTTGATATTATCACCTCCATATCTCAAAACAATTATCAAGCATCAAACTTATCTTAGTATTCAATTCACTCAAAAGGAAGTTTCACATATCTTGAATACCAAGTATATTAACATTAAGCAAATTACCATGCTATTAACGACTCTCAAAATAATCTAAGTGAAGCATGAGAGATCAATAGTTTCTTTAAAACAAATCCACCACCGTGCTTTAAAAGATATAAGTGAAGCACTAGAGCAAAAATTATCACGCTCAAAAGATATAAGTGAAGCACTATGAGCAAAAACTATCAAGCTCAAAAGATATAAGTGAACCACATAGAGTATTCTACCAAATTCCATTGTGGTAAACTAACAAGCAAAGACACAAATAATACAAGATGCTCCAAGCAAAACACATATCATGTGGTGAATAAAAATATAGCTCCAAGTAAATTACCGATGGAAGTGGACGAAAGAGGGGATGCCTTCCGGGGCATCCCCAAGCTTTGACTTTTTGGTGTACTTGGATTATATTGGGGGTGCCATGGGCATCCCCAAGCTTAGGCTCTTGCCACTCCTTGTTCCATAATCCATCAAAAGAATTCACCCAAAACTTGAAAACTTCACAACACAAAACTCAACCAAAATCTCGTGAGCTCCGTTAGCGAAAGAAAACAAAAGACCACTTCAAGGTACTGTAATGAACTCATTCTTTATTTATATTGGTGTTAAACCTACTGTATTCCAACTTCTCTATGGATTATAAACTATTTTACTAGCCATAGATTCATCAAAATAAGCAAACAACACACGAAAAACAGAACAGTCTGTAGTAATCTGTAACTAACGCAAACTTCTGGAACTCCAAAAATTCAGCCAAAATAGGACGACCTAGGTAATTTGTTTATTGATCATCAGCAATTGGAATCACTAATTTATCACGTTCTGGTAATTTTTAACAATTGTTTTCGTGAACAGCAAGTTTCTGGAAATTACAGCAAGATCAAATAACTATCATCCAAGAAGATCCTATAGGTTTAACTTGGCACAAACACTAATTAAAAGATAAAACCACATCCAAACAGAAGGTAGATGGATTATTTATTACTAAACAAAAACAAAAAAACAAAAAACACAAAAAAATTGGGTTGCCTCCCAACAAGCGCTATCGTTTAACGCCCCTAGCTAGGCATTGATAATTTGAATGATGCTCACATGAGAGACAAGAACTGAAGCACAAAGAGAGCATCATGAAACACGTGACAAACACATTTAAGTCTAACATACTTCTTATGCATAGGCATCTTATAGACAAACAAATTATCACAGCAAGCAAAAACTAGCATATGCATGGAAGCGGAAAGAAACAATAGCAATCTCAACATAACGAGAGGTAATTTATTATCATGAAAATTTCTACGACCATATTTTCCTCTCTCATAATAATTACATGTGGGATCATAAGAAAATTCAACAAAATAGCTGTCACATAAAATGTTTTCAACACGATCCACATGCATGCAAAGTTGAAACTCTTCCGAAACAGTGGGATTAACATTAACTAAAGTCATGACCTCTCCAAACCCACTTTTATCAAAAATTTCATAAGATTGAATATTCTCCAAATATGTGGGATCTAAAGTTGACACTCTTCCAAACCCACTTTCAATATTATTGCAAACAATATTATCAATCTCATATTCAGCATGGGGATTAAATAAATTTTCAAGATCATACGAAGAATCACCCCAATCATGATCATTGCAACAAGTAGTAGACATTGCAAAACTAGCATCCCCAAGCTTAGGGTTTTGCATATTATTAGCACAATTGACATCAAGAGAATTTATAGTAAAATCATTGAAATCATGCTTTTCATCGAGGGAGCTATCAAGCATGGGTGCAATAGCAACAATCTCATTTTTAACATAAGGAACTATAGCAAATTCGTTTTCATAAATATTGGCATCATGGCCAGAAGAATAGCAAGCATCATGTTCATCAAGGGATATTTCAACCAAATCATCGGAATCATCACTATCTATAGATTCATGCATATCATTATTTTCTTCCAAAGCAACGGTCATTCTTTCAATAAATTCTTGGACGTAGACATTATGAGCAAGGTTTTCATTGCAATACTTAAGTACGACGGAATTTTCAGATTTGTCGAGAGTAAAATCATATTTTTCAATCAAAGAAGCAACTTCATGAGAACCCTTAAAAACGACAAATTCTTCAATTTGTTCGATATCATAGTAACTATAAACACCCTTTGCATAATAAGATAAGATTTCATTATCATTGAACTCACATAGGTAGGGAAGGTGGTTTTTAGGGTTCTTAGAGCAACAAGTAAAATCAAACATTTCACAAAGATTCAAAGCATAGCATAGCAAACTATTTATATGATACCGTAAGAGTCTCCCTTTTTCAGACAAACGATGACGCACAAAATGAGCATGCTCATCTAAAGATTTCCCATCAACTAGGCTAGTTGGGGTTTCAGCACGAGCGCATAAGGATCGAAGATGATCCAAGTAGAACACTTTAAGTGGATCCATATCAATAGATTTTCAGCAAGCTAAGATGCAAGCATATAGAAGGCACAAGGAAACACAAACAAAGATACATACGGGAAGAAGGCGAACGAAAAAGAGAGGGCGAATAAAATGGCAAGGGTGAAGTGGGGGAGAGGAAAACGAGAGGCAAATGGCAAATAATGTAATGCGAGAGATAGGGATTGCGATGGGTACTTGGTATGGTTGACTTGCTTGCGTGAGCCTCCCCGGCAACGGCGCCAGAAATTCTTCTTGCTACCTCTTGAGCACTGCGTTGGATTTCCCCGAAGAGGAGAGGATGATGCAGCAAAGTAGCGTAAGTATTTCCCTCAGTTTTTGAGAACCAAGGTATCAATCCAGTAGGAGACCATGCACAAGTCCCTCGTACCTACACAAAACGATAGCTACTCGCAACCAACGCTTAGGGGTTGTCAATCCCTTCACGGTCACTTACGAGGGTGAGATCTGATAGAGATGATAAATAATATTTTTGGTATTTTTGATAGATAGATGCAAAGTAAAAAGTAAAAGGCAAAGTAAAAACAAAGAAAGTAAATTAAGTGATAAAGATTGATATGATGAGAATAGACCCGAGGGCCAAAGGTTTCACTAGTGGCTTCTCTCAAGAGCATAGATATTCTACGGTGGGTGAACAAATTACTGTTGAGCAATTGACAGAATTGAGCATAGTTATGAGTATATCTAGGCAATGATCATGTATATAGGCATCACGTCCGAGACAAGTAGATCGAAACGATTCTGCATCTACTACTATTACTCCACTCATCGACCGCTATCCAGCATGCATCTAGAGTATTAAGTTAAAAACAGAGTAATGCCTTAAGCAAGATGACATGATGTAGAGGGATAAATTCAATATGATAAAAACCCCATCTTGTTATCCTCGATGGCAACAATACAATACGTGCCTTGCAACCCTTTCTGTCACTGGGTAAGGACACTGCAAGATTGAACCCAAAGCTAAGCACTTATCCCATTGCAAGAACTACCAATCTAGTTGGCCAAACCAAAAAGATAATTCGAAGAGACTTGCAAAGATAACTCAATCATACATAAAAGAATTCAAAGAAGAATCAAATATTTTCCATAGATAATACTGGATCATAAACCCACAATTCATCGGTCCCAACAAACACACCACAAAAAGAAGATTACATCGAATAGATATCCACAAGAGAGGGGGAGAACATTGTATTGAGATCCAAAAAGAGAGAAGAAGCCATCTAGCTACTAGCTATAGACCCGAAGGTCTGAAGTAAACTACTCACACTTCATCGGAGGGGCTATGGTGTTGATGTAGAAGCCCTCCATGGTGGATGCCCTCTCCGGCGGAGCTCCAGAACAGGCCCCAAGATGGGATCTCGTGGATACAGAAAGTTGCGGCGGTGGAATTAGGTTTTTGGCTCCTGTTCTGATCTGTCGGGGGTACGTAGGTATATATAGGAGGAAGAGGTACGTCGGTGGAGCAACAGGGGGCCCACGAGGGTGAAGGGCGCGCCTGGGGGGAGGGCGCGCCCCCTACCTCGTGCCTTCCCTGTTGGTTGCTTGACGTAGGGTCCAAGTCTCCTGGATCTTATCCGATGAGAAAATCACGTTCCCGAAGGTTTCATTCCGTTTGATATTCCGTTTCTTCGAAACACTGAAATAGGCTAAAAACAGCAATTCTGGGCTGGGCCTCCGGTTAATAGGTTAGTCCCAAAAATAATATAAAAGTGGAAAATAAAGCCCAATATAGTCCAAAACAGTAGATAAAGTAGCATGGAGCAATCAAAAATTATAGATACGTTGGAGACGTATCAATGCCTGGTTTTTAAATTCTAGTAAATCCAAAACTTGTCTGAAATTCATGAAACTTGGCATGCTATCATGCAGGGCATCAACATGCCGTGTTAAAAAATTTGTCCCATTTGGGGCACGTTCAGTTATATGCTTCTCACAAAGCAGAGCTTCTCGCAACAAGCATGATGGTTTCGGTAGGGAACGTCCCACGTTTGGGGACGAAACGATATCCATTGCCTCTTATTGCTTGCAAAAAAATTCTCGTGTCAACATAGAACAACAGGAGTGTTGTGTCAATTTTTGGGATTTTTCGGCGTTCGTTTGGACATTTTTATGCTTTAACTGAGTTTCCAATGCATTTATGTGCATAATTCAAATTTGAACTACATGCACATGTTCCAGTGCATATAAACTTGTTAAAAAATCAAATCTGTGTCCTTTGGTGCATGCTTAGGTCCCATGCAAGAAATGGGAATGGATTTCAAACACCAGGGCACTGTTGATTGCCGGCAAAACACTGAGATGCCTCGTTTTTAAATTCTAGTAAATCCAAAACTCGTCTGAAATTCATGAAACTTTGCATGCTTTCATGGGGCGGCATCAACATGCCATGGTAAAAATTTTGTCCCGTTTGGGGCAGGTCTGGGTATATGCGTCTGACAAACCAGAGCTTCTCACAACAAGCATCATGGTTTCGGTAGGGAACATCCCACCTTTGGGGACGAAACGATATCGACTGCCTCTTATTGCTTCCAAAAATTTTCTCGTGTCAACATAGAACAACAGGAGTGTTGTGTCAATTTTGGTGATTTTTCCGGGTTCTTTTGGACATTTTTATGCATTAACTGAGTTTTCAATGCATTTATGTGCATAATTGAAATTTGAACTACATGCACATGCTCCAGTGCATATAAATTGGTTGAAAAACCAAATCTGTGTCCTTGGGTGCATGCTTAGGTCCCATGCAATAAATGGGAGTGAATTTCAAACACCAGGGCACCGTTGATTGCCGACAAAACATTGAGATGCCTGGTTTTTAAATTCTAGTAAATCCAAAACTCATCTGAAATTCATGAAACTTGGCATGCTATCATGGAATGGCGCCCGACATGATGTGTTATTTTTCGTGTCCATTTTGAGAGAAGGCGCACTCGAATAATGACAGCCAACAAAGGCATTTTGAAAAAATAGCTGCCACTTAATATCTCAAACGTTTGTATAATTCAAAATGTGTGCATTCTGTTAACCATTCACGTGACGCCATGTGTCTTGGTTTTAATGGTTGTAGGAGGTGCCATGCGGATAGCTGCTTGACCTTGACTGAACGGGAGGCATGCAAGATCAGTCCGGTGCGCAGGCTGGCTGAGAGGCGTGCAAGCTGTCCTCCAATGCGCAGGCTCACCGAGAAGCGTGCGAGCTTTAAGCTGCGCAGGCTCACTAGGAAGCGAGCCCTTTGACTTCCATGGCCGCCCGACTTCCTCTCCATTAATGGCGCCCGAGCCGCTATTTAATACGGGTGGCCTTACTGTTCGCCTCCCATTCCCCTCACCCTCGCAGACCTCCACCGCCATGGCGCAGAATGATCATCTCCCACTAGTCTTCAAGTTTGGTGAAGTCGACTCCGAGCCGGAGGAGATAGAAAATAAGGAGGAATGGGGCCTCATCGACATGGCCCAGAACAAGCTGGCCGCGGCGGTTGCTGCCCCCGCTCCTGTCCCAGCTCCCATCCACGCGCCCGCGCCAGCGACCATCCCCGTAGCATTGATGGGCTGGTCGCCGAGCACTATCGCAGTCCTGGAAGCCACGGGCGTCAGTGAGGTCTCCGCGGACCCGAGCGAGCTCGTGTAGATGCCAGTGCCAGCGCCCGTGCCGCCGGCCCCCATGCGTTTGGCAGCACCCGCCGCGCCCGAGCGCGCCCCTGCACCCACCGCGGCGCCGGTCCCCGTGCGTTTGGCTGCACCCGCCGCGCCCCTGCCCATGCCCGTGCACCCCCCCCCTGTGCGGCATGGGACGCTGCCGTCGACCGCTACCTCTCAGCGGTGCCAGTTGCCGTCCTCCCGCGCCCCGCCCGCTGATCGCGCGACGACTTGATGTTTGATTTACAAGTGAAGAACATTTTGTGCTTCCTTGAAGACTTCAACAACGGCGTCCCGGAGGACGACAACGACAACGACGGCGCGGCACGCCGCCTCCGCCGCCGCCGAAAATAGTTTTTTGGGGTTTAATACTGTATCTCGAATTCCCAATCATATGAATATAAATTCGCAGTGTGACTGAATGAAAGATATGGTTTGAGAAAACTTGCTTATCAAACGATTTTCTTTTGAAAAAAACGTCAATGGTTTTTAAATATAAAACACTCATCGCCAACGTTTTAGTTAGAACTCCCGTATGCAAACCGACAGCTTCCCCAGGAAGCCAAGGGAAAATGTGCCGAGCAGGATTTCTGCATCCCTTCAATGCAAACGATTGTTTTTCATGACCCATGTGCAACCACGTACAAACAATTGGGTAAGATTTGCATATCTATCATTTTGGGTATGTTGCCATTTCTCAAACTGGAAAGATTGACATTTGCTTATCTAGTAACATTGCCATTTGTCAACCTTGTAACACTGCGATTTGTCAAAATATGCAGCTACAAATCACTAGCACTATCTAATTTTTGCAACTAAAATCACTAGCATTGTTCATATGGACACCACTAGCAGGCGTGAGTTCATGGACGCATATGCAAATGTACCATTGATTACATACAACAAGTCATCAACCCACAACAACAACGATGATACACGTTGGATTATAGATCATTTCCAACAAAACATTCTAGTAAAGGTTTTCTCACACAACAAATAACAAAGCGATGAAATGAACTTCAACTCAACCAATACTCGGCGTTGGAAACGCTTGCTTTGAACCATAGGTGCTCTGGGAAGGGCCAGCTATTGTCAATATAGAGAGCAACGCAGGACTGATCATCCAGGTTGAAGCGGCATATATCAGGACCAGGGTAGGGAACCACCACAATGTCCGAGGTATAGATACAGTTCCTTCTCATAAATGGTATTAACATTGTGTCAACAGCAGCTGGATTGCCTTTCACCATCATTGGATAGTTTGGTCCAAGGAAGAGCGAGTTTTCTCCAAGACTATCAATACTGAACCAGGGAGAAGGTGTTGGCGCTAGCACACTACTATCCATCTCGAATACCCTGCAACGGGTGTTGGAATAGGTCTGGAGAGGGCGACCATGGGAGACAACACGTGCTCCCTCAGTAGTAACAATCTCAGTGCACTGTATACAGACAAGAAGAGGTGATCCATTAGAATTAGTTGCCAGGCACCACTGAGTATATAAGTTCTGCTCGTCCTCATGCTCGTGATCATCACCATCGTCATCTCCCCCTTGGTTATAAAAATTTTCAAGTATAGGTGGTGGAATGTTCACAGGACCTTGGAAACACAAGAAGAAGGTAATTAGTAACGGGAAACTTGCTAACCTGCATGCATGTGGATGAAACAATTATAATTACGGTGGAAGACAAACGTACTGAAGCTATGAGGATCCCATACAAAAACAGTGCCACGAGTGGTGGCAGCAAACACAAGATCCTCGTATTCAATTGCATCACAGTACTCATCCGTGTACAGAAACTGATTTTTGAGCAATATTCATGGACGAACCGTGGAGTCGGTAACAACGGAAACAAGCTTGTCGAAGATAGCAACAACTTCATAGTTCTTGTAATCCAAGAGCGGTTGGGAACTCGACAAATTGCTATCTTTCGTAGACGACAGTCACCATGATCATATTTGAACGTACGTAGATCATCTGTGCGCTCAACCTCAGGGCACTCTGAGATTTTTGGAAGTGGAATCCGCTGACGAGTGTACCCATTCACAAATTCCCACTCGTAATTGTACCCAATATAAACAATCCAATCTCCATTTGCGCCAGCCCAGGCCTTACCCTGAAGCGATGGCATCTTGACATCACATGTATCGTTATCAAGCGGCATCAACTTGCACAAGGCGAGGCCTCCGACGTCCGCGCCCATGCGAACAGGCTTATAGCAAAGAAGATAAGGGAGATCAAACCGCTCCTGGACCCTTGGGTTCCTTGTAATGATGTTATTAGTTGAGTCGAGAATGGTCTTGAACGAACCTGCCATGCTAGCCGAGGTGATGACGTCGCACCAATCAATGAGTTCCTCCACCGCATCATCATTCAGATTGGGGCAAGAATAATGGGGTCGTTTCTGACCTGTTCCCTCCATGGAGAAGACGATCAAACAATGGCAGAAGGAACGGTGCAAGCAAATGGAGGAGGGAGGAAAGGCAAAGAGTCGGTGGACGGTTGCCACGGTACACGAAGAGGCACCTGGGGAGCGAACGGTTGCCACAGAGGTCACACACTGACGGCAAGGGCCGAGTGAACCGCATGCAATCCCATCGCACAACACACACGTCTTGTTAAGTTGAACCATTTCTGTTCTCTTGTGTCAATGCAAACGGTTCATCCGAGTGAACTGCATGCCATATATCGCACACAACTTGATCTGGCTGACCGTTTCTTTTGTGTTGCCTAATCACAGACAGTTCATCCGAGTCAACTGTATGCTGTATATCGCACACACCTTCATCTGGCTGCCCGTTTCTTTTGTTCCTCCTCATCACAAATAGTTAATTGAACTGAACCGTATGCCCTCCATCGCATACGCAACTAAAACCTGAACCGTGTTTGATGCATCAGTCATCGCAAAGGTTTTATACATTTCTGACGGTTTTCATACACCACCGTTTGCGATTATGGCATCGCACACAGTTTCTTGAAGGGTCTCTGATCGTAGTGTCGCGTTAGCAGCATCCTGCAGTAGTGTATCCAGATCAACCACGCCGAAGGAAACAACCCAAAGGTGGTGAATGGGCAAAGAATTAAACATTATATCTTAGGTACTCCTATAAATATTGAGACCAACATTATTCACGCCAGAGTTAACACAAAGGATATGATTCAGCGAAGACATTGGAAAATTAATGATGGGCCGAAATTTGTTATGTGTCCTACTAGAGTGCTGGAAGACATAAATCATCTCTTTTTCCAATGCTACTTTAGTATGCGCATTTGGAATTATCTTCAAATCACTTGGCTGAATAGTGATGACATGGTGGAAATTGCCCTACATGCCAGGAAGGATTTTAATAAACCTTTCTTTTCAGAAGTGGTCTTTCTTGCATGGTGGAACATTTGCAAAGTCAGGAATGATAAGGCTTTTAGGCACATCAGGCCTTCTTTTAGGCAGTGGAGGACTGGCTTCATACATGATATTACCCTCCTCTCTCACAGGATTAAGAGAAGATACAAGGAGGCTTTAGTCAAGTGGATTGATTTCCTCCCCCCTTGATGTACTTGCAGATGTACTTTTTTTTCAGGTCTGTTTTAGTGTAGCCTGCTTTGTTATAACGACCAAACCTCGAAGGATTTGAGTCTCTGTGCTTACCGTGCTAGTCCCTGGATCAAACTCGCTAGCACACACAGTATAGATGAATACCAGAATAGCAAGTGCATCATTTATTACAACGTATGATCCAGAATATATATAAAATAAAACAATTTGCATAGCACTTGGCTAGCTTTATTCAATCAAACAGCGGAAAGTAGCAGAAAATAACGATGAGTCCCATCATAGCCCACTGGCGATGTTGAGTGCAGACTTGCGACCCTAACGGTACCTTACTCTTCGTCTGAATATCCTGCAACATGAGACGTTGCAGCCATATAGGTCAATACTTTGAATGTATTGGCAAGTTACACAGGAGTAATAATAAAGCAGACCTACATGTATATGCATAGTACAACAAAGGAAGGCTTGAGGGTTTATTTTTGCATAAAGCTGATTTTATCCTAATAACTACCTAATAGTAAAAAATTTATTTAGTTCTTTTATTACTACAATTAAATACACAAGGTTGAGTTGGCAAAAATCAACTCCAACCTACCCTTTTATTAAGTTGCCCACAAATATTATTAAGTGTCACATCTGTCAAGATCATCCAACAACAGTAATGGCATAGTGGCTCAGATTTACCCATAACCGGGGGCATGGCTAATCATGATTAGTTTTTATACTCTGCAGAGTTTAGTACGCTTTACCCACTGGACCCAATTCGAAGATTGAGACGAAGTCTTTCAGAAGAGGTTCCCTTAACCACCTGACGGCCACATCCCACCTACATATGCTACATCTGTCGACACAATCTGGGCAAGTGTTCCAACAACTGATCAACTAAGCCAGAGCCCATATAGCCAGTGGCCGCACATGGAAGCTACTAGTCACTAAGTCTGTCTGATCTTTTTGAACCTGGGCGGCATTCCACTTAGGGTTCACTCTCATGAGCGCATGGCCTTAGAAAAGGTGCAAGACCCCATGATGCCTTCCCTCAACACCAAGCAATACCACTTCCGCCCAGAGGTGAATTAAATCCTTAATTACTACTCAATTTAGTTATATATATAATCCTCACATAAACTCAATGAATACACGAACCACCCCTGTCTACAAAGCATAGCAAACTACAACTACCATGATTTGCAAAAACGAGAAGATAGCTCAACAGCATAGCAAAATAATATAGTATTCCTATACATGCATATTTTCATAGTGTGATATAACTACATGCATAGAAAACAATAGGTAAAGGATGATCAACATGTAACTTGCCTTGGTTCTGGTTCAAAAAGTCACACTCCTGACAATAGCTCGTGTCGCACTCCGGACAATCTACACGTTTCACACAATTCAACATATCAATCACCGGAGCACGAAAAGAACGAAAACAAAACCAACAGCAAGAAAATCATTTTTTAAACTCAACAACAGAAGCTTAAAAGCACCTAAAATGCACTACGGTCACAATGCAAAAAGAATCACTCGAATTCGATAAGCGGTTTAAACGACACGGCCTCCGGAAGATTCAATTCAAATTCAAACAAATTCAAATTTGAACAGTGCAAGCCTGTGAGATTTTGGTATTGTGATAAACTAGTGGTATTTGTGAGTGCATAGGAAAAAGAATTACCTAAATTGAGTATATAGACAAAAAGATATAGCTAAAAGAAGTTAGAGAACAAATCTGGAAAGAAAAACAAAAACACAGAAAACTCCTGCACTGTTCGTGCGTACACTGTAGCTGGTTGCCAGGTGGCAGCACGTGATTGGTTGGAGGACCTCCTGTGAGTGCGTGCTCACCAAAATCAGAGGACGGCGGCGGCGGTCTCGGGCGTTGGCGGCGGCGCTCCTCCGGTGGGTCTCCGGCGAAGGCGAGGTGACGGGCGGAGGCGGCGTGGAGTGGCGGAGGTGGTGGTGGTGCTCAACAGCGGCGGGGCGTCCTCTGCGGGCGGCGATGATGACGTGAACAGCGGCTGTGCTCCGGCGGCGGCGGACGAGCTTGCCCCTCCCGCGATGCTGCGTTTTCGGCCACGAGAAAGTGTCAGACGAGAGAGGCTTCGAGAGGGGATTCAAATGGAGCACGCGGCGTGGCTCTGCGAGTTCTTACGGCGACGGCAGCGTCCGGCGGACTTGGAACTCCTCCGGCGAGATCCGTTTCGCCCTAGCTGCTCGTGCGGACAAGGAAATGACGGAGAAGGGCTGCGGTAGGGTTCTTCGGGGTCCTGGGCTCGCGCGTGATGTCCCTGGCTCGCACGGGATCGACCAGGCGCCGGATCGATCCGGGTCGGCCTCGGCGTGCGTGCGCGCGTGCGGCGCGCGGTGTCTGGCTCGGTGGAGGGGACGAGCAGGGCGCGGGACCCGCTATCAGCGGCTGGAGGCGAAGGGTGGATCGGGCGCGGGTCGGGTGCGAGCGGACGTACCGCTTCGCTAGGTTTAGCGGGCTGCGGCTGTTGCGCACTGGGCCGCGGGCAGTGCTGGCATGGCTGGCCGGCCGGCTGATGTTTTGTTTTTAAACAAAAACTACAGCAGCAGAACAAAATAAATAAAATAAAACACACAATATAAATTCTAAATAAAAATACCTAGACACACAGTAAAATATACACTACTAATATAAACTACAGGAGCACTAGTTCCTCACCTAATGCAATTTTTGTAAAAATAATTTTGATGCAATAAGCCACTCAAACAACAATAAAACAATCAAATAAAATATTTTGGAGATTAAGAAAAATAGCAGAACATATCAGATGAACTGGAAACAATATTCTGCACATTATGAACATTTTTGAACAGGGGAGAAGTCATGTTATCTCCACTCCAAATAAATTTCCTTTTTGTTGCATAATGATTTGAACATTTTGAAAAAGCAAAGAATGCAATAAAAATATGATATGCATAGGAAAATTGGGATGTTGCATTTGTATAGTTTTATTTCCTTTTGTTTTTTGTTCCTCTTCTTGAGGAACCTCTTGTATTCTTTGTTGGTGAGGCTTTAATAAATAAAATGCTGTGGGGTGTAAGCCCTGCAGTCTTCAAGGTAAAAAAACATTATTCATGCCATAACACCGGAGGAGTACACAAAGGAAATTTCCAGAACGCTCCAGAACCCTAAAAACGTGGACATCTTTTATGATTGTGAGCACTCATTAAAGTATTATATGTTAATAAGTTGATGTTGGACAAGGAAGACAACATAATGTGTTATGTTCCCTTATATCCGAATAGAAGTTATATTGCCATGGATCCTCCAACATGTTGGGCTTGCTTCCCATCCTATGCTAGCCAAAAAAAAATTCACCAAGTAGACATACTACTTGTGCATCCAAAAACCTTCAACCTAGTTTTGCCATGAGAGTCCACTATATCTACCTATGGATTAATTAAGTATGATCCTTCAAGTAAGTTGTCTTCGGTGCAAGCAATAAAAATTGCTCTCTAGATATGTGTGTCCTTTTAATGTGAGGAAAATAAGCTTTGTATGATCTTGCGATAAGGAAGAAATAAAAGCGACGGAATGCATAATAAAGGTCTCCATCACAAGTGGTAATACAAAGTGACGTTCTTCTGCATTAAGATTTCGTGCATCCAAACTAAAAGCGCATGACAACCTCTCTTCCCTCTGCGAAGGTCCTATCTTTTATTTTTTTAATGTTCTCCTTCATATAAAAGTCATGGTGATTTTCACCCGTCCTTTTTTTCTTCTCTTTTGGCAACACTATATGTTGGAGAAAGATATAGACCTATATACCCACACGGATGTAGGTGATCATAAATTATTATTGTTGACGTTACCCTTCAGGTAAATGGTTGGGAGGCGAAATTATAAGCCACTATATTTCTATGTGTCTCATTGAAACCTTGATCTCATAAGTAATGCATGAGTGTTAGCAATTATGTAAGACTAAAAGATGGTTGAGTATGTGGACTTGCTACAAGAGCTCTTACATTGACTCCTTCCAATATTATGACAAATTGCAATTGCCTCAATGACTGAAATCATAGTTTGCTAGTTTTCAACGAAGTTTTGAGTTCATACGTTGCCTTGTGAATGAATTATCACTTTAGCATAAGAAGTTATATGATAATATATTGTTGTTCTAAAAGATGAACATGATGCCCTCATGTCCGTATTTTATTTTATCGACACCTCTATCTCTAAACATTTGGTCATGATTATCGATTTCGGCTTTCGCTTGAAGACAAGCGAGTTCTAAGCTTGGGGGAGTTGATACGTCCATTTTGCATCATGTTTTTATGTTGATATTTATCGCATTATGGACTGATAATTCACTTTATGGTACAATACTTATGCCTTTTCTCTCTTATTTGACAAGATTTTACATGAAGAGGGAGAATGCCGGCAGCTGGAAATCTGGACCGGAAAGGAGCAAATCTAATATACCTATCCTGCACAACTCCAAATGTCCTGAAACTTTACGGAGAATTGTTTTGAAATATATAAAAAAATATTGGGCGAAGAAACAACAGAAGGGGACACACCAGGTGGCCACAAGCCTTGGGGCGCGCCCTACCCCCAAGCCATCGGCCGGTGCCCATCTTCTGGTATATGAGGAGTTTTGACCTATAAAAAATCATAAGGAAGGTTTCGGGATGAAGCGCCATCGTCTCGAGATGGAACCTGGGCAGAAGCAATCTAGGGCTCCGGCGAAGCTGTTTTGCCGGGGAAACTTCCCTCTGGGAGGGGGAAATCGAAGCCATCGTCATCACCAATGATCCTCTCATCGAGGGAGAGTCAATCTTCATCAACATCTTCACCAACACCATCTCCTCTCAAACCCTAGTTCATCCCTTGTATTCAGTCTTTGTCTCAAAACCTCCGATTGGTACTTGTGGGTTGCTAGTAGTGTTGATTACTCCTTGTAGTTGATGCTAGTTGGTTTATTTGGTGGAAGATCATATGTTGAGATCCATAATGATATTCAATACTCCTCTGATCATGAACATGAGCATGCTTTGTGAGTAGTTACGTTTGTTCATGAGGACATGGGAGAAGTCTTGTTATAAGTAATCATGTGAATTTGGTATTCGTTCGATATTTTGATGAGATGTATGTTGTCTTTCCTCTAGTGCTGCTATGTGAACATTGACTACATGACACCATGATTTGGGCCTAGGGAAGGCATTGGTAAGTAATAAGTAGATGATGGGTTGGTAGAGTGACAGAAGCTTAAACCCTAGTTTATGCGCTGCTTCATAAGGCGCTGATTTGGATCCACATGTTTCATGTTATGGTTAGATTTATCTTAATTCTTCTTTCGTAGTTGCGGATGCTTAAGAGAGGGGTTAATTGTAAGTGGGAGGCTTGACCAAGTAAAGACAACACCCAAGCACCGGTCCACCCACATATCAAATTATCAAATTAACAAACGCGAATCATGTGAGGATAATGAAAACTAGCTTGACAATAATTCCCATGTGACCTCGAGAGAGCTTTGCTTTATATAAGAGTTCGCCCCGGCTTATCCTTTGCTATGAAAAGTATTGGAACACCTTGTTGCACCTTTCTTACACTTGGTACTTGTTACCCGTTACGAATTATCTTACTACCAAACTATCTGTTACCAATAATTTCAGTGCTTGTAGAAAATACCTTGCTGAAAATCGCTTGTCATTTCCTTCTGCTCCTCGTTGGGTTCGACACTCTTAATTATCAAAAGGACTACGATAGATCCCCTATACTTGTGGGTCATCAAAGAATCAAACGAGCATAGGGTCTGACCCAGCAGCCTAGTAAATAGAAGTCGTTTGCGCCCGGCCCAGCCCAACAAACAAAACGTCGGAACGCGTCGGCCCGGCCCAACAGCTTCATCTCGATTGGAAAAAACACGGTCACTAACGGTGCATCATCACCGTTGTCGGCTTGCTCATGATCGACCACGTCAAAACGCGCTCAGAAAATGGTTCCGTGTTTTTTGCCACTCTCAATTCTTCGGCTCGGTGTGAAGTGTCACGTTTTGTAAAGTGGTGGTTTTCTGTGAGTTGTGACACGAAAGTGGTGGTTCTATGCATTTTACTCCATTTTTACCATGGTAAATTTCCAATCTATAGTTTCTGATCTATGTAGTCGATGGCAATTTGATATGCGTCCCCACAGCAATTTTTCCATTTTGTTTGCCTGTGATGAACAAAATTTTGCCATGGCAAATTCATACGTTTTTCCATCGCTGCATAGCAGATCTTTTTTGGCTTAATCATCTTACAATGGTTCAGATGTCTTGGAAATTTCCAATCCCTGTAGTTACCATGGTAAATTATATGTGTAGTTTTTGGGTTTAGCATTCTAAGGACAATCTGTAGTTGTCATGGGTAAATCCCATTATGCACTGATGGCAAGCCCATATGCATTCCCACAAGAATTTTTGCTATCTTTTTTTTCTTTAGCAATCAACCACTTTTGTCATGGAAAAATTTGGCATGTATACCCATTTCAACGATTCATGCTTTTTTGCTCACACAACAATTTTTGAAACATTTGAAAAGTGTATCTCATACTCCCTCCGTTCCACAATGTAGTGCCTATAGATTTTTTTGAGAAGTCAAACTTTGCAAACTTTGACCAAGTTTGTAGAGAAAAATATTTATATCCACAATACCAAAAATATATAATGTGAAACTACATCTTATGATGAATCTAGTGATATATGTTTCGCACTCTAGATGTAAATATTTTTCTCCACAAACTTGGTCAAAGTTTGTGAGGTTTGACTTTTTAGAAAATCTATAGGCACTACATTATGGAACGGAGGGAGTACATCACAACAAAATTTGGAACATTTTTTGAAATAGTCAGCAGATAGACTTGCCATATGACATTTTCACACAAAACTAGCTAAATTGCCATGAAAGCAAACTTAGTGTTGTTGCACTCTCTGCATTGAACAATGCTAGTGTAATTTCCATTTCACTACTAGAAAAAGGCTTACTAGTGGCGCACCAGTTTTGCCTACTAATGGCGCACTACTGGTGCGCCACTAGCATCACGCCACTAGTAATTTTTACTAATGGCGCACCGCTGGTGCGCCATTAGTATCTGGTACTCTAATGGCGCACCGGGCAGTGCGCCATTAGTATAGGCCACGGTGCGCCATTAGTATGCCTCCCAGGGGGCCATATATACCCATGTGCTTTGCCATACTAATGGCGCACTGCAGTGTGATGCGCCATTAGTATCCTTCGGCATACTAATGGCGCACTGCTGGGTGATGCGCCATTAGTACCCTCTGGCATACTAATGGCGCACTTCTCTGGGATGCGCCATTAGTATCCTTTGGCATAATAATGGCGCACGTTGGCTTGATGCGCCATTAGTATGTATATTAGGGATTATTATTTTTTTCTTTTCTGATTTTTGCACAGATTACAAAATATATTATTGGACAGAAAATAAGCAGCAGGATACAGCAACAGCAGATTCATCGAATACAATTCATCATATTAGTCTCCGAATACAATTCATCATATTAGTCTCCAAATTCAAAAGACCGAACGAAGATAGAACATTACAAGTCTCGAGACCGCGAGTAGCGAGTTTGTCTTCACATTACAAGTCGATATCGATCATCTAAACTACCATCACATAGAAGAGAGATGCGGTCATCACGATGAGCATCATCGTGATGAAACTGGTCTTCATCCGGTTCCTCCAACGCTCCCTCCTCTCTCCCGCTAGATAGCGCGCGTATCTAGATTCCGCCTCCGCCCTAGTGGCGTACCCTTTGTAACTGTTACCGCTGAAACGGTGAACCTGTCTCCGACACTCCTCCCAGTCGTCGTAGACTCCGGGAACCTTACCCTTGTACACGACATACGACGGCATCTCTATGCACTAGCCAAACAACAGACAATACATAAGCAATATATAAGTATGCAACAGAAGGACCGGAAGAGAAAAGCAAGACATTAATAGCACGATTCATGGTCCTACTAACAAATAGCATCGATTACATCTAAGTTGAACGACTGTCCAAACCAAAGAGACATACAAGTTCACTACAGTTTAATTACAACATGAGCTAATGAATGTTTCAGAACTACACATAGCATCACAACTTTCGACTCGACTCATGGGACCGGAGCGTGGATGAAGTCGCCATCTGTCGTGACGGTCATGAAGTCGCGGGCGTTGTCAGCCTGCATTTGTAGCGTTGTGTCTATCTCGCTGTTGGACGGTTGAAATTTGAGGTAGAACTGCCCCGAGGTACGAAGGACATCTTGATGGATGATTTCTGCAAACTCCGACTGGATGCGAAAGAATTCTTGTCGGATGTCCGCGTCCTGGATTGCCCCCAAGCTTGCGGCCCAATCTTTGAGATTATTTGGTAGCAGAAGGTGATTATGGTCCCGCACGATCGCCCGCATGTGATGGAGGGCGTAGTAGGCATCCTTCTGACCGCCAGGCGGCTGCTTGACGCAGGGGAACGTCGTATTGTGGGTGAACATGTGCCTGCCGTACCTACGAACTGGCCTCTTAAAGGTGCCTCCAGATGCGGCGTAGCCGAGGAGAGCATCATCAAGAACTTTCTTGATATTTGTGTAGTCTATCTTGGAGTCACGGTCCGGGTCGAGATACGTGGCCATGGAATATTTCGGGCTTAAGAGGATGAGTGTGCAATGTGTGTCACTGCACAGAACACGGAATGTTAGAAAAAAAAGAACGATCGAAATCTAGGAAATCATATGTTATGGGGCGGTTAGGAGATGACTTACTCGGGAAAGTAAGGCACGAGGAAGTTATCCTTATCTGGGTTTGCGAGAATGACGCCTTCGAGGTGTGAACTCGCGACTTGCCGGTCCCCAGCGCTGCCCAAGATCTTGGCACGCATGTAGAAGGGGTCGACTATCACAATGTCCGGGGTCTTGTCTCTAATGATCCGCATCTCCATACTCAGCGAAAACAGCCGAACGAAGGTGTAGTGCAGCGGATGAAGGTTAAGCATAGCAAAGATGTCATCAAATCGCAGGACGATCGTACCCCCGACGGCGCTATCCACAAAGCCCTTGCCCTCTGGCACCTTGGCCACGAAAACCGGGTATGCCACATCATTCTCTCTGAGACGGCGCTTCTCCAAAGAAAGAACACTGTCATGCAGACTCCGCATAGCACCGGTTGCAGCATTGAGCATATTTGTCGGTAGCATCGGCCTACCCGCCACATGCACCCTCCTCGAGATATCCTTAGGTGAAGGTGGTCCGTCCTGAGCACGGATCGTACTCGGTGCCGGTTGGCTCGCACTGGCGCCCTTGTTAGTCTTTCGTTTCCGTCCCTTCTTCTTGATCTGCTGTAATGGGATCGAGTTCTGCTCACAGACCGCCTTCTTGAGCGTGTTGGGGCTGATAATATTTGGCACCTCAGCTATCTGAGGCTCGGTGAAGGCGGCAGCTAGAGGCGTCTCCTGAGAACTAAACGCCAGACGACGCCTGTTGCAATTGGGTTTCTCCGCCGTACCAGCTAGATCGCGGTCGTCTTTTTGAGGGTTGGGTTCTTGAGAAGGAGGCCCGCAGAACTCGTCACCGTACCCATGTTCGGCAATGTACTTATCGACGTTGGTAAATGTACCGTCATCGTTGTCGTCGTCGTCCGGATCCTGTGCCATATGCATGTTCGGATCCTGTGCCATAGGGATGTCCGGCAGGTCTGGTAGCGTTGCGGCGTTCTTGCCATGGCTTGGCGCTGGCACGACTGGCGGTCTTGTCTGTGGGGTGGTGTCCCCCGCCCCCAAACGAATCTGGCTCTTCGGCCAAAGCAGGGGTCAGCTTACACAGGCGCTGAGGGTCATCACATCCTCTTCGTCGGCCCCAGCGGGTCGAATCGGAGGTAACAACTCGTCGCAGCCTGGCAGTACCCAAACCAGTTCAACCCTATAGAAGGTGGGTGGCATCGGATTACCGTAGAACACACGGTTGCCCGGTTGAACGATTCTGCCCTTGGCGACATCGACCAACTCGCCGCCCACGAAGTGCAGGAGAGTGCAAGGAACATCGGTGGCGCCCTGCGAAAACATGTAGGGCGTCAGGGATGCCCAGTCAAAGGCAAGGAGATGAAGTCATCGGCCGAGAGGCTTAGTTACCGTGATGCCGTCGAGCTCGGCTAATGTCGAGGCACCGCCAACGGCGGGCGTGCGCGTGCAACTGGCGGAGGGGCCGCTTGCTGGCGAGGTGCCGGCCGGCGTACACCCAGGTGCATTAAGCTCCAATGCCCGTGCCGGCGCCGGAGACATGAATACCGCCTCCGCCGGAGACACCAATGGCGCCTCCTGCGCGTTGTGTGAGTTGCTGGCCGTGAAGCTGGGAACCGGGGGAGGCCCCTGTTGGCCGCCCGCAATCCACGTCGTCAGCCCCTGAATCAAGGTAGGCACAATGGCGGTGAGCGTCGTTCCCAGTTGTTGTTGCACTTGCTCTTGGACAATCTCCAGAATCCGCGCCACTTGTGCCTTGAGTTCTTGAACCTCGCGCGCCTGGCTTTCCGAGCTGGTCTTTTTCTCCTTTCGCCCACCAGCGGTATAGTATGACGACCATTTTGTGGACAAGCCTTTGCCGGCCACACGACCAGCTGACGACGGCTTACTGAGCTTATCCTTGTTTTTCATTACGTTCAACGCCCTATTTAAAGGGGTGTCAAAAGGGGAGCTCTGAGATGACCCCGTGCTACTGCTTTCAGCCTCCTGCGGAAGGAATGTGAACCATTTAGAAATTTGGCTTCATTAACTAGAATGCAACCATATATGTAGCTAATTATGCGGGGGTGTATTCCTTACCAGAACTTTCTCAAGCGCCTTGGTCTTCGGATCCGTGGTAAGCTCCTTTGTTACCGGGTCCTCCTTGTACCGGGCCCTGAAAAAGTTCCTGGTCTGCTTGTCAGGGAATTTGTCGAAGCGGGGCGGTAGGCCTTGCTCGGCACGCTCCGCGTCCTCCTTGTCCCATATAGGCTCCGCCACTCTATAACTGCCGGGACCGAGTTGGTGGACCCCTAAGTTCAACTGCCGCATTTCTTTCCCCCACTGACTTGATTCGGAGGTTGCGCTGCTCTCGCACTTGATCTTGAACTCCTTGTAGTCATCTTCGCTCATCAAAGGATATTTCGCCTTGATCTTCTCATAACTATCACCTTTTTCAATCATTGCCTTCACCGTGCTTCTCCATGTAGACAGGGCCGTGCTCATCCTCATGAGGGCGGCACTGTTCACTTTATTCCCTGAGAGGCATGTGTTTGCAAACTCATTGGGGAACTTGTATTGTTCGTGCAGCTTCGTGAAGAGGAGGCAGCGCAAATTCCCTCGGTCCTTATGCCTTAGGTTCTCGGTGTTGATCGAGACGGTGCTCCAGAGAATGCACCCGAGCTGAACCGAGTACCCCTTGACTACATGTTTGGGCGCCGTTGGATGCCCGTCGGAGTTCACTTCAGTAAATTCCTCCTTGACGGTGCCGAGCACGTTCGGGCGCCGGTCCTTCCGTTGCCTCTTCGGTTGGCTGCCATCTGTGCGTCCGCCGCCATCATCAGTGGTGGCATCCTCGGCGGCACCATCAGTGGTGTCATCCCCGACGCCACTAGGGGTTGTGTAGTCAGGATCGGTGTCTTCCGCGGCGTCCTCATAGCGGTGAGGTTCTTCCTCCATCTCCTGGGACAGCTCCCAGAATTGCTTGCCGCCCGAACCGCCGGCCTCATCGTTGTGGGCCATGTTTCGCTCTTAAGAGGAAAAAAGTTTGGTCAAAAAGTTGGTTATTGTCAAGGAACAAGATCTCTAAGTTGACCAAATAACCTAATTCTCGAGGAATGTCGCCAAAAAGATGGTTATTGTCAAGGAACAATTGAGAGATGTTTGTGATATTGCCTAGGTGTTTTGGGATGGAACCAGTAGCTTCCTTGCAACCCACAAAAGAGAAAGGAAAAGGGGTGAAAAGGGGGAGATGGTTAGCTTTGATGAGCAGGCAACATCTTCCTAACCCCCTTCTTCTTGTCTCCTCTCACTATCTCTCTCACACACATGGCAAGCAAGGGTGTCTGAGTGTGTGAAAAAATACTAAACTAATCCAACCACTAAAGCACTAGATCACTACTATTGGTTGATGTCAAGATACATGCTGATTAATTTTTGTTTCGGTTGAGAATCGGACACCTTCTAGGTCAAGAAACTTGGGCATGACCTTTGCTAATTTTCTTGACTAGGAGTGCCCCATTCTCAACCGAAACGGAAATTAATCAACATTTCAGGAGAAAGGGGTCATTTCAGAAGATCACAAGTAGCAGCAGCATCACTTGACAAAATCACAAGTAGCAGCAGCATCACAAGTAGTACAGCAGCAGCATCATCACAAGTAGTACAACAGCAGCAGCATCATCACAAGTAATACACTTAATTGGCATAAAATATCAAAAAACAGCATAAATTGGAAAACAAGCAATACTTCTAAAACCAGTTGCAAGCAAATGTACAGTAAAATAAAATGATCCCATAGTGTACTTAATTCAGAACACATGGAAGAAACTTGACTAAATGTACAGATTTTAGAAAAAAAATCCAAGTTAACTAAATGACTGATTCAATTTCAGGCAACTTGGAGAAGAGATCACTTGATCATTGACTGTACTTAATTCAGAACACATGGAAGAAACTTGTTAGAAACTGAAACGGTTAATATTGAGAATTAAGTTACTCTAATGGAGTACCAAATTTTGAGAACAAGCCGTCTGAAAAGAGCACTAGCTAAGATCTAATCCTTATGTCTAGTTAACCACTAATTTACTGTAACCAATGTTCAGAGGCAAATCAGACTTGACAGTAAAGATCAAAATTTCAGACTTGACAGTAAATATAGTGGAAACTAAAGATTATTTAGGAACACACTTGTTCCTAAACTTGATGTCGATTTAGCAACACAGTCTTCAGTGAGAGTATAAAAAATAACTACTCCATCTACTTAAGTGATTCTACACTAAACCAGAACAAGTTGATGTTCAGTCAAGTTGATTTCAAACTTAACACATTCTCCACCTAGCAGCTAGCTAGGATGGCCATGAAATCCTAACACATTTTCAGCGAACATACACTTTAGAAAATTCAGTAAACATGCACTCGAGAAAATTCAGTGACTGCAGAACATACACTCCAGAAAATTTTCAGTGATCTTGTACTCAATTTTACAGTGAACTTGCTAAAGAAGCTCCCAAGCTTCAAGATAGACTAAATTTGACAGCTAATATACTCCAAAGAAGCATTTTGGAGTACAAGAAGGGGAAAGCGGGAGGGAAGAAGAGGGGGGAGCCGCACCTTGGCAGGAGGGGGCGAGGGGACTGTGTTGGGCTATGGGCAGACGGAGGCGGGGGCGGGTGCCTTGGACCAGTCTGGGAGTTGGCGGCGCTTCCCGGACTCGGCGGCGTACGTGACCTCGATGGCCCAAGTGGGGAGCCGCACCTTGGCCCAGGTGGACGTGTTGCTGCTCCTCGGCGAGGTGGACGCGCTGCGCAGTGGGTCGGGGCGGCGCAGGTGGACGCGCTGCGCAGTGGGTCGGGGCGGCGCAGGTGGACGCGCTGCTGCTCCTCGGGGAAGGCACCAAAGCATCAAACCCTAATCCCCAGCGTGGGCAGGGAAGAAATGGCTAGAGAGGAATTGGGGAAACAAAAGCGAACCTCCTTCTAGTCGTCGAACTGCGGCGGACGACGTGCAGGCGCGGCGGACGGAGGGGGCGGAGCAAGGGGCGGCGGCGTACGGTTGGGGTCGAGGAGTGGGGGATCTGGCGAGCGAGGGAGGGAGGGAGGCGACAGTGCGAGGGGAACAAGTATAAAAATTCTAATGGTGCACCTCCCCCTGGTGCGCCATAAGTACGTCGATTCTAATGGCGCACCTCCCCCTGGTGCGCCATTAGAATTTTGTTTTACTTACTAGCCCGACTGGTCAGGTTATATCCCACCTAGCCCTATCTCCATCAGAACACGCCCACTAGCCCGACTAGTCAGCACGCAACACACACACTAGGAGGTCCTGGGTTCGATTCCCAGGCTCCCCAATTTTTTTTATGCATTTAAAATGCTGTTTGATATTTATTTGTGTTTAAATATGTTCAAACTTGTTTAAATCATAACTGTAATATTTTTTTTATAAAAACAGTATAAAAACACAAGGAGCGGGCCGGGGAGGGTGCGGGGGAGAGGGTGCGGGGGGTCGTCGGCGACGGCCGGTGGAGCGGGGGAGGGTGCGGTGGGTCGTCGGCGGCGGTGGAGTGGGGGAGGGTGCGGGCCAGGGGTCGGCGGCGGCGGCCGGTGGAGCGGGGGAGGGTGCGGGGGGTCGGCTGCGGCGGCCGGTGGAGCGGGGGAGATGGTGCGAGATTGAGTGTCCATGAAATTTAAAAACATTCATGAGTTCAAAAAGTGCTCATGAAATACAATCGAGAAATGAAGGCTACAATTTAAATACAATCGATCTTAGCTAGCTATCTGTTCACAATCTTCTTGCCCTTATTTTTCGTAAATGGAGTTCTTCTCTTGAACGGACGTCCATTAGGTAGGGTGGTCCTGCTTCTTCTTGTGGTGTATGCTGATACTTCATCGTCGTCGTCATGTTCCATCTTCGGGTCGCCGTACTTGTCGAAGTCTTGCTCATTGGCGACTCCATCCATTCCGATGATCTTCCTTTTGCCTCTCCTCACGACAACACGACTGGGCTTTGATGGGTCGGTAATGAAGAAGCATAGGTCCACTTGGGAAGCTAGTACCCATGGCTCATTTTTCGCGGTGACGTTCGCGCCTGCGGTCTTGGATTTGGCTTCGGGTATAACCATGGTGGTGAAATACCGGTCTTCTTTTATGACGCTCTTGGCCCATCTGACACGGAACATCGGGACCTTCTCTCCAGCGTAGCTCAGCTCCCAGATCTCCTCGATCCTTCCGTAGTATCTATCCTTGTCGTTACCGGTGTAGGATTCCATCGTTACCCCGGAGTTCTGATAACCATCGCTCTTCATGTCCTTGTCCTCGGTGTAGAATGTGTAGCCGTTGATATCGTACGCCTCATACGTCATCAGGTTGTGCTCGGCGCCCTGTGACAAGGCGAATATGAGTTGTTCTTCCGCGGAAGAATCCTCATGTAAAGGGTACGACAGAAGCTTCTGCTTGAACCAACGCGTGAAACATGAGTTGTGCTCTTTGATTATATCTCCGTCAGTCCTCTGTTGGTCTCGGTCATTGTACGTCTTCTCAATAAACGTTTTGTGCTCTACCACCCAAGGATCGACCACGTCTATGTGTTGTAGCGCGACTAGGTTTGCTCTTTCAAAGTCGGCGAGTCGACCATCGAAGTCGACATGCATTTCGCGGCGACCCTCACGGTGACCCCATCCAGCGAGCCTGCCGAGGTGCCTGTTGACGGGCAGACCAACGGGGTTCTCGATGCCTAGATAATTCGTGCAGTAGGAGATGCACTCTTCGGTCAGAAAGCCCCTGGCTATGCTTCCCTCTGGACGTGACATGTTGCGAACGTATCCTTTGATGACACCATTCATCCTTTCGAACGGCATCATGCTGTGCAGGAACGTCGGCCCGAGTTGGATGATATCCTCCATGATATGGACCAGCAGATGCACCATAACGTCGAAGAATGCGGGAGGGAAGTACATCTCAAGCTCGCATAGTATCACCACGATCTCTTCTTGTAGCCTTCTCAGTTGCCTCACGCCAACCGACTTCCGAGAGATGACGTCGAAAAAGTTGCATAGGCCAAATAGCGTTTCACGGACGTGCGCATCCATGATCCCACGGATTGCAACTGGAAGTATCTGCGTCATCAGCACGTGACAGTCGTGAGACTTCATCCCGCTGAACTTCTGCTTCACTGAATCTAGGTATCTGCTTATCTTCCCCGCGTAACCGTAAGGAAGTTTTACTCCTATGAGGCAGGTGAAAAACTGATCGATCTCCTCCTGACTTAGAGTGAAGCACGCGGGAGGGAAGTCATTTCCGGTCTTCTTGGCCTTTTTGCCTTTGCGACGACTTTCCGTGTCCTGCTTCGCCTCATCATCATCATCATCATTAGCGTGAAGCTCCTCCCTGATGCCCACTGATTTCAAGTCTGCCCTTGCTTTCGGCCCATCTTTGGTCCTCTCTGGCATGTTGAGCAGGGTACCAAGCAGACTCTCGCACACGTTCTTCGTGATATGCATGACATCAAGGCTGTGAGGCACACGGTGGATCTTCCAGTACGGCAAGTCCCAGAAAACAGACCTCGTTTTCCATACCTTCAGCAGTGGCTCTGGCGCCTTTCGCTTCTTTCCCGGCTCTGGCGCCTTTTGCTTCTTTCCCGGCAGTGGGCAATCTTTCCAATTTTTCAACAGCTCGTCTATTTCCTCGCCGCTCCTCGTACGCGGGCGTCTTCGGGGTTCGGTTTCACCATCGAACAGATCCTTGCGTTTCCTCCACGGGTCATCGTCGCGAAGCCACCTTCGATGTCCCATGAACACGGTTTTTGAAGACCCGGGATCTCTATCTAGCTGGCGATACGTTGTGTCATCCATGCACCTGACACATCCAGAAAATCCGTCGACCACCTGCCCCGCGAGATATCCGAAACCGAGATAGTCGTGCACCGTCGTGAGCAGTGCGGCTCTCATAGGGAAATATTCTTTCTCTGCGGCGTCCCACGTATTGGGTGGCGTTTTCCACAGCGTGTCTAGCTCCTCTTCCAGCAGCTCCAGATACAGATTGATGTCATTCCCTGGTTGTTTCGGCCCTTCAATTAGCATACTCATGTGAATGTACTTCCTCTTCATGCACAACCAGGGGGGAAGGTTGTACATCCACACAAACACAGGCCAGGTGCTATGTGTGCTTCTCTGGCTGCCAAACGGATTGACTCCATCGGTGCTCGCGCCCAGCACGATGTTCCTTGGATCGTTCCCAAATTCTGGGTGTTCAAAGTTCAACGCTTGCCACTGGCTCCCATCCTTAGGGTGACTCAGCATCTTGTCTTTTTTATTTATCTCCGGATCATTTGCGTCATCTTCTCGCTTCTCCTCCCTATCCGCGTGCCAACGCAGGAGCTTTGCTACCTTAGGGTTGGCAAAATACCGCTGCAGACGAGGAGTGATCGGAAAGTACCACACCACTTTTCGAGGAGCTTTCTTCCTCTTCTTGTATCGAGTGACGCCGCACACCGGACATATGGTAGACTCCGTGTGCTCATCCCGATAAATGATGCAATTGTTCACGCACACATGGTATTTCACGTGCAGTAAATCCAGAGGACACACGATTTTCTTCGCCTCCTCGAAACTGGTCGGGCACTTGTTCCCCTTGGGAAGACGTTCGTGCAGAATGACATGTTCTCGTCAAAGCATGCGTCGGTCATTTTGTGCTTTAGCTTCATCTCCAGAGCCATGAGCGTTACTTTCAGGCGGGTATCCTCGGGCCTGCATCCTTCATACAATGGAGTAACCGCGTCTATCTCCATTTGATCCAGCTTGGCTTTCTCTCGGGCGGCAGCTCTTGCGTTATCCGTCTGCTTGAGAAGCAGCTCTTGAATATGAGGGTCCTGCACCCAGCCCATCGATGGTCCATCGTCGTCTGCTCCGCCGGCATCTTCATCTTCATGATCATGCCCTTCGTCTGCTCCCGCATCTTCCTCATCATCATGTCCGGCATCTTCTACATGATGACTGTGTACAACATCACCGTCGTGATCATGTCCTGGAGGTTCTTCGTCTTCTCGCCCGCCCGAGCCGCGGTGGTTGTCTTGCTGCCCATCCTCATTTCTTGCCCGACCCCCATGGACGACTTCATAGTCATGTTCATCACCTTGCCACCGATAGCCATCCATGAAACCACGCAAGAGCAGGTGGTCCCGCACCTGCCCGGAATCCAGGTCCGCAATAAGGCTCTTCAGCTTGCATCTTCGACACGGACATCTTATCTCCGTCTCGTTCTTTTCAAGCATCTCGGCCTTCGCGGAGCTCAAAAACCTATTCACGATGCCTTCGGTCATCGTGCGGACCATGGTCACCTGCAGGGTAGAGCAAAACGATATTTTAGAACCAAGAAAAAATTTGGCATGACTTTCCCTAAAAATAGGACCAAAAAGAATGCATAGTGCCAAAATTCTCGCCGAAACGGAAATGAATCAACATTCCGGCAAAATATTGGCAACTATCGCATTTCAAATACCGGTACCTGCAAACACAAACATATATGCAACACCACAAACATACATAGATCTAGCTACGACATAAAAAGTGCATGTGCACGTTGTTGGAGGGAGAACAACATAAAGATAGCTTCCCCCTTACTTACCTATCAAAAAAAGGGGCTTTAACCACGTAATTTGGATGAATTTATGGTGCAAATGAGGTGAGGAGGAGGAGGCAGCCGAGACAAGCTTGGAGGAGGGAGGAGAGAATGAAGTGGGGAAAGTGAGTGGGTAGGTGTGGCTGTCCAAAATATCTAGCTCGTCCCAGGTTACTAATGGCGCACCACCACATAATGCGCCATTAGTAACCCTGGTTACTAATGGCGCACCTGCTGGTGGTGCGCCATGAGTAGTTTTGCAAAAAAACACTAATGGCGCACGGGGGATCAGTGCGCCATTACTAGCTTAAAATAGTAATGGCGCACTTCCCCGGGTGCGCCATTAGTAGTTTTGCAAAAAAGTAAAAAATAAAAAAAATATTTTAGTGGCGCACTATGTTGCTGGTGCGCCATTCTTAGTTACAACTAGTAATGGCGCACTATGTCCTGGTGCGCCATTAGTATGTCTGGCAAAATAAAAAAAATAAAATTTATTACTAATGGCGCACCGTGTGTCTGGTGCGCCATTAGTGTATTTCACACTAATGACGCACTAGCACACGATGCGCCACTACTACATAGCAATGGCGCACCACATGTCTGGTGCGCCATTAGTGGCCATTCCATCTATAGCCCTTTTCCTAGTAGTGTTTATAACTAAATTTCCATGGAAACTATAACCTTATGTTTGCCATGTAATTCTTTTCATGTGTTTGCCATGGCAGCTAGATGCTTATGATGCCGTGTAATTATGTATGTTACTTAAATAAATGTATTTTTGCCATGGCAACTAGAAGCTTATGTTTTCCATGGCAATCTGATACTTTATATCGCCACTTATATCAGTTGTTAATTTTGTTGTTATTAAATAGATGTGTTTTTCCATATTCATATTTCTTACCATGCCAAGTATGCTAATCTATGCCACGCCATACACATAGCTACCATGTCTCTAATATAGCTTTTTCCGATATTGCCATTGCAACTTTTGCCATGCCATTCACATATTATTTCACCATGGCAAATTTGCTACTATATTTGCCATGGAATTTTTTTATAGGTTTTTGTCATGCCTCTAATTCTATATATAACATGCACACTGTATTTTACCATGGCAAAATTCTTTTCCACTATTTCGCCATTGCAAAAAGTTTAGCACTGTTTTCCATTGCCAAAAAGATTTTCATAGATTTTTGACATGCCTCTAACATAGTTCTTGCCATGTCTCCACTACAACTTTTGCCATGTCATACACATGGCTTTTACCATGGAAAAATTGCTATTCTATTTTGCCATGTCAAAAAAGTTTTTATAGTTTTTTGTCATGCGTCTAATTTCTAATATAGCTTTTTCCATGCCATAAATACATTTTTTCCCATGGAAGATTTTCTAAACTACTTTGCCATGTAAAAAAATAATTTTAGCCCTGTTTCATCATTTGCAAAAAAGTTTAGAACTGTTTTGCCATTGCAAAAAAGGTTTTCATGGCTTTTTTCATGCCTCTAATATAGCTCTTGCCGTGTCACCACTACATCTTTTGCCATGCCATAAACACATTGTTTACCATGGTAATTTTGCTAACCTATTTAGCCATGGAAAAAATGTTGTAGCACTGTTTGCCATGAAAGAACAAATCCCTAAAATTTGCCACCCTTTTCATAATCTTCCTTGGCAAAGTTATTCAATGGACCATGGAAATTTTAGTTCATACATCATGGGAAATTTAGATCACCCACCATGGCAAATATAGTTTTTAATGGATTGTGGAAAATTTATCGCATTGTTTTGGAACCATGGCAATTTTGATTTTTTTGGACATGGCAAATTTGTTGGTTCACAAGCAAATTTCAGTATTTTTTTGTCAGGGGTATTTTCATAGATTTTGCGAAGCCTCTAATATAGCTTTTTCCATATCACCATGGCAACTTTTTACTTGCCATTCACATATTTTTTACCATGGAAAATTTGCTACTCTATTTGTTATGGCAATTTTTTATTGATTTTTGTCATGCCTCTAATTATATATATATAGCTTTTTGTCAAGCATATACCTTGCCATCTGTCGGGCTGAGCCGGGCTTCGGACCAGGCCTACCAAAGCCCGATGCAAAAAACCTAGGCTTGAGCCTGACTCAGCCCGGCCGTCGGGCCTAAAAATCAGGCCCTAGCCTGGCCCATCAGTCAAAAAGCCGGGTGGGCCTCTTCATTCAATGGCAAATATGGCGGGCCCAAGCCGGGCCCAGCCCGGCCGTCGGGCCTAAAAATCAGGCCCAAGCCCGACCCGTGGGCAAGGTCGGGTCGGACCGTCCAGGCCGGGTTGCCCATGGCCAGGTCTAGTCATGCACACAATATTTTACCATGGCAAATTTAGCTAAGCTATTCGCCATGGCAAAAGAATTGCACTATTTTGCCATTGCAAAAAGTTTAGCATGTTTTGCCATTGCAGAAAAGATTTGCATAGCTGTTTTGCCATGCTTCTAATATATTTCTTGCCATGTGACCATTTCAACTTTTGCCATGCCATACACTTATTTTTTTACCATGGCAAATCTGCTAATCTATTTTTCCATGGTAAAAATATATTTATAGTTTTTGTCATGCGACTAATTTCGAATCTAGCTTTTGACATGCCATAAACACTTTTTTTACCATGGAAAATTTGCTAAACTATTTTGCCATATCAAAAAATAATTAGCATGGTTTCTCCATTGCAAAAATTTTGGAACTTTTTTGCCATTGCAGAAAAGATTTTCATAGCTTTTGCCATGCCTCTAATATAGATCTTGTCATGTCGCCACTAAAGCTTTTGCCATGCCATAAACACATAGGTTCTATCAATTTTATAACAACTATCTTCAACATGGGTGGACCTGGAATGACTATGCATAGATTTCCACTTTTTGTGTGGTCTGTTCTAGTGACGACATTCCTACTTTTATTATCACAACCGGTACTGGCCGGGGCAATTACAATGTTATTAACCGATCAAAACTTTAATACAACCTTTTTTGACCCTGCAGGAGGGGGAGACCCAATATTATACCAGCGCCTCTTTTGGTTATTCGGACACCTTTTTTATAATCTACCATGGCAAATTTAGTTCATACACCATGGGAAACTTAGATCACCCACCATGGTCATACAGTTTCTAAGGGGTCATGGAAAATTTATTGCATTGTTTTGGAACCATGGAAATTTTGTCTTTTTTGAACATGGCAAATTTTGTTGGTTCACAAGTAAATTTCATGTTTGTTTTGCTATGGCATTTTTGTAAGCCATGGGTATTTTTTGCGTCAAGTACAAAAATGCCATAGAACATGCAATAATTTTTACTACATGGCAGCTTTTTCCCTGAATCATGGCAAATTTATTTTTTATGAACCTTGGCAATTTTATTTAGATGGCTCATGGCAAATATGTTGAATTTTTTTACCATGAAATTTTCCTATTTTTCTGATCATGGCAAATTTTCTTGTTCTTTTTCATGACAAAAACCATGTGTTTTCTTGCCATGGATATATGTTGTGAGCGGTACAAAAAAATGCCATAGCACATGCAATAGATTTTTCCATCGATATAAACTTAATTTTTCCATGTAGTTTTTATATTATGTGTTATAAACTTTTTGAATAGCACATTGCCATGTGCTAAAAAATGGTGAGTTTTCAGGAATTTCTTTCAAAGGCCAAATGATAAAAATTAGGGGAAAATGTTGACAGAGTCACTTTTGCATGTATGAATTGATTTGATGGCAAAAAGGTATCCAACAGTTAGTTTGCCATGGCAACACGCTTTTGAAAACATTCCATGGCAAGCACTTTTTGCCACGCCATTTGCCATGTCTTTTTTATAATTTGTTTGTCCTCTTTTCTCAGTAGAAAATATATGTTTTTTCTCTACCGCCATGACCTTTTTTCATTTTTTGGGCTGGCTAGATTCGTGCTTGTTAGGCCAGTAGAAATAGATCATAAGGAAGAAATCGTTCGGTGTGGACTCCTTCCTAGCCCGAACGATCTAGTTCGTTTTGATTGATGGTTTCCTTCGAACGTTCGTTTGGGCTGGTGTTCAGGCATAGTTGAAGTTGAAACAGTCTTTGCAAACAACTCAAGTTTCACAGAGTATCAGTCATAAAGACCCGTTAGATCCAACTCGCATGGAACCGAAGAGTCGTACGCAAAGAACCACTGACCCGCATTTGTGAATCTGAGATCGGACCTTCGGATGTACGAACAAAGATAGTTTCTACAAAGAATCTATGCCCTGCCTTTGCGAAACTCGGGTTGAACTTTACATTGTAAGAATCAAGATAATTTCCGCAAAGAACCGATGTCCGACCTTCACGGAACCGGGAACACATCTCCAGGTTGCAAGAATCAAAGAGCCAATGTTCCACCTTTGCGGAACTTTATTCGACCTATTTGAAAATGCATGATATGACACACTAGATCATCAGGAAGAGTCGTTCAATTGCATTGCAGTGGAGTAATGTTCCTACAAAAATCGAGACCGGCTGCCTTGAAGCTACAAATATGGTAAGGGATGAAGGTCTTGAGATCTCGATATGGTTATTTGGTGTGTGAGATTAAATCGCTCATGACACTGTGAAATACTTGTATTGCTCAACGCAACAACAACATTGTCAGTCATGCTTTAGCTCAGTGTGGTAGAACTAGTGGCCATATTGTTGTTTCGCCAGGTTCAGGCCCTGATGGCATTGTCGAACTTTGTCTGAGCGTAGCTTGGCTACGTGAGTAATGCAAGTTTTTTCCCCCAAAAAAGACAAGAATCTACACTCTGAATCAAAATGGTATGTGCAAGGGTAAAAACCCTCACCTTCGCATAACCGGACACAACCAAATATACACTCGCATAGGTTGGTCATTTTCTATACAAAACTAGTGTGCGTACCTTATACTGGTGGTGCCCATCACCTTTTTCTATCTCCCAGCCTGCATTGAAAGGCACCATATTTGTAGCTTGTTAGTTAGCTACTAAGACACATTGAAAGGCACCTGCAAAAAAATAAGATGCATTCAAAGGGGATGTGCACTACTGCAGGATGCTGCTAATGCGACACTACGATCAGAGACCCTTCGAGAAACTGTGTGAGATGCCATAATCGCAAACGGTGGTGTATGAAAACCGTCAGAAATGTGTAAAACGTTTGCGATGGAGGACGCATCAAACACGGTTCAGATTTTAGTTGCGTGTGTGATGTAGGGCATACGGTTCTGTTCAATTAACTGTTTGCGGTGAGGAGGAATGAAAGAAACGGGCAGCCAGATGAAGGCGTGTGTGATACACAGCATACGGTTCACTCAGATGAATTGTTTGTGATTAGACAACACAAAAGAAACGGGCAGCCATATGAAGGTGTGTGCGATATACAGCATACGATTAACTCGGATGAACTGTTTGTGATTAGGCAACACAAAAGAAACGGTCAGCTAGGTGTGTGTGATATACGGCATGCGGTTCACTCGGATGAACTGTTTGCGTTGACACAAGAGAAGAGAAACGGTTCAACTTAATAAGACGTGTGTGTTGTGCGATGGGATTGCATGCGGTTCACTCGGCCCTTGTCGTCAGTGTGTGACCTCTGTGGCAACCGTTCGCTCCCCAGGCACCTCTTCGTGTACCGTGGCAACCGTCCACCGACTCTTCGCCTTTCCCTCTCGATTTGGAACTGTTGTCACATGCTAGCTCTTCCTCCCTCTCCTCCATTTGCCTTCACCCTTCCTTCTGCCATTGTTTGATCGTCTTCTCCATGGAGGGAACAAGCCGGAAACGACCCCGTTATTCTTGCCCCGATCTGAATGATGATGCATTGGAGGAACTCATTGATCGGTGCGACGTCATCACCTCAGCTAGCATGGCAGGTTCGTTCAAGACCATTCTCGACTCAACTAATAACATCATTTACAAGGAACCGAAGGGTCCAGGAGCGGTTTGATCTCCCCTATCTTCTTCGTCGTGACCCTGCTGACTGGTGCGGGGACGAGGGAAGCCTCGCCTTGTGTAAGTTGATGCCGCTTGATAATGATACGTATGATGTTAAGAAGCCATCGCTTGAGGGCAAGGCTTGGGAAGGTGCAAATGGAGATTGGGTTGTTTATATTGGGTACAACAGCGAGTGGGAACTTGTGAATGTGTACACTCGTCACCGGGTTCCACTTCGAAAAATCTCAGACGACTGCCCAGAGGTTGAGTACACTGGTATTCTACGTGAGTTCAAATACGATCATGCTGACTGTCATCTACGAAAGGTAGCAATTTGTCGAGTTCCCAACCGCTCTTGGAGTTATAGGAATGCTTATGTTGTCACTATCTTCAACAACCCTCAAAACCATTGGTAGGTCGCTGCCATCGCCGGCGCCTCCATCCTCAACCTCTGCCTGTGTGCCGGGGAGCTCGAGTAGCCAATGGCCAAAAAGAGGTTTATCGCGGCCTTTTCGCCCGACGCCGGCGAGGTGGCTGCCGAGGTGTCCCCGTCGTCCTCCGTGGGCCCGATCTGCCGTCGCCGGTCCCCCGATCCGCCCGCCGCCGCGCCCCTACGCCGGTTCGAGGATTTCCCCGTCCTCCCCCGGACCCGGCAGCCGATGAAGTCCTACCTCGGGGTCCGGCAGTGGCGGTGGGGGACGTGGGTCGCCGAGATTACAGATCGAGAGACCCACACCCGCCAGTGGCTCGGTAGCTTCCACACGGCCGAGCTCGCGGCCATGGAGTACGACCGCTGGCAGGTCCGCTACCACGGCGCGGCGGCTAGGCCCAATGTCCCGTTCGGCACACGTCCGGTCCACCTTGTTTCGCCAAAGCCAGGGGTGGTGAGCTCGGCTATGGCGCGGGAGGACCACGAGGCGTGGGAGCGTCTCAAGGCCGAGGCCGCCGACGAGGCCTACATGCAAGAGCTCCGCCGGCAGCACTCGGAGCTCATGGAGGCGGAGCGGGCGATCTTTGCCGGCGCGGAGGGCGACGAGGTTATCGCGCTCTCCTCCGATGATGAGGTCGAAGGCGGCGAGGACGGCGGCACGGAGGGCGGCGAGGTTATCGCGCTCTCCTCTGATGACGAGGTCGGAGGCGGCGGTGACAGCGGCGCGGAGGGCGTCGAGGTGGGCCCTGAGGACGAGGAGATCGACGTCGACGAGTGGAGGAGTGCCTTCCCCAATGACCTTGACGACGGTACTGGCCCGGACCCGGTGAGGGAGTCCTGGACTGAGGGCTCCTCGAGCGTCCGGCCTGTTAGCCATGGGCCGGATTGATGGGCCATGAAGATGTGAAGACCGAAGACCCTCTGTGTGTCCGGATGGAACTCTCCTTGGCGTGCAAGGCAAGCTTGGCGATCAATTATGTAGATTCCTTTTTATGTAACCGACTCCATGTAACCCTAGATCTCTCTTGTGTCTATATAAACCGGAGAGAGTCCGGATAGGCGGACACACATTATCATAACCATAGGCTAGCTTCTAGGGTTTAGCCTCTACGATCTCGTGGTAGATCAACTCTTGTAATACTCATATTCGTCAAGATCAATCAAGAAGGAAGTAGGGTATGACCTCCATAGAGAGGGCCCGAACCTAGGTAAACATCGTGTCCCCTGTGTCCTGTTACCAGCGACCTTAGACGCACAGTTCAGGACCCCCTACCCGAGATCCGCCGGTTTTGACACCGACATTGGTGCTTTCATTGAGAGTTCCACTGTGCCGTCGACAAAGGGCTCGATGGCCCCTTCGATCGTCCATGACGACATTGTCCAGGGGGAAACTTTCCTCCCCGGACAGATCTTCGTATTCGGCGGCTTCGTACTGCGGGCCAATTCGCTTGGCCATCTGGAGCAGATCGATAGCTACGCCCCTGGCCATCAGGTCAGGTTCAGGAGCTTGAACTATGTCGCGGACATCCGTGGAGACTTGATCTTCGACGGATTCGAGACCGCAGCAACCACTCCCCTTCGCCCCTATGAGCACGGCTTAAACCTAACATCGGGCCGCATCCAGGAGATAGCTCCTGAGACAACTCCGGCCTTAGATTTGGAGCATATCGAGTCATCCCAAGATGGGAATCTCAGCCCCATCACGGAGGTTGTCGATTCCGCGGCGCTGGAGCTGCACACAGATTCTACTTCATATGATATATGTATCAATGGAACCCCGGACTCGTCTCCGGCGATAAGTTCCGAACCCTGCGAGTCCGTGAATACCGAACTCGATCGGTTATCGGTCTTCAAGTTCACCGCCGTACACATCTTTCAGCACTCACCTTTGGGCGACGTGCTGGATTCTTTTAAGGACTTGTCCTGGGCAGGGAACTCATGGCCGAACTATGACCAGTTCAGGCAAGGGGCTGATGAGGGGAAATTTTGTTTCCCACCCACCACCCACTTCATAGCCACCATCGATGACTTAACCGACGTGCTTGACTACGGCTCCGAAGACATCTATGGTATGGACGACGATGCCGATCAGGAGCAGGGCCAGGACCCGCCATTCACTGGACGTTGGACAGCCACTTCCTCATATGATGTCTACATGGTAGACACGCCAAAAAATAACAGCGGCGATGACGGGGAGAGTCCGGCAAGGGAGGACCCCCCTAAAACACAGCCAAAGCGCCGACGTCAGCGGCGCCGATCTAAATCCCGCCGCAGCAGGGACAGCAATAAAGGCGCAGGAGACAACAACACTCCGGATGGCGCCGAACAAACAAAAGAACCCGATGAGCAAACTAACGAACGAGACAATCGGGAGCCAGAGCAAATCAACCCTGACGAACAGGCCGCAAAAGAAAATTCGGAGGACGGTAGTTACCATCCACCCTCCAAAGAAGAGACGAGCCTCGGCAACGAAGACTTCAACGTGCCTGAGGACCCTCTAGAACAGGAGCGCTTTAAGCTTCAACTCGTAGCCACTGCAAGGAGCCTGAAGAAGAAACAGCAATAGCTTCAAGCTAAACAAGACCTGTTGGTCGACAGATGGACCGATGTCCTAACAGCGGAAGAATATGGCCTTAAGCGCCCAGCCAAGAGCTACCCAAAACGCAAATTGCTACCTCAGTTCGATGAGGAGGCGCCGGAGGAACACTTACCTCCCTCGCATAATGCGGAACGACCACCTCGAGTCCGAAACAGTGCAGCGGACCGACCACCCCGTGGTCGGGATAAAGCGGCAACTCAAACCGAGCAGCAGCCTGCTCTACCGCCCCGTAAAAATAGAGACAGAACAACTCGAGATCACACGTATGACCTCCGGCAGACCCTGCACAGTAGATCAGGACATACAAGATCGATCTACGGATCGCGAGGACGTGCCTCGAGACACGACGACGGCTACCTATTCGGACGTGACAAACCTAACCACGCCCGAGCCGAATGCCGCAGACGGACTCCATCAGAGCCACGTCACGACGCGGCCCGATACAGAGGCGCCGCACATCCCTTCTGCTTCACAGACGAAGTACTGGATCATGATTTCCCCGAGGGGTTCAACCCCGTCAATATGGAATCATATGATGGCACAACCGATCCCGCAGTATGGATCGAGGACTTTATTCTCCATATCCACATGGCTCGCAGAGATGATCTCCATGCCATCAAATACCTCCCACTAAAGCTCAAAGGGCCAGCTCAGCACTGGCTTAACAGCCTGCCTGAAGATTACATCGGCAATTGGGAGGACTTGGAAGAAGCCTTCCTGGACAACTTCCAAGGCACATATGTCCGGCCACCAGACGCCGATGACTTAAGCCATATAGTTCAACAACCTGGAGAATCAGCCAGGCAGTTCTGGACTCGGTTCCTAACCAAAAAGAACCAAATCGTCGACTGTCCGGATGCCGAAGCCCTAGCGGCCTTTAAACATAGCATCCGTGACGAATAGCTCGCCCGCCACCTCGGCCAAGAAAAGCCAAAATCTATGGCAGCCCTCACGACACTCATGACCCGCTTTTGCGCGGGTGAAGATAGCTGGCTGGCTCACAGCAAAAATACAGCTAGCAAAACAGACCCCTCCGAGGTCAAAAGCAGCAGTGGCAGGCTCCGACGTAACAGGCATAAACGCCGAAACAACAGTGACAACACTGATGACACTGCAGTCAATGCCGGATTCAGTGGCTCCAAGTCCGGCCAACGGAAGAAACCGTACAAAAGGAACAATCAGGGACCGTCCAGCTTAGACCGCATTCTTGATCATCCGTGCCAGATACATGGCACCCCGAATAAACCAGCCAATCATACCAACAGGGATTGTTGGGTTTTTAAATAGGCAGGCAAGCTAAACACCGAAAACAAGGAAAAGGGATCACAAAGCAAGGACGACGGCGAAGAGCCCTGGCAACCGAACACAGGGGGACAAAAGAAGTTCCCCCCTCAGGTCAAACTGGTGAACATGATATATGCTACACACATCCCCAAAAGGGAGCGCAAGCGCGCACTCAGGGACGTCTGTGCGGTAGAGCCAGTCGCCCCAAAATTCAATCTGTGGTCGTCATGCTCGATCACCTTCGATCGTCGAGATCATTCGACTAGTATTCGCCATGGCGGTTCAGCCTCACTGGTCCTCGATCCGATCATCGATGGATTCCACCTGACACGTGTCCTTATGGACGGCGGTAGCAGCCTCAACCTGCTCTATCAGGATACAGTGCGGAAAATGGGCATTAACCCCTCACGGATCAAGCCCACAAAGACTACATTTAAAGGAGTCATCCCCGGCGTAGAGGCCCGTTGTACAGGCTCAATCACACTGGAGGTGGTCTTCGGATCTCTGGACAACATCCGTAGCGAAGAACTCATCTTCGACATCGTCCCCTTTCGCAGCGGCTATCATGCCCTGCTCGGACGAACTGTGTTTGCCCGATTCAACGCGGTACCCCATTATGCTTATCTTAAGCTCAAGATGCCCGGTCCAGGCGGCGTTATAACAGTCAATGGAAATACAGAACGTTCTCTCCGTACAGAAGAACACACCGCCGCCCTAGCAGCAGAGGTACAGAGCGGCCTTCTCAAGCAGAACCGGACTCCAGCTGCCGAGCCCCTGGACATAGTCAAAAAAGTCTGAACCACGCTGTAGGAGGACAGCCCGGCTTGTCATGAGCTCAACTAGCAGCCCGACCTCCGTCCGGGCCCCGATCACATAGTAGCGCTAGTACCACGTGTACATAACTACACACTCAAAATACCATGGGCACCGACGGAGGCATAGCTTGTGGTCCACAGTACGGCTCGACCGACCTGGGACTCACTCATACTTTCATCCTTCTTCTTCCTTTTTATTTGTTTCAGGTCCCGTTTCTCGCAGGCCCGATCACCAGTCCTTTCGCAGGATCAACACACAAGGGAGACAAGCAGCATAGGTGTGTAGGGTAACCTCTATACGTTCTTCTTGACGGTATTTCTACTTATTTCTCAGGACCCACATGCTGCGCCCCCTAGATTGCGGCATGTCAAATAGCCCGGATGTTTCTCGCATTATCTGTACAAGATACGCCTTGACGTATCCATCCATTTATAATGAAAATAATTTGCGACCCAGTTCTTGTGGTTTTCGCTTCTTACTGCATTTTATTTCGATTTGCTTATCGACGGCATTCGTACACTTTGGTACGCCTCTTATTCGCCAGGGGCTCACGCTCGCCCCATAATACGGCGGCAAAGTCCGAACACTTCTTATCGATAAGTTCGGCACCCCGAATTTAGCATTATATGCATTGGCTCCGAATCATGTCTTTGGTCAATAGTTGGGTTGTCCGGCTCCTGTGCTTGCTACACTACGTTCCGCTACATCGGCTAGGGTAGTAAAGGGAGAACTACTGCAATTGTGCCCTGGCCTAAACCGGATGAGCACCTCAGTAGAGAAAGCTGAAAACTGACTGTCATGATGCGGCGGGAGCCGGTCAGCTGTTCAGAGGTCACAAATCGTTAGAGATTTTTTCCACGTTGCGCGAAGGATCGGTACTTCCCGATCAGACGCAGACAGTACACTAGTTCGTATACCAGGGGCTGCGCCTATGTTTTATTATAAAACTCCTATGGCTAAGTGAGGGTGTTTAAGCCGCATAGTCTGATTGCCTTGTTCGTTGCGCTAAACAGCTCCTTCAAGGACCATATAATTGGACAAAGATTGTTTAGATACCATCCCAAACACCTCCGTACTACCTACGTGAGGGCAGAAGCCGACGACTGGCCAACCCTCAGATTAAATGTAACACGGCCGCATAGGAGGATACAATTAAAACATAACAATCATTCCATTACATGCCGGCTTTGTTTTTATTACATAAGGCAGGAGGAAAACCCGAGTGTATTCATTCAAAAATTATGTCCCGCCCGCACTGCGCTGCCATAAGCTGAGACCCTTCGAGGACGTCAGCAAAATATCGCTCGGGTGTGCGGTGCTCTTTGCCTTCCGGCGGCCCCGTGGCCACCTCTACGGCGTTCATGTTTGCCCACCACATCTTGCAGCGGGCGAAGGCCATGCGGGCACCTTCGATGCAGACTGATCGCTTGACGATGTCTAGCCAAGGACAGGCTTCTACCATCCACTTCACGAGGCCGAAGTAACTGCTGGGTATCGCCTCGGCCGGCCACAACCGGATTGTCAAATACTTCATGGCCAGTTCGGCCATCCTGTGCAGCTCGACCAGCTGTTTTAGCTGATCGGTAAAGGGCACCGAATGTTCTGGCGCCGTGTACTGCGTCCAGAACAGCTTCTCTGTCGATCTCCCTTCTTGGGCCAGAAAGAACTTCGCCGCATCGGACACGCTGCGTGGTAGATCCGCAAAAGCCCCTGGGCAACTCCGAATTCGGGTTAGTAAAAGGTACTTCCTCCCCAAACACTTGCTTTGCATGTTAAATGCCTTACCTGCCGCGATCTTCCTGGCCTCCTGGATCTCCTGGAGGGCAACCCAGGCCTCAATCCGCGCGGCCTCCGCGCTCTGACGAGCCTTGGCAAGTTCGGTCTCTCGGACCGACGCATCATGCTCCAAGGCCTCGCATTTCTTCACCGCGTCCTGGAGCTCCTTCTGGACCTCGCCGACCCAGGCCTTGAGCTTCTTACGGGCGGCTTGCTGCTGGACAGCCTTCCCCTCGGCTTCGGCCAGGGCCTTTTTCAGGGCCTCGACCTCGGTCGTCGCTCCTACACATATTATGACACTCTGTCAATACACAATGCTTATTCTTTCCGAATACAAAGCAGGTCGTTACATACCTTGCTTCTCCTGGAGCTGAGTTTTCGCCTCGCCGAGCTCCTTCTCGGCTCGCTCTAGCCTCTGCTTTAGTTCAGAGACTTCAGCAGTATGCGAGGTCGAGGCCAACAGCGATGTCTGCATCGCAATTTAATGCAGACATCGATAGTTCCCTGTAATATATGATCGATCCTCTGCCCGGCATTTCCTTCCGAATGCCGGACAGTGTCTCAGGGGCTACTGACTATATAGGGATTTTTCTCTATTTGTGTCGCTTACCTCGAACCCTATTAGCAGGCTGCGACAGGCTTCGGTTAAGCCGCTTTCGGCGGATCGAACCTTTTCAATCACCGTGCCCATAAGGACACGATGCTCCTCCATGATGGCGGCGCCTCATAGCACCTCCATCAGATCAGTTGGTGCCCCTGGATGGACGGGGGTCACCAGTGGAGCTGTGGCACCTCTCTCTTTTGAAGGAGGGTGCGCTCCGGATTCCGGAACCACTTCGGTTTCCGGAACTGTGTTCGGCTGGATGCCGA
This sequence comes from Aegilops tauschii subsp. strangulata, assembly GCF_002575655.3. Taxonomy (NCBI): domain Eukaryota; kingdom Viridiplantae; phylum Streptophyta; class Magnoliopsida; order Poales; family Poaceae; genus Aegilops; species Aegilops tauschii. The sequence continues at coordinate 631,293,369 of NC_053036.3, read as the reverse complement.
ACACAGTGCGGGCCCTACTCTCAGTCTCCAGGGGGCCGGAATCCCCCTGGTGCCCAAGGACGGAGGTTTCGCCTTTTGGCGCCTCCTGAGCTCCTCCCGGCCTGGGGAGGTCCTCCGGGACCTCACTTCCTCACCACCCGCGACCTCGGTGGAGTGAGCGGTCGGTGGCGACTCGCTAGCCATCTCCTTTGGATCTAGCGAACCTCCAGATGAGGAACGTTGGATACTGGCGCGGGCCGGACCATAACGATGCAATTGAATCACGTTAAGCGCAATGAGGATGAGAAGTCGGACACACGGAAACATGTGATTCGTGGAACTTACGACGCGGCTCGGGGCTTTGTGCGGGGGTGTCGCTCCGGACTGCTGTCGATGTCCCACGTGGTGTTAGCTGCGACGACACCCTTTCCATTCTTGGGCGCACCCGCCTCCTGATTCATGGAGGCCGCCCTCTTCTTCTTTCCCTCCTCGGGGGGAGGGTTCGTTTCCTCCTCCTTCTCTTCATCGTCGTCGTCCTCAGGGATGGAGGAATGGGTTTCTTCGTCTTCAAGCGTTACGTCCGAAGTACCCTTACAGCGGGGGCCACCTTTGGCCCCCTTGGCCTTCTCCTTGGCCTTCTTCTCTGGCGCCTTATAGGGCGCCAGCACCAGCATCCTCGCCAACCGCGGGATGACTGGCTCTTCAGGCAGCGGGGCCGGACATTGGATCCGCTCCGCCCTCTCCGTCCAGCCCTAAAAAAGCGGCGATGAAAGATCAGACATCGTCCCCGAAGCAAGCAAATAAGGGATGCTTTAAAAATAACATACCTCGCTGGCGGGGTGGTTAATGTCGTGCCCATGGTCTGAATCTATGGCCGGCGGGGTTGCTCTTGAAGAGCAATTTCCAGGCGCCCTCGTGAGTGGTCTCAAAGATCCTCTTTAGGGTATGGTGCTTCTTCGGATTGAACTTCCACAGAGGACGGCTTCGGCTCTGACACGGGAGAATCGGCGAACTAGCATCACCTAGATTACATCGACGACTTTGACGTTCTTGTCCACCATGCCTTGAATGCGCGTCTATAGCACCATCAGCTCGTCTGGCGAACACCAATCCGGGCTTTTCTCAACCCAGGAGGTAAGCCGCATTGGGACACCTGGGTTGAATTCGGCAGCCGCGGCCCAGTCGGAACCGCCGGGTTCTGTGATATAGAACCACTGTTTCTGCCACTCCTTTACTGTCTCCATGAAAGTGCCCTTTGGCCAGGAGACGTGGGACAGTTTACTTACCATGGCTCCTCCGCACTCCGCGTGCTGGCCATCCACCACCTTCGGCTTCACATTGAAGACTTTGAGCCACAGCCCAAAGTGGGGCTGGATGCGGAGGAAAGACTCGCACACGACGATAAACGCCAAAATGTTGAGGAAGGAATTCGGGGATAGATTGTGGAAATCTATCCCGTAGTAATACATCAGTCCGCGGACGAAGGGTGGAGTGGAAACCCCAGTCCGCGGATGAAATGAGGGAGGAATACCACCCTCTCGTTGGGCTTCGGCGTGGGGACAACTTGCCCCTGGGCTGGAAGACGGTGGGCGATCTCCTTCGCCAAGTACCCGGCCGCCCGAAGCTCAGTAATGTCCTCCTCCTTAATGGAGGAGACCATCCACTTGCCCTGGCCTCCAGACCCAGACATGGTTGCAGTGCTAGCCCGAGTGGAAAGGAGATAAGGACTTGAGCGCTGGAGCTCAAGATTGGAAGGGCGGAGGAAGAGAGAAGGCGTGGGGGAAGAAAGGAATCCTTATTCCCTTATAAAGGCAGTGAATATCTCACGCCTCCCTAGTCGTCTTGAAACCCGCCTGTTCCCAAAGCCTGTGTAAACGGCACGGTTGGGTTACCCACGCTCGTATTAATGAGAATCCCGTGATAAGGGGACATGATATCTGCTTTGACAAGACGTGCCAACGAAGAACGTGTTTCAAAACACGAAGCGGCAGGCGAAAACGATTCGAAATAATGAGCCAAACAGGCGTGATGACGCATTACAAAAATTGCCAGCGGACGGGACTCGTGAAATATTGTATTCTCCGCAGTTGCCTACACAGGTCCGGACATACTCACTACGTCCGAAGACTATTCTGGAGTTCGGAAGGAGGGAACCCGCCTTGCAATGCCGTAGACAAATATGCGCGCCGGACTCCTTGTCATTGAAGCCAGGTTCAGGGGCTACTGAGGGAGTCCTGGACTGAGGGGTCCTCGGGCGTCCGACCTATTAGCCATGGCCGGACTGATGGGCCATGAAGATGTGAAGACTGAAGACCCTCTGCGTGTCCGGATGGGACTCTCCTTGGCGTGCAAGGCAAGCTTGGCGATCAATTATGTAGATTCCTTTTTATGTAACCGACTTCATGTAACCCTAGATCTCTCCGGTGTCTATATAAACCGGAGACAGTCCGGATAGGCGGACACACATTATCATAACCATAGGCTAGCTTCTAGGGTTTAGCCTCTACGATCTCGTGGTAGATCAACTCTTGTAATACTCATATTCATCAAGATCAATCAAGCAGGAAGTAGGGTATTACCTCCATAGAGAGGGCCCGAACCTGGGTAAACATTGTGTCCCCTGTCTCCTGTTACCATCGACCTTAGACGCACGGTTCAGGACCCCCTACCCGAGATCCGCCGGTTTTGACACCGACACCCGGCTCACGGCACACCGTAGATGACGAGGAAGGATTGGCTCGACCTCTACTTCGACCGAAAGTAGTTTAGCTTAGTTTAAATTTATGTTTTATGTTCGGTTATGCAAAACTATCTATGTTTATGTTTGAATGCATGCTACTTTTGGTTGAACCTGCTTTGAACTTGATGAAATTGAAGTTTACAACCTTAAGTTTAGGGGATCGACTAGAAAAGGCCAAAAATTGCTGGAGTATATATATATCTACACTAAGGGTTTTAGTCCTTTAACTTTTTAAGGATCGCCTAGAGATGTCCTTATGACTTGTTTATTTCACAATGTGATGCTCTATATGTGCAACTATTTGCTGCGCAGTTCAATTTCATCAATAACAGTTTCAACAATACCACTATGAATTACGATATTTGGTTGTTGTTAAGGATATTGCAGTTAACATGCCTTTTCATTTTTCAATTGTTGTGTAGCAACATGCATTGTACTGAATGACTAAATATGCAATCCCAGGCTACATAGCAACAAGGAAGAGTGTTACCTTAATGTTCTGATGATGTCTAGATATACATGTAATAAAATCTTATATAATGGGATGGATGGAGTGTTGTACTACATCATTTTTCAATTGTTGTGTAGCTTCTAATATTAACTTGGTGCTTTTAGGTACATATATCATTGCCAAAGATCCACACTTCGACCCTTTTTACGTATGGGGCAATGAGATATTCATGAACCAGCATCAAGTGAGGAAACTGATAAAGATTGTTACTAAAATGGGTCAAAAGATGTCAATCAAACTATTTGTTTACACTTTATGCAAGACAACAAGCTGCAGGATGGTAAGTAAGAACCCTGTAGCCTTCTTTTTACTGCCTGTAATGAGTTGTGTTAGATCACAATATCTGAATCTTTTTTCTTTTGCAGTAGATCCTGAAGCAGTTTACTCAAGATTACCTCTCAAACTACATGATTGGCGGTCGGCCATCACAAGGGGTTGGACTAGAGTCCTGCGTGCCTTCTGCATCTAGGAGAGCACAATAGGGCCATTCCGCTTCACCTTGTTCAGCAACAGAAATGCCTGTCGCCTCTTTCTTTACCATCTGTAATAGTACAAGTATAGAACCTTGGTACATCATTCTTTATTTGGTGCTTCTGTAATTCTTAAACATATGTACCTATGAATCGAATAATGCATTGGTTGTTTGAACCTGATGGATATGAATAAAGCTATAGCCTACTTTCAAGTTTAAATTAGGTACAATTTTAAATAGCAGCAATTAAATTAGGGCAAAATTATGTTGTGCAGGTCATTACGGCACACACGGTTGGTAAAAACACAACCGTTTGCGATATACACCATAATCCGAGACGGTTCACAGAGAGGAAACGTGTGCAAGCATGCACACAGTTGCTGTTCGCAAAGTGTGTGTGATGTCAGACACTATCACATACGGTGCAGGAAAACTAAATGTGTGTGATTGTCTACCTATCGTACACGGTTTATAATCATGAACTGTTTGTGATGTGCCAGGCATCATAAATCTCACGTGCCTGGAATCTGCCTAGAATCTGCCTGGAAAGCTCCCGTGCCTAGAATCTGCCTGGTTTTAGGCAGAACCACAAAACTCCGACTGCGATGGCAATGCGAGGATAAACGAGTAGCAAGGATGAAGCATTTGGGATAATCGACATATCGGAAACGGTTATATAGGGACAACTGTATGCATCAAGGCTCCCTATCCCTGACGGTTTTTGGGTCATGTGGGAAGGACCCCCCTATCGCCCACACTCACTTGGCAACGTTTCCAAATGCCGTCGCGGAAAGGGGTTAAAAACCATTTGTTTAGGACCGACGCATACCAATGGTGGTTCCAAGCACAGCTACGAGTCGATAGTTGATTAGCATATTGTTGTAGGAGCACGAATTAAGCACATGTCTCTCGTGAAGTAAATATAAAGTAATTGTCTGGAAATTTGAGTTAAAAAATACTATGTCCGTTCCGCAAGATGAAATGTTTTTGCAAGCAAACATAGCTTACAGAACATCTTATATGGATGAAGGTGGTATTTTTTGCAGAATGTGTGCACGCCTAAGACCGGTAGACAAAAATCTGATGCCGCACTTGATAACTTTTATGAACTTAAACGTGAAGTGAGAAATAATCACAAGTCTTGGTTGCACTTTCTGCTCACTTGGTGGTATTGGTTAGTTTGATGCATGGAAGTATTGCAGGTCCCCGGGATGGACCTGGGACTTGATAGTGTCGTTGTCGGGTTTCAAGGACATTCACTTTGAGTGTTTCGCGAGAATGGCATTGTTTTTACCGACCTTCACCCTCATCTCAGCAAGCTGCTTGGCCGTTGAGGCCTCAGCTTGGGCCTTGGCGGTGTAGGCTGCGGTATGGTCCTTGGTCGGAGAGACCGTTCTGCATTACCATAGATAGCGATGACGTCTTTAGGGATCGATACCTTCAATTTCATGAATGCGTGATGAGGCACGGCGTAAAACCATGCGAACGTTGTAGGACCGAGCAACGCGTGATAACCACTCCAGAAGGGGACTATGTCAAAGTTGAAAGCTTCGATGCGATGGTTGTCAGTAGTACCGAACACCACGTCGAGTGTGACCCTCATCATGCATTGAGCCTCCATGCCTAGGATGATACCCTTAAGTTTGGTCTTACTAGCATGAATGCGCGATGAGTCGAACTGCATCATTTTTAGTGTCTACATGTCGATGAGGCTTAGACTGTTGTTGCCATCCATCAGAATCCTGGTCACATGGAAGCCATCAATGATTGGGTCAAGGACCAGTACGGCGGTTCTACTGTGGCGGATGCTTGTTGAGTGATCCCGGTGATCGAACATGACCGGAATCTCCGACCACAGGTTGTACTTCAGTTCCGCTGGTTCCACGGCATATACCTTGCGGAGCGCGCAGTTTTGTTCCCTCTTGGTAATGTGGTATATGTAGATCATGTTTGTCCTTCACCACCGGGGGAATTGCTTTTGTCTGGCATTACTCGGTTCAGACTGGTGCCCATCCCCGTCGTTATCGTTGTGGGGGTTTTGCCTTCCGGGGTTGTTATTCCCGGTATGCGAGGCCTGATTAATGACCCAACAATTGCGATTTGTGTGGGTGGTAGGCTTATCGGGTATTCTGGGACGGATGGCGCATGGCTGGTCTAGGATTCTATTCAAATGAGACTCAATGCCTCCCTTCTTTCCGTGGTACGACTTCTTCTTGCCACCCTGGTGTTGGTTGCCGATTCGGCGTTAACTTCGCCATCCTCCACATCATTTTCACTTCTGTTCTGGCTCTTATTTCGTCTATTGCGTCATGGCTTTCCGTTTCATCACACACCTTGGATGTCCCGGGATTGTTGCTCTAGCCCTTCTTCTTGGTAACCCAGTTGTCTTTCGTGACACCGAATTTGGTCGTCATAACCGTGACTTTGGCCATGACCTCTGGCTTCATGGCCAAAGTCTCTGGAAAGCCATTCGTAGTTGATGTTATTCTTGAATGATGTGAGGGCTTCAGCATCCGCATAATCGATCTCATTCTTCTTCTTGAGAAAATGATTCCAGAACTTATGAACGGAGTGGCACAGTTTCTACCCTACAAGGGCAAGATCATCAACATCTGGAGGATTAACGTATGTGTAGTCCTAGAAATTTTCCATGAACTCGGACTGTAAATCTTCCCAAGTATAGATCGACCCCGGCGGCAAAGTTTGCAATAGGTGCCCAGTTGAGCCTTCTAACTTTAGTGGCAGACATTTTATGGTGTATACATCATCAACAATGGCCACATGGACCGCTGATGTCTACTACGCAACCTTCTCCTTGTAGATGTTGTTGGGCCTCCAAGTGCAGAGGTTTGTAGGACAGTAGCAAATTTCCCTCAAGTGGATGACCTAAGGTTTATCAATCCATGGGAGGTGTAGGATGAAGATGGTCTCCCTCAAACAACCATGCAACCAAATAACAAAGAGTCTCTTGTGTCCCCAACACACCCAATACAATGGTAAATTGTATAGGTGCACTAGTTCGGCGAAGAGATGGTGATACAAGCGCAATATGGATGATAAATATGAGTATTTGTAATCTGAAAATATAAAAACAGCAAGGTAACAAGTAGTAAAAGTGAGCGTAAACGGTATTGCAATGCTAGAAAACAAGGCCCAAGGTTCATACTTTCACTAGTGCAAGTTCTCTCAACAATAATAACATAATGTTGGATCATATAACTATCCCTCAACATGCAACAAAGAGTCACTCCAAAGTCACTAATAGTGGAGAACAAACGAAGAGATTATTGTAGGGTACGAAACCACCTTAAAGTTATCCTTTCTGATCGATCTATTCAAGAGTCCGTAGTAAAATAACACGAAGCTATTCTTTCTGTTAGATCTATCCTAGAGTTCGTACTAGAATAACACCTTAAGACACAAATCAACCAAAACCCTAATGTCACCTAGATACTCCAATGTCACCGCAAGTATCCATGGGTATGATTATACGATATGCATCACACAATCTCAGATTCATCTATTCAACCAACACAAAGAACTTCAAAGAGTGCCCCAAAGTTTCTACCGGAGAGTCAAGACGAAAACGTGTGCCAACCCCTATGCATAAGTTCACGAGATTACGGAACCCGCAAGTTGATCACCAAAACATACATCAAGTAGATCACGTGAATACCCCCATGGCACCACAGATAAACACATGCAAGACATACATCAAGTGTTCTCAAATCCTTAAAGACTCAATCCGATAAGATAACTTCAAAGGGAAAACTTAATCCTTTACAAGAGAATAGAGGGGGAGAAACATCATAAGATCCAACTATAATAGCAAAGCTTGCGATACATCAAGATCGTGCCAAATCTAGAACATGAGAGAGAGAGAGATCAAACACATAGCTACTGGTACATACCCTCAGCCCCGAGGGTGAACTACTCCCTCCTCGTCATGGAGAGCGTCGGGTTGATGAAGATGGCCACTGGAGAGGGATTCCCCCCTCCGGCAAGGTGCCAGAACGGGTCTAGATTGGTTTTCCATGGCTACAGAGGCTTGCAGCGGCGGAACTCCCGATCTAGGTTACGTTCTGGAAGTTTGGGTATATATAAGAGGTGTTGGCGTCGGGAACAAGTCAGAGGGGTCTCCGAGGCGGCCACGAGGTAGGGGGGTAGGGCGCGCCCCCCACCCTCGTGGGTGCCTCGGGACTCTTCTGGTCCATCTCCGATACTCCGTGGGCTTCTTCTGGTCCAAAAATAATCTTCGTGAAATTTCAGGTCAATTGGACTCCGTTTGGTTTTCCTTTTCTGCGATACTCAAAAACAAGGAAAAAACAGAAACTGGCACTGGGCTCTAGGTTAATAGGTTAGTCCCAAAAATCATATAAAAGAGCATATAAACGCATATAAAACATCCTAGGTGGATAATATAATAGCATGGAACAATCAAAAATTATAGATACGTTGGAGACGTATCAACCGCGAGGATATAGTCTTCCATCCAAATCGAGGAATCAGTCACACTTCTTGCAGTTTACGAACTTGAGCCCATCGGGAAAGTTTGAGCCATCACCGGATTTGAGAAGTAGGGAGGATACATCATCGGGGGATCATATTGAGCAGGGTTGGTCTCAATAAAGTGACGTGGGTCATAAACCCCGACGTCCCCGCATTTGGAGTAGGTGTAATGGTCCTTTTACTTGGCCATAGAATGGATGGGCAACTTAGTATGGTCTCCATCATCTCTATCTTCTTCTTCCTCAATTCTAGACACAGAGCCAAGCATTGGGAGGTCATAGTATAATTTTGGGAAGGAGGAATTCCCAACTACAAATTCACTAGTTCCCCCTTCTTCAATAGACGACCCAGGCTAAAAATCAAATATGGTTCTTTTAGGAAAAGTAGGCGAAGAACTACTAATCACTGGAACAGATGATTGACTTTTCCCATGGCCCCCAACCACGTAATTTTCTCCACTTAATAAAACAAGTCATAGAATTTCCCTCCAAGCATTCCTTCAGTTGGTTGGGGGAATTTTTTTCAACATCCCTACATCCAAGCGGGATACGAGCATATTCAAGTTTATGCAATGTGGCAGCATCAATCTCCAAGGTGATCCCAACAAAAACACCAACATAGGAAACATGCTCCACACATATTTTTTCTATAGGAACATTATGAACCCTGAACTAGGCTTTCTGTAGGCCGGCCTTAGTGCCCATATCTCCGACCAAGGAATAATGCAGACAACAACCGAGCCATCTTTCAATGGGAGGCGTTTAACATAGTAACAAGCTCTTTCAACCTCTATGGCATTAGGAAACCTCATGACATATTGAGTAGGACTGATAGGGTGAGCAGTGCAACGCCATTTTTAGGATTTTGAGAGAAGAAACCTTTGAATTCATTATAAATTTCTTTATTAGTAGCAGATCCTTCCACAATAGTAATCACAGCAGTACTAGTTTTATCACTAGCTTGCTTAGCAGGACATAAGTCCGGAATATAAAAAGAAACCCTAGCCAGGAGACTGAAAGCTGCACATGAAAGGAACACACCCGCAAGATGAAGATATTTGCACAACTACGCAAAATGTCCAAGTTTGACACACTTTTCACACCTACGTCGACCAATGAGAGTAATGACCTAATTGATTGCAGTTATGGCAGAGCTTGTCACCGTTCTTGCCACCAAGAGGAGGAATAGGAGGAGGGACTCCCCACTTAGGCGCCATCATAGACGCCGGATCTAGCCACTACTCCGGCGCGCACCTGATAACCCACAAGTATAGGGGATCGCAACAGTTTTCGAGGGTAGAGTATTCAACCCAAATTTATTGATTCGACACAAGGGGAGCCAAAGAATATTCTCAAGTATTTGCAGTTGAGTTGTCAATTCAACCACACCTGAAAGACTTAATATCTGCAGCAAAGTAGTATGGAAACAACGGTAATAGTGGCAAAAGTAACAATAGCAGTTTTTGTAATAATTGTAACAGTGGCAACGGAAAAGTAACTAAGCAAAGATCAATATGTGAAAAGCTCGTAGGCAATGGATCAATGATGGATAATTATGTCGGATGCGAGTCCTCATGCAACAGTTATAAATAGGGTGACACAGAACTAGCTCCAGTTCATCAATGTAATGTAGGCATGTATTCCAAATATTGTCATACGTGCTTATGGAAAAGAACTTGCATGACATATTTTGTCCTACTCTCCCGTGGCAGCGGGGTCGTATTGGAAACTAAGGGATATTAAGGCCTCCTTTTAATAGAGTACCGGACCAAAGCATTAACACTTAGTGAATACATGAACTCCTCAAACTATGGTCATCACCGGGAGTGGTCCCGATTATTGTCACTTCGGGGTTGCCGGATCATAACACATAGTAGGTGACTATTGACATGGAAGATAGGATCAAAAAATCACATATATTCATGAAAACATAATAGGTTCAGATCTGAATTCATGGCACTCGGGCCCTAGTGACAAGCATTAAGCATAGCAAAGTCATAGCAACATCAATCTCAGAACATAATGGATACTAGGGATCAAACCCTAACAAAACTAACTTGATTACATGATAAATCTCATCCAACCCATCACCGTACAACAAGCCTACGATGGGATTACTCACGCACGGCGGTGGGCATCATGAAATTGGTGATGGAGGATGGTTGATGACGACGACGGCGACGGATTCCCCTCTCCGGAGCCCCGAACGGACTCCAGATCAGCCCTCCCGAGAGAGATTAGGGCTTGGCAGCGGCTCCATATCGTAAAACGCGATGAATCCTTCTCTTTATTTTTTTCTCCTCGGACGTGAATATATGGAGTTGGAGTTGTGGTCGGTGGAGTCTCGGGGGGGGCCACGAGGCAGGGGGCGCGCCCTACACCCTCGTGGACAGGGTGTGGGCCCCCTGATGCTGACTCTTTCGCCAGTATTTTTTATTATTTCCAAAATGTGTCTCCGTGGATTTTCAGGTCATTCCGAGAACTTTTATTTCTCACAAAAATAACACCATGGCAATTCTGCTGAAAACAGCGTCAGTCCGGGTTAGTTCCATTCAAATCATGCAAGTTAGAGTCCAAAACAAGGGAAAATGTTTGGAAAAGTAGATACGTTGGAGACGTATCAACTCCCCCAAGCTTAAACCTTTGCTTGTCCTCAAGCAATTCAGTTGACAAACTGAAAGTGATAAAGAAAAACTTTTATAAACTTTGTTTGATCTTGTTGTTGCAAATATGTAAAGCTAGCATTCAAGTTTTCAGCAAAGATTATGAACTAACCATATTCACAATAACATTTAGGTCTCATGTTTACTCATATCAATGGCATAATCAACTAGCGAGCAATAATAAATGTCGGATGACAACACTTTCTCAAAACAATCATAATATGATATAACAAGATGGTATCTCGCTAGCCCTTTTTGAGACCGCAAAACATAAATGCAGAGCACCTCTGAAGATCAAGGACTGACTAGACATTGTAATTCATGGTAAAAGAGATCCAGTCATACTCAATGTAAATTAATAGTAATGCATGCAAATGACAGCAGTGCTCTCCAACTGGTGCTTTTTAATAAGAGGATGATGACTCAACATAAAAGTAAATAGATAGGCCCTTCACAGAGGGAAGCAGAGATTTGTAGAGGTGCCAGAGCTCGAGTTTTGAAACAGAGATAAATAATATTTTGAGTGGCATACTTTCATTGTCAACATAACAACCAAGAGATCTGGATATCTTCCATGCTACACACATTATAGGCGATTCCCAAACAGAATGGTAAAGTTTATACTCCCCCACCACCAACAAGCATCAATCCATGGCTTGCCCGAAACAATGGGTGCCTCCAACTAACAACAGTCCTGGGGGAGTTTTGTTTGCAATTATTTTGATTTGAGCATGGGACTGGGCATCCTGGTTACCGACCATTTTCTCGTGAGTGATGAGCGGAGTCCACTCATCGTGAGAATAACCCACCTAGCATGGAAGATATAGACAGCCCTAGTTGATACATGAGCTATTCGAGCATACAAAACAGAATTTCATTTCAAGGTTAAGAGTTTGGCACATACAAATTTACTTGGAACGGCAGGTAGATACCACATATAGGAAGGTATGGTGGACTCATATGGAATAACTTTGGGGTTTATGGAAGTGGATGCACAAGCAGCATTCCCGCTTAGTACAAGTGATGGCTAGAAAGAGACAGGGAAGTGACCAACTAGAGAGCGACAACAGTCATGAACATGCATTAAGATTGATCAACAACGAGTGCAAGCATGAGTAGGATATAAATCACCATGAACATAAATATCGTGGAGGCTATGTTGATTTTTTTTCAACTACATGCGTGAACATGTGCCAAGTCAAGCCACTCGAATCTTTCAAAGGAGGATACCACCCTATCATACCACATCACAACTATTTTCATAGCATGTTGGCATGCAAGGTAAACCATTATAAACTCCTAGCAAATTAAGCATGGCATGAGCAACTATAATCTCTAATTGTCATTGCAAACATGTTTCATTCATAATAGGCTGAATCAGGAACGATGAACTAATCATATTTACAAAAATAAGATAGGTCGAGTTCATACCAGCTTCTCTCATCTCAATCAGTCCATCATATATCGTCATTATTGCCTTTCACTCGCATGACCGAACGGTGTGGATAATAATAATAGTGCACGTGCATTGGACTAAGCTGGAATTTGCAAGCATTTAATACAAATGAGAAGACAAGGTAATATGGGCTCTTGGTTAAATCTACAATAATGCATATGAGAGCCACTCAACATTTTCATCATGGTCTTCTCCTCTCGCCCCCCAAAGAAAAGAAAAGAAATAAAACTATTTACACAGGAAAGCTCCCAACAAGCAAAAGAAGAACGAGAAATCTTTTTGGGTTTTCTTTTAATTACTACTACTACATGCATGGAAAGTAAACTAGCTAAAAGCTACAACTAATTTTTTTTGTTTTTCTTAAGGTTTTTCAGACCCACAAGAAGAAGGCTTAGAAAAGAAAGTAAACTAGCATGGATAGTACAATGAAAAAGTATGAGCACCGACAACTGGCATGAGTGTGTGAACATGAATGTAATATCGGTGAGAAATACGTACTCCCCCAAGCTTAGGCTTTTGGCCTAAGTTGGTCTATGGCCACGGATCGAAGCTACCCTCTCTGGTGTACTGAGGAGGGTCCTCAAGGTGCCACCGGTTGGCTATCTCCTCCGGATCCCACTGATAAACAGACTGTCGATAAGGGTCAAATGGTGGCTCAGGCTCAGGCTCTGGAACTTGTGTCAGGCTCCAGTATGCATAAATGGCCTCTGGCAAGATGAGGTACGTGCTGTTCGCGCTTGTCGTGGAGGAAGTCGGTGAGGCCTCCGCAGTGCGAGGAAGATTATATTTGGGCTTTTTATTCTCTTCATTTCGCTTATCCTTCGAGCTTCGGCTCGAAGAACCTCTCAACAACCTCTTCAACATTTTCTCCTTCTGAAATTTTTAGTGACTCAAAATAAAAGTGAACCAAACTAAACAAGATTGATAGCAACTACTCCCACAAGTGCCTAGAGGCTATATCATGCATTAAAACTACTTTGGACCATATAAATTTGACATGCAAGCTCAAGAACAGGGTCACCTTAGCAGCAAAAATTTGCAATAAATAAAGCACTATAACAAAAACTAATTGGACCATTGGAGGAGTCACATACCGAAGAACAATTCCCCAAAACAGTTTTGTGAATGAAGCTTTGAGCAAGGAGATCGAAAATGGCAACAAGATGAGCTAGAACACGGGTTTGAGCTATGGGAGGATTTTTTTGGAGGAAGACAAAGTGAGTGGGTGCAGGAATAAGTGGAGGGGGTCCACGTGGGGCCCACGAGGCAGGGGCGCGCCCTGCACCCCCGTGGCCAAATGGTGGGGCCCCTGGTGTGTTCTCAGTGCCAGAAATTCTTAAATATTCTACAAAAAATCATATTTCATTTTCAGGATATTTGGAGAACTTTTATTTTTGGGGTATTTTTATTGCAAGGATAATTCAGAAAACAGACAGAAAATACTATTTTTTTTCTTTATTTAATCTAAATAACTGAAAGCAAAAAGGGGGTACAGAGAGTTGTGCTTTATAACTTCATCCATCTCATGCTCATCAAAAGGAATCCACTAACAAGATTGATCAAGTCTTGTTAACAAACTCTTTCTAAATAACATGAAACCGGAGAATTTTTGAATAACACTAGGTTACCTCAACGGGGATATGCACGTCCCCAACAATAAGAATATCATATTTCTTCTTGACAGTAGGAAGAGGGAATTCAAAACCTCCAATAGTAATCGTTGAAATTTTTCCAATAGAATTGATACTGTGGACTTGAGGTTGTTTTCTCGGAAAGTGTACCGTCTGTTGATTACCATTAACATGAAAAGTGACATTGCCTTTGTTGCAATCAATAACAGCCCCTGCAGTATTTAAAAAGGGTCTACCAAGGATAAGACATACTATCGTCCTCGGGAATATCAAGAATAACAAGGTCCGTTAAAATAGTAACGTTTGCAACCACAACAGGCACATCCTCACAAATGCCGACAGGTATAGTAGTTGATTTATCGGGCATTTGCGAAGATATTTCAGTAGGTGTCAACTTATTCAAATCAAGTCTACGATGTAAAGAGAGAGGCATAACACTAACACCGGCTCCAAGATCACATAAAGCAGTTTTAACATAGTTTCTTTTAATGGACCATGGTATAGTTGGTACTCCTGGATCTCCTAGTTTCTTAGGTATTCCACCTTTAGAAGTATAATTGGCAAGCATGGTGGAAATTTCAGCTTTCGGTATCTTTCTTTTATTTGTAACAATATCTTTCATGTATTTAGCATAAGGATTCATTTTAAGCATATCAGTCAAACGCATACGCAAAAAGATAGGTCTAATCATTTCAACAAAGCGCTCAAAATCCTCGTCATCCTTTTTCTTGGATGGTTTGGGAGGAAAAGGCATGGGTTTCTGAACCCATGGTTCACTTTCTTTACCATGCTTCCTAGCAACAAAGTCTCTCTTATCATAACATTGATTCTTTGATTGTGGGTTATCAAGATCAACAGTAGGTTCAATCTCTACATCATTGTCATTGCTAGGTTGAGCATCAACATGAACATCATTATTAACATTATCACTAGGTTCATGTTCATCACCAGATTGTGTTTCAGCATCAGAAATAGAAATATCATTGGGATTCTCAGGTGGGTCAACAACAGGTTCACTAGAAGCATGCAAAGTCCTATCATTTTTCTTTTTCTTCCTCTTAGAAGGACTAGGTGCATAAACATTAGTTCTCTGAGAATCTTGCTCAAGTCTCTTAGGGTGGCCCTTAGGATACAAAGGTTCCTGAGCCATTTTACCTCCTCTAGTGATAACTCTAACAGCATTATCATTTTTCTTATTATTTAGTTCATTGAGCAAATCATCTTGAGCTTTAAGCACTTGTTCTACCTGAGTGGTAACCATAGAAGCATGTTTACTAATAAGTTTAAGTCCACCTTTAACTCTAGACATATAATCACTCAAGTGTTCAATCATATAAGCATTACGTTTCAATTGTCTACCAACATAAGCATTGAAGTTTTCTTGTTTAACAATAAAATTGTCAAACTCATCCAAGCATTGGCTAGCAAACTTATTACGAGGAATATCACCTTCATCAAATCTATAGAGATAATTTACCTTTACTACCTGTGTCGGGTTATTAAGACCATGTATTTCTTCAAAAGGTGTTAAATTCTTAGCATCTTCAGCTTTAATACCCTTTTCTTTCATAGATTTCTTTGCCTCTTGCATATCTTCAGGACTAAGAAATAGTATACCCCTTTTCTTCGGAGTTGGCTTAGGAGTTGGTTCAGGAAGTGTCCAATCATTATCATTACTAAATATATTATTCAATAGCAATTTAGCTTGCTCAACAGTTCTTTCCCTGAAAACACAACCAGCACAACTATCCAGGTGGTCTCTGGAAGCATCGGTTAGTCCATTATAAAAGATATCAAGTATTTCATTTTTCTTGAGAGGATGATCAGGCAAAGCAGTAAGTAATCAGAGAAGCTTCCCCCAAGCTTGTGGGAGACTCTCTTCTTCAATTTGCACAAAATTATATATTTCCCTTGAAGCAGCTTGTTTCTTATGAGCGGGGAAATATTTAGCAAAGAAGTAAAAAATCGTATCCTGGGGACTACGCACACAACCAGGAGTAAGAGAATTAAACCATGTTTTAGCATCACCCTTTAACGAGAACGGAAATGGCTTAAGGATATAGTAGTAACGAATTTTTACCTCATGAGTGAATAGGGTGGCTATATCATTTAATTTAGTAAGATGTGCCACAACAGTTTCAGATTCATAGCCATAAAAAGGATCAGATTCAACCAACGTAATTAACTCAGGGTCGACAAAGAAATCATAATCCTTATCAGAAATACAGATAGGTGAAGTAGCAAAAGCAGGGTCATATTTCATTCTAGCATTCAGAGATTTTTCTTTCAGCTTAGGTAACAGTTTCTTAAGATCATATCTATCCTTGCAAGCAAAAAGGTCTCTAGCAGCTTGTTCATCCATAACATAACCCTCAGGCACATCAGGCAATTCATATCTAGGGGGAGAATCTTCATCATCACTTTCATCAATATTATCAGTTTCAATAATTTCATTCTCTCTAACCCTAGCAAGTTGTTCATCAAGAAATTCACCTAATGGCACAGTATTATCAAGCATAGAAGTAGTTCCATCATAAGTATCATGCAAAGCAGAAGTAGCAGCATCAATAACATGCGACAAATCAGAATCAATAGCAGGAGTAGGTGTCGCAAGTTTTCTCATAACAGAAGGTGAATCAAGTGTAGAGCTAGATGGCAGATTTTTACCTCCCCTCATAGTTGAGGGATAAATCTTGGTTTTTTCGTCTTTCAAGTTCCTCATAGTGATCAACAGATATAAACCCCAAGTGACTCAAAGAATAGAGCTATGCTCCCCGGCAACGCCGCCAGAAAATAGTCTTGATAACCCACAAGTATAGGGGATCGCAACAGTTTTCGAGGGTAGAGTATTCAACCCAAATTTATTGATTCGACACAATGGGAGCCAAAGAATATTCTCCAGTATTAGCAGTTGAGTTGTCAATTCAACCACACCTGAAAGACTTAATATCTTCAAGTATTTAGTAGCAAAGTAGTATGGAAATAACGGTAACGGTGGCAAAAGTAACAATAGCAGTTTTTGTAGTAATTGTAATAGTGGCAACGGAAAAGTAACTAAGCAAAGATCAATATGTGAAAAGCTCGTAGGCAATGGATCAATGATGGATAATTATGTCGGATGCGATTCCTCATGCAAGAGTTATAACATAGGGTGACACATAACTAGCTCCAGTTCATCAATGTAATGTAGGCATGTATTCCGAATATAGTCATACGTGCTTATGGAAAAGAACTTGCATGACATCTTTTGTCCTACCCTCCCGTGGCAGCGAGGTCCTATTGGAAACTAAGGGATATTAAGGCCTCCTTTTAATAGAGTACCGGACCAAAGCATTAACACTTAGTGAATACATGAACTCCTCAAACTATGGTCATTACTGGGAGTGGTCCCGATTATTGTCACTTCGGGGTTGCCGGATCATAACACATAGTAGGTGACTATTGACTTGCAAGATAGGATCAAGAACTCACATATATTCATGAAAACATAATAGGTTCAGATCTGAATTCATGGCACTCGGGCCCTAATGACAAGCATTAAGCATAGCAAAGTCATAGCAACATCAATCTCAGAACATAATGGATACTAGGGATCAAACCCTAACAAGACTAACTCGATTACATGATAAATCTCATCCAACCCATCACCGTCCAGCAAGCCTACGATGGGATTACTCACGCACGGCGGTGAGCATCATGAAATTGGTGACGTAGGATGGTTGATGATGATGACGGCGACGGATTCCCCTCTCCGGAGCCCCGAACGGACTCCAGATCAGCCCTCCCAAGAGAGATTAGGGCTTGGCGGCTGCTCCATATCGTAAAACGTGATGAATACTTCTCTCTTATTTTTTCTCCCCGAACGTGAATATATGGAGTTGGAGTTGAGGTCGGTGGAGTCTCAGGGGGCCCACGGGGCAGGGGGCGCGCCCTAGGGGGGTGGGCGCGTGATACGTCTCCAACGTATCTATAATTTTTTATTGTTCCATGCTATTATATTATCTATTTTGGATGTTTAATGGGCTTTAATGTGCTCTTTCATATTATTTTTGGGACTAACCTATTAACCGAAGGCCCAGTGCCAGTTTCTGTTTTTTTGCCTATTTCAGTGTTTCACAGAAAAGGAATATCAAACGGAATCCAAACGGAATGAAACCTTCGCGATGATCTTTATTGGAACAAACGCAATCCAGAAGACTTGGAGATGAAGTCGGAGACGCAACGAGGCGGCCACGAGGCAGGAGGGCGCGCCCCCCACCCTCGTGGGCCCCTCGTAGCTCCACCGACGTACTTCTTTCGCCTATATATACTCTTATACCCTAAAAACATCAGGGGGAGCCACGAAACCACTTTTCCACCGCCGCAGCCTTCTGTACCCGTGAGATCCCATCTTGGGGCCTTTTCCGGCGACCTACCGAGGGGGAATCGATCACGGAGGGCTTCTACATCAACACCATAGCCTCTCCGATGAAGCGTGAGTAGTTTATCACAGACCTTCGAGTCCATAGTTATTAGCTAGATGGCTTCTTCTCTCTCTTTGGTTCTCAATACAAAGTTCTCCTCGATGTTCTTGGAGATCTATTCGATGCAATACGTTTTGCGGTGTGTTTGCCGAGATCCGATGAATTGTGGATTTATGATCAAGATTATCTATGAATAATATTTGGTTCTTCTCTGAATTCTTATATGCATGATTTGATATCTTTGCAAGTCTCTTCGAATTATCGGTTTAGTTTGGCCTACTAGATTGATCTTTCTTGCAATGGGAGAAGTGCTTAGCTTTGGGTTCAATCTTGCGGTGTCCTTTCCCAGTGACAGTAGGGGCAGCAAGGCACGTATTGTATTGTTGCCATCGAGGATAAAAAGATGGGGTTTATATCATATTGCTTGAGTTTATCCCTCTACATTATGTCATCTTGCTTAATGCATTACTCTGTTCTTATGAACTTAATACTCCAGATGCATGTTGGATAGCGGTCGATGTGTGGAGTAATAGTAGTAGATGCAGAATCGTTTCGGTCTACTTGACACGGACGTGATGCCTATATTCATGATCATTGCCTAGATATTCTCATAACTATGCGCTCTTCTATCAATTGCTCGGCAGTAATTTGTTCACCCACCGTAATATATGCTATCTTGAGAGAAGCCACTAGTGAAACCTATGGTCCCCGGGTCTATTTTACATCATATAAGTTTCCGATCTATAATTCTACTTTCCTATTTATTTTATTTTGCAATCTTTACTTTCCAATCTATACAACAAAAATACCAAAAATATGTATCTTACTATATTTATTAGATCTCACTTTTGCGAGTGACCGTGAAGGGATTGACAGCCCCTTTTTCACGTTGGTTGCAAGGTTCTTGATTGTTTGTGCAGGTACTAGGTGAATTGCGTGTAATCTCCTAATGGATTGATATCTTTGTTCTCAAAAACTGAGGGAAATACTTACGCTACTTTGCTGCATCACCCTTTCCTCTTCAATGGAAAACCAACGCATGCTCAAGAGGTAGCAGCGCGCCCTGCACTCTCGTGGACAGGGTGTGGGCCCCCTGATGCTGATTCTTTCGCCAGTATTTTTTATTATTTTCAAAACGTGTCTCCGTGGATTTTCAGGTCATTCCGAAAACTTTTATTTCTGCACAAAAATAACACCATGACAATTCTGCTGAAAACAGCGTCAGTCCGGGTTAGTTCCATTCAAATCATGCAAGTTAATGTCCAAAATAAGGGCAAAAGTGTTTGGAAAAATAGATACGTCGAAGACGTATCAGCCCCCTGCATTGAATATGCGTCCCTGTCTCCCAAACATTCCACGCCTATGATCTAGATGGCTTCGCTCCGCCGGGTGGAGGAGGCAGTGGATCTCCGCGTTTTGCCACACCATATTGCACCCTTGACTTGACGGCGCCGCCTTGCGGCCTCGTCTGTAGTTTCCGCGCCCATCCCCCTCACACCGCCCACCAAACTTACCGCCACCACGATCACCCATCGGAGTCGACGCAACAGATCGTGAGGAAGCAGATCCCACCATAACCTGAGCTAAAGAATGTTTGTCGCCGACGACCTTGCTCGGCTACCACTCGAACAAATCAGTGGGAGGATGGATCTGACCCACAGATAACCAAACAAGGATTTAAGGCGTGAATTGCTAGCTACGAGTATGTGGGATTCCCACATGCGGCTCCCTAAGAGCATCTACAACCGGGCATCCCATACCCCTCTCAAACGCCCAGGCAGATAGCTCGATCAGTAACCAGTCAAAAGAAACCGACCCAGACGAGCGCCTCAAACGACTGGCACCCCTCATATCCAGCTCAAATATGGGGTGCATATGGGCGGCCCGGCACATCCGCCACATCGGACTGACGGACAAGTCCCACTGGAAAACACCCAGAAACCCGACGGTCCAGTGGGGTGTGAACGCCGCGTGGCGCCGCCCTGGCTCGCCGCCCGAGCGCCAAAGTCCGGCTATTTAGGCCGGACGGCATCCCCCAGCCCTAGCCACATCCACCTCCTTCCTCTCCTAACTGCCAGCCCGAGCCCATCCACCTCTATCCCGCTCCACCTCACTCTCCCTATGCCTTCCGGCTTCGTCATGGCCCGGCAAAAGAAGACTACCTATGCTATGCTCACACCAGAGCACCGATTTCAGATTGAGGAGCAGATCCAGGAGAGGCACGCCGCCCGCATCGCCACCGACCTGCCTCCGGACTTGCCGGAGCCGAAGGAGGAGGCACCGAGCTTCGACATGGAGGACGTCCTGGCGGAGTTCGCAGTCACCCAAGCGGCGGAGATGTCGAGCAGCAGGCCATCCGCCTGTAGTCCATCCAAGATGAGGTCTATGTCGAGGCCAACCGGCAGTTCATCCGGCAGGAACATGTGGCGACCGACGCGCTTTTCGTCGAACTTGACACGGAGATGGAGGCAGAGGCCGTCCGCCTGCTGGAGTTGAAGAGGACCGACTCGGAGCCCGAGCAGGAGAGAACCAGGCTCGAACGTGGCGAACGAGACCTCCATGTCGTGTCGCCTCACTACCCGAATGGACATGGAATGGAGTCGTCCAGTTCTCCCGTCACGATACCGTGCTCCCCACCCAATGCTGTTCGAGATCGAGAGTAGCAGACGCGGCTTTCCATTTCTGTAAGCCTCGCCTCGAGGAAATTTCCTTGCACTCCTAGCACCTCGCGTCATCCACCGGACCGGAGGGAGTTCACTTATAGACCGCTCTCTCTGCCTCCCTCCTCGATCGCCCTCCCCTCCCCTGTTTCCCTCCCACCTCGCGCCCGCTGCACCTGCAAGAAAAGCCCCCCGCTCTCCCAACTCGCGCCGGCCATGGGAGCTCCCATGGCGCGCCTGCTCCTCCGCCTCGCTGTAGTGCTTGCTGCGCTGCTCGCCGCCGGGCAGGGGCAGCAGCTCTACTGCGAGCAGCCGTGCCCGCCGTGCCCGGGGTGCGCCGGCGAGACGGCGTGCCCTTCGCTGCCCAACTGCCCGGCCGATCCGTGCACCGTGGTGAGCAGCGCAAACTCCAACAGCCAGCCCGCGCCTGACGAGGACGGCGGCGGTCCGCATCAGAGGTTCCCTGCTTTCGGGAAAGCCAAGCAAGCGCAGCCCGGCAACACCTCCGACTCGGCCACGACCACCATTGCGTGCTGCGTTTGTTCGTGCCACGAGGGCAGGGCCACACCCTGCCCTACGATGAATTGCTCTGCCGCAGCCCGGCCATGCACCGGCAACGCCACCACCGCCCCGGCGACCAGCGACCACGGCGGCGGCGGACACCACCTCTCCGCCGGCGAGATCTGCGCCATGGTAGTCGCCGCGGCAGTACTCCTCTGGTCGCTGCACCCTCTCTTCTACTGCCTCACCGACCAGCTCAATCGCCGCCGCCGCCGCCGTCACCGTCACCGTCACCGTCGCGTTCACCGTCGCCGATCGCCGCCGCCGTCTTCGTCCTCCTCCTCCTCCTCGTCTGCGCCTTCATCGCCGGAGCGGGTGGAAGACTTGGAGGTGCAGCCCGAGGTGGAGGTGGAGATGGAGGAGCATGTACCGGTGCCAGACGGTTTCTACGTCGTGGCGCCGCCCTTCCGCGTCTAGGAGCCCTACGCTGGCGCCGGCGCCGACGAGGAGCTATGGTGCAAGATCATGCAGGTCCTTCCGATCCTTGTCTGAACCGTGCGTGATGGCCCGATCGTACGTGCGCCTACTCCGTTACCGGTAGTACTAGTATATACCCTGCCTGTTCGCCACTGCGTACCAGACTGCCACTACTTTATTTTATACTCCTACCTACGTACGTATATCCAGCTCGATCGCATTGTAAATACGTCGTGTCGTCTCAAGTCTGAACTAGTCTGTCAAGCTATCATGCACTGTCGAACTCGTGGTTATGTACATAAGGTCTGAACTCTGAGTATCATGCACACTGACATGGTTCCACATGTTCTGAGGAATCATTATATATTATATATGTGTGTGATCTACTAATGTTTGAGAAAATCGTTGTTTTTTACACGCATGATGTAGTTGAAAACTTCCTACACCTGAGTTTAAACACCTGTAGCTAAAAGATGCATTCTGAATCTTCAGTGCCAACTCGGCTTGATGATGAGCTCTAAAATTATAGCCTCTGTTGATATGATATGTCCTGGTCGCATCAAAAGCTGTGGAGGCTGCTATTTGAGCAAGTTGTGGTCTCATGGATCAAATGCTGTGGAGGCTGCTATTTGAGCAAGTTGTGGTCTCATGGATCAAATGGTGTGGAGGCTGCTATTTGAGCAAGACTCCACTTTTCTGTCTCTGGGTGCCAAGCAACACAATCAGCAACATCGAGAGATGGTAGTTTAATTTTTCATATCTCCAACGCATCAAAGGGATGGAAAATCTGATTGATGAGCTGTGTGTTCCACTCCTTTGCCTCCGGGAGAATTAACCGATTTACCCATCTCAGCCAGGATCTCCTCATAAAATTTGATATCTTGCCAATGCTTCGCAAGTGCTTCTGCTTCTTGAAGAGACATCCTTTCCTTAAGGGTGTGGCTAGGTCTCAGTCGACTGAGACTTAACCAAGTCTAAGTCAAGTGATATAGTATGCAAGAAGAAAAAAGAAAAACTGAAAAGAATTTTTTGCATAAATCTTCATGCAAAATCAAAGGAAGATACTATCGACTGAGACATAACGAAGTCTAAGTCGACTGAGACTTAGCAAAACTGTTTCCTTAACAGCTATAGCAGCAACACCATTATTGCCAGGAGACATATCACTTCCTTCACTTGTCAAATGGAGCCTATTGTTCAACCAAAGCATTAGTACCAGGAGACAGATCACTTCCTTCACTTCTCAAATGTAAGTATCTAGTATTTGGTAAGCATGGACCACTGCACAGGTTGAACAAAAACAGTGGAGTCAGCAATCACATTACCAAACAATATGTTAGCTAATGAGCAAACTAATCAGCAGTAATAAGTACTAGCAGAACCAAAAATCCTGTTGGCTTATTTGGCATCACTAAGTAGAACAGGTACGCGAGCATTGGTAACGGTAGCTCGAACCGGACGCTCAGAATGCAATTGGCGGCTGACAGAGAGCGTACCCGAAGCGCCCTGCCTTCTTCTTGCTGCCACCGCCGCGGGAGATGCTGGCCAAGTGGCCGTCGCTGTGGGCAGAGGCGGACCCGCGAGGACCCGGCGTCGTCGGCGTTCTGGATGAGGTCCTCCCGCAGCATCCCGCCGGCCCGGATCCCGGGCGATGGGGTGGGAGGGAGGCATTGGCGCGCTAGGGTTTGGGATGCCGCGCCGGGGCCGAGGTGGGGGGCTTTGGTCTTCGGCCGGTGTGTGTTCCGGTTGCGCCGACGGAGAGTGGGCGGTGGAGGAGTGGAGGCGGCGGTACTCTGGTTTGGCTGCTGGTGCGGGAGTGGAAGCGAGAAAGAGGCTGTGCTGGCTGATGAGTGGGACCCGCACGCCGGCGAAATGGCTTTCCTCCATTTTTGTTACCAACACATGTCCTCGGTGAATCGGGACGTGTCGGCCTCGGCCGCCTGGATGCATTCTGTTTCTGCTCTACATTTCGGATGGTACGTAATCAGTTTAAGAATTAGAGTAGAAAATATTCATGTGTCCAAAAACCGTAATAAGAAATATTTATGCTCCCTCCGTTCATAAATGTAAGATGTTTTAAAAAAAATGGATCTGATTCGGATATATATAGACGCTTTTAGTGTGTTTGTTCACTCATTTCGGCGAGTATGTAGTCCATATTGAAACATCCAAAACATTTTACATTTATGAACGGAGGGAGTAGTATGTATTAAGAATGTGAAAAAATAAACTCCGTGCACACTAAAACAATGTTCATGAGTGTGTTCAGACATGCTCTTGTAACGCAATGTACGACGCGGTTCCTCATTCTACTGTGACAGGGCGACCATGTTCCCTCAGTCCGCCGCCGAGCAGACCAGTGATTCCCTACCTCCCCGTTTGCTGCTCCGGCGGCGAGAGAGCGAGGGAACCCCGGATCTAGGCCCCGGCGTGTAGATAGTAGGGTTACCGGTCTTGGTGGCGTCGTTGAGTTGAGGATGACGGTGTCCGTTTTGAATAAGTGTGCCGCCGCTCAAACTCCTTCCCAACAAAGCTTTGGGCGGAGTTGGGGAGTGGTTGTAGTTGTGTGTTCTCGAATTTGTTGACCCGGTGAGTCTTGGTGGTTAGGGCATGGTTGGTGTGGTGGAGGCAACGACCTGCTTGGTGAGTTTTTGTCCCGTGTCTTCTTCTTCGTCACAGCGAGGTGGGCTCTAGCTTTGCTGTGGAGGTTCTGGGGTGGTGCCACGGTGCTATAGCGGCCGGCTGATCCGACCGCGTGTATAGGAGTTTCGAGCGTTCATATCGGAGATCAGGGTTTGGCTAGTGATGTCCGGGTGCTGGTCCTTTGGGCCTAAGCTCATTGACTTTCCGCCTGCCATGGAGGATCACGCGGCGATGACGGCGGCGCGCCAGAGACTCATTCTAGTGAGATTAGTTGTGTGGCTCTTTAGGGTCTTGTTGTAATTGTTTCCTTTGTGGAGTGCTGACTGTAATTGGCTGGGGCTTCTTCATAGATCTGAGAGACTTGCTCGTAGAAAAAGAGACAATCATAAATCATAAAAGAGATGGTGTTCCCAAAAAATTAGGCTTTTCAATAAGAAGTATTTGTCTATCTCATAACAAATGTTGATGTATTTTCCCGAAACAAAGAAAAATAGTTCGGTTATATAAGTACTTAAATATAAATGATAAATAGAAAATAGAAGTGAAAAATGAAATATAATCAAGAAAAAGACACAATCTCTTCTTCTACTCCTATCTCTACTATATATACTTAAAAAGATGCCTGATTCCCTGGTATCTATGTTTTTTGCCGAACTTGAAACCATTTTAAGCGCCTCACCTTTTATTTGACTTATCAAATGAAACTGTGCTTTATTTGATAAGTTAATATGTCTTACAAAATAAGTGATTATGAAATAAAATCCTAAAATTTATTTCGGTCCGTAAGTATGGGCAATCACATTAATATGGACAGTTAAATCGAAGACTAATGTACTAGAATATTTATATCTCATTGCAACACATGGACAACCATATAAAAAAACTTGTGGTTTTTCTTGAACACAGTACTGACATAGACGTTGATACATACGCACATATACTTACTATATGAACGCACGCACGCACATCCTACCCATATGAGCACCTCTGAAACACTGAGCCGACACATCATCTTGAGATTGACAAACTCAACGGGATCGTCTCCTCCTACTAAACGAACATCGTCAAAAGCTTCAAATAAATCAAGAAAAAAATGCGAGTATCAGTGTCAAGATTATGACTTGAATCCTGGTGGTCTGGTTCCACCACAAAGAACCTAAGGGCAACTCCAAAACGGGACGCATTTCATCCGCTCACGTAGGTTTGGGTCCGTGTGGACAGAGACCATGGCCCAACGTGACAACACATTTAGCTATTATATATGTTTCGTGTTTGTGGGGATGCAAATTCGTCCTCAAATTTGGCCCGGGTTTGCACCCACACGGACAGGAGACGAACGTGTCACACATCCACTCGTTGTCTGCCCCAGGCCCACGCGGCAGCCACCCAACGACCAGGAGTTGGTCCTTGTAAATGCCACACATGTTGGGGGGCACATCCGCGCCCACTCTACTCCCCCGCCACCAATAGTCAAAACCCTAGGCCACTGCCACCGCCCACCGCCGGCGCAATGTGTTGTAAGTGGAAGTGGACCCCTGGGAAGCATGACCACAAGGTCGGCTCCTCCTCGGGGCGGCGTCACGCTGCCCCATTCACCTTGACACTGCCGGGGGATGTGCCGATGTGGCAGGATCGCATGTACATCCCCATCGAGACGTGCCAAAGGTACTGGGAGGCGGCCATTTGAAAGTGCATGTGGCATTTAATAATATTTTGATGTGAAGTTGCTTATTCTTCTTATTCCTTCTGTTGCTTGTGCCAGTCTCCACCTCTTGCTGCTCCATCTGCTACTGCAACTCCATCCGTTGTTGTTGCTGCTCCATCTACGGGGCCTCCATCTCCATCAGAGGGAGGGGCAGCACTGGCACCACCCTATCGAGCTCATAGTCCAGGCGGAGTTGGTCGCGGTCCTGGTGCATGTACCAGCATGACCGCTGGAATGGGTCAGGGGAATCCCTGGCCTCCTCCATCGCCCACACCAAGTTCTCGATGAGTGGGCGGTGGAGGTCTGGCAATCGTGACCTCTCCTCATGTGTGGCCAGGTGCTGACCTCGCGCGCGTAGGAGAACAACTTGTTGTCGCCGCCGAAGATCTCTTGCAAAGCATGGTCCCATCCGAGGCCAAACGGCAAGGCGTGATGGAGGTTTTCTTGTTGTGGTTGCGGTTTGTGTGAAAGAGGGAAGTTGGATGGAGAGTCCGGTGGTTGTCTGTGCGAGTGAATGAATGCAGTGTGGACACTGGAGTTTTCTCGAAGAAGGAGAAATTGAACGAGGCGACAGTATATCGATCGAACGGCCGCTTGGGTGGGTTTGGAAATGAGCCGAGCGAACGCGCCAGCCCAGTTGACAAACAAGCCCACTAAACCTAAATGAGTGAACGCGCCGGCCCAACCCATCAACTTCATCACGAGCGCTGAAAAAAAAGACAGCCGCTAACACCGCGACGTCACTGCTGCGCGCTGGTTCGGGGTCGGCCACGTCAAAACAAGATCATTTTTTTTTACTTAGTGTTTTTTGTCACGATCAAATTTTTGGTTCGGAGCGAAATGGCATTTTTTTTTTACTAATCGTGGCACGAATGTGGTCTTTATGTGAATTAACTGGTGAGATTGAACTCATGCACATTTTTCTTATTTTGCTACTTTTGTAAATATATCTGTTGGTCAGCACGTGAATGCGCTGCTTTCATGCGAGCACCGGCCGCTACAAACCTGAGCACGTCATTTTAGTAAGGAATAATAAGAAGATGGGGTCCAAGCGGAGCTTTTTGGCCGGATAAGAAGAAGCCATGAGAGATGTGAGACGGCGACGTGGGGAGATGTGAGGAAGCTATGGAATGATTGCCGACCGTGCGTACCCTGCAGCTGCAGTGGGTCACTAGCAGCGATCGTCGTAGTGTCCTCCTGCCCTGATAGGCTCAGGGTACCCACCACCGTAACGATCATCTGCATGCCGTGGAACCTGTCAGAGTCAGAGCAAGCCAGGGGGTAGACCGGACCACCACGATAACCCACACTGTCACCACCACTGCTGTACCGCGTCCGCGTGTAAGCTGCTTGCATCTTTGGCTCAGCTCTGCCTCTTCACCGAAATGGTATCGACCATCCAACTCTAGTCTTTGCTGTCCATATCGTCGGCCGATAGCAGTCTCAACGGCCCGCCCGGCCGTGGGTCTGAAAACGACGTCCCAAACACAAAGCCAAACCCGCGGGGTGCCTCTCCAGCATCATCTGCACCTACTCAAGAACCAGCCCACACATACAGACCAAAGCAGCATGGTAAGCATCTTCCAACAAACGCGCGGAATCGGTTTTCATAGTTGCTGACATCAAATGTTGCTTCAGAAGCTATCCTTGAAATACCACTCCATGAGCACTACACAGCATGCAATTTCATGACGCACCACAAACAAATCTGGAACTTCATCCTCCCTTGCTTTTCATCACAAAATTTACCAACTGCTACCACGCAATGTAATGGATGCAACGACATCCCTTTTCCCTTAAAATATTCTTTTTTGTAGCCAATAAGATCAAGTTGCACACCAAAAACATGTTTTGCACCCAACTTAAGAAAAAGGTATGTTGAGATACATGACTATATGATGTGTTGAGATAGATGATCATGCATACAAAGATTGCAACCAGGGTATGGTGATTAGAGAAAACATGCTCCAGCGTACCCTAAGAAACTAGAAGCAGAAAACACAACAATTTTTTGGCCTAGGAACAGAGTATTGACACAAGAAATCCCGGCACTCATATCAAGATTCGTATGTGTAGAATTCTAGTTGCATAGATGGCACAAGATTTTGAATAAGTAACATGGTCACGTAATATTCAACACAACCAACCAAAACACACAGAAAATTCAATACAACCAACCAAAACACACAGAAAATATATTTATATATATTACGAGCCGATCAAATCAGTCAAACACGACAGACTAAAATATGTTCTCATGTTTCCATCAAACAACATACTGCTTCGGTTTATATATATAACTTACACCCTCTTTTAGTTTGATTGCTGTAAAAATTCAGGTTTGTGTTGTCTTTGCTTCGGTTGATCTGCAGCAGCATGGCAACGGCAATGGCATTGGTATGTCTGCTCTCTGGAGATCAGCACTCAGCAAGCCTGTCTGCTGCAGCTGCAAGATTCTATTATATGTTCATGATGCATGTTTAATCAACCATAATGTAATAGAACTAGGAATTGCATATACGTGACCGAAACTGACAATGCGCACGAAGATGCCATTGATAAGCACTGGACCAAGACTCCATTCCAATGTAGGCTGTTGTCGTTTCGGTAATCTTAGGTTAGATACTTGAGTGGATGAAACGGAGAGAAAGGTTAGCGTGTGTTTGTCCACCTTTCTCTTCATCTCTGTTTGGGCTTCAGACCGATTGAGTTTATGTTGTAGATTGACCCTTCGTAAATAAACCTTCATTTCTTTTGCTGAACTCTTACACTCATAATATTATCATACGGCAGTTTATTAGCTGGGACAAAGGAAAGCAGTAAAATCCACTTTTAAGTTTTAACTGAAATCTGTTCATGGCAACTTGGCCACTTGGTTCACAACTACACTTTCAACCATTAGGGTCCTTCCCAACCATCAGCATTGCAGAGAAGACAACAACCATATTAATTATTAAAAGGAAAGCAAGTCAGATGCTATTTAACTAAATC
This sequence comes from Aegilops tauschii subsp. strangulata, assembly GCF_002575655.3. Classification (NCBI taxonomy): domain Eukaryota; kingdom Viridiplantae; phylum Streptophyta; class Magnoliopsida; order Poales; family Poaceae; genus Aegilops; species Aegilops tauschii. The sequence goes on along the minus strand of NC_053036.3, from coordinate 631,263,969 downwards.
TATTCACGGCAACTTAGCCACTTAGCAGCAATTCATTTTCAAAACTACTATACAACAATTCCATATTTTCCTTAGGTCTAAGTAGCTCTCCACGACACTCACCTATCTGAGAGTGGCACTCATCATCTGCAGAGAACACATGAATCATATTTTAAATCTCAATCCAGCTCAGGTTCCTTCTCAACCATCACCCCTCTGACATTTTTTCATGTTGCGGTGAATTGTCAAAGATTCGAGATTGCAGGCTTGGAGACGAAAATTCAAGATTTTTTCATGTTGCGGTGAATTGTCAAAGATTTGAGATTGCAGGCTTGGAGACGAAAATTCAAGATTTTTTCATGTTGCGGTGAATTGTCAGGCCAAACGCAGTAAGGTCAGAGTACTTATGCGTAACGGTATTGAGCACTTTGACATTCAGCAAAAACTGGATATTGCAACACGGTACTTCAGTGATATTTTTGGCAATATTATTCAGCACTTGCCGACTGTCAACCTTGCTGATCTGCATCAGCAACACGTTAATTTATCTGGGCTAGATAGTGCCTTCACGTGGGATGAAATTTTCGACGCCATCAAAAGCTTCCCTAACAACCGTAGCCCCGGTCCAGATGGATTTATATATGAGTTTTTAAAGGCTAATCTGATGCTGCTCAAGGACGATCTGTTGAAGCTTTTCTCTGATCTATCCTAAAACAAACTATCGCTGGAAGGCATCAATAGAGCTTTCGTTGTTCTTATTTCCTAAAATGGAGATCAAAGATTTTAGGCCTATTGCCTTAGTACACATCATCATCAAAATAATAACCAAGGTGCTGACTAACCGGCTGCAGCGGATTATTCCGGATCTCATTGATGACATGCAGTCAGGTTTTACCAATGGCCGATCTATCGTGGAAAATTTCATTCTTGCTTCTGAAATGGTACAGGCAGCAATCAAGAGGAAGCTACTGATTATTGTCTTAAAACTCAATTTTCAGAAAGCGTTTGATACAGTTAAGTGGGAATGCTTATTCAAAGTGCTTGAACAAAGAAACTCCCCAACTAGTTGGATTAGGTGGGTTCAAAAATTGCTCCGAACCGCTCAGGCACAGGTGCTCATCAATGGTACGCCGGGTGCTCGTTTCTTGTTCAAGAGGGGTGTTAGACAAGGCGATCTACTATCGCCGTATCTCTTCATTCTTGTGTCTGACGTCCTCCAACAAATGTGTGTCCGGGCTTTCAACGACGGAGACCTTGTGCACCCTTTACAAAACCGTAGGCCTTTCCCAGTTCTCCAGTACTCGGATGACACGCTTTTGCTCCTGCTCGGCACTGCTGACCAAGCACGTAAAATCAAGCAGATTTTATCAGCCTTTTCTCAATTCTCAGGACTGGAGATCAATTATCACAAGGGCACGCTTGTGCCTATCAATATTGATGCAGACCCCGCCGCCGGAATCGCACACATACTGGGTTGTCCAGTCAGCTCCCTGTCCTGCGCATACCTAGGATTGCCTCTCTCCACCCGTAAGATTGACAGAAGACGGCCGGGTTGGATGCCAAATTTTTCTCTCATGGGGTGGCCGTTTGCAAATGGTAAATGCATTTCTTTCGGCCATTCCAGCATACTTTTTTTTTTAGAACGAAGGCTCGCGGAGAGCCCGGCTTTGAATTAACAAAGCCATCAACCGGCCAGGAAATACAGACACACACAAACCCCCACGACCAAACGATACAAGGGGACACTCTAGGAGGCTTACAACTCAACGGGTCGCACAAGCACAAAAAGAATACAGGAAAACAAAGCTCGAAGCTTGTCCTAGCCGAAGACTACAGCCAAACAGCCAACTAGGGATGAGGCACACACGAGCACGACGAGGACCTGCTTGCAACAGAGAGTGGTGAGTGAGCCCGACCAACACCCATTCCAGCATACTTCATGTCTTGCCTTTTGCTGCCCCATGAAGTCTTTCAGAAAGTTGATGTGCTGAGGGGTGCCTTCCTATGGAAAAACTCTCAAACAGTAAATGGCAGTCACTGTTTAGTAGCTTGTGAATGGGAGGCGTGTGTTCAACATTTCGCTTGTGAATATGTGATTCTACCAAGAGAGTTTGGATGATTGGGCGTCAGGGACCTTAAAGCACATAACAGCTCTTTGATCTGCAAGCTATGTTCAATTTTGCTGCAAGAGAGCGACTTGCCTTGTTGGAACTGGTTCAAAGTTCAAACACGCCTATGCAAGCCTCTTCAATCTGAACCGGCATCGGCTTGACACACCTACATGGAAAATATTCAAGTCAGGGATTCCAACTGTTATGAAAGCTACCAAATGCACACTTGGCGATGGCCGGAACATTTCATTTTGGTTTGACAATTGGTGCAGTGAACAACGGCTGATGGATTGCTTCCCGGTCCTATTTACCTTAATTTGCTTCTGACAAATATTGCTCTGTCCAGTCCCAATACACGGGAAACACTTGGACTCTGAAACTAAAACCGGTCCTGTCAGCTTCAGCAACTAATGAATTGCAACAACTGATGTTTCTACTGCAGCACTTCAGCCCAAGTACGGACGGGGACTCGAGAATTGGCCGGATCTTTGGAACTGCTGCAACTGTCAAATACTTTTACAAGCTCTTAACGTTCAGAGGTGTGGTATCTCCAGCTGCTCAATTATTTGGCTATCTACAATTCCTCTAAAATACAATCCTGTGGCTCGCATTCCGGGACGCCTAAACACCAAGGACGATGCTACCAAAAAGTCATGGACTCAAGATCCATGGTGTGGCATCTGCCCAGCCATTGAATCAGTTGAGCACATCCTACTCCATTGCAAAACGGCATAGTACATCTGGAATTGTCTACACCTGCAACACATCGCCGGCAGAGCATCTAGCCTGACGCAATTCGTCAATCACTATCAGTTTTTGGAAAAGGAGGGTCAATCACTATCAGTGGCCGATTGTTCTTGCTGCTTGCACTGTTAACCTCTGACACTGTAGAAATGAACCAGTTTTCAGAAACAAAGATCTGCCATCCAATTTGATTATGCAGCGCAATGGAGATAACCTGGAATTATGGACATGCAGGGCCAACACAGCTTCAGACAAAGCATCATTTGGAGCCTGGGCATGTCGTTTCAGAGGTTTTAGTTTAGATAGACGGGAGCGTTGTTCTGGCTTTTTTGTCTTTTGATTTTCGCAATTTTGTTCTTCGCTTTCTTCCTGTTGTCTTTGTTGCCTTTGGACTAAGACTGAGACCTAGGTCCTTGACTGTATTTTCACCTGGCCTTCACGGCCATTTTTTGAATATAAGGTAGAGATCGCTACCCTATTCATGGCAACTTAGCCACTTAACAGCAATTCATTTTCAGAGCTACTATACAACAATTCCATATTTCCCTTAGGTCTAAGCAGCTCGCCACGGCAGTCATCTATCTGAGAGTGGGTGACACTCATCATTTGCAGAGAACACATGAATCGTTTTTTTTTTAATCTCAATCCAGCTCAGCCCATGTTCCTTCTCAGCCATCACCCCTCTGACCTGTTTCCTAATTTTACCTACAACGTCCCATTTTCCTGCAGCAGCATAAAGGTTTGAAAGCAATACATGTGTGGACATATCATCTGTGGCTTGCGCTAGTGCCTGTTCAGCGTAGCAGAATTCTCCATAGTTCAGGAAGTTTCTTGGCAAATGGGGAGCTCCAACACTTCAAGTCTCGCTTTGGTATGGTGTAGAACACCAGATGGGCATGTTGGAGAGCACCATTTCAAGCATGCATATCAAGCAGGCTTCCGGAGGCACACATGCTCCCCTCATAACCACTTTTTACCACTTGAGCATGGGGCATCTCTCCTTGCTTAAGACCTGCAAACTCTGCTGTGGAGTTCAAAACACAGCTCAGAGAGAAGCCGTCAACCTTGTACCCTTCCTGAAGCATGCTAACAAAGTACTCCAAGGCCAATCCAGCTTCGCCCAACGAAGAATTGCCCGCAACCATCTCTGTCCACACAATCACATCTTTCTCCGGAAGGGAATCGAACAAAATGCATGCTGTCATGCTGAGCCCGGATCCCAGTTTGTAAAATACATATTGATCAGTGTATTGCTTAGGAATACACTGGTCTCAAGCCCAGCTTTGACCACTTCAGCATGAAGTGGCATTCCACCACGCATTGCAGGTAAAGCAGCAGACACCATAGCTACAAATGTATACTCATAAGGGGCAACGGGTTTGCCAAACCGCGCATCCTTGAGCCGTACAAAAGCCTCCATGGCACTCCATCCATCTGTGGTACCACAAAACCCAGCAATCAGAGTATCCAATGACACCAAGTTAGGTGTCCAGATCACAGCAGCTGCGTACATGCCAAGCAGCGCATTCTGCGGCGGTGTATCAGGATCAAGCTCCTCCGACTTGACCACCCAGCCGTGCAGCACACTGCCCCCGCGGCTATCCCTGGGGCGTGTGCACCCATTGAGCACCGACGAGAGCGTGCTCTCGGAGGATGCTAGCCCACCCATCACCATGCTGCAGAAGTGCCCCCCCTCCCCATGCTGCACAATTACCCCAAAGCACGCTCGAGGTAGCCGGACCGCACGCTGCAGTGCACCGCACAGTTCCATGCGACCACGTCCCGCGTCGCCATTTCGTCGAACACCTGGTTGGCGTCCTGCGGCGCCCCGCGCTCAGGGTACATCTGCAGCACGGCGGTTGGCACAATGCCGCTGGTGCGGAAGCCGAGCGCGGCCTTCGCGCAGCGCGCCGGCGGCGCAGAGGCTGGGCGCGGTGGCGCGGAGCCCGGCCGCGAGCATAGACAGTGACATGCAGTGGGATCCAAGGAATCAGAGACAAATGATGTTCGTCTTTTTTGTGAAGATGTCTATGCTGAGTGTCTAGTCCACCTTAATTTTGGTCGATAGAGTCTTACTACTTTGCCATATTACAATTCTGAATTACCATTAAAGTCTAATATCCTCCATAGCACTATAGCATCATGTTCTCTAATTTTTAAGGCCTCGCATTTAATTAGGTCTACAATTTAGAATTGTGTCATCCAATTTTGACTAGTCAACAATTTATTAAGGAGCTGCAATCAACTGGGATCTCCAATTTAAATTGAGTGATTCGATTTTTACCGGATCAAAAAAATTTCAAGAAGCTCTCTCATTCAATTTTTTAAATTTACTATCCCTCTTAATTTTTAAGTTTTTTCATATAATTGAGGTATTCAATTTTGAATTTGATTCATGATTTTGATCAAGTCAATAACTTTTAAAATCATAGGTAGCAACCGGTCTATAAACCAAATCATTCCCGCACACTCTCTCACCATCTAGAAAATAGAAGTGCCGCGTTTGCATTTGTCGCATCAATATAGTACATGTATCCATCGACACAGTAACTGCACCTTATCTTTTGAAATAGAGGGAGTAAAATAACTTTATAAAAGCGAGTGGTTTTTCTACACCCCAGGTGCACCCACGGTGCGCCGCGTAAGAAACGACCGCCGCCGAAGGGGCCCTCACCACCTGCCGCCCCCTCGCCACCCCATGTCCGAGGAGGACGGCCAGCACCACCGGACGCTACACGCTGAAGCAGGCGCCGGCCCACCAGCCATGGCCGCTGCCATGGATGCAAGGCACCTCGAGGAAGACCGATGCTACTAGATCCTCGCCGCCACCATCCTAGGTAGCCGCGCGGTGCACCGGCGGCCCCTCCGGTGGCGACGAGGAGGAGAGGCGGGGGAGGTGAAGCCGCCAGCGGTGGCTAGGGTTGGCCGCCGGTGTCGCCCCTGTTGGAGCGACGCGGGGGCAAGGGGGGTGTTTGTTTTACTCACTTTTACTTCGCCGTGTATTCTCTCATTGTCTTAATAACTTAATTTGTTTGCTTCATCTCCTCCCGTGTGTTATTTAGAGTTACTTTCTGTGATTTTAATTGATCCTTTTACAGCCTATATTATTTGAGTTTTTTTGCTACAACAGCATTAATGGACATTTACTTTATTTAACGTTTATTATATTGTTTCCATATATACTCCCTCCGTCCCAAGATTATTCTCGCGCACGCAGCGGAGTGGTCATTTTGCGAAAATGCCCTTGTACTTTCAAAGCTCTAAAGAAAAAGGCCCCCGTCTCCTTCCTTCCTCATCCGCCTGTTGCCCGCGCATCGTCACGGCCAGCCGCCCGTCGCCCGCGCGTCGCCACAGCCAGGAGCAGATGCATACGTTATGAACGTTTGACAAACTCGGTATGATGACTACATAATAGTTTAGTGCACCATGCTTTACGGCTTAGAAACCGAGACTTCAAAAACGTTTTGAACGCGATGGAGCATATGAGATGTTCCAAGAGCTGAAATTGGAATTTCAGACTCATGCCCGTGTCGAGAGGTATGAGACCTCTGACAAGTACTTTGCCTACAAGATGGATGAGAATAGCTCAGCTAGTGAGGATGTGTTCAGAATGTCTGGGCACTACAATTGCTTGAATCAAGTGGGAGTTAATCTTCCAGATAAGATAGTGATTGACAGAGTTCTCTAGTCACTATCACCAAGCTACTAGAACTTCGTGATGAACTATAATGTGCAAGGGATAACGGAAAAGATTCCTAAGCTCTTCGCGATGCTGAAATCAGCGAAGGTAGAAATCAAGAAAGAGTATCAAGTGTTGATGGTTAACAAGACCACTAGTTTCAAAAAAAAATGGCAAAGAAAAAGAAAGGGAACTTTAAGAAGAATGACAAGCAAATTGCCACTCCCGTGAAGAAGCCCAAAGCTAGACCTAAGCCTGAAAATGAGTGCTTCTACTTCAAAGGGAATGATCACTGGAAGCGGAACTACCCCAAATACTTGGCGGATAAGAAGGATGGCAAAGTGAACAAAGGTACATTTGATATACATGTTATTGATGTGTACTTTACTAGTGTTCATAATAACCCCAGGGTATTTGATACCGGTTCAGTTGCTAAGATTAGTAACTCAAAACAGGAGTTGCAAAATGAACAGAGACTAGTTAAGGGCGAGGTGACGATGTGTGTTGGAAGTGATTCCAAGGTTGATAAGATCACCATCGCACACTTCCTCTACCTTCTGGTAGTGCTGGACCTAAATAAATGTTATTCGGTGTTTGCGTTGAGCATGAATATGATTGTATCATGTTTATTGCGATATGGTTATTCATTTTAAGTCAGAAAAATAATTGTTGTTCTGTTTACATGAATAAAACCTTCTATGATCATACACCCAATGCAAATGGTTTATTGAATCTTGATCGTAGTGATACACATATTCATAATATTAATGCCAAAAGATGCAAAGTTGATAATGATATTGCAACATATTTGTGACACTGATGTTTAGGTCATATTGGTGTAAAACGCATGAAGAAACTCCATGCAGATGAGCTTTTGGAATCACTTGATTATGAATCATTTGATACTTGCGAACCATGCCTCATGGACAAGATGACTAAAACTCCATTCTCCGGAACAATGGAGCGAGCTAATGACTTATTGGAAATAATACATACTGATGTATGTGATCCGATGAGTGTTGAGGATCGCTGCGGGTATCGTTATTTTCTGACCTTCACAAATGATTTGAGAAGATATGGGTATATCTACTTAATGAAACACGAGTCTGAAACATTTAAAAAGTTCAAGGAATTTCAGAGTGAAGTGGAGAATCATCATAACAAGAAAATAAAGTTCTACGATCTGATCGCGGAGGTGAATATTTGAGTTACGAGTTTGACCTTCATTTAAAACAATGTGGAATAGTTTCACAACTCACGCCATGTGGAACACCACAGCGTAATGGTGTGTCCGAATGTCGTAACCGTATTTTATTAGATATGGTGCGATCTATGATGTCTCTTAACGATTTACCACTATCGTTTTGGGGTTATGCATTAGAGACAACTGCATTCACGTTAAATAGGGCACCGTCTAAATCCGTTGAGACGACACCGTATGAACTGTGGTTTGGCAAGAAACCTAAGCTATCATTTCTTAAAGTTTGGGGTTGCAATGCTTATGTGAAAAAGCTTCAGCCTGATAAGCTCGAACCCAAATCGGAGAAGTGCATCTTCATAGATACCCAAAAGAAATTGTTGGGTACACCTTCTACCACAGATCCGAAGACAAGGTCTTTGTTGCTAAGAATGGATCCTTTCTAGAGAAGGAGTTTCTCTCGAAAGAAATGAGTGGGAGAAAAGTAGAACTTGATGAGGTAATTGTACCTTCTCTCGAATTGGAAAGTGGCTCATCACAGAATACCGTTCCTGTGATGCCTACACCAACTGGAGAGGAAGCTAATGACGATGATCATGGAACTTCAGATCAAGTTACTACTGAACCTCTTAGGTCAACCAGAGCACGATTGGCACCAAAGTGGTACGGTAATCCTGTTCTAGAAGTCATGTTACTAGACCATGGTGAACCTACAAACTATGAAGAAGCTATGATGAGCCCGGATTCTGATAAATGGCTTGAGGCCATGAAATCTGAGATAGGATCCATCTATGAGAACAAAGTGTGGACATTGGTGGACTTGCCTGATGATCGGCAAGCCATTGAGAATAAATGGATCTTCAAGAGGAAGACGAACGCTGATGGTAGTGTTACTATCTACAAAGCTCGACTTGTCGCAAAAGGTTTTTGACAAGTTCAAGGTGTTGACTACGATGAGATTTTCTCACTCGTAGCAATGCTTAAGTCTGTCTGAATCATATTGCCACATTTTATGAAATCTGGCAAATGGATGTCAAAACTGCATTCCTTAATGGATTTTTTAAATAAGAGTTGTATATGATGCAACCAAAAGGTTTTGCCGATCCAAAGGTGCTAACAAAGTGTGCAAACTCCAGCGATCCATCTATGGACTGGTGCAAGCATCTTGGAGTTGGAATATACGCTTTGATAAGGTGATCAAAGTATATGGTTTTATACAGACTTATGGTGAAGTCTGTATTTACAAGAAAGTGAGTGGGAGCTCTGTAGCATTTCTGATATTATATGTGGATGACATATTATTGATTGGAAATGATGTAGAATTTCTGGATATCATAAAAGGATATTTGAATAAGAATTTTTAAATGAAAGACCTTGGTGAAGCTGCTTACATATTGGGCATCAAGATCTATAGAGATAGATCAAGACACTTGATAAAACTTTCAATGAGAACATACATTGACAAGATTTTGAAAGGAGTTCAAAATGGATCAGTCAAAGAAGGAGTTCTTGCCCGTATTGTAAGGTGTGAAGTTGAGTAAAGACTCAAAACCCGACCACGGCAGAAGATAAAGAGATAATGAAAGTCATTCCCTTTGCCTCAGCCATAGGTACTATAAAGTATGCCATGCTGTGTACCAAACCTGTTGTGTACCTTGCCATGAGTTTGGCAAGGGGGTACAATAGTGATCCAGGAAAAGATCACTGGACAACAGTCAAAGTTACCCTTAGTTACCTTAAAGAGGACTAAGGAAATGTTTCTCGGTTACGGAGGTGATAAAGAGTTCGTCGTAAAGAGTTACGTCAATGGAAGCTTTGACAGTGATCTAGATGACTCTAAGTCTCACTCTAGATACGTATTGAACGTGGGAGAAATTAGCTAGAGTAGTTCCAAGCTGAGCATTGTAGACATAAAAGTTTGCAAAATACATACGGATCTGAATGTGGCAGACCCGTTGACTAAACTTCTCTCATAAGCAAAACATGATCACACCTTAGTACTCTTTGGGTGTTAATCATGCGATGTGAACTAGATTATTGACTCTAGTAAACCCTTTAGGTGTTGGTCAAATGGCGATGTGAACTATGGGTGTTAATCACATAAAGATGTGAACTATTGGTGTTAAATCACATGGCGATGTGAACTAGATTATTGACTCTAGCGCAAGTGGGAGACTGAAGGAAATATGCCCTAGAGACAATAATAAAGTTGTTATTTTATATTTCCTTATATCATGATAAATGTTTATTATTCATGCTAGAATTGTATTAACCGGAAACTTGATACATGTGTGGATACATAGAAAAAACACCGTGTGCCTAGTAAGCCTCTACTAGACTAGCTCGTTAATCAAAGATGGTTAAGTTTCCTAAACATAGACACGTGTTGTCATTTGATGAACGACATCACATCATTCCCATCCGTTAGCTTAGCATATTGATCGTTCAGTTTTATTGCTATTGCTTTCTTCATGTCAAATACATATTCCTTCGACTATGAGAATATGCAACTCCCGGATACCGGAGGAATGCCTTGTGTGCTATCAAATGTCACAACGTAACTAGGTGATTATAAAGATGCTCTACAGGTATCTCCCAAGGTGTTTGTTGGGTTGACATAGATCGAGATTAGGATTTGTCACTCTGAGTATCGGAGAGGTATCTCTGGGCCCTCTCGGTAATGCACATCATAAGAAGCCTTGCAAGCAAAGTGACTAATGAGTTAGTTGCGGGATGATGCATTATGGAACGAGTAAAGAGACTTGCCGGTAACGAGATTGAACTAGGTATGAAGATACCGTCGATCGAATCTCTGGCAAGTAACATACCGATAACAAAGGGAATAAGTATGTTGTCATTACGGTTTGGCCGATAAAGATCTTCGTAGAATATGTAGGAACCAATATGAGCATCCAGGTTCCACTATTGGTTATTGACCGGAGAGGTGTCTCGGTCATGTCTACATAGTTCTCGAACCCGTAGGGTCCGCACGCTTAACGTTCGATGACAATTTTGTATTATATGAGTTATGTGATTTGGTGACCGAATGTTGTTCGGAGTCCCGGATAAGATCACGGACATGACGAGGAGTCTCGAAATGGTCGATAGGTAAAGATTGATATATAGGACGATAGTATTCGGACACCAAAAGTGTTCCGGGGTGTATTGGGTACATATCGGAGTACTGGGGGGGGGGGTGTTACCGAAACGGGGGAATATTGGGCCTTATGGGCCATAGGAGGGGATCACACCAGCCCACAAGGGGTGCCCCCCCTAAGGAAGGAGGCCGAATAGGAGAAGGAGGAGGGGGTTCGGCCCCCTTTCCTTCCTCCTCCCTCTCTTCCCTTTTTCCCACTTTCGGTAAAAGGAAATGGGGGGGGGGGGGGGGGAGGGGGCGAACAGGAATAGGGCCCCCAAGTAGGATTCCTCCTACTTGGGGCGCCCAAGGCAGCTCCCTTCCCCCTCGCATCTATATATACATGGGGAGGGGGCACCTAGAAGACACACCAACAATTGTTAGCCGTGTGCGGCGCCCCCTCCACAGTTTACGCCTCCGGTCATATCTTCGTAGTGCTTAGGCGAAGCCCTGCGCGGATCACTTCACCATCATCGTCATCACGCCGTCGTGCTGGCGGAACTCTCCCTCGACACTTTGCTGGATCAAGAGTTTGAGGGACGTCATCGAGCTGAACGTGTGCAGAACTCGGAGGTGTCGTACGTTCGGTGCTTGATCAGTCGGAACGAGAAGAAGTTCGACTACATCAACCGCGTTGTCAAACGCTTCCGCTTTCGGTCTACGAGGGTACGTGGACAAACTCTCCCCCTCTTGTTGCTATGCATCTCCTAGATAGATCTTGCGTGAGCGTAGGAATTTTTTTGAAATTGCATGCTATGTTTCCCTACACTCTCAGCCACTCATTTCTATCTCACAAGACGCATCTCCTCTCTTTCTTCCCCACCTACTTTTTGGCTGCTCAGATGCAGTCGCCGGCGATGACGGGGTGACTACCACGGGTGCTATGAGGCCACCATGGGTGCTACGAGGGCACCACCGGTGCCGGCCTCGGCGGCCATCGGCGCCGTGAGCAGAGCAGCAGCACATGCGTGCAGAGATAGGAAGTGGATGCAGCTGGGGGGGGGGGGGCTGAGCTTCTGCGATGAGGTGCCATGACTTGATGCAATCGACGGCTACTAGATTTGTACCCCCATGTTGGTGGAGCTGCAACTGCGGCGACGAGGAGCTGCATTCGACGATGATTTTTGCTGGAAGTAGCTCTTTTGTTTGCTACAATCGACACATATTTTTTGTGATGAGATTATTTAGCTGGAACCATAATTATTTTTTGTTGGAGCTGGCTTTTTTTGTTGCTACAATCAACTACTAGTGTTTTTGCTGCTGAGAAATTTTTGCTGGAACCAGTGATTTGTTTTGCTGGAACTGTCTTTTCTTTTTGCTACAATGAACCTTTTTTAGATTTGTTCATCTGAGAGTATTTTTGCTGGAAACATCTTTACTACCACCGTAGCCTGCTTTTGCTGGAACCAACATTTTTTAAAGGATCCAATGGGCAGGGAAGCAGAGCTACCTTGGGTAATTTTGTTGCGAGCCTCGATGGAGAGCATCGGCGGCGAGCCTCGACGGCAAGCATTTTTTGCTACCACCGTAGTCTAATTTTGCTACCATCATAGTCTGTTTTTGTTGCGAGCGTCGACTGCAAGCTTCAACGACGAGCGTCGACGGCGGGCACGACAACAACTGTCAACGGAGAAGGCAAACATGGGAGGGTGGACGAGCGCAGCGCGACGCGACAGCGAGATGCGGCCGCCATGTGCCTATTTGTTTTTTCTCAAATCTTGTCCATGATGAAAAAAAAGATGGGAAGGGATCTATGCGGGGCTGCATCTGACGGCTAGGGCGCGATCGGCCCAAATTTGGGCCGGCGCGCCCGCGCCTAGCGTTGCCTTTCCCTCCGTCCCAAGATTTTTCTCGCGCAGGCAGTAGAGTGGTCATTTTGCAAAAATGCCCTTGTACTTTCAAAGCTCTAAAGAAAATGGCCCCCGTCTCCTTCCTTCCTCATCCGCCTGTTGCCCGCGCATCGTCACGGCCAGCCGCCCGTCGCCCGCGCGTCGCCACAGCCAGCCGTCTTCCCGAGAAGGTCCTGCACCGCCCACGAGCAGGTCCTGATCCCGCTGATGAGCTCGCCCAGGAGCAGGACCTCCGCCGCCCGCCCACGAGGAGGGCCTCCGCCGCCCACCCACGAGCGGGACCTCCGCCACCGATTCCTTCGCCCACCGACGCGGCGCTGGTCCACTTCGCCCACGATTCCGCCGCCCACTTCTGCCACGCTGGTCTCCGCACTGATCCGCTTCGGCCACCGGCTGCTGCAGGCGGTGGGGTGGGCGACGCCTCTGCTGCCCCTGCGGCTGGTGGTGACCTACTCCGACGCCCGGATCCCCGCCCCCATCTCTGCTGCTGAGAGATAGTACTCTTTGATCCTGACAATTTGAAAATTCAGTTAGCTGAGTTTTTTTTTTTGCGAATACAGTTCGCTGAGTTGTTGCCGTCAATTTCATTGTATATTTGAAAATTCAAGCAATTACTATACGTTCAGTTCACTCAATTTCATTATAGCAGCACGTTGTGGGTAAATTTGTGTAGAGATTCAGAACCAAGCTTCTGAAATTTGGGCTTCCAATAAAAAAGACAGAGGTCCAGAATTTAGAAATTATCACGATAAACCAATTCGACATTCATGCTTTAAAGCTTTTTTTGGATTCAGAGTTTCAGACAAGTCCTGGTCTAATGGTTGTGAAATTTACCAGCTTGTGAGTGACTTGTGAGCATTTACATTGTAGCCTGCAATGAAACATGTTTGCCGATGACTGCCACAAGAAAAGTGGGATCAAGGACTGAACTCATATCATCATCGGCGACATGTGAATGATTGTGTTCAGAGCAAAAAACATAATAGTTATAACCCACCTATGTTTTGTTCAGAATGTGTTCTGAACAAAAAAAAACAGAATGTGTTCTGAAGAAAAGCGTGATCAAGGACTGCCTATGGAGTAGATTTGTGAAGAAGAATGTAATAGACTGTAAAACAGAATGGTTTAAATAATGAATATTCAGGATCGATAACAATCAGTTCTTTAGGTATTCAAATACTATTCCAAATGGTTATTAGTAAAGAAAAGTGAAATGTATCCTTAAACATGAGACATGTATCCAGCTTGGTCAATTTGCATTGAAGAACACAACAGAAGTATGGACGAAAATTTCTAGTTACCAATGCTTAACTAGTGTGCTCAAACATCAGCAAGTCAATACTTGCTCTCATTTTAAGTTCTGGTTATGGTACAAACTTCTAATCTTCATGCTAACTGGAGTAGTTTGCATCACACCTAATCTTGCTAATCTTCTCATTTTAAGTCAATACTTGCTCTCGTTTTAAGTTCATTTCCTTTTTTTATCATATTGCTTGATGGCCATTTAGACAGCATCAGCACCCATTTAAACAGCTTGCAACCAAGGGTAATATGCCACTTATCATATCGGCCAAATTCCATATCACTGAAAATATGTCGCTAACTGGAGTAATATGCCACTTATCATATTGGCCAAATTTCAAGGAGTCATGTTACTTTATTTCATAATGGAAGTCTGTGGAGTCATATCACTTTATTTCAAAGAGAAGGCATCCCCTTGATGCAAGAACAACAAAACAGTGCATGGATGTAAGAAAAATACAAACAGTCCCAGATTTTGAAACTTCCCCCAACCCTGGTCCATCTAAAATTTGTTAGTGTTCATCCTCAGCTTCAGAACAGAAGAGTTCATATCCCAGCAACTATAGGAATACTCCACCATGATCAGAACATGACCACAACACCATCAAAATTTTAACTGAAATTATCAGAACATGACCACAACTACAGGAGATGAACATTCAGCACATCAGAAGATGGACATGCTTTATCTGAATCTGCATAAATTAAAAAATCTGAATCTGCATAAATTAAAAAGGTGGACACACTGTTTATGGTCTGTTGCTTGCCCCTGATGTGCCACAGAGACAATTTACTGTCAATTTGTGTTTCCCGTCTTTCTCTACAGAGACAAGAATTTGTCTCTCTACTGTAAATTAAACCTCTGGTCTGCTGCTTGCTCCTGATGTGCTATAGAGCCTTCATATACACAGTGAACGAATTGAAGTTCAGAACTCGTTCAGCCATGAAAATTGAATGAAATTTAGAAATGCAGCTTTGCACAATGAATTTATCTAAATGAAGCCTTCATGTACACAATATATTTATCTAATCAGCAATGCAGCATTGAGCCTTCAGTACATGAAAATTTACTGTTAGTTTTCAGCAATGCAGCATTGAGCCTTTATGTGCACAGTGAACAAATTGAAGTTCTGAAATTAAGAAGCAGAAACTGGAAGATGGCAGGAGAAGTGGAAAAGGGGTACCTTTTTACTGGGGCGAGCTCAGCGGTGAGCTCCTCCACCTTGAGCTCGTAGCCGTCCGCGGAGTGGACCGTGCTTCCCAGTGATGCGTTGATGGGTCTGCAGTCCCTGCCGAACCTGTACAGAGAGGTCACGTCGTACTGGAGCTGGATTGCCTGGTGATTGGCCGGGAACTCCAAGCTGATGCGCCGGGGAGATCACCCCTGTTTGGACTGTTACAGAAATTAGATCTGCATTAGTAGGTTTTGCGTCATACGTACAGAATATCTAGTGTGGGGAGAAGATGCAACGCACTGGCACATGAAATCGCTGCGTATGCCAGAAGAGACGGTGATTCGTTCAGGATCGCGGGTAGCTTCTGAAGCAACATTTGATGTCAGCACCTATGAAAACAAACCCCACGCGTTTTGTTGGATATTGCCGGCTGTAGTCTTCATGCGCTGTTTTTGCTATGTTTGAAGATTCTCGTGAGCTTATCTAGCAGAGCAGCACGCCGGTGTTCCAGACCTGAGAATGCTGCTCTTGTTTGGCTTCCAGAAGAACAACTCACTAATTTATGGTGAAAATTTAGTTGATGGATCCAACCAATGAACTGGTTTATATTTTTAGACATTACGTGATATGATATGAGTGGAGGGTCACAAACCTTGGGGCACACTTGGTTGGTAACCACTTTCTGCTTTCGTGCCAATTGAAGTTGCTTGCTTCTCAGTTAGTAGTTTGCTGCAGTTAGTTCACCTGATATGAGATGTACCATTGGGATCCAACCAAACACAACAGGATTATCCATGTTATTATTTACTGATTTTCTCCGTCCTTTACTCAACGGTGAATTCAAAGTGCAGATTTCCAGTCTCTTGTCTTGCGTGTTTATAAGCTGCTGATATGTGCTACGGTAGCACCAAACAAACTATATATGACTTGAATTGTTGTGGTAAAGGAATCCATGTTATTATTTACTGGTCGTTGAATTGGAAGGAAGGTTGGCAGATGCATGCTTACCATTCTGGGTTGCTCTGTATGTGTGGGCTGGTTCCTGAGCAGGTGCAGATGATGCTGGAGAAACATGCACCGCGGGTTTGGCTTTGGGACGTCACTTTCAGATCCACGACCGGGCAGTTGAGAGAGACTACTATCGATGATATGGACAGCAAAGAGCTGGATGGTCATAACATTTCAGTGAAGAGGCAGTGGTGGAGCCATGGAGAGGGTCCTCTGGCTTGCTCTGGGCACGGCACTGGGCGGCGGCTGTTCTGGGTGATTCCCTTCCAGTCCAGGTTGAATGGTGGCGGTGGCGGGGGAGACCGAGTTATAGGTTCTGCGACACATGATCGTTATGGTGGGTACCGTGAGCCTACTGACAGCAGAGCCTGTAATTTCGGCCATTTTTTACCAGTGTTTAGTGCCTGATGAACCTTTGTTTTTTTTTTTCAGTTTGCATTCTTGTCATTCTCCAGCCTATTGCTTTTCATTTCACTTTAGAAAGTATATATATGTTCCAGCCCATGTGTCAAACGCACTCGCCCGATGGAACCCATAGAGAGAGGAGGAGAGGAAATTAAACGGAGAAGAGACATGCCATGGGCCACAGTAAATACGACCAGTCCAGAATGGGTTACAAGCGGTACAACATGGATGCCTTTAGTAGCAGCACCGTCATCATGGATGGATTCGATCGATGGTCAGGCGCCCGCTCCATGTTGTGGAAAGTGGATGCACTTGATTGCGAGAGGAATGGAAGAAAGGGTCGTGACGTAGAGTTTGTCCAAATCATTTTGGGGTCCGGGGCGATGTAAAATAACTATTTCTTATACTGAACTTTTATACATATTCTAAACTAAGTGATCATATTATAATTTTAATTAATACAATTTTATTACTTAATCACATAACAATGTTTTCAAATAATATATTCATTATTACACAATTGTAATTTATATCAATGAAATTTTTGTAGGGGAACGTAGTATTTCAGAGAAATTCATACGATCACGCAAGATCTATCTAGGAGAAGCATAGCAACGAGTGGGGAGAGTGTGTCTACGTACCGTCGTAGACCGAAAGCGGAAGCGTTTAGTAACGCGGTTGATGTGGTCGAACGTCTTTGCGATCCAACCGATCCAAGTACCGAACGCACGGCACCTCCGCGATCTGCACACGTTCAGCTCAGTGACGTCCCTCGAACTCTTGATCCAGTTGAGGCCGAGGGAGAGTTTCGTCAGAACAACGGCATGGTGACGGTGATGATGAAGTTACCGGCGCAGGGCTTCGCCTAAGCACTATGACAATATGACCGATGTGTGTTTCTGTGGAGGGGGGCACCGCACACAGCTAAAAGATCAACTTGCCTGTTGTGCCTTTGGGGTCCCCCTGCCCCCGTATATAAAGGAGGGGAGGAGGAGGCCGGCCAACAAGGGGCGCGCCAGGGAGACGGGAGCGTGCAGACCCTACGGGTTTGAGAACTATGTAGACATGACCGAGACACATCTCCGGTCAATAACCAATAGCGGAACCTGGATGCTCATATTGGCTCCTACATATTCTACGAAGATCTTTATCGGTCAAACCGCATAACAACATACGTTATTCCCTTTGTCATCGGTATGTTACTTGCCCGAGATTCGATCATCGGTATCATCATACCTAGTTCAATATCGTTACCGGCAAGTCTCTTTACTCGTTCCGTAATGCATCATCCCGTGAATAACTCATTAGTCACATTGCTTGCAAGGCTTATAGTGATGTGCATTACTGAGAGGGCCCGGAGATACCTCTCCGATACACGGAGTGACAAATCCTAATCTCGATCTATGCCAACCCAACAAACACCTTCGGAGACATCTGTAGAGCATCTTTATAATCACCCAGTTACGTTGTGATGTTTGATAGCACACAAGGTGTTCCTCCGATATTCGGGAGTTGCATATCTCATAGTCAGAGGAATATGTACAAGTCATGATGAAAGCAATAGCAATAAAACTAAACGATCATTATGGTAAGCTAAAGGATGGGTCTTGTCCATCACATCATTCTCTAATGATGTGATCCCGTTCATCAAATAACAACGCATGTCTATGGTCAGGAAACTTAACCATCTTTGATTAACGAGCTAGTCTAGTAGAGGCATACTAGGGACACTTTGTTTTGTCTTTGTATTCACACATGTACTAAGTTTCCGATTAATACAATTCTAACATGAATAATAAACATTTATCATGGTATAAGGAAATATAAATAACAACTTTATTTTTGCCTCTAGGGCATATTTCCTTCAGTCTCCCATGCACTAGAGTCAATAATCTAGTTCACATCGCCATGTGATTTAACACCAATAGTTCACATCACCATGTGATTGTTGGAGATATGCCCTAGAGGCAATAATAAATGGTTATTATTATATTTCTTTGTTCATGGTAATTGTCTATTATTCATGCTATAATTGTATTGTCCGGAAATCGTGATACATGTGTGAATACATAGACCACAACCTGTCCCTAGTAAGCCTCTAGTTGACTAGCTCGTTGATCAACAGATAGTCATGGTTTCCTGACTATGGACATTGGATGTCATTGATAACGGGATCACATCATTAGGAGAATGATGTGATGGACAAGACCCAATCCTAAGCATAGCATAAAAGATCGTGTAGTTTCGTTTGCTAGAGCTTTTCCAATGTCAAGTATCTTTTCCTTGGACCATGAGATCGTGCAACTCCCGGATACCGTAGGAGTGCTTTGGGTGTGCCAAACGTCACAACGTAACTGGGTGACTATAAAGGTGCATTACGGGTATCTCCGAAAGTGTCTGTTGGGTTGGCACGGATCGAGACTGGGATTTGTCACTCCGTGTGACGGAGAGGTATCTCTGGGCCCACTCGGTAATGCATCATCATAATGAGCTCAATATGACTAAGGCGTTAGTCACGGGATCATGCATTGCGGTACGAGTAAAGAGACTTGCCGGTAACGAGATTGAACAAGGTATTGGGATACCGACGATCGAATCTCGGGCAAGTAACATACCGATTGACAAAGGGAATTGCATACGGATTGATTGAATCCTCGACACCGTGGTTCATCCGATGATATCATCGTGGAACATGTGGGAGCCAACATGGGTATCCAGATCCCGCTGTTGGTTATTGACCGGAGAGGCGTCTCGGTCATGTCTGCATGTCTCCCGAACCCGTAGGGTCTACACACTTAAGGTCCGGTGACGCTAGGGTTGTAGAGATATATGTATGCGGAAACCCGAAAGTTGTTCGGAGTCCCGGATGAGATCCCGGACGTCACGAGAGGTTCCGGAATGGTCCGGAGGTAAAGATTTATATGTGGGAAGTCTTATTTTGGTCGCCGGAAAAGTTTCGCGCTTTATCGGTATTGTACCGGGAGTGCCAAAAGGGGTCCGGGGGTCCACCAAGGGGGTCCACCAGCCCCGGGGGGGCACATGGGCTGTAAGGGGTGCGCCTTGGCCTATATGGGCCAAGGGCACCAGCCCCAAGAGGCCCATGCGCAAGAGATAAGAAAGAAGGGAGAGTCCTAAAGGGGGAAGGCACCTCCGAGGTGCCTTGGGGGGGAAGGACTCCCCCCTGGCCGCACCCTTCCTTGAAGGAAGGGGCAAGGCTGCGCCCCCCCCCTCTCCCTTGGCCCTATATATAGTGGGGGGAAGGGAGGGCAGCAAGATCTAAGCCTTGGGCGCCTCCCTCCTCCCCTGCAACACCTCTCTCTTTCTCGCAGAAGCTCGGCGAAGCCCTGCCGGAGACCCGCTACATCCACCACCACGCCGTCGTGCTGTTGGATCTCCATCAACCTCTCCTTCCCCCTTGCTGGATCAAGAAGGAGGAGACGTCGCTGCACCGTACGTGTGTTGAACGCGGAGGTGCCGTCCGTTCGGCACTCGGTCATCGGTGATTTGGATCACGGCGAGTACGACTCCGTCATCCACGTTCATTGGAACGCTTCCGCTCGCGATCTACAAGGGTATGTAGATCCACTCCTTTCCCCTCGTTGCTAGTAGACTCCATAGATGCATCTTGGTGAGCGTAGGAAAATTTTAAATTATGCTACGATTCCCAACAGTGATTAGTTCACATCGCCATGTGACTAATACCCAAAGGGTTTTACTAGAGTCAATAATCTAGTTCACATTGCTATGTGATTAACACCCAAAGAATACTAAGGTGTGATCATGTTTTGCTTGTGAGAGAAGCTTAGTCAATGGGTCTGCCACATTCAGAGCCGCATGTATTTTGCAAAATTTCTATGTCTACAATACTCTGCATGGAGCTACTCTAGCTAATTGCTCCCACTTCCATTATGCATCTAGATTGAGACTCAGAGTCATCCGGGTCGGTGTAAAAGCTTGCATCGGCGTAACTCTTTACAACAAACTCTTTATCACCTCCATAACCGAGAAATATCTCCTTGTATCACTAAGGATAATTTTGACCGCTGTCCAGTGATCCACTCCTGGATCAATATCGTACCCCCTTGCCAAACTCATGGCAAGGTACACAATAGGTTTGGTACACAGCATAGCATACTTTATAGAACCTATGGTTGAGGCATAGGGAATGAGTTTCATTCTCTTTCTATTTTCTGTTGTGGTCGGGTTTTGAGTCTTACTCAACTTCACACCTTGCAACACAGGCAAGAACTCCTTCTTTGACTGTTTCATTTTGAACTACTTCAAAATCTTGTCAAGGTATGTCCTCATTGAAAAAACTTATCAAGCGTCTTGTTCTATTTATATAGATCTTGATGCCCAATATGTAAGCAGCTTCACTGAGGTCTTTTTTTGAAAAACTCCTTTCAAACACTCCTTTATGCTTTCCAGAAAATTCTACATAATTTCCGATCAACAATATGTCATTAACATATACTTATCAGAAAGGTTGTAGTGCTCCCACTCACTTTCTTGTAAATACAGGCTTCACCGCAAGTTTGTATAAAACTATATGCTTTGATCAACTTATCAAAGCATATATTCCAACTCCGAGATGCTTGCACCAGTCCATAGATGGATCGCCGGAGCTTGCACATTTTGTTAGCACCTTTAGGATTGACAAAACCTTTTGGTTGTATCATATATAACTCTTCTTTAATAAATCCATTAAGGAATGCAGTTTTGATATCCATTTGTCAGATTTCATAAAATGTGGCAATTGCTAACATGATTCGGACAAACTTTAAGCATCGATACGAGTGAGAAAATCTCATCCTAGCCAACACCTTGAACTTGTCAAAAACCCTTTTCGACAAGTCGAGCTTTGTAGATAGTAACACTACTATCAGCATCCGTCTTCCTCTTGAAGATCCATTTCTTCTCAATGGCTTGCCGGTCATCGGGCAAGTCCACCAAAGTCCACACTTTGTTCTCATACATGGATTCTATCTCAGATTTCATGGCCTCAAACCATCTGTCGGAATCTGGGCTCATCGTCGCTTACTCATAGTTCGTAGGTTCATCATGGTCTAGTAACATGACTTCCAGAACAGGATTACCATACCACTCTGCTGCAGATCGTACTCTGGTTGACCTACGAGGTTCGGTTGTAACTCGATCTGAAGTTTCATGATCATCATTATTAACTTCCTCACTAATTGGTGTAAGCATCACTTGAACTGATTTCTGTGATGAACCATTTTCCAATTCGAGAGAAGGTAGAACTACCTCATCAAGTTCTACTTTCCTCCCACTCACTTCTTTCGAGAGAAACTCCTTCTCTAGAAAGGATCCATTTTTAGCAACAAAGATCTTGCCTTCGGATCTGTGATAGAAGGTGTACCCAACAGTTTCTTTTGGGTATCCTATGAAGATGCACTTCTCCGATTTGGGTTCAAGCTTATCAGGCTGAAGCTTTTTCACATAAGCATCGTAGCCCCAAACTTTAAGAAACGACAGCTTAGCTTCCTTGCTAAACCACAGTTCATACGGTGTCGTCTCAACTCTCAACGGATTTTTAGACGGTGCCCTATTTAACGTGAATGCAGCTGTCTCTAATGCATAACCCCAAAACGATAGTGGTAAATCAGTAAGAGATATCATAGATCGCACCATATCTAATAAAGTGCGGTTACGACATTCGGACACACCATTACGCTGTGGTGTTCCGGGTGGCGTGAGTTGCGAAACTATTCTGCATTGTTTCAAATGAAGGCGAAACTCGTAACTCAAATATTCACCTCCGCGATCAGATCATAGAAACTTTATTTTCTTGTTACGATGATTCTCAACTTCACTATAAAATTCTTTGAATTTTTCAAATGTTTCAGACTTGTGTTTCATTAAGTAGATATACCCATATCTGCTCAAATCATCTGTGAAGGTCAGAAAATAACGATACCCGCCGCGAGCCTCAACACTCATCGGACCGCATACATTGGTATGTATTATTTCCAATAAGTCAGTGGCTCGCTCCATTGTTCCGGAGAACGGAGTCTTAGTCATCTTGCCCATGAGGCATGGTTCGCAAGCATCAAGTGATTCCAAAAGCCCACTAGCATGGATTTTATTCATGCACTTTACACCAATATGACCTAAACGGCAGTGCCACAAATAAGTTGCACTATCATTATTAACCTTGCATCTTTTGGATTCAATATTATGAATATGTGTATCACTACAATCGAGATTCAATAAACCATTCACCTTGGGTGTATGACTATAGAAGGTTTTATTTATGTAAACAGAATAACAATTATTCTTTGACTTAAATGAATAACCGTATTGCAATAAACATGATTCAATCATATTATGCTCAAGGCAAACACCAAATAACATTTATTTTAGGTTCAACACTAATCCCGAAGGTAAAGGGAGTGTGCGATGGTGATCTTATCAACCTTGGAATCACTTCCAACACACATCGTCACCTTGCCCTCAACTAGTCTCTGTTCATTTTATAACTCCTGTTTCAAGTTACTAATCATAGCAACTGAACCAGTATCGAATACCCAGTGGTACTATGAATATTAGTAAAGTACACATCAATAACATGTATATCATATATAATTTTGTTCACTTTGCCATCCTTATTATCCGCCAAGTATTTGGGGCAGTTCCGCTTTCAGTGACCATTTCCTTTGCAGTAGAAGCACTCAGTTTCAGGCTTGGGTCTAGCTTTGGGCTTCTTCATGGGAGTGGAAACTTGCTTGTCATTCTTCTTGAAGTTCCATTTCTTTCCCTTGTCGTTTTACTTGAAACTAGTGGTGTTGTCAACCATCAACACTTGATGCCTTTCTTGATTTCTACCTTCGCCGATGTGAGCATCGCGAAGAGCTCGGGGAATCGTTTTCGTCATCCCTTGCATATTATAGTTCATCACGAAGTTCCAGTAACTTGGTGGTAGTGACTAGAGAACTCTTTCAATCACTATCTTATCTAGAAGATTAACTCCCACTTGATTCAAGCAATTGTAGTACTCAGACATTCTGAGCACATACTCACTGGTTGAGCTATTCTCCTCCATCTTGTAGGCAAAAATACTTGTCAGAGGTCTCATACCTCTCGACTCGGGATGAGTCTGAAATACCAATTTCAACTCTTGGACCATCTCATATGCTCCATGGCGTTTCAAAACATTTTTGAAGTCCCGGTTCTAAGCCGTAAAGCATGGTGCACTAAACTATCAAGTAGTCATCATACCGAGCTTGTCAAACGTTCATAACGTCGGCATTTGCTCCTGCAATAGTTCTGTCACCTAGCGGTGCATCAAGGACATAATTCTTCTGTGTAGCAATGAGGATAATCCTCAGATCACGGACCTAGTCCGCATCATTGCTACTATCAACTTTCAACTTAGTTTTGTCTAGGAACATATCATAAATAAAACGGGGAAGCTATACGCGAGCAATTGATCTACAAAATAGATATGCAAATACTATCAGGACTAAGTTCATGATAAATTTAAGTTCAATTAATCATATTATTTAAGAACTCCCACTTAGATAGACATCCCTCTACTCATCTAAATGATCACGTGATCCATATCAACCAAACCATGTCCGATCATCATGTGAGATGGAGTAGCTTTCAATGGTGAACATCACTATGTTGATCATATCTACTATATGATTCACGTTCGACCTTTCGGTCTCAGTGTTCCGAGGCCATATCTGCATATGCTAGGCTCGTCAAGTTTAACCCGAGTATTCTGCATGTGCAAAACTGGCTTGCACCCGTTGTATGTGAACGTAGAGCTTATCACACCCGATCATCACGTGGTGTCTCAGCACGAAGAACTGTCGCAACAGTGCATACTCGGGGAGAACACTTATACCTTGAAATTTTAGTAAGGGATCATCTCATAATGCTACCGTCGTACTAAGCAAAATAAGATGCATAAAAGATAAACATCACATGCAATCAAAATATGTGACATGATATGGCCATCATCATCTTGTGCCTTTGATCTCTCCAAAGTACCGTCATGATCTCCATCGTCACCGGCATGACACCATGATCTTCATCATCTTGATCTTTATCAACGTGTTGTCACATGGTCGTCTCGCCAACTATTTCTTTTGCAACTATTGCTATCGCATAGCGATAAAGTAAATCAATTATATGGCGCTTGCATCTTATGCTATAAAGAGATAACCATAAGGCTCCTGCCAGTTGCCGATAACTTTAACAAAACATGATCATCTCATACAACAATTTATATCTCATCACGTCTTGACCATATCACATCACAACATGCCCTGCAAAAACAAGTTAGACGTCATTTTACGTGGCTGCTATGGGATTTTAGCAAGAACCGTTCTTACCTATGCATCAAAACCACAATGATTTTTCATCAAGTGTGTTGTTTTAACCTTCAACAAGGACTGGGCGTAGTCAAACTCGATTCAACTAAAGTTGGAGAAACAGACACCCACTAGCCACCTATGTGCGAAGCACGTCGGTAGAACCAGTCTCATGAACGTGGTCATGTAATGTCGGTCTAGGCCGCTTCATCCAACAATACCGCCGAATCAAAGTATGACATGCTGGTAAGCAGTATGACTATTATCTTTCCCCGAGGGGTTCCGGTAACCTTCCGGTACTCCGGAAAAATGCCCGAATCACTCGGAACCATTCCGATGTCCGAATGCAACCTTCCAATATATGAATCTTTACCTCTCGACCATTTCGAGACTCCTCGTCATGTCCGTGATCTCATCCAGGACTCTGAACAAACTTCGGTCATCAAATCACATAACTCATAATACAAATCGTCGTCGAACGTTAAGCGTGCGGACCCTATGGGTTCGAGAACTATGTAGACATGACCGAGACACATCTCCGGTCAATAACCAATAGCGGAACCTGGATGCTCATATTGGATTCTTCATATTCTACGAAGATCTTTATCGGTCAAACCGCATAACAACATACGTTATTCTCTTTGTCATCGGTATGTTACTTGCCCGAGATTCGATCGTCGGTATCATCATACCTAGTTCAATCTCGTTGCCGGCAAGTCTCTTTACTCGTTCCGTAATGCATCATCTCGTGACTAACTCATTAGTCACATTGCTTGCAAGGCTTATAGTGATGTGCACTACCGAGAGGGCCCAGAGATACCTCTCCGATACACGGAGTGACAAATCCTAATCCCGATCTATGCCAACCCAACAAACACCTTAGAAAACATCTGTAGAGCATCTTTATAATCACCCATTTACGTTGTGACGTTTGATAGCACACAAGGTGTTCCTCCGGTATTCGGGAGTTTTGCTCTGTTCCGTCTCCCCAACAACCACGAGATAGGTGCCGGCGGTCGCAGGCGACTGAAGCTAGCCGCCCCGTCCGATCCGGCGGCCATGGAGAAGCTCGGCGCGAACCCGGCCAACTCCTGCCCGCTCACGCCGCTCGGCTTCCTGGAGCGCGCCGCCACCGTCTACGGCGACTGCCCCTCCGTCGTCTACGGCGGTACCGTCTTCACCTGGTCCCAGACCCACCGCCGCTGCCTCCGCCTCGCCTCCGCGCTCGCCTCCCCGGTGTCTCCCGCCGCGACGTCGTAAGCACCCATCCGTCCGTCCCCTAACTTAATTCTTGAATCTTGATCGCCTCCGTCGTCGACCCCGCCGCGACAAGGTGAATTTAATTGGATTGAATTGGGCTGGTGCGTGATGATTCATGGCGTGAACCAACAAACTGCTGCAGGTGTCCGTGCTGCTGCCGAACGTGCCGGCATGTACGAGGCGCACTTCGGGGTGCCCATGAGCGGCGCCGTGCTCAACAGCATCAACACCCGCCTCGACGCGCGCACCGTCTCCGTCCTGCTCCGCCACTCGGGGTCCAGGCTCATCCTCGTCGACCCGGCGCTGGTGCCGGTGCTTGACGAAGCGCTCCGGCTCCTCCCGCCGGGCCACCCGGCGCCGCGGGTCGTGCTCGTCGAGGACCCCCACGAGAAGGACTTCTCTCCCGCGCCCGCCGCGGCCCTGACGTACGAGAAGCTGCTGGAGATGGGCGACCCGGAGTCCAGGTGGGTCCGGCCGGCCAGCGAGTGGGACCCGATGATACTCAACTACACCTCCGGCACCACGTCGGCGCCCAAGGGGGTCGTGCACTGCCACCGCGGCATCTTCGTGGTCACCATGGACTCGCTCGTCTCCTGGTCGGTGCCGGAGCAGCCGACGTACCTGTGGACGCTGCCCATGTTCCACGCCAACGGCTGGAGCTTCCCGTGGGGGATGGCCGTGGTGGGCGGCACCAACGTCTGCCTGCGCCGCGTCGACGCCGCCGAGGTCTACGACACCATCGCCCGCCGCGGGGTCACGCACCTCTGCGGGGCGCCCGTCGTGCTCAACATGCTGGCCAACGCGCCCGAGGGCGTGCGGAGGCCGCTGCCGGGGAAGGTGCAGATCCTCACGGCCGGCGCGCCGCCGCCGGCCGCGGTGCTGGGCCGCACGGAGGCCATCGGGTTCGACGTCAGCCACGGGTACGGGCTGACAGAGACGGCGGGGCTGGTGCTGCTGTGCGCGTGGAAGGGCGAGTGGAACAAGCTGCCGGCGTCGGAGCGCGCGGGGCTCAAGGCGAGGCAGGGCGTGCGGACGCCCGGCATGGCCGAGGTGGACATCGTGGACGGCGAGACCGGCCGCAGCGTGTCCCGAGACGGCGCCACCATGGGCGAGATCGTGCTCCGCGGCGGGTGCGTCACCATGGGCTACTTCAAGGACGAGGACGCCACTAAAGCGGCCATCCGGGACGACGGGTGGTTCTACACGGGGGACGTGGGCGTGATGCACCCGGACGGGTACCTGGAGATCCGGGACCGGTCCAAGGACGTGATCATCAGCGGCGGTGAGAACATCAGCAGCGTGGAGGTGGAGTCGCTGCTCTACGGCCACCCGGCCGTGAACGAGGCGGCGGTGGTGGCGCGGCCGGATGAGTTCTGGGGGGAGACGCCGTGCGCGTTCGTGAGCCTCAAGGACGGCGCGGCCGGCGCGGTGACCGCGGCGGAGGTGATCGCGTGGAGCCGGGAGCGCATGCCCGGGTACATGGTGCCCAAGACCGTGGTGTTCCGCGCCGAGCTGCCCAAGACGTCCACCGGCAAGATCCAGAAGTACGTGCTCCGGAACCTCGCCAAGGAGATGGGGCCGACCCGCAGGGGCGTCAGCAAGATGTAGTATAATTGCTGTAGAAATTCAGGGTTGTGTCGTCTTGCTTCGCTTGATCTGCAGCGCCATGGCAAATCGCGTTGGCATGTCTGCTCTGCAGATCAGCATTCAGCAAGCCTGTCTGCTGCAGCTGCAAGATTCTATTATGTGCATGCATGATGCATGTCTCCCTGCTGGTTATGTGAGAAATGAGAGCACTGTTGTGATAAAACTAAGAATTTGCATATATGTGACTGAAAGTCTGAAACTGACGGTGCGCAGGAACATGCCATTGATAGCCACTGAACCGAGAATTAGGCCGCTGTCGTTTCAGTTATCTTTCGGCAAATTCGTCGTGGTCGTGCCGTGGAAAAGTGATTTCTTACGCTGAAGTCATCGTTGGTTAGAGACTTGAGTGTAAGAAACGGGGAGAAAGGTGAATCTGTGCTTGTGCGCATTTCTCTTCATCTCTGCTTGGGGTTCAGTTGGATTTCGCTTATGCTCTACTTTCATCGTGTCTTTGTAATTCGCGCATGCCACCGAACCTGAAAATTTTGACTCCGTTTAGATGATAAAAATATAATCCTCCCAGTGTTCTGTATGATTCCATCTCGCGTTGCAAAGTAAGAACGAAAAGTTATTGAACGACGTCAGAGACCCCAATGCGGCGATGCCTGCTTGCATCCTTCCGCCTTTCATATTCAGCTTTACATTTTCTCAGCCACTTATATTTGAAAATGTTCATGATTTTAAGAATATATTTATGAATTCAAAAAACATGAATTTAAAAATGTTCGTCAATTTGAAAAAATGTTTGTGGATTCAAACAATATCTAAAAATATAATTTCTTCTTTGAAATTTGAAAAATATGTACAATTCAAAAGTATTTCATTAATTCACAAAAACAAATAAATAAATGTCTGCAAATCCTAAAAATGCATGAAGATTTAAAATGGCCATGAGACTTGGATTCAGAAGAGTATGCACATTTGATAAAATCATGAATTTGAAAAATGGTTGCAAATTTGGTAAAATTTTGGAAAATTCATAAATTTGGTGACCTCAAAAAATTTCATGAATTCGAAAATTTCTTGTGAATTTCAAAATTTTCACAAACTGAAAAACGTTCTTGACTTTAAAACATATCCATAAATTCAAAAAAAATGATACACAAAGTTAAAATAAAAAAGAAGAATCCAAAATAAAACTATAAAAAACAGAAAAAAGGAAAAAAAGATTCTAGAACCTTCTCAAAACCATGAGAATATTTCTTTTAATTGAAGTGTAAAAGCAATAGGAACCAAACCACAACGGGGTCCATATAAGTGGCACGAGCGTACAGGAGGGTGTGCGCATGTGTGCTATCCAATATTGCTAGATATGGTCGGCATAAACACGATCGTCCCCAATATTTCTGAGATGGCTCCGCCAATCACTCATCTCAGACGGTTTGGCCTCCTTTGGTTCATATGAATATAGTAGGAATTGCAAAGGATAGGAACTTTGTATGAAAAATTCCTTTGGAGCCCTTTGGTTTGCAGGAATCAATTCTTCACATTTCAAAGGAAAAAAATATTGGCCTAGACTCAATGGAAAAATTCCTATCCTATGCATCAAATGACATCACTTTATCTATAGGATTTGAGATGCATGTCATCTCACTTCTTATGATTTTCGGCCTCCTTTGGTTCATAGGGTAGGAAATCATAGGAATAGGAAAGTCATAGGAAATGAGATGACATGCATCTTAAATCGTATGAGTAGGAATAGGAAAGGAGATGTCCTTTAATTCGCATCATAGGATTTTTTTTCCATTGAGTCTAAGCTAATGTTTTTTTTTCCTATGAAATGTGGAGGATAGGAAAAATTCCTTCATAGGAATAGGATTCTATTCCTACAAACCAAAGTGCACTAAAGGAAATTTTCCTATAAAAATCCTATCCTCTGAAATTCCTACAAAATTCCTCCAAACCAAAGGAGGCCTTCCTATTCCTATCCTATCAACCAAAGGAGGCCTTAGCGTTGAGAGAAGCCAATGCTTCACATCTAGTGCGAATACACTTTGTTCCTTTCCAACTATTGTGCTGTATCTAACTCGCGGCCGACGCCCTACACCGATCACACATTTGTAGGCACACAACTCTACCAGGCTCGCCCAACATCACTGTCTCCGTCCTGCCGCCATGGCACTTCGATTCCACTTTTATATTTTGCATGCGCGGTCCGTGTCGTATCGTACCCGACGCTAGACTGCAAAAGGTGCCCAGAGCTAAAGCCCAACCCAAAACAAATATGCTTGGCGCGCTCCATGCATTGGTGCTGCTTTTGGGGACCCCCTATTTTGGCGCGGTGCGCGTGCGAACGTGCACTTCCCCCCGGCGCGCGAGTATGGGCCGGCCCATTTGCGGGGCTGGCCACCCCTGTTTTTTCTTTCCTTTTAATTTTTTTGTATTATTCTTTGTTAAAATAATTTGGAATTACAAAAAGGTTCTAAAATTTCAAAAAATTATGAATTGCCAAAACAAATGTCAAGAAATCCTAAATGTTCATAGATGCAAAAATGTTCGTGATTTTTCCAAAAATATTAATATATTTAAAATTGTTAAAGAGATTAAAAATGTTCACAAATTTGAAACAATGTCCGTGTAATGAAAAATATGCTCGTCAATTTGGCTTTTTCATAAATTCAAAATTATTTCTCAAAATAAAAAAATGTTCACAAGTTTAAAAAAATGTTTTTCTATCCAAAAAGATGTACACAGTTTCAAAACATGCTCGTGAATTTGTAAAATAAAATCATAACATTAAAAAATGATCGCGGATTTTGGAAAAATGTGGCAAAATTTGAAAAAAAATCACAAAAATCAAAAAGTGCTCAAAGATACAAAAAGTATTCCTGAACTCAAAAAATGTTTGGCAAAAACAAAACAAAAATCTTGAATTTCGGCAATTCTTCCAGAATTTGAAAAATGTTCGCAGGTTCAAAACATTGTTCACATGTTACAAAAAATGTACATAATTTAACAAATGTTTTTGAATTTGAAAAAATGTTCACAAATTTGTAAAAAAAATCATGAATCTAAAAACTGGTCATGATTTCAAAAAATGATCATGTGTTTGATACATGTTCATTATTTCGAAACTGTTCATGATTTAAATAAAGTTCACGAATTCCAAAGGTGTTCACAAATTGATAAGGAAAGAAATTAAAAATCAAAAATGAAGAATGAAAAAAAAAGAAGGAAGGGAAATAAAAATAAAATAAAAAGAAAAAGGAAAACAAAGAAGAA
The DNA here is from genome assembly GCF_002575655.3 of Aegilops tauschii subsp. strangulata. Classification (NCBI taxonomy): domain Eukaryota; kingdom Viridiplantae; phylum Streptophyta; class Magnoliopsida; order Poales; family Poaceae; genus Aegilops; species Aegilops tauschii. The sequence continues at coordinate 631,232,911 of NC_053036.3, read as the reverse complement.
GAAGGAAAGAAGGAAAAACGAAAAAAGAAAGAGAAAGAAAAAAAACCGTTTGAAGGAAGGTTTTAGAACCTTTCCAAAACCGTTTATGTGAAGTATCGTCTGGTTACATCTCGCGGCATCAATGCGAACTTATGCGGGCTCTGGACCAGCATTGATGCGGCGCGGAAAGTGGCACGTGCATTGGAAGGAAAGCGGGAGAGAGGTGGGTTGGGTATTTGGTGGGCCAGGACAGTCAGAAACAGACGTGGCAGCGGTCTGAACGCCCGCAAAGTCCCCGCTAGTTTGTCTCCAGTTTGCGGGAAGTAGTGCATTCGGACTACCGAGCGGAGGGATACATGATCATGTTGGATGGCAGAACACGTCTGAATCACACAGTCTGGACCTTTGCGTACGGTTTGAGAGTCGACGTTGAAGATGCCCTTAGCTTCGTATACAGTGTGGTGAAATATGCACGTTATGTTCCACATAAACCCAACAGAGACTGCTTTAGTAACAGAGCAAATCACCCCGTAAACATCTGCTCCAGCATGCAACACGCCAATGACATCCCCGCCGTTTGGGAACTTCAGTCGGTTGCAGAATTTGCTAGGTATAGGGGTCACTTCTGGTTCCAGATAAAGACGTTATTATTTCCACCAGCAGTATACCTAACACTAAATATCCATCAAGTTGTTGCTATTTTCAGACCATCTGTTACTATTCTTCGGCCGTTTCGTACGTCTGAAGCGTGTGTGTTCAAGTTTTTTAGTTTCCTTTTTTCTGTTCTTTTTTTTACTTGAAAAATACACGACCAAATTTTCAAATGTCCGTGCACATTTTTCCTATTAAAATGTACATGGACATCTTCTTAAAAATCACAAACACATTTTAAGTTACATAAAACATTTTCAAATACAAGCATTTTTTGAGGATGTACGTGCACTTTTTTGTTTTAAAATGTCAATGAGCATTTCTCGAACAAATGCATAAGCATGTTTTATTACACTACAAAACTTTTTTACATACATGATAAACATTTTTATTACACTGCAAACATTTTTTTAAGTACACAATGAACTTTTTTACATACATGATGAATAACATTTAGATATGCCGCAGCATTTTTTTCAGCTCACGATGAATATTTTTTTAATATGCGCCAAACATTTTTCAGTAAGTGATAGTTATTTTAATACACGATGATCATGATTCATATTTTTTAAATACAACACTTCAATATGGGGTGAAGATTTTTTTAGGTCATGATGAATATATTTTTAATGTGTGCTAAACATTTGTCAGTATGTGACAGACATCTTTAATACACGATGATCATACGTTAATTCATGATTCACATTTTTTAAATACAAGAGTATTTTTAAATACACGTGGGACTTTTTAAACACATGACAAACATATTTTTAATATACAATGAATATTGTTAAATACGCAATGAACGTATTTTCCGAACAAAAATGATGTTAAAAAACGCGTTTGGACAAATTTTGAAATAGGCTATCTGTATTTTCAAGTACGCAACCAGCTTTTATTTTCGAAAATACACGACGCACATTTTAAATGCGCAATAAATAATTTGGAAATATACACGACGCACATTTTAAAAGCGTGGTAAATATTTTTGATAAATACAAGATCAACACATTTTAAATGCACAACATTTGAAAAATGTGCACGGTAATCATTTTTTGAACTGTACAATGAACAGTTGTAAAATAGAATGACACATATTTTGAAATGCATTATGAACATTTTATTTTTTGAAATGCGTAACCGGTAAGGATCAGATAAACGTGACGGTTGGACCGGCATAGTGGATGATAAAGACGTCTCGTAGATAGCGGCTTGGTGTTGCGATGAGGCCGGCGGGCAAACATTGCATTGCATGGGGACGCGGCCGGATAGATCAAAGTGTGAAAGCATGCATAGACGATAGTACACTCGGTGCTGTCAAGAAGCATTGACGATCCCGGACGGATGAGAGTCAGTCAAGAAACAGATAGAGAAGAGCCTCAGGTGGAGCCCACCAGTGCTAGGCTGCTAGCTATGCCGTGTGCCACGTGCACTCACTCTCCTCCCTCACTGAACGCGCGACGCTCACTCTCCGGCTGCGCTCACTCTCACTGGGGAGCGAAAAAGAGAATAGAAAACCACCGGGCGAAGCAAGGTATCCTATTCCTAGCACTCCGTCTCGGTTGGGTCGAGGACGACGATCGAGGAGGGAGGAGCGTGGAAGACGATGCTGCACTTCAGCCATCCGGTGGTGCACCCCTCCCCGCCGGCGCAGGGGCAGGGGCAGGGGCAGACGGAGGTGGAGATGGTGCCGCCGGCGCAGGGGCAGGCGGTGCAGGGGGAGGGGGCGAACGGGGACGGGAACGCGCCTGCTGGGGTGATCATGAGGGGCCCCTGGACGCGGTGCAGCCTCGTCTTCCGCCTCCTGCAGGCCGCCTTCGCGGCCACCTCGCTCGCCGTCATGGCGTCCACCGACGACTTCTCCTCCGTCACCACATTCCGGTGCGTCCTCCAATCATTCTTGGATGGATGGGCTGGCCCACCTTCTCCTCCCCTGCTCAGCAATTTTCTTCTTAGGAATTCAATTTTGTTTCAGAACAAGTGTCCTTCGTCGTCCAACAAATTTGCAGTATACAGTATAGCTACATCTACATCTGCCTTTGGATGATTACATAGACTGCATTGGCCAATTCTTCAGTGTCTCTCACTGCAACACATTAGTTTCCCAGTATAAATTATTATCGAGTCCTCCTTAATTCTCCAAACTGAAATGCTCATATTTATTTGGGCATTTCGGTATCTGTACGCATTTTTGGATCTTCTAGTCTGGCATCCTGAAAGAGGCAGTACCATTAGATGATGCCATGGTGGCATGATCATGCTCCTTGTGCTGTTATCTCAGCTGATTCATCTAAAAATGTTGCCCCAGCTGTGTTGTTTGGATGCAGCAATGTTTAGCATTTTTGCGAAAATCAAGAGTTTGATCGTCACATTTGTGTGGAAAATCCGGAATTCAGAATGGTGTAATTGTACTGGACAATCGTGTGCGTACATTTCCTTCCTTGAGGAAAACATTTGAAGACCTACACTTAGTGTTGGGGGTAGTATATTGAGGACCATATATGCGAAACAAGTACCAGTATGTTAGTGCACCAATTAGATGGTGCAAATCGAAGGTTTTTTCACTTGCTGTTAGCCCGTTACAACTCAGAATAGGGGATTTTTATATGTTTGTTTGCTCTTCCGTAGATGAACTTAATTATTCTTGTTCGTTTGAGCAGCTACCTCGTAGCAGCAGCAATCGTGCAATGCCTGTGGAGCCTCGCCGTGGCCATTCTGGATGCCTATGCAATTGTTGTCAAACGTTCCTTCCGAACTGCCCGGGCTGTCATCATACTTGCCCTCGGGGACTGGGTAAGTCGTACGTATTCTCTCAGGCACACCAAACAAAACAGCAACCCATCTGTCATGCATTGTGTTTTGAATAGGCAAATTAAGTATCATGTGTATCTTTATTTCTCCTAATAAAATGTAAAAACAATTTGCTTTTGACCCTGATGTTTTGTCCGTAGGTCAGAGGAACACTGATCTTCAGTGCAGCTTGTGGATCACCACTCTCCTTTCCAATGATTTCGGAGCTTGCTCGGTAAATCCCTGTGCAAGCTTCATGAACGCTACCGCCATGGCTTTCCTGAGCTGGCTTGCGCGTGTGCCGGCCTTTATCAGGAACCTTTGGACGGCGGTCCACCGAATACAAAAATCATAGTTTGTGAAACGAGAACCGGGCAGTTTGCGCAACCCGGTCCCGTTTTCGTGACCAACTTGGACGCATCGACTGTAGCATATCTAACTATAGTATGACCGGGAAGCAACGGATGGATACCCGCCGAACAAAGTATGTCATCAATGTTTCTGTATAAATTAGGGAGTAGCTTGATGTTTGAAAGGGTGGTTGTGCTGCTCTGAATTTTTCTTGTTCTTTTGAGGATAGTATGACTTCGTTATATGAGGGTGGACTGGCGGTTCTGTTCTGGTGGGGATGAACTGAGGGTTACTTGTGTAGAGCTCAAGGTTGCTGATATGCTATAGCTGTTTATTTTGCTACTCATATATTTTGTTATTGATATCTGGATCTTAGGTCCGGAGATTTCTCACTTAGTACTGTTGCCACTTACGATGGCCATATTATGCCATATTATTCGTTGTATTTCTAAATAAAATGCCTATGACTCCGGCCACCTTAATTATTTTCTGAAGTATGAACTAGAGACTGATGATAATCAATTTGCAACCTGAAGCCAGCAACAATTTGCACCCAAACAAAAAGAGAGTGCTTATTTTAAAAAACAGAGTATATACTTGACTGATGCAAATCTTGCAAAGAACAGCTAGCATCCTCATAATTCTTCATCAAGTTCTCATCAACATCAGTCAAAACAACAAGTTTTCATGTAATCATCATAGCATTAGTAATCACAGGTTTCCCTGTCCTCATCCAGGTTTCCCTATCACAGAAATTGACTTGTGGGTGGCAAACTTTATTTCTAGAGTTCACATATTTATCCAGATATAAACGGTAACTCGTACAACTAGAAAATTGTCGATAAAGTTTAATTAGTATGTCAAAGTCTCAGAGACAGAGGACAAGATAATCCATTAGTAGGATATCGAGAGGATGGTGGTACAAGGGGGCAGAAAGAAACTCAACCTGGAGGACACTCAAATTTTTAGGGATAGATGGCTTGTAGACCTCTCAGTCTCAGCAATAAGCAACCTAAGGAAAGAAAGAACTGACCCCCGAAAAATATGTTATATAAAGAACAAATAGAGAAACCACACATTCTGACAAGGATTGATATCCTTACTCCTGCATGACAAGGTCTCCTGCAGACTTCTCTGGTACAGCCATTCAGAACTAAAGCTACAAAGATAAAAGAACTCGTTTGTAAACCAAAGTATAACTAACAGGAAATAATGTTATCTTGAACATATCATCAAGAACTTTCTAAGAATCTCAAGTCAAAACATACACATACCCATTTACAACGAAGTTGAGCAACTGATTAAGGTCTTGAAACAAACGTGAAGACCTGGGTTAAGTATTTTATTTAAGCTATATCATGAAGAGAATGTCAAAGTGCTACAGGAGTCTACCCCTCTTCCAGCAGTAGTGGTGAAACAACATCATATCAACTCAGACAAAAGACCATGCTGACTGATACACAATGCTCAGTTATGTCCATAGTGAGTTTAGTGTTAGCGCCAAGTAGTTAGAGCTGTTAGATGATACCCATAATGTAGGAACAATTTGAAAGCAAAACAACAATCATCAAGAACAACATAAAACATGGCAAACTGAAAACTTTAAAGAACTGTGATAGAATGAACCATTCTAGTGCCCTAACCATTTAGTATTACCAATGACTTCCTAAGTTGGATTGGTCCTGCACTCTGCACCATCGTATCTATTTATTATTTTCTTTAAGGCATAGTTCACTCTGTTAATTTTTAGGAGATGGTTTAATGTTTTGAAAAATAATAATCGATGGTACTGTTGTTATCCAGCAAAATCCGATGAGGCAGCGTGAGTTCAGTTAATTTTCAGAACAATTCAGGCCACACAAGGAATACAGACTGTTGTTGGAAAGTACATATGTCCCACATTATTATTTTGTCCGTAAATGGTTGAGCTATAATTTGGGATAAAGCGACAAGGTAAAACAGGTTTACGCTTTTGTAAGCTAGTACGGTACTTCCAGGAACAACACTTTTTTCGATAAAGGGTGATTTTATTATCTCAAATGTAGCATCAAGCGGATACAAAACATTATGAGTAACACCCGGCCTCTGCATAACTAGGATGTACACAGCCAAACACCAAAGTCTGACACTAGAAAAAGTAAGAAAACCGACAAAACGGCAATAGTAGAGTCCTATGGACCGACACTTTGCCTATGTCGAACTCGGCGGTGGATCGATCCGGAGGTTATGCTGCCACCCATGTTGGGAAAAAACCTCCATAGCCGCCTGCTCCGACCGCGTACACACCGCCTTGAACATCGGTTGGTGCTCCGCCTGTTGTAGCGTAGACCACGTATGAAGCGAGTGCGTACAACGGAAAATAACCTGCAGAGGAGAAGCATTTTTGTCATTAAAAATCAATCATTTCTACATAGCCAAAGCGACCATAGTAAGGCATACGCCCCCACCCTTATTAGCGTTTTGAAACTATTTGAAATTCCGTCCAACCAATGACCAAATATATTGGCAATACTCGTTGGCGGATACAAATTTGACGCTATTTGGATGAATGACCATGTAAAACATGCAAACTTGCATAGTTGCATTGGAAAAAGAGGTGTTTGATTGTCTCGTCATGAGCACAAAAGCAACACTTGGGAAATATTCTTCAGGATTTAAGAAGTATGCTTCGCCCTACTTGAGACGAGAGAAGCCATCTTTAGACATTTCCACACATTTCATAAGACGAGTAATCTCAGCTTGACTATCTTGCATTTGTCAAAGGATCTCCTCTTTACAAGCCTAGTTGTATTACATTTCCATGCAGACCAGGAAAAGAATACCATCATCATTTGTCTGAAGCCTATCTTGCCTTTTGATGGTCATTGTTTAAGAAGTATGCTTCGTCCCACTTAAACTCAAACAGTTAACAAGTAGGAGAACAAGAAAGCTCTGTAAAAACAGCTGCCATATCCGCGAGTTCTTCATAATATTTTTTCATAACATTTTCTTCATCTCTTTTGCCCTTACGCATTTAACATTTTTCCAAGCCAGTGATGTGGTAGATTTTCTCAATCCCTCCCAACTCTGGTAAAAAACCACCATCCACCTATTTCCTTTATTTCTCCCCGACCAGCCAGGAAATCTTCAAAAAAAAACCCCTGAAAGAACTTCAGGTGTTACACCATCGATGCATCCTCTCTGAATGCTTCCGTCGCTATTGCTAGGTGCGATCTCTGCAGCGAGGCATTTTCCTTTGAAATATTATCTAACACGGGCAGGCGTCCTGCAAACGTCGGAAAAAATATCTAAGTAACAAAGCTTCTCCTAGTTCGCCTCTATATCTATGGCTGCCTGACTGCGGCGTTCTGAAGTTGCATCGTCTGTAATGAGTTTAAAGACTTCAGAATTACCCCGATTTTCAAAAAGAAAATAGATTAAAATGCACTTAGATATAATTCTCCTGCATTGAGCTTCAGCAATAGCTGACCAACACCATGAATAAAGTTGGTTAAGATTTTCGTTTGTAGGGGTTGTTGTGCTGTGCCCTCAGCTGAACCTTTCCTTTTGTTTTGTTGCACTTTTACTTTCGCTTCAACCTGAACTGCTATTGTTGTCGGATGCTTGGTGCGAGTGCTTTATAATATAAAAGCAGGGGGAAACCCTTTTTCGTTAGTTGTTCAGAGAAATTCAAGCAACGAACAAAATGGTTTAAGCTATTTTGCACATAGCTTGAGTTATCACGGACTAAGAATTCAGAGTAAGATGTAGTATTCCTCCTTTGTATCACTAAAGAAAGAGTGGTATAAGAAGTCAGATGACTAATAAATTTTGGAAAAAGTACAAAGATTTATTTATTTTTCTCAAAATTTGAAAAAAAATTTGTGAATTTGAAAAAGAAAATCGTAAATTGAAGGAAAACTCCGTGAATTTTGAAAAAGTTATAAAATTTCACGAAATTTATAAAAGTTCTAAAATTTTGAAAATAAATGTGAATTTGAATTTCTTTTAGAAAAATTGAAAATGTTCATGAATTCAAAGAATCTACGTACATTTGAGAAAGTAACGGATTTGGAAAAAAATATGAATTTGAAAAGTTCACGCAGTCAAAAAACATTCGCTGGATTTGAAAAAAGAACGGTGCATTTGAAAAGTTCACGAATTTGAAAAGGTCCAATAATTTGCAAAAAAGTTCGCAAAAAGAGAAAACCAGGCGACAAACCAAAAAATGGTTGGAAGCTTCATTAAACAGGCAGGCATTGGCCGAAATCACTGGTTAAGGAGTTCTCGTTGTAAAGATCACTCCAACCTTCCTAGTTGCGACAAGTGGCGCGCTGCATGTGCACCACTTGTCGTAACGTGTGAGTTTTTCCTTTTTTCGTAGATCCGTTTATTCAAAACATTTTATCTCTTAAACCCAAATCTCGAACCGCTTTCACCGTTGGATTCCTCGCGTCGAGATCTTCAAAACTAGATCCCATGTTGATAGGTTTTGACAAACTTTTTTTTCACAAAAAAAACCAGACGAAAAAACTGAACTAGGAGCACGGGTCATTTTCCTTTCCGAAACAGGCACGCCCGTGCCTCTCACGAAATCACATCCGTGCCTCTTATGGAAGCAAAATCGTGACTCTCGTGGAAGAAAAAAGAAGAGAAAACACATTTTCTTTTCGTTTCTGAGGAGGCAAGGTCGTGACTCTCGCGAAAGCACAACCATGCCTCTCGCAGAAGCAAAATCGTGACTCTCGCGAAAGAAAAAAAAAACAAAAAACACATTTTTTCGTTTCCAAAAGGCACGGGCGTGACTCTCGCGAAAGCACAACCGTGCCTCTCGCGGAAGCAAAACCGTGACTCTCACGAAAAGGAAAAAAAAATAGAAAACGCGTTTTTTTCGTTTCCGAGAGGCACGGCCGTGACTCTCGCTAAAGCACAACCGTGCCTCTTGCGGAAGCAAAACCGTGACTCTCGCGAAAGGAAAAAAACAGAAAATATGTTTTTTTTCGTTTCTAAGAGGCACCGTCGTGACTCTCGCGAAAGCAAAACCGTGCCACCCGCGGAAGCAAAACTGTGACTCTCGCGAAAGGAAAAAGAAACGTGTTTTTTCACGTAATTTTTTTTTCGAAATTTTATTTTTGCTCGAAAAGCTAAGGAAGACCGGCGGAAAATCAAAACGTCGAAAAAACCAAAAAAATGTTTAAAAGCCGAAAACGCGTGCGAAAAAAAAACAAAATCCAGGAAAAACTCCCAGAGCGCAATATGTGGCGAATGGCTGAGAGCGCGTCAAGTGGCGCTGATCATTACGAGGCTCCCGAAGGAGCGCTCGTTAACTAGTTGCTCTTGGCATTGGTTAGAATAAATAAACGAAAACCACCTTTGGCCCATTTACGTGTGATGCATGCGCTGACGATAATAAAAAAAAGAAAACTAATGGGCGCCGGTTTGCAGGAATGCCTATAACTTTGTCGAAAAAAAGAATGCTTATAACTGACGCAAAGGCGTCAAATAGGATTTCGTGTGCTTTTGGGCTATGCGCGGTTTGCTCGTGACCTTGTGGTGCACCTGCCTGTTCGATTATTTTCCTAATGTGCAGTTTCTACCAACTCTGGCCGGTTTTTCTCTGTTAACTTTTTTTTTAGATTTCTTTCCTTTTTGTATTTTTGCTCTCTTACAAAAGCGTAAGCATTTGTCACGATTCTGAGAGAAGTTGGGTGAAGGTTGATTCTCAAGATTATGGGAGAATCGACCAAAAGAACTAGCCCTTGGATAAAAAAGTGCTTATGCATTATTTTAAATATTCATCTTGTATTTAAAAATTATATATCATGCATTTAGAAAAATATAAAGGTTATTTAAAAACATTCATCGTGCATATTAGAAAAATGTTCGACGTTATTCAACGCTGGTTTTAAGGTTTATTTGGTTATATAATATTCATCGTGTATATTATAAAAATGTCAACAATGATGTTGATGTATAAATAATTGATTTTATATCACGCAGGCACAAAAATGGTCCTCCAACAGATGATATAGATGCAAATCCGTTTACTCGAATTTTGTCCATGATGTAAACAATGGCGGAGCGTTTGTGGGGGCCAACCTGGGCCGTGGCCCCCCATCTCATACAAAATTATGTGCGTATCCCCTAGTATTAGGCTTGATTATCCACTAAACATATCCCAAAGAAAAAAATTTGCCCCCCCCCCCCCATGATTTCTGTTCAAGCTCCGCCATTGGATGTAAAACAGGTGATGCAAATTTGCTTCACTTGGGCCATTCAAGCAAAATGCATGCAACCCCAACTGCCGCACGACTGTACCTCTACCCGACCATTGCCGCCGGCGATTTCGGCCAGCAAGGCTGCGGCCGCCGCTCGTCCATCCTCCCCTGAGTCCACCGCTACCCCACTGCCGCATCCCTGTCAACCCGAACGGCCTTCGAAGGCCCCGCCACCGTGTCGATATGGATCGGCCATTGTGCAGATTTTCGGTCGTTTCGGCTGTTGGCCGAAGCGGCAACGCCCGTGATGGCTCTTGAATCTCGTGGTCATCGTCCGACGTAGGTCTTCTGGCCGCCAGAGCTACCGCAGACAGGTGCGTAACCGCCGCGACCGAGCCAAGCGGTCGTTGCTTCGGTCGACATCGTCGGTGTTGCTTCGCCCAAATTACGGGCAGCACCCCACCGGCACGCATCAACGAGGCCGAGGAGAGGCCTCTGTGACCGGCGTGGCTACCATATTTGTTGGATATTGATGATGGTTTTGAATTTTGAGTTGATTTAGGATTTTATTTTGAGATGATTTTTGATTTAAGATGATCTAGGATTTTATTTTTGAATAGTTTGGAATGCTTACCACATATGTCATGTGCTTATTTGAGATGATTTTGATGTTATTTGGTTCAAATATATGTGAAATTGTGGAGCGGTTTGTTGTGTGATGCCCTATTTTACATCACCTATTGGAGCACTACCGCCCTATTTTACATCATCTGTTGGAGTTGGGGGTTTTTGTGATCTAAAAAACTACTTTTTGGTGATACAAATTTTACTCGAAGCACAATTTAGTGATGTATTTTACATTATCTATTGAAGATGCTCTGAGGGCCGGGCATGAAAAGCAGTCCACCATGTCAACACCTTTACAAAACATGATAATGATGCGAAAATGTTGTAGAGCAGCACCTTGCCCACACACAAAGGAAGGACGCGTCTAGGGAGCAGCCGGGTGCTCCCTAGCGTTACCTGGCAGCCCTCCAAATATAGTAAGTTTCTGTCCCCCTTTCCAGGATAGGAAAGCACCTGGTCCCGCGTCCCGATTCCCGCGTCCAACCATCAAGCCGGCGTACTCACCTGGTCCATCCCTTCGCCCGGTCCCTCCCCCACCACTGGACGTCTACTTTTCTCCCCACCTAACCCCCAGCCATATCTTCTTCTCTCCCAAGAAAAAAGGACAGCACGCCCCTTCCCCTCGCCACTTCCAGATCCAGAAAACCTTCACCGCCCTCCAATGACGGCTCCATTAGCGTTTATTCTCTAGGCAAATCAAGGGGCCTCGTTCCAGATTGCCTTGCAAAAGGCAAAAAAATCAAAGGAAAAAGGTCAGATTTAGCTCACTTCCAGATCCCTCCTCTTTCCCCATGATTTGTGCAAGGCTGCTGTTATGCAAAAAATTATGTAAAAAAGATGTGATGTTAAGCATGTTTAATCTGATGTTTAGGCAAGTTTCAGCCCCCTGATTTGGGCAAAATTTAGTAGTGTTGTGCACCCTAAGTGATAGTCCTTGCCAATTTTCAAATTCTGTTTGCAAATCTATTGCATAAGAACACATTGTAATCTGTAAGCAAGTGCTGATAGTATTGCTGGGGACAAAATATCATGCCTTAAGCAAAAAAAACAGCTGAGCAAAAACAGTACTTATAAGAGGATGAAAAACAGTGCTATCATGATCATGATCTATTTCCAATGTGTTCCAGTTCTGTTAATTGCTTATGAAAATGTTCTTGGCAGACTAGACATTCTGTTTGAGCAAAAACAGTGCTATAATGAGGCAACTAAGTATAGGTATGCACACAACTTTGGAAACTTATGACATGGCAAAACATGAACACTTTTGAAACTTATAAGACGATTATAAGATGATGAACACTGACATCACTATGGAAAAAAGGCACAAAACAAGGCTTTTCCCCTAGCAGATCTTTTGGGTGCATGTGGACCAAAAACAAATGGCTGATTGGAGCAACTTGCATTATAGAATTAAGCAAAAAGCGTAATGATGTCCAGGCAACTCTTGAAGAAGCTAGAAAAAGATTCCTCTTGGTCATTTGTTCCCATGATTCCTTGGTTCAATAGTGAAAAAACACGAGAAGAATAAATGTAAAATTGCAGCTATAAAACAAGAGGCAGTTACGTAGTACAATTTACCTTTGTTATAGCATATCCTTCACCATGATCCAAGAAAAGTTGGAAAGTTGCCAAGATACAGTTGCAAATTTATTAGTATTTCATCCTGCAAAAGAAGGAAAAAAACAAGAAAAGCCATATACCAACAACTATCTCAGCTGCGAAACGTTACTTCAAAACATACTGAGCATATCCAGAACACACAAGCTTGCTGCTATAAGATGAAACCTAAAACTGTCAACTTAAGTTTTTTCTAACACAAAAACATAGGTACTGAAAAAAATAGTCTGAATATAAAAGAGCGATCATGCCCATAACTGCTAACTTAAGTTTTTCCTAGCACAAAGCATGCTCTATTCTCTCTGAATTGGGAGTGAATTCCATTCTGAAGACACTTCAAAGTAGCACTTCTATGGCAGGAGGCTTGCTTCCCCAAAATCAATGTTGCCTGCGTTTAAGAAAAACAAATAAGAAAATATATTATGATACACAAAAAACAAGCCTATGTTATATGTACAACATGATTCATTAGTACAAAAAAAAACCATGGATTTCTTGAATAATATATTGCTTGACATATATAGTTTGACTTGCCTGGTTATATGGTTTGGATTGCCTGATAGTGCACTTTGAATTGCCTGGTTATGTTCAATTGCATCCTTAAAAAACACAAATAAATGCTATCTTGTGAATCTGGTGTGCTTGGGTTGCTGTGTTGTTTGCTTGCCTGAGTTTAGTGTGGTACTAGCTTGCCTCAACAACGTAAATTGCTTTAATTTTTCTGGTTGAAAAAATGCACAGGTTGAACATGATTGAGCTATTTTTGGTGTGCTTGGATATTGGCTTGCCTGTACTTACTGTGCTACTTGCTTGCATCCGCTCTGCTGACTTGCTTTACTTTTTCCCATGTTGAAAAAAATAAACAGGTTGACAATGATTGACCTGAATGAGGAACCAGTTGAAAATAATGGTGATCCATTCTACTGTACACAACATGCTGCTGGAAATGCAGAATTTGTGGCGGAATCACCTAATCCCCTATCATGCAAAGAGTCAATGTTGCTGCTACAGAAGCAATGGAGACAGATGGGCAGTCAAGTCGTGGGGGACGGGCTCCGGGCAGTACACAAGTACCTGCAATTGTAGCAGCTGGGAGTGATGCTCATACCCTTGATGGCAAAGGTGCCGCAGGTGATACTGGTGGCACTGTTGGTAATGGTTTGGGTGCTGAAAATGATGATGAAGCTTGGTCACAGCCCAAGGAGCCTTATGTGGGCATGAGGTTCGACACTTTGGAAGATGCCAAGGAGCATTACAATGCATATTCCTTGCAAATGGGGTTTTCAATCAAAATGAATAGTTCAAGGAAGGATATGAAAATCGGGGAGTTGATAAAACAACAGTTTGTTTGCAAGAAGTTTCGAAAGCCTGATGTTGATGACAGAGGGGCAGAAAAGATTCCCGTGCTAGATGACATTGTTGAGCAAGCAAAAGATGATAATGAAGATGAGGCTATTGTCTTTCTTGATGATGATAGTAAAGGAAAAAAGAGGAGCAAGAAACGAAAAAGAGATAAAATTGTGCAAACTGGTTGCAAAGCTAAGATGATTGTGAAGGTAATAGATGGCAGATGGGAGGTGATCTAGTTTGTTGGCGAGCACAACCATCCGTTGGTTGACAAGCCATGTTTGACTAAGTATTTGCGATCACACCAAGGGATCTCGCCAGAAGAAAGGGCCTTCCTTACTCATCTTCATAACTGCAATTTAACTACAGGTTTTGAACCACACCCCTCCCCCTATCTTCTAACTTTAAGAACCTGGACATGCCTACTGGTTGTGTGTTTCTTAGCCCATCAACAAGTACCTGATTTTGCTTGAAACATGTCACCGATTTGCTTCAAAACATATGCCTTAGTTGCTTGATAGTGCAACTAAATGGCTTACAACAGTACAAAAAAGAGATAAAATGCCTGATTTATTTCTGGATGTTGGACTTGCCTAATGTTTACCTGTTTGTTGCTCAATGCAAAGTTCCTACTTGCCTAGTTTTTTTATAAAACAAATTTGGTGTTGAATCTAAACTTGCCTATGAATAGTCTCTTTGTAGCTAAAATGTACAATAGTACTTGTTTCTGGATGGGGTCAACTTGCCTATGATTGAAATTTTTATTGCTCACTAATGCATAGTTACCCCCTGGTTTGTTTTGTGTATTTTGCTCATGTGTTGCCCGAGGCGTATTGTTGTAGTTGCTTGTATAGCTTCATGAATTGCCTGAGCTTTGCATTTGAGTTGCCTTGCTGAAAACAGAAAAGAAACTATTTTTGGCATTGTTTTTGTGTAGAAAAAGGATTGACCACCATTGTGACTTCATGTCAACAGGTCGTATGATGCACATCATGTCAGATTTCTATGGGTCAGAACTCATTGTACCTTATGGCACTAAGCACATTACAAACCTCAAGACGCTCTTAAACAAGGATGATACAAAAGAAGGGGATATGATAGAGACAGTTGCTTACTTTAAAGATCAGCAGAGAGAGGATCCATATTTTTTTACAAGATAAAATATGATGAGGAAGACAGGGTTGAGAATATTTTGTGGGTCGATGGTGCAGCAAGGAAGGCGTACGTGGAATCTTATCATGATTGTATCTCCTTTGACACAACGTATATGACTAACATGTACAACATGCCCTTTGCACCATTCATTGGGATTAACAGGCATGTGCAGTCATTCATGTTGGGCTTTGGCTTTGTTAGGCAAGAGTTGGTGTCAAGCTTTGGTTGGCTATTCCAGACCTTCCTTGAGGCAATGCATAATGTAGCACCCACCAACATCATAACCGACCAAGACATCGCAATGGCACAGTCAATTAAAAAGATCTTTCCTACAAGTGTGCACCACTGTTGCCGCAGGCATATTATGAAAAAAGCACAAGAAAAGCTTGGAGCATTGCTGGGGCGAAACCCTGGCTTGTCCAAAGATTTCAACAACTGTGTTGACTTCATCTTGACGCTGGAAGAATTTGAGGCAGGGTGGTGTGAGCTGATGATGAAGTATGAGGCTATGACTGACTCCCACTTCGAGAATCTATACAAGTACAGAGAGACATGGGTACCCTGCTACTTCAAGCACCAATTCTTCCCTTTCTTGCAGTCAACTCAACGCAGCGAGGGGTTCAACGCTGTCTTTAAGAGATATGTGAACCCACACAAGTCCATTTTGAGCTTTGTGAAGCAATATCAGAAAATCCAAACACACATACTAGTCCGAGAGGGTTCAAAAGACTACAGGACAGGACATTTACAGACTGAAATGTGGTCATCTTACCCAATAGAGAAGCAGGCGTACGGATCGTATACTAGGGACTTGTACGAGAAGTTTCGTGATGAGTTTCAGTTGACTACAAGGTACAATGTGCGACCGCATGGTGAAAACTTGTATGAGGTTTACCCGAATCAAGAGTGGGTTGCCAAATATGGTTCTAGGGGCTATTTTGTCACGGTGGAAGCTAGTGCTGGAGACTACAGATGTGACTGCTGCAAGATTGAGAGGGACGGCCTGCTTTGCTGCCATATCTTGAAAGTTTCCAACCAACTTGGTGTTGATGAAATCCCAGCGCAGTACATACTTAGAAGATGGACACCTATGGCAATTCCCAACGCACCCCCTGCTGTCGAAGAGCAACCTGATGAGATGCCACCACAGTCGAAGAAGGAACTCAGGCATGCAAATTTGATGATGGATTTTGGTAGTCTTGCCCGGGTTGCTAGTGCGTCAGATGCTGTGACGGATATTGTAAAGAAACATATGCGTGGTGCGCGTCATGAAATCAAAAATCTCAACATGTCAAAGAAGAAGAAACTGGTAGCACCAACAAGTGGGCCCTCTGGTGGTCCTCCGCCATCAGCTGATGGTTCTGCACCACCACCGAGTAACTCCAAGGCAACTGGTGGCCCATGCGGTGCGTCCTGAAGGGCCTGCACAAGGCCCTTCTAGACCTAGGCAGCAGCGACCTACTTCTGCGCCACCACCGAGTAACACTCAGGCAACTAGTGGCCCTGCGATGCGTCCTGGCGAACCTGCACAAACATCTTCTGGACCTAGGCAGCAGCGACCTACTTCTGCACCATGGAGAAAAAACACACCAACACTAGCTGGCAACTCTATGAGTGAGGATGGACACCAACAAACAGCGTTGAGGGCTGTAGCGATGCACAGGGGGGCTGTACCACTACCCAGGGGCCCTCCCGCACAAAGCTGCTGGCCTGTACAGCAACTGTCAGGATATGTGCCACTGAACAGTGGAGCAGCACCGCACCTTTCTAGGGGCTCAACAATGACAAGGCATGTGCAAGCGCTAAGAGGAGCTGCGCCACAGCTTTTGATGGATACAACACTAGCAAGAGGGCCTGTGCGACCTCCTATGGGTCCTAGACCAGCAATTTGGCCTGCACCACAAACTATGGGGGCTATACAACCACCGCGGGGGCCTAACGCAGCAAACACAACCTATGCGACTAATCCTGGACTGGCACCATCGCCTGCATCATCAGCAACAGTGGATGGCAAGTATGGACAGCATCCAGGTTCTTCAACTACACAAGAAGAAAATGGCAATGCAATTTCATCTCCTATTGTGCAAGCTCCTGGTGGACATGCGCACCAGCCACTCAGTATGGCATCTCTACATGCAGCTGTTGCGGCCGCACAAGGTACTACGATGGTTGAACCACAGTTTGGAAGACCTGCTACCACACTTGGCCCTCCAATTCCTAGAGACCCTCCAAATCAACAACAAAAGGGAGGGCAAAGTCAAAAAGAATTCAATCAGCACTTGAGCTGCATCCGAAGAGAAAGAACAAGTGCAGCTATTGTGGTTCTGTTAACCACAATGGTGCAAGCTGCCCGGCCAGATTGGTGTAATGGTCACACAGTGACCAGATGGCTGAAAAGATGTGTTGAATGGCATTGACAAATTAAAATATTTGTGGGTCTGTATGTTTGAACATCCTAAACTATTATTTCTGGTTTACGGTTTCTTGTGGGTCACTTGCCTCACACTGGAGTTTGAATTGCCTGGTTATAAGTTTTGAGTTGCCTGTTGTGTGCTTTGAATTGCCCGCAGACACCCTTGCCCTCCCCATAATGGTAAAAAACTTACATACATAAGACTCTGCAATGCTATTTATCTTTTATGCATAATGCAACAATTCCCTGGTTATGTAATGATCATAATATTTATCTTTGATGGGTTCTTCTGATTAACTTGCCTCACATTAAAGCTTAAATTGCCTGTTTATGCAATTGAGTTGCCTGGTCCAAGTTCTTATACAGGCAACTCCCCCCGGCAGTCCAAAGTTCACAAAGAGCAAGAAAAAAACACATGCATTTACATGGATGCAGTGCGCGTGAGGGGAGAAAAAAACTGACCTATGCTAACTTGAGTATGGTTTTCCATGGAGCCGTGTTGTTGGCATTGTCAACCCACGTGTTAGTCAATTGTTTCCTGATGCTTGGAATATCCCCAGCTGTGAAATTTGGAACAACCCTTGCCTCCCAACCGTTTGCTAGCGTAAGAGCAAAAACACCACAGTCAAACCTAAGCAAAAATTGAAAAAAGAACTTTTCTAGTTAGCGAGCTTACTCTATGTAGTAGTGTGTCACTTGTAAAAAACTGAACAAAAGCATAGTTTTATGTGAAAAAAGTGGATGCTTACTCAGTTTTTTTTGGAACGTCGATGTTGGTAAGCCCAAAGTCCTCCAGCGAGATGCGGGAACTGGTGTAATGCTCTTCCCATAGAGACCGAAAACTTGCAACCATTTTCCTTGCGCAAACATCTAGAGCCTTGTTTTTGAGCGTCCTCCAAGAATCAAGAGCTTCAAAACGTCGATCCCTTATGTTCACGTTAAAAATCCAGTAATGATTGCCTGTTTTAGGCTTTGTCTTGTTAATGTTCTCTAAAACTGGGAACATAATCTGTTAGAAAAAACAAGGGGTTAGTATAAAATAAATAAAACAATACTAGAAGCTGGATGTAAGCAACTTTTTCTGTGTGCTCTCACAAATTAAGACATGGACTGAAGAAGCAAAGATGCACATCCAAGTTTTGTACTTATGTGAGTAATTTGCCAAAAACAGAAGATGCATAGGCAAGTTATGTACTTCTGTAAGCAACCTGCCAAAAATGCACAGGCAAGTTGTGCAATTATGTAAGCAACTTGCCACAGAAAGCAATTCATGAGTGTGGTCAACTTGCCCCCTAGCATAAAAAGTGATATATAAAAAATGCATTGGTAAAAAGTAAAGAAACCATTAACTTACCATGTCTTTACGGTCCAAGCGATTCGACTTCTTGAACTGGGAAATGAGCTCCTTGTCGTTCAATTCCATGTTTTGCATCTGAACCTGGTGTAAAAAGAATACGGACATGACCATGACCTTTTATGAAAAAAAGAAAAAGAAAGAAACGCAAAACTACACTATTAGCTGCTTCGCGTTTTCTTACCGAGAACCTGAGCGGCATCACGAGCTTCTTTGAGTCTGGTGGCAAGTTCATCATTAGAGACTCTATACCAACTTCCATTACATGGCTGAAGACAAAACCTTCCTTCTTCATTGAGTTTGCGAGCTCCCTGGCTATGACAAAGTATTTGCCATATTCAATTACCCTTGGGCTGCATGAAAAAAAGAGACATTCAGCTCAGAAAATCCTTCCATAATTTGCCTACCACCATTCAACTCAGGGAAAACACATGGGGGGGCATGGTCATGTGAAGGAGAAACTATTTCAAAATAAGCATTTCACACTAAGTCAAGTTGCCTGATTCTATAAATGGATTGCTTGTAAAAACAGTTTGAATTGCCTGGATAACATGATAGACCTTGCCTGGGCAAAAGTGCATTGTGCAAAGGCTGACAAAAGAAATGCAATGATATATTGTCATACCTGGTATCAAGATCTGGTGATTCTTCTTCATTAATTCTCCCATGCAAAATAACCGATGCATACAATGTATTTGCTTCGGGTTTGGACATGTAGACTTTCTTCTCATTATAGTCAATGAATGGTGACCTCTTGCAAGGAGGTGGCTTGATAATCCTTCTCTCGAATTGATGTGGATGCATC
Source organism: Aegilops tauschii subsp. strangulata (assembly GCF_002575655.3). Taxonomy (NCBI): domain Eukaryota; kingdom Viridiplantae; phylum Streptophyta; class Magnoliopsida; order Poales; family Poaceae; genus Aegilops; species Aegilops tauschii. The sequence continues at coordinate 631,213,625 of NC_053036.3, read as the reverse complement.
TCTCCTGAGCTACTACTGCTGTAAACCTTGCTGCCTGACCCCACTTCTCCTTGGTTGGAACTTTTTTCAGGTGTTTGGTACGCATTTCCTTCTGCTTGCGCACACGGTTCATCTATGCCTTCAACGTCCAACAGATAATCGTCATCGATTATATCGATGATTGGCTGGGTATGTACTGGAAGTTCCTTGAACTCATGCTCTGCAAATGTGCTTGATCCAACATGTTGATGTGCTCTGTTGTCTGCAGATCCTGTGGGCAAATCATCTATGCCTAGATCGAAACTTGGTGCTGGGTAGTACTCTCTGAAAAATTCATTTGGTCTTTTGGTGTCCCTTTGCTCAAAATGTTGTTTATCTTTATTCGCTGAGGTGTGATTTGTGGAGTTGGATTGGGGATTCTTGCTGTTTGGATCAACACACCTTGCAAACAGCTCACTCATTGATTTCTAGTGCATTGGTTGTCTTCCCACTAACACGCATGAATTCATCATACCGCTCCTCCACATCAGAGAAATGGGAAGTGTTCCCCTGGACAGTTGCTTCTACTACTTCTGGAACACTTGTGGCCTCAGGTTCGGCAAGCACAGTTGAGCAGACAGGCAATTTCCCTAAGGTTCTTAGCAACTTTTGTTCTGGACTTTGTCCCATGGTTACAGCTTCAGGCAAGTCTTGTATCCTTTTGATCTCCATACATGACACCGGAGGGATGTTCTCTTTCTCCTTCTTATGTCCTGCATGATTTAATGCTGCAGCCTCAGGTGATGCCTTGAAATCTTGCACCTTGGCCCTCTGGATACCATTGGCTGACTGCATCACATTTCCTCGAGACGGGAAAGGCACTTGGCCATTTAAGTCACCTAGTGGTTGTGTTCCGCTGTGGTTTCCTGTGCTTACTAGCACTGTGGGTCCCTTTTTGAGTTGAACTGGCCTTACTTTTATGGGGTCAAGTGTTCTCTCTGCAGAACTTGCCTGGAAAACAGCTGGTCTTGCTTCCTGCTTGGACTGAGTTGCCAGAATATGTGATCCACTTGCTTGACATTGGGAATGAAAATTACCCAACTGCTTTGGATCTGCTCCTGTAGGTACTGCCTCATCTCTAACTTTGCTGCACGGGGGTACTGCTGAGCTTGATGGTGTACTCTTTACCACCTGTGTTTTGTCATTCTCATGAATTGCCTCTTTTGTTTCAGAATTTGCCTGTTGTTGCTGCTGAGAAGGAATAGATTTTTTCATGGCTGACTGCCTTGACTTTCCCCCTTGGCCATAACCGGGATTTTCGGCACGATATGCTTGCGGATGCATTGCTGTTTCATTCATCACAGATGGCTCTAATACGAAACTGACAGTTTTCTTCATCTTCTTTGATGGCGGGAGTGGTGGTAGTTGGGTTGGACGAGCATTCTTTGGTTCTGTAGCTTCATTTAGAGCGCCCATTTCTCTCATTATTTTCTGGCGAACCGGCATTGGACATATTTCCTTACGGTTGAAAGTGAAGACCATTTCCAAGTCTTTCTTCCTCAACAACTCTTCGAACATCCTCCTCGCTTCGGTTGCCATGGATATGTCATCAATATCCAACATTTCTTTCACTTCAAAAACAAGGAAGCGTGGTTTTGGGGAAACAACGGTTTTGAATTCTGTCATCACAAGGTCTCTGATGGAGATCCTATCTGCCTCATCCAATCCTTTTGCCTTTCTGTCCCTCTTCTTTTCAATCAGAAATTGCAGCATGCATTGTTCATCATCATCGCTGCTTGGGTTTTCAGCTACGGGATCCTCATCCCGACCGGAGCCACCATTGCTGCCTGAACCACCGTTGCCACCTCCACTGTCATCTTCATCATCTTCATCCTGCTTCCCCTGCCCATCATCTTCCTTGTCTTTATCATTCCCATCGCCTTCTTCATCGTCATCGTCCTCCTTTCCTTCATCCTCTTCTTTTTTTCGTCATCCTCTTCTTCATCATCATCTTCATTGTCCTCATTCCTCTCAGTTCCGTCTTCCCTCCCCATGTCAGCACTTGCCCCCTCGTGGTGATCCACCATTTGTCGTGCTCCCTGGCTACTTGATATCCCCTGAACTCCACTTGATCCATCATTACCATCATCGTTGTCTGCACTGCCATCGCTATCGCTTTCATCACTACCTTTATCCCTGCCATCTCCCTCGCTTTCACTATCGGCTGCCTCGCTGTCGTCGCTGTCGGAATTAAACGATTCCTCCTCACTTGCTAAGCTGTCTCTTCCGGTTGGTACTCGCTTGCCCCTTCTATTAGACTGCCGCCTGCTTGTCTCCACAGTAGTAGGATCTGCCTCCTTTGTCCCCCATTCATCATCATCTATCTTCCCAACCCCAGTCACGAGCTTCCCCACTGCATGTGAAATTACGGAACACATTTCGTGCACCAACCCTGTGAGCTTCTTTTGCTTTTGTAAAACACAAAAGTGGATGGTAGAGAACATGATAAGTACATATCTTCTATTCAAGATTCTGAAAAAATGGCTGAATGCACAAATGGCGATAAAAAGGGGAACAACATTGAGAGGGAAAAACAAGTGCTAGATAACTTACTGTTTTGTCATACAACTCGGGCAATCTTGTGGCAACAAATTTGGTGATGTGGTCCATACTGCCAAACAAGCTATCATCCGCACACCGGAAAAACTCCATCTTGAGCTGGTGGTTTATAGCCAAAGAAGATAAAAAAACTATGAGTGACAACAATTCTGGCACTCCCATACAAAAAAGAACTGAGAAAATGAAGAAAAATAGTACTACTAATTGTCTGAAAATTACTGCAACCATTATGCCACTTCCCTGTTGCCTACTATTAGTGGATACTGTAATCAGCAAAAAAGAAGAACTGGTATGCAAGTTGCTACTTTTCAGAACATAAGTTGCTTGTGTTGTTGTATAAACTTGCTACTTTTCAACATGTAAATTGCACACACAAAAAAAGAGCTAAAAATATACTACAGCAGCTACCATTAAATACAACAAACCAACAAATCCTTCTTGTAAACATTATCCAACTGTGTGCATGGCAAACGAAAAAGGTTCAGAGAAGTCTGATAACTACTTGGACCCACTTGAAATATATGTGAAGCACTTGCCCAAAATGTTACATTACCTTGCTTGGTCTTTCAAAGTGAATTGCCTACTCTAAAATAGTAGTGTTGCCTAAAAACAATATGACAATAATATATATATCCTAAAACAGAAAAATTGAGTTACCCGCAATTTGCCGTATTCTCTTGGAGCCTTCCTGTCCTTCTTGATAACTTTGGAAATTAAATCTGAATTCCAAACTGAAACCCTTGGTACCAAGTTCGGGATTGGCTCATCAACATCCAGAGAGTCTAGGTACAACAGCTGCGTAAAGACAAGGAAAAAGAACACAAAGTTTAAGTTAGCTAATGATTGCAAAAAAAGAAAAGAAAAGTAAACAATGGATGCTTAAAAAAACAAAACAGCTTGAAGCACTTACAACAAGGTGGAAAACACAACAACAAACATCCTTCTTGTTGGCACGCCCCGAAGTGAACGCAAGCTTTAGTTGATCAACAACAAACTGGCATATATTGGTTTCCGTTATTCCATTGACATCCATGACCGCCGGGAAGCTCTTTGGGGAAATACTCAAACTAGTTGAAGGGGCAAGGAAGCACGAAAAAACAAGAGCTAGCCAAGCGCGGACAAAGTCATCATCATGAGATCCTCCCATGTCTATGATCATCTTGCACCATTCTGTGAGGGTTGGGGAGTTCTTGGATGTGATGTTGTAAATACTGTACATTGCCTTTGTGATTTCAGGCCGATTCTCGAAGCACACCTTCTTGCCCCTGTTTGGCAAACCGCATATCCTACGGACACTTGCGGCATCTACAGGAATCTTCCCCCTTTCTGGAATGACTATCTGCGAAATCTCAGGGTCGTAATGCTTCATTATCCACTGGCTAAGATCTCCGGGCATGCTACTCGTTGCAAGATCCAGAATGCCACCAAATTCTTTTCCAATGATGACCCTTTTTGGTCAGGAACCAAGTCCTTGTTCAACTTGCAGAGCCTTGCAGGGGATGCCCTGTTCCTACGACCCTATTGGACATGAGGAAAAAATAGAAAAAAGGAATTAGCAAAGGAAAAAAGGTTCATCACAACATAGGCAACTTACTAAGCATTGCTGGGCAACTGCTTAGTAAAACTGAGGCAACTATGCACATACCTCAGTTCCTCCCTTCTTCTGGCGTTTTGGTTTTGGAGGTTGGTCGACGTCTGCACCTTCGACATTTTTATTCCCAACATCTGCAGCTTGGCTCTCGTTACTATTCTCATTACTAATAATATCATCAGGACGCTTCCCCCGTGCAATAACTGCTTTAGTTCTCTGACGCTTGTACCCAGTTATTGGTGCACTGCTTCGTGGCTAGAAGATGGAAACCACATAAATCAATGAAAAGTGGAAAACAAACTATGTTTTGTACAGGAAGAACATAAAACTTCCTGAGCATGTGCACACCTGTGTTTGATGCTCTTCATTCCCATGAGATGCAAGGTCATCATGACTTGATCCAACAAGTCCATCCTGTTTTGACTTATGACTTGTCCCAGCCATCTATTTTCTGCTGCATATTTAAAGGACAAACAGTGAGATTCATCATTAAAAAAATAGAAAAATGATTCTGAAAGAACTCTATATCATCCAAAAAAATTCGTTTGACTAAATTCTTACTAAACTAAGCAAACAACAATTTACAAAAAAAAAGTGGACAATGAAAAGGGTTGTAAACTATCTGATTTTCACTATGTTACAACTGTGCTACAATTGGCCCTATTACCCTCCCTCTACATGTCCTATAAACTCTGAAACAAATCAAAGCACCTAAAACAAAATCACTGAATGACTTCTCATGAAGTGCTTAAAACTGTCCTACAATTAGCCCTATTACCCTCCCTCTGCTGGATTACTTCCTACCTCACGCACACACAAAACATCACATGTACGTTTTCCGTTGCTAAATCACTACTTTCCTGCAGTAAATCAAAACCACTTGCGCTAAACACATGCGTGGCAACACATGAACCATATCAGGCAAGTCACTCACAAAACAGGGGCAACATTCGACATGGAAGAAACATTACTGTCCTCAAAAACCACTGGCGCTAAACACATGCATAGGCAACGCACATGAACCATATCAGGCAAGTCACTCACAAAAACAGGGGAAACATCGACATGGAAGAAACATTACTGCCCACTGGCGCTAAACACATGCATAGGCAACACATGACCCATATCAGGCAAGTCGCTCACAAAACAGGGGCAACATCGACATGGAAGAAACATTATTCGCCTACACTAAATCAAAAACACTATCAAAACACCTGCGTAGGCAACACATATACCATATCAGGCAAGTCAATCACCCATCAGGAGCAACCCCCGACATCTACAGCACCAAAAAACATCGCCTAATATACAGCCTTCATGAGCATCCTAACCCCAACACACACAACAGAAATCTACAGCACCAAGGCTTGCCTTCGAATCCTAGTTCACCAGTAGCCTAAGAACACCAAATGCCCCGTGTCGTCGTCCGCCCAAAATTAACGAGTGCTTCATCCATTCTACCATCTGCTAGTCGATTTCGTCAAACATGGAGGAGCGCATCGACCCGCCGCGATTCGGCACCTCTGCAACAACCGCATGGCGGCCGCACGTGGGTCGTTCCCCCTCTGCCGCGGCGGAGCGCATCAATTTGGACAACCTAAACGCGGAAGAGCGGAAGAGATCGATGGGCTTACAGGGATTTGTTCGGCGCGATTTTGCCCCTCTGCGCCAACCGAACAGCGGCCGCGCGCGCCCTTCCTCCTCTGCCGCGTCTCCGGTACTGCTGCTCCTTCCGCCGCGGCCTGCTGCTACCACACAGCAAGGCGATTCTGCAGCACGAACAACACGGTGAAGGCGCGCGCGTCGTCCCTCCTCGGTCGCGTCTCCGGCGCTGCACCGCCTTCCTTCACGCCGGCACGCTATCCCGCCCTCACTCCGGTGGAAGACGGCCGCCGAATCGCCGCCACGCCGCCGGCTGCTCTGGATTTGGGGGATTGGAAGTGGAAGGAAAGGGGATCCGCTCCGCTGCGCTTGACAGCTGTCTCGAAATGGGAGGAACGGGAATGGGGAGGCGAGACGAGACCGCTCTGAGTACCCAATGGATCTCGACCACGACGCCACGACCAGGGGACACCTGGCGCACGCATCGATGAAGCGGGCGGCGGTTTCCACCTGAAACACGCGCGGCCGCGAGATGGGGATCGGACGGCGCGTGAGCGCGTGTGCTCTGTAAGACAAGGGAGCACCCGACCACTTTTTAGGTTTTGGGAAGGAAAAAGGGATCAAATTTTAGAGACAAACCCTTTGCCCATTGCCATGCCGTACACTACATCTTGCTGCTGCTACTGCTACCCCTGCGAGTGGGTCCCATCTCCTGGGCGAGCTTCCGGAGCACGTACTTCTGGACCTTGCCGGTGGACGTCTTGGGCAGCTCGCCGCGGAATACCACGGTCTTGGGCACCATATACCTCGCCATGCGCTCCCGGCTCCACGCGATCATCTCGGTCGCGGTCACCGCGCCTGCCGCGCCCTCCTTCAGGGTCACGAACGCGCACGGTGTCTCCCCCCAGAACTCGTCCGGCCGCGCCACCACCGCCGCCTCGCTCACCGCTGGGTGGCCGTAGAGCATCGACTCCACCTCCACGCTGCTGATGTTCTCGCCGCCGCTGATGATCACGTCCTTGGACCGGTCGCGGATCTCGAGGTAACCGTCCGGGTGCATCACGCCCACGTCCCCCGTGTAGAACCACCCGTTGTCCCGGATCGCCGCCTTTGTCGCCTCGCTGTCGTTGAGGTAGCCCAGCATGACGCACCCGCCGCGGAGCACGATCTCGCCCATGGTGGCGCCGTCCCGGGGCACGCTGCGGCCTGTGTCGGCGTCGAAGATGTCCACCTCGGCCATGCCGGGCGTGCGCACGCCCTGCCTCGCCTTGAGCCGCGCGCGCTCCGACGCCGGCAGCTTGTTCCACTCGCCCTTCCACGCGCACGACACGACGTGACCTCCAGTCTCTGTCAGCCCGTACCCATGGCTGACCTCAAAGCCCATGGCCTCCACGCGATGCAGCACCGCGGCCGGCGGCGGTGATCCGGCCGTCATGATCCGCACCTTCCTATGCAGAGGCTTGCGCACACCCTCCGGCGGGTTGGCCAGCATTGCAAGCACGACGGGCGCGCCACAGAGGTGCGTGACCCCGTGATCCGCAATGGCGGCGTATACATCCATGGCGTCGACACGGCGGAGGCAGACGTTGGTGCCGCCGCCGACGGCCATTCCCCAGGGGAAGCTCCACCCGTTGGCGTGGAACATGGGCAGCGTCCACAGGAACGTCGGCCGCGGCGGCACAGCCCAGTCCACGAGCGACACCATGGTCACCAAGAAGATTCCGCGGTGGCAGTGCACGACCCCCTTGGGCGCAGCCGTGGTGCCGGAGGTGTAGTTGAGCACCATCGGGTCCCACTCGCTGGTCGGCCGGACCCACTTGAACTCCGGATCCCCCATCTCGAGGAGCCTCTCGTACGTAAGATCCGTGGCCGAGGCCGGAGGGAACTGATCCTTCTCGTGGGGATCCTCGACGAGCACGACGCGCGGGGCCGGGTGCTCCGGCGGGAGGAGGCAGAGCGCGTCGTCGAGCAGCGCCACCAGCACCGGGTCGACGAAGACGAGCCTGGAGCCGGAGTGGCGGAGCAGGACGGCGACCGTGCGCGCGTCGAGGCGCGTGTTGATGGTGTTGAGCACGGCGCCGCTCATGGGCACGCCGAAGTGCGCCTCGTACATGGCCGGCACGTTCGGCAGCAGCACGGACACCTGAAGCAGTTGGTTCACGCCATGGATCGTCATGCACCAACCGAATTCTCCGGTGGCGAAGAACACACACTTTACAGAATCACAAGGACGAGGGATGGATGGGTTACTTACGACGTCGCGGCGGGAGACGCCGAGGGCGGAGAGCGCGGAGGCGAGGCGGAGGCAGCGGCGGTAGGTCTGGGACCAGGTGAAGACGGTGCCGTGGTAGACGAGGGAGGGGCAGTCGCCGAACACGGTGGCGGCACGCTCCAGGAAGCCCAGCGGCGTGAGCGGGCAGGAGTTGGCCGGGTTCGCGCCGAGCTTCTCCATGGCCGCTGCGCTGCGCATGCAGCTCGTGGATGGCCAGTGCGATGCAAGAAAGCCAGGTAGCTAGGTGGTCGCACGCCACGCCCACGCCCACGGCCCACCAACCGTTTGGGTGGCATGGGACGGTCAGGCAAATAGTGCAAACACTACTACACATAGTGATCAATGCTGGATCGCTACTACGTTTACAGCAGAAGATGCCACGCCGTTTTCGTCCTCCTCTGCATTTTTTGTACTAATAATACAAAACGAAGTTCACTAGCGGGCATGTTTTTAACAGGCGGGCATGTTCTTATTGTCTTATTCTTGTTCTCTAGCGTCCGTGCTGCTAGAGATGAAACCAAGATGTAGAGTTGGCACATGTTGTTTTTCCTTCCCTTTTTCAAAGGCCTTCTCCAACAGCACGACACGTTTCTGCAATGGAGTGTGACACGGGGTTGCTAAAGGTCATATGTCAGTTGGTTGGCCTTGCCTTTGCTCTGCATGTCTACTACTCCTAGAAGATTAAGTGATACGTTCAGGCAACTTGCATATCGAAACAAAGTAGTAACAAACATTTCAGTTGGATCGGGATCGGTAAAAGGAAGCACGCGGTCCTGTTTTCTTATCCTAGATCCTCTAAACACAACTTAGTTTGTTAGCAAACCATATGTTTTTCAGTTTTGCTACTTCTCAGATACCTGAAATTTTGTTTTGCGCCAGTTACTTTTTCCCTTCTTCCTTTCATCTTGGCCGGACCTCGCCGTAGAACGCGTAGCAATAATTCAAAATTTTTCTACGTGTCACCAAGATCAATCTAGGATATACTAGCAACGAGAGACATAGAGGGAGTGCATCTTCATACCCTTGAAGATCGCTAAGCGGAAGCGTTACTAGAACGCGGTTGATGGAGTCGTACTCGCGGCGATTTAAATCGCGGAAGATCCGATCTAGCGCCGAACGGAGGGCGCCTCCGCGTTCAACACACGTACAGCCCGGGGACGTCTCCTCCTTCTTGATCCAGCAAGGGAAGAGGAGAAGTTGAGGGAGAGCTCCGGCAGCACGACGGCGTGGTGGTGGAGCTTGTGGTATTCCTGCAGGGCTTCGCCAAGCACTACGGAAGAGGAGGAAGAGTTGGGGGAGGAAGGGGCTGCGCCAGGGAAGGTGTGCGGCTGCCCTCTCTCTCCCTCACTATATATAGGGGGAAGGGGGGAGGAGGAGGCGCCCTAGGGTTTCCCTAGGTGAGGGTCGGCGGCCACAGGGGAAACCCTAGATGGGTTTGGGCGCCCCCACCCCTAGGAAACTTGCCCCCCAAGCCGGGAGGGGTGGCTGCCCTAGGGGAGGCGCCCCCACCTCTCCAAGTTACATGACATGGGGTGGGAGGGGCGCTCAGCCCCTTAGTGGGCTGATGTGGCCCCTCCCCTTGGCCCATAAGGCCCCCCAACGCTTGTCGGGGCCTCCGAAACCCCTTTCGGACACGCTGGTCGTCATCCGGTACCCCCGGAACAATTCCGGACTCCAATACCCTTCGTCCAATATATCGATCTTCACCTCCGGACCATTCCAGAACTCCTCATGACGTCCGGGATCTCATCCGGGACTCCGAACAACCTTCGGTAACCACATACAATTTCCCATAACAACTATAGCGTCACCGAACCTTAAGTGTGTAGACCCTAGGGGTTCAGGAACCATGATGACATGACCGAGACGTTCTCCGGCCAATAACCAACAGCGGGATCTAGATACCCATTGTCGGCGTTCTGGGAATGGGGGTCCCCAGACTTGCCTGCCTGCGGCCTGCGGCGTGGCTCAAGGGGTGGCCCAGTACGACCCATCTTCATCAACTCAAGCTCAAGACCCTCGCGAGGGGCCAAGCCTCGCGGGGCGGACGCCGCAAGGCTTCCTCAGGAACGGCCTCACCAGGCAGGCTCGCGAGGAGGCGGAGAGATCAAGGCAGGGGTACCTCGCGAGGTACCCATGACGCAAGCCATGACGATCAAGGCCAGGCGGGCGCCGGCCTGCGCAGTGTCCTTGTTTCCTCTTTGGTGCAAAGGGGGCAAGCGCAGGCGCGGAGTACCGAGGCATCAAGCAAAGGTTACCACTTCGGTGCAACGAGACCAAGACCAGCAGAGCGGCAGGACGGAGGTCACCATGGAGCCCAAGACGGCGTCATCGCTAGCACCTTTAGCAGTCGAAGACCACCTTTAGTCAGGATAACTTGTACTAGATGTTCCCCTTCAAAATGGCCGTTGTTGGCGTCCTTCCCGCTCAATATTTGGGAAGAGGACCAGGGCCTCTATAAATAGGGCTAGCCACCACCTTAGCAAGGGACGGATCATCCAGATCATCCCCAACCACACAAGCTCACCGAGCTCAAGAACACCCCTCGCGAGGCTGTTCTTCCTCTGTACTGTTCATCATCAGCCCCTGAGGCAATCCACCACACCACACACTGGATTAGGGTATTACCCCACAACGGTGGCCCGAACCAGTATAAACCTTGTGTCCCTTGTGTTGTTCATAGTGTAGCCTAGATTCTCAGCGAGGCGTTGGGACGTGGATCGGTAGGGAGAAGATCTTCGCGCGCACCCCAGAGTTCGAACCTTAAGGGTTTTGCCGGAACCCGATATCCGACATTTGGCGCGCCAGGTAGGGGTGCGCCGGAATCTTTCTTCCGTCATCTCGCGTTCCGCCGCTTCGTCGCCTCCATGTCCGGCGACCCGACGACCAACACCGACCGCTGGGTGGCATGGCCTGCCCATGACGCGTCGCCTGCTCAAGCTGCCCTCGACCCCGCGCCTCAGGCATCCCGTGCTCCGCAAAACGCCGCGGGGCGCGGGCGACGCGGTCAAGCGCCGCTTGCCCTCACCCCGCGGCAGGTGCGATCAGCAACAAGGGCAACAAACCACGCCGCGGCCGCAGCACCGCACACCCGACGGGAGCAGGCGAACATGAAGGCCGCACTCACGGTGGCTCGAGAACTGCTACGGTGCAGGTTCCAAGAGGGCGGCCGAGACATGCTGCTCGAGCGCGTCGCTGAGCTCCTGGACGCCGCTGCTTCAGGGGCGCCCCCTTTCTGTGTCCAGCTTCCACCCCAGGCCCCGGGCGGATCACATGGCGGGCCCATCCGCACCCCCTCGCCCTCAGGCGTACTTCAAGGCTTCATCAGCACCAGCTTGGCCATCAGCGCCGGGCGACGAGCTGCACCAGCACCTCCTCTGGTAGGCGAGGGCATGCGCGTCACTGCCTACGGCCCGGGCGGGCCGCCGCCCCATCAACCCCAAGATGGTGCTTCAAGCCAAAACCGCGTGGAGCGCGGGGCACTACGACGAGGCCTTTGGGACGGCGCCCCCGGAGGCTTATGTGCCCCACATGGTGGATCGGGGATACGCAGTGGAAGAAGACCACGGCTCGTTCCTTGGGCCAGGCTGGGAAGAAGAGACGCCAGAAGCCGAGCCCTTTCAGGAGCCTCAAGGAAGCCTCGCCGACCGCGCCGGCGGCAGTAGCTATCGGGTACCGCTAATTCCTTAGGAGCAAGCTTACGCTAACCATGGGTCGCAGGAAGTCCAGGTCACCATGGTGGAAGGATGCCCCAGTGCGGCGGCCTCCCTCCCTTCAGGAGGAGGGCACTGGGGGATGCAAGAGAGGGGCCGGGAGCCAGGCCCCTCCCCACGGCGCGCGGAGCAAGGTGTTCCTCGGAGGTAGGCCCTCTGCCGGGGAGGTGCCACAAGGCCTGCCCCCGGCAGAGGACCCGTGGTCGTCGGGGGAACCGCTGGCGTCCCCTTTTCCCCATTGGCGTCGTCCTTGGTTTCCGGTCGCCGTCAATGGTGGTCAACGGTGGCGCAAGGCGGGGCCCTCATCTGGCGATATGAAGCAAGGCCGGTACCTGTGAAGAAGGCCCAGTGCCTGTGAAGCTCGCTGCCCGTGACACTCTCACGTAATAATGAGTTGGAGTTGTACACGCCCGGGAGTCTCCGGAGAGCCGCCCTCGGGCCTTGGGGGCTCCCTCCCACGCCCAGTGGCAGCACTTAGCTCCGCGCTGGTGAGAAGACGTCGAAGACTAGACTAGGTGCCGGACGCGGCCTTTTGTTTTTGCTTCCTTTTGTGTTGTCGAACTTTCTCGCCTCGGATTTAAGTTGAAGTTGGATTTGTGTTTGCGTATGTGGGGAGGGGTGACCTGTCTTGTTCGTGTGCTTTCTCGTGTTCCAGTTTCTGCTCAAGTTGGAATTCGCACCAGCTGCCTCTCCCTCACGAGCCCTTCGCGGGCGGAACTGGGCTCAGCACACACGCGCACGCCGTCCCACGGCCAGCGCTCGCTCTCGCAAGGCTCTCACCACATGGTCAACAGATCTCCCAAGGGCCCCTCGGAGAATCACCGCAAGCCTACACGAGGCCCGCCCAGTAAAAAGGTAAAACCACAGCAACCGACTTATCGCATGGCGCCCGTTCGGCGCCGTCCTTAACAATGCATGGACGATAATCCTTTTTACACGAGGGGCTCCCCCTCCCAAAATGGTCTCACAACCTTCAGGGCCACGCCCGAGCCTTTTTCTGCGCAGGATAAACGGCAGAGGGGCGTAGGATCAATCAAACATGTCGCTCATCGCATCCTCTTGGTCGTCTCCGGAAGCGTCGCTGGCGTCACTGTCGCTGTCGCTGGCTTCACCATCGCCGTCTTTGGCGCCATCTTCACCGCCGTTCACCACGTCACCTTCATCCGCAGCAACTACCACCCCATCATCATCAGAGGTGAAGGCCCGGACAAGTGCATCAACATTGTCCTCCACCCACCGCGCCAGGTCGCCTTGGATGGCCTCAGGCACCGGGGCGATGGCGGCGTCGAAGTCAAAGTGAGGGTCGATGTTCTGAAGATGGCTGAAGACGCGGGAGAATGCCCGTGCGAGCAGGCCGCGTCTCCTCTCCTCGACAAGCTGGCGAGCCCTCTCAGAGCGATTCTCCAGATGCGTCACCACGTCAGTGAAGAACCGGAGATTACCGGCGTAGTTGGTCACGTGAGGCTCCTCAACGGCCGCATCACAGATATTGCCCATGGCCGTCTTGGCCCTTTCCCTGAGCGTTCGGAGCATGGGAGCATGCATATGCTCCAGCGTCTGCCGCTGGCGAATCTCATCTTCGTTCCGCCGCGCAACGGACTCGGTGTCATCGATCCTCCGTTGCAGGAGGAGCAGCTCGGCGCGGGAGGAGGCCAGTTCAGCCTGCGCCGTGCCCAGGGTGGCTGCGGTGGCCTCAGCGCGCTGCGTTGCTTCGGTCAGCTTGGTCCTAAGAGCGGCAGTCCTGCCTGCAGCTTCGGCCTTGATCAGCTCTAACCTCTCTTCGTACTCGCGCTCAAGACCCGCGCGAGCTTCCGCCACGCGGCGGTCGATCTCCTCCTGGATTTGACCTCCCGCGCGCCAACATCATCCTCCGCCAGGGTAACTTGGCGCTCCCTCGTCTCCAGCCGTTCAAGATCGAGGCTGCGCTCGGCAGCCTCCAGCGCCAGCGCTTCCTCGCGCCTCCGGAGCTCCTCCTCTTCGACGGGTGTTCCCCTCAGCGACGCAAGCGCAGCTTGGCGCAGCTCCACTTCTTGCTCCAGGGAATTGCACCAGGCCTGAAGTTCGCACGCCCGCTCCTCCGCGATCTCGCGCAGTTGGTCTGCCTCTTGAGCTTCCTTAATGGCTCGGGAGCAGGCCTTTCGCGAGGCCACGAGAGATGCTTCGGCCTTTGCGTTGTCAAGATCACGTTGGCGGCGCGCAAGGCTGACGGCCACCTTCAGCTTGCACCGCTCCTCAACCAACCGCAGGCCTTCGGCTTCAGGACACGCATCTGCGTCAGCAGGCTCTCTGACGAGCTGGCCCATCGTGTCCGTCGCCTTCCGGAGAAACTCTCGGCGAATGGCGCTGCGCTCCCGCGCACGCTTGAGCATGTCGTCAACATCGTCCTCCGCCGACGGCATCGGCGGAGGGCCCTGAAGTGGTTCACCCCCTCTCGGCAGGGGGCTGGGGGCTGGCGCCCCCACAATCGCCGGACGGCCCCGCGAAGGACCCAGCTCGACGCTGATCCATCCCCAGAAGAGGGGCCAAAGATCGACTTCAACCACTCACCGTCCATGAGCAGGAGAGGAGCCCGGGGCAGGCAGGTTGTGCCCCGGGCGAGCTCGCGAAGGAAGGACGGCGAGCGCACAGGCTCGAGGTGCACCGCGGATCGGCCCGCCTCTCCATCCAAACTCGCGTTGGGGGTAACACGCAGGCTCGCAACGCTCAAGGCCAGCGATGAAGATGAAGCCTGAGGAGGTGGCTCCTGGGCTGTCTCCGCAGGCTCGACAAGAGGGATCCTGAAGGGCCATAGTCAGCGAAGGGAGCAGAGAATACGGAGTTACAAGAAGGAGGAACTTACTCGTCCATGGCAAAGTACTTCCGGTGCTTCAATGGGCGGCAAGGGCGATCGCCGCCACCCGAAGCCTCCTTCCTCTTGCGGAGGGCGTCGAAGTCTATGCGGAGGCGACCCAAGCTCTCGACGTGAGGGCCGGCACGCGGCACGGACGAAGAAGCGCCAAGGCGACCTGCTTCAGGGGCGCCAGGCTGGGAAGAACGATCAGGTACCACCTCTTGGTGATCTGCCGAGGCCTCAAGGGTTTCGGCTCCGGAGACCGCGGGTTGCGTCTCCACAGCAACTACTGCCTTAGGACGGGTCTCGCAAGCTCCGGAGGACGACGCCTCGGGAGCTCCGCGCGACATCAGCATCCCAGCACCGGATCCCCCAACCTCCAGCGATGCTTGCCTCCCGGCACCACCTCCTGAGGCAAGATCGACGCGAGCAGCGGGGAGAGGGGCCATGGCGATAGGATTTTCGCGGGGCCCCACGAGGCCAGTTGGGCGCAACCCCCATTCGTCGAAGAAGAGCATCTGCCTCGCGAACTCGGCCCTGCCCGAGCAAAGATACAGGAGGCCGCCCCCATGCCGAATGTCATCCGGAGAAGGGTCGCCAGTCAGGACCTTCAGCACCTTCCTCAGCGTTTCAGGCGCAAGATCCCTCTCCTGAAGCCTCATGCGATCTTGATGCCCGGTCAAGGTCCACATCAGTCGAGAGTGGCGCTGAAGAGGGGCGATGCGACGCTGGAGGAACTCCTTCACCACCTTGGGCGCAGTCACGCCAAGCGCCCTCAACCTCTCGAATCGGCGCCAGACGAAGGCAAGCTGGGGGCTCGCGAGCTTCTCGTGACCCCAGCCAAGGTTGGGGATAGCAGGCAATGTCGGATGCGCAAGCAGGGGGCTGGGCACCCCGGCATCCACGTACATCCACCGTTCCCGGAACCCACTCACGGAAGGCGGAAGGACGAAATCAATCCCCGAGGCGGCTGTCTCGGGCACGGTCTGGAAGCTCACGCACCCCGAGCACTGCAGCGGATCGGTCAGGCGCAAGGAGAAGAAGTGGCGCAGGAGGGCAATGGAAGGAGCAATGCCCACCATGGCTTCGCAGACAAAGGCAAAAGCAGTAAGAAGAGTAATGGATTGGGGATCGAGATGCATCATGTGGATCTGGTAGTGGGAAAGCACCGCATTGAAGAAGGCAGAGAAGGGAGGAATCAGGCCAGCCCACAGGGCGTCGGCAAAGAATCGAACCTCCGTGACGATCCTGTCGAAGGAGGCATGGGACGCAGGCCAAGCCGTCGTCCTTCGGCACTCGTTGAAGCTGGAGGCGAGGGCAGAGCGGACCTTGTCCAAGGCTTCCGGGTTGAGTATCAGCGACCGGCCGATGGCAGGCGCGATCGCCGGAGGCGAGCTGGTCGAAGCCGCCGGCTTCTTCCCTTTCTCCCTTTTTGTTGGCGCCATGGCAACAGAAGGAAGCAGAGCTCAAGTCGGATTGGAGGCGGAAGCTAAGGCACGAAGAAGAAAGGGGGGAACAGGAAGCTCACGGGTAGCAAGGAGGGAATAACGGTGTACAGTTTCATGGCCGCCTAGCCAGGCGTACATTGGGGGAGCGTGGGGAAGTGGAGACGCCCACGTCCAATCAACCGCCACGCGGCGACCAAGGCCGTAGGCTGTTGGGGCCCACGGCGCTCCGCACTTGCCCTTTCGCTTTGCTGCTAAGCCAAGTCAGAGCGCGCCTTGGGCCCGGGGGCTACTGTCGGCGTTCTGGGAACGGGGGTCCCCAGACTTGCCTGCCTCCGGCCTGCGGCATGGCTCAAGGGGTGGCCCAGTACGGCCCATCTTCATCAACTCAAGCTCAAGACCCTCGCGAGGGGCCAAGCCTCGCGGGGCGGACGACGCAAGGCTTCCTCAGGAACGACCTCACCAGGCAGGCTCGCGAGGAGGCGGAGAGATCAAGGCAGGGGTACCTCGCGAGGTACCCATGACGCAAGACATGACGATCAAGGCCAGGCGGGCGCCGACCTGCGCAGTGTCCTTGTTTCCTCTTTGGTGCAAAGGGGGCAAGCGCAGGCGCGGAGTACCGAGGCATCAAGCAAAGGTTACCACTTCGGTGCAACGAGACCAAGACCAGTAGAGCGGCAGGATGGAGGTCACCATGGAGCCCAAGACGGCGTCATCGCCAGTACCTTTAGCAGTCGAAGACCACCTTTAGTCAGGATAACTTGTACTAGATGTTCCCCTTCAAAATGGCCGTTGTTGGCGCCCTTCCCGCTCAATATTTGGGAAGAGGACCAGGGCCTCTATAAATAGGGCTAGCCACCACCTTAGCAAGGGACAGATCATCCAGATCATCCCCAACCACACAAGCTCACCGAGCTCAAGAACACCCCTCGCGAGGCTGTTCTTCCTCTGTACTGTTCATCATCAGCCCCTGAGGCAATCCACCACACCACACACTGGATTAGGGTATTACACCACAATGGTGGCCCGAACCAGTATAAACCTTGTGTCCCTTGTGTTGTTCATCGTGTAGCCTAGATTCTCAGCGAGGCGTTGGGACGTGGATCGGTAGGGAGAAGATCTTCGCGCGCACCCCAGAGTTCGAACCTTAAGGGTTTTGCCGGAACCCGATATCCGACACCCATGTTGGCTCCCACATGTTCCACGATAATCTCATCGGATGAACCACGATGTCGGGGATTCAATCAATCCCGTATACAATTCCCTTTGTCCACCGGTATGTTACTTGCCCGAGATTCGATCGTCGGTATCCCAATACCTCGTTCAATCTCGTTACCGGCAAGTCTCGTTACTCGTTCCGTAACGCATGATCCCGTGACTAACTCCTTAGTCACATTGAGCTCATTATGATGATGCATTACCGAGTGGGCCCAGAGATACCTCTCTGTCATACGGAGTGACAAATCCCAGTCTCGATTCGTGCCGACCCAACAGACACTTTTGGAGATACCTGTAGTGCACCTTTATAGCCACCCAGTTACGTTGTGACGTTTGGTACACCCAAAGCATTCCTATGGTATCCGGGAGTTGCACAACCTCATGGTCTAAGGAAATGATACTTGACATTAGAAAAGCTCTTAGCAAACGAACTACACGATCTTGTGCTATGCTTAGGATTGGGTCTTGTCCATCACATCATTCTCCTAATGATGTGATCCCGTTATCAATGACATCCAATGTCCATGGTCAGGAAACCATAACCATCTATTGATCAACGAGCTAGTCAACTAGAGGCTCACTAGGGACATGTTGTGGTCTATGTATTCACACATGTATTACGGTTTCCAGTTAATACAATTATAGCATGAACAATAGACAATTATCATGAACAAGGAAATACAATAATAATCATTTTATTATTGCCTCTAGGGCATATTTCCAACAGTCTCCCACTTGCACTAGAGTCAATAATCTAGTTCACATCATTATCTGATTGTAATGAATCCAACACCCATGGTGTTTGATCATATCTCGCTTGTGAGAGAGGTTATTAGTCAACGGGTCTGAACCTTTCAGATCCGTGTGTGCTTTACAAATCTCTATGTCATCTTGCAAATGCAGCTACCACGCGCTATTTGAAGCTATTCCAAATAACTGCTCTACTATATGAATCCGGTTTACTACTTAGAGTCATCCAGATTAGTGTCAAACTTTGCATCGACGTAACCCTTTACGCCGAACTCTTTTACCACCTCCATAATCGAGAAAATTCCTCAGTCCACTAGTTACTAAGGATAAATTTGACCGCTGTCCTGTGATCAATTCCTGGATCACTCTTGTACCCCTTGACTGACTCATGGCAAGGCACACTTCAGGTGCGGTACACATCATACCATACTGTAGAGCCTACGTCTAAAGCATAGGGGACGACCTTCGTCCTTTCTCTCTCTTCTGTCGTGGTCAGGTCTTGAGTCTTACTCAATACTCACACCTTATAACACAGCCAAGAACTCCTTCTTTGCCGATCTATTTTGAACTCCTTCAAAATCTTGTCACGGTATGTGTTCATTTGAAAGTGCTATTAAGCGTTTTTGATCTATCCTTATAGATCTTGATGCTCAATGTTCAAGTAGCTTAATCCAGGTTTTCCATTGAAAAACACTTTTCAAATAACCCTATATGCTTTCCAGAAATTCTACATCATTTCTGATCAACAATATGTTAACAACATATACTCATCAGAAATTCTATAGTGCTCCTACTCACTTCTTTGGAAATACAAGTTTCTCATAAACTTTGTATAAACCCAAAATCTTTGATCATCTCATCAAAGCGTATATTCCAACTCTGAGATGCTTACTCCAGTCCTTAGAAGGATTGCCGGAGCTTTGCATACTTGTTAGCATCTTTTAGGATTGACAAAACCTTCTGGTTGTATCACATACAACCTTTCCTCAAGAAAATCGTCGAGGAAACAATGTTTTGACATCCTATCTGCAAGATTTCATAAATAATGCAGTAACTGCTAATATAATTCCAACAGACTCTTAGCATCGCTACGAGTGAGAAAGTCTCATCGTAGTCAACTCCTTGAACTTGTCAGAAAACATCTTAACGACAAGTCGAGCTTTCTTAATGATGATACTTACCATCATTGTCCGTCTTCCCTTTTAAAATCCATCTGTACCCAACAGCCTTACGCATCAAGTAGTTCTTCCAAAGTCTATACTTTGTTTTCATACATGGATCCTCTCGGATTTTATGGCCTCGAGCCATTCGTCAGAATCCGGGCCCACCATCGCTTCTCCATAGCTCGTAGGTTCATTGTTGTCTAGCAACATGACTTCCAAGACAGGATTACCGTACCACTATGAAGTAGTACGCATCCTTGTCGACCTACGAGGTTTGGTAGTGACTTGATCTGAAGTTTCATGATCACTATCATCAGCTTCCACTTCAATTGGTGTAGGCGCCACATGAACAACTTCCTTTGCCCTGCTACACACTAGTTGAAGTGACAGTTCAATAACCTCATCAAGTCTCCACCATCCTCCCACTCAATTCTTTCGAGAGAAACTTTTCCTCGAGAAAGGACCCGTTTCTAGAAATAATCACTTTTGCTTCCGGATCTGAAATAGGAGGTATACCCAACTGTTTTGGGTGTCCTATGAAGATGCATTTATCTGCTTTGGGTTCGAGCTTATCAGGCAAAAACTTTTCAGATAAGCGTCGCAGCCCCAAACTTTTAAGAAACGACAACTTAGGTTTCTCTAAACCATAGTTCATACGGTGTCATCTCAATGGAATTACGTGGTGCCCTATTTAAAGTGAATGCGGTTGTCTCTAATGCCTAACCCATAAATGATAGTGGTAATTCGATAAGAGACATCATGGTATGCACCATATCCAATAGGGTGCAGCTATGATGTTCGGACACACCATCACACTATGGTGTTCCAGGCGGTATTAGTCGTGAAACAATTTCCACAATGTCTTAATTGTGTACCAAACTCGTAACTCAGATATTTATCTCTATGATCATATCATAGAAATTTTATCCTCTTGTCACGATGATCTTCAACTTCACTCTGAAATTACTTGAACCTTTCAATATTTCAGACTTGTGTTTCATCAAGTAAATATACTTAGAATCTACTCAAATCATCTGTGAAGTAAGAGCATAACGATATTCACGGCGTGCCTCAGCACCCATTGGATTGCACACATCAAATGTATTACTTCCAACAAGTTACTCTTTTGTTCCATCTCACTGAAAATGAGGCCTTTCAGTCATCTTGCCCATGTGGTATGATTTGCATGTCTCAAGTGATTCAAAATCAAGTGAGTCCAAACGATCAATCTGCATGGAGTTTCTTCATGCATATATACCAATAGACATGGTTCGCATGTCTCAATCTTTTCAAAAACGGGTGAGTCCAAAGATCCATCAACATGGAGCTTTTTCATGCGTTTTATACCAATATGACTCAAATGGCAGTGCCACAAGTATGTGGTACTATCATTACTATCTTATATCTTTTGGCATGAACATGTGTATCACTATGATCGAGATTCAATAAACCATTCATTTTAGGTGCAAGACCATTGAAGGTATTATTCAAATAAACAGAGTAACCATTATTCTCCTTAAATGAATAACCGTATTGCGGTAAACAAAATCCAATCATGTCTATGCTCAACGAAAACACCAAATAACAATTATTTAGGTTTAACACCAATCTCGATGGTAGAGGGAGCATGCGATGCTTGATCACATCAACCTTGGAAACACTTCCAACACATATCGTCATCTCACCTTTAGCTAGTCTCCGTTTATTCCACAGCTTTTATTTCGAGTTACTAACACTTAGCAACCGAACCGGTATCTAATACCCTGGTGCTACTAGGAGTACTAGTAAAGTACACATTAATATAATGTATATCCAATATACTTCTATCGACCTTGCTAGCCTTCTCATCTACGAAGTATCTAGGGTAGTTCTGCTTCAGTGACCGTTCCCCTCATTTCAGAAGCACTTAGTCTCGGGTTTGGGTTCAACCTTGGGTTTCTTCACTAGAGCAGCAACTGATTTGCCGTTTCATGAAGTATCCCTTCTTGCCCTTGCCCTTCTTGAAACTAGTGGTTTTACTAACCATCAACAATTGATGCTCCTACTTGATTTCTACTTTCGCGGTGTCAAACATTGCGAATAGCTCAAGGATCATCATATCTATCCCTGATATGTTATAGTTCATCACGAAGCTCTAGTAGCTTGGTGGCAGTGACTTTGGAGAACCATCACTATCTCATCTGAAAGACAACTCCCACTCGATTCAAGCGATTGTAGTACTCAGACAATCTGAGCACATGCTCAACGATTGAGCTTTTCTCCTTTAGTTTGCAGGCTTAAGAAACTTGTCGGAGGTCTCACACCTCTTGACGTGGGCACGAGCCTGAAATCCCAATTTCAGCTCTTGGAACATCTCATATGTTCCGCGACGTTTCAAAATGTCTTCGGTGCCTCAATTCTAAACGTTTAACATTGCGCACTGAACTATCACGTAGTCATCAAAACGTGTATGTCAGATGTTTGCAACATCCACAGACAACGCTCGAGGTTCAGCACACCGAGCGGTGCATTAAGGACATAATCCTTCTGCGCAGCAATGAGGACAATCCTCAGTTTACGGACCCAGTCCGCATAATTGCTACTATCAACTTTCAACTAAATTTTCTCTAGGAACATATCTTAAACGGTAGAACTAAAGCGTAAGCTACGACATAATTTGCAAAGACCTTTTGACTATGTTCATGATAATTAAGTTCATCTGATTATTTAATGAACTCCCACTTAGATAGACATGCCTCTAGTCATCTAAGTGATACATGATCCGAGTCAACTAGGCCGTGTCCGATCATCACGTGAGACGGACTAGTAGTCATCGGTGAACATCTTCATGTTGATCGTATCTACTATACGACTCATGTTCGACCTTTCGGTCTCTTGTGTTCCGAGGCCATGTCTGTACATGCTAGGCTCGTCAAGTCAACCTAAGTGTTTCACGTGTGTAAATCTGGCTTACACCCGTTGTATGCGAATGTCAGAATCTATCACACCCGATCATCACGTGGTGCTTCAAAACAACGAACTTTCGCAACGGTGCACAGTTAGGGGGAACACTTTCTTGAAATTTTAGTGAGGGATCATCTTATTTATGCTACCGTCGTTCTAAGCAAATAAGATGTAAACATGACAAACATCACATGCAAATCATAAAGTGACATGATATGGCCAATATCATTTTGCGCCTTTGATCTTCATCTTTGAGGCGCGGCATGATCACCTTCGTCACCGGCATGACACCATGATCTCCATCATCATGATCCCCATCATCGTGTCTTCATGAAGTTGTCTCGCCAACTATTACTTCTACTATTATGGCTAACGGTTAGCAATAAAGTAAAGTAATTACATGGCGTTCTCAATGACACGCAGGTCATACAATAAATTAAGACAACTCCTATGGCTCCTGCCAGTTGTCATACTCATCGACATGCAAGTCGTGATTCCTATTACAAGAACATGATCAATCTCATACATCACATATATCATTCATCACATTCTTTTGGCCATATCACATCACATAGCATACCCTGCAAAAACAAGTTAGACGTCCTCTAATTGTTGTTGCATGTTTTACGTGGCTGCTAAGGGTTTCTAGCAAGAAAGTTTCTTACCTACGCAAAAGCAAAAACGGTGATATGCCAATTGCTATTTACCCTTCATAAGGACCCTTTTCATCAAATCCGATCCGACTAAAGTGGGAAAGACTGTCACCCGCTAGCCACCTTATGCAACAAGTGCATGTCAGTCGATAGAACCTGTCTCACGTAAGCGTACGTGTAAGGTCGGTCCGAGCCGCTTCATCCCACAATGCCGCCGAACCAAGATAGGACTAGTAACGGTAAGCAAATTGAACAAACCATCGCCCACAACTACTTGTGTTCTACACGTGCATAGAATCTACGCATAGACCTGGCTCATGATGCCACTGTTGGGGAACGTAGCAATAATTCAAAATTTTCCTACGTGTCACCAAGATCAATCTAGGAGATACTAGTAACGAGAGAGAGAGAGAGAGGGAGTGCATCTTCATACCCTTGAAGATCGCTAAGCGGAAGCGTTACTAGAACGCGGTTGATGGAGTCGTACTCGCGGCGATTCAAATCACAGAAGATCCGATCTAGCGTCGAACGGACGGCGCCTCCGCATTCCACACACGTACAGCCCGGGGACGTCTCCTCCTTCTTGATCCAGCAAGGGGAGAGGAGAAGTTGAGGGAGAGCTCCGGCAGCACGACAGCGTGGTGGTGGAGCTTGTGGTATTCCTGCAGGGCTACGCCAAGCACTACGGAGGAGGAGGAAGAGTTGGGGGGAGGAAGGGGTTGCGCCAGGGAAGGTGTGCGGCTGACCTCTCTCTCCCTCACTATATATAGGGGGAAGGGGGGAGAAGGAGGCGCCCTAGGGTTTCCCTAGGGGAGGGGCAGTGGCCACAGGGGAAATCCTAGATGGGTTTGGGCGCCCCCACCCCTAGGAAACTTGCCCCCCAAGCCAGGAGGGGTGGCTGCCCTAGGGGAGGCGCCCCCACCTCTCCAAGTTACGTGAGATGGGGTGGGAGGGGCGCTCAGCCCAATAGTGGGCTGATGTGCCCCCTCCCCTTGGCCCATAAGACCCCCCAACGATTGCCGGGGCCTCCGAAACCCCTTTCGGACACGCTGATCGTCACCCGGTACCCCCGGAACAATTCCGGACTCTAATACCCTTCGTCCAATATATCGATCTTCACCTCCGGACCATTCCGGAACTCCTCATGACGTCCGGGATCTCATCTGGGACCACATACAATTTCCCATAACGACTCTAGCGTCACCGAACCTTAAGTGTGTAGACCCTACGGGTTCGGGAACCATGTAGACATGACCGAGACGTTCTCCGGCAAATGACCAACAGCGGGATCTGGATACCCATGTTGGCTCCCACATGTTCCACGATGATCTCATCGGATGAACCACGATGTCGGGGATTCAATCAATCCCGTATACAATTCCCTTTGTCCACCGGTATGTTACTTGCCCGAGATTCGATCGTCGGTATCCCAATACCTCGTTCAATCTCGTTACCGGCAAGTCTCTTTACTCGTTCCGTAACGCATGGTCCCGTGACTAACTCCTTAGTCACATTGAGATCATTATGATGATGCATTACCGAGTGGGCCCAGAGATACCTCTCCGTCATACGGAGTGACAAATCCCAGTCTCGATTCATGCCAACCCAACAGGCACTTTCGGAGATACCTGTAGTGCACCTTTATAGCCACCCAGTTACGTTGTGACGTTTGGTACACCCAAAGCATTCCTACGGTATTCGGAAGTTGCACAATCTCATGGTCTAAGGAAATGTACTTGATATTAGAAAAGCTCTTAGAAAACGAACTACACGATCTTGTGCTATGCTTAGGATTGGGTCTTGTCCATCACATCATTCTCCTAATGATGTGATCCCGTTATCAATGACATCCAATGTCCATGGTCAGGAAACCATAACCATCTATTGATCAACGAGCTAGTCAACTAGAGGCTCACTAGGGACATGTTGTGGTCTTTGTATTCACACATGTATTACGGTTTCCAGTTAATACAATTATAGCATGAACAATAGAAAATTATCATGAACAAGGAAATACAATAATAACCATTTTATTATTGCCTCTAGGGCATATTTCCAACAGGACATTTGCACCCTGAAGCCGGCAACAATTTGCACCCAAACAGAAGAGAATACTTACTTCAAAATAGAGTATACTTGACTGATGCAAATCTTGCAAAGAATAGCTAACATCCTCATAATTCTTCATAAATTCTAATCAACATTAGTCGGAACAAAAAAATTTCATGTAATCAACATAAAAGAAGTATCAAAGGTTTCCCTGTCCTCATGTAGGAGATTTTTTTTCTGATCCAGCAAACTCATGTAGTTTGTTCACTTATGGTAAATGCCACAGTGGCCTCTCCTCAGGCGCCTCTCCTCGGGTACAAACCAGGCGAACAGTGGTGTAATGCCGGGAAGTTCAAAACAGATGTAACGTTAATTTAAGCTATATCATGAAGAGAATGTCAAATTGCTGCAGGACTCTATCCTATTCCAGCAGTAATGGTGAAACAACATCACATAAACTCGACAAAAGACCATGCTGACTGATACATAATGCTCAATTATGTTCATAGTGAGTTTAGTGTTAACACCAAGTAGTTAGAGTTGTTAGTTGATACCCATAATGTAGGCAAAATTTGAAAGCAAAACAACAATCATCAAGAACAACATAAAACATGGCAAACTGAAATTTTTAAAGAACTATGATAGAATGAACCATTCTAGTGCCCTAACCATTTAGTATTACCAATGACTTCCTAAGTTGGATTGGTCATGCACTCTGCACCATCGCATCTATTTATTATTTTCTTTAAGGCATAGTTCACTCTGTTAATTTTTAGGAGATGGTTGAATGTTTTGAAAAATAATAATCGATGGTATTGTTGTTATCCAGCAATATCTGATGAGGCAGCATGCATTTAGTTAATTTTCAAAACAATTCAGGCCTCATAATACCACATTATTACTTTGTCTGTACATGGCTGAGCTACAATTTGGGATAAGGAGATAAGGTATAACAGGTTTATGCTTTTGTAAGCTAGTACGGTACTTACAGGAACAACACTTCGGAAGTATTTTTCAGGATTTAAGAAGTATGCTTCATCCTACTTGAGACGAGAGAAGCCATCTTTGACATTTCCACACATTTCATAAGAAGAGTAATCGCAGCTTGACTATCTTGCATTTGTCAAAGGATCTCCTGTTTACAAGCCTAGTTGTATTACATATCCTTGCAGATCAGGAAAAGAATACCATTATCATTTATCTGATGTACAAGTTTGGGGGGGCTCTGCCCCCCCCTCCCCAACTTTGGACCAAAATGTGAAGAAACTTTTTGGGGGAGGGCTTAGATGAGACTTTTTTAGCATTTTACACCTTCAAACCATAGTTTAAAAAACCGAACTGGAAAGGTTGTCGGTTCAGGTTTTTACCGGTCGGACCGCCGGTTCACCAGTTTGATTGTCGGTTTTTTAAGCAACACAATAATATATGTTGACTAATATATGTGCTAATATAGTGTGAAACAATTGTCAAATAAAATTATTTCCATGTAGTGGAGAACGAAGTAGCACAAATGAGTTGATTATTGGCCCGTGTGCAGGCCCCGCGTATTGCTCACATGACCTGGGGTCGAATTCCACTTCTCCCAATTACTGTTAATACATTTTCCTGGTTTGTCCCGGTTCAATGGCCCGGTTTTTTCACCAGTTTTCTAGAAAACCGGCCGGTTCGACCGGTTTTCTCTGGTCAGATTGCATAATGGTCTTATTAGCTTAAAAACCGCCGAGGCCAATGGTTTCGGTTTTTTCCGGTTTGACTGCCAGTCCGGTCCGGTTTTTTAAACTAGGCTTCAAACACTGATGTTTTAGCCTTGGCCACCCCAGCAATTTCTACCTAGCTCCGCCACTGCTATCTTGCATTTTGATTGTCATGGTTTAAGAAGTATGCTCCGTCTTTCCAAGTAGGAGAACAAGAAAGCTCTGTAGAAACAGCTGCCATATTTGCTAGTTCTTCATAATATTTCTTCATAACATTTTCTTCATGAATTTAAATTTTTTTCCCAGCGAGTGACGTGGTAGATTTTCTCAATCCCTCCCAACTCCAGCAAGAAACCACCAGCGAACTAATTCCTTTATTTCTTTTAGAGAAAATTTCCTTTATTTCTCCCCGACCGGCCAGGATATCTTCAAAAAAACCCCGAAAGAACTCCAGGTGTTGCACCATCGATGCATCATCTCTGAATGCTTTCATCGCTACTCCTCGGTGCGATATCTGCATCGAGGCCTTTTCTTTGAAATGTTGTCTAAAACAGGCAGGTGTTCTGCAAACGTCAGAAAAAATATCTAAGTGACAAAGCTTCTCCTAGTTCACCTCTATATCTACGGCTAGCTGACTGCGGCTTTCTGAAGTTGCATCGTCTGTAATGAGTTTAATGACTTCAGAGTTACCCTGTTTTTCAAAAAGAAAATAGACTAAAATGCACTTAGATATAATTCTTCTGGATTGCGGTTCAGCAATAGCTGACCAACACCATGATTAAAGTTGGTTAAGATTTGATATCAAATTTATAACAAAAAAAATCCCTATTTGGCATACAAACAAAAGTTGTTCAGAGTAAACCAAGCAAAGAACGAAATGGTTTGAGATATTTTGCACATAGGTTGAGTTATCACGGACTAAGAATCCAGAGTAAGATGTAGTATTTCTCCTTTGTATCACTAAAGAAAGAGC
Source organism: Aegilops tauschii subsp. strangulata (assembly GCF_002575655.3). Taxonomy (NCBI): domain Eukaryota; kingdom Viridiplantae; phylum Streptophyta; class Magnoliopsida; order Poales; family Poaceae; genus Aegilops; species Aegilops tauschii. The sequence goes on along the minus strand of NC_053036.3, from coordinate 631,186,152 downwards.
GGTAAAAGAAGTCAGAAGATTAGTAAATTTAGGAAAAGTACATAAATTTATTTATTTTTCTCAAAATTTGAAAAAGTTTGTGAATTAACAAAAACATAAATTGAAGGAAAACTCTGTGAATTTTGAAAAAGTTATAAAGGTTCACGAAATTCATAAAAGTTCTAAAATTTTGAAAACAAATGTGAATTTGGAAAAAAAACTTCATAAAATCAACAAAAAATTGAAAATGTTCATTATTCGAAGAATCTACGTACATTTGAAAAAGTCATGGATTTGAAAAAAAATATGAATTTGAAAAGTGTCCAATTTTGAAAAAAAATCATGCAGTCAAAAAATATTCGCTGGATTTGAAAAAAAATGGTGCATTTGAAAACTTTACGAATTTGAAGAGGTCCAGCAATTTTCAAAAAAATTCAACAAAAGAGAAAAACCAGATGGCAAACCAAAAAACGGTTGGAAGCTTCTAGAAGCTTCTTTAAACCGGCAGGATTGGCTAGAATAAATAAACAAAAGCCACCTTTGCGCTTGACGAGAATAAGAAAGAAAACTAATGGGCTGAGCCCAGGATGGAGGGATGTGCGCCGGTTTGCAGGAATGCCTGTAACGGCCGCAAGGGCGTCAAATAGGATTTCTAGTGCTTTTGAGCTATGCGCTGCTTGCTCTTGACTCCTTGTCGTGCACGAGTAATGCTAGAGTCACGGGCAAGGTTTTACTGAGTTCACGGATTGATCTTAGCTGGCCTTTGCTGATTGGATTAGGGAGGGTGGAGGGGCCCACACCCCTGAAAATCAGGGGGAGAGAGTTAATTTGTGTGAAGAGAGCCCGTAAAGGTCTGTGTTGTTTGTCCGTTGATGTTGGATTATCTGTCGTGCACCTGCCTGTTCGCTTATTTTCCTAACTTGCAGTTTCTACCAACTTTGGCTAGTTTTTCTTTGTTAACTTTTTTTAGATTTTCCCCTTTTTGTATTTTTGCTTTCTTAAAAAATCGTAAGCATTTGTCACGATACTTGATAAGAAAGTGTTTATGTATTTTATATATATATATATATATATATATATATATATATATATATATATATATATATATATATATATATATATATATATATATATATAGAAAAAGTTAAAGGTTATTTAAAAACATTCATCGTGTATATTAGAAAAATGTTCGATGTTATTCAATGCTGGTTTTAAGGTTTATTTGGTTTTATAATATTCATCATGTATATTATAAAAATGTTCAATGATGATGTTGATGTATGAATAATTGATTTTATATCACGAAGGCACAAAAAAGGTCTTCCAACAAATGATATAGATGCAATTTTTTTACTCGGGTTTTGCCCGTCATGTAAACAATGGCGGAGCTTTGTGAGGGCCAACCTAGGCCATGGCCCCACCTCATACAAAAATATGTGCATATCCCTTAGTATTAGGCTTGATTGTCCACTAACCACCCTCCCCCCCACATGACCCCCTCATGATTTTTGTTCAAGCTCCGCCACTGGATGTAAAGCAGGTGATGCAAATTTTCATCACTTGGGCCATTCCAGCAAAATGCGCGCAATCCCAACCGCCGCGCGAGCGTACCTCTACCCTATCATCGCCGCCGACGATTTCAGCCGATAAGGCTGCGGCGGTGGCTCGTCCGTCCTCCCCTAAGTTCGCTGCTATCCCACTGCCCCATCTTGTCACCCCGGACGGCGGCCAAAGGTCCCACCACCGCGCCGATCTAGATCGGCCATCGTGCAGAGTTTCGGCTGCTGGCCAGAGCGGCAGAGCCTGTGATGGCTCCCGGAGCTTGTGACCACTGTCCGGCGTAGGTCTTCTAGCCGCCGGAGCTGCAGCATACAGGTGTGCAACCGCCGCGACCGAGCCGAGCTGTCGTTGCTTCGATCGACGCTGCTTCGCCGAAATTACAGGCAGCACCTCACCGGCACATGCCAGCAAGGCGGAGGGAGAGGCCTCTATGACCGGCGTGGCTACCATCTTTGAATATTAATGATGATTTTGAGATGATTTAGATTTTGAGTTGATTTACGATTTTATTTTGAGATGATTTATGATTTTAAGACGATGTAGGATTTTATTTTTGAATAGTTTATATTGCTTACCACATGTGTCATGTGGTTATTTAATATGATTTTGATGTTATTAGGTTCAAATATGTATGAAATTGTGGAGCGATTGTTGTGACGATGCCCTATTTTACATCACCTATTGAAGCATTAGTGCCCTATTTTACATCATCTGTTGGAGTTGGAGGTTTTGGTGATGTAAAAACCCACCTTTTGAAGATCCAAATTTTACTCGAAGCACAATTTAGTGTCATTTTCTATTGGAAATGCTCCGAGGACGGGGTGTGCAAAGCAGTCCACCATGTCAATGCCTTTAGAAAACATGATAATGATGCGAAAAAAGTTTTAGAGTAGCACTTTGCCCACACACAAAGGAAAAGGGGTCAAAATTTAGAGACGAACCCTTTGCCCATTGCCATGTCGTACACTACATCTTGCTACTGCTGCTACCCCTGCAAGTGGGGCCCATCTCCCGGGAAGCTTCCGCAGCACATACTTATGGACCTTGCCGGTGGACGTCTTGGGCAGCTCGCTGCGGAACACCACGGTCTTGGGCACCATGTACCCCGCCATGCGCTCCCGGCTCCATGCCATGACCTCGGTCGTGGTCACTGTCGGTGTCAAAACCGGCGGATCTCGGGTAGGGGGTCCCGAACTGTGCGTCTAAGACTAATGGTAACAGGAGGCAGGGGACACGATGTTTACCCAGGTTCGGGCCCTCTCGATGGAGGTAATACCCTACTTCCTGCTTGATTGATCTTGATGATATGAGTATTACAAGAGTTGATTTACCACGAGATCGTAGAGGCTAACCCTAGAAGCTAGCCTATGGTATGATTGTTGATGATGATGTTGGTCCTACGGACTAAACCCTCCGGTTTATATAGACACCGGAAGGGGCTAGGGTTACACAGAGTCGGTTACAGAGAAGGAAATCTACATACCCGAATCGCGAAGCTTGCCTCCCATGCAAAGGAGAGTCCCATCCGGACACAGGACGAAGTCTTCAATCTTGTATCTTCATATTCCAATAGTCCGGCCAAAGTATATAGTCCGGCTGTCCGGATACCCCCTTATCCAGGACTCCCTCAGTAGCCCCTGAACCAGGCTTCAATGACGACGAGTCCGGCGCGCAGATTGTCTTCGGCATGGCAAGGCGGGTTCCTTCTCCGAATACTCCATAGAAGATTGTGAACACGAGGATCGTGTTCGGCTCTGCAAAAAAAATTCCACATAACACCGTAGAGAGAATATATTTCACGAATCTAATCTGCTGACAACTTTTCATAGCGTGACATCACGCCGCGGCCTGGTCATTATTCGAACCGTTTTCTCCCTGCCTGCCATAACACGTATTGCGAGGCGGTTTTATTGGCATTTCTTGTCGAAGCAGAGATCGTGTCCCCCTTATCACGGGATTCTCATCAATACGGGCGTGGGTAACCCAATCGTGTTACTGAAATAACTCCACGGTTTTAGGCAAGTTCCAAACGGTCACGCGGAGGACGCTTGATATTCACCCTCTTTATAAAGAGGTCCAGACCTGTTCTTTTCTTTCCACACCCAATCCTTCCCTTCCCTTACCTCGAGTTCCAACACCCAAGGCTCAGGCTAAGCGCTTCGGACCTTCAATCATGTCCGGATCCAACCTCAAGGTCGGTGGATGGCCTCTTCCGTGACAGAGGAGGATATCAAGAAACTTAGGAAGGCTAGGTATCTGACCACCGAAATCTCCCACCGGCTACCTGCTCAAGGGCAGGTTATCCCTACTCCCGAACCTAGCGAGAGTGTCGTATTTGTTTCCCACTTCCTTCGAGGGCTTGGCTTTAGTCTTGATCCCTTCGTAAGATGGCTCATGTTTTATTATGGGCTAGATTTCCATGATCTAGCTCTAGATTCCATCCTTCACATCTCGTTGTTTATCGTCGTGTGTGAGGCCTTCCTCCGCATTACCCCCCACTTCAGCTTATGGCTCAAGACCTTCAATGTGAAGCCGAAGATGATCGAGGGGCGACACGCAGAGTGCGGAGGCGCTATAATAAGCAAAGGTGCCAACGCCCCATGGACGAAGGGTTCCTTCCCGGAGGTGTCCGAATTATGGCAGAGGGAGTGGTTTTACATCACTGCCCCCCGGGGTACAAAGTGGGGGGCCGCCCCGGCCTTTCGCCCGGGCCCTCCGCCTCAACTGGCGTCATGGGTCAACAAAGGGCTGGACTGGGGGCCAATTAATGACGTGCTGACATTGCAAAGCCGCATCCGAGATCTCCTCAGGACGGACGTCAGTCTCGTCCAAGTAATGCAAGTAAGGCTGGTTCGTCGGGTCCCGCCGTGCAAACGTCGCCCTCTCCGTATGTGGGAGTTCAACCCGGAAGGACCGCGAACTATTCAACACTTCTTCGGCGTAACGCTCGAAGGGATGTATCAATTATTCTTCGGATCACGAATAAAGTGTCCGGACACCACCGAGGATGCGGGTCTGAACTGCAACCGTCCAGATACCCAAGTAAGTAACTCCGCAACCGAACACACCGTTACTATGTTTGTTATAACATCATTCTAATAAACCACCCTCGACCAGGATTGGATAAGGAAGGCGGGGAGGATCAGGTGTTCGGCCCCTCTTCCTGAAGGCTTGCCGAATCCTGTTCTGGCCAGGATGCTGGAGCGCGCGCCCTACCAAGTGCCATTAGGAGAAGATGGAGGGAGGCGTAGAGAAGCCGAGAGCGGGCTTCGTGCATTACATATCCCAACCGGGGGAATTGGTACCTCCGCAAGGGAGGGTGATCGGAGAGGTGAATCAAAAATCCCCTCTCCCCATGGGAAGAAAAGGGGCGCCCCTGAAGATTTGGAAACGGAGGCTTCCAAACGCGAGAAGAAACCTTCACCAGGGGGCCCCGGCCCAGAGGGCATCCTTGCCGCACAGCGCCCGCAAGGCGGCCAGCCATCAACCGAGCCGTAAGTGAACAAAGGCACTTTGACAAATATATCTTTTCTCTTCTCTGAGATTAACGACCAGGACACATGTTTTGCAGTCCGGCTCCTAGCCCTTCTCAACAAAGTTCGTCTTCGGGGGATCTTCTTCCGGAGATGATGGAGAGAGAGACGCCTTCTCCTACTTCCCCGCATCGCGAGACGGACAACCCTCAGGTGTCGCCGCGGAGGATTTCACCTGATCCGCAAAGGCCAGAAGGTAACTCTTCGGTCGCCCGAAGTCCGGAGTTTCCGGCTCCCAAGGAGAGCAACAGAAAGAGCCCGGGATTGTCCGGTGCCCATCCGGACACATTGATGGGTCTTTTGGAGCAAGCGTCTATCTCAGAGGCGCATCGTACCTTAATGGGTACGGTGATTGAGAGGATTTCATCCGCTAAGAGCGGGTTAAATGAAGCTTTTACAAGCCTGCTAAGAGGCTTTGAGGTACGCCAAGTAATATATATTTTTGACTGTACCGCACACGATAGGTGTGCTCTGTATAGATAGTAGCCCCTGAGACTCTGGTTGCCGACCAGAGGCGGCGAACAGAGGATCATAGTCCCAGGTAATAAACGCGCTGCTTTCATGTGCAGGCGGCCGAAGGTCCGGCGGCTGACCGGACTGCTGATTTTGCCGAATTGAGGCGGCAGCTTGACGTGGCAGATGCCGACATCGCGCTTGTGAACAAGCGGCTTGACGAGGCACAGGGTGTGTATTTTCAGGTGGTTTAGCAAATTTTAAGAGGAGCATGATGCTAGTATCTATAATATGCTTTGATTGCAGATGGAGCTGCTGCCGTGGAGACCCTGCTGGCAGAACTTGCCCAAGCCAAGGAGCAAGCCAGAAGAAGTGATGTGGCTGCCCTGAAGGCAGCCGAAGGGTTGAAAGCCGAACAGGCTGCTCATCGCCAGAGCGAAGAGAAAATAGCCAACATGGCTCTTGAGCTGCAAAATGCCGCCGGCTGCTATGAGCTCCTTGAGAGGGAGAACCAGACGAAAGCAGCTGAATTAAAGAAGGCCTTAGAAGCAGCCAAAGAAGCGTGCTCTGGAATCAGAGCGGCGAGGGAGGAGCTTCGCCAAGCCGGAGATATCACAGTTGGGAAGCCCTTCCTATTACGGACGAAGTTCGGCGAACTGAAGTATGCCCCTCTGGATAAATTATGGAGTGCTGCAGACGCATACCTGGACTTAGCAAAGAGTGCTGCTGATGTGACGAAGTGCTTCAAAGATCAAAAAGATCATCAGGTGGAAAAGTTGTTCTGGTCGCAGTTCAGTGCTCCAAAGCATCCGCTGCTGTTAAATGAACAAATGGCCGAGTGGGCCGAGCTCCATAGGTTGTCCGGGCTTGCCATGAGGTCTATCGTGGATCATCTTTGGCCGAAGGAACCAAGTCCGGAAAGTTATTTTGATTTAGTGCAACGATTTCTTCGCGTTGTGCCGCAAATCGACGCTATAAAGAGGTCGGCGTGCATAGAGGGTGCGGGGAGGGCTCTTGCCCGTGTTAAGACATACTGGGCAGAGATGGAGGCCACCGCCATTGCAACCAGGGGTCCGACCGGAGGCCAGGACTCGCCCGAGCACTATTTTGAAGAAGTCCTAGAAGGTGCCCGTGTAATAGAGGCTCAGTGCTCCAAAAGTACCATGTTCTAATGACATGTATCTTGATTGTAAAAACAATGCTATTTTGATTATAAAGGCTATTTTTATACTTTTGCCCGTAAAGTATTAAGTGCCTCCTGTGCGGCCGTTTATGTATATATGTATATAACCTGAAAGATAGCAGTCGTCGGCTTTAGCCCCCACGCATATAATGCGGGGGTGTTCGGCAAAACGCATAATCACACTTAATCCAACGTCTTGGTCCGTTTGAGGAGGTGATAGCACGGCGAAAAAGGCAATCGGACTATATTGCTGTAACACTTTTACTTAGCCATAGGAGTTTGACGGTGGGGCTACTATATAGCCCCTGGTACTTCCGCGTTCATCCAAATACGGTGTGCGTATGTACATGACCGGGAAATGATCCTTCGTTAATGCGGAGGAATCCCGAAGATTCCGATGAGTCATCGAGTGGTTGACCAGTCTCACGCTTTATCATGACAGTCAGTTTTCAGCTTTCTCTACTGAGGTGCTCGCCCAGATGAACCGGGGCACAATCGCAGTAGTTCTCCCGGTGGCACCTTAGCCGATAGAGCGGAACGTAAGGTATCAAAACACGGGAGCCGGGCAAACCCAACATTTGACCAAAGACATGATTCAGAGCTGATGCATATAAGGGCAAACTCGCGACGCTGAACACTCCCTAAGGTATTCGGACTTTACAACATATTCTGGGCTAAGTAACGCCCTCGGTAATGAGCCCTAAATTTCCAGGTACATGCATTAATCTTGGCGTGATGAAATGCCAATAACGCAGGTATCCCTCTCGGTTATATAAAGTATCGGGGGAATTGAAGCAACAAGAGACAGTAAAAAAGGTCTACGCAGGGACTTAATCTAAAAAGAAACCTTTGAACGAGGCCCTGCTGCACGTGTGCGCCTTTGTCTCCATTGTGCCGTATCCTGGAAGGGTGTAGCACGATGATCATCTGCGAAAAAGAGAAAAAACCCAGGTGAAAGAATCTGGTGATCGTGCGAAAAAGTTGGTTATTCTTAATGAACCATAACAATGAAGTCTATTAATTTACTAATAGGATCAAGCCGAATTATGAGTCTTTATACGTGCGGGCAGCCCCTAGCACCACATGTGGGGGCGTGTCCGCCAACCAAGCTCAGGTTTATCTGGGCTGCTACAACTAGTGGTGCACTGGACACGTCTAGCCGTGTCCGTGGTCTTGACGACCGATCATTTATTCGGGTTGGGGAGTTGGCCTGGCTGTTAGAGCCGCCGCATATTCTTCCGCACGCCGAGAACGCTCTATATTTCCGCTAATTGAGATGACGCCATGTGGACCAGGCATCTTGAGTTTAAGATAAGCGTAATGCGGGACTGCATTAAAACAGGCGAAAACAGTTCTTCCGAGTAGTGCGTGATAGCCGCTTCGGAATGGAGCGATGCCGAAGGTTAGTACTTCGCTTCGGAAGTTGTCGGGAGAACCGAATACAACCTCTAATGTTAGAGAGCCCGTACAGCGGGCCTCTGCGCCTGGTATTACTCCTTTAAAGGTAGTAGTGCTTTGGCTAATTCTTGATGGGTCTATCCCCATTTTGCGGATAGTGTCCTGATATATCAGATTGATACTACTGCCGCCGTCCATGAGGACTCGGGTGAGATGGTATCCGTTAATTATTGGGTCGAGCACCAAGGCAGCCGACCCTCCATGCCGGACACTAGTCATATGATCCCTGCGATCGAGAGAGATCGGGCAGGCCGACCATGGGCTTAGCTTGGGGGCGACGGGCTCTACAGCGTAAATCATGTTTACTGTTTTGACCTCTGGTGGAAATTTCTTTTGTCTGTCCCCCAGTGTTCGGCTGGCGGGGCTCATCCTCGTCTTCACTTGGCGTCTCCTTCCCCTTGTGTTCGGTGTTTAGTTTGCCGGCCTGCTTGAAGACCCAGCATTCTCTGTTGGTATGATTGGCAGGTCTTTCGGGGGTGCCATGAATCTGACATAATTTGTCTAGAATCCTGTTTAGGCTGGACGGTCCATCTCTACTGCCTTTGAATGGCTTCTTCCGTTGACCGGGTCGAGAGCCCCTGAATCCGGCGTTGACCGCCGTATTGTCTGGGCTGTCTTCATTATTTCGACGCTTATTTCTATTGCGTCGTGGCTTTCCGTTGCCATCCCTGACTTCGGATGTGCCTGGGTCGTTGGTACCACTGCGGGCCAACCAACTATCCTCGCCCGCGCAAAAGCGGGTCATAAGGCTTGTGAGGGCTGCCATTGTCCTCGGCTTTTCCTGGCCGAGGTGTCGGGCGAGCCATTCATCCCAAACGCTATGCTTGAAAGCCGCTAAGGCTTCGGCGTCCGGCCAGTCGACGATTTGATTCTTCTTAGTGAGAAATCTGTTCCAAAGCTTTCGGGCTGACTCTCCGGGTTGTTGAATTATGTGACTTAGATCGTCTGCATCCGGAGGTTGGACATAGGTCCCTTGGAAATTAGCCCTGAAAGCATCCTCAAGTTCCTCCCAACTTCCAATTGAGTTTTCGGGAAGGCTTTTCAACCAATGCCGAGCTGGTCCTTTCAACTTGAGGGGCAGGTATTTAATGGCGTGGAGATCATCTCCGCGAGCCATGTGAATATGAAGGATAAAGTCCTCAATCCAGACCCCAGGGTCTGTCGTTCCGTCGTATGCTTCTATGTTTACGGGTTTGAATCCCTATGGAAATTCATGATCCAGCACCTAATCGGTGAAGCACAGGGGGTGTGCGGCACCCCTGTATTTGGATGCTTCCGACAGTTGTAGTGTTCGGTTTTGATTCCGAGCTGTTATTTGATCAGTATGATCGTTTGGGCGGCCCTGATCCTGTGTCGGAGCACGCCTCCTAGATCCATAGATGGACCTGGCCATACCGGCTTTTTTGTCCAGGTGCTCACGTAAATCGTGTGCTGATTTGTGTGCGGCATTATTAGCTGCTCTATCTCGGCCACGGGGTGGTCGGTCCGGCCGGTCGGTCGTATTATTTTTCGGCGGCATGGGCTTTATGGCCTCGTCGTCGAATTCAGGCAGAAGCTTGCGCTTTGGGTAGCTCTTGGTGTGGCGATCACCGCCGTATTTTTCTTCAGTATCGAGCACTTTGTTCCATCTACGGTTGAGCGTATCCTGTGCGGCATTAAGCCTTTGCTTCTGCCTCTTCAAGCTCCTTGCGGTGGCGATAAGCATTTCGCGAAGGTCTTCTTGCTCCAACTGCTTTTCCGGGATGATGAACGCATCGTCGTCCGGACTGTTTTCCTCTCCGGAGGCGGGTTTATGAGTGTTATCTCCGCTGTCACTATGATCAGACGGCGGCCCTGGTCTATGTTCGGCGTCCCCCCGCTCATCCTGCTGCATCGCTGGGTCCATGGGGTCGTCTGGGGTATTATTTCTTCTTGTGCTATTATCACTGTTTTTACTGTGGCGGGATTTGGAGCGGCGCCGACGCCGTCGCTTTGGTTGCTTATCAAGGGGATTATCTTCCGTTGCATCCTTCCATTCCTCGCCGTCACTTTCTCTGGGAGTATCCACCATGTATATATCATATGATGAGCTGGCCGTCCAGCGCCCTGTGGGCGGTGGTTCCCGTTCTTCTCCAGCATCGTCGTCCATACCGTCGATGTCTTCGGAGTCGAAGTCAAGCGTGTCAGTTAAGTCATCGACAGTGGCTATTAAGTGGGTGGTGGGTGGGGAACGAATTTCTTCATCGTCCGCTTCCCACTCGAGCTGGACATAGTTCGGCCGCGGGTCTCCTGGCAGGGAGAGAGATCTCAATGAATTTAGCACGTCGCCCAAGGTGAAAAATATCCGCGGAGGTAAACTCTATGATCGGTGCCCAATCAGATTCTATAGGCACGGATGCACGCGGTTCGGAGCCTATGGCCGGAAACAAGTCCGAGGATCCGATGACACGGGCCTTATTGAAGGCGAAGTCTGTGTTCGGCTCCATCGCCGATGAGTGTGCGGCCTCCGTGGCGGGGTCCATCCTCCCGTCCTCGGATGACACGATCTGCTCCGGTTTAAGAGCCGAGGCAGCCGCAGGCGTGATCTCACGAACACCGTCCGATGGCAGATCTAAGTCATGCTCGTCGTGACTGTTCGGCGTACCTGCGGTGGGCTCGAATCCGTCGAAGATCAAGTCTCCGCGGATGTTGGCCGTATAATTCAAGCTTCCAAACCTGACCTGATGGCTAGGGGCGTAGCTATCGATCTGCTCCAGATGGCCAAGCGAGTTGGCCCGCAGTGCGAAGCAGCCGAATACAAAGATCTGTCCGGGGAGGAAGACCTCACCCTGGATCGCATCGTTGTAGATGATTGAAGGAGCCATCAAGCCTTATCGCGACGACACAGTGGAACTCTCAATTAAAGCACCAATGTCGGTGTCAAAACCGGCGGATCTCGGGTAGGGGGTCCCGAACTGTGCGTCTAAGACTAATGGTAACAGGAGGCAGGGGACACGATGTTTACCCAGGTTCGGGCCCTCTCGATGGAGGTAATACCCTACTTCCTGCTTGATTGATCTTGATGATATGAGTATTATAAGAGTTGATCTACCACGAGATCGTAGAGGCTAACCCTAGAAGCTAGCCTATGGTATGATTGTTGATGATGATGTTGGTCCTACGGACTAAACCCTCCGGTTTATATAGACACCGGAAGGGGCTAGGGTTACACAGAGTCGGTTACAGAGAAGGAAATCTACATATCCGAATCACCAAGCTTGCCTTCCACGCAAAGAAGAGTCCCATCCGGACACAGGACGAAGTCTTCAATTTGTATCTTCATAGTCCAATAGTCCGGCCAAAGTATATAGTCCGGCTGTCCGGATACCCCCTTATCCTGGACTTCCTCAGTCACCGTGCCTGCCGCGTCTTCCTTGAGGCTCATGAACGCGCACGGCGTCTCCCCGCAGAACTCGTCGGGCCGTGCCACCACCGACGCCTCGCTCACCGCTGGGTGGCCGTAGAGCATGGATTCCACCTCCACGCTGCTGATGTTCTCGCCGCCGCTGATGAGCACGTCCTTGGACCGGTCCCGGATCTCAAGGTAACCGTCCGGGTGCATCACGCCCACGTCCCCCGTGTAGAACCACCCGTCGTCCCGGATCGCTGCCTTTGTCGCCTCGCTGTCGTTGAGGTAGCCCAGCATGACGCACCCGCCGCGGAGCACGATCTCGCCCATGGTTGCGCCGTCCCAGGGCACGCTGCGGCTGGTCTCGCCGTCCAGGATGTCCACCTCGGCCATGCCGGGGGTGGGCACGCCTTGCCTTGCCTTGAGCCGCGCACGCTCCGACGCCGGCAGCTTGTTCCACTCGCCCTTCCACGCGCACGACACGACGTGACCCCCAGTCTTCGTCAGTCCGTATCCATGGCTGACCTCAAAGCCCAATGCCTCCGCACGGTGCAGCACCGCAGCGGGCGGCGGCGAGCCAGCGGTCATGATCCGTACCTTCCTATGCAGAGGCTTGCGCACACCCTCCGGCGCGTTGGCCAGCATGCTGAGAACGACGGGCGCGCCACAGAGGTGCGTGACCCCGTGATCCGTGATGGCGGCGTACACATCCTTGGGATCGACGCGGCGGAGGCAGACGTTGGTGGCGCCGACGACGGCCATTCCCCAGGGGAAGCTCCACCCGTTGGCGTGGAACATGGGCAGCGTCCACAGGAACGTCGGCCGCGGCGGCACAGCCCAGTCCACGAGCGACACCATGGTCACCAAGAAGATCCCGCGGTGGCAGTGCACGACCCCCTTGGGCGCAGCCGTGGTGCCGGAGGGGTAGTTGAGCACCATCGGATCCCACTCGCTGGCCGGACGAACCCACTTGAACTCCGGGTCACCCATCTCGAGGAGCCTCTCGTACGTCAGATCCGTGGCCGGGGCCGGAGGGAACTGATCCTTCTCGTGGGGATCCTCGACGAGCACGACGCGCGGGGCCGAGTGCTCCGACGGGAGGAGCAGAAGCGCGTCGTCGAGGAGCGGGAGCAGCGCCGGGTCGACGAAGACGAGCCGGGAGCCGGAGTGGCGGAGCAGGACGGCGACCGTGCGCGCGTCGAGGCGCGTGTTGATGGTGTTGAGCACGGCGCCGCTCATGGGCACGCCGAAGTGCGCCTCGTACATGGCCGGCACGTTCGGCAGCAGCACGGACACCTGAAACATGCATTTGGTTCACGGCATGGATCGTCATCCACCAACCGAATTCACTCCTCCGGTGGCGAAGAACACACACGCTACAGAATCATAAGGTGTTTGTGAAAACGACGACGGGTGGATGGGTTACTTACGACGTCGCGGCGGGAGACGCCGAGGGCGGAGAGCGCGGAGGCGAGGCAGAGGCAGCGGCGGTAGGTCTGGGACCAGGTGAAGACGGTGGCGCGGTAGACGACGGAGGGGCAGTCGGCGAACACGACGGCCGCCCGCGCCAGGATGCCCAGCGGCGTGAGCGGGCAGGAGTTGGCCGGGTTCGCGCCGAGCTTCTCCATGTCCACTGCGCCTGCAGCTCGTGATGGCCGGTGCGATGCAACATGCAAGAAATAAAGCCACGTAGCTAGGTGGTCGCACGCCCACCAACCGTGTGGGTGACATTATGGGACGGTCAGGCAAATATAGTGCAGACGCTAGTGATAAATGCTGGATCGCTACTGCGTTACAGCAGAAGATGCCATGCCACGCCGTTTTCGTCCGTATCTGCATTTTTATTCAAAACGAACTTCACAGGCGACGGGCATGTTCCTCTTGTCTAGTTTTGTCTCTGACATCGTGGCCATGTTTTTTATCGTTTGGTTTGTCAGTCTAGCTGGTCTACCTTTTTTATCGTCTGGTTTGTCTAGTCATGCAGTCGTTTATCCATGCATATCCCAAAATTCTTGTTTTAGATTTGTCTACATACGGATGTATCTATTCACATACCGTATCTATTCACATTTTAGTGTTAGATACATCCATATCTAGATAAATTTAAGACAAGAATTTTAGGACGGAGGGAGTATAATACCGTGATCTCTGCTGCCACGCTTACCTGGTTGGTCTTTCCTCGGCTATGCATGTTTACAAGTACTGAAACAATTGCGAACCAGTGAACACAACTTATTTTCTTAGCAAACCATCAGTTTTCGACAATGGAAAACTCAAAGCACTGAAACAAATGTGAACAACACAAACGTCTCCAATCAAATGTAAATCAAAGTTCTTTCTCTATCGTTGTTTCTAACCCAACATTTTGTATCTCGACATCCATACTTTCCGTAAAGAAACTGAGAAGACCAAATCCGTGGATCTCAACTAACCTCATCTATTGAAGAGTTATATGAGTCACCCATCACAATGGGTGAGAATATAAGATCATTAAACACATTTGTAGCCGAGAATGAACCTCTTACGAGGTAGATACTGGCTTAGACTAGCCATAATGGTGAGTAACATACACTACTAACATACACATATCCCTAGACTATGTTACTACCTTCATAGTGGGTAGTAACATAAGTGTGGTAACATGCAAAGCTTCATTTATTAGGTTATAGACTCATATTGCATTGGAACATGTGATGTTACAGTAACTAGCTAAGTTACTATAACCACCTCTCTCCTCATTAACTCATTGCCACATAAGCAAATTTGCTGAGTTGGACTCGATGTTACTGCTGAAGTTACTCCCACAGTGGCTAGTCTTAGAGGGTGCTTGGATACGTTTTAGTCTCATGACTAAAAGTAGTGGGACTAAAACTTGCTAGCCTCATCCATGCTTGGATCCAAATACTAAAGAGACTAAAATCAAGTTAATGAACATTTATTATCCTCCAAACCCTCCAATCCAGAACTCGCCTGTGTTAAAGGAGAGGAGTTAAATGAGGAGGGAGAGGACTAATCCACATTTTAGTAGGGGTACCCCTGACTAAAAAAATTTAGTCTCAAAACTAGTTTTAGCCCCTCTTTAGTCAGGGGTGCTTGGAACTTTAGCCTCTTAAAGAGACTATTTTTAATCAGACTAAAATAAGTCCCTTGGATCCAAGCACCCTCTAAATGCTTCATCGTCGTACGAATGAGGATTTTCTTCCGCCAGCACAAAATTAAGGAAAGACGGGTTAGGCCGAAGTAAGTGACGATATTCCACCAGATCAAAAGTTGTCAATCCACTAGACCAAAACATAACAATAAACTCCTTGGTGTCACACGTGTTGCACGTGAGCCCGCGATAGCCACACCAGGTCTATGTTAGATCTAGCCGCAGATGACACGAAAACCTAGACATTGATCCATTCTTTCATCATCTCCCTTTATCAAAAAGGAAATCCAACGCCAGTGGAACCAATAGAACATCAAGGAAACACCTTTTTATAATTAGTTAGAAAATATCATTCCAACCCTTCCCTCCTCACCTCCCGAAGGTAAGGACCCGTCTTCCCACCCCTCTTATAGTAGCCATTATCGTTGCCCGCCCACATCCCACCTCCCGACCACCAGTCTACCCCTCCTCACCACAACTGCTTTCATTGACTCCCTTTCCACCGCAGCGGCACCTCCACCTATTCCACCCGCTGCCCACCCTGCATTGTCTAGCGCCACCTCGACCACCACGCGACCACCATCCCACCTGTCGTGGTTCTAAATCTGACACTAAGAGAGGTTTATGAACAGAGCTTGATCTGTCGAGACGTAAAATGGGTTACACAAGGATCGTATACATGTTTAGACCTCTCATTGGTGGAGGTAAAAGCCCTAGTCATGTCTTTGGGAGATTTTCTTGCATATGATTATGAGATTACAATGGTTGTGAACCCTCATCTCAGTATCCGGGCAGGCTTATATAGAGTCCGCCATGCACCAGGGTCCATTGGTTGGTTATAAATGTGATTAAACAACATACTCCCTCCGTTCCTAAATACTTGTCTTTTTAGAGATTTCAAATGGACCACCAAATACGAATGTATATAGACATTTTAGAGTGTAGATTCATTCATTTTGCTTCGTATGTAGTCATTTGTTAAAATCTCTAGAAAGACAAATATTTAGGAACGGAGGGAGTATTAAATATTGGTTGTTTTTTCTCATTACATGGTGTAACGGCTATGCTTAATGTGTAATAAGGAGGTGCTAGTAATGCGTGGAGTAATGGCGTGGTGAAGCTTCAGGCGTAACTCACCTTTGAATGCTCCTGGCCATTGCCTACTATGAAATTCGACTGGTTACACCCCGACTGATAAGACTCCCGACTCACCACGGTCACCACCTGCTTCCACTTGGCGTCTTCTTCTAAGGTGAATACCTTCCAACCCTGGTAAGGGAAATCGCCCATGTGGGCTGTGACACAACATCTTGTACACGCCAGACGGCTTGGCACGGCCGCTGTGAAAGGTGAAGAGCAGTCCCTTGTCCAACTCCCCGGTCAGCACATTCCCGGCCGATGGATCGATGACGCTGATGACAGGAGCATCGGGGGTAGTGTAACTGTCCCAGGTGACGCACCGTGACAGATCCTCCAAACGTTACCGACGCTCCGGATCACTCTTACGACT
The DNA here is from genome assembly GCF_002575655.3 of Aegilops tauschii subsp. strangulata. Taxonomy (NCBI): domain Eukaryota; kingdom Viridiplantae; phylum Streptophyta; class Magnoliopsida; order Poales; family Poaceae; genus Aegilops; species Aegilops tauschii. The sequence goes on along the minus strand of NC_053036.3, from coordinate 631,169,958 downwards.
TTGCCTTCCATGTCCAACATGTCGTGGTGGCATCGATGGCATAGAGACCTGGCACGGTAAATGCAACAGTACTGCTTTAAAGATGGACTCGTGGCAGGTGGCTGCGACGGTCTCATACCCGGCAGACGTCTTGGTTGAGGAGTGCGCCGGACTGGTAGGTGCCCCATACCAGGCAGGCGTCCTGGTTGGGACCTCAGGTCTTAGATGTTTAGGTTTGGCTGCGATGTCTGTTTGGTATTAGGCCCAGACTATCAGCGCCTCTTCATCAATTGGATAGGTGTAGCGACAGTTGTTGCTTAGACGGTGGCTTTAGTCTTGCTGTTGTATGACTTTGGAAGGTCTTGTGAGTATAATTAATAAAATGGCCGCATGCATCGCCCAGATGCAGAGGCCGGGGGTCATCCTCCTTTTTTTTTAAATGTCCAACAGCCCTTGGTGGCGATGAGGAGGTGCGGGTCGGCGCGGGACTTGTGTGTGGTGACGAACGTCCGCCCAGAGTGTGCACCACCCCCTGGACACACACTGGAGTCTGCACACGGACTTCATTGGCACCCACAAGAGTATCTCGGAGATCACGTCGTCTGGTAAGCAACTACTACCGTGGTTGTTGCCAACGGGGATCCCCCATTCCGAAAGGTAACGGGACCAGCCCTTAGGTCCAAAGTTGTATGACACTGCTGTGGTGCCCATAGATTCACTACTGAAGCCCAACAGCAGCATTGTCGGCAACGCGGTGACAGAGACACCCAGACCTCGAAGTATTGCTTTGTGATTGATCAGATGCGTGCGTGTATTTGTATACCAGCGGCTTGGAAATGGAGAACCGACCACAATGGACCCAAACCTCTAAAAGGACTAGAAGAATGCCCGTGCGTTGTAACGGGGCCACATTAACTTTAAGAGTTCAATATTAATATTCTCATACATATCAAGTGACATTGGCGAGCTTTTTTACCATCAAATCCTCACACACACACTCTCTCCCTCCCTCTTCCTCACTCTCTCTCCCCCTCTCCCTCTCTCTCTCTCTCTAACACACACACATATCCATCTTATTGGGTACGGGACCATAATCCATGTATTTCGTATGTGGGGAGAGGGTGGAGACCCGGGTAGGCATAGATGGGAATATGGTGCATGTAACAAAAGAGGTAGATGATGGAGAGGAGGTGGCTCAAGGTAGAAGGAGAGAGTCTGTGGGGGAGGGAAAAGATGATGAGGGCTCTGTTAAGGATGCTACCGACCCGGGGGCTGTCGGTCAATTGACGGGCGCGTGTGATGACGCCCGTCAGGAGCCATGAAAATGATCAGTTGGAACTGTAGAGGGCTGGGTCGGCCTCGTACAGTTCAAGAATTAGTTTGTATCAATAAAGCTTACCGACCCAACATCATTTTTCTTTCTGAGACTAGGCAAAATAAAGATTATGTTGATAGTTTGCGGTACCGTTTGGGTATGAAAAATGTTTTTTCTGTTTCGGGTAAAGGCAAAGGTGGTGGTTTAGCGATTTTCTGGGATGAGAGTTTCTCTATGGAGTTAAACAAATTTGGGGACCATTTTATTGATCTATACATATGTAACAGTGATGGATCAAGATGGAGATGCACTTGTGTTTATGGAGAACCAAAGGCGACCCAAAGGTATGTCATGTGGGAGCTTTTGCGACGAGTTAAACTGCTGGGTTCTGGTCCCTGGTTTATGGTCGGCGATTTTAATGAAGCTATGTGGCAGTATGAGCATTTTTCTCGTATTAAAAGATCGCCTAAGCTCATGGCAAATTTCCGGGAGCTTCTTTCTGATTGCAATTTATTTGATCTAGGTTTCCATGGAGTGCTGATAATAAGCAGGATGGCCTCCGAAATGTGAAAGTGCGTCTTGATCGAGCGGTGGCATGCCCTCAATGGACTGCTATGTTCCCACAGTGCAAGGCACAACATGTTATTTCCTCCAGGTCAGACCATTATCCTTTGTTTATTCAGTTGATGGGTAGTCGGCCTAATGTCGTTATTAACAAGCATTTGAGATATGAAGCTTTTTGGGAGAGAGAAAGTATGGCTTTGGATGAACAGGTTAGGGCGTTTTGGAGCAATAGTTCGCAAGTTAGGGATTTAAAGGATGTGGCGACTAATCTCAATAAATTAATGAAAGACATGCACTCTTGGAGTCAGGAGCATATTGGTTATCTCCCAAAAAAGATGGAGGCTGCTCGTCAAAGATTAAATCTTCTGTTTAAAAGAAGTGATAGGGCAGCCGTGATGGAGAGAAGGAAAATTCTCCTGGAGATGGACGGACTTCTATTAAAGGAAGAAGTCATGTGGAAGCAAAGGTCTTGCATTGAGAAAATGATTTTGAGGGACCGTAACACGAAGTTCTTTCAGAGAAAGGCTTCTTGGAGGGCGAAGAAAAATAATATTTCCGCTATTAAAAGGAGTGGTGGGTCTATTACTGAGAATGTGGATGAAATCATTGGTATTACAAATTCCTTTTTTCAGCATCTTTATTCTTGTGATACTAATGTTGATCCCTCTCGTATTATTCCCTTGGTGAAACCCCTCGTCAATGATGATATGAACGAGGAATTGTGTAAACCGTTCTCTGAGGAAGAGATTAGTGATGCCCTTTTTCAGATAGGTCCACTAAAAGCACCAGGTCCGGATGGTTTTCCTGTAAGATTCTTTCAGAGGAATTGGGGTTTAATTAAACAGGACATTGTTAAGGCGGTTCAACAATTCTTTATATCAGGAATTATGCCCAAAGGTGTAAATGATACTACCATTGTTCTTATTCCCAAAGTGAAAAATCCTCAGTCCATCAAGGAATTCAGACCGATCAGCCTGTGCAATGTCATTTATAAAATTATTTTGAAGTGCCTAGTGAATAGACTGAGACCTATTCTGGATGGTATGATCTCTCCCACTCAAAGTGCCTTTATCCCCGGAAGGTTAATTTCAGATAATGCACTTATTGCTTTTGAATGTATTCATTCATTGAGTACTTTAAAAGATCAGCGTGGAGAGTTCTGTGCTTATAAGTTGGACCTGGCAAAAGCGTATGATCGCGTAGATTGGCATTTTTTAAAGAGTATGTTAGGGGCTTTTGGTTTTGCGCCAACTTGGATTAACTGGATCATGACATGTGTTACTTTAGTGAAATTTTCAGTCCGGTTTAATGGTCAATTGTTGGAACCTTTTTATCCTTCTTGTGGGCTCAGGCAAGGGGATCCATTATCGCCGTACTTGTTCCTGTTTGTGGCTGAGGCCCTATATTTGTTATTAAAGGATGCATGTGACAAAGGTGTTCTAAAGGATTTCCACTTGAACAGACATGCACCAGGTATTTCTCATCTATTATTTGCGGATGATAGTCTTCTGTTTTTCAAGGGGTCCATAGATCAAGCCTTGGTCATTAAAAATATTCTGTCGGGCTATGAGGTGGGAACTGGTCAGCTTCTGAGCCCCGATAAGTGTTCGATCAAGTTTGGCAAAAAGTGTAGTATGGAGGATCAGGTGGCCACTATGGTTATTCTTAATATCACTGCAGAAGGGTTTGAAGATAAGTACCTTGGCTTACCGGTACCTGAGGGTAGAATGAAGGTTGGTAAGTTCCAATCAACAAAAGACAAGGCATTAAAAAGAGCTTCATACTGGATTGAAAAATATGTCTCCAGTGGTATAAAGGAAAATCAAATAAAGGTTGTTTTGCAAGCGCTCCCAGTGTACACCATGGGTATTTTTAAATTTCCAGCTTCATTATGTGATGAGTTATCTCAAATTATAAGAAACTTCTGGTGGGGGGACGAAGATGACAGAAGAAAAACTCATTGGCTATCTTGGGATAAACTCACAAAACCTAAAAGAGAGGGAGGCATGGGTTTTCGAGATCTTAGATTGTTTAATCAAGCTCTCTTGGCTAAACAGGCTTGGAGGTTGCTAGTGAATCCAGATTCTTTATGTGCTAAGGTTTTGAAGGCGAAATATTATCCTACTGGTCACATATTGGATACTGCTTTCCCGCAGGCTACCTCGGTGAATTGGCAAGGCATTGTGCATGGATTGGATCTGCTAAAAAAAGGGTCATATGGAGAGTGGTAGACGGAAAAAATGTTAATATTTGGAGAGATAATTGGCTACCCAGAAATTCTGGCCTCAGAGTTTTAATCAAAAAGAACCGCACTAGACTGAAATGGTTCTCTGAATTATTCATAAGCAGAACAAGAAGATGGGATGAAAATTTAATCAGGCACCTCTTCTATAACCATGATGCTGAGGAGATCCTAAGGTTACGTATTCAGACTATAGGTGAGGGAGATCTAATTGCTTGGCACTATGAGAAAAATGGCATGTTCTCGGTTAAAAGTGCGTATAGACTGGCTTTAAACCTTCAGGATGGCAAGGGCGTGACAGGTTCATCTAGTTATGCTGCTAACAAGGAAAGAAGTGTGTGGGATGTTATTTGGAAAGCCAAAGTCCCACAAAAAATAAGAATTTTTGCCTGGCGAGCTGCGTCTAACAGTTTGGCGACCCAGGTAAACAGAGTTATTCATCACCAAACGGTGTCAGGTATGTGTACTATATGCGGGATGGAGGATGAAAGTACTTTCCATGCCCTTGTGTCTTGTCCAAAGGTGTGTGCATTCCATTTCGCTATGAGAGAAGAGTGGAATATTCCTGCCGAGGAGCTTTTCAGATTTACAGGCCAGACTGGATGTTTATTCTGCTTGATCAATTGGGGTCGCGAGAACGTGATCAAGTTTTATTCATGCTTTGGAGAGCTTGGCATCTTAGAAATGATATGATCTTCAGGAAGGGGAAAGAATCCTTAGGTGCTTCTGTCACTTTTGTGGGAAATTACTAAAAATCCTTCACAAATGTCAAAAACTGTGCCCAAGTGGACTTAAGCATCAAAGGTAAGGGGGTGATTGATAATGGGAGGTACATCACACCAATCGCGAAGGCTCATCCTAATTGGGAACCACCGGACCAAGGGTATATTAAGATAAACGTTGATGCTAGTTTTGTGGTGAGCATGAGATCGGCCAGCATTGGGATAATTGCCAGGAATCACCTTGGCGAAGTCCTGGTTTCCTCATGGGATTTTATCGGGTCGTGCACTTGTGTGGATGAAGCAGAATTTCGTGCGGCGCTTGCTGGGTTATATATTGGTATTACATTCCATGGTCCTGTTATTTTGGAGACTGACAGCGCGGCTGTTGCTTTTTCTGTGGCAAAAGATTCTTTTGAAAGGTCTCCTTTTGTGGACCTGAAAAAGGAGGCGATGAGTGTCTGAAACCTCATTAAGGATTTCAAGATAGTGAAGATTGACAGGCAGGCAAATAGGGTGGCGCATGAGATTGCTAAATTTTGTTTTGATAGTAGGTCAGACGGTGTTTTATGTAATAGTGTTCCGCCCTGCGTGGCTAGCTTTGTAATGAATGGTTGTAAGAATTTTGTTATTTCTGATTAATATATGGGGGGTTTCAAAAAAAATCCATCTATTTCACACACACGCGCTAGTGCATAAAAATATGGATTATGTGTATTATATTTGCCACCACAATCGAGGAAATTAATTTCATGTAAATCGGCCAGCCATAGCTCCAAGAATACGCGGAGGAGGTGGCCCGGGTCGGCGTCGGCGCCGTCCGGCGCGGGCCACGGGCCCACTTCCAAGTGCGTCTGCGCGCCGGCCACCCACGTCGGGTCCTTCAAGTGCTGCTTCCACCGCACCAACTCCCAGGGCCACAGCCAGGGCCAGGGAAGCCGCCCTTCTTCGCCCCCTTCACCGGCCGCGGTCAACGCGGTGCTGCGGCACCCGGCCTCACCGTCCTCGTCCTCCGGCACCGTCGCGACCCAGTGACGCAGCCCAAGCATCGGCCTCGAGAATCAAGAACGCTCAACAACGAAGCACTACTAGGGAAAAGCTTATAGGCAGACGCTTACTAGTAGCGTGGGTTTATAACCCTCGCTACTGCTACTTAGTAGTAGCCCGGGTTTTTTAACCCTCGCTACTACTAAGTTGATAGTAGTAGCGCGGGTTTTTAACCCTCGCTACTACTAAGTGGTATCTACCGTGCCCCCCGGGGACATGCCATAGTAGCGAGGGGTACCCTCGCTACTACTAAGTTGATAGTAGTAGCGCGGGTTTTTAACCCTCGCTACTACTAAGTGTTCTCTACCGTGCGCCATCTGAGACATGTCATAGTAGTAGCGAAGGGTATAAACCCGCGCTACTACTATCGACCCACCAAGACATGTGTACACATAGCGTGCGGAGGACCAAATCCAAACCACACTCTTCTGATTCCCCTTCTCCTCCCACCCGCGATTCCTTCCTCACCCACCGCCACTGCCGGCCTCGCACCTCGCGCCACTCACAAATCCGGCGACCTCCTCGCGCACTTCATACCCCTCTCCTCCCCCTCCATCCTCCTTCTTCTCCGCTGTTGGAAGGAGAGGGAAACCAGCCGAGCGCCGTCCATGGCGGAGGCCAGATCCGCCATGGACGCAGCCACTTGCACCTCCTCGCCGGGCCAAGGATCCACGACAAGCAGCAGCAGGTCATCGGGCTTCATCTAGGGTTTCGGGCATCAGCTCCAACTCCGGCGACCACCGGTGAGTTCCTCCTCCTACTGCTCTCTATCTCTCTCTTCCTCTTTCTAATAATTTTCTCTTCTTTTGTAGCAGCAGTAGAAGAGAGGTGCGGGCACAAGTTGGGTGGGGAAGCACCATCACCATGGACAGCTTCATCCCCTACAGGACCAGTAGCAGCCACGGATGGAGAGGACGATGACGCCCAACATAAGCAGCCGCCATGGATGGATTTTTTTTAATTCTCAATTTGTTAGTAGTAGCACGGGGCCCTGACCCGCGCTACAACTAATTAGTAGTAGCGCGGACAGTTGTAGCGCGGGCGGCAACCGCGCTACTACTACAAGAAGTAGCAGTAGCGCGGGTACCACCCGCGCTACTGCTAAAAGTTAGCTGTAGCGCCCTATCAGTAGCGCAGGCCCCCGCGCTACTGCTAGGCAATTACCCGCGCTACTACTAGGGTTTTCCCTAGTAGTGGAGAGGGAAGGGAAGATCATATACATGTCATAAGAAAGGGAGTTTATTTACTGCTCCCTCGATGTATTGTTTCCTTTGTTTGGAGACTGGTTAACATCTGTGAGTTAAGGTAAGGTTAATGTGATTGAGCGATTTTTCTGAAAATCAAATATTTGTTTTCTAATTAATTTGATTGAGTGATTTAATGTCAGGTTAATTAATTTAGATTTGATCTTTAGAGATTGTTCGTGATTGATTCTACATTACTAAATAACTTGCGCCAGTATGGAAAGTTCTAATCTGTTCAGATTTTTTCGTTGTGTGAGAGGGTGACGCGAAAATAAACCGATGAAGTGGGGGGAGGTGACGAAAAAAAATCTACGAAAAAAACCAGCGAAGGTGGGAGGAGGTACCAAAAAAACCATGGGAGGTGGGACGAAAAAAAATCTAAAAGCGAGACTACCAACTGCTCCATTAGGAGTAGAGATTCGGATTCGCGCGGGGCCGCAGTTGTATTTGTATGCGAAGTGAAGTGCATCTGTCTTACTTGTCTTTGATTTGGCAAGATATGCATACGTATCTATACAAATCAAAGACACAGTGTATGATACAGATGCATGTGTTAAAATTGTCTAGATGCGGATGCATGGGTAAGTCAATGTATCTAACACATGCATCTGTATCTAACCAAATCAAAGACAAGTAATATGGATCGTAGGGAGTACGTAGTTTCAGAAATCCAATCCAAGAACCAATAAAGACAGAGCATAATGACAATAGACTATCTTGGTGATATCAGGCAAGAGAAACCAGGTGTTACAGTAATCGGTGATAAAAACTGACTGTATTTTAGTATACAAAGATGATAAAATGGATTGAACAAACTGAAAAAAGAAAAGGCACGAGCAGCAGAGACCTCGAACAAAGTTGGTTACATCAAATTCTTTTGAAGCGGCCATCTCTGGCTCTACTCTTCGCGTCTTCACTCTTCACCTACTTCCAAGCCCCACGACAAACATAAGTTTTAAGATAATGCACACAAGCTCGGTTCACATAATGTGAAACATCCCTATCAGGTCTCTCATAAAACCACTCGTAGAAAGAGAGTATGGATTCAGTTGGCGCAGCCAACTAGCGAGCTCTTACGTGAGACGAAGCACTCCAAGTCGCAAAAAAGAACGTCATTATAAATTCTGTGTCCAAACTTCACCAAGTCTGTGCATGTACCGGTGAGCGGATCATACACTTGTAGCGCCGATGAAGCCATACAAAAGCATCTTTGGACTATCACGCATCATCCTCAAAGGTATTAGCAGACCGGTGATTGAATCTGTCGATACCGTGTACGCCTTTACCCAGGTGCCTTTAGCGTGATCAGTTAGGAGCCATATGTTCGAGCACACATTGTTGGTCAAGCGTTTCTCCCACTGAACCAAGCAGAGGGTGTCATTATTGAACCGGAGAAGATATTTTATCAACACATCCATTTGTAACTCGTCACTTGTTGGGCCTTTGAGCGTCGCCACCCATTTCTCACTCTCGAGATCAAGGCGGAATATATAATCCTCGCACGATGTTTCCGATGTGTAAAGAAAATGCATGACACCGGCGATTGTGACCACAGGTCCCCGGTCATATCTGGTAGACTGCGTGGCTGCGGGAAACCCCACCTGCCTCCACTTGGCACCATCTCCCAAGGTGAGAACCTTCCAAGGCCGATGAGGATCGTTGCCCATGAGGCGTACCACCTTGTACGCGCCAGACGGGGCCGCACAACCAACGGTGAAGTCCCCCATGTAGACGTCGTAGGATGCTCCATCATCCAACTCCGTGGTTTTCACGAGCACACTTCCGGTCGCCGGATTGATCACATTGGCCACAAGAAAGTCCCGGGGCTTGCAGAAACCGAAGGTGACACAGACTAGGGCGTCGTCACGACCGTAGCAGATGGTCCAAAAGGCGCCTACGCTCTTGTTCACTCGCACGACCTCACCATCCACGTCCAGCAATTGTAGGTCGTAGCTTCTGCGGCCGTGTTCCTTGTGGTGGTAGCTGGTGGCGAGGAGGAGAAGCTGCGGGTCGGTGCGGGACCTGTGCGTGGCGACGAACGCCGGCCCGGAGATGAGGGCGTGCCACCCCCTGGACACGCAGCAGAATCTGCACGCGGACTTGACCAGCACCCATGAGAGTATTTCGGAGATCAAGTCGTCTGGTAACGACGGCAGCATCGCTGGCGACGCCATGGCAGAAACGGCCGTAGGCTTTTTACAGGGCGAGAGAGAAAGAAAAGTATTGCTTTGGGATTGGTCGACTGATGGGCAAACCGACTGAAAAAGTTCTCCTATGAAATTCTACAGCTCGTGTTTATCTGGTGTTTTGCATTCATGGGCTTGGGCCTGCATGGACCTCTTAGTAGGGCATGATGTCATCGTGGGCCTACCCCCGATGGGGAATTCCACTCGGGACAACCGGGCGTAAGAGCTCCTAGTCAGCGTTGCAGGCGCCCGATAACGAGCTGGCGCCCGCAGCGTCACTGGCATGGGCCGGCCCACGAGCGCACGCTCGCTCAGGAAAACAAAACGGTCCTTCCTGGGAGCAACTAGTTAACGAGCGCTCCTTCGGGAGCCTCGCAACGATCAGCGCCACTTGGCGCGCTCTTAGCCATTCGCCACGTGTCGCGTTCTGAACGCTCCCTCCAGATTTTATTTTATTTTCGCACGCATTTTTGGCTTTTTAAACATTTTTTTCGGTTTTTTTGACGTTTTGGTTTTCCCCCGGTCTTCCTTAACTTTTCGACCAAAAACATTTTTTTGAAAAAAAAAATTACGCGAAAAAACGCGTTTTCCTTTTTTTTTCTTTTGCGAAAAGTCACGGTTTTTCTTCCGTGAGAGGCACGGTTGTGCTTTAGCGAGAGTCACGGCCGTGCCTTTTGGAAACAAAAAAAAACCGCGGTTTACATTTCTTTCTTTCTTGAGAGTCATGGTTTTGCTTCCGCGAGAGGCACGGTTGTGCTTTCGCGAGAGTCACGGCCGTGCCTCTCGGAAAGGGAAAAACAAAACGCGTTGTCTGTTTTTTTTTTCTTTCGCGAGAGTCACGGTTTTGCTTCCGCGAGAGGCACGGTTGTGCTTTCGCGAGAGTCACGGCTGTGCCTCTCGGAAAGGGAAAAAATACGCGTTTTCTGTTTTTTTTTCTTTCGCGAAAGTCACGATTTTGCTTTCGCCAGAGGCACGGTTGTGCTTTCGTGAGAGTCACGGGCGTGCCTCTTTCGGAAAGGAAAAAACGCGTTTTCTATTTTTTTTCCTTCCACGAGAGTCACGGTTTTGCTTCCCCGAGAGGCCGGTTGTGATTTCGCGAAAGGCATGGGCGTGCCTCTTTCAGAAGGGGAAAAAACGTGCTCCCGGTTTGGTTTTTTCGTCCGTTTTTTATCTTTTTTTCATGAAAAAAAGTTCGTCAAAACCTATCAACATAGGATCTAGTTTTGAAGATCTCGATGCGAGGAATCGAATTGTGAAAACGGTTTGAGATTTGGACGCACGGTTTAAGAGATAAAACGTTTTGAATAAACGGATCTACGAAAAAAGGGAAAACTACAAGGTTGCGACAAGTGGCGCGCTGCATGTGCGCCACTTGTCGTGACCTGGGAAGGTGGAGTGTTCTTTGCAACGAGTACTCCTTAATTAGTGATTTCGGTCCTTCCTGCTCCAGTCGCTCCTTGCTCGCTTCGCTGGATCGGCCACTTGCTAGCAGCGCAGTTTTTTCCCCTTATTTTCTTATTTGAAAAATGGTTTACAGATTTAAAGAAAAAGCTTCACCCATTTGAAAAAAAAGTTCATCTCTTTAAAAGAGGTTCATCGATTTTTGGAAAACGTTTATCGATTTTGAAAAGAAGTTCATCAAATTTGAAAAAAATTTATTGAATTTTAAAAAAAGTTCATTGATTCTAGAAAAAGTTCGTCTATTTTGAAAAAGTTCATCAATTTAAAAAAAGTTCATGGAAATTGAAAAAAAGCTCAGCCAATTTGAAAAAAGTTCAATGAAATTCAAAAAAGTTCATCGATTTGAAAATAGTTCATCAAATTCGGTTTGAAAAAATGTTCACGTATTTGCGGATAATTGTCAGGCAAGGAAAAAGAAGACAAAACAAAAAAGATAAAAGATAAAAGAAAAATGAAAAAATGAAAATGGAACGAATAAATAACGTATAGGCTAGAATTTTAGCACAACCGCTCTTGTTGGCAGGGTGGTTAGAACAGGCAACCTTTAATGGGGAGTTCGCAGGTTCAAATCCATCTCCTAGTGCTCTTTTTTTGCCTTTTAACAGAAAAGGTTGGGAAGCAAAATGGGCCGAGCCCAAGTAGCCGCGCCCTTCAGGCGCCCGTTTGCTCGCGGGTGCATAAGCGCGAAATAGGATCTGCCGGGCGGAAACACCAAAGACACCAAAGCGTCGGGAAACATAGGGAATCGCTTGACTAGGCTAAGAGCATCTCCACCCGGCCCCCAACAGCCCTTCAGGACCGCTTTCTTTGTGCCGGATCTAAAAAAAGTCCCAGCTATGCACCCAAGGCCTCGTTTTTAGCCGGATTTGACAAAAGTTAGAGCCGGCGCTCTCAACCGGAACCCAGCGCGTTGGGGGCGAGCTGAGAACACCGGCGCTAGCTTTTGCATGCAACTGGCCCACCCTCAGCCTCCCACCTCCCTCTCTCCTCTCTTTTCATCTGGGCCCTACCCACATGCCCTCACCCTCTCTCCTCTCCCATGCCTCTCTCTCTCGTGCCGACGAGGCCGCGACCCGGCCGCCCAAGCCGTCGCGCCTCCGCCTGCGCCTGCCCGCGTCCTCTCAGCGCCGCCACCGCCCCCAACCCCGCACTGCTGTCTTCGCTGGCATCCGCCGCCTCCCCGCACCATGGCCTCGTCTCCGGCCGTCGCGCCCGCCCCCGCGCCGCTCCTCTATACCGCGCTCGATGCGGCCCGCACATGCCGCGCCCCGCAACTCGCTCGCCGGCTGTGGCCCGCAGTTGCCTCGTGTCGGCGTATCCTGCCCGCTCCGGCCGCTCGCCCCATGCGTGCCCGCGTGCTTCCCTCGTCGCGTGCTCACCACTGGTCGCGCAACTCCGAGGCCGGGCAAGCTCGTGGCCGTAGCCAGGGAGGACACCCGGTCGTGGAGCGCGCGGACGCCTGCTGGCAAGGGAGCGGACGGGACGGCGTGGGCGTGGCCGGGCGGAGCGGCGCGGGCGCGGCCGTGGAGTGGGGACTTGCCGGTCGCCGCTCGTCGGAGTCCTCTCCCCGTCGGCCGTTTGGACAGAAAGGAGGAGCGAGCCTGGCTGCACCAGCGAGCAGGCCGGCTTCCGGGGGAGGGGCGGGAGTTGCCGCCGAGCTCGCACAGCTGCACCTCTGGGTCGCCTCCAAGCTCGCGCTGCAGTCCACCTCTGGGTCGTCTCCAAGCTCGCGCCGACAGGGAGGGAGGGGGAGCACGCTGGACGGCGGCGAGCGGCGCCGTGGCGAGGGCGGCGAGCAGCAGGAGGGCCGCGAGACATGGCGAGGGCATGCGGACGAGTGGATAAGTGCGTGGGGGGGCAACGAGTGGACATTTTCTCGTTCCCAGGAAAAAAAATTCGCCGGCAGCCCCCCAGGCGACAAAAAAATGCCTCCTAGGGGCGCTCAACGGCTGGAGGTGCTCTAACCCATTAACGCTTCGGTATGGTCGGTAGGGACTCAAATGAGTACTCCCTCCGTCCGGAAATACTTGTCATTGAAATGGATGTATCTAGATGTATTTTAGTTCTAGATACATTCATTTTTATCCATTTTGATGACAAGTAATTCCGGACGGAGGGAGTACTGATTTCTATCTTTTTTTTTCAGTTTTTAGTCGAATTTTTCATTGTCTTTCCCATAAAACGTGAAAAACATTATTTAAAAAATATGAACATTTCGAAAACATGAACAAAATTTATACATTTGTAACCATTTTGTTTAGAAAAAAGAACATTTATTTAAAAAAATTGTGAACTTTTTGAAAAATTCTATTTTCTCAAATAAATCCTTCAATTTGGACATGGGGAATTTTTTTGAAAGAAAAATCTTTAAAGATAAAAAAGAAAAAGCAAACCGATAAAGAAAATAACAAAAAGGGGGAAAAAGAAACAGACCAAAACCTTTTAGAACACTACTGGCCGAGGACCCCTATGGGCTAGGTATGGCAACAGCTGCCGCCATAGCTTTATTTGGTGCAAAAATATTTACCCAAATGATAAGTATCACACATATGGCACAAAGCACTCTGGGCTTAACTTTTTTACAACTAAAGTTGCCATTCGAAAAATATCCAAAAAAAAACTGAAACTTGCAACCCTTGAAGAAAAAACAAACCCTCCAAAAAAATAAAACTTGCCATTCAAAAACAAAGTTGCCATACTTGACAACTAAAGTTGTCGTCCTCGCGTCACTAAACTTGCCATCAAAAAATGGTCGGAGTTGCCTTGCGTTCATGCCACACGTGTGGCACTTACCAGGGTTCATTTTTATACCTATGCATATACTACGCGTTGTTGATATCAGCTGTCAGCAGATCCGAGCCCTCAAATGCCCGTGGGGCGCGTCCGCGGACAGTGATCGGTCACGCCTCAAATAATCTATTTAACATATGTGTACCACATATCAGGCACCCTATATCCATACTATGCAACGAGATAAACTTCTCTACGTGATCAAACAACGGACAGAAAATTTGGCATCAAACAGACAACAAAATGCACATTAACCCACTTTACATCATCCTATGTTCACCACAGTTCATCGCCGGACAAGTTCTTTACTTAAATGACTAAAAACGACAATATAAATGGAGGAGGAGCGGGATCACCACTTCCTCGCCAGGCCTTTACCCTTCTGGTCCCTGGCATAGCTGTAGGCGTCCATAGCTGGTGGTGGATCTTTGTTGACGTCAGAGGAGGTGGAGCTGTGGTCTTTGGAAGATTTCATCTTAACGCCCCTGGGTCTCGCGAATGTGGCCCACTGGTTGGTTAACTTGGGGGTCCTCGGGCCGACCCATATGTTCGGGAGCCGACATGATTAGCACCCCATATCCAGGACACCACAAGATTGTTTGGTCGTTGACATGCGGGATGATACCGTTTAAATACACATAAATTTATACGAGGCCAAAAATTTACCGGACCTGACACAATGACATCATATGGCCCGTGGAGGGTTTGGTAAAAAATTTACAACGTTTCGCAAGAGCCTTCCTGGAGAGTCAACGATGGCCATGGCATGGCACATGGCATGCACTAGCCTTTTCAGGGCCCGTTTGTTATAGTTGGAACATCTATTGCATTTCTAGGGTTTTAATGCCAGAGATTTGAGATCTGAACTATGACCACCTGAATAGTGGCACAAAATGGGTTGAAAGTTGCCCTTGGACCATGTCTAGGCCTTGTGCGGCAATAGGAATGGAGGCCCCATCATCATGGGTGCGTGTGTGTGTGTGTGTGGGGGGGGGGGAGGGGAGTCCCCCCCCCCCCTCCCCCCCCCCACACACACACACGCGCGCGCAGCCGACATGCTTCCCTAAAAAAAAGCTGCCGACATGCGGGATGATGCCGGTTAATTCCAAGGAAATTTATAGAAAGCCGAAAATTCACGGGAGCTATCACGATGTCAGGATATGGCACCGAGAGGGGGTATGGCTAGGTCTTGAACCTAGTTCGGTCAGGAAGATGTAATCCAGGAGGAAGCGTCGGCTAGCTTCAGTTGGTGGAGCCTCCTTCTCTAGCGTAATCTGGTTGCAAACATGCCAAGTGTGCAAGAGTGTCATCAAGAACACCATTCTCATAACCTCTCCTAAGAGTTCAAGAACTCCAAACAACCACTCCGGGCCGGTGTTGCGATGGATCTGATGTCAGGGAGAGGCCACTCCGTCACCACTGATTGCAGAGGGTCTGATGTCAGGGAGAGGCCACTCCGTCACGCGTTGAGGTTGTCCTCACATTCCACGCCACAGATGGGGCATATGTTATGTTAGTAGATTCGGGACAGTGAGAAAATGTACTCACTCACGTTGCAGAAGAAATAAACAAATTTAAAAAGCACATTCAGAAAATATAGGAAATAAATAAGAAAATAAAAAACCAATAAATAAACGAAGAAGGAAACAATATATATAGGGAGAAAAGAAGGAAAGGATCTTTGTTGAACTGTAGACATCGGCCGCTCGACAAAGATAGAAAATAATTGTGTGGGAGAAAGGGAAAAGAATAGGAAAAATAGGTTTTGCCGTGTGCATGATGTGTCAGACTCTGGAAACAAAGCCACATGGCGCCTGCTGGCAACTCCCGATTTTCCTCCCGTATGTTTAGAAAGGAATTCGTAAATATTCGCCGGCTTTTCATTAGGGGGCACTCGGGAAAGGGAGCTAGCTCCACCATCACTGGACCGTGATATGTGTCGGGTCACTTGGTCAAGTCTTTGCCGAGTTGTTTGTTACTCGTACTCGGCAAAGGTCAGGTTTTGTCGAGTTTCACATATTCGCTGAGTTTCTTTTGCCGAGTTTTTCTACCTCCCATTCAACGAACTGGTTTTAATGCCAATCTCCTGATACAAAGCACTCGGCAAACACCCGGCAGTAGGCAAGGTTTGCTGATTCAGTGGTGGAGTAATTTCTTATTTTCTTCACATGCTTTGTATATTCGATTTTTTGTTAAAGGACCCCCGGCCAACAGAATTGCCAAAAAGGACCACTCGTCGAAAATATGGACAAAAAGGACCCCCTAACTAGTGGCGGCAGGCGCGGCAGGCGACACGTGGCACCTGCCGCCGCGCCAGGAGGCGGCGGGCCATGCCGCCACGGCAGGAGGCGGCCGCGCGGGTCACAACGGGTATCGCACAGTGGCGTGGCTGGGACGGAACGGGCCAGGAGTGGCGGGCCCGACCGCCACAGGGTGAGGCGGCGAGCGCTGCCACTGCCGCTCCCTGGCCGACAGCCCCTGCTACGCGCGGGCCGAGGCGTGGGCCAGGCCGCCACCGGAGGAGGCGGCATCTTTCTAACTTTGCACGCGCGACACCTTTCCTGTTGCAGACGGCACTGATTTCCGTGCAGTGCTGATTCCCACGCGCGCGGACGACAATGAATTTGACGGGCGGGAATCACTCCGGCTTTCTTCAGCGGATGCGACGGCACTGCGGGAATCACTCACTCGTTGCGGGAATCCGATGCTGCGGGAAGCTGTTGTGCCGACACTACAGGGATCCTAAAATTTCCCGCTTAATTTTCTTGCCATCATTTACCGTCTGAGCTTATAAAAGGAGACACCGATGCTCTCGTCCAGCCATCCTCGAAATCGCCACTGCGCAAAGTGTGTAACACATTTTTTCAGTCGGTATGAGTTCGCCTTGCTTGGATCAAAGCATTAGGCCGAGAAAAATGAAGAATGCAAGTTTGCCTCCAGGGGTGGCAGTCCAGCATTAGGCCCATCTTTTATCCCCGCGGAGTCACAACCATACGCCTACAATTACGCTTCAGGTTCGCAACAAGGATTCGCGAGTCCACCACCTACGCAGGACTCGCAGACACATGAAGCCGAATTGGAGTACGGCCGCGGTCTTCGTGTAACTCGGCCACCTAATCGCTTGTCGCCTTCCGGTCGTAAGGAAAGGCCAGGTGGTCGTCGTAAAGTAGGGTGATTCATCTATCCACGTGCGCGACCAATTGTATCTACATATGTCAGTATCAGACTTTTTGATTTGAACATCTATGTATGTGGGAATAAAAATGCACCAGTCAGGAACAATTTTTCCCGCCTATATCTCCCGCCATACTATCCCGCTCCACTCTTCGGCTTATGTTAGGCCGAAATGATTTTTTTATTATTTTTGGCTGATGAATACTGTGCAACCATTGTCCATCTTAGACATTAAAAAAATTATTTTCAGGCAACCCTTTCCCCTCAATATTTTCCCGCCAACGCTTTCCCTCCATATGTTCCCGCCAACCCCTTCCCGCCATATGTTCCCGCCAACCCTTTCCCGCCATACTGCAGTCGTTCTTTCCCGCCATTTTCTCCTCTCTACCTATAAAACCCCCTTCAGACGGAGGTGGATAAGCATTCGAGTGTAGTGTAGTCGAGATGTCCCATTATCCTTTTGATCGTAGTTTTCACCCTGGGATGAGCAGCACTCTTCTGAGGCTAGCTACCGATTTCAGGATGGACAATAGGATAGTTCCATGGGACGAACTCACCGGTAGTGACACCATAATGAATGACTTGGCTCACCAATTACGTAGGTCTGGGTGGCCTGAAAGGACCTATGAGGAGGTACGTAAAGAACTTCTTAGGTTGAATGCAAGGTGGAAGGAGGTAGTGGAGCCGAAGAGTGAAACTTTCAGAAGGACTGCAGAAAAGCATCCATTTTTATGAACTGAGGAGAGCGAGGACGAAGATGATATCTTCATGCCGCCGCTTCCGGGTTCTGCATCATCAAAGGGCAAGAGTTCTGCATCGTCTAAGGGCAAGAGTTCTGCATCGTCTAAGGGCAAGAGTCCTGCATCCTCGAAGGGCAAGATTTCTGCATCGTCCAAGGGTAAGAGTTCTGCATCCTCGAAGGGCAAGAGTTCTGCATCGACGGAGGATGACGATGATGCCTTCATGTAGTTTTTAAGCTGTATTCCAGTTCTACCGTTTAATTCACCCCTGGAGGCAAACTTGCATTCTTCATTTTCCTCGGCCTAATGCTTTGATCTGAGCAAGGCACACTCATACCCACTGAAAAAAATGTGTTACACACTTTGCGCAGTGGCGATTTCGAGGATTGCTGGACGAGAGCATCGGTGTCTCCTTTTATAAGCTCAGACGGTAAATGATGGCGAGAAAATTAAGCGGGAAATTTTAGGATCCCTGTAGTGTCGGCACAACAGCTTCCCGCAGCATCGGATTCCCGCAACGAGTGAGTGATTCCCGCAGTGCCGTCGCATCCGCTGAAGAAAGCCGGAGTGATTCCCGCCCGTCAAATTCATTGTCGTCCGCGCGCGTGGGAATCAGCACTGCACGGGAATCAGCGCCGTCTGCAACAGGAAAGGTGTCGCGCGTGCAAAGTTAGAAAGATGCCGCCTCCTCCGGTGGCGGCCTGGCCCACGCCTCGGCCCGCACGCAGCAGGGGCTGTCGGCCAGGGAGCGGCAGTGGCAGCGCTCGCCGCCTCACCCTGTGGCGGCCGGGCCCGCCACTCCTGGCCCGTTCCGTTCCAGCCACGCCACTGTGCGATACCCGTTGTGACCCGCGCGGCCGCCTCCTGCCGTGGTGGCAGGGCCCGCCGCCTCCTGGCGCGGCGACAGGTGCCACGTGTTGCCTGCCGCGCCTGCCGCCACTAGTTAGGGGGTCCTTTTTGTCCATATTTTCGACGAGTGGTCCTTTTTGGCAATTCTGTTGGCCAGGGGGTCCTTTTGGACAAAAAATCCAGATCTCTGTTGTCGTGCTTATCCACGAGGTGTGCCTGCGTGTCACACGCGTGGGCTAAATTAGATAAAACTCAGTGAAGGCTATGAAATGCTGAAAGGAAAAGAAGTCATAGGACAGGAGGGGTCGGGAGCTCGGCCACAACGCGGAAAGAGTATTCAGGAGCTAGCCCCATGGCCGCCACCCCCTGAGGGCTGGATTGCAGTATCCGTAGACGGCTCCTTTGATGCGGAATCACACACGGCGGCAGCGGCTATGGTGGCGAGAAACAGTAGAGGAGAATACATCATGTCGGCGTGTTGGTTTATACCACACTGCTCGAGTGCCTACGAAGCGGAGTGTGTGGCCGCTCGGGAAGGCGTTACTACGGCGCTCTTACAGTCAACACTGCCTCTTGTTATTCAGACTGATTGTGTATCCCTGGTAAAGGTTTTGGACAGTTCAGAGACAGATAGGTCGGGAGTAAGTCATCTGGTAAATGAGACTAAGGAGCCTCGCTAATCTGTCAAGAGTGGATGCTCTTAGGTGCTATCTGGCAGGTGACTGTACAACTATTTTTTAATTAATAAAGCTCTCTTTCCAGTCGCAAAAAAAACATGGGCTCCCTTAATATATACACGATCAAAACTCTCGGAACACACACGATCGTGCTCTCCTCAAACTCACATTCTCCATAGTTGCTACTGCTTCGGCGATCAAAATTAATGGAATGCGGCGGTGTCCAGATCATCTCCAGGCGCATGGTCAAGCCGGAGTATCAAAAGAGCTCAGAGTCGCCGGAGCCTCAGACCATCCACCTGACGCCATGGGACCTGTGGCGGATCACCGTGGGCTACAGCCAGGAAGGAGTCCTCCTGCCCAAGCCTCCGGCCAGCGCCGTCCAACACCTCGCGTCGTCCTTCGCACGCGCCTTGGGCCGCTTCTACCCCCTTGCCGGCCGCTTCGCCGTTGCGCCGGCGGCCAGTGCCGGTGCTCCGCAGGGTCTGACGATCTCCCTCCGCTGCGGGGACGAAGGCGCCGAGTTCATCCACGCCGTGGCGCCCGGGGTCAACGTATCCGACATCTCCGGCCCGCTCCGGGTCATCCCGCGCGTTGTCTCCTCTTTCTTCCCTCTCAACGGGATGCTAAGCACGGACGCGGCCGTCGACCCCAGCCGGCCGCTCCTGGCCGTGCAGGTCACTGAGCTCGCCGACGGCGTCTTCGTCGCCATGTCGCTCAGCCACGCGGCCGCGGACGGCACGACACTGTGGGACCTCTTCAACACATGGTCGGAGATGAGCCGAAGCGGTGACGGCAACATATTCACAGCGGCGCCATTGCCTCCATTCGGGAGGTGGTTCCACGACGGCTGTCCCGTGGCGATCCCTCTGCCCTTTGCCAAGGTGCAGGACATGGCGAGGAGGTTCGATTGCCCGCCGGTGCAGGAATGCTCGATCCATTTCTCCCCGGAGAGCATAAAGAAGCTCAAGGCTAAAGCGAATGCCGAGATGGCCGGCACGGCCACGGCCACCACCTCCTCGTTGCAGGCCCTGCTGGCGCACCTATGGCGAGCGGTGTGTCGAGCCCGGGGGCTGGCGCCGGACCGGGAGACGAGGCTCGTCCTCCCCGTGGGATGCAGGACACGGGTGAAGGGCATTTCACAGGGTTACGTGGGCAACGCGATTTCAGGAGCGGCTGCTAGGCAGCCAGTCGGCGAGGTCCGGGGACGGCCGGCTGGGCTGGACGGCCTGGCTACTGAACCGTGCTGTGGCTTCGGTCGACGAGGCGACGGTGACAGAGGAGCTCGTGGCTTGGTCTAAAAACCCCAGCTTAAGATACGCGCCTGACTTAGGTGGGGATCCTGCCATTGTGGTAGTGAGCGGCTCGCCGCGGTTTGATGTGTATGGCAATGATTTTGGCTGGGGCAGGCCGCTGGGCGTCCGGACCGGCCCGGGGAACAAGCTGGACGGGTTGATCACGGTTTTCGAGGACGGCGGAGGGGCAGGGGGCATGGAACTGGAGGTGTGCCTCGCTCCTCATGCTCTCGCCAGCCTCGTCGCCGACCAAGAGCTGATGAACCCGTCGGTCTAGAGGAGGGCAGAGATATGTGGTCATGATGGCGGCGGAAGTGTGCCTGTTCCGGTGCTTTCTTCCTTCAAATGCCGTGTCTGTGTTGTAGTAATAATCCTGATGCCCAGCATCAGGTTGCACTTTTTTTCTTCTTTGATTGCAATTTTTTGTTGCTAGCTTGTCAGGTTGCACTTTTGAGTCTGTAATATACTTTTCCCTATTGAAATCAGCCCAGCGTCTTAGCAGTGTGTCACCTAAACAAATTTCTTCGCCTAATTCATACTAACACATGAAACAATGACATATTTTGTTCTCAAAATTTCCACACATAATTTTCGATGGATGTACCAATCAAAAGGACGAACACTAAAATGGCTTATCATTTGAATACTTTCAATGTAAAAATCAAACAAAGAATTGATTTTTCTCAGATTTAGTCTCATCTGTACCCTCTATTTCTCTAAGAAAATAAAATAATAATGTATAAATTTACAGTTTTTTTTAGACAATATAAATTTACAGCTCTATGCTCTAAAAGTCCCAACCTCTTCAGGTCAAGGCCCACGCCCGTGGCCATGACCGGGGATGAGGCCCGACACCCCTCCCCCGCAGCACCAAGTGCCGAGAGGGTGGGCGCCGCCGCCCCGTCGCCCTCTTCACCGGTGCCGGTACCTTTCCTCTGCCACCACTCCCCTTCGTGTACCATTTCCACAGAAATAAGGGTGGGCAGCATCGTTAATCTCTGTGCATTTCGTTGGAGCGCGATGAAAATTAGGGTCCTATACGTATTTAGTTATCTTGACTTGAAAAATTCTATTGATAGGGACAGGCCACCTGTTCATTAATGCTGGCTTATATACAAAAACAATCCCATCTTGCCACAACAATAGCAAGCTAACCTAACGCACCAAGGCGCTGGCTTAAAATCAGTAGCAATTTGAGAAGACAAGAATATTACTATTGCAGCTAGCACCAAGCAAGCAACAACTTCGTATTTATATGGACCAAGCAATATGTAGAGGTGGCTGCGAAAAACAGGAATGCTACTGTATTATAAGAAGTCATCGCACCCTTCTCCTAATTTATCTTTTGTTATTATCTTCTGTT
The DNA here is from genome assembly GCF_002575655.3 of Aegilops tauschii subsp. strangulata. Lineage (NCBI taxonomy): Eukaryota > Viridiplantae > Streptophyta > Magnoliopsida > Poales > Poaceae > Aegilops > Aegilops tauschii. Next base: position 631,148,313 of record NC_053036.3, on the reverse strand, counting down.
GTATATGATACCAACTTGATTAAGAGTGAAACCATATGTCAAACATTTATTTTATTATTTTTAGACAAATTTTATTAGTTAGGTGACTGCAAATCAAATGATGGCCGGCAGCAATACGGGCCAAGTTTAGTCAATTAGCCCACTCATTTCCCCACACGTAGGCAGGTAGCTACAGAAAACTTAAGTTAGTTCCCTCAATTGTCTCAAAAAAAAAGTTAGTTCCCTCAAAATAATATAGATGAATATAAAGCGTTCACTATGTTATTGTTGTGGCGGCTAACAAGCTAGTAAAAACTATATCTTATTAACATGAACCAATCAATATATATAGTAGACCGCAAGAAATAGCTAGATTGCATGCATCGTACTACCAAGTCTTGGTACCCTTGTCTTCAGTTGTCTTTCATCATTATCTTCCGCTGTGTATGATGCCAACTTGATTAACAGTGAAACCATATGTTAAATAATTATTTTATTAGTTTTCTTTAAGGCTATGACCAACATAGTCTTTCCTATTGGTCATAGGTTCATTTCTTCCAATAAACTGCCTTTATTAAGGGTAGGTACGTTTTGGAGAGTGTTGTGATGGCCCATGAGGTCATTCATAAGGTTAAAAGATCTGGATCTCAAGGTCTAGTGCTTAAATTGGACTATGAGAAATCTTATGATGGAATTAGTTGGGACTTTCTTTTTGAAATGCTTCACTCTAGAGGATTTGGCCCCAAATGGATTGCTTGGATCAAAAGTACTTTAGTCCATAGCACATTTATGTGAGGATTAATAATACTATGGGTCCTCACTTTGTAGGAGGGAAAGGGCTCAAACAAGGTGATCCTCACTCCCCTTTATTTTTTTAATCTGTTAGCTGATGTTTTTTTACTAAAATGTTCCAGAAAGCAGCTTGTCAAGATCTAATTCATGGGCTTCTGCCTCAAGTAATTCTAGGGGGTGTGGTTCCTTTGCAATATGTTGACGACACCATCCTTCTTTCTGGAAAATTCTGTAAATAAGGCAGGAAACTTTAAATGGCTTTTGTCTTGCTTTGAAAACCTCTCGGCCATGAAGATCAATTTCCATAAAAGTGATTTAATGACCATTAATGTAGAGGAGGTTGTGGCTAAGGAATTTGCACAATTTTGTTCTTGTAGACTTTGTACCATTCCTATCAAATACCTTGGAGTGCCTCCGCACTATGATAAACTAAAGAGAGAGGATCTCCAACCTATTATTGATAATATTATTAAAAACAGTTCGGGTTGGTTGGGGAGATTTCTTACTTATAAGGGTAAAATTATCTTACTATGTGCTTGTGTTGTTAGCATTCATGCGTATCTCATGTCTATGATCAAGTTTCCTAAGTGGGCTATTAATGCCCAAATGGTTCACTTCTTTTGGGGTGAGCTGGGTGATCAACACAAGTACCATTTGGCCAACTGGGGTTGATCTCCAGGAAGAAAGAATTTGGAGGTTTGGGGATTCCCAATCTCAGACCTTGTTGGCTTCATGGGCGGGGGGGGGGGGGGGGGGGGGATTCTTTGACAATTCTGACAAAGATTGGGAAAAAATTATCTCTTATAAATCAAGGTGAATTCTCCTAATTTATTTTGGGCAAAAAGAGGGGTGAGCTCTACTTTTCGGAAGGCTGCCACCTGGGCCATGACTGCGGCCAAAACCTTTTACAATTGGAAATTAGGGGATGGTGAACTCATTAGTTTTTGGCATGATACTTGGGTTGGGGATTGTTCCCTTAAGGTGCAATTTTGGGACTTGTTTAGTATTTGTAACCAGTCAAATTGCACTATTGCTCAGGTGTGGGATGGAACAAATCTGAAACTGTCGTTTAGAAGATGTGTTGATCGGGCTAGTATGGCTCTATGGTAACAATTAGTTGCGCTGATCAAGCATTTCCTTCTGCGGAATGAGGTAGACACCCCAGTCTGGTCGCTGGAACCTAATGGTATCTACTCGGTGAAATCTTTTTATGCAAAAAATAACTTTGGGGGCATAGTCTTTGTTATCAGTGTCAAACTCTGGAAAGTTGTTTGCCCACAAAAGATCTATGTTTTTCTCTCGTCGTGTGTTTAGAACAAGCTGCTTACTAGGGATAATTTAGCAAAAAGAAGACAGGTGGATGCCCCTCTTGTCTGTTTTGTAGCGAGAATGAATCTGCCCAACATCTTCTGTTCGATTGCGGTTGTGGCTCAACAAGTGTGGGGCTTTGTTTATAAATTCTTTGTGATTGACATAATTTCTGGTTTTGATGATATTTGTGCTTTTTGGCATTTAGCTGAGAAGAATTCAGTGTTGAACTTAGTGATTCCTTCCTCCTTGTGGAGCATGTGGAAACTGAGGAATGAATTCTGTTTTCAGGGGCGCACCTGGCGAAGTGTAAAATGCAGGTCTTCTGCAACGATACACAAGCGACATTGTTGCAACGCTGCATCCTCCTACTGGACAAGCGGAGTGGAGAAGTGCTTCGAATTTCTTGGAGATGAGCAGGGGAGCCCAGTGAGAAGACTTCGTCCCAGTTGTCCACTTCTTTTGAAGATACTTGACCGATGATGGCTCGCTTTTGTTCACATTTGGATTTTGTAATATAAGATAAAAAGAGTAACTTTGAGAGCCGAGAGAACTTCTGCTCTCGTTATATCTGTCGTAGGCCTTAGGCCATCATATTTAGTATTTATTTTGGGGTTTGGTTGGCTCAGTTTAACTGGTTCACTGCTTTTTCTGCTTCATTCTATAAAAATGGGGCAGGGGGAAACCCCTTTCATTCAATAAAAAAATCATGAAGCTGATTAGCTAGCTAATCTGTTTACCAAAGGCAGGTGCATGCATTGTGTTGGTTGTTGTTCGTTCGTGCATGCCTTAACCTTTGTGGATGGTTCGTATGTTGTGGACAGAGAGCTTTGCCAAGTTGCTAGCTGAAGGTACGATCGATCCAATTTGTATCCTGGTTTCGATATGTTCTCTATGTAGCTTAAAGAAAGTGCACTTCTATTGCTAACCGATGATAAGCCAAGCCCGTTATAGTTTGTGAATGGCAACCACACATCCTTCCATGGCTTAGATGAGCTTGAGCCATCGTGCACAAGCAATTATAGAATAGCTCTAAAAAAGGCAGTCACTGAGTCATATCATCTGAAACTAAACCGCTACCGACATCTTTTTTTTTTGAGGGGGAACTACCGACATCTTTGTCTTGCTATTCCGCCACCCACCAGAAAGCGACCGAAGGCTTAGAAACCTATAAGTCCAAAAGAACGGCAGGCAGACACCGCCAGGCACAGATCACGATGAAACAGCACCAGGCCGAAGATGACAACACCAAAACCCTAGCCCACGAACAATGTTAGCAACTACACCATAGAAAAAACAGGTATGGACCAACGCACAGCGGGCCTACGACCCACCCATTGAACAACCAAAGCTGAAAAAATGAATGCTCATATGGTCGACCATGGGTTAGCGAGCACACCAGTAAACACATTGACTGCACGGAACCAATCAGAAAACTAGAAAATTATTCTCGCAAAAAATGGCAAATGAAACATTGTTGCAGACTTATATCAGAACATGTAGTATCAAGTTTTAGAGAATAATGGCAAATAAAAGGACAATCAAGTACAGAAGAAAGGTCTGGTAGACAAAATCACCTCAACAATTTAGCATAGCTGTACTCACTCCGTTCCATAATGTAGTGCATATAATTTTTCTGAAAAGTCAAACTAATCAAACTTTGGCCGAGTTAATGAAGAAAACTATTTATATATATACAATTTCAAACATATACAACATAAAAATACAATTAATCATGTATCCAATGATATGCATTTAGTATTTTTAAATGTACACATTTTTGTCTATAAACAAGGTCAAAGTTTGTAATTTTGTCTTTAAAAAATTTATATACGTACTATATTATAGAACAAAGGGAGTATTATTTTAAAGTGAAGTGCACTGCAGGTCCCCGAACAATTTCAGGGGTGTCATGTCAGTCCTCGAAGTATGAAAATCGTCATTCAGGTCCTCGAAGTGTAGTAAGTGTGTCATCCAGGTCCAACATCTGCTTGACTCCATCTAACTGGCCAGCTGGCGCCGTTGACCGTGACACGTCGGATAGGGGGCCCACAGGGTAACGAACGTTGGTGAACAGTGCACTGGCAAACAATTTTTCATACGCGATAAATAGTGCACTAGTGAACAGTCACTAGTGCACCAGCTCAAATTTATCGTTCGCGGTTTTTTTATTGTTCGCGAACATTTTCAAATTTATTGTTCGTGAATATTTTTTAAATTTTGTGAACAAATATTTTTCAAATTTATCGTTCATAAAATTTTTCAAATTTATCATTTGCGAACATTTTCAAATTTACCGTCCGTGAATTTTTTTAAAGTCAGGAATCACTAATATTTTTAAAAAATGTTCATGAATCACAAATATATAATGTACAAGAACATTTTCAAATATTTCGCTCGCGAACATTTTTAAAAGTCACGAATCACAATTATTTTTAATAAAGTTTTTTCATTTACCGTCCGCGAACATTTTTTTAATGTCTTGAATCACAAATATGTTTTTAAAAATGTTCACAACTTTAAAAAAATGTTCACAACAGTGTCAGCTGGCCAGTCAAATGGGGTCAGGCAGATTTCGGAACTAGACGACACACTTCCTGCACTTCGAGGACCTGGATGACAAATTTTATAGTTCGAGGACTAACGTGACACCCCTGAAATAGTTCTAGGACCTACAGTGCACTTCACTCTTGTTTTTTACAGTCCAACTTAGCAAACCAGCCTCACAATGTATATTACATTCTTATTAATTGCAATATTTAATTAAAAAAGGCAACGCAGACAAGACGAATCTCCAAGGATTCAGGGTTAGTCAGCTTGTAAAAACACATTTACAAATGCTATAAAAGGCTATAATTAAGGAACCATAATTAACACATACATAACCCAAACAGGACTAATCCTGACACTGCGAATGTAAAAGATACGTGTCCAGTATTATTAAAAAATAATCTTCTACTCCGGCCCTCTCTTCCGGTTTATTTTTTTCGTGAATACGCAAAGCTTGCATATCATTCGTTCAACATCGTACTCGGAGCAGACAGACAAGGGATGCTCAGCCCGAACAATGAAAAAACATAGCTAAAAGGACGTCAAACATTTCCAAAGCCAACACCGGGGATGCCGCGAGCACGCAAGATAGCGCCTTCAAGAAGGAGAGCAACATCGTGACGCCGCCGCCATCCGATCCAAAGAACCGAACCAAGGGTTTCCCTCGGTGCTCGAATAGGGGCACGGATAGAGGCCATGGCAGCGCCCCTAAGAAGGGAAATGACACACACGACTGCCATCGCTGCCAGCATCAGCGAGCTGAGCAAGGATTTCACCCTGGCCTGAGTCCAAGCAATCACATTGCTGCCAGATAAGGGTTCGAAGATGAGGAAGACGATTCGCTGGTCAATATCGCCACCTGACGAGAGGGGGGGTGGGGCTGTGCCTACAGCCTAGGAAAAGGCACCGAGCGCCGCCAAAAAATGCAAGCTTGGGGGCTTGCATGCCATGGTGGTGGACGGGGTTGAGGAGGCGGCAGGGCGAAGAGCCGACGTGGAGGAGGGGATGGAGCCGAAAGAGAACGCATATCCGAGTTGCTGGGGTAGAATCGTCGAGACGCCGATGAAGCGGAGGCCGGAGAGGGCGCAGCAACCGGAACGCCGCTGTCGGAGCCGCACTTGGAAAGAATTCCGGCAGGCCGGACACTTGAGAACGCAGGTCCATGGCCGCCAGGACGGACGTAGTGTCGACAGAAATCCACCATGAGGCCTCGGCTACACGCCAAAGAAGACCACCATGACAACAAGAATCGGACGAAACTGCACTGCAACACGGGGGAGGCACCGTCGTAGACGAGGGGCGGTTTGCAACAAGGCAAGGCCAAAGCCTCGGCTATCCCAGCCTCCACCACCCATGGCATACCCCACCAGCAGCAGCACGAGAGAGAAGGTCGTGTAGCCGAGGAGGAAAGAGACTGAGAGAGCATGGACTATCAGAAAAAATGGAAATAATGATAAAGTATTATTTCTGATTTGGAAATAATGATAAACAGTATTCAGACTTTAGTATCCCTTTGCCATTTGGTTAATCCTAACACTCCATGACAGTACATGGGAGTACTAAGAAGTCTAGGCCGGGTTCTTTTTTCTGGTTTTTTGGAAAAAAAATTACTGTGTTTCTTTGATTGACGCATGTACAAGATTGTCTCCTAGGGTGTCACGGAGTTGATTTTTCCTGCGGTCACGTTTTGTTCACCGTTGACATTGTCACGCTGTGTGCTCTTGCTTATTGACGCATGTGTTGTGGGGTCTCCTAGAAGGTTCATCTTTTCCTTTAAAAATGTTTGGTCGACTGAGTAATGGGATGGCCGTTTTTTTAGCATCAGTACAGACACAAGCGCTCATATACACGCGCATACACTCATCCCTATGAACGCACACACGCACACCCTACACCTATGAGCACCTCTGAGAGACTGAGCCGGCATATCATCTTGAGATTTACGAAGTCACCGTAGGCGCCTCGTCGTCGACGGGAACGTCTCCTCCACTGAAAGCGCATCGCCGGAAATCCTAAAATAAATCCAGAAATAATGCGAGCACCAAGATTTGAACCCTGGTGGGTTGAGGATATCACTGTCCACCTAACCAACTCAACCACAGGTTGATTCGCTGGGTTGGCCGTTCTAGAAGTATGTGGATCGGTGTTGTTCCACATGCCTTTGCATGGCTCATGCATGTGGTCACGTTGGCTTCATGTATCGTTGAGTGCCTATGCCATCAATTGACACGTTGTTTTCTGGTTTTTTCTCGTGGGTTCGTTTTGTTTTCTTCTCTTTTTTCGCGTGCCTATATGTACTTCCTTGTCTGGTCTTCGTTTATATCCCTCTTGTAGTGTCCTTCCTGTTCGTTTGGTAGAGCGTATTCGCTCCACGTCGTTGGGTTCCTCTTCCTCGGTTGGTGCCGCTGATGGGAGGTAGCTTGCCCAAGCTGGTTCTGTTCAGCACACGCGGAGTCGTCGTCGGTGCGCTCGACCACGGCAAGGAGGGCGTCAACCCCGTGGACCACGCGGGAGCAGGATCCGCGTCGGACATGTCCTCAACACTAGGATATATGTAATGTAATCAGGCTTATACAATTTGTGTGTTTCTGCTGATGTAGCTTACCTTGACAGAGGAGGAAAGAGCATGGCAGCCGTGTTTGTCAGGCTCACGGTGCAGAAGTTGTTGAGGAATCACCAAACGTCCCATGTCGAACCGCGGGCTGACATGGTGTGAGAATTGCCCTTAGCTGAAGAAAAGGGGATTAGACACATGGAGATGTAGCACTTGGGTGAGTAGGTACCTGCACGACTTGTGAATGGTCCGAAATCTGAACCGTGAACCTCCCATGTATACTTGCAGCGTCTAGCTAGCTCTGACCGCCGCCGCTCCCCAATGGTGAGCATGTCGGAGATCCCGCCATCACCACGCCCTACCCTGCCGCTTCCTCTTCTCCTCTGGCTTTGGCGGCCTCGCTTTCAGGCAAGGAGCACTCGATTGCCTCTTCTCCTCTGCCTCTGGCGGCCTCGCTTCCTCCTATTCTTCCGAGCTCATCACCCTGTCCGCCGGCTTCTCCCTCTCTAAGCCGCCCTCTACCTCGAGAGAACCACGTACCTCGCCGGGCGTGCTGCGCATGCGAGGACCACTCAGAGTCCTACTGCGGGCTGAGAGGAGACGGAGGCGCCACGGCGAGGGGCGGCGTCGAGCCGGCAATGGGAGGAACAAATGAGATAGGGAGAACGGGGAATGGTGGAGGTGGGGAATAGGCAGGGAGATTCGAGAAGCTACACAGTGAGAGTGGATCTCAGTCCACACCACCGCTGCTGCGGTCCAGTCCAAGTGCAGCTAGCTAAGCACACCGCGAGAAGATGCGCGGCCAGGATTGTGCCGCGCGCGGGAGGGTCAGACCGAACGTCAGCGCAATAGCGTCAGGGGGCGCGGCCTAGTTAGTTTGCGGGTGCTCGTTTCTGACGGAAGAAAATCTGGTACGGGTCGCACGAGGCCAAACGGGAGACCACCTCGCGCGCATGACATCTGGCAGCACGAATCTCAGCGCAGAGTCACCTTATCCCGAACCGAAGACCAGGTCGAGCGTGCATCAAATCCCTAGCCCAACTCCTCCAACGCCCCCAATTCCGGCCGCCGGCGTGATCCGCTCCGGCTAATCGCCACATCGCCGCCGGTGTGCTCCTCGACGCTGGACCCAACTCCCCTGCTCGACGTCCTCCATTCCCGCGGGCACGGCCGCGTTCGTTGGCGGCCCAGGTCGCGGCACCGTCGTAGCTGCTCGTCGGCCCGCTCCTCGACGCCGGCCTGCTTGTGGCTCTCCATCCCCGCCGTCACCCACCATGTTTTCCTGTAGATTTTTGTGTGTGATTTGAGCTGTAAAAGCCTGAACAAAGGCAACTATTCTGTATTTTCCTTTCTGAATTTTATTCTCTTACAAGACTGGCCTATGTTGTAAACGAATTTCTGTGTGAATGAAAGCTTGTGGAATTCTGCTGTCAACTCTTGGATAAATGTACAGATGCATTTGCATTTGCCCTGATAATCTGATACGGTGTCAACTGTTGGTTTGCTTCAGTTTAATAGAATATATGTTTGATAACAGATGTTCAACATTGTCAGGTGACACACACATAGCAGCAAAATAAAAGGATAGCTCCAGTTTTATGCTAAACCAAATACATAAACCATATAGCTGACATGCCCAGCTAATTAGCATTGAGGAACCAACAAGACATTATGCATCAACGCACGATCGGGCTCATCACGGCTGAAACCTTGATGTACTAGCACCACCGTTGAAATCCAGTTGACGAGCGGCCGGCGGTGTTGTGCCATCTCCATGAGCTTCAAGCAATAGTCTTGTGAATTCTCATTGGATAGGTTGACCTAAAAATGATGGATACTCTCCAAATGCCATGGATATTGATTGATTTATAGTACCACCAAAATCATATTCCGAAGGGCCAGCTGCGGACGGAACAAACACAGACTCCTTTGCTGGATAGTTTGTACCTTTTCCTGCAAATTGTATGTAGATATAAGAAATAGAAATGAAACATTGCTAGTTATTCACACAGAACAAGCAAAGGTACCTTTTTTTTTGCCTTTCTTTGCTCCCTCTAGCACATCTTTTGATCTTTTTTGCTTTGAACCTTTTATTCGTTCAGGAGCTCTAAATGGCACCATTGTTTTTGCAACATATCCAGTCATTTCGGAGGAACTTTCAGAGTCCTCATCTTCACCCAAGTTTAAATTGCTAAGTAATTCTAGTGCTTCCAAAGCCAACTTATCAATACCATTGTTGAGATGTGTAAGAACCTCCTTTGATGTTTTGCACTTCAATGCAAGTGAAATCATCTTTCGAGAAGTATGTGCAAACATGGATTCTAAGCTATCATTGCAATTCAGTTTTGATGTAAAAATTTCTTGTTTTGCATACTTCGTCCATCTGTTCGATATGTACTGACTTGGCAGGATGATGATATTGCAGCATGTGAAAACCTTATGAGCGTGCTTGCACAATATACCTACAACATTTAGAGCAATTTCAAAAGGGTTGCACAATATACATATAACATTTAGAACAATTTTAGGCAAACGAGGAAGCATGTATTACGTACCTACACAACCATACAATTTGCATGAACAAGATATCTCCAAAGTAGCTGGGTTGAAAGCCACTATGGCTTCATCATTCTTGTACTCGAAAGATGTCACCTTGTAAGTGCTAATTGTGTCATCGGTGCTCAGAAAAATACATGATAAACTGAATTGCTTCTTGAATTCCTCTTGAAACTCGGAATAGAGTGTCCTAGTATATGATTCAGCCGCAGTCTTCAACAAAGGTAGGTTTGGTAGGCAGGGTACTGGAATGGTATGGCGTGACTTGTAGTCTTCATATTTTTCTTTCCGGCGAAGACGAGCAATGCACTTATCATATGCTTCTATCAATTCAGAAAGACAAAGCCTTTTGCGGAAAGTTTTCTTGAACACGTTGTTCATTCCTTCACTCCTTTGGGTTGATGTCATATATGCACTAAAAGAATCGCGGCGATAGATAGTAGCCCACTTCTCACGCAACTTGTACAGATTGCTTATCCAAGAATTATCCTCAATCTGATACTTAAGCAATAGCTCATGCCATCTATTCTCAAAATGTGCCAGTGATCTATCTTCATACACACACCTTTTGAATTCTTTAAGAAAATTATCATTGTCGCTGATTACTTGACTTAGATGTTTTGCAGCATTTTGATACAAATGCCATAAACAAAGACGATGTCGTGTTCTTGGGAAAACCCTTCCAATAGCATTTATAATGGCGGCACATTGATCGGTGAATATTGTTTCAGGCTGCTTACCAGACATAGCTTGTAGAAAGGTTCTAAAAACCCACTCAAAGGTATCTGCAGATTCATTAGATAGTAGTGCTGCACCAAAAAGAATAGTCTGCTTGTGATGATTAACACCAATAAACGGAGCAAATGGCATTTGAAACTTATTTGTTGAAAATGTGGTGTCAAAGGAAAGGGCATCTCCAAAGACAGAATAGTCCATGATAGCTTGTCCATCAGTCCAAAAGATGTTCATTATTTTACCATCATCATCATCTAACTGCATGGCATAGAAAAACGAAGGGTCCTCGGCTTGCTTGTTCTTTAGATACTCCATTAATGTTTGTGCATCTTTGGTTTCCAAATACTTTGAGCGCTCACTTCACAAATAATTGTTGCAATCCATTTGCAAGAAGGGTATAGCATCTTTACCATACCAAAGCTCGCAAAAATCATATATTTCGGCTTGTTTAATTCCCGATGTCCTCATTTGCTTAATCATGTGGCGATCGGCATCTAAGAGTTGACGCTGCGATCTAAGCATGTGCCTCTTATCTGGACTTACAAGCTGGTGATTGTGGTCGAGCGTAACTTTCTGAGTAGTCCAAATTCCCTCTTGATTGATGCTGAATTGAACTCGAGCCATACAATTAGTCCTCGAAATAGCTTTTTCTTTCTTGGCCACATGTGTTGGATTAGCATTTTTCACACCTGCCTTGCTACAAACAAAATATCTGGAACTTAAAGTCCCATCTGCTCTAAACTTCAAGTGGCACTTCCTAATGCTAAATCCCTTGGTTTGAGCATAAGAATTGTAAAATTGATACGCCTCTTCTTCAGACTGAAAGCACTTCCCAACTCTTGGAGCATTATCTGCATCTTGTTTGTCTTGATTATTCACTGGTGTGTTGCTCATTCTCGGCTGGCCACTAGTCTCAGTTCTTGGCAATTGCTGCAAGGTAATTGAATCAATCAAGAGATGCTTCAGGAAGAGAGGATCGTGCTAGCTGTTGCATGCGTACTGGTTACTGAACTTACCATGGTTGGAGTAGCTGTGGGCAGAGAGGATTCTGGAGCAGAGGCCACCAGGGTGCTGCTCATCGAGGGCTGGCCATTAGTCTCAGTCGCCGGAAATTGCTGCAAGGTAATTGAATCAATCAAAAGAGGCTTCAGGAAGAGAGGATTGTGCTTGGTGTGGCATGTGTACTGATTATTGAACTTACCCTAATTGGAGTAGCCGTGGGCAAAGAGGTGGTCTCCCGATCCAGTGACTCGTTGCCCTCGTCGGGCTGCGCCATCTTGGCACGCCGTCGCCGGCGAGATGGAAGAGACGGAGATGGGTTTTTTCGTTTTGGAAGATGAAACAGATAAAAGCTGAAAGGACGGGGCGTGGGGCGTGGGAAACGGAAGTGGGGTGGGCTGGGCTGGAAGCCAGGCGAACGCTGCGTTGAGATTCGTACGCCAGATGTCATGCGCGCGAGGTGGTCTCCCGTTTGGCCTCGTGCGACCCGGTCGTACCAGATTTTTTTCCGTTTCGGACCGGAGGCTGGGCTTCGAGCGGCGCAGTAGCCGCGCCCAGAGCCTGTTTCATAAAGGGAGCTGTTATCATGTCGACGCCTTTGGCATAGCTAGTTCACACACCAAACCAAGAAGACTAGATTTTTTTAGTAGTGTTCAGGAAACTGAAATGTGGAGGAAGGCAATTGTATTATGAATCAATAGTAATTAGCACATCTTCATTTCTCAAATGACAGGGAAAACTGTACATTTCTTGCTACACACTGTGATGCACACATACACATTATACAATGCCCTTGGTTCTTGCCATGATGCATAAGATGTACCCGAATTTATAATGCAAGAATTACACTCTGGACCTCTACACCTGATGGTGCACGCAGCCTGTTATTGCAAAGCCTCACAATTTTGAGAATGAAACAAAAGGAAAAACAGAAAGCTCACCGGTATCCGTTTCAATAGTTTTACCATATTAATTAAGATACTCCACAGCAATCATCGTACGCTGGCAGTGGCAGGCGCAATCTTGATGCCCAGAGCCTGTTTCTTACTCCCTCCGTTCCGATTTACTCGTCGTGGTTTTAGTTTAAATTTGAACTAAAACCACGACGAGTAAATCGGAACGGAGGGAGTATGTGCCAAGAGATATTCTGCGTTTTTAGCGAGAACAGAGGAGAGAGGCTTCAGAGGAACCCCATGGCAGTCACGATCAACGCCATCGAAAAGCATGATGCTCTCAAGCCCGGCCATTGTCTCATAAGCCTCCAATAATGTGTCAACGATATTGTGCCTGTTGATCGCTTCGACGTTTTGTTCTTGCTGGATCAACTCTATAACCATCTCGCAGGTAAGCTTCTGTATCGCCAGGCATGCAGGGGTGGCATACATGTTGTCCTCCACCATCTTCTTCAGCCTCACCACAGAGTCTTCCAGGGCAGTCGATGACATTTGTGGCATTACGATTGCTGCAAAATCAAGGTTGCTTCTTGCACGAATCGATGCGACGAGCGATAACAGCTCTGCTTGCAGCCTGCTGGCACATTGCTGAATGAGGTTGCACTGTAAAGCAGAAGGCTCACCTTGGCCACCGTTACTTGGGTTTTCTATGTCGTTTCCGATTGATGTAATGGCATGCTCCCTACCTTGGGGTGTACTTGTACTACTCGCTCCTGCTTGTATAGTAAACAATTTTGCGAGTATCTGACTGAAATGATATACACACATATTGGTAGCTAAAAAAACATTAATTGCATAAAGCCCGTGTGTGTGCAGTGGATGTTATAAAGAATTTGATTACTTTATTACTTTAGGAATAACAGTATGTTGTAATATATTCAGCCATACCTTGCGGAATGTTGGTTCATCTACGTAGTTGCTCAAATGCTTCAAGATGACTGCTGCGCTAATACGACAGCTAATGTTGATATCTATTTCCACCTTTTCTGTTGCACTTATTTTGCACTCAATGGTCTTGATCTTGGAGTTGAGCAATCCAGTAAGATGATGGAGATTATCGTCCCATCCTGTGAAGCTCTTCATAGCCTCTGAATCACTTGATAACATGGCCAATGCCTCACCAGCCCTTTCTTTAAGCCGGCTTGCAGTTCCCTTAGCTTCTTTCATCTGCTTTTCCGCAAGTGCTTCTGTGGCTTGTTTGTCCATCTTCTCTTTTTTCCGTGCTCCGCTGACCTTGTTAACAAGATTATTTTGTTGGCTTGAAGTTAGTTTGTTAATGTTACTTTTCTCATCTTTCAAATAATCTTCCATCCAGTCTGTAGTAAGGAAGATGTGTAGAGCCCTCTCAATAAATTTGTCTCTTCTCTTTGTAGGAGAAATACTTGCTGGATGATGCAAGGCTAGTTGTGTAAGAATCTCTATAGCTCGCATCTGTAGTTTTATGATACTACCATTGTTGCTCTCCATATCCATGTACAGAATGGCCTCCAAGCTTTTGATTGCATTAATATTGTTCGCAATTAGTATGCGCATCTTTATGCCAGTGCTTCCTGAAGAGCACATGAGCGTTCTCACCACTTTGAGTGATCCGTCTGCTACCTTGGTCCATGCAACATTGCTCTTGATATCTTCTACTAATTTGTTGGAACTGACAGGCGTGAGTATTTTGGAAAGAAGATCCTTGGTGTTGTATATCAGTGTGCAGTTATTTCCGTCGTGAGACAGGTTCTCTAGAATTCTCAAGCCTGTCAAAACCAGATCCTCACAATTCCCCCTCTGCTTGATGTCTTGCTGTAGGGCGTCATCATTCCTCTGGTCATCAATTTTCTTGAGACTACCTTCTATTACGGTTTGGAGTAAGGACATGCCTCCCGCAAAATTCAGGTTACCTTCTTTATCTTGCTGTTGGTTACCAGCTAAATTTTGGTTTGGGGAGCCCGTCCTTTTCCTCTGCCTGCTATGGTTAATTACATATGACAAATGAAGAGCTTCTTGATCACCAGTGTTATGGCAGGAGGTCTCAAAGAGGGAGGGGATGCATTCCAACGCTCCAAGAAAGTGGGCCAGATTGAGGTCACCAGCGAGATGCTCTACAATCCTCGCTGCAACCCATCTCATCTCTTTCTCAGCTAGGCTTCTCCAAGCAAGGCTTCCGATCAGCTTCTGAATTCTTTGTCTTGGTGACCTGTTCAGCAGCCATGCTATTGGAACAGGTGTATCAAGATCAATCAACATGGTTAGTACCCTTCCTCCTAACGCATAGTCCTCCAGTGATTGTGAATCCAGCAAGGCAGCACCATATGTGATCAAATTCCAGATCACTGTTGATGCAGGGTTGTCTCTAGACACATCTGCCTGGTTCTGCCTAAGTATCCAAAAAGTACTTTGCGGTTGAAACCATGTTGGTGGCAAAGACTATGCAAGAACCACTCCCCAACAATCCCTCCAATTATTATGCACAAGAAGGATATTGCACTCTAAGCAAGTGATACAAAGTGTTACGAACCGAGACTAAAGGGGCTCCACGTGGCGCTGTGGAGCGCTCAGACAGGACTAAAGGCCGCCACGCGTCAGCCCCTGCCAACCGGGACTAATGTAGTAGACAGTCAAAAAGTCATCGTGCTGAGAGCTCATAGAACCAACGCATCAGAACAACAACCGCTACCGAGCACACTGCGGCTGCGGAGGAGGACAATGAGGCGGCCGTCTGGTACCACCGTCTATATCACACACACCCATGGCTCGCATAATTAAGGCATATATAGGTGCTTATATGAGCTGCTAAGAGCATCTTCAACTCCCGCACAAAAATTCCGCGCCCAATAAAAGTTATGGCGCGTCACTGTAGCACTTTTAATGCGCCGGGAGCAACATTATTACTTTAATAGAGGCCCAAAAACGGGCGCCCAAAAAGCACACAATGCAAATTGCTCTAATTGCATTAATAAATTATTAATAAGTAAAGCCCCCTCAAGCTTGCCTTCCAGGCTTGTTGCGCGGGTTCTCCACGAGTTTCCCGGGCTGGGGCGCGGCGGGTGTGGTGACGCAATGCATGCAGATGGATGGATATATAGATGTCGCGCTCATACCTCGTACTCCAGCTAGCAGATCGGGCGTCTGGCATATGCGACACGCACTCCCTTTGTCCACATGAGTGAGACACGCACCCATCTGATCGGGCGCGCTGCCATGTGCGAACACGCACCCATCTGACCAAGCCCTCCCATATGCGACAGGACGGACGGATGGAAGTAATGAATGAGCTGTATTTAATTTGGCCGTATTCACAAGCTACTAGTAGGAGTACCATCTTTGCCTGTTTGGCTTTCTTGGTGCAGATCATGTGAAATTCATTGGCAAATCACCGGTAACATTCAAACAGTGTATTTTGACTGTTGTATCTGAATCCCGCGGATAAACTTTATTCAGATAAAATATGAACTTTATTCAGGTTTGGGGGGATGTGCCGCCGCGGTGCTCTCCCATGGCGTCTCCCATGCGGAGATGCCCACCCTCATCGTGCTAGCCGCCGCACTCACCTTAGCCCCCGCGCAGCTCTACTGCATGGCTCTGTGTCCACCTATCCTCCTTGCTCAGCAGAGATGCCGTTCCCAGCTCCCCCTTGACATGAATGGCGGTCCAAAATCCAGGTTCTCGATGGCCGCCCCACTAAATGCGCATCATCGGAAATCCTGAAATAAATCCAGGAATAAATGCGAGCACCAGGACTTGTACCCTAGTGGACTGTGGATACTACATTTCCTCTGACCATCCAACCACATGTTGGTTGGCGGATCCTGACTTGTTATTATTACTATTCTGACTAACTGAACACATTACATATACCTGTAAGCGCGAACTGCATAATTGGTAGGTTAGCCTAATCACTATTATGTGCAAATATATCCACAGATTGTTTTGAGAACCCATTAAGCACAAGACAAAACTAAAACTAAAAGGCTAGTGCTTGCAAATTATTATTTTTTCGACAAAAGCCTAGTGCTTGCAATAATTCTGAGTCGTGCCATAAATCAAACCAAGCATTGACCATCTTTCATTGCTATAAATTACTACTGCACGCAGATCGAAATCGAACAAGCATCACTTGAGATGCAGGCACCTCCAGCAGGCTCGTCCCACCATCCCACCGCGGGAGTGCATCTATGTCTCGCTTAAAGTGAGCACAGAGAACAACACTTCATTATGCGGTAAACATTTGTTTAGGTCATGATGAATATTTCAATATGTGCTAAAAAAATTCAGTATGTGATAGACATTTTTAATACACGACGATCAGACGTTAATACATGATTCACATCTTTTAAATACAAGAATATTTTTAAATACACGTGGGACTTTTTAAACACACGATAAACATATTTTAATATACAATGAATATTGTTAAATACGCGATGAACATATTTTCCAAACAAAAATGATGAAAAAAATACGTGTTTGGACAAATTTTGAAATAGGCTATCTATATTTATTTTCAAGTATGCAACAGGCTGTTATTTTTTAAAATACACGATGCGCATTTTAAATGCGCAATAAATAATTTGGAGACATACACAATGCACATTTTAAACACGAGGTAAATATCTTTGATAAATACACGATGATCATTTCTAAAAATACAAGTCAACACGTTTTAAATGCACAATATTTAAGAAAATGTGCACGGTAAACATCTTTTGAACTACACAATGAACATTTCTCAAATAGAATGACATATATTTTTAAATAGAGTATGAACACTTTTTAAGATGCGCAATCGGTAAGGACACACATTGACGATCGGACCGGCACGGTGGATGGTAAAGACGTCTCGTAGATAGCGGCTTCGTGCTGCGATCAGGCCGGTATGGGGGACGCGGCCGGATAGATCAAAAGTGTGAAAGCATATCGGACACTCTGTAGACAATAAATCGAAGTGTCGAGTGTGAAAGTATCGAGAGACGATCACGGACTAGAGTCAAGAAACAGAGAGGGAGCCTCTTTGGTTTGTGGGGCGCACGCGCACGCGGTGGAGCCCAGTGCAGTTCTAGGCTGCTAGCTGAACGCGCTCACTCTCCGGTTCCGCTCACTGGGCAGTGAAAAAGAGGAGAAAACCACCGGACGAAGCAAGGTATCCTTCCTAGCACCTTTTGGTTGGGGAGGGAGGAGCGGGCAAGACGATGCTGCACTTCAGCCATCCGGTGGTGCACCCCTCCCCGCCGGTGGTGGTGCCGCCGCCGGCGCAGGCAGAGGTGGAGATGGTGCCGCCGGCGCAGGGGCAGGCGGTGGGGGCGAACGGGGACGGGAACGGGAATGCGCCTGCTGGGGTGATCATGAGGGACCCGTGGACGAGGTGCGGGCTCGTGTTCCGCCTCCTGCAGGCCGCCTTCGCGGCCGCCGCGCTCGCCGTCATGGTGTCCACCGACGACTTCTCCTCCGTCACCACATTCCGGTGCGTCCTCGAACCCTTCGTGGATGGATGGATGGATGGGCAGGCCCCCCTTCTCCTCTCCCTTCTCAGCAATTTTCTTCTTAGGAATTCAATTATGTTTCAGAACACTGCCCGCCGTCGTACAGCTAGTTATATACAGTATAGTTAGTTATTATTGACTCCTCCTTATGATTCTCCAAAGTGAAATGCTCATATTTATCTGGGCATTTAGATGTAGCTATACTTGTATAACTAACTGCAAATCTGCCTTTGGATGACTGCATAGTCTGCATTAGCCAGTTCTTCAGTGTCTGCCTTTGGATATCATGATCTTGCTCCCTGTGATTCAACTAAAAATGTTGTCTCAGCTGTCTTGAACTCTTGTTTAAATGCAGAAAAGTTTAGCATTTCTGCGAAAATCAGGAGTTCGATCTTCACATGTGTGTGGACAATCTGGAATTCAGAATGGTGTAATTGTAATGGAAAATCGTGTGCATACATTTCCTTCCTTGTGGAAAACATCTGAAGATCTACATTTAGTGTTGGGGGTAATATATTGAGCTGAGAACTATATATGCGAAACAAGTACTAGTATGTTAGTGCACCTTATTTCCGTGACCCAATTAGATGGTGCAAATCGAAGGTTTTTTCACTTAAGATGTTGCTGTTACAAATCAGAATAGGGGATTTTTATTTGTTTGTTCGCCCCTTATGTAGATGAACTTATTCTTGTTCGTTTGAGCAGCTACCTCGTCGCAGCAGCAAGTGTGCAATGCCTCTGGAGCCTTGTCGTGGCCATTCTGGATGCCTATGCAATTGTTGTCAAACGTTTCTTCCGAACTGCCCGGGCTGTCATCATACTTGCCCTCGGGGACTGGGTAAGTCATATTTTCTCAAGCACCTCAAGCAAAACAACTACCCACCTGTCATGCGTTGTGTTTTGAATATGCAAATTAAGAATCATGTGTATCTTTCTTTCTCCTAATGAAATGTAAAAACAATTCGCTTTTGACCCTGATGTTTTGTCCGCAGGTCACAGGAACACTGATCTTCAGTGCAGCGTGTGGATCAGCAGCTATCACCACTCTCCTTTCCAATGATTTCGGAGCTTGCTCGGTAAATCCCTGTGGAAGCTTCATGAACGCTACCGCCATGGCTTTCTTGAGCTGGCTTGCGCGTGCGCCGGCCTTTATCGGGAACCTTTGGACGGCGGTCCACCGAATACAAAAATCATAGTTTGTGAAACGAAAACCGGGCAGTTTGCGCAACCCGGTCCCGTTTTCGTGACCAACTTGGACGCATCGACTGTAGCATATCTAACTATAGTATGACCGGGAAGCAACGGATGGATACCCGCCGAACAAAGTATGTCATCAATGTTTCTGTATAAATTAGGGAGTAACTTGATGTTTGAAAGGGTGGTTGTGCTGCTCAGGATTTTTCTTCTTCTTTTTGTGGATAGTATGACTTCTTACTATATGAGGGTGGACTGGCGGTTCTGTTCTGGGGATGAAAAGATGGGTTACTTGTGTAGAGCTCAAGGTTGCTGATATGCTATATCTATCTGTTTATTTTGCTACTCATATATTTTGTTATTGATATATGGATCTTAGGTCAGGAGATTGCTCACTTAGTACGGTCGCCACATACGATTGATACATTATCGGTTGTTTATCTAAAAAAAATGCCTATGGAGATTCCAACAACCTTAATTAATTTCTGAAGTATGAACTAGAGACTCCAGTATAATCAATTTGCACTCTGAAACCGGCAACAATTTGCACCCAAACAAAAGAGAATGCTTACTTAAAAACAGAGTATAGTTGACTGATGCAAATCTTGCAAAGAATAGCTAGCATCCTCATAATTCTTCCTAAGTTCTAATCAACATTAGTCGAAACAACAAGTTTTCGTGTAATCATGGTTTCCTGCCCTCATCTAGGAGATTTTTTTTTCCGATCCAGTGAACTCATGTAGTTTGTTCACTTACGGTAAATGCCACAGTGGCCTCTCCTCAGGCGCCTCTCCTCGGGTTCAAATGACAATCAGCAACATTTTGCATGAGGGCCAAGTGGTGTCACGCCGGGAAGTTCAAAAAGGATGTAACGGTAATTTAAGCTATATCATGGAGAGAATGTCAAATTGCTGCACGACAACATCACATAGTGACGAAACATAGTGCTGACTGATAAACTCGACAAAAGACCATGCTGACTGATACATAGTGCTCAATTATATTCATAGTGAGTTTAGTGTTAGCACCAAGTAGTTAAAGCTGTTAGATGATACCCATAATGTAGAAAAAATTTGAAAGCAAAACAACAATCATCAAGAACAACATAAAACATGCAAACTGAAAATTTTCAAGAACTGTGATAGAATGAACCAATGACTTCCTAAGTTGGATTGATCCTGCACTTTGCACCATCGCATCTATTTATTATTTTCTTTAAGGCATAGTTCACTCTGTTAATTTTTAGGAGATGGTTGAATGTTTTGAAAAATAATAATCGATGGTACTGTTGTTATCCAGCAAAATCTAATGAGGCAGCATGAGTTCAGTTAATTTTCAAAACAATTCAGGCCTCATAATCCCACATTATTATTTTGTCAGCAAATGGTTGAGCTACAATTTGGGATAAGGAGATAAGGTATAACAGGTATAACAGGTTTATGCTGTTGTAACAGGAACAACACTTGGGAAGTATTTTTCAGGATTTAAGAAGTACGCTTCATCCTACTTGAGACGAGAGAAGCCATCTTTAGACATTTCCACACATTTCATAAGAAGAGTAATCTCAGCTTGACTATCTTGCATTTGTCAAAGGATCTCCTGTTTACAAGCCTAGTTGTATTACATATCCTTGCAGGTTACACCTTCAAACCATAGTTTAAAAAACCGAACCGGAAAGGTTGTCGGTTCAGGTCTTTACCGGTCGGACCGCCGGTTCACCGGTTCGATTGTTGGTTTTTGAAGCAATACAATAATATATGTTGACTAATATATGTGCTAATATAGTGTGAAACAATGGTCAAATAAAATTATTTCCATGTAGTGGACAACAAAGTAGCACAACCGAGTTGATTATTGGCCCGTGTGCAGACCCCGTGTACTGCTCACATGACCTGGGGTCAAATTCCACTTCTCCCAATTACTATTAATACATTTTTCTGATTTGTCCCGGTTCAATGGCCCGGTTTTTTCACCAGTTTTCCAGAAAACCGGCCGGTACGACCGGTTTTCTCCGGTCTGATTGTAGAATGGTCTTATTAGCTTAAAAACCGCTGAGGCCAACGGTTCTCGTTTTTTCCGGTTTGACTGCCAGTCCGGTCCGATTTTTTAAACTAGGCTTCAAACACTGATGTTTTAGCCTTGGCCACCCCAGCAATTTCTATCTAGCTCAGCCACTGCTATCTTGCATTTTGATTGTCATGGTTTAAGAAGTATGCTCCGTCTTTCCAAGTAGGAGAACAAGAAAGCTTTGTAAAAACAGCTGCCATATCGGCGAGTTCTTCATAATATTTCTTCATAACATTTTCTTCACGCATTTAATATTTTTCCCAGCGAGTGACGTGGTAGATTTCCTCAATCCCTCCCAACTCCAGCAAGAAACCACCAGCGAACTAATTCATTTATTTCTTTTAGAGAAAATTTCGTTTATTTCTTCCCAATCGGCCAGGAAATCTTTGGAAAAAAAACCCTGAAAGAACTTCAGGTGTTGCACCATCGATGCATCCTCTCTGAATGCTTCCATCACTACTGCTAGGTGCGATCTCTGCTGCCAGGCATTTTCCTTTGATATGTTGTCTAACACGGGCAGGCGTTTTGAAACATCGGAAAAAAATATAAGAGCGGTTTTTACGCAGGATGGGAGGAGTACATTTGAAAAAGTCACAGATTTGATAAAATTTATGAATTTGAAAAGTTCACAAATTTGAAAAAAAGTTCACACAGTCAAATTTTTTTTGCTTGATTTGAAACAAAATGGCGCATTTGAAAAGTCCACGAATTTGAAAAGGTCGAGTTAATTGCACGTTGGTACCACACTTGCGCACCTACTCACGAGTCAGTACTACTACTCAAAAGTTTTGCAATTCAGTACCAACTCAGGGCCTAAGTGGTGCATACCGGGCTAAGGAGCATATAAAAGAGTATTGACCGCGTATCGGACAGGTCGGGCCCGCATGTCAGGTGACACGCTGGCCGAATCGGCGCGTGGACGGGTCGCTGACTCGGACGAGTCCGACCTAAAGGGCTAGGTCGAACCGAGCCGCCGTTTCGAACCCTAACTCTCGTTCCCCTCTCCCTCTCTTCCCCGTGCTCCTCTCTGGCAATGGCGAAGGCGAATCCGGGCGGCGGCGGTGTAGGCGGCGGCTCGAGCAGCGGTGGCGGTGTGGGCGGGTACGGAGATCTTCCTGGCCTCGGGGCCGATGCGCACCCAGGATTGGCCGAGGGCGACGGCGACAGTTCGTCGTACTAGTCGAGCGGTGAGGAAGAAATGGAGGAGGCCCCGCTGACCATGGAGCAGCGCCTGTGGATGGCAGAGATCTCAGTCGCCAACCCTTTCACGAGCCATCACTGGACCCATGGATGTGGTGGAGTGCTGTAAGTTCTCCTCCCTCTCCTCTGTTCTTTCTTCCAATTTGGCGGCTAGGGTTAGTGTTACTGAAAATGTCCAAATTTGCTGCCACTTGTAGTGTGGATGATGCTATTTGGGATGTTAGGATTCACTTTGATGCCCTACATAATTTGGATAGGAAGATATGCAGTTCTGATGTCACTTTTCTGAATCTGTATGCACTATTGCATACACAAGGATTTACATTCTCTGATGAATTGTATCACATGGAGAACACATGCATAGGAGAGCAGAGAGAGCATGGCCTAGACTTGATTGACACAAACATTAAATTGCAGCAAGTTAAGAAGCAGCATGAGCATACATTAGTTCTGAATCTGTTAGTTAGAGCAACAGCCACTGACAGTGCTGCGAGTCAGAGAAATGCTGAACTGCAAACCATTATTTATGCACCACCAGTTGTGTATGATCTCAGTGAGCCAGATGTGCTTGCTGTTGATGACCAAGGGGTTGTTTTTCATAGTCAGTGCAGTAGCAGTACCAATGTTGAAGCTAGTGGTTTTTGCACACAAGAGAGCAAAACCTAGGTAAACAAAAGCTGAAAGCTATGATGGAGGATGAAGTTTTGTTGGAGGAGGGATATTACAACAGTGATAATTCAAAAGGGGCATATGACAGTGACAACTACATGGAGAAGTACAGGATTTCTCAAGACAGAGAGATAATAGATGGAAAGAGACAAGCAGATGAGGAACAACTAGCAGATGATGAAGATGAATATTCAGATGATGAGTCAGAAGAGGGGGAACAACTGCATTATGAGGGTGACACTGAGGTTGAGGATCTGTTTGAGATGGAGGAGAGGGAGGAGGAAGAGAGGGGGGATGAAGAGATGGAGGAGAGTGTGAATGTGGAGTTAGCTCCACAGTTGCAGGTAGAACCTCCAAAGAAGAGGCAGGAGCTGAAAATTAGGAGGTGCCCCACCACTAGAACACATTCTAGTGTTGTAAAGGAGGTGAAGCCAGATTTCACTCCTTCATCAGATGAAGAAGAAACTGGTTGGCTGCAGGATAGTGAAGATGATGGGCATGAGCCACTGCAATTTGTCCTAAAGAAAAGCAAGAAGAGTAGGGCACAGAAAAGAAAACCTAGGATATGGTTCAATGAGAAAATGGAGCACCCACACCAGCAATTATGTAAGTACATGTGCTTCACAAATCAGCAGCAATTCAGAGATGTTCTGTTGAGCTTGCACATTTCACAGTCAAGAGATTTCAGATATCACAGAAACTCTGACCAAAGGATCGTTGCATGTTGCAAAAATGAGCACTGTCAGTTCTACATTATTGCTGATGTGATCAAAGGTGAAAAGACTTTTGCTATAAAAAAATGAACCTGGAGCACACTTGCCCTACCACTACAGAGTCATCAAGGGTTAGTACAAAGTGGCTTGCAAAGACATATGAGTCATTGTTCAGGTCTGATCCAACCACTAGCATATAAACTCTGATTGATGCCTGCAATGAGAAGTATGGTGTTGAGGTTCCTAAGCACATGGCCTATAGGGCCAAAAACCTTGCTGTGGAAGCTGTCTTAGGAGAGCACAAGAAGCAGTATCCCAGGCTAAGGGACTATGCAGCAACCATCATGCAGACAAACCCTGGAAGTATGGTTGTAGTTACAACTGTAGTTCCTAAAGCAACAGAAAAAGTACCACATCTAGTGCCAAGGTTTCATGCAATGTTTTTCTACTTAAATGGAGCAAGGGAGGGATTTCTCAATGAATGCAGACCTTTCATTGGTTAGTTAGTTGTTTCTTTGCTTTATTTACTCTAACATTTTTGCTTTAGTTTATTTGCTATGTACTGACTTAATTGGTTCTTTATTTTTGCAAAACAGGTGTTGATGGATGCTTTATTAAGCTGACCACAGGTGCACAGATCCTTGCTACCACTGGCAGAGATGGCAATAACAACATTTTTCCAATTGCATTTGCCATTGTTGGTCAGGAGGATACAGCTAATTGGTGCTGGTTTCTGCACCAACTGAAGATATGTCTAGGAGGAGAAGTTGGCCAATTTGGTCCTTATACTATCATGTCAGATAGACAGAAGGTAAGTACATAGTTTGCTGTGTGATTTCAGTAGCATAGTTTGCTGTCTATCTTCAACTACATATGTAATCAGTAGCTTAGTCTGTTGTGTAATTTCAACAGGGCCTACTCAATGCAGTGAATAGAGCATTTCCAAACTGCCACCAGAGATATTGTCTTAGACACTTGTATGCAAATTTCTAGAATGCTGGTTTTAGGGGGGAAGATCTAAATAAATGCATGGATAATGCCAGTTATGCTTACAATGAACATAAGTTTAATATTGCTATGAATGATTTGAAAAATGAGTGTGAGGCTGCTTGGATCTGGCTTAATGGAATTCCTAAGAAAACATGGGCTAGGCATGCTTTTGACACTAACTGCAAGACAGATTTGGTTGTTAACAACCTATTTGAGGTGTTCAACAAGTATATTCTTGATTTTTGGAAAAAGCCTATTAGGACTATGGTTGATGGTATGAAGGACAAGCAAATGGTGAGGTGGCATAGGAATAGAGAGAGAGGAAAGGCAGCTTTCTGGGAGATCACACCACATTATGCTGAGAAGCTAGAGCTGGAAAAGGAGAGGGCCAGGTACTGCAAACCCATTCAAGCTGGTGTTAATTTATGGCAAGTGACCAGTGGGAAGCAAACACACCCTATGAACTTGGATAATTATACATGTGGTTGCAGAAAATGGGACCTGAGTGGCATACCATGCAACCATGCAATTTCAGCAATTAACAAGGCCAAAAGGTTTCCAGAGGACTTTCTTTGTAAATTCTTCAAAAAACCATTTTTTCTGGCAGCATATGAACCTATGATCTTTCCTGTTCTTGGTGAACATGACTGGATAAGGACACCTTGACCAGACATAGAGCCACCATAATTTCATGTTAGGAGAGGAAGAAAGAAAGAGAAGAGGATCAAGGGCAAGTTTGAAGTGCCAAAGCCAAAGGACAGCAGTAGAATGGCCACAATAACATGCTCTAACTGTGGTCTCCAAGGCCATAGATACACCAACTGCCTAAAACAATTGAAACCAGATTTGGCTATGAGGAAAAACAAGCATGTGCTAATACCAATCTCACTGCTTTTGTATTACTTGACTAGTGCATTTGTTAGTATTTTTATGTTGACTACTAATACCAATCTCACTTCTTTTTGCAAGACACCTGGAAGATCACAACAGCAACCTCCACCTACAAGATCACAGCAGCAACCTACACCTGCAAGATCACAGCAGCAGCCTCCACCTGCAAGATCACAGCCTCCACCTGCAAGATCTGGTGCAAGGTCTGGTGCAAGAACTGGTGCAAGATCTGGTGCAAGGTCTGGTGCAAGAACTGGTGCAAGATCTGTTGCAAGGTCACAGCCATCAACTAGTGGTGCAAGGCCATTCACTGCCCCAAGATATGCAACTCCTTCTACTTCTTCTGAACCAAGAAGTCACACTGGTTGGATGACCTGGTTTTCTGCCAGTGGTAACAATTGAGTGTCATGAGTTGTTGTTTCTCAAAACAATGTACTGTTCAATGTTTTGTGTCCTGAACCATGGTTGGATGCTTAGGTTTGACTGTACTGAACCAACAAGTCAAACTGGTTGGATGATTATGTTTGAGTGTACTGAATTGCTATCAACTATCTTACCTGAGTTAATTTTTAATGCTATTGGCAATGTTATGCTATCAATTTGGCAATGTTAAGGTTTGATGATGAGATTTGATGATTAATGTTATTGGCCTTGTTAAGGTTTGATGATGAGATATGATGATTAGTGTTATTGGCCTTGTCAAGGTTTGATGATGAGATTTGATGATTAGTGTTATTGGCCTTGTCAAGGTTTGATGATGAGATTTGATGATTAGTGTTATTGGCAATGTTAAGGTTTGATGATGACTAGGGGGTTCTCGACGTCGACGGAGCCTAAATGACTAACCACTATGGTTTAGGGGGTTCTCGACGTCGACGGAGCCTAAATGACTAACCACTATGGTTTAGGGGGTTCTCGACGTCGACGGAGCCCAAATGAGTAGAGTAACCACTATGACAGCAACTATGACAACAACTTAAAACATGACAAGCAACTCAAATCATAAAGGATAGTTTGATGCAACCTACTTAATAGATTCTTACACAACATACTAGAGTTCAACTTAGGTCACAACTAAAAGCAACAACATAGTTCCAACTTAGTTCACAACTACACATCCATAGTAGATAACTTAGTTCACAACAGCACCATACTTCACAAAAGGTCAGCAAAGCAAGCATTCTTCTTCATGTTGATCTGGATCTTGCTCTTGCTCTTCCTCTTCATCTACATCTTCATTCTGACAAGATGTCCAGGATCCCCTTCAATTTCTGCTTGTTCTTCTCCTCTGACTTCAACAGTTCAGCAATCTGAATCTTTAGCTGATCCCTCCTTGCGGTGAGCTTGTCATGCCCCTTCTTGAGATCACCCATGTGAAGGAGCAGCTGGGTGTTCTCCTGGGTGAGCTTTTCCTCAGATTTTTTGAGTTCATCAACCTGGAAATGCAGGTTCCTGGTGGATGTACTAAGCACTTCCTTCTCTTTTAGATGATTGAACTTCAGGTTCTGGATGGCAGTGCCTTGAGATTTTGTGATGTTCATCAGTACTTTATACTTCTCCTGCAGCTTGAAGATCTCTGCATCTTTCTTCCCCATCTCTGTCTTCATGTCAGGTACAACTGTCTCAGAAACCTGCACATTCTGCATCTTAGCCTGCAAATAGCTGAAATCTACCATCCTATCCTCTTGAGCATTGAACAGTTGGTGCACATCTTCAACCAATTTGTCATAGTTGGCCTCTAGATTATTATTTTCTTCTGTCAAATGGTGAATAGTGAGTGAACTCTCCAGGTTATCCTTCCTCCTATCACTCTTGCTGTCATGGTACATTTCCCATAACTTCAACAAGGCATTCTGCAATGTAGGAGGCCACTCTGGATCAACCCAGAGAACAATACCACAGTCGTCATCTTCCTGCAGTATAAACAAACATAGCATGTGCAAAATCAATCTCCTAGGCAAATTATTTAAGCAATAAACTTTGAGCAACTGGCTTTAAATAATAACTGAACTTTGAGCATCTAACTTTAAACAATGAAATACAAATCAAATCAACTTTAAGCATCTGCCATTGAATTAAATAATGAACTTTAAGCATCTTTGAGCAACAACTTTAAGAATGAACCTCTGACACTAAACACTCACTGAATTTTGAGCATCTGACATTGAATCTCTCTGACATTATGCAATCAAATAATTTGCAAATTGAGTACTCTTGTGAACTAAACAATGATCATCTGCACTGCAAACTAAGGTGTTGACCAATTATAAAATTACTGGCCAAATTAAATATACATGGAAAGCATCAACACATTTTCTAATCCAATGATTAGCATTAGTACTACTAAATGACCATCACAGCTACCCAATTAAACAAGAATACTCATTAAACAATGTGCATCAGCACATGGCTAGATTAAAGAACATGAATTCTATGCACCGGACAATTCTATGCACATGGCTAGATTAAACAATACAATTAACACAGAGATTTGTATAGAATCTTACATTCTTAGGACAGACTAAGAACCTCCTGCCCATGTTAAATGCTTCAAATGCTACACGCCTCTCAGCCGCCACACCATGCTGATGGCAAAGAACGATGGGTGTTGTCTCAATGCCACTGTAGTCTTGGTCTTCAATGCTAGCAGGGATCTACAGGAGCAAAAGGAAGAGACAATCCCCAAATCAAATCAAATCCCCAAATCAGATAACCTAACCCTAACCCTAGCTCTACAACTCACCCGGTAATGCATGGCTTCGTCGTCGGAGAGGTTCATGTATTGCACGCTGGAGTCCTGGCCGATCTCGTCCTCCATGGCGCAATGGCGAGCCTATTGAGGTGGCGGCGGCGGGCGGCGGCAAATCGGAGAGAGGAGGGAGAGGGAGAGGGAGAGTGAGGTCGAGCGAGAGTGAGGACCGACCGACGACCGAGCCGACCGAGCCAGCTTAGACCCACCGCACCGCACCAGCCTCGTCCTAGTCAGCGCATCGGGCACGCGCCGATTGGCCACCGTGTCACCTGACAGGCGGGCCCAGTCTGTCAGATACATGGTCAATACACACTTATACGGCTGTCAGTCCATTTTGTAACAGTTAGGCCGAATAGTGGTACTTAACTGCGACATGCACGAGCAATGGTACTGACTCGCGAGTAGGTGCGCAAGTGTGGTACCAACGTGCAATTAACTCGAACAGGTCCAATAATTTACAAAAAGTTCGCAAAACGAGAAAAACCAGATGGCAGACCAAAAAACGGTCAGAAGATTCTAGACGCTTCTTTAAACCAGTAGGCATTGGTTAGAATAAATATACAAAAGCCACTTTTTTTACAAACATAAACAAAAGCCACATGTGGCCCATTTAACGGAGAGCTCCTCCTTGGCGCCTTCAGCGCCCGTTGGCGATTCCAGCGCCCACTATGTCGCTAGCATGGGCCTGGCCCAGCAGCGCACGCTGGTTGCCGCCGCTCGCTCGATCGCTGGCTCCCGCTTGACCTTTTTTTCCTTCATTCCAAAAACTGCTACAGTATAGACTGTTTTTCTTAAAAAAATGTTTTGCTACAGTATGTACTTTGTCTTAGAAAAAGTTCATCGATTTTGAAAATAAGTTCATTGAAGTTGAAAAAAAGTTCATCGATTTTCAAAAAAGTTCATTGAGTTTGAAAAAAAGTTCATCGAGTTTCAAAAAAGTTCATCGAGTTTGAGAAAAAGTTCATCGAGCTTCAAATTTTTTTTACTGAGTTTGAAAAAAGTTCACCGAGTTTGAAAAAAAGTTCATCGAGATTCAAAAAAGTTCATTGAGATTTAAAAAAAGTTCAGTGAGCTTGAAAAAAGTTCATCGAATTTGAGAAAAAGTTCACCAAATTTGAAATATAAACTTCATCGAATTTGAGAAAAAGTTCATCGATTTTGCATCAAATCCAGGAAGAAAGAACAAAGAAAAAGGAAAGAAGAAAAACGGAAAATGGAAAAAGGAAAAATAAAAAAAAATAAAAGACAAGGAAGAAAAGAACAAGAAAGATGCATGTAATCACATTAGGCTTTGATGTGCTGTGTACTGCGAAGCAGGAGGTTGCCTGTTCGATTCCCAGTTCACCCACTTTTCTTTTGCTTCGCGTTTTCGAAAACAAAAGTAAGGTAAAAGGGCCGACCCATAATAGCAACGATGAGAGATCGGGGAGGGGAGGGGGGGGGGTGCGCCCTGTACGAATTGGCCTATAGTTGGCGTAGGATTTGGGCATTTCATGTGTGATGCATGCGCTGACGAGAATAAGAAAGAAAACTAATGGGCTAAGCCCAAGATGGGGGGGGGGGGGGGGGGGGGGGGGTGCGCCGGTTTGTGTGAATGCCTATAACTGACGCAAAGGCGTCAAATAGGATTTAGGGTGCTTTCGGGCTATGCGCTATGTGCTCTTGACTCCTTGTGGTGCACCTGCCTGTTCGTTTATTTTCCTAACGTGCAGTTTCTACCAACTTTGGCCAGTTTTTCTTTGTTAACTTCTTTTAGATTTTATTTCTCTTTTTCTTGTAAATGATATGACCATTCTATGAGAAATAAAGTCTTTTACCCATCAAAAAAGCTTTATCTAGTTTTTTGCCGTTTTGTATTTTTGCTTTCTTAAAAAGCCTAAGCATTTGTCACGATATTTGATAAGAAAGTGTTTATGTATTATTTTAAATATTCATCTTGTATTTAAAAAATTATATATGATGCATTTAGAAAAAGTTAAAGGTTATTTAAAAACATTCATCGTTATATTAGAAAAATGTTCGATGTTATTCAATGCTGGTTTTAAGTTTGGTTTTATAATATTCATCATGTATATTATAAAAATGTTCAGCGATGATGTTGATGTATAAATAATTGATTTTACATCACGAAGGCACAAAAACGGTCTTCCAACCAATGATGTAGATGCAATATTTTTTTCTCGAGTTTTGTCCGTGATGTAAAGAGTGGCGCAACTTTGTGAGGGCCAACCTACGCCGTGGCCCCCAGCTCATACAAAATTATATGCATATCGCTAAGTAGGCTTGATTATCCAGTAAACATCTTTGCCCCCCCCCCCCCCCCCCCCCCCCCCCCCTCATGCCCCCCTCATGATTTTTGTTCAAGCTCCACCACTGGATGTAAAACGGGTTGCATCACTTGGGACATTCGAGCAAAGAACCGCCACACAACCGCATCTCTACCTTATCATCGTCACCAGCGATTTCGGCCGGCAAGGCTGCGATAGTCGCTCGTCCGTCCTTCCCTGAGTCCGCCGCTACCCCGCTGCCCCATTCCTATCACCCTGGACGGCCACCGAAGGTCCCGCAACCATGTCGATCTGGATCGGCCATCGTGCAGAGTTTTGGCTGCTGGCTGGAGCGGTAGAGCCAGTGATGGTTCCGGGAGCTCGTGGTCATCGTCCTGCGTAGGTCTTCTAGTCGTCGAAGCTACCGCATACGGGTGCGCAGTTGCCGCAACTGAGCCGAGCGGTCGTTGCTTCGGTCGGCATTGTCGGCGCTGCTTAGCGAAATTATGGGCATCACCCCACCGGCACGCGTCAGCGAGGCGGAGGAGAGGCCTCTGTGACCGGTGTGGCTACCATCTTCGAATATTGATGATGATTTAGAATTTGAGTTGATTTAGGATTTTACTTTGAGATGATTTATGATTTTATGATGATCTAGGATTTTATTTTTGAATAATTTGGATTGCTTACCACATGTGTCATGTGGTTATTTGATACGATTTGATGTTATTTGGTTCAAATATGTATGAAACTGTGGAGCGGTTGTTGTGTCGATGCCCTATTTTACATCACCTATTGGAGCACTAGTGCGCTATTTTACATCATCTGTTGGAGTTGGAGGTTTTGGTGATGTAAAAACCCACCTTTTGGAGATCCAAATCTTACTCGAAGCACAATTTTATTCAATTGGTGGGGCGTGAAAAGCAGTCCACCATGTCAATGCCTTTACAAAACGTGATAATGACGCGAAAAATGTTGTAGAGTAGCACTTTGCCCACACGCAAAGGAAAAGGGATCAAAATTTAGAACAAACCCTTTGCCCATTGCCATGCCGTACACTACATCTTGCTGCTGCTGCTGCTGCTAACCCTGCAAGTGGGGCCCATCTCCATGGCGAGCTTCCGCAGCACGTACTTCTTGACCTTGCCGGTGGACGTCTTGGGCAGCTCGGCGCGGAACACCACGGTCTTGGGCACCATGTACCCCGCCATGCGCTCCCGGCTCCATGCCATGACCTCGGCCGTGGTCACCGTGCCCGCCGCGTCTTCCTTCAGGCTCACGAACGCGCACGGTGTCTCCCCCCAGAACTCGTCCGGCCGCGCCACCACCGCCGCCTCGCTCACCGCCGGGCGGCCGTAGAGCATGGATTCCACCTCCACGCTGCTGATGTTCTCGCCGCCGCTGATGATCACGTCCTTGGACCGGTCGCGGATCTCCAGGTACCCGTCCGGGTGCATCACGCCCACGTCCCCCGTGTAGAACCACCCGTCGTCCCGAATCGCCGCCTTTGTCGCCTCGCTGTCGTTGAGGTAGCCCAGCATGATGCACCCGCCGCGGAGCACGATCTCGCCCATCGTGGAGCCCTCTCGGGGCACGCTGCGGCCTGTGTCGGCGTCGACGATGTCCACCTCGGCCTTGCCGGGCGTGCGCACGCCCTGCCTCGCCTTGAGCCGCGCGCGCTCCGACGCCGGCAGCTTGTTCCACTCGCCCTTCCACGCGCACGACACGACGTGGCCTCCAGTCTCTGTTAGCCCGTACCCATGGCTGAGCTCAAAGCCCAATGCCTCAACACGATGCAGCACCGCAGCAGGCGGCGGCGAGCCGGCAGTCATGATCCGTACCTTACTGTGCAGAGGCTTGCGTACACCCTCCGGCGCGTTGGCCAGCATGCTGAGCACGACGGGCGCGCCACAGAGGTGTGTGATCTCGTGATCCGTGATGGCGGCGTAGACATTCTTGGCGTCGACGCGGCGGAGGCAGACGTTGGTGCCCCCGACGACGGCCATTCCCCAAGGGAAGCTCCACCCATTGGCATGGAACATGGGCAGCGTCCACAGGAACGTCGGCCGCGGCGGCACCGCCCAGTCCACAAGCGACACCATGGTGACCACGAAGATGCCGCGGTGGCAGTGCACGACCCGCTTGGGCGCAGCCGTGGTGCCGGAGGTGTAGTTGAGCACCATCGGGTCCCACTCGCTGGTCGGCCGGACCCACTTGAACTCCGGATCCGCCATCTCGAGGAGCCTCTCGTACGTCAGATCCGTGGCGGGAGCGGGAGGGAACCGATCCTTCTCGTGGTCGTGGGTATCCTCGACGAGCACGACGCGCGGTGCGGCGTGGCCCGGCGGCGATCGTGCGCGCGTCGAGGCGCGTGTTGATGGTGTTGAGCACGGCGCCGCTCATTGGCACGCCGAAGTGCGCCTCGTACATGGCCGGCACGTTCGGCAGCAGCACGGACACCTGAAACAGGCAATTGGTTTACGCCATGGATCATGAGTTCATTTTCACTCCGACGGCGGCGAAGAACACAGAGGCGCTTGCGAAATGACGAGGGATGGAAGCAACAGTGGATGGAAGGGCGCTTACGACGTCGAGCGCGGAGGCGAGGCGGAGGCAGCGGCGGTAGGTCTGGGACCAGGTGAAGACGGTGCCGCGGTAGACGACGGAGGGGCAGTCGCCGAACACGGTGGCGGCACGCTCCAGGAAGCCCAGCGGCGTGAGCGGGCAGGAGTTGGCCGGGTTCGCCCCGAGCTTCTCCATGGCCGCTGCGCCTGCAGCTCGTGATGGCCGGTGCGATGCAAGAAAGCAAGGTGGTCGCACGCCACGCCCACGCCCACCAACCGTGTGGGTGGCATGGGACGGTCAGGCAAATAGTGCAAACACTACTACACATAGTGATCAATGCTGGATCGCTACTACGTTTACAGCAGAAGATGCCACGCCGTTTTCGTCCTTCTCTGCATTTTTTGTACTAATAATACAAAACGAAGTTCACTGGCGAGGTGCTCCCTCTTTTATCTATTCATGTTGCCGGCGAAGCTCCACGTTGCCGCCGCTGCGTGCCGCTCGCGGCTGCTGCTCCATGACGGCGCTGCCCCAACGCCGCCGTTGTGTGCCGCTCACGGCTGCTGCTCCATGACGGCGCTGCCCCAACGCCGCCGTTGCGTGCCGCTCGCGGCTGCTGCTCCACGCCACCGCCGCGTGCCGCTCGCCGGCGCAGCTCCCCGTTGCCGCCGCTGCGTGCCGTTCGCGGCTGCTGCTCCATGACGGCGCTGCCCCAGCGCCGCCGTTGCATGCCGCTCGCGGCTGCTGCTGTTCACCGGCAATGCTCCCCACTGCCGCCGCTGCGTGCCGCTGACAGCTGCTGCTGCTCACTGGCGCTGCTCCCCTGCTCACGGCTGCTGCTGCTCCCCTGCTCGCCGGCGCTGTATGCGCTGCTGCTGCTGCTTGCTCGCTGCCCTTGCAGCTTCTATTCTCGCCACAGCTGCCCACTGCCACTTCTGCTGCTGCTTCTCACTGTCCTTGCCGCGGCTGCTGCGCCGGCCTTGGTGCTGGCCATGGCTTAGGAGAGAGAGTTCAGGGAAGGAGAGGGAGAGAACAAAGAGATTAGGGAGGAAGAGAGAGCTAACATGTGGGTCCCACATGTAAGTAACGGTCAAACAAACAGTCAACTAGCGGTCAAAGCTGACGAGTGGACCCAATCTGTTATAAACGCGATTGAAATTAACTAACACGGTCATTAGTGCAACATGGTAGTTTTTTGGAACAACCAACCAAAATTATGGTAGCATTTTGAAAAATTAAAAAAAGCGGTAGTTTTTTTAGCGATAGCCTGTAATATGGTAGTTTTTTGTTATATACTCCCAAAATGAGCTCTAACTAGGATGTACACAAGTATAGGAGCAGTCAGATTCAGATGCAATCAATTGAATAATGCAATTAACTTCGATGGGGCCCTGGATGAATGGGCTTGGCTACCCAAGCTCACTGACGTTGCATGCAAAGATGAAAACGAAAGCAAGTTGTCTTTCGAATCATGTCTCAAGCTTCGGCTGGAGCGGAACAACAACAAAAGACGACGATGGTAGTCAATGTTGACTCTCCCATTGGCACCAAACTAACTCGGATCAATCATCCAAGAAATTGATTGAGGGGAAACATAGACGTTTTAGACTAGCCACAATGGATAGTAACATAGAATAGTAACATGTCCATGTTACTACTCTATGTTACTACCTCAATAGTGGGTAGTAACATAAGTGTGGTAACATGCAAAGCTTCATTTATTACGTTATAGACTCATATTGCATTGAGACATGTGATGTTACAGTAACTAGCTAAGTTACTAGTACTACATCTCTCCTCATTAACTCATTGCCATATAAGCAAAATTGCTGAGTTGGACTCGATGTTACTACCGAAGTTACTCCCACTGTGGCTAGTCTTAGTCATGGAGATCAATGCGTTGCACTGGTGGCTGAAACTTGAAAGAAAAAATACGGGCGGTGCCTACGGATTTGTGCCCGTTGAATCTAGTGCGCCTCTTTGTCAGGACAACGGCCTCATGCTAATCCATGG
Source organism: Aegilops tauschii subsp. strangulata (assembly GCF_002575655.3). Lineage (NCBI taxonomy): Eukaryota > Viridiplantae > Streptophyta > Magnoliopsida > Poales > Poaceae > Aegilops > Aegilops tauschii. The sequence goes on along the minus strand of NC_053036.3, from coordinate 631,113,098 downwards.
AGCCAAGTGGCGTTGGCCAACCAGCGGCCCGGGACCAACAACACAAACACACCATGAAGGCGACATGATGAGGTTGTTGATGCGAGCATAACCAGTGCTTGTTAACTACTCCCTCTGTCCCATAATATAAAAATGTTTTTGACACTACACTAGTGTCAAAAACGTTATATTATGGGACGGAGGGAGTAGATGACACGCTACATGTTGCCGTGGGAATCAGTTGTAATATATTTCAATAAGATTTAGTTGTATGTGAAGAATACAAGATTTCCGATTCAAGTGGAACATGAAAATTCAGATTAATATCTTGAGAACTGAAACTGAATATTTATAAATATTCATTATATCAGACTTGATTTGTTACATACACACACACACACACATGATTTATTATATTTGATTGTTACATATTTATAAAATATTTTTTGAATATAAGTGGTGAAAACATTTCATGCATGGTTGCATGTTTAAGCGAACATTTTTTTAAGCAGGGTTGTATGTTGAGGTCGCATCATTACATGCTAAGGAAAAAATGTGAATGATAATCACCTACTTAATTATATAAGATATATGATTAGTGATAATTGCTAACCCCTTGTACTGGCACCCACTACTCAACAATATACTCCCTCCGCTACTTGATATAGGGTGTATAGTTTTTTGCATCAGTATTAACGCATGGGCTGGGAGGGGAAATTTCGTTGCTTTTGAACGTAAAAGCCCCTGATGCAAACACGTGAGACTAGAGAGAAAAATAGGGAAATCAGGATTGCATCCCAGTACGCCACCCAACCCACACCCCATAGGATTAGGAATTGTTTCCGAGCGGGCCTGAGTTAGTACTATCTCGGTAGAGGGGTTGTGAGATTGGACGACTACAGCTGCGCTCATATAATTCCGTCAACCGGTTACTAAAGCAAACAATAATGGACTGAAATTAAGTGAGGGAGAGCACTAACCTCTGAAAGTCTGTAGCGAGGAACGGATGGCCCTCGTCAGAAGCACCGGCGGAAGAATAGTGAGCATGCAGCTCGGTCTTCAGCTAAAAATATACAGGGCCATGCCGCGTGGCTGCTGGGTTGCAGGTCAACACAAGACGCGCTACAAAACAGAATCAGTCAGAATATTAGTAGTTCTTTTTATCGCCAAATATATTTTCTGCCTGTGCACTCACTGTCGTCCGTACTAGCTATGACCCGGCCCACTAATCTCAAGAATGAACCATGTCCGCACAGTACGTTCTGAAAGAGCCAAATGCGTTTCGAGAAGGAGAATCTCAGACAAGTAAACTGTAAACCGCTCCCCACGCTGATGTTTGTCAGCATCGAAACCGCTGGAGAGAGGTGTCACACGTCTGACCGTTAATTTCCAGTTGAAATGTATAGCCGGACGAGGTTCGGCCAGTGAGATTTGAGGCTGGACATGCTGCAACAACGTTGTCCGGCTCAAACAACGACAACGAGGATGGACGTACGTGGAGTGAAAAGTAGTAACTGTGGACGAGGCCCTCAAAAAAAAAAAGTAACTGTGGACGAGACCCCCAAAAAAAAAGTAACTGTGGACGAGGTTGACTGACGGGCGACTCCAGGTCTTCGCTGCAGCAGCGTCGTTCAAAGCCAAGATGAGCGTTCGAATTTAAGAAGAGAATGCGAAGTGTGTGGGTGCGGGCCTCCAACTTACGTGGAGACAAACATTTGCATAGCTCCAACTCAACCTGCTTTTATATCTCTCTGTATACCTGCTAAGCAGCTACGGGTATTAACTGATTTCTCCATGCAAGGAAAAACTCTAAAATAAACATTGAACTTGTAGACGAAAGCTAAATCAAACCCCAAATTTCAAATCCCGAAAATCACCACACTGAACTCCCTCTCTCTCTGATCCCGGTCTATTTTCACGGGATTGTTGGCTCTGGACTCGTCTGGGCCGGCCCATCAGGCACGAGTTCTATTTTCTTTTTCTTAACGCGCGACGTAAAAGGTATTTGACAAAACCGAATCTGGCAGAGACGAACTTGGCACCTGGCAGAGTTGATCTCATCCCGCTAGCCACTAGTACATACAATTATGACTGATATAATAAGAGGCCCGATATATTTAAGCACACACCGAAGCGTTCAACTTTGAAAACATTTTTATGGGGCAAACAAATATTCAAAACATAAACAATTTTGGAAAAGTACTGTTCGAAAATTCTGAATACTTTAGGAAAACAACTATTTTTTAAAAAGCAATCAATTTTGAAAAAGCGGGCACTTTTTGAAACATAAACATTTTTGAAACCTGAAGAATGCGAACACCTTTTGAAAATTGTAAAACTAGGAACAAATTTTGAAACCTGACCAAATATGTACAGAAATTTTCTATGGCATCTAAAAAATATCACGAGTTTGGATAAATGTATTTAGCATTTCAAAAACAAATTGTATGATGTAAAATATTTGCGTATGACATTTAAAGAAATCAGAAAATGTGCTTGTGACATTTTAAGAAAGTGTATACAATGTAAAACAAATATTTTGCGTGATGTAGGAAAATATGTCATCTACCCTTGAAAGACTATATGTGACATGTGTTTGAAAAAAGTGTATACAATTTTAATAACGTGTAACAATGTAGAAAATTTTCGTGTAGTTTATAAAATGTTTATTGTTGTTAAGAAAATGTAAAACGTGCATTTGGAAAAATATTACCGTGTATTAAAAAGGTATTGAAAACATGTATTTCAAAAAAATATACATAATATATTAAAAAAATGTCAGAAGTGTATCAAAATATATTTCATGTCTGCGCTAAAAATGCACATTGGATACTGAGAATAATTAGACTTGTGTAAAAAACAAAACCAGTTGCCGGTAAAGAAACAAAATAAAAACGAAAAAATAACAATATGAAGAAAATCAAAAACGAAAAAAATAAAATTATAACAAAGAAAGAAAAACCAAAGAAAAAACAAAGTATAATGAAGAAAAAAAGCAAAAGAAAACCGAAGAAAAACCTAAGAAAAAATAAACAAAAACAAAAATAAATAAAAAACAAAGAAAAACCGGAGCAACACGAGCAACTACGCTAACGGGCCGACCCAATTCAGTGAATACTAGTTAAATCCTCTCAAGGTTCAAATTAGATCGGGATCAGAGAGTTTGGTGTGCTGATTTCAGGGATTGAGAGTTCAGAGTTTGATTTAGCTATCACCTACAAGTTCAAGGTTTATTTTAGACTTTTTCCCTCCATGCAACCTTGCCTATTTCTCTTTAGAGCGTCTAGAACCGCAACACCCAAAATCCGGGCCTCGAACATCCGCGAACAGTGATCGGACAAAACACAAAAAATTGATTCCACAGCACAAACACCATTACCAAATCATCAAATCCATACTATTACAAAGAATTGCAAAGCCTAATTTAAGCGGAGCTCGGCCGGCTGCACCCTTTGAAGTATTGGTCCGGTCGCCGGCGAGGTAAAGTAGGACATGGGACACGGACCGGCTCCCGGGACTTAAGGCGCCGCCGTCTCCATTGCCATACACTTTCTCATCGGAGTCCGTAACTTTCACGGTGCCGGTAGAGATGAGACAATGATGGATCTGTCTTGCGAGAGACGGTAACGTCCACCATGATGCAGTTGCGGCGCTCGGGGTGGGCGTGCATGATACGTCCATTTTGTATCATGTTTTTCTACTTTTATTTACAATGTTTTAGATCAATATTTCACTTTATGATGCATTGTTAATGTCTTTTCTCTCTTAGTATGCAAGATATACAAGAAGAGGCAGATTGCCGACAGCTGAAATTTTGGACTCAGAAGAGCCAGAGATAGCTATTATTCGGAGCTCCAAATGACTCGAAATTTCATGGAGAATTATTTTGAAATATAAAAAAATACTGCAAGAAAGAAGTACCGCATAATACCCTTGGTGTGCCCACAAGGCAGGGGGCGTGCCCTACCCCTTGATATGTCTCCCACGTATCTATAATATTTAATTGTTTCATGCACTGGTACGCGTCGGTGCTATACAAACGGTTTTTAACCCCTTTCCGCGACGGCAATTGGAACCGTCGCCAAGTGAGTGTGGGCGATAGGGGGGTCCTTCCCACACGACCCAGAAACCGTCGGAAATAGGCCCTTCTGGCACACAGGCTGGGGCAAAATGAGCTCGTGTGCGATCGGACGAGGCATCGAAACCCAATTGTTTTTGTTGGTATGTACATCCCACACGGTGAATCCCAGAAAAGCATTTCCGTTCGTATGTATATCACACACAGTCAATCCAAGGAGTACGTTTCCGTTCTTATGTACATCCCACATAGTTAATCCAGGAAAAACGTTTCCGTTCGTATGTACTTCCCACACAGTCAATCCAAGGAAAACATTTCCGTTCGTATGTACATCTCGCACAGTCAATACAGAGAAAACGTTTCCGTTCGTATGTACATCTCACATAGGTCTATGTATAGGCTTGTGTATGATAGGTGTAACTATCACACACGCTCCGCGTTGATTAATCGTCTGCTTTTATTAATTACATCTTACACGATTTAATGACGAAAACTGTGTGGCATTCAGCTATCCATCATAAGCGTTTTTACTTCTAGAACCGTTTGCAAAGTTTTATGACCTATTTAGCAGGTTTATTAGTTTACAATTAATAATTTCAGTATTACGCAAATTTACATTTCATATCGAACAGTTGTTTGTCAACTTCATATCAGGCACATAGATATATTTTAACATCACGGTACAACATATAGATAGTTCAACTTCATAAGAACAATATTAGAACAATATATTCATTTTCGTAATCAGGATCATCCAGGATCGCCTTATCCACCTCTGCTTTCAGTTCAGTAAGAACCTGTTTTGCACTGGCCAGCTGGGAAAGTGCCTCCTCCTTTGCCAACACCATATTAGCAAAGTCCGATTTAAAAAATCTGAGCTCGATCATTCTCCACCTTCCTCTTGTTATCTCGCATCTTCAAATATTCTTCAGCGTTGACAACACTGTCTCTAAGCCTACCTCTGTTCTCTTTCTGATACATGCTCTAGAGCTTTGCTAGGCACATCTTCAAAGACTGTGGCCACTCTTTATCAACCCACTCCAAGTAAGAACACTTCCGTTCATCCTATAATATTCAAAACTAGACTAGTAACAATTGTAGGGAAAATGGGTTTATAGCAACATAGAAAATCACCAATACTTATTTTGAAAAACTGAAGAAATAGGTTAATTATGACATATCTTCTCAAAAAGATCAATGTACAAATGAATTATTTGCTACTGAGACAACAACCAAATACTGAAACATCAGAAGCTATAATTAACTACAACATAGCTACAAGTTCTTACTCATGTACTATAAATAACTAATGACCCACAAGTATAGGGGATCTATCCTAGTCCTTTCGATAAGTAAGAGTGTCGAACCCAACGAGGAGCGGAAGGAAATGACAAGCGGTTTTCAGTAAGGTATTCTCTGCAAGCACTGAAATTGTAGATAACAGATAGTTTTGTGATAAGATAATTTGTAACGGGTAACAAGCAATGAAAGTAAATAAAGTGCAGCAAGGTGGCCCAATCCTTTTTGTAGCCAAGGACAAGCCTGGACAAGTTCTTATAATGAGAAAGGCGCTCCCGAGGACACATGGGGATTATCGTCAAGCTAGTTTCATCACGCTAATATGATTCGCGTTCGTTACTTTGGTAATATGATATGTGGGTGGACCGGTGCTTGGGTACGGCCCTTTCTTGGACAAGCATCCCACTTATGATTAACCCCTATTGCAAGCATCCGCAACTACAAAAGAAGTATTAAGGTAAACCTAACCATAGCATGAAACAAGTGGATCCAAATCAGCCCCTTACGAAGCAACGCATAAACTAGGGTTTAAGCTTCTGTCACTCTAGCAACCCATCATCTACTTATTACTTCCCAGTGCCTTCCTCTAGCCCAAATAATGGTGAAGTGTCATGTAGTCGACGTTCACATAACACCACTAGAGGAGAGACAACATACATCTCATCAAAATATCGAACGAATACCAAATTCACATGACTACTAATAGCAAGACTTCTCCCATGTCCTCAGGAACAAACGCAACTACTCACAAAGCATATTCATGTTCATAATCAGAGGGGTATTAATATGCATTAAGGATATGAACATATGATCTTGCACCAATTAAACCAACTAGCAGCAACTACAAGGAGTAATCAACACTAGTAGCAACCCACAGGTACCAATCTGAGGTTTTGGTACAAAGATTGGATACAAGAGATGAACTAGGGTTTGAGAGGAGATGGTGCTGGTGAAGATGTTGATGGAGATTGGCCCTCTCATGATGAGAGGAGCGTTGGTGATGACGATGGCGATGATTTCCCCCTCCCGGAGGGAACTTTCCCCGGCAGAACTTCGCCGGAGCCCTAGATTGGTTCCGCCAAGGTTCCGCCTTGTGGCGGCGGAGTCTCGTCTCGAAAGCTTGCTTACGATTTTTTCGAGGGTAAAAGACTTCATATAGCAGAAGATGGGCACCGGAGGGCCACCAGGGGGCCCACGAGGCAGGGGGGCGCGCCCAGTAGGGGTGGGCGCGCCCCCACCCTCGTGGCCAGGGTGTGGGCCCCCTCTGGTACTTCTTTCGCTCAATAATTCTTATTATTTCCAAAAATGACTTTCGTGGAGTTTCGGGACTTTTGGAGCTGTGCAGAATAGGTTTCCAATATTTGCTCCTTTTTCAGCCCAGAATCCCAGCTGCCGGCATTCTCCCTCTTCATGTTAGACCTTGCAAAATAAGAGAGAATAGCCATAAGTATTGTGACATAACGTGTAATAACAGCCCATAATGCAATAAATATCGATATAAAATCATGATGCAAAATGAACGTATCCACTCCCCAAGCTTAGACCTCGCTTGTAACGCCCGGATAATCAAGCTACAGTAATCCCACGCTAATGGTGCCATGTCACCACAGTTACTGTTGCTAATCTACCGTTAGGTCCAACCGTTTCAAAATTCAAATTTAAATTAATGTCGACAATAAAAGTTTTTCAAAATTTAAAACAAAAATGTTCGGGAGATGCCAAATAAGGCATAGTTAATTATGGTGAAATAAACACATTTTTATAAAATGCCTAGATAAATTAAAATGAAATAAAACAGAAAAGCAAATAAATAAAAGAAAAGAAATTACAAAGAAGAAAACAGAACAATAAAAAAAGAGGAAGGAGCCCCCCCCACTGGACCCTGGCCCAACTGGGCCAACCCCCAGGCCCAGCCGGCCACCCACTCCCCCCCCTTATCCACTCACCACCGACACCCCCCACTCCCCCGAAATATCCCCCCTCTCCCCCGATTTGGATCGGGATCGAGGAGGAGACCACCGCGCCTCGCCGTTGGACGTCGCCACGCCGGAGCTCCTCCGCCGGCCTGCTTCCTCCTCCCCACCGGCCTGCCTCCCTGTCGTCCGGTCGTCGCCGACGACCACCCCGAGCCCCGCTGCCCTGACCCTACGCCCGCGGTGAGGCCCTCGGCCGTGCTCATCCCCTCCCCTGCATCGCCGCGCTCCCCGCGTTCGGCCCGCGCCATGGCCGCGCGTCGCCCCGCCCGGCGTGCCTCCACACACGCCGTGGCCGCACCTCTCTCCCACTTCTCCTCTGCCCCGCGCTCGCGCTCGCGGCCCGCGCCGTTGCCTCGCGCCCGTGGCTGTGCGCGAGCTCGCGCGCCCGCACCCCCCCAGCGTAGCCGCGCCCGCGTCGCGCCCCTGGCCTCCCCTTCCTGCCGCTGCTGCACCGCTACGGCCTGCCTCCCTGCGCGCCGCCGTGGCCCCCTGCTCTCCTGCAGCCCGCTCGCCCTGCTCCGGCTTTCCCCGTGCGCGCCCGCAGGCGCCTCCCCCCACTCGTGCATGTCGTTGCTGGCCCGCCCGCCGCGCCGACCGCCGCCGCCGCAGATCCCGCCCGCCTCCGCTCACCCCGTCGTGCACCGCCCGCGCCCGCCCTGTGCTCGCATCGCCCGTGCGCCGACCCCGTCGTCGGGCCCCTGCCCGTCACCGCCTCCCAACGCCACTGCTCCGGCGCGGCTCTGCTTCGCCCGGGCCACCACCGCTCGTGCAGACGGGCGGCTACCGCCGGCGCCCTCCCACTCGCCGACCGCGCCAGCGTCCGCCTCTGCCTGCCGCACTCGGCCGCCGTCGCCCAGCCGCTCCGTTGGCCACGCCCAGGCCAGCGCCCGCACGCCCGCACACTCACGGGGCTCTGCCCGCAACGCCCCAACGCCCGTACGCCCGTTATGCCCTGCGGGGCCAATGACATGTGGGGCCCAGCCCACAGAACGAAAAGAAAAAAAAATGAATAAAAATAATAAAAATAAATTTAATTAATTAATTAACTAAATTAATTAGTTAATTAACCCTGTTTAGATTAATCTAGTTTAATTAATAGTTAATTAATTAGTTAACTCTAATTACCCTAATCAGTCTATGACATGTGGGACCCACGTGTCAGATGACTGCTGATGTCAGCATGATGTCATGCTGATGTCATCGCAACACTGTTTCGGATAATGGATATATTAAATAATTAAATAAATTCCAGAAGTTAATAAAATCTTTAAAATTTAATATAAAATAAACCGTAGCTCGGATGGAAAAACTTTGTACATGAAAGTTGCTCAGAACGACGAGACGAATCCGAATACGCAGCCCGTTCGTCCACCACACATCCCTAACCTATCGAACTCGCAACTTTCCCCCTCCGGTCCGTCTGTCCGAAAACGCGAAACATCGGGAATACTTTCCCGGATGTTCCCCCCTTCGCCGGTACCACCTACTGTCGCGTTAGGACACACCTAGCACCGCTCATTGTCATGTCACGCATCGTCATGCTTATGTTTGCATTGTATTTACTGTTTCTCCCCCCTCTTCTCTCCGGTAGACTACGAGACCGACGCTGCTGCTGCCCAGTTCGACTACGGAGTTGACGACCCCTCCTACTTGCCAGAGCAACCAGGCAAGCCCCCCCCTTGATCACCAGATATCGCCTATTCTTCCCTATACTGCTTGCATTAGAGTAGTGTAGCATGTTACTGCTTTCCGTTAATCCTATACTGATGCATAGCCTGCCCTTGCTTCTACTGTTGTTACCTTTACCTGCAATCCTACATGCTTAGTATAAGGTTCTAGTTTTCCATCAGTGGCCCTACATTCTTGTCCGTCTGCTGTGCTATACTATCGGGCCGTGATCACCTGGGCGGTGATCACGGGTATATACTTATATACTCTATACATGACACAGGTGGTGACTAAAGTCGGGTCGGCTCGTAGGAGTACCCGCAAGTGGATCTTTGTGGCGGAGCGACATGGCAGGTTGAGACCGCCTAGGTGAGAGGTGGGCCTGGCCCTGGACGGCGTCCGCGGTTACTTCGACATAACACGCTTAACGAGTTCTTGGTATTTGATCTGAGTCTGGCCATTTGGTCTATACGCACTAACCATCTACGCGGGAGTAGTTATGGGTATCCCGGCGCCGTGGTATCAGCGAAGCCTTCGTGACATCAGCGACTGAGTGGCGCGCGCCGGATTGGACTGGAACGCCACTAGGCTAGGTCTGCTTCCGGCCGCGTACGCAACGTGCAGGTGTGCAATGGGCGATGGGCCCAGACCCCTGCGCGCATAGGAGTTAGACCGGCGTGCTGACCTCTCTGTTGTGCTTAGGTGGGGCTGCGACGTGTTGATCTTACGAGGCCGGGCATGACCCAGAAAAGTGTGTCCGGCCAAATGGGATCGAGCGTGTTGGGTTATGTGGTGCACCCCTCCAGGGAAGTTTATCTATTCGAATAGCCGTGTCCCTCGGTAAAAGGACGACCCGGAGTTGTACCTTGACCTTATGACAACTAGAACCGGATACTGAATAAAATACACCCTTCCAAGTGCCAGATACAACCCGGTGATCACTCTCTAACAGGGCGACGAGGAGGGGATCGCCGGGTAGGATTATGCTATGCGATGCTACTTGTAGGACTTCAATCTACTCTCTTCTACATGCTGCAAGATGGAGATGGCCAGAAGCGTAGTCTTCGACAGGATTAGCTATCCCCCTCTTATTCTGGCATTCTGCAGTTCAGTCCACTGTTATGCCCCTTTACACATATATCCATGCATATGTAGTGTAGCTCCTTGCTTGCGAGTACTTTGGATGAGTACTCACGGTTGCTTTTCTCCCTCTTTCCCCCCCTTTCCTTTCTTCCTGGTTGTCGCAACCAGATGCTGGAGTCCAGGAGCCAGACGCCACCGTCGACGACGACACCTACGACACTGGAGGTGCCTACTACTACGTGCAGCCCGCTGACGACGACCAGGAGTAGTTAGGAGGATCCCAGGCAGGAGGCCTGCGCCTCGTTCGATCTGTATCCCAGTTTGTGCTAGCCTTCTTAAGGCAAACTTGTTTAACTTATGTCTGTACTCAGATATTGTTGCTTCCGCTGACTCGTCTGTGATCGAGCACTTGTATTCGAGCCCTCGAGGCCCCTGGCTTGTATTATGATGCTTGTATGACTTATTTATGTTTTAGAGTTGTGTTGTGATATCTTCCCGTGAGTCCCTGATCTTGATCGTACACATTTGCGTGCATGATTAGTGTACGGTCAAACCGGGGGCGTCACATCGCTTGTCCTCAAGCGGAAGCCGGTATCGAAAAATATGTCCACATGTTTAGAGATAGAGGTGTCGATAAAAATAAAATACGGACATGAGGGCATCATGATCATTCTTGTAAAACCAACATATATATATTCTCATATGATTTCTTATGCTCAAGTAACAATCTATTCACAATATCAAGTATGAATCAGAAACTTCATTGGGAACTAACAAACTATAATCTCAGTCATTGAAGCAATTGCAATTTATCATAACATGGGAAATAGTCAATATAAGAGCTTTTCAGCAAGTCCACATACTCAACTATCATGTAGTCTTCTACAATTGCTAACACTCATGCAATACTTATGGTTATGGAGTTTTAATCGGATACAAAGAAAGATAGGGGCTTATAGTGTTGCCTCCGAACGTTTTACCTCAAGGGTAATGTCAACAATAATAGCTCATGCTAACTTACATCCAATTGGATATATATATCAGGATCTTTCCAACACGAGGTGCTTGCCAAAGGATAAAATGAAAAAGGGAAAGGTGAGGATCACCTTGACTCTTGCATAATGTAAAAGACATAAAGTAAAAGATAGGCCCTTCGCAGAGGGAAGCAGAGGTTGTCATCGCTTTCATGGTTGGATGCATGAAATCTTAATGCGAAAGAACGTCACTTTATATTGACACTTGTGATATGAACCTTTATTATGCAGTCCGTCGCTTTTATTACTTTCATATCACACGATCGTATAAAGCTTATTTTCTCCTACATTAATAAGTCATACATATTTAGAGAGCAATTTTTATTGCTTGCACCGATGACAACTTACTTGAAGGATCTTACTCAATCCATAGGTAGATATGGTGGATTCTCATGGCAAAAGAAGTATCGTGCAAGAAAACGGAGTCCGGAGAGCGCACGAGGTGCCCACGAGGCAGGGGGCGCGCCCAGTAGGGTAGGGCGCGCCCTCCACCCTCGTGTCCTTCCCGGACTACTTCTTATTTTCCTATTTTCTTAAATATTCCAAAACGGAGAAAAATTGCTATTAGAATTGTTTTGGAGTCGCTTTACTTACCGTACCACATACCTATTCCTTTTCGGAGTCTGAAACGTTCTGGAAAGCGTCCCTTATGTATTCCTTCGGGGTTACGGTCTCAATAATATTAGTTTCAACATTTATAGGATTACCTGAGATATAATGTTTGATTCTTTGACCGTTCACCACCTTCGGATTTGTGCCCTCGAAGTTGTTGATTTTTATGGCACCGGAACGATAGACCTCCTCGATAACGTAAGGGCCTTCCCATTTAGAGAGAAGTTTTCCTGCAAAAAATCTTAAACGAGAGTTGTATAGCAACTCATAATCATCTACATTAAACTCACGCTTTTGTATCTTTTTGTCATGCCATCTTTTAACTTTTTCTTTAAACAGCTTGGCATTCTCATAGGCTTGGGTTCCCCATTCATCAAGTGAGCTAATATCAAATAGCCACTTCTCACCGGCAAGTTTGAAATCATAATTGAGCTCTTTAATGGCCCAATATGCCTTATGTTCAAGTTCGAGAGGTAAGTGGCATGCTTTTCCATAAACCATTTTATATGGAGACATACCCATGGGATTCTTGTATGCAGTTCTATAGGCCCATAATGCATCATCAAGTTTCTTGGACCAATTCTTTCTAGATCTGTTAACAGTCTTTTGCAAAATTAATTTGAGCTCTCTGTTACTCAATTCTACTTGACCACTAGACTGTGGGTGATAAGGAGATGCAATTCTATGATTAACATCATACTTAGCAAGCATTTTACGAAAAGCACCATGAATAAAAATGTGAACCACCATCAGTCATGAGATATCTAGGGACTCGAAACCTCGGAAAAATAATTTCTTTAAGCATCTTAATAGAGGTGTTATGATCAGCACTACTAGTTGGAATAGCTTCTACCCACTTAGTAACGTAATCAACAGCAACTAAAATATGTGTATATCCATTAGAGGCAGGAAAAGGTCCCATATAATCAAAGCCCCAAACATCAAACGGTTCAATAACAAGAGAATAATTCATAGGCATTTCTTGACGTCTACTAATATTACCAATGCTTTGACATTCACCACAAGACAAGACAAACTTACGAGCATCTTTGAAGAGAGTAGGCCAATAAAAACCAGATTGCAATACCTTATGTGCAGTTCTATCTCCAGCGTGGTGTCCTCCATACGGTTCGGAGTGACACTTGCGTAGGATCTGTTCCTGTTCATGCTCAGGTACATAACGTCTAATAACACCATCTGCTCCTTCTTTATAAAGGTGTGGGTCATCCCAGAAGTAATGCCTTAAATCATAAAAGAACTTTTTCTTTTGCTGGTATTTGAAACTAGGCGGTATAAATTTAGCAACAATATAATTAGCATAATCAGCATACCATGGAGCAGTGCGAGAGGCATTTATGACCGCTAATTGTTCATCAGGAAAGCTATCATCTATAGGTACTGGGTCATCAAGAACATTCTCTAACCTAGACAAGTTGTCTGCAACGGGGTTCTCAGCTCCCTTTCTATCAATAATATACAAATCAAATTCTTGTAGCAAGAGAACCCATCTAATAAGTCTAGGTTTAGCATCTTTCTTTTCCATAAGATATTTAATAGCAGCATGATCAGTGTGAATAGTTACTTTAGAATCAACAATGTAAGGTCTGAACTTATCACATGCAAACACGACTGCTAAGAATTCTTTTTCAGTAGTAGCATAATTTCTCTAAGGAGTGTCACTAGTGCAGAACAGGCCTTTATCATCGGTTCGTTAGGGCCTTTAGTGCCGGTTTTGCAACCGGCACTATGGAGTGGAGACTAAAGCCCCCCCTTTAGTACCGGTTCGGCACGAACCGGCGCTAAAGTGCCACCACGTGGCACGAGCCAGGCCCGGGTGCTGGTAGACCATTAGTACCGGTTGGTAGCACTAACTGGTACTAAATGTTTGGGGGGGTTTTGGTTTTAATTTTCATTTTCCATTAATTTTGTGTTTTCCATTTAATTCTTTTTTGTTTGCTGGTATTTTACGATACTACATATTGTACACGTTATGCATATATATAAATAGATTTTCTCGTAGAACTGATCATATATATATAATCAAATGTCTCACAACCACCATTAATTATTCACACATACACATGTATATATATATACAATTTCTCCTACATGTTGCCTTGGTGCCTTCGGAGCACGATGACAAGTGGTTCATGGGGGCGGTAGCGGGTAATAGTATTCTCCTTTGGGATCTATGACCTGGTCGAGCAAAAATCCCGCTATTTCCTCTTGAAGTGCTCGTATGCGCTCCTCTGATAGGAGCTTGTCCCGCACCTCTTTGAACTGTTAAGAAGGAGATCAATATGCATGTGTATTAGTTGTGTGACTAGATATCGACAATCATGTAAGATTTGTGAATAGTGTTCTGGCAAACGTACCCAGTCCTGTCTATCAGATCTGCTCCTTTCGGACGCCATCATGCAAATGTTGTTGCAAACGTAGTATGCACACACTTCAGTCCCCGGCGCCTGCTTCAGGGCCTTTACGACAATAGAATTTAATCAGATAATAATTAATCAAGCATGTTAATTAATTAATGGTATTGAAACAAGAATTAAAGAGATGGTAGCTAGCTAGCTAGTACTACTTAATTACTTACCTTGGGTCGATACCAACATAGCTTTTGTCGCCATTTTCCTGGAGTCACCTTGATGTACTTTGCCCAAGCCCTGCCTGCCGGCAAAGAAAATTAATAAAGGGGTTATTAAAAATAGTTTATATCAGGAAATGACGAACTAAATAGGCCGAGATATAGTTAATAATGATTGAAATAACCTGTCGACTATCCCCTTCATGATGCTGTAGTCACTATTTTTATTAAGTAGTGAGTCCAGTACTTCAACTTTTCCTTCGTCAACTTTAATGTCTAACAAGATCCAGTGGAAGCTGCATGTGCATACGTTTGCATGTATAAATTAAGCGGGCATGTGCATAACACTAATAAACTATAACCCTAAACCCTGTACACTTATTAACATCTAGCTAGTAAGCAAAAATAGAATTTGTAGTACAAGACAGTGTGACTCACTTGAAGTTGTAAGGAAGTAGTATATCTTCATGCATTTCTCTACATCTTGTCTACACCATTCCAATTTCCATGTGTATTCATTAACGGTATTTGGGTCAATGAACCCAATGCCATAGCGTCCAGCTTTTTTCATTTCATACATCTTCATCCTGCATAATACCACAGAAAAGAATATATAGTGAGGATATATAATTACAGGTAATTAATGATCAATCAATGAGCACTAGAGCTAGCTTGAGACTTAAATTACAGAAAGAAATCACTTACAGACAATAGCAACTGACGATAGATTTGTCGAGTGCATCTTGATTGAATAACTGAAATAGTTCTGAATACTCAATGGCCAGAGCTTTCTTATGGAAGTAATGATCTTCCTCGACTTGCACCATGAGGGACTCTCGATTGGAAATCTTGGTAATTTTCATGTACCAATCATGCAATTCATACATTCTCGTTGGGAGGTTCTTGACCTCCTCGGGCTCGACCAAAGGTTGGCCCCGGACATATTTCTGTTTTATTTCCTCCTCTCTAAGCGGAGGCATGGGCTCGATCTCGAGGAGTTGTCCAACAGTGATCTTGAGCATTTCAGCCTGCATTATATGCTCCTCGGTTATTACCACATCGCCCAACTCGGGAACATAAACGGTTTGCCCACAATAATATTGGGTGCGCGTACTCTCATGTGTTGTTGGCACAACAAGCGGGGGGGGGGGGGGGTCGATTGCGCCGCCTGTTCTCCCAGCTAGGAAACGGTTTTCCCGCTTTTTTGATAGCTGCTTGTTGGCTCGAGCTCGAGCTCGCTTCTTTCTGTAGTCGTGCTCGATGTGCCTTCTTGATTTGGCGCTCATAGTCTGAGTTAACAGGCTTGGGAGCTAGTGGTCTAGCCATACGAATGAAGTGGTCAATCTTTTCCTCCGGCACTTTCTCCCTCGGCGGCGTTGCCGGTTTCGGTTGAAAATGAGTGTCCACTTCGGCCCGCACTATTGTATCGTTTTGCTCCTCGGTCATGTCGTAAGGCCTTTGAGGAAGAGGAGCGAGGCTGCTTGGACCATATTTATATCGCTTGTCTCCGCCTGTACTTTCTGTACTACCTCGACTCGTACCGCTACGCACCATAGCCGCGGCGTGTCTCTTCTGCGATTGCTTAGGCGGCGGAGACGGCTGACGTGGCTTAGTTGGAGCAGGAGGAGTGGCCTAACGCTGTGCCGGACTTGAAGCAGGAGGTGTGGCCTGACACGGTGTCGGACTTGAAGCAGGAGGCGTGGCCTGACGCTGTGCCGGACTTGAAGCAGGAGGTGTGGCCTGACACGGTGGCGGACTTGGAGGAGCGGGAGTCTGCTGACACGGTGGCGGACTTCGAGGAGGAGTCAGCAGACGCGGTGTCGGTGGACTTCGAAAGATGATGCAATCCTTTTTCCATAGGATGAAACGATGTATGGCCTCTCCCAGTGTTTGCTCGTCGTCACCTCCAGGAATGTCAAGCTCTAGCCCCGAATATGGGCCCACCACCTCATCAACCAAGACACGAGCATAGCCCTCTGGAATCGGGGCGCAATGGAAGGTTGCTTCGGGGGTAATTGTAAAAGCAACGGCGTTCACCACCTTCATGGATATGTTCTTCATTTTGAAGTGTAATTCACAGTTAGTGTTCTCTATGATGTCATCCACAGGGTATGTATCCAGCAGTGCGTCGCCTGGGGCGGAACCAACGCTGCTTCTCGGCATGGATGGGACAGTGCTATCCAATGCTGGATGATCATCCGCTTGCTGCTGCCGCTGCTGAGACCCCCTTTCCTGGCTAAGTGAGTCGATCTGCTGCTGCTGCTGCTGCTGGAATTTGAGTGCCAAGTCCGCGTGCCTTGCTTCTAGGCCTTGAAGGCGTTCCGCGTCCTGCTTGCTCTGCTCTTCCTCCAGCTTCCTCTTCTTCTCCTCCTCCATCTTATTTCTTGCACGGGTCCTGTAGTCGTCGTTCCATTCCGAAAAGCCCTCATACCAGGGAATAACGCCCTTGCCTCGTGTTCTTCCCAGGTGTTCAGGATTTCCCAGGGCGCGCGTAAGCTCGTCGTTCTCTCTGTTGGGCGTGAACACCCCCTTTCGAGCATCTTCTATTGCGTCAAGTAACTTTTGTTCTGCTCCGTTTAGACTTGCCTTCTTCGAAACCAGGCCTGTCTTCGGGTCCAACGCCCCCCATGCGCATAGAACCAAGTTCTGCACCCGGGGGGCCAGCTCCTAGTAACCGGAGTGACCCCTGCATCCTCCATCTCTTGCTCAGACTTATCCCACTTAGGCATTGCCACCGCGTAGCCACCTGGACCCAGCCTATGGATCTGCGTCTTTTTTGCGGCATTGGCCTTGTTTTTTCTCGACCATTCCTTAGATAATTCTGATTTCTTGAATTTCACGAAAGCGGGCCAGTGTTCTCTTTGCTTCTCCAGTCTTCCCTTGAATTCTGGAGTCTTCCTTTCTGTAGCGAGGTAGTTGGCCCAAACAGTTTTCTTGTGGGTGTTGAATGCAATTGCCATCTTCTTAATAGTAGCGTCCTTCACTTTCTGCACATCTGCATCAGTGAAATAATCTGGTAGGGTGAAATGTTCCATCAGAGATTCCCAAAGCTTTTGTTTTGCTCTGTCGTCGACGCAAGTAACATCTGGGCGTTTAGTTTTTGGCTCTTTCCATTCTTGAATGGAGATCGGGAGTTGGTCCTTCACAAGAACTCCGCACTGACGAACGAACTTGCTCGCAATGTTCCTAGGCGTGAGGGGTTCGCCACTAGCTTTGATTGAATTGATGTTGTACTTTACACCCTCCTTCAACTTTTTGCTCGGGCCGCGCTTTGTCCTGCTGTCTGTAGAAGCAGATTTGCTCGATCCGGAGGGCTGAAAGAATAAAGATCGATTCGTTAATATATCTTCAAATAAAAAAACATGTTATGATCACTAGATGCCTGCTTATATAAATATACCTCGCCGGTAGTCTTTGTTATTTCAAGATCAACATTGTATTCGTCATCATAATCATTGTCTGCGTCATCATAATCATAATCATAGTTCATGACTTCATCAGCTCGGTCGTCGAGATCGAATATCTTATCATCACCCTCCCCGGTATTGTTCAGATATTGGGAGCCGTCATTGGCTTCATTCAGATCATCTAGCCTGCTAGGGCTATGTATGATCTCGAACAGGGCCTCTTCTCCCTCTCTGCTGGTATTGTCCGCCATAGCTTTTATTTAACTAATACAGAAGAAATATAAAACAATTTAGTATTCAAATTACAATGCATGGATGCAATCAATAAGGAAAAACTGAATCATATAGTACATAATATGCATCGTCTCGAATAATATATAATCTCGAATACATCGTCTCGAATAATATATAATCTCGAATACATCATCTCGAATAATATATAATCTCGAATACATCGTCTCAAATAATATATAATCTCGAATACATCACTGGCTAGGTAGCTAATAAAGATCGAATACTATAGAAGAATCTAGGCCACTCGCGGTTCCTGGGGCGCGGGCGGTGGACACCCAAAGACAAGGAACCATCACAGGATCATATCTCCGGTCATCTGCCCAAAGAACCTGCCAGGTATTGGAGAACCTGACGTCCATAGCAGCCATGTAGCGATGGACGTGCTCGTCCTCCTCCTTGACACGACGATGCACCACCTCCGGCGGGGCCGGCTCCCTCTGCACCGAATGTGGCCCACGCGAACGCCACCAAAGGAGATCACGGTCGACGATGGGACCCGAGGCCGGGTTCCTCACCAAGCGTTGCGCCCCTCCAGGTAGCACCTCCCAGTGCCAGCCCGGCGGAGCCCAATCCCGGACATGGGTCCTCTGAAGCAGGACGTCATCGCGAACGGGTCGACGGCGAGGATGCGGGCCGGGCATCATCGACAACAAATACTATATGCCGCAAAAGTAAAGTAACATTTTTAAATGATTGGATTGTGATTTCTTATATGCAAATTCTAAATTTTATAACTAAAAATATAATAAACTAAAAAAACATCGACCATATCTAAAACTAACATTTCTAACATTTCTATAACTAAAATTGTATAACTAATTTTTCTTTAACATTTCTATATAACAAACATTTCTATAACATTAATACAGAAAAAACTAACATTTCTATATATAACTAACATTTCTATATAACTAACATTTCTATAACATTAATACAGAAAAAACTGAAAAAACTAAAAACTAATAACTAATAACAGAAAAACTAAAAACTAAAACCAGAAAAACTAAAAACTAAAAATAGAACAAAAATTGTGTATGTGTGTGTATGGTGTGTGTGTGTGTATGTGTTGTGTGTGCAGGCGACGGCGCCGGCGGCGCGCGCGGCGGCTTCGATTGGAGGGAGAGGAGAGGGGGGACAGAGGCTCACAGCGCGGGCGAGGTCGAGGCGACGGCGACGGCGACGCGGGCCGGTGCGGGGACGGGGACGCGGGCCGGTGCGGGGATGGGGACGGGCCGGCGACGCGGACGGCGCGACGAGGACGGGGGCGGCGCGGAGTCGACTGGGACGGCACGACGGTGGCGGCGACGGCGCGGGACGGGGCGGCGGCGATGAAGCAGAGAGAAGTGGGAGGAAACTGACGAAATTTTCATAAGTGTTTCTTATATAGGATGGTCCTTTAGTACCGGTTGGAGCCACCAACCGGTACTAAAGGTCGATTTTGGCCAGGCGAAGCGGCGGGAAGCGCCCACCTTTAGTACTGGGTGGTGGCACCAACCGGTACTAAAGGCCCACCCTTTAGTACCGGTTGGTGCCACCACCCGGTACTAAGGGGTGTGCGCTGCCAAGCGAGGGGCGCAGAAGTTTAGTCCCACCTCGCTAGTTGAGGAGCGCCAGGACCAGTTTATAAGCCCCGACGCGGGCACTGCATTGAGCTCCTCTCAATAGCAGGCCTTCTGGGCCAACCTCTCCTACTCTGCCTGTGGGCCTACTGGGCTTGCGGGCCTGCATCCTGGCCCAACTACAGGTTGGGTTTCTAGTCGTATGCAGGCCGCTCTGGCCCAGTAGGTGGGCTTTTTTATTTTCTTACTTTTTTGCTTTATTTATTTTTGCTTTATTTATTTTTGAGTTGTTTTTTGCTGTATTTAGAGTTTCTTTGGGAATATTTTTGCTTTAGGTACAAAAAGTTACAAACTTTCTGTTAGTGCCGGTAGTTTACAAATTTGAATAGTTTACATTTTGAATTATTTGAAATTTGTGTGAATCACTAGTTTGTGAATAACTTAACATTGAAAATAGATTTTCAGTGATTCTTTTTTCTTATGTTTAATATTAGTTTGTTTTATCATTATATTCAATTTGGTAATGCTTAGGTTATTTAAAAAATGAAATCCCTTTGTAACGGATGAGTTTTCGTCCGAAACCCTGATACTTCGAAAGAGATTGTCCATTTTATACACGAAGTGCATCCAGTTTTTGCGGTAACCCTCTCTACTTTTTTGCACATGCAATGTGGGTGAAATTATGATACCATGCCAACTTTCAACCTTTTTTGAGTTCATTTGAAATGCTTTTCAATTTCAGGGTCATTTAGCTGAAAAATCAGTAAATGCATGAAAGAATTTGTTTGCACATAAAATTTCTTCGCGTTTCAAATGCCAAAGCACATAACTACCCTAACTATTACAGAGATTCCCTCCTGGGTGTGAAACATAGAAGAAATCGATGATAGTGAAGCCGATCACATCCCAGATCTTTGGGTGTGAAACTTTTTCTTCGCGTATGTCCCTTTGCGCCGTAGCCATGGAAAATCTTCATCATTTAAGTGGATGCTCGGGTCAATATTCACTGTGAATGGAGCAATTTCATCAAACTTTTCATAATCTTCTGACATGTCTGTCTTGTCATCCACTCCCACGATGTTTCTCTTCCCAGAAAGAACTATGTGGCGCTTTGGCTCATCGTATGATGCATTCGCTTCCTTATCTTTTCTTTTTCTCGGCTTGGTAGACATATCCTTCACATAGAAAACCTGTGCCACATCATTAGCTAGGACGAATGGTTCGTCTGCATACGCAAGATTGTTGAGATCCACTGTTGTCATTCGATACTGCGGGTCTTCTGTTACCCCATATCGTGTCATATTGACCCATTTGCACCGAAACAAAGGGACCTTCAAATCACATCCATAGTCAAGTTCCCATATCTCCTCTATGTAACCATAATATGTTTCCTTTCCCGTCTTGGTTGTTGCATCAAAGCGGACACCACTGTTTTGGTTGGTGCTCTTCTTATCTTGGGCGATCGTGTAAAATGTATTACCATTTATCTCGTACCCTTTGAAAGTCATTATATTCAAAGATGGTAACTGGGACAGCGAGTACATGTCATCTTCCATAGAGGAGTCATGCATGGTACGTGTCTGCAACCAGCCGGCGAAACTCCTGGTTTGTTCACGTGTCATCCAGTCATCAGACCGCTCCGGGTGTTTGGAGCGTAGAAAATTCTTGTGTTCGTCCATATACGGAGCCACCAAGGCGGAATTCTGTATAGCTGTATAGTGTGCTTCAGTGAGAGAATGTCCGTCCATACATATTTTTTGATTCCCTCCTAGCGTGCCTTTTCCATCCAGTTTGCCCTTATGCCGCGATTCAGGAACACCAATCGGCTTAAGGTCAGGAATAAAGTCAATACAAAACTCAATGACCTCCTCATTTTCATGGCCCTTGGAGATGCTTCCTTCTAGCCTAGGACGGTTATGAACATATTTCTTTAAGACTCCCATGAACCTCTCAAAGGGGAACATATTGTGTAGAAATACAGGACCCAAAACGCTAATCTCTTCGCATAGGTGAACTAGGACGTGCGTCATGATGTGGAAGAAGGATGGTGGGAACACCAATTCGTTGTCCTTTGGAAGCATATTCTTTATCATTACCAGCAACTTTCCAAATCCCTTGTCAGATACACCATTCTCTGCCTTCCATTGCAGCAATTCCAGTGTGGTGCCCAACTTTTTCTTGTCAGCTTCGCAATTCGGGTACAACAATTTCTTGTGATCCTCTAACATGAGCTGCAACTTCTTCTACTCCAAATCACTTGCGCAGTTTCTCTTTGCATCGGCAATGGCCCAACCTAGATCATCAGCGGGCTCATCTGATGCCTCTTCTTCAGCTTCTTCCCGCATTGCCGGCTCAGCTTCTTCCCCCATTGTTGTATCATCGTATTCAGGGAACCCATGGCCAGGATAGTTGTCGTCGTCCTCTTCTTCTTCATTGTCTTCCATCATAACCCCTCTTTCTCTGTGCTTGGTCCAAACATTATAGTGGGGCATGAAACCGAACTTAAATAGGTGGACGTGAATGGTTCTTGACGTAGAGTAATTGTGATCATTCTTACAGACTAAACATGGACAAGGCATAAAACCATCCGCCCGCTTGTTTGCCTCAGCCGCAAGCAGAAAAGTTTGCACGCCATTAATGAACTGGGGAGAGCATCGGTCATCGTACATCCATTGTCGGCTCATCTTCATTACACAACACCGAATAGACCAAATTAATACAAGTTCATACATAAAGTTCATACAAGACTTAAATGCAACAAACAAATAACTCTCTAACTAAAGAATTTAAATGCAACAACAAATGCGATCAAGATCGCAACTAAGGTAACAATTGATCCAACAGCATAATGATACCAAGCCTCACTATCAATGGCATATTTTCTAATCTTTCTAATCTTCAAGCGCATTTTCTCCATCTTGATCTTGTGATCATCGACGACATTGGCAACATGCAACTCCAATTCCATCTTCTCCCCCTCAATTCTTTTCAATTTTTCTTTCAAATACTCGTTTTCTCTTTCAACTAAATTTAACCTCTCGACAATAGGGTCGGTTGGAATTTCCGGTTCACAAACCTCCTAGACAAAAATATCTATGTCAACTTGATGGGCATAATTTGTCATAAACACGAAATGCAACAACTAGTTTTAAAAGAGAATATACCACATCCGAATCATAACAAGGACGAGGGCCAACGGGGACGGATATCAAAACCATGGCACTATGTATAACAAACAACGTACGGGTAAGATAATTATACGAGTAACTATATATCCAAATCACACAAACATCAATTTTGTAATGTAAAACATTCATGAACAAGAGGCTCACCACAAGGTGGTGCCGGCGACGGAACGGTGCGGGCGATCGACTGTGGTTACGATGGAGATTTAGAAGACACTAAGTAAACCACACCTACATATGAAAACTAAGTGTTAGTTTTGACCACAAATTGCATATAAATCAAATACTAGCACATATATTTTCTACCAAATTACTAAACTCATAAATTAATCACTATACAAAGCATTGCAAGAGCTAATCTAGCAATGAGAGATGAAAGGACAAAGTTGCTAACCTTTGTGATCATTTGAATGGATGGGGGCCTTCAAATCTTGACAAATTTTGGGCAAAATGTGTGATGAGCTCGAGAGGAAGAGGGGAAGAACAGAGAGGAGAGGGGAAAGGGGAAGAACAGAGCGAGCTCGGGTGGACGAAGGGTTTATGTAGGACGACCTTTAGCACCAGTTCGTGCCATGAACCGGTACTAAAGGTGCTGGAGGGGCCCCAGACTGACAACATCCTGCCACCACTCACTTTAGTACCGGTCCGTGGCACGAACCGGTGCTAAAGGTCGGCCACGAACCGGTACTAATGAAAGCGGCTGGCTAGCCGTTGGAACCGACACTAACGCACACATTAGTGCCGGCTCAAAAGCAAACCGGCACTAATGTTCTTGACATTTGACCCTTTTTCTACTAGTGTGTCTAGAGTTTTACTAGCATATTGAATAACATTTAGTTTCTTATCAACTCTTTGCCCTAGAATAGCATCACACATAATTTCAAAGGGTAAATTCCAATCAGGTGGCTGAACAATAGGTGCAGAAATCAAAGCTTTCTTAAGTATTTCAAATGCTTCTACACAATCATCATCAAAGACAAAAGGAATATCTTTTTGTAATAAATTAGTCAGAGGCCTGGAGATTTTAGAAAAGTCCTTAGTGAACCTCCTATAAAATCCGGCATGACCAAGGAAACTTCTTATACCTTTAATGTCCTTGGGACATGGCATCTTTTCAATAGCATCAACTTTAGCTTTATCAACTTCAATACCTCTTTCAGAAATTTTATGCCCCAAGACAATGGCTTCATTAACCATAAAGTGGCACTTTTCCCAATTCAAAACAAGACTAGTGTCTTTGCATTTTTGCAAAACTCGATCAAGGTTGCTCAAGCAATCATCAAAACAGGACCCATAAACAGAGAAATCATCCATGAATACCTCACAAATCTTTTCACAAAAGTCAGAGAATATCGCCATCATGCATCTTCAAAAGGTAGCGGGTGCATTACATAAACCAAAAGGCATACGTCTATAAGCAAAAGTACCGAAAGGGCAAGTAAAAGTAGTTTTTGATTGATCGTCCGTTGACACAGGTATTTGAGAGAAACCAGAATAACCATCTAGAAAGCAGAAATGTGTGTGTTTGGATAATCTTTCTAGCATTTGATCAATAAAAGGTAAAGGGTAATGATCTTTCTTAGTAGCTTTATTTAATTTACGGAAATCAATTACCATCCTATAACCTGTAATAATTCTTTGCGGGATCAATTCATCTTTATCATTAGGAACGACAGTTATACCTTCCTTCTTAGGGACACAATGGACATGGCTTACCCACTCACTATCAGCAACGGGATAAATTATACCTGCCTCGAGGAGCTTTACTATTTCCTTTCTTACCACTTCTTTCATCTTAGGATTTAACCGTCGTTGATGATCTCTAACTGGTTTGGCACCTTCTTCCAATTTAATTTTGTGTTGGCATAGAGTGGGACTAATGCCCTTAAGATCATCCAGAGTATATCCAATAGCAGCACAGTGCTTCTTCAGAGTTTTCAATAATCTTTCCTCTTCCTGCTCTGAAAGGTTAGCACTAATAATAACATGATATATCTTCTTTTCATCAAGATAAGCATATTTAAGAGTATCAGGTAATGGTTTAAGCTCAAACACGGGATCACCCTTGGGTGGAGGGGGATCCCCTAGGATTTCAACCGGCAAGTTGTGTTTCAAAATAGGGCCCTGTTTAAGGAATACTTCCTCTATTTCCCTTCTTTCATTCATAAACATATCATTTTCATGGTCTAGCAAATATTGTTCTAAAGGATCAGTAGGAGGTATGGCAATGGGAGCAAGACCAATAATTTCATCTTTACTAGGCAATTCTTTATCATGGGGTTGTCTATGAAATTTAGCAAAATTAAACTCATGTTTCATATCCCCCAAGCCAATAGTAACAACATCCTTTTCACAATCAATCTTAGCATTAACAATATTCAAGAAGGGTCTACCAAATATAATGGGACAAAAGCTATCTTGTGGGGAACCAAGAACAAGAAAATCAGCAGGATATTTAACTTTCCCACACAAGACTTCAACATCTCTAACAATCCCAGATGGTGAAATAGTATCTCTATTGGCAAGCTTAATTGTAACATCAATATCTTCTAACCCAGCGGGTGCAATATCATGCATAATTTCTTTATATAAGGAAAGAGGTATTGCACTAGCTAGCACTAGCACCCATATCACTTAAGACATGATAACAATGATCTCCTATTTTAACAGAAATAACAGGCATGCCTACAACGGGTCTATGTATCTTAGCATCGGGTCTAGCAATATTAGCAGCCTGTTCACAGAAATAAATAACATGCCTATCAATATTATCGGCCAAGAGATCTTTAACCATAGCAATACTAGGTTCAACTTTAATTTGCTCAGGAGGTGTATAAGTTCTAGTATTACTCTTATGAACAACAATTGAAGCTTTAGCATGATCCTTTATCCTAACGGGGAAAGGTGGTTTCTCAACAGAAGTAGTAGGAACAATAGGATCATTATAAGTGATAATCTTTTCTTCAACTTTAATAGGTGCAACTACTTTTACTTCAGTGGGAGGATTATATTTAAACCACTTCTCCTTAGGGAGATCAACGTGAGTAGCAAATGATTCACAGAAATAAGCTACTATCTCAGAGTCAAGTCCATATTTAGTGCTAAATTCACGAAAAGCATTGGTATCCATAAAAGATTTAACACAATCAAACTTAGGTTTCATACCTGACTCCTTACCATCGTCGGAACCCCAATCTTTAGAGTTGCGTTTAATTCTTTCCAATAAGTCCCACTTGAATTCAATAGTCTTCATCATAAAAGAACCAGTACAAGAAGTATCGAGCATGGTGTGATTGTTGTCAGAAAGCCGAGCCTAATTTTTTTGAATAATCATTTCTCTTGAGAGCTCATGATTGGGGCATGAATATAACACTTACTTAAGCCTCCCCCAAGCTTGAGCGATGCTTTCTCCTTCGCGAGGCCAGAAATTATATATGTAATTACGATCACGATGAACAAGATGCATAGGATAGAACTTCTGGTGAAATTCCAATTTCAATCGTTTATAGTCCCAAGACCCCGTATCATCACATAGCCTATACCATGTCAATGCGTCTCCCTTCAAAGATAAAGGGAAGTCCTTCCTCTTGAAAATTTCATCGGGCATACCTGCAAGCTTAAATAATCAACAAACTTCATCCACAAAGATAAGGTGTACATCGGGATGCAATGTTCCATCTCCTGCAAAGGGATTAGCTAGCAGTTTCTCTATCATACCCGAAGGAATCTCAAAGTAAATATTTTCAGTAGGTTCAGTAGGTTGAGGAGCAACTCTTTTCTCTACTTGTCGGGGTGAAGATACCCCGAACAAGCCCGTCAAAGGATTAGTTTCCATAGTAACAAGTGACAATAAATTTCAGCACACTATATAAATGTTTCCTTACCAAGTTCCACTCACCAAAGGCGCTTCACTCCCCAGCAACGCCGCCAGAAAAGATTCTTGATGACCCACAAGTATAGGGAATCTATCCTAGTCATTTTGATAAGTAAGAGTGTCGAACCCAACGAGGAGTAGAAGGAAATGACAAGCGGTTTTCAGTAAGGTATTCTCTGCAAGCACTGAAATTGTAGATAACATATAGTTTTGTGATAAGATAATTTGTAACGGGTAACAAGCAATGAAAGTAAATAAAGTGCAGCAAGGTGGCCCAATCCTTTTTGTAGCTAAGGACAAGCCTGGACAAGTTCTTATAATGAGAAAGGCGCTCCCGAGGACACATGGAGATTATCGTCAAGCTAGTTTCATCACGCTCATATGATTCGCGTTCGTTACTTTGATAATTTGATATGTGGGTGGACCGGTGCTTGGGTACTGCCCTTTCTTGGACAAGCATCCCACTTATGATTAACCCCTGTTGCAAGCATCCACAACTACAAAAGAAGTATTAAGGTAAACCTAACCATAGCATGAAACAAGTGGATCCAAATCAGCCCCTTACGAAGCAACGCATAAACTAGGGTTTAAGCTTCTGTCACTCTAGCAACCCATCATCTACTTGTTACTTCCCAGTGCCTTCCTCTAGCCCAAATAATGGTGAAGTGTCATGTAGTCGACGTTCACATAACACCACTAGAGGAGAAACAACATACATCTCATCAAAATATCGAACGAATACCAAATTCACATGACTACTAATAGCGAGACTTCTCCCATGTCCTCAGGAACAAACGCAACTACTCACAAAGCATATTCATGTTCATAATCAGAGGGGTATTAATATGCATTAAGGATATGAACATATGATCTTCCACCAATTAAACCAACTAGCATCAACTACAAGGAGTAATCAACACTAGTAGCAACCCACAGGTACCAATATGAGGTTTTGGTACAAAGATTGGATACAAGAGATGAACTAGGGTTTGAGAGGAGATGGTGCTGGTGAAGATGTTGATGGAGATTGGCCCTCTCCCGATGAGAGGAGCGTTGGTGATGACGATGGCGATGATTTCCCCCTCCCGGAGGGAAGTTTCCCCAGCAGAACAGCTCCGCCGGAGCCCTAGATTGGTTCCGCCAAGGTTCCGCCTTGTGGCGGCGGAGTCTCGTCTCGAAAGCTTGCCTATGATTTTTTTGAGGGTAAAAGACTTCATATAGCAGAAGATGGGCACCGGAGGGCCACCAGGGGGCCCACGAGGCAGGGGGCGTGCCCAGTAGGGGTGGGCGCGCCCCCACCCTCGTGGCCAGGGTGTGGGCCCCCTCTGGTACTTCTTTCGCTCAATAATTCTTATTATTTCCAAAAATGACTTTCGTGGAGTTTGGACTTTTGGAGCTATGTAGAATAGGTTTCCAATATTTGCTCCGTTTCCAGCCCAGAATCCCAGTTGCCGGCATTTTCCCTCTTCATGTTAAACCTTGCAAAATAAGAGAGAATAGCCATAAGTATTGTGACGTAACATGTAATAACAGCCCATAATGCAATAAATATCGATATAAAATCATGATGCAAAATGGACGTATCAATAACAAGTTGAACATTTTAAGACGAAGGTAAATATAACTGCAACAGCATAGCGACAGTGTTTGGATGACAGCAAATTGATACTAACAGGTGTGTACATGCACAAATTTAGTAACATAGAACTAATAGCACTAAGGCCGTCTGCTACCTCTTGAGCATGCGTTGGTTTTTCCCTTGAAGAGGAAAGGGTGATGCAGCAAAGTAGCGTAAGTATTTCCCTCAGTTTTTGAGAACCAAGGTATCAATCCAGTAGGAGGCTCCTCAAAAGTCCCATGCACCTACACAAACAAACTAGAACCTCGCAACCAACGCGATAAAGGGGTTGTCAATCCCTTCACGGTAACTTGTGAAAGTGAGATCTGATAGAGATAATAAGATAAGAGAAATATTTTTGGTATTTTTATGATATAGATTGGAAAGTAAAAGATGCAAATGAAATTAGATGGAAAACTTATATGATAGAAGATAGACCCAGGGGCCATAGGTTTCACTAGTGGCTTCTCTCAAGATAGCATAAGTATTACGGTGGGTGAACAAATTACTGTCGAGCAATTGATAGAAAAGTGCATAGTTATGAGATTATCTAGGCATGATCATGTTATAGGCATCACGTCCGCAACAAGTAGATCGAAACGATTCTGCATCTACTACTATTACTCCACACATCGACCGACTCCTACCTGCATCTAGAGTATTAAGTTCATGAAGAACAGAGTAACGCATTAAGAAAGATGACATGATGTAGAGGGATAAACTCATGCAATATGATATAAACCCCATCTTTTTATCCTCGATGGCAAGAATACAATACGTGCCTTGCTGCCCCTGCTGTCACTGGGAAAGGACACCGCAAGATTGAACCCAAAGCTAAGCACTTCTCCCATTGCAAGAAAGATCAATCTATTAGGCCAAACCAAACTGATAATTCGAAGAGACTTGCAAAGATAACCTATCATACATAAAAGAATTCAGAGGAGATTCAAATATTTCTCATAGATAAACTTGATCATAAACCCACAATTCATCGGATCTCGACAAACACACCGCAAAAAGAGTTACATCGAATAGATCTCCAAGAAGATCGAGGAGAACTTGGTATTAAGATTCAAAGAGAGAGAAGAAGCCATCTAGCTAATAACTATGGACCCGAAGGTCTGTGGTAAACTACTCACAACTCATCGGAGAGGCCTTGGAGATGATGTAGAGGCCCTCCATGGTCGATTCCCCCTCCGGCGGAGCGCCGGTGAAGGCTCCAAGATGGGATCTCGCGGATACAGAAGGTTGCGGCGGTGGAATTAGGTTTTTGTGGTGCTCCTCGATGTTTTCAGGGTACGGGAGTATATATAGGCGAAGGAAGTACGTCGGTGGAGCAACGAGGGGCCCATGAGGGTGGGGGGCGTGCCCACCCCTAGGGGGCGCGCCGGGCACCCTCGTGGCCACCTCGTTCGCATCTTGACGTCCACTCCAAGTCTCCTGGGTTGCGTTTGTTCCAAAAAGATCGCTCCCGAAGGTTTCATTCCGTTTGGACTCCGTTTGATATTCCTTTTCTTCGAAACACTGAAATAGGCAAAAAATCAGCAATTTGGGCTGGGCCTTCGGTTAGTAGGTTAGTCCCAAAAATGATATAAAACTGTAAAGTATAGCCCATAAACATCCAAAACTGGTAATATAATAGCATGGAAAAATCAAAAATTATAGATACGTTGGAGACGTATCAAGCATCCCCAAGCTTAATTCCTACTCGTCCTCGAGTAGGTAAATGATAAAAACAGAATTTTTGATGTGGAATGCTACCTAGCATAATTCTCAATGTAATTTTCTTTATTGTGGCATGAATGTTCAGATCCAAATGATTCAAAATAAAAGTTGATATTGACATAAGAAATAGTAATACTTCAAGCATACTAACAAAGCAATCATGTCTTCTCAAAATAACATGGCTAAAGAAAGCTATCCCTATAAATCATATAGTCTGGCTATGCTCTATCTTCATCACACAAAGTATTTAATCGTGCACAACCCCGATGACAAGCCAAGCAATTGTTTCATACTTTAGTATTCTAAAACTTTTTCAACTTTCACGCAATACATGAGCGTGAGCCATGGACATAGCACTATATGTGGAATAGAATGGTGGTTGTGGAGAAGACAAAAAAGGAGAAGATAGTCTCACATCGACTAGGCATATCAACGGGCTATGGATATGCCCATTAATAGATATCAATGTGAGTGAGTAGGGATTGCCATGCAACGGATGCACTAGAGCTATAAATGTATGAAAGCTCAATAAAAGAAACTAAGTGGATGTGCATCCAACTTGCTTGCTCAAGAAGACCTAGGGCGTTTTGAGGAAGCCCATCATTGGAATATAAAAGCCAAGTTCTATAATGAAAAATTCCCACTAGTATATGAAAGTGGCAACATAGGAGACTCTCTATCATGAAGATCATGGTGTTACTTTGAAGCACATGTGTGGTAAAAGGATAGTAGCATTGTCCCTTCTCTCTTTTTCTCTCATTTTTTTTTATTTTTTTATTTAGCCTTTCTCTTTTTTTTGGCCATTCTTTTTTTTGTAAAGTCCGAAGTCTCATCCCGACTTGTGGGGGAATCATAGTCTCCATCATCCTTTCCTCACTCGGGATAATGCTCTAATAATGAAGATCATCACACTTTTATTTACTTACAACTCAAGATTACAACTCGATACTTAGAACAAGATATGACTCTATATGAATGCCTCCGGCGGTGTACCGGGATATGCAATGAACCAAGAGTGACATGTATGGAAATTATGAAGGTGGCTTTGCCACAAATACGATGTCAACTACATGATCATGCAAGAGCAATATGACAATGATGATGTGTGTCATAATAAATGGAACGGTGGAAAGTTGCATGGCAATATATCTCGGAATGGCTATGGAAATGCCATAATAGGTAGGTATGGTGGCTGTTTTGAGGAAGGTATATGGTGGGTGTATGGTACCGGCGAAAGTTGCGCGGCACAAGAGAGGCTAGCAATGTTGGAAGGGTGAGAGTGCGTATAATCCATGGACTCAACATTAGTCATAAAGAACTCATATACTTATTGCAAAAATCTACAAGTCTTTGAAAACAAAATACTACGCGCATGCTCCTAGGGGGATAGATTGGTACGAAAAGACCATCGCTCGTCCCCGACCGCCACTCATAAGGAAGACAATCAATAAATAAATTATGCTCCAACTTCATCACAAAGCGGTTCACCATACGTGCATGCTACGGGAATCACAAACTTCAACACAAGTATTCCTCAAATTCATAATTACCCCACTAGCATGACCCTAATATCACCATACTCATATCTCAAAACAATTATCAAGCAACAAATTGATCATAGCATCCAATTCACTTTTTATGATAGTTTTTATTATACCCAACTTGGATGCCCATCATTCTAGGACCAATTTTATAACCATAGCAAATACCATGCTCTTATAAAAGACTCTCAAAATAATATAAGTGAAACATGAGAGATCAACAATTTCTACAAAATTAAACCACCGCCGTGCTCTAAAAGGTATAAGTGAAGCACTAGAGCAAAAATTATCTAGCTCAAAAGATATAAGTGAAGCACATAGAGTATTCTAATAAATTCCAAATCATGTGGGTTTCTCCCAAAAGGTGTGTACAGCAAGGATGATTGTGGTAATCTAAAAATCAAAGACTCATATCATACAAGATGCTCCAAGCAAAACACATATCATGTGGCGAATAAAAATACGGCTCCAAGTAATTTACCGATAAACGAAGACGAAAGAGGGGATGCCTTCCGGGGCATCCCCAAGCTTAGGCTTTTGGTTATCCTTGAATATCTTGGGGTGCCATGGGTATCCCCAAGCTTAGGCTCTTGCCACTCCTTATTCCATAGTCCATCAATCCTTTACCCAAAACTTGAAAACTTCACAACACAAAACTCAACAGGAAATCTCATAAGCTCCGTTAGTGCTAGAAAGAAAAACCACCACATAAGGTACTGTAATGAACTCATTATTTATTTAAATTGGTGTTAAAACTACTGTATTCCAACTTCTCTATGGTTCATACCCCCCGATACTAGCCATAGATGCATCAAAATAAGCAAACAACACACGAAAAACAGAATCTGTCAAAAACAGAACAGTCTGTAGCAATCTGTAACTTTCGAATACTTCTGGAACTCTAAAACTCCTACCAAAATAGGAAGTCCTGGGCAATTTGTATGTTGATCTACAGCAAAAAGAATCAATGCAAAATCACGTTTCTGTGATTTACTAAAATTATTATCGTGCGCGCAGAAGTTTCTGTTTTTCAGCAGAATCAAATTAACTATCACCGTAGGTTATCCTATAGGTTCTACTTGGCACAAACACTAATTAAAACATGAAAACACATCTAAACAGAAGCTAGATGAAAATTGTATTACTAAACAGAAGCAAAAAGTAAGAAACAAAAATAAAATTGGGTTGCCTCCCAACTAGCGCTATCGTTTAACGCCCCTAGCTAGGCATAAAAGCGAGAATAGATCTAAGTAGTGCCATCTTTGGCATTCAATTCATAAGTAGCTCGCATGATAGATTCATAAGGTAATTTAACTTTCTCTCTTGGAAATTGTTCCATGCCTATCCTTAATGGAAATTGGAATCTAATATTCCCTTCCTTCATATCAATAATTGCACCAATCGTTCTAAGGAAAGGTCTACCAAGAATAATAGGACATGAAAGATTGCAATCTATATCAAGAACGATAAAATCTATGGGCACATAATTCCTATTTGCAACAATAAGAACATCATTGATCCTTTCCATAGGTTTTTTAATAGTGGAATCCGCAAGGTGCATGTTTAAAGAGCAATCATCAAAATCATGGAAACCTAGCACATCACATAAAGTTTTCGGAATCATGGAAACACTAGCACCCAAATCACACAAAGCATAGCACTCATGATCTTTAATTTTAATATTAATAGTAGGTTCCCACTCATCATAAAGTTTTCTAGGTATAGAAACGTCCAACTCAAGTTTTTCCTCATAAGATTGCATCAAGGCATCAACAATATGTTTGGTAAAAGCTTTATTTTGACTATAAGCATGATGAGAATTCAACACGGATTGCAACAAGGAAATACAATCTATTAAAGAACAATTATCATAATTAAATTCCTTGAAATCCATAATAGTGGGTTCAATGCTATGTAAAGTCTTGACCTCTCCAATCCCACTTTTACCAAATTTAGCATCAAAATCTAAAAACTCCGAATTATTGGGACGCCTTTTAACTAAAGTTGAATCATCTCCAGTCCCATCATTATCAAGATTCATATTGCAAAACAAGGATTTAATAGGGGATACATCAATAACTTTTAGATCTTCATCATTATTTTCATGGAGACTAGAAGAACATGCTTTTACAAAGCAATCTTTCTTAGCACGCAACCTAGCGGTTCTTTCTTTACACTCATCAATGGAAATTCTCATGGCTTTGAGAGACTCATTGATATCATGCTTAGGTGGAATAGATCTAAGTTTCAAAGAATCAACATCAAGCGAAAGTCTATCAACGTTCCTAGCCAATTCATCAACTTAAACAATTTTTCCTCAAGAAAGCATTGAAATTCTTT
The DNA here is from genome assembly GCF_002575655.3 of Aegilops tauschii subsp. strangulata. NCBI lineage: Eukaryota > Viridiplantae > Streptophyta > Magnoliopsida > Poales > Poaceae > Aegilops > Aegilops tauschii. Next base: position 631,079,239 of record NC_053036.3, on the reverse strand, counting down.
TGAGAGATCATAAATTATTTAACGCTATTCTCAAAATCAGAGGGCATCTTATTAAAATTTCCATAAGAGTTGTTGTAGGAATTACCATAATTATTAGAGGAATTACTAGGAAACGGTCTAGGATTAAAGTTTCCTCTGTAAGCATTGTTACCAAAATTATTCCTAGCAACAAAATTCACATCCATAGATTCATTATTATTCTCAATCAAAGTAGACAAAGGCATATCATTAGGTTCAATAGGAGCAGTCTTAGTAGCAAACAATTTCATAATTTCATCCATCTTTCCACTCAAAACATTAATTTCTTCTATAGCATGCACTTTTTTACTAGTAGATCTTTCGGTGTGCCATTGAGAATAGTTAGCCATAATGTTATCAAGGAGTTTAGTAGCTTCCCCTAAGGTGATTTCCATAAAAGTGCCTCCCGCGGCCGAATCTAAAAGATTTCTAGAAGCAAAATTCAATCCGGCATAAATTTTTTGTATGATCATCCATAAGTTCAAACCATGAGTAGGGCAATTGCGAATCATTAATTTCATTCTTTCCCAAGATTGGGAAACATGCTCATGATCAAGTTGTTTAAAATTCATAATATCGTTCCTAAGAGAGATGATCTTAACGGGAGGAAAATACTTAGATATAAAAGCATCTTTGCACTTATTCCATGAATCAATACTATTCTTAGGCAAAGACGAAAACCAAGTTTTAGCACGATCTCTAAGTGAAAACGAAAATAACTTCAATTTAACAATATCATTATCCGTATCTTTCTTCTTTTGCATATCACACAAATCAACAAAGTTGTTTAGATGAGTAGTGGCATCTTTACTAGGAAGGCCAGAGAATTGATCTTTCATAACAAGATTCAGCAAAGCAGCATTGATTTCACAAGATTCAACATCATTAAGAGGAGCAATCGGAGTGCTAAGGAAATCATTATTATTGGTATTGGAAAAGTCACACAATTAGCTATTATCTTGCGCCATCGTGTCAAGCAATCCAACACAAAAGCACACAAGAAGGCAAGCGAAAGAGAGAGGAGATTGGGAAAGAGAGGGCAAATAAAACGGCAAGGGTGAAGTGGGGGAGAGGAAAACGAGAGGCAAATGGCTAATAATGTAATGCGAGGGAGATGAGCTTGTGATGGGTACTTGGTATGTCTTGACTTGAGCGAAGACCTCCCCGACAACGGCGCCAGAAATCCTTCTTGCTACCTCTTGAGCATGCGTTGGTTTTTCCCTTGAAGAGGAAAGGGTGATGCAGAAAAGTAGCGTAAGTATTTCCCTCAGTTTTTGAGAACCAAGGTATCAATCTCGTAGGAGGCTCCTCAAAAGTCCCACGCACCTACACAAACAAACAAGAATCTCACAACAAACGCGATAAAGGGGTTGTCAATCCCTTCATGGTAACTTGCGAAAGTGAGATCTGATAGAGATAATAAGATAAGATAAATATTTTTGGTATTTTTATGATATAGATTGGAAAGTAAAAGATGCAAATAAAAGTAGATGGAAAACTTATATGATAAAAGATAGACCCGGGGGCCATAGGTTTCACTAGTGGCTTCTCTCAAGATAGCATAAGTATTACGGTGGGTGAACAAATTACTGTCGAGCAATTGATAGAAAAGTGCATAGTTATGTGATTATCTAGGCATGATCATGTATATAGGCATCACGTCCACAACAAGTAGACCGAAACGATTCTGCATCTACTACTATTACTCCACACATCGACCGACTCCTGCCTGCATCTAGAGTATTAAGTTCATGAAGAACAGAGTAACGCATTAAGAAATATGACATGATGCAGAGGGATAAACTCATGCAATATGATATAAACCCCATCTTTTTATCCTCGATGGCAACAATCACTAGTGCAGAACCGGGCTATAGCCCCGGTTCGTAAGGGCCTTTAGTGCCGGTTCTGTAACCGGCACTAAAGTGTGGGGACTAAAGGTCCCCCCCTTTAGTACCGGTTCGGCTCGAACCACAGCTAAAGGGCCGCCACGTGGCATGAGCCAGGGCCGGGTGTGGGGAGAGCTTTAGTACCGGTTGGTGTTACCAACCGGTACTAAAAAGTTTGGGGGGTTTTGGTTTTATTATTTATTTTTCCTTTAATTTTGTGTTTTCCATTTAATTCTTTTTCGTTTGCTGGTATTTTACGATACTACATATTGTACAAGTTATGCATATATATAAATAGATTTCTCGTAGAAACGATTATATATATATATATATATATATATATATATATATATATATATATCATCGAATGTCTCACAACTGCACCATTATTCACACATACACATGCATATATATACAGTTTTTCCTACATGTAGCCTTCAGAGCCAGTGGCATTTGCCTTGGTGCCTTCGGAGCACGATGACAATTGGGAGTAGTTCACTGGGGCGGTAGCTCGTAGTAGAATTCCCCTTTGGGATCTATGACCTCGTCGAGCAAAATCCCGCTATTTCCTCTTGAAGTGCTCGTATGCGCTCCACTGGTAGGAGCGTCTCCCGCACCGATTCGAACTGTTAAGAAGGAGATCAATATGCATGTGTATTAGTTATGTGACTAGATATCGATAATGACGTAAAAATTGTGAATAGTGTTCTGTCAAACGCGCGTACCCATAGCTGTCTATCAGTTTTGGTCCTTTCGGACATCATCATGCGAATGTTCTAAAAAATGCAGTATGCACACGTATCAGTCCCCTGCGCCTGCTTCAGGGCCTTTACAAGAATAGAATTGAATCAGATAATAATTAATCAAGCATGATAATTAATGGTATTGAAACTAGAATTAAAGAGATGCATGGTAGGTAGCTAGATAGTACTACTTAATTAATTATACCTTGGGTTGAAACCAATGCAGCCGTTCTCTCCATTCGCCTGGAACCTCTTTCGAATTCCTGAACTTTGCCCAAGCCCTGCCCGCCGGCGAAGAAAATGAATAAACAAGTTATTAAATAGTTGATATCAAGAAATGACGAACTAAAGAGGCTGACATATAGTTAATAATGATTGAAATTACCTGTCGACTATCCCCTTCACACGTTGGCTAAGTTGAAGCAGGAGGAGTGGCCTCACGCGTTGGCTGGGTTGAAGCAGGAGGAGTGGCCTCACGCGTTGGAGGAGCGTGAGTCGTCTGCTCCTCGTCACCTCCTGGAATTTCAAGCTCCAGCTGACGCGGTGTCGGTGGCCTTCGAAAGATGATGCAATCCTTTCTCCATAGGATGATACGATGTATGGTCTCTCCCAGTGTGTGCTCCTCGTCACCTCCAGGAATGTCAAGCTGTAGCCCCGAATAATGGTCCACCACCTCATCAACCACGACACGAGCATAGCCGTCTGGAATCGTTCTGCAATGGTAGGTTGCTCCGGGGGGATTTGTATAAGAAACGGCGTCCGCCGCCTTCACGGATATGTTCTTTATTTTGAAGTGTAGCTCCCAGTTAGTGTTCTCCATGATGTCATCCACAGGGTATCTATCCAGCAGTGCGTCGCCCGGGGCGGAACTCACGCTGCATCTCGGCATGGATGGGACGGTGCTATCCAATGCTGGATCATCCACTAGCTGCGGCCACTGCTGAGATCCCCTTTCCTGGCTAAGCGAGTCGATCTGCTGCTGCTGCCTCTGCAATTTGAGTGCCAAGTCCGCGTGCGCTGATTCTAGGCCTTGAAGCCGTTCTGCTTCCTGCTTCCTCTGCTCGTCCTCCAACTTCTTCTTCTTCTCCTCCTCCATCTTCCTTCTCGCACGGCTTCTATAGTCGGCGTTCCACTCAGAAAAGCCCTCATACCACGGAACAACGCCCTAGCCTCGTGTTCTTCCCGGGTGTTCAGGATTTCCCAGGGCGCGCGTAAGCTCGTCATTCTCTCTGTTGGGCGTGAACAACCCCTTTCGAGCTTCTTCTATTGCTTCAACTAACTTATCATCGGCTCCTTTAAGACATGCCTTCTTCAAAACCAAGCCTGTCTTCAGGTCCAACGCCCCCCATGCGCATAGAACCAACTTCTGCACCTGGGGGGCCAGCTCAATGTAACTGGAGTGACCTGTGCAGCCAGCATCTCTTGTTCAGACTTATCCCACTTAGGCATTGCCACCGCATAGCCACCTGGCCCCAGCCTATGGAATTGCTGCTTTTTTGCGGCATTGGCCTTGTTTTTTCTGGACCGTTCCTTAGATAATTCTGATTCCTTGAATTTCACGAAATTGTCCCAGTGTTCTCTTTGGTTCTCCAGTGTTCCCTTGAATTCTGGAGTCTTCTTTCCTGCTTTGACGTAGTCCTTCCATACAGTTTTCTTGTGGTTGTTGGATGCAATTGCCATCTTCCTACGAGCAGCGTCCTTGACTTTCTCCACATCTGCAGCTGTGAAATGATCAAGTAGGGTGAAATGTTCCATGAGATCTTCCCAAAGCACTTTTTTTGCTTTGTCATCGACAAAAGTAAGATCTGGACGGGGCTTTCATGGCTCTTTCCATTCTTGAAGGGAGATCGGGAGTTGTCCTTCACAATAACTCCGCACTGACGAACGAACTTGTTCGCAATGTTCTTAGGCGCTATTGGTTCGCCATTAGTTTTGATGGCATCGATATTGTACTTTATGCCCTGCTTCAACTTTTTTCCCAGGCCTCGCACTTTGCCTGTAGAAGATTTGCTCGATCCGGAGGGCTGAAAAGAAGAAAGATCGATTCGTTAATATATCTTCAAATCATTTCAAACATGTGATGATCACCAGATGACTGCTTATATAAATATACCTCGCCGGTCTCTGTTTTATCAAGATCAACATTTTCTTCGCCATCATAATCATTAATTTCGTCGCCATCGTAATCATTAATTTCTTTGCCATCATAATCCATGACTTCATCAATTCGGTCGTCGCGATCGAATATCATATCATCACCCTCCCCGGTAGTTTTCAGATATTGGGAGCCGACATCTTCTTCATTTCGATTATCTGGCGCGCGAGGGGAGCGTATGATCTCGAACAGGGCCTCTTCTCCCTCTCTGCCGGTATTGTCTGCCATAGCTTTTATTTAACAAATCCAGAAGAAATATAAAACAATTTAGTATTCAAATTACAATATGCATGCATGCAATCAATAAGAGGAAATCCTGAATCATAGTACATAATATGCATCGTCTCGAATAATATATAATCTCGAATACATCGTCTCAAATATTATATATCGAATACATCACTAGCTAGCTAGCTAATAAAGATCGAATACTACAGAATAATCTAGGCCACTCGCGGTTCCTGAGGCGCGGGCGGTGGACACCCAAAGAGAAGGAACCATCACAGGATCATAGCTCCGGTCATCTCCCCAAAGACCGTGCCAGGTATTGGAGAACCTGACGTCCATAGCAGCCATGTAGCGACGGATGTGCTCCTCCTCCTCCCTGACATGGCGATGCACCACCTCCGGCGGGGCCGGCTCCCTCCGCACCGAAAGTGGCCCACGGGAACACCACCAAAGGAGCTCAGGGTCGACGACGGGACCCGGGTTCCTCACCAAGCGGCGAGCCCCTGAAGGTAGAACCTCCCAGTGCCAGCCCGGCGGAGCCCAGTCCCGGACATGGGTCCTCTGAAGCAGGACGTCGTCGCAAACGGGTCGACGGCGAGGATGCTGGTCGGGCATCGTCGAGAACATATACTATACACCGCAAAAGTAACATTTTTAAATGATTGGATTGTGATTTCTTATATGCAAATTCTAAATTTGTATAACTAAAATTATAAGAAACTAAAAACTAACATTTCTATAACATTTCTATAACAATTTGAAATTAATCAAATTCATCTAGCTAAAACTAACATTTCTAAAATTTCTGACATTTCTACTAACATTTCTATATACTATTTGACATTAATCTAATCTAATTAATTAATTCATCTAAAACTTTGTATGAAAAATAGAAAAACAGAAAAAACTAAAAACTAAAAACAGAAAAATTGTGTGTGTGTGTGTGCGCGTGTAGTGTGAGTGTGAGTGTGTGTGTGTGCGCGCGCGGCCGGCGCCGGTGGTGGCACGGTGGATTGGAGGGAGGAGAGGCCGGGGGAGGGGCTCACAGCGCGCGCGAGCGAGGTCGAGGCAACGGTGACAGCGAGGTCCAGGCGACGGCGTGGCGATGTCGATACAAGGCGACGGCGATGGCGAGGCGAGGGGCCGGACGGCGATGGCGCGGGACGGGGTGACGGCGCGACGGGGACGGCGACGACGGGGACGGCGACGGTGCGGGACGCGGGCGGTGACGTGGCGGGACGGGGGCGGCGACGGGGGCGGCGACGAGGGGCGGCGGCAACGGGGCAGAGGAGAAGAAGCAGAGGGAGAACTGGCGAATTTTTTTGAAGTGTTTTCTTATATAGAACCTACCTTTAGTACCGGTTGGAGCCACTAACCGGTACTAAAGGTCTGGTTTGGCCAGGCGAAGAGGTGGGAAGCGCACCCCTTTAGTACCGGGTGGTGGCTACAACCGGTACTAAAGGCACCCCCTTTAGTACCGGTTGTAGCCACCACCCGCTACTAAAGGGGGTGCGCAAGTTTAGTCCCACCTCGCTAGTCAAGGAGCACCGAGGCCAGTTTATAAGCCCCGGCGCGGGCACTGCATTGAGCTCCTCTCCAATGCAGGCCTTCTGGGCCTACCTCTTCTACTCTGTCCTGTTGGGCCTATTGTGCTAGCGGGCCTGCATCCTGGCCCAACTACAGGTTGGGTTTCTAGTCGTATGCAGGCCGCTTTGGCCCAGTAGGTGGGCTTTTTTTATTTAGTTTTTGTCTCAACAAAAATTTAGTTTCTTTTCTTTTCTACTTTATTTATTTTCATTTATTTATTTCTGAATATTTTTTCTTTAGGTACAAAAAATTACAAAATTTCTGTTAGTGCGAGTAGTTTTCAAATTTGAATAGTTTAATTTTTTTTAATTTACTTTTTGTCTCAACAAAAATTTAGTTTTTTTTCTTTTCTACTTTATTTATTTTCATTTATTTATTTCTGAATATTTTTTCTATTGTTACAATAAATTACAAACTTTCTGTTAGTGCCAGTAGTTTTCAAATTTGAATTATTTGACGAACTAATTTGTAGACGAAGTGCATCCAGTTTTTGCATATAAAATTTCTTCATGTTTCAAATACCAAAACACATAAGTACCCTAACTATTACAAAGATTCCCTTCGGTTTGTTCGAAGCGGCACTTTCCAGATATATAAGTCTGGAAAGTCACTACAGAAGAAAGTGATGACGGTGAAGCCTATCACATACCAGTGTGGGATCTTTGGGTGTGAAACTTTTTCTTCGCGTGTGTCCCTTTGCGCCGTAACCATGGACAATCTTCATCATTTAACTGGATGCTCGGATCAATATCCACTTTGAATGGAGCAATTTCATCAAACTTTTCATAATCTTCTGACATGTCTGTCTTGTCATCCACTCCCACGACGTTTCTTTTCCCTAAAAGAACTATGTGGCGCTTTGGCTCATCGTATGATCCATTCGCTTCCTTATCTTTTCTTTTTCTCGGCCTGGTAGACATGTCTTTCACATAGAAAACCTGCGCTACATCATTGGCTAGGACGAATGGTTCGTCTGCATACGCAAGATTGTTGAGATCCATTGTTGTCATTCCGTACTGCGGGTCTTCCGTTACCCCGCCTCGTGTCATATTGACCCATTTGCACTGAAACAAAGGGACCTTCAAACCACCTCCATAGTTAAGTTCCCATATGTCCTCTATGTAACCATAATATGTTTCCTTTCCCGTGTTGGTTGTTGCATCAAAGCGGACACCACTGTTTTGGTTGGTGCTCTTCTTATCTTGGGCGATCGTGTAAAATGTATTCCCATTTATCTCGTACCATTTGAAAGTCATTATATTCGAAGATGGTAACTGGGACAGCAAGTACAGGTCATCTTCAATATCGCCATCATGCATGGCACGTGTCTGCAACCAACCGGCGAAAGTCCTCGTTTGTTCATGTGTAATCCAGTCGTCAGACTGCTCCGGGTGTTTGGAGTGTAGAAAATTCTTGTGTTCCTCCATATACGGAGCCACCAAAGCGGAATTCTGTAGAACTGTGTAGTGTGCTTCAGTGAGAGAATGCCCGTCCATACATATTATTTGATCCCGTGCTAGCGTGCCTTTTCCATCCAGTCTGCCCTTATGCCGCGATTCAGGAACACCAATCGGCTTAAGGTCAGGAATAAAGTCAATACAAAACTCAATGACCTCCTCATTTTCATGGCCCTTCGAGATGCTTCCTTCTGGCCTAGCACGCTTATGAACATATTTCTTCAAGACTCCCATGAACCTCTCAAAGGGGAACATATTGTGTAGAAATACAGGACCCAAAACGTTAATCTCTTCGCAAAGGTGAACTAGGACGTGCGTCATGATGTTGAAGAAGGATGGTGGGAACACCAACTCAAAACTGACAAGACATTGCACCAAATCATTCTGTAACCTTGGTATGATTTCTGGATCGATTACCTTCTGAGATATTGCATTGAGGAATGCACATAGCTTCACAATGGCTAATCGAACGTTTTCTAGTAGAAGCCCCCTCAATGCAACTGGAAGCAGTTGCGTCATAATCACGTGGCAGTCATGAGAATTTAGGTTCTGGAACTTTTTCTCTGCCATATTTATTATTCCCTTTATATTCGACGAGAAGTCAGACGGTACCTTCATACTGAGCAGGCATTCAAAGAAGATTTCCTTCTCTTCTTTGGTAAGAGCGTAGCTGGCCTGACCCTGATGTATGCCGTCTTCTCCGTGCATATGTTGCTGGTCCTCCCGTGCCTCCGGTGTATCTTTTGTCTTCCCATACATGCCCAAGAAGCCAAGCAGGGTCACGCAAAGATTCTTTGTCATGTGCATCACGTCGATTGCGGAGCGGACCTCTAGGTCTTTCCAATAGGGCAGGTCCCAAAATATAGATTTCTTCTTCCACATGGGTGCGCGTCCGTAAGCGTCCTTCGGAACAGGTTGTCCGCTAGGACCCTTTCCAAAGATTACCTTCAAATCCTTGACCATATCATGTACATCAGCACTGGTACGGCGGCGAGGCTTCGTCCGGTGATCCGCCTCACCTTTGAAATGCTTGCCTTTCTTTCTTATGGGATGCCTACTCGGAAGAAATCAACGATGTCCCAGGTACACATTCTTCCTACAACTATCCAAATATATAATGTCGGTATCATCCAAACAGTGCGTGCATCCGCGGTATCCCTTGTTTGTCTGTCCTGAAAGGCTACTGAGAGCAGGCCAATCGTTGATGGTCACCAACAGCAACGCCTTTAGGTCAAATTCTTCCTGTTTGTGCTCATCCCATGCACGTACACCTTTTCCATTCCACAGCTGTAATAGTTCTTCAACTAATGTCCTTAGGTACACATCAATGTCGTTGCCGGTTGCTTAGGGCCTTGGATGAGCACTGGCATCATAATGAACTTCCGCTTCATGCACAACCAAGGAGGAAGGTTATACAAACATAGAGTCACATGCCACATGCTATGGTTGCTTCTCTGCTCCCAAAAGGATTAATGCCATCTGCGCTTAGACCAAACCATACGTTCCTTGGGTCACCTCCAAACTCCTCCCTGTACTTTCCCTCGATTTTTCTCCACTGCGACCGTCAACGGGTACTCTCAACTTTCCGTCTTTCTTATGGTCTTCTCCGTGCCATCGCATCGCCTTGGCATGCTCTTTGTTTTGGAATAAACGTTTCAACCATGGTATTATAGGAGCATACCACATCACCTTTGCAGGAATCTTCTTCCTGGGGCGCTCGCCATCGACATCACTAGGGTCATCGCGGCTGATCTTATAGCGCAATGCACCGCATACCGGGCACGCGTTGAAATCCTCGTACTAACCGCGGTAGAGGATGCCGTCATTAGGGCATGCATGTATCTTCTGCACCTCTAAACCTAGAGGGCAGACAGCCTTCTTCGCTTCGTACGTACTCTCGGGCAATTCGTTGTCCTTTGGAAGCATATTCTTTATCATTACCAGCAACTTTCCAAATCCCTTGTCAGATAGACCATTCTCTGCATTACATTGCAGCAATTCCAGTGTGGTGCCTAGCTTTTTCTTGTCACCTTCGCAATTCGGGTACAACAATTTCTTGTGATCCTCTAACATGCGCTGCAACTTCTTCTTATCCTTTTCACTTGTGCAGTTTCTCTTTGCATCGGCAATGGCCTGACCTAGATCATTAGGGGGCTCATCTGATGCCTCTTCTTCAGCTTCTTCCCGCATGGCCGGCTCAGCTTCTTCCCCCATTGTTGTATCATCGTATTCAGGGAACCCATGGCCAGGATAGCTATCGTCATCCTCTTCTTCTTCATTGTCTTCCATCAGAACTCCTCTTTCTTCGTGCTTGGTCCAAACATTATAGTGGGGCATGAAACCGGACTCAAATAGGTGGACGTGAATGGTTCTTGAGTTAGAGTAATTGTGACCATTCTTACAGCCAGCACATGGACAAGGCATAAAACCATCCGCCCGCTTGTTTGCCTGAGCCGCAATCAGAAAAGTATGCACACCATCAATGAACTGGGGAGAGCATCGTTCATCGTACATCCATTGCCGGCGCATCTTCATTACACACCACCGAATAGACCAAATTAATACAAGTTCATACATAAAGTTCATACAACACTTAAATGCAACATACAAATAACTCTCTAGCTAAACAATTTAAATGCAACAACAAATGCGATCAAGATCACAACTAAGGTAACAATTGATCCAACAGCATAATGATACCAAGCCACACTATCAATAGCATATTTTCTAATCTTTCTAATCTTCAACCGCATTTTCTCCATCTTGATCTTGTGATCATCGATGACATCGACAAAATGCAACTCCAATTCCATCTTCTCCCCCTCAATTCTTTTCAATTTTTCTTTCAAATACTCATTTTCTCTTTCAACTAAATTTAACCTCTCGACAATAGGGTCGGATGGAATTTCCGGTTCACATACCTCCTAGATAAAAATATCTATGTCAACTTGATGGGCACAATTTGTCATAAACACGAAATGCAACAAATAGTTTTAAAAGAGAATATACCACATCCGAATGATAACACGGACGAGGGCCGACGGGGACAGATATCAAAACCATGGCACTATATATAACAAACAATGTACGGGTAAGATAATTATACAAGTAACTATATATCTAAATCACACAAACATGATTTTTTTATATAAAAAAGATAAGAACAAGAGGCTCACCACAAGGTGGTGCCGGTGACGGGTCGGTGCGGACGATCGACGGTGGTTACGACGGAGACGGGAAGGCACTAACTAAACCACACCTACATATGCAAACAAAGAGTTATTTTAAGCTCAAATTGCATATAAATCAAATATACTAACACATATAATTCCTCCCAAATTACTAAAACCCACAAATTAATCACTATATAAAGCTGTGCAAGAGCTAATCTAGCAATGAGAGATGAAAGGACAAAGTTGCTAACCTTTGTGATCACTTGAATGGATGGGGGCCTTCAAATCTTGACAAAATTTGGGCAAAATGTGTGATGAGCTCGAGGGGAGAAGAGGAAGAACAGAGAGGAGGAGAGGGGAAAGGGGGAAGAACAGAGCGAGCTGGGCGAAGGGTTTATATGCAGGATGACCTATAGTACCCGTTCGTGGCAAGAACCGGTACTAAAGGTGCTGGACGGGCCCCAGTCTGACAACATCCTGTCACCACACCCTTTAGTACCGGTTCGTGGCACGAACCGTTGCTAAAGGTTCCGCACGAACTGGTACTAAAGAGAGCGGCCCGCCTAGCCGTTGGAACCGGCACTAATGGTCACATTAGTGCCGGCTCAATTTCAAACCGGGAATAATGAGTTGCACATTAGACCCTTTTTCTACTAGTGAATACAATACGTGCCTTGCCGCCCCTGCTGTCACTGGGAAAGGACACCGCAAGATTGAACCCAAAGCTAAGAACTTATCCCATTGCCAGACAGATCAATCTACTAGGCCAAACCTAACTGATAATTCGAAAAGACTTGCACAGATAACCAATCATACATAAAAGAATTCAGAGGAGATTCAAATATTTCTCATAGATAAACTTGATCATAAACCCACAATTCATCGGATCTCGACAAACACACCGCAAAAAGAGTTACATCAAATAGATCTGCAAGAAGATCGAGGAGAACTTGGTATTGAGATTCAAAGAGAGAGAAGAAGCCATCTAGCTAATAACTATGGACCCGAAGGTCTATGGTAAACTACTCACAACTCATCAGAGAGGCCTTGAAGATTATGTGGAGGCCCTCTGTGGTCGATTCCCCCTCCGGCGGAGCGCCGGTGAAGGCTCCAAGATGGGATCTCGCAGATACAGAAGGTTGCGGTGGTGGAATTAGGTTTTTGTGGTGCTCCTCGATGTTTTCAGGGTACAGGAGTATATATAGGCGAAGGAAGTACGTCGGTGGAGCAACAAGGGGCCCACGAGGGTGGGGCACGCCGGGCACCCTCGTGGCCGCCTCGTTCGCTTCTTGACGTCCACTCCAAGTCTCCTGGGTTGCGTTTGTTCCAGAAAGATCTCTCCCGAAGGTTTCATTCCGTTTGGACTCCGTCTGATATTCCTTTTCTTCGAAACACTGAAATAGGCAAAAAAACAGCAATTCGGGCTGGGCCTCCGGTTAGTAGGTTAGTCCCAAAAATGATATAAAAGGGTAAAGTAAAGCCCATAAACATCCAAAACGGGTAATATAATAGCATGGAACAATAAAAAATTATAGATACGTTGGAGATGTATCACCGTCCACTATGTATGCCAAAACTGGTGTAAAGACAATTGTTGCTGCATCTCGCACCGGTGCCCTGCACTGGCGAGCCAATGCAGCGAAAAAAATCAGGGACCCGAACTCCGGAGCACCTAGTTGCTCCGACGCCCAGTTCCTTCGTGTCATGAAGATTTAGTATTTTACTACTTGGCTGCTCGGATGTGTGGACAAGTTGGTTCCAGAAACTACTGAAGTGTTGCCAAATAATTTTCTAATGGCACCGCTGATGAGATGGCAACATTTTTAGATACTCCCTCCGTCCCAAAATTCATGTCTTAAATTTGTCTAGATCCGGATGTATCTAACACTAAAACGTAACTAGGTACATCCGTATTTAGACAAATCTAAGACAAGAATTTTGGGACGGTGGGAGTACTAGGTACAAACTGTGACACTGTGTTAGGATGTGTTTGGTTGAAGGTGTGGTATGAATGGGTTGTGACCGTGACAGTGTCTAAATCACATCTAACAAATGACTTGTAACAACGAAAGAGGATCTAACCTTCTCTACACATGCTAGAAACTTCCTCCCACTGTCCACAGATTCAAACGCAACTAGCTTCACGCATGGAGATTAATGGTGACAACGAGCAGATAGATCTTCAGCCACCCCGCTCCATTCGTTGCAACTGATGGTCCTAGGGAACTACAAGAGGAAGAAATGACTCAAATCGACCGCCGGGTAAAAATCCTTCATTCCAAGTCTTAGCCCAAGAGAGAGAAGAGAGGCATACCCGGGTAGTGAAGGAGTCGTCGTCGGAGGAGGAACCGCTGGAGAGGTCTTTGAAGACGACCATGGCGACACCGGTGGTAGGATGCGAGACGGGGAGAGCGAGGAAGCAAGCGAGGAAGCGGCTATAGCTTAGGAAGGTCGGAAGGAAGGAAGCGGGAAACAAGGGAAATGTGACTTGTAGTCGGGGAGAAAAGGGGATGGGGAGGGGGAGGGTAGATGTTTCGGCGGTAGGCCAAAAATTTCGAAATGTGGAGGGAAGCTTTGCGCGCGGTGCCGCCGCACACCATTCACTTTGAACGATAGTGTGCATCGCAAACGATTCTTCTGCTTAACGCGCATGGGATGAGTTTGATAATTCAAATTTTGGTGGAAATTTCCCCGTGTACGTCATTGCATAATTTAACATCACTTGTTAATTTGGGCACACAAAAGAGCGTACAGAACACATACCAGACTTACTGAATCGAGCAATTTTAGTAATTAAACAGAGCCAGTTCACGTAAACATTGCTCTAACAAAAGACCGGCATAAAAAACAAAGCCTAAGTATGAATAATTTTAACAAATCCGCCGCCGCGCCGGCCTATGCATCGCCGGTGTGAGATGAGATGCTGATGGCTTGTCCTGGCGACATGCCGCCGTTGGTGGACTCCGCGCTCCCTTGCTGAAGTCGACCGCGTCCTCATCCTTGTCCTCGTCCTCGTCCTCGGTGCCGCCCTCAATGTTGTAGTACTCGTAGTAGTGGCTATGCTAGAGCTCGCGTTGGCACTCCACCGCCGATTCCTCGATGGACAGACTCTTCTCTACCTTGACCTGGGCCACGTGCAACTCCTTCTCGCGGCTCCTCAATCTCCGCCGCCTCCTGCATCTCCATTTCCCGCTCGACGACCTCATGAGGAAGCAGGTGCTCCATGGCCACTGTCGCCTTTTCGGACGTGGGTTGCATGCTGGATTCCGAGGTGGCATGGAATATCTTGGCGTGGATGGCCTCGACCCGGGCCAGGGCGACATCGGTGGCACGGACGGCAGCTCGACATTTGCAGCTGCCGTCGCAGCAGCTGCTGCAGCCGTCTCGGCTGCTGCAGATGCCCTCTTGGCGGAAGCGGCCGCACTCAATGCGGATGCGGAAACACTCTCGGCATAGGCGGCCGCGCTCTCGGCGCAGGCGGCCGCGCTCAGTGGGGGGGGGACGCGTCCATCGTACGGGCCTTCACAAAGCGTTTCCACGACGTCATCTTATACGTCTCCAACGTATCTATAATTTTTGATTGTCACATGCTATTATATTATCTCGGATGTTTAATGGGCTTTAATATGCCATTTTATATTATTTTTGGGACTAACCTATTAACTGAGGGCCCAGTGCCAGTTTCTGTTTTTTTGCCTATTTTAGAGTTTTGCAGAAAAGGAATACCAAACGGAGTCCAAACGGAATGATACCTTTGCGATGATCTTTCTTGGACCGAAAGCAAACCAGAAGACTTGGAGATGAAGTCGGAGACGCAACGAGGCAGTCACGAGGCAGGAGGGCGCGCCCAGGGGGTAGGCACGCCCCCACCCTCGTGGGCCCCTCGTAGCTCCCCTAACGTAGTTCCTTCGCCTATATATACTCTTATACCCTAAAAACATCAGGGGGAGCCACGAAACCACTTTTCCACCGCCGCAACCTTCTGTACCCGTGAGATCCCATCTTGGGGCCTTTTTCGGCGATCTGCCAGAGGGGGATTCGATCATGGAGGGCTTCTACATCAACACCATTACCTTTCCGAGGAAGCGTGAGTAGTTTACCACAGACCTTCGGGTCCATAGTTATTAGCTAGATGGCTTCTTATCTCTCTTTGATTCTCCATACAAAGTTCTCCTCGATGTTCTTGGATATCTATTCGATGTAATATTCTTTTGCGGTGTGTTTGCCGAGATTCGACAAATTGTGGATTTATGAACAGGATTATCTATGAATATTATTTGGTTCTCCCCTGAATTCTTATATGCATGATATGATATTTTTGCAAGTCTCTTCGAATTATCCGTTTAGTTTGGCCTACTAGATTGATCTTTCTTGCAATGGGAGAAGTACTTAGCTTTGGGTTCAATCTTGCGGTGTCCTTTCCCAGTGACAGTAGGGGCAGCAAGGCACGTATTGTATTGTTGCCATCAAGGATAACAAGATGGTGTTTTCATCATATTGCTTGAGTTAATTCCTCTACATCATGTCATCTTGCTTAATGCGTTACTCCGTTCTTTATGAACTAAATACTCTAGATGCATGTTGGATAGCGGTCGATGTGTGGAGTAATAGTAGTAAATGCAGGCAGGAGTCAGTCTACTTGACACGGACGTGATGCCTATGTTCATGATCATTGCCTTAGATGTCATCATAATTATGCGCTTTTCTATCAATTGCTCGGCAGTAATTTGTTCACCCACCGTAATATATGCTATCTTGAGAGAAGCCACTAGCGAAACCTATGGCCCCTGGGTCTCTTTTCCATATTATTGAATCTCGTTTACATCTTGCTAGTCTCCAATCTACTATTTTGCAATCTTTACTTTCCAATTATAAACCAAAAATACCAAGGATTTCTGGCGCCGTTGCCGGGGAGATCTACGCCAAGTCAAGCCATACCAAGTACCCATCATAAACTCTTCTCCCTTGCATTACATTATTCGCCATTCGCCTCTCATTTTCCTCTCCCCCACTTCTAAAACGATTTTCGAAAACCTTTATGTTTTCTTCGCCCCTCTTCCGTTCATCTCTTTTTGCTTGCTTCTTGTGTGCTTGTGTGTTGGGTTGATTGCTTGTCATGACGACTCAAGATAATACTAAATTGTGTGACTTTCCAACACCAACAACAATGATTTTATTAGCACTCCGATTGCTCCTACTACCAACGCTGAATCTTGTGAAATAATGCCGCTTTGTTGAATCTTGTTATGAAAGATCAATTTTCTCGCCTTCCTAGTGAAGATGCCGCATCCCATCTAAACAATTTCGTTGATTTGTGCGATATGCAAAAGAAGAAAGATTAGGATAATGATATTGTTAAATTAAAGCTATTTCCATTTTCGCTTAGAGATCGTGCTAAAACTTGGTTCTCATCTTTGCCTAAAAATAGTATTGATTCATGGAATAAGTGTAAAGATGCTTTCATCTCTAAGTATTTTCCTCCCGCGAAGATCATCTCCCTTAGGAACGATATTATGAATTTTAAGCAACTTGATCATGAGCATGTTGCACAAGCTTGGGAGAGGATGAAATTAATGATACGTAATTGCCCTACACATGGTTTCAATTTGTGGATGATTATGCAAAAAAAATCTGCCGGATTAAATTTTGCTTCTAGAAATCTTTTAGATTCAGCCGCGGGAGGCACTTCTATGGAAAACACTTTAGGAGAAGCTACTAAGCTCCTAGATAATATTATGGTTAATTATTCTCAATGGAACACCGAAAGACCCACTAATAAAGAAGTCCATGCGGTTGAAGATATTAATGTTTTGAGTGGAAAGATGGATGAACTTATGAAATTAATTGCTAATAAAAGTGTTTCTTCTGATCCTAATGATATGCCTTTGTCCAATTTTGTTGGTAACAACGCGTATAGAGGCAATTTTAATTCTCTGCTATTTCCTAATAATTCCTCTAATATTTATGGTAATTCCTACAACAACTCTTATGGAAATTTTAATAAGTTGCCCTCTGATTTTGAGAATAGTGTTAAATAATTTATGAGTTCGGAAAAGAATTTCAATGCTTGGATTGAAGAAAAATTGCTTAAGATTGATGAATTGGCTAGGAACATGGATAGAATTTCTCTTGATGTTGATTCTTTGAAACTTAGATCTATTCCACATAAGCATGATATCAATGAGTCTCTCAAAGCCATGAGAATTTCCATTGATGAGTGTAAAGAAAGAACCGCTAGGTTGCGTGCTAAGAAAGATTGCTTTGTAAAAGCGTGTTCTTCTAGTCTCCATGAAAATAATGATGAAGGTCTAAAAGTGATTGATGTGACTCCTATTAAATCTTTGTTTTCCAATATGAATCTTGATAAAGATGGGACTGGAGATGAGTCAACTTTAGTTAAAAGGCGTCCCAATAATTCGGAGTTTTTAGATCTAGATGCAAAAATTGATAAAAGTGGGATTGAAGATGTCAAAATTTTAAGTAGCAATGAACCCACTATTTTGGATTTCAAGGAATTTAATTATGATAATTTCTCTTTAATAGATTGTATTTCCTATTGCAATCCGTGTTAAATTCTTCTCATGCTTACAATCAAAACAAAACTTTCACTAAACATATCGTTGATGCTATGATGCAATCTTTTGAAGAAAAACTTGAACTAGAAGTTTCTATCCCTAGAAAACTGTATGATGAGTGGGAAACTACTATTAAGATTAAGATTAAAGATTATGAATGCTATGCTTTGTGTGATTTGGGTGCTAGTGTTTCCACGATTCCAAAAACTTTGTGTGATGTGCTAGGTTTCCGTGAATTTGATGATTGTTCTTTAAATTTGCATCTTGCGGATTCCACCATTAAGAAACCTATGGGAAGGATTAATGATGTTCTTATTTTTCAAAATAGGAATTATGTGCCCGTAGATTTCATTGTTCTTGATATAGATTGCAATCCTACATGTCATATTGTTCTTGGTAGACCTTTCCTTAGAACGATTGGTGCAATTATTGATATGAAAGAAGGAAACATTAGATTCCAATTTCCGTTAAGGAAGGGCATGGAACACTTACCTAGGAATAAAATTAAATTACCTTATGAATATATTATGAGAGCCACTTATGGATTGCATACCAAAGATGGCAATACCTAGATCTATTCATGTTTTTACGCCTAGCTAGGGGCGTTAAACGATAGCGCTTGTTGGGATACAACCCAATTTTATTTTTGTTCTTTACTTTTTGCTCCTTAATAGTAATAAATAATTCATTTAGCCTCTGGTTAGATGTGATTTTATGTTTTAATTAGTGTTTGTGCCAAGTAGAACCTTTGGGAAGACTTGGGTGAAAGTTAATGTGATCTTGCTGTAAAAAACAGAAACTTTGCGCTCAGAGAATAGCTATCATTTTTTATAGACGAGTGATTTTAAGTTGATTCTTTTTGAATAAGATTAATAGAAAAATTCCTCACATCCAACAATATATTTCAGAATTTTTGGAGTTACAGAAGTATTCAGGAGTTACAGATTACTACAGACTGTTCTGTTTTTGACAGATTCTGTTTTTCGCGTGTTGTTTGCTTATTTTGATGAATCTATGAGTAGTATCAGGGGGTATGAACCATAGAGAAGTTGGAATACAGTAGTTTCTAAACCAATATAAATAAATAATGAGTTCACAACAGTACCTTAAGGTGGTGATTTATTTTCTTATACTAACAGAGCTCATGAGATTTTCTGTTGAAGTTTTGTGTTGTGAAGTTTTCAAGTTTTGGGTAACGATTTGATGGACTTTGAAATAAGGAGTGGCAAGAGCCTAAGCTTGGGGATGCCCAAGGCACCCCGAGGTAAAGTTCAAGGACAACCAAAAGCCTAAGCTTGGGGATGCCTCAGAAGGCATCCCCTGTTTCGTCTTCGTCTATCAGTAACTTTACGTGAGGCTGTATTTTTATTCACCACATGATATGTGTTTTGCTTGGAGCGTCTTGTATGTTTTGAGTATTTGCATTTTAGTTTACCACAATCATCCTTGATGTACACACCTTTTGGGAGAGACACGCATGAATCGTGATTTATTAGAATACTCTGTGTGCTTCACTTATGTCTTTTGAGCTAGACAATATTGCTCTAGTGCTTCATTTGTATCTTTTTAGAGCACGGCGGTGGTTTTATTTTATAGAAACTGATGAACTCTCATGCCTCACTTATATTATTTTGAGAGTCTTTCATAACAGCATGGTAATTTTTTTTGGTTATAAAATTAGGCCTAATATGATGGGCATCCAAGATGGGTATAATAAAAACTTTCATAAGAAGTGCATTAAATACTATGAGAAGTTTGATTCTTTATGATTGTTTTGAGATATGAAGATGGTGATATTAGAGTCATGCTAGTATAGTAGTTGTGAATTTGATAGATACTTATGTTAAAGTTTGTGATTCTCGTAGCATGCACGGATGGTGAACCGTTATGTGATGAAGTTGGAGCATGATTTATTTATTGATTGTCTTCCTTATGAGTGACGGTCGGGGACGAGCGATGGTCTTTTCCTACCAATCTATCCCCCTAGGAGCATGCGTGTAGTACTTGTTTCCCTAACTAATAGATTTTTGCAATAAGTATGTGAGTTATTTATGACTAATGTTGAGTCCATGGATTATACGCACTCTCACCCTTCCACCATTGCTAGCCTCTCTTATGTCACGCAACTTTCGCCAATACCATACACCTGATACGTCTCCAACGTATCTATAATTTTTGATTGTTCCATGCTATTATATTATCTGTTTTGGATGTTTATGGGCTTTATTATACACTTCTATATTATTTTTGGGACTAACCAATTAACCGGAGGCCCAGCCCAAATTGTTGTTTTCTTGCCTATTTCAGTGTTTTGAAGAAAAGGAATATCAAACGGAGTCCAAACGGAATGAAACCTTTGGGAGAGTTATTTTTGGA
Source organism: Aegilops tauschii subsp. strangulata (assembly GCF_002575655.3). Lineage (NCBI taxonomy): Eukaryota > Viridiplantae > Streptophyta > Magnoliopsida > Poales > Poaceae > Aegilops > Aegilops tauschii. The sequence continues at coordinate 631,059,038 of NC_053036.3, read as the reverse complement.
ACGGAAGCAATCCAGGAGACTTGGAGTAGACGTCAGGGAAGCTTCGAGGTGGCCACGAGGGTCCAGGGCGTGCCCTACCCCCCTGGGCGGCCCCCACCCTCGTGGGCCCCTCGTGGCTCCCCTGACCGACTTCTTTCACCTATATATATCCATATACCCCAAAAACATCCGGGAGAACAATAGATCGGGAGTTCCGCTGTTGCAAGCCTCTGTAGCCACCAAAAACCAATCGGGACCCTGTTCCGGCACCCTGCCGGAGGGGGGATCCCTCACCGGTGGCCATCTTCATCATCCTGACGCTCTACATGACGAGGAGGTGTCGGTGGGAACGACACCTATGGGATCAACGGAATCCCTACTGTGGTCGGCGGGCGCGGGGTTGTGAGAAGCGCGGGTCTAAGAGCCAGCACAAAGGTCGTTTACCCAGGTTCGGGCCGCAGGGATCGCGTAATACCCTAGTCCAGCTTTGGTGTGTATTTCAGTGTTCTTGAGCTAGCTATGATGCGTGATTTTGCTCAAAGAGCCGAATCCCCTACAGTACACCTCGGGCCTCCTTTTATAGTCGAAGGAGGCGCTACAGTGGCACACAGGAGGTGGAAAGGGTACAGTGCACAAGCTTATCGCTTGCTATTACGGGACAAGACGCATTAAATGCGCCCCTGAGGTGTCCCCCTCGCTTTATTGCCGCCTCGCGTAGGCTGGCAGGCTGCTGAGCTGGTGCGGTGGCGGCGTCTTCATGAAGATCTGCATGCCACCACGCAGGTGCTTGCTGAGTTGGCCTCGGGACCGCGCGTCGCCACGCAGGTGCCCGCCTAGCTGGCTGGCTGGCAGCTGCATGGGAATGGCGGTGGGGTCTTGGTGCGCGCGGGCCTGGCCGCAGCCCCGTTGATGCCTTCGGCAAGGGTCTTGCCGGGGCACTGCTGTCGTCCCCGGCAAGGATGTTGCCCGAGGTCTCGTCTTCTGGTCTTCAGCAGATTTTGTGTGTTAATGATCGTCACAAAGATCTGCATGCCACCATGGAGGTGCCTCCCGAGCCTTGGTTCCAATGTTGCTGATGATGTTGGGAAAACTTGGGCTCAAGGGTGGCATGCTCGGTTGGCGTTGGGCAAGTTGCCCCGGCAAGGCCCTTGTCGGGGCCGTGGAAGCCGCCCAGGCAAGGGTCTTGCCGGGGGAGTCCACCTTGCCCTCTTGCTCTTTGTGTCTCTGTCTTGGCGTTGCCTTGATCATCTCGTGGCTTCGGCTTCCCTCACCTGCCCTGCTAAGTGTGGCCGTGGGCGTGGCTCTGACTGCCCGTGCACAGGTAAAAGGGTACAAAGTAGAACCCCTATGTATGTACACCGACAGGAGCCCCCGGGCCTCGGCCACACATAAGCGCGATGCGTTGTTGGGCTAGGCCCAGAACGGTGCGCGGGCAGGCGGGGCCGATTCTTACTGCGGTAACTCCTTCGTCCGCTGCGCTTCCCCATGACTTGCGTTGAATGTGTGACGTGGGGATCGTGTGTAGGGTGACCGAAGCATGCTTGCGTCATCTTGCGGTGAACAGTAAAAAGGCGGCTTGCGTGTCCCTTTAAGACCGCAGGGCCGCTGCTCATTTACTTTCTTTGCTTTGGAACCATCGTCCATGTTTCCCACTACGCCCACCCCTCGCGCCACGTATGCCGCATTCACAGTGCTGGGCGGGTGAGAGGCGCACGGAATATGGGAAGACGCGCGCGTGGGTCGATACCCATGCGCCTCTAATTGGGCGAGGAGGGCGGTTGTCGGCCTCGCCTGCTATCACCTCAATGAGCCGGATTGGCTGGGACAGGCGGCCGAGCCCCGATCCCGCCCCTTTATAAGGAGGGGAGGGGGAGGGCGGCACCCCTCAATCTTTCGCCATCTGCCTCTTCCCGTCTTGGCTTCTTTCTTGCATCTGCTATGGCGAGAGGGCGCGCTGATGTTTCGACGGTGGCGGCGAGGGTCTCCGCTCGACAACGCGTCCCTCCTCCCCAAGATTTCATGGCGGCGGAGCCGGCCACGAGGGGAAGGGGAGGGGGCAAGGCCGAGGTCGCCGTGGCGCTTGGGGAAGAGGAGGACAGGGCGGCGCATCGGCCTCGCCTCTGCCGGCGATCCCTCCCCCAATGGAGGGCCACGTCGGGGACCAGCCTCGCGAATTCTTCATCAGGCTGCGCCGACCGGCACGTCGTCGTCTTCGTCTCTCTACTCCATTTGCTCGGGAGATGGAGCTCGACCCGCCGCAGGCTCTGAGACTGCACATGAGGTGCTGGGAATAGCAGCACATGGGATGTCGTTGATTTCCCAGCCCCTCATGTCATGTATCTCCGTCGCGACTGGAAGACTTTCGCTCGCGTCCACAGCCTGACGGCGGGGCTCGTTCTCTATTTCAATCTAATGGAGAACGGCCTGCTCTCCGTCAAGGTCTTTGGAGACTACGGGACTCGCCTAAAGTGCTGCGTGGAGAGCTCCTCTGATGACGAAGACTCTTCCTCGAGCAAAAGTGACGAGGACGACAGCGACAGGACGATGAGGGTAGCAGGTAGGAGGATGACGGATCTGACTAGGCGTCAGACCCGCCGTCCCCGTGTGGTGCCGGCAGCAGCAGCATCTGCACCGGGCCCCTTCTCCCGGTGGGGCCGGCTCCTTGAACTTCTCGGGGTCGCCTCCTTGGGCGGCCGGCGTGGGAAGGCCGGAGAAGGCGAAGAAGGCGGGTGGCGGGCCGTCAAGTCGGAGTACGATGGCACCGACGCCTTCGTAGCGTATTGGCGGACCGCTACCTCATCTTCCTGCTCTTCTCCCGGCACCATCATCACCAGCCCTCTCCTAGGCGGCCGCCGATATGTTCTCTTGGCTCCTTCTGCTGCTCGTACCTCGCCTAGGCGCTCCTTTTGCCCTCTTGCCTTCTTGTTCCGTTTCCTGAGGAGAGGGACAAGAAAGGGATTACAGGCACCTTATCTCTTTTTAGTTTGTAAGCCTACGGGCCTTAGTTAAATTTAAAACTTGTAATCCCCTTGCTCATGTTTACATTCCATACGAACTGTACCTGTATGGGGCGTATTGATGAAAAAGGGTGCTGGTCGGGTTCTTTGTGTGTGAGCGAAGCCCATACCAAGGAACGAATCCTTGTTATTTTTAATATAAACATTGTCGCCCGGCAACAGGCCTTGCCGCTCCCTTACTTCATTCGACCATGCTCACGCTTTTCAGCAGAGACAGGGGCGAAGTAGGGTTAGGCCCTACGATTGCTTCCTTGTCACCGCGGCTACAACCAAATTCCGACCCAAGGGAAAAGTTTCTTGGGTGCGGGCAAAGGGGAGCACGGTAACCTAGGAACAAAACGAGGTTTCATACGCCCCAATCCCATACGGAAACGCAAAACAGGGGAAGAAGGACTTATCTGAATCTGCAGCCTCCCCGGCAACCTTGGCTTGCCATGGGTGGACCTTTGTGTCTTCAGCCCTTGGCAACCTTGGCCTGCCGGGGTCAGAGCGCCGGCTTGTTCTCTTTCTTCCATATAGCTCAGCAGAAATGCCCATGTACCCTGCGAACCAAAGAGGACCGAAAGGAACAAAGAGACGCAGACTCGACCTCTATGCTAAGGGTTAGTCGCCGCTAAGCACTATCAACCCTAGCCGAGGGAGAGGCTCAACCTAGCATGCATGCTACAACTTAGGGCGCCAGCACTTCGTTTATTTATGCTCAGGGTCTGCGCATGGCTTTGTACAGAGGGTTACATGCCTTGCCGACAAGGCTTGTACAAAAGGTGGCTTGCCGGGGGGCCCGGCAACCGCGCCTTATGGGTAAAACTTGCGAAGATGCTCGATGTTCCAGGAGTTGCTCACTGGAATGGCATCTTCGGTCTCCAGGCGGACTGCGCCGGGCCTGGTGACTCGTATTACCCGATAAGGGCCTTCCCACTTCGGTGTCAACTTGTTGGAATTCTTGGCCGATTGAACGCACCGAAGAACATGGTCGCCTTCCTCAAAGCTTCGGGCATGAACCTTGCGGCTATGGTAGCGGCACAAGGCTTGCGGGTAGCGTGCTGCTCTCACAGCCGCCCGAAGACGATCTTCCTCGAGGAGCGTCGCGTCATCTTGCCACAATCGCTCTTGCTCAAGCTCATCATAAGCGAGCACTCGAGGTGACCCGTATATGAGTTCCGTGGGGAGAACTGCTTCTGCCCCGCATACCAGGGCAAAGGGCGTCTGGCCGGTGGCTCGATTTGGAGTCGTTTTGATCGACCAAAGAACCGCCGGCAACTCATCAATCCAGCGCCTTCCGCTCTTGCGCAGCCTGTCAAAAGTCTTTGTCCTTAGGCCTCGCAGTACTTCAGCATTTCCCCTCTCCGCTTGGCTGTTGCTCCGTGGGTGTGCCACGGAAGCGAAACAGACCTTGCTGCCGAGTGATACGTCTCCAATGTATCTATAATTTTTGATTGTTCCATGCTATTATATTACCTGTTTTGGATGTTTATGGGCTTTACATTACACTTTTATATCATTTTTGGGTCTAACCTACTAACCGGAGGCCCAGCCCGAATTGCTATTTTTTTGCCTATTTTAGTGTTTCGAAGAAAAGGAATATCAAACGGAGTACAAATGGAATGAAACCTTCGGGAGCGACCTTTTTGGAACAAATGCCAACCAAGAGACTTGGAGTGGATGTCAAGCTGTAAACGAGGCGGCCACGAGGGTGCCCGACGCACCCCCTGGGGGTGGGCGCGCCCCCACCCCCGTGGGCCCTTGTTGGTCCACCGACGTACTTCCTTCGCCTATATATACCCCCGTACCCTAAAAACATCGGGGAGCACCATGAAAACCTAATTCCACCACCGCAACCTTCTGTATCCGCGAGATCCCATCTTGGAGCCTTCGCCGGCGCTCCACCAGAGGGGGAATCGACCATGGAGGGCCTCTACATCATCTCCAAGGCCTCTCCGATGAGTTGTGAGTAGTTTACCATAGACCTTCGAGTCCATAGTTATTAGCTAGATGGCTTCTTCTCTCTCTTTGAATCTCAATACAAAGTTCTCCTCGATCTTCTTGGAGATCTATTCGATGTAACTCTTTTTGCAGTGTGTTTGTCGAGATCCGATGAATTGTGCGTTTATGATCAAGTTTATCTATGAGAAATATTTGAATCTCCTCTGAATTCTTTTATGTGTGATTATGTTATGTTTGCAAGTCTCTTTGAATCATTAGTTTGGTTTGGCCTACTAGATTGATTTTTCTTGCAATGGGAGAAGTGCTTAGCTTTGGGTTCAATCTTGCAGCGTCCTTTCCCAGTGACAGCAGGGGCAGCAAGGCACGTATTGTATTGTTGCCATCGAGGATAAAAATATGGGGTTTATATCATATTTCATGAGTTTATCCCACTACACCATGTCATCTTTCTTAATGCGTTACTCTGTTCTTCATGAACTTAATACTCTAGATGCAGGCAGGAGTCGGTCGATGTGTGGAGTAATAGTAGTAGATGTAGAATCATTTCGATCTACTTGTTGCGGACGTGATGCCTATATACATGATCATGCCTAGATAATCCCATAACTATGCACTTTTCTATCAATTGCTCGACAGTAATTTGTTCACCCACCGTAATACTTATGCTATCTTGAGAGAAACCACTAGTGAAACCTATGGCCCCTGGGTCTATTTTTTATCATATAAGTTTTCATCTATCTTTTATTTGCATCTTTTATTTTCCAATCTATATCATAAAAATACCAAAAATATTTATCTTATCTTATTATCTCTATCAGATCTCACTTTTGCAAGTTACCGTGAAGGGATTGACAACCCCTTTATTGCGTTGGTTGCGAGGTTCTTGTTTGTTTGTGTAGGTGCGTGGTACTTTCGAGGAGTCTCCTACTGTATTGATACCTTGGTTCTCAAAATCTGAGGGAAATACTTACGCTACTTTGCTGCATCACCCTTTCCTCTTCAAGGGAAAAACCAACGCATGCTCAAGAGGTAGCAAGAAGGATTTCTGGCGCCGTTGCCGAGGAGGTCTTCGCTCAAGTCAAGACATACCAAGTACCCATCACAAACTCATCTCCCTCGCATTACATTATTTGCCATTTGCCTCTCGTTTTCCTCTCCCCCACTTCACCCGTGCCATTTTATTCGCCCTCTCTTTCCCGTTCTCCTCTCTCTTTTGCTTTCTCCTTGCATTTTCTCCCGTTATGTCTGAAACGGGGGAGATTATCGCTGATATGTACAATAATAACATGGAAAATTCTGATGCTCGTGTTGAAGAACCCACTATCTTACATACTAAAAAATTTCGAATCGGTAGTGGTAATATTATTGGAAAAGGGGTTTTCAAGATTTCTTTACTTGTGCCGGTGCTTTACCCTCTATGGGTGGTTCTATTCTTCATAGAACTAGTAGTCTTGCGGATGCTCTCGCCATGCTTATAGTTGAACTTGAAAGACAATTTATGCACATGCATCCTTGTATACAAAGGATTTTCCTAGAATTTTCTAATATCGAGCATTCTTCTGTTAAGCATGCTGCTACTATCTTTTTTGCACATGAGTTTAGATTTATAATAAAAGAGGCCAGAGAAATCTTTGCGCACTATAGGGTGGACGCTGGCCGTCCTCCCATAGAGGCGATCCTCTTCGATCAAGAGGAAATTAGGCGTTTCCAATCTTTGGACTATGTTGCTTTTAATGAAAACATTAGAAAAAAGGTTCCTACGAATGTTCTAGTTGATAGAATTTCTGAACTTAATAATGATTTTGCTATTCGAAATAATGAGTTAGGATATTCTCTTGAGTATAGGCTTACGAAGTTCTGCCAAAAGAATGCTTATAATGATGAATTGGTTGTGCAATATGAAGGGCCAAAGGAGGAGACAATACCTCCCGGGATTGATCTTGGAGACTTTTGTCCCATTAAATTTAGCCCTTTTGATTACTTTTGCTTGCCTCAAAGAAAACTTGCTGCCGAACGTAGGGAATATGAAATGAGTTTTCGTGATCTATCTTATTATTATGGCACTACGTAGATCTATATTCTCGCTTTTATGCCTAGCTAGGGGCGTTAAACAATAGCGCTAGTTGGGAGGCAACCCAATTTTATTTTTGTTTCTTACTTTTTGCTTCTGTTTAGTAATAAATATTTCATCTAGCTTCTGTTTAGATGTGTTTTCATGTTTTAATTAGTGTTTGTGCCAAGTAGAACCTATTGGATAACCTGCGGTGATAGTTAATTTGATTCTGCTGAATAACAGAAACTTTTGCGCGCACGAAAATAATTTTAGTAAATCACATAAACGTGATTTTGCGTTGACTCATTTTGCTGTAGATCAATAGACATATTTCCCAGGAATTCCTATTTTGGTAGGATTTTTAGAGTTCCAGAAGTATTCGAAAGTTACAGATTGCTACAGATTGTTCTGATTTTGACATATTCTGTTTTTCGTGTGTTGTTTGCTTATTTTGATGCATCTATGGCTAGTATCGGGGGGTATGAACCATAGAGAAGTTGGAATACAGTAGGTTTAACACCAATATAATAAAGAATGAGTTCATTACAGTACCTTATGTGGTGGTTTTTCTTTCTTGCACTAACGGAGCTTATGAGATTTCCTGTTGAGTTTTGTGTTGTGAAGTTTTCAAGTTTTGGGTAAAGATTTGATGGACTATGGAATAAGGAGTGGCAAGAGCCTAATATTGGGGATGCCCATGGCACCCCAAGATATTCAAGGATAACCAAAAGCCTAAGCTTGGGGATGCCCCGGAAGGCATCCCCTCTTTCGTCTTCGTCTATCGGTAACTTTACTTGGAGCTATATTTTTATTCGCCACATGATATGTGTTTTGCTTGGAGCGTCTTGTATGATATGAATCTTTGCTTTTTAGATTTCCACAATCATCCTTTCTATACACACCTTTTGGGAGAAATCCACATGATTTGGAATTTATTAGAATACTCTATGTGCTTCACTTATATCTTTTGAGCTAGATAGGTTTGCTCTAGTGCTTCACTTATACCTTTTAGAGCACGGCGGTGGTTTAATTTTGTGGAAATTGTTGATCTCTCATGCTTCACTTATATTATTTTGAGAGTCTTTTAGAACAGCATGGTATTTACTATGTTTATAAAATTGGTCCTAGAATGATGGGCATGCAAGTTGGGTATAATAAAAAACTATCAGAGGAAGTGAATTGGATGCTATGATCAATTTGATGCTTGATAATTGTTTTGGGATATAGAGGTGGTGATATTAGAGTCATGCTAGTTAGGTAATTGTGAATTTAAAGAATACTTGTGTTGAAGTTGGCAAGTCCCGTAGCATCCACGTATGGTAACCGTTGTGTAACAAATTTGAAACATGAGGTGTTCTTAGATTGTCATCCTTATGAGTGGCGGTCGGGGACGAGCGATGGTCTTTTCCTACCAATCTATCTGAAGGAAATATGCCCTAGAGGCAATAATAAAGTTATTATTTATTTCCTTATATCATGATAAATTTTTTTTATTCATGCTAGAATTGTATTAACCGGAAACATAATACATGTGTGAATACATAGACAAACAGAATGTCACTAGTATGCCTCTACTTGACTAGCTCGTTAATCAAAGATGGTTATGTTTCCTAGCCATAGACATAAGTTGTCATTTGATTAACGAGATCACCTCATTAGGAGAATGACGTGATTGACTTGACCCATTCCGTTAGCTTAGCACTCGATCGTTTAGTATGTTGCTATTGCTTTCTTCATGACTTATACATGTTCCTATGACTATGAGATTATGCAACTCCCGTTTACCGGAGGAACACTTTGTGTGCTACCAAACTTCACAACGTAAATGGGTGATTATAAAGGTGCTCTACAGGTGTCTCCAAAGGTACTTGTTGGGTTGGCGTATTTCAAGATTAGGATTTGTCACTCCAATTGTCGGAGAGGTATCTCTGGGCCCACTCGGTAATGCACATCACTATAAGCCTTGCAAGCATTGTGACTAATGAGTTAGTTGCGGGATGATGTATTACGGAACGAGTAAAGAGACTTGCCGGTAACGAGATTGAACTAGGTATCGAGATACCGACGATCGAATCTCGGGCAAGTAACATACCGATGACAAAAGGAACAACGTATGTTGTTATGCGGTCTGACCGATAAAGATCTTCGTAGAATATGTGGGAGCCAATATGGGCATCCAGGTCCCGCTATTGGTTATTGACCGGAGACATGTCTCGGTCATGTCTACATAGTTCTCGAACCCGTAGGGTCCGCACGCTTAAAGTTACGATGACAGTTTTATTATGAGTTTATGTATGTTGATGTACTGAAGGAGTTCGGAGTCCCGGATGAGATCGGGGACATGACGAGGAGTCTCGAAATGGTCGAGACGTAAAGATCGATATATTGGACGACTATATTTGGACTTCGGAAAGGTTTCGAGTGATTCGGGTATTTTACGGAGTACCGGAGAGTTACGGGAATACGTATTGGGCCTTATTGGGCCATACGGGAAAGAAGGCAAAGGGCCTCAAGGGTGGCAGCACCCCTCCCCGTAATTGGCAAGCACCTTGTCGTCGCGGGCTCTAGCAGCTTGCATCGCAATGGTGTAGATGCTGAGGAACTCTGACAGGTGAGTCTTGTTGTTGTACTTCTCGCCGACGTCGGGCTTGAATGTGCGGTGGGAGGGCCACTGGAACTGTCGCAGCTCACGGGTAAAGGCTGGGCAACCCACCTCATAAGGTAGGCCACCGTAGCCTCCCGATGCCGGGTGGTCCATAGTGGGCCCTGCCCGCCTATCTGACTGGTGGCGTGCATCACGCCGGCGCTCGATGGTGGTTCGAGCGTCTTCAAGGGCTCGCTCCCGAAGAACTTGGCGCTGATCGCGGTGGGTCCGTGGATCGGACGACGCTATGGAAATGTTATCACAAGCGTCATCGCGACGGATCGACACCCGCGGTAACTGGCGTGGGGGAGGAGAGTGCACCGTGGCTGCATCACCTCCGGCTCTTCCTCCACTGGTATGCGGTGGCTCGACGGAGCGTCGGCCTACGGGCCCTGCTGGTCGCTGCTCATCTTTGTTGGCGATGCCGACAAGGCTTCGGACGGTGGCTCTCCATTCGTCGAGCTTCTCTGCAGCGGGAGGAAAGTCGAGGAGCAGCTGCGCGCGCTAGGGCTTCTGCTGGCGTGGGCGGCGGCGAAAGCCGTGACACGCTCCGACTTCTAACCACGTTAGAAGGAGCTCTATCACGGCCCTGCAGCTGTCCACCATTTTCGCCAGCACCTCGGCGTGCATGCTGGCCTTCCCCGTCGTGCGAAGGATGCACGGGACTCTTCCCAGGTCGGCGCCCGGGGTCACCAGTGTGGTAACGCTGCTCGTCGCGCACGACTTGGGAAGAGCGCGTCATGGGCGCCGGCGTAGGCGTCTTGGAGGTTGCCGCGCCGCCGGTGAGTGGCATGGCGCCACCCCTGGAGGGCCCCGCGCCGCCTGTAGGAGGCCCGACTCCGTTTCTGGAATTTGCGGCGTGCGGCCTGTCGTCTCGCGCACAAACAATGCCGCTCGCCAGGTCTGGACTGCCAGGGCGATGTGGGTGTTCGCGGGTCCCGCCTCGGGTTCTATCCGCGACCGGCCCGCTACTCGCCTGCACCTGTACGGGCAGTCCGGCTCCGGATGAACCGATCGCTGTCATCATCTTCCTCTTGGGAGCCACGGCGACGAAGAGCTGCTAGACTAGCTGCTAAACCGGATTCTCACGACCGGCCCCCTACCTGGCGCACCAAAGATGTCGGTGGGAACGACACCTATGGGATCAACGGAATCCCTACTGTGGTCGGCGGGCGCGGGGTTGTGAGATGAGCGGGTCTAAGAGCCAGCACAAAGGTCGTTTACCCAGGTTCGGGCTGCGGGGATCGCGTAATACCCTAGTCCTGCTTTGGTGTGTATTTCAGTGTTCTTGAGCTAGCTATGATGCGTGATTTTGCTCAAAGAGCCGAATCCCCCTCCAGTACGCCTCGAGCCTCCTTTTATAGTCGAAGGAGGCGCTACAGTGGCACACATGTGGTGGAAAGGGTACAGTGCACAAGCTTATCGCTTGCTATTACGGGACAAGACGCATTAAATGCGCCCCTGAGGTGTCCCCCTCACTTTATTGCCGCCTCACCCCGTTTCGACATGCGTCCAAGCCAGCAAGGTGGGCAGTGCCATGTAGGCTGACTGGCTGCTGAGCTGGCGTGGTTGCAGCGTCTTCACGAAGATCTGCATGCCACCACGCAGGTGCTTGCTGAGTTGGCCTCGGGACCGCGCGTCGCCACGGAGGTGCCCGCCTGGCTGGCTGGGCTGGCAGCTGCATGGGAATGGCGGTGGGGTCTTGGTGCGTGCGGGCCTGGCCGCGGCCCCATTGATGCCTTCGGCAAGGGTCTTGCCAGGGCCCCGGCAAGGGTCTTGCCGTGGCACTGCGATCGTCCCCGGCAAGGATGTTGCCCGAGGTCTCGTCTTCTGGTCTTCAGCAGATTCTGTGTTTTAATGATCTTCACAAAGATCTGCATGCCACCATGGAGGTGCCTCCCGAGCCTTGGTTCCAATGTTGTTGATGATGTTGGGAAAACTTGGGCTCAAGGGTGGCACACTCCGCTGGTGTTGGGCAAGTTGCCCCGGCAAGGCCCTTGCCGGGGCCGTGGAAGCCGCCCCGGCAAGGGTCTTGCCGGGGGAGTCCACCTCGCCCTCTTGCTCTTCGTGTCTCTATCTTGGCGTTGCCTTGATCGTCTCGTGGCTTCGGCTTCCCTCACCTGCCCTGCTAAGTGTGATCGTGGGCGTGGCTCTAACTGCTCATGCACAGGTAAAGGGGTACAAAGTAGAACCCCTACTTCTGTACACCGATAGGAGGGAGTAGTTCACCCTCGGGGCTAAGGGTATCTACCAGCAGCTATGTGTTTGATCTCTCTCTCTCTCTCGTGTTCTTGAGGTGATACGATCTTGATGTATCGCGAGCTTTGCTATTATAGTTGGATCTTATGATATTTCTCCCCCTCTACTCTCTTGTGATGGATTGAGTTTTCCCTTTGAAGTTATCTTATCGGATTGAGTCTTTAAGGATTTGAGAACACTTGGTGTATGTCTTGCATGTGCTTATCTGTGGTGACAATGGGATATTCACGTGATCTACTTGATGTATGTTTTGGTGATCAACTTGCGGGTTCAGTGACCTTGTGAACTTATGCATAGGGGTTGGCACACATTTTCGTCTTGACTCTCCGGTAGAAACTTTGGGGCACTCTTTGAAGTACTTTGTGTTTGTTGAATAGATGAATTTGAGATTGTGTGATGCATATCGTATAATCATGCCCACGGATACTTGAGGTGACATTGTAGTATCTAGGTGACATTAGGGTTTTGGTTAATTTGTGTCTTAAGGTGTTATTCTAGCACGAACTCTATGATAGATTGAACGGAAATAATAGCTTCATGTTATTTTACTACAGACTCTTGAATAGATCGATCAGAAAGGATAACTTTTAGGTGGTTTTGTACACTACAACAATCTCTTCGTTTGTTCTCCGCTATTAGTGACTTTGGAGTGACTCTTTGTTGCATGTTGAGGGATAGTTATATGATCCAGTTATGTTATTATTGTTGAGAGAACATGCACTAGTGAAAGTATGAACCCTAGGCCTTGTTTCCTAGCATTGCAATATCGTTTGTGCTCACTTTTATCATTAGTTACCTTGCTGTTTTTATAATTTCAGATTACAAAAACCTATATCTACCATCCATATTGCACTTCTATCACCATCTCTTCGCCGAACTAGTGGACCTATACAATTTACCATTGTATTGGGTGTGTTGGGGACACAAGAGACTCTTTGTTATTTGGTTGCAGGGTTGTTTGAGAGAGACCATCTTCATCCTATGCCTCCCACGGATTGATAAACCTTAGCTCATCCACTTGAGGGAAATTTTCTACTGTCCTACAAACCTCTGCACTTGGAGGCCCAACAACGTCTATAAGAAGAAGGTTGCGTAGTAGGCATCAACACCCACCATATACCTCCCTCAAAACAGCCACCATACCTACCTATTATGGCATTCCATAGCCATTCCGAGATATATTGCCATGCAACTTTCCACCGTTCCGTTTATTATGACACGCTCCATCATTGTCATATTGCATTGCATGATCATGTAGTTGACGTCGTATTCGTGGCAAAGCCATCGTTCATAATTTTTTCATACATGTCACTCTTGAATCATTGCACATCCCGGTACACCGCCGGAGGCATTCACATAGAGCCATATTTTGTTCTAAGTATTGAGTTTTAATTCTTGAGTTGTAAGTAAATAAAAGTGTGATGATCTTCATTATTAGAGCATTGTCCCATGTGAGGAAAGGATGATGGAGACTATGATTCCCCCACAAGTTGGGATGAGACTCTGGACGAAAAAAAGAGGCGATAAAAGATAGAGAGAAGGCCCAAATAGAAAAATTGAGAGAAAAAGAGAGGAGGGGCAATATTATTATCCTTTTTCCACACTTGTGCTTCAAAGTAGCACCATTATCTTCATGATAGAGAGTCTTTATGTTGTCACTTTCATATACTAGTGGGAATTTTTGATTATAGAACTTGGCTTGTATATTCCAATGATGGGCTTCCTCAAAGTGCCCTAGGTCTTCGTGAGCAAGCAAGTTGGATGCACACCCACTTAGTTTCTTTTTGAGCTTTCATACACTTATAGCTCTAGTGCATCGGTTGCATGGCAATCCCTACTCACTCACATTGATATCTATTGATGGGCATCTCCATAGCCCGTTGATACCCTAGTTGATGTGAGACTATCTTCTCCCTTTTGTCTACTCCACAACCACCATTCTATTCCACCTGTAGTGCTATGTCCATGGCTCACGCTCATGTATTGCATGAAGATTGAAAAAGTTTGAGAACATCAAAAGCATGAAACAATTGCTTGGCTTGTCATCGGGGTTGTGCATAATTTAAATATTTTGTGTGATGAAGATAGAGCATAGCCAGACTATTTGATTTTGTAGGGATAGCTTTCTTTGGCCATGTTATTTTGAGAAGACATGATTGCTTTGTTAGTATGCTTGAAGTATTATTGTTTTTATGTCAATATTAAACATTTGTCTTGAATCTTTCGGATTTGAACATTCATGCCACAATAAATAAAATTACATGAATAATTATGTTAGGTAGCATTCCACATCAAAAAATTGTTTTTATCAGTTACCTACTCGAGGACGAGCAGGAATTAAGCTTGGGAATGCTTGCACGTCTCCAACGTATCTATAATTGTTTATTGTTCCATACTATTATATTATCTGTTTAGATGCTCAGTGGGCTTTAATATGCCATTTTATATTATTTTTGGGACTAGCCTATTAACCGAGGGCCCAGTGCCAGTGCTGTTTTTTCTCTATTTTAGAGTTTTGCAGAAAACGAATACCAAACGAAGTCCAAACGAAATGAAACCTTCGCGATGATCTTTCTTTGACCGAAAGCAAACCAGAAGACTTGGAGATGAAGTCAGACACGCAACGAGGCGCCCACGAGGTAGGAGGGCGCGCCCAGGGGGTAGGCGCGCCCCCACCCTCGTGGGCCCCTCGTAGCTCCCTGACCTAGTTCCTTCGCCTATATATACTCTTATACCCTAAAAACATCAGCGGGAGCCACGAAACCACTTTTGCACCGCCGCAACCTTCTGTACCCGTGAGATCCCATCTTGGGGCCTTTTTCGGCGATCTGCCGGAGGGGGATTTGATCATGGTGGGCTTCTACATCAACACCATTACCTCTCTGATGAAGCGTGGGTAGTTTACCACAGACCTTCGGGTCCATTGTTATTTGCTAGATGGTTTCCTCTCTCTCTTTGATTCTCATACAAAGTTCACCTCGATGTTCTTGGAGATCTATTCGATGTAATATTCTTTTGCGGTGTGTTTGCCGAGATCCGATGAATTGTGGATTTATGGACAAGATTATCTATGAATATTATTTGGTTCTTCTCTGAATTCTTATATGCATGATTTGATATCTTTGCAAGTCTCTTCGAATTATCGGTTTAGTTTGGCCTACTAGATTGATCTTTCTTGCAATGGGAGAAGTGCTTAGCTTTGGGTTCAATCTTGCGGTGTCCTTTCCCAGTGACAGTAGGGGCAGCGGGGCATGTATTGTATTGTTGCCATCGAGAATAACAAGATGGGGTTTTCATCATATTGCTTGAGTTAATTCCTCTACATCATGTCATATTACTTAATGCGTTGCTCCGTTCATTATGAACTTAATACTCTAGATGCATGCTGGATAGCGGTCAATGTGTTGAGTAATAGTAGTAGATGCAGGCAGGAGTCGGTCTACTTGACATGGACGTGATGCCTATGTTCATGATCATTGCCTTAGATGTCATCATAATTATTCGATTTTCTATCAATTGCTCGGCAATGATTTGTTCACCCACAGTAATACATGCTATCTCGAGAGAAGCCACTAGTGAAACCTATGGCCACCGGGTCTCTTTTCCATATTTTTTAATCGCGTTTACATCTTGCTAGTTTCTGATCTACTATTTTGCAATCTTTACTTTCCAATCTATAAACAAAAATACCAAAAATATTTACTTTACCGTTTATCTATCGCTATCAGATCTCACTTTTGTGAGTGACCGTGAAGGGATTGACAACCCATTTATTGCGTTGGTTGCAAGTTCTTGATTGTTTGTGCAGGTATTCGGTGACTTGTGCGTCGTCTCCTATGGGATTGATACATTGGTTCTCAAAAATGAGGGAAATACTGACGCTACTTTGCTGCATCACCCTTTCCTCTTCAAGGGAAAACCAACGGAATCTCAAGAGGTAGCATCATCTTTGGAAGAAGAGGGTGCGGGAATGGGGATCGGGATTTGTGGATTCGGGGGTTGCCGGCACTGGAGCAAACGAGCCGGCAAAGCTTAAGGAGGATGACTTCAATAGACCCAGAAATTTTCATCGCAAACGATTCCTACAAAACAACTGTGTCTGATGTGGTAGATATTTTTTATTAACTGTGAAAGACCAATTTGGAGTAAAGTGGCAACGGATGGTGTTTTAAATGTACGAGAAAATTTGTAGTACTAATACAACTGTCATGTCAAATTTTGGAAAATTTTAGGGATCATTTGACCTTTTAAGACATTTAAGTGATTTTTTAAGCATTTAATGACCATAATTGAAATTTGAACTACATGTACATGCAACAGCTAACCATAACGGTTTGAAAAGTCATATTTTGTGTACTTGTGTGCGATTTAATTCCATGTGCAGTAAATTGGAACGAATTTTCAAACATATTGGTCTAACGGCTATGACACAATTAAGCATGGAGTGTCATGGCATTTAAATTCCAAAAAAATTAAAAAAAGATCAGAGATACATGAAACCTTGGTTGATGTAATGTCATCCCACCAAGTTGATGTGTCAAAAAAATTGGCATGTTTGACGAAAGTTTGGACACACACCCCTCATAAACTGGAGCAACTCACTATAAGGCTCGTGGTTTCGAGAGGAAACAATGCATGTTTGATGACGAACGGAAGATAGCTTCCTCTTACGGCCTTCAAAATTTTTCTACGTGTAACATGCACTAATACAACTGTCGTGTGGAATTTGGAAATTTTTTCAGGGGTCAGTTGACGTTTTGATGACATTGATGTGATTTTATAGCCATTTAATGACCGTAATTCAAAATTGAACTACATCTACATTCAACGGCTAACCATAACGGTTTGAAAAATCATATTTGTGTACTTGTGTGCGAGTTAATTCCATGTGCAGTAAATTAAAATGAATTTTTCAAACATATTGGTCTCACGGCATAGACACATGCATGGAGTGCCATGGCATTTTAATTCCAAAAAAAATGATCAGAAAAACATGAAACCTTTTTCTTGATGTAATGTCATGCCACCAAGATGATGTGGTAAAAAAATTGGCCTGTTTGACGAAAGTTTGGACACACACCCCTCACAAACCGGAGCAACTCAATAGAAGGCTCTTGTTCTGAGAGGGAACAATGCATGTTTGATGACGAACGGGAGATAGCTTCGTCTTACGGACTTTAAAAAATTTCTACGTGTAACGTGCACTAATACAACTGTCATGTCAAAATTTGGAAAATTTCAACGGTCATTTGACCTTTTGAAGACATTTATTTCTAGACATTTAATGACCGTAATTCAAATTTGAACGGCATCTACATGCAACGGCTAACCATAAAGGTTTGAAAAATCCTATTTGTGTACTTGTGTGCGAGTTAATTCCATGTGTAGTAAATTAGAAGGAATTTTCAAACATGTTGGTCTCACGGCATGGACACATGCATGGAGTGCCATGGCATTTTAATTCCAAAAAAAAAGATCAGAAAAACATGAACCCTTGCTTGATGTAATGTCACGCCACCAAGTTGATGTAGTTAAAAAATTGGCCTATTTAACGAAAGTTTGGACACACACCCCTCACAAACCGGAGCAACTCACTAGAAGGCTCGTGGTTCCGAGAAGGAACAATGCATATTTCATGACGAACGGGAGATAGCTTCCTCTTACGGCCTTCAAAATTTTTCTACGTGTAACGTGCACTAATACAACTGTCATATGAAAATTTGGAAAATTTCAGGGGTTATTTGACGTTTTGCAGACATTTAAGTGATTTTCTAGCCATTTAATGACCATAATTTAAATTTGAACTACATCTACATGCAATGGCTAACCATAACGGTTTGAAAAATCATATTTGTGTACTTGTGTGCGAGTTAAAAAATCATCACACGATGTAAATATCAGTGTTCAAAAAAGAAAATATAAAATCTGGCAAGACAACCGACCCTACACGATTGGCACTCTATTTCGTGCCTCGAGATTTGGAAGGTGAGTGGTGGGCATTGTTAATCAGACACGGTCCTGCATTAGGAACCTCAGCTATTATGTTCACACACGGATTTTGCTACGGGAATCATGTGTAATTCACACTACATTACTCGTAAATTCTGGTGACCGGTGTGTGTATTGTTCATGTCGATCTAGATTCCGACCACCAATAAATACTACCTTGCTCACGTCGTCCCGCCTGCATTCTTATCTAAATCCTCCCCATGCTCGCCCTCTCTGTCTCTGTCTCTCCCTCTATCTCTATCTCTCTCTCTCTCAAATCTCTGCCATGGCGCCGGTGGTCTGCCCTCGCGCCGACGAGGAGTCATCGCCCCCCCCCCCAGGACGCTCACTCGAAGAGCAGCGATGAGGACACATACGCGCCGCCGGACGAGGTTGCGCCGGACCCCCGCCAACTTTGGATTGGTTTTGGAGCCAGTACCATCTTTGTCTTTGGAAGTCGCTGCCGCCGGTTGAGAAAGCCAGGCAAGTGGCTTTCAAGAAGGTGATGGCGGAGGAGGATGCTAGGTACCAGGCAGCCTGTGAAGCCCGTGATGCCGCCTGGAAAAAGGAGGCGGCGGAGCTTTGGGGGCAGGCGCATCGTCGTGCGGAGGAGGTGTACGAAGACGGGTACTTCGCGAGGAAGGCCAAAGGCGCTAGGCGCCTCGTCGCTGCGTGGAGCTGGGCCGATAAGCTCCAGTGTGCCACCGACGAGGAGCTCCGGTGGCCGCCCAACGAAATGGCAAGATCGTTCGCGCTCGTCTGTGTGCAAGAGGAAGATCGGCACGTCAGGCGCTGCGAGACGGAGGAGGCGGAGTACTGCCTCCGCACTGGGAAGACGCTGCACACCAGGGAGCTACTGGCGAGGGGCTGCCGGAATACTGGCCCCAGGAGGGATTATTAGTTTTAGTATTGTTCGTTTTCAATTTTATGCATTGTACCTAGTAGTTAAGTATCTTCACGTATATGTGATGATATTATATATATTCTATGATGAACTAATGAACAATTAATATTATATATACTATGAATTCTATCTTCACTAATTTGAATCTATCTATTATCATCCACATATACAGAATGGAAAGCGTATAAACACACATTGAAACAGAACATATAAGAACGGAAAACAGAGTACACACATTGAAATAGAGCAGTAAACAGATCAATATTATGATTGATGTGAATACATAGCTATCCACGTCGAAACGACTCAACAAAATAAAACACGTCCATGAGACCATGACCAGCAGCCCATGCCTACGGTAGCTCTTGGCTCTGCCTGAACTCGTGCAGGAGTTCGTCAAGCGGTCGACACGCTCGCGGTACATCTGGAGCGCGATATCGAGCTCCAAGTTGGCTATTTCATCGGAGATCACCACCTCGAGGATGCGACGGCCATGTTTCTCTACTGCACCCAGGTGGACACCTGGGCCAAGGAGGTGGTCAAGCCTACCGACCAGCGCATTGGCATCGAGCGGGCCGCAAACAAGGCGATGGCGCCACCCATGCGAACAACGCGGCGGGCGTCCGGTGCAAGTACGGTGCGGCCGGCCTCTGGTGCAAGTACGGCGCAGAGGGCTTGTGCCCACTCCTGGCGAGGAATGGGGGTACTGACAGGACGTGTACCTAGCTGTGACGCCCTATCGACAGCAGGCACGCGTCGATGGATTCGCTCTTGCTGTGCGGCGCGCCGCGCCTCTCCCTCTGCGGCGCTCCAACGGTCTCGCCGTGTGGCGCGCCATAGCCTATCGGCGCGAATGCGCCTAGCTTGCTCTGCGGCACATCATTGATCATGTTGTGCGGCGAGCAGCCTATTGGCGCTAACATGCCTATCTTGATCCGCGGCGCTGAAGCACCATGTGAAGGAAATATGCCCTAGAGGCAATAATAAAGTTATTATTTATTTCCTTATTTCATGGTAAATGTTTATTATTCATGCTAGAATTGTATTAACCGGAAACATAATACATGTGTGAATACATAGACAAACACAATGTCACTAGTATGCCTCTACTTGACTAGCTCGTTCAATAAAAGATGGTTTTGTTTCCTAACCATATACATGAATTGTCATTTGATTAACGGGATCACATCATTAGGAGAATGATGTGATTGACTTGACCCATTCCGTTAGCTTAGCACTTGATCGTTTAGTATTCTGCTATTGCTTTCTTCATGACTTATACATGTTCCTATGACTATGAGATTATGCAACTCCCGTTTACCGGAGGAACACTTTGTGTGCTACCAAACGTCACAACATAACTGGGTGATTATAAAGGTGCTCTACAGGTGTCTCCGAAGGTACTTGTTGGGTTGGCGTATTTCGAGATTAGGATTTGTCACTCCGATTGTCGGAGAGGTATCTCTGGGCCCACTCAGTAATGCACATCACTATAAGCCTTGCAAGCATTGTAACTAATGAGTTAGTTGCAGGATGATGTATTACGGAACGAGTAAAGAGACTTCCCGGTAACGAGATTGAACTAGGTATTGAGATACCGACGATCGAATCTTGGGCAAGTAACATACCGATGACAAAGGGAACAACGTATGTTGTTATGCGGTTTGACCGATAAAGATCTTCGTAGAATATGTAGGAGCCAATATGAGCATCCAGGTTCCGCTATTGGTTATTGACCGGAGACGTGTCTCGGTCATGTCTACATAGTTCTCGAACCCGTAGGGTCCGCACGCTTAAAGTTCGGTTACGATTTATATTATGAGTTATGTGTTTTGATGTACCGAAGGTAGTTCAGAGTCCCGGATGAGATCGGGGACATGACGAGGAGTCTCGAAATGGTCGAGACGTAAAGATCGATATATTGGACGACTATATTCGGACATCGAAAAGGTTCCGAGTGATTCGGGTATTATTCGGAGTACCGGAGAGTTACGGGAATTCGCCGGGGAGTATATGGGCCTTATTGGGCTTTAGGGGAAAGAGAGAGGGGAGGTTGCGGCCTAGTCCGAATTGGACTAGGGTAGGGGCTGCGCCCCCTCCTTCCTTCTCTTCTCTTTTCCCTTTCCTTGACTCCTACTCCTATTACTTGGAAGGGGGGAATCCTACTCCCGGTGGGAGTAGGACTCCTCTAGGGCGCACCATAGGAGGGCCGGCCCTCCCCCCTCCTCCACTCCTTTATATACGGGGGTAGGGGGGCACCTCTATACACAACAATTGATCTCTTGATCTCTTAGCCGTGTGCGGTGCCCCCCTCCACCATACTCCACCTCGATCATATCGTAGCGGTGCTTAGGCGAAGCCCTGCGTCGGTAGTGACATCATCACCATCATCACGCCGTCGTGCTGACGGAACTCTCCCGTGAAGCTCTGCTGGATCGGAGTTCGCGGAACGTCATCGAGCTGAACGTGTGCTGAACTCGGAGGTGCCGTACGTTCGGTACTTGGATCGGTCGGATCGTGAAGACGTACGACTACATCAACCGCGTTGTGCTAACGCTTCCGCTTTCGGTCTACGAGGGTATGTGGACACACTCTCCCCTCTCGTTGCTATGCATCACCATGATCATGTGTGTGCGTAGGATTTTTTTTGAAATTACTACGTTCCCCAACAGTGGCATCCGAGCCAGGTTTTATGCGTAGATGTTATATGCACGAGTAGAACACAAGTGAGTTGTGGGCGATACAAGTCATACTGCTGACCAGCATGTCATACTTTGGTTTGGCGGTATTGTTGGATGAAGCGGCCCGGACCGACATTACGCGTACGCTTACGCGAGACTGGTTCTACCGACGTGCTTTGCACACAGGTGGCTGGCGGGTGTCAGTTTCTCCAACTTTAGTTGAACTGAGTGTGGCTACGCCCGGTCCTTGAGAAGGTTAAAACAGCACTAACTTGACGAACTATCGTTGTGGTTTTGATGCGTAGGTAAGAACGGTTCTTGCTCAGCCCGTAGCGGCCACGTAAAACATGCAACAACAAAGTAGAGGACGTCTAACTTGTTTTTGCAGGGTACGTTGTGATGTGATATGGTCAAGATGTGATGAGATATACGTTGTTGTATGAGATGATCATGTTTTGTTGAAATTATCGGCAACTGGCAGAAGCCTTATGGTTGTCTCTTTATTGCATAAGATGCAAGCGCCAAATAATTGCTGTACTTTATCGCTATGCGATAGCAATAGTTGGCGAGATGACCATGTGACGGCACATTGATATAGATCAAGATGATGGAGATCATAGTGTCATGCCGGTGACGATAGAGATCATGACGGTACTTTGGAGATGGAGATCAAAGGCGCAAGATGATCATGGCCATATCATGTCACATATTTTGATTGCATATGATGTTTATCTTTATGCATCTTATTTTGCTTTGATTGACGGTAGCATTATAAGATGATCTCTCACTAAATTTCAAGGTATATGTGTTCTCCCTGAGTATGCACCGTTGCGAAAGTTCTTCGTGCTGAGACACCACATGATGATCGGGTGTGATAGGCTGTACGTTCAAATACAACGGGTGCAAAACAGTTGCACACCCGGAATACCCAGGTTAAACTTGACGAGCCTAGCATATGCAGATATGGCCTCGGAACACTGAGATCGAAAGATCGAGCATGAATCATATAGTAGATATGATCAACATAGTGATGTTCACCATTGATACTACTCCATCTCACGTGATGATCGTACATGGTTTAGTTGATATGGATCACGTGATCACTTAGAGGATTAGAGGGATGTCTATCTAAGTGGGAGTTCTTAAGTAATATGATTAATTGAACTTAAATTTATCATGAACTTAGTCCTGATAGTATTTGCATAACTATGTTGTAGATCAATAGCTTGCGATGTTACTCCTCGTTTATTTTTATTTTTTTGATATGTTCCTAGAGAAAAATATGTTGAAAGATGTTAGTAGCAATGATGCGGATTGGATCCGTGATCTGAGGATTATCATCATTGCTGCACAGAAAAATTATGTCCTTGATGCACCGCTAGGTAACAGACCTATTGCAGGAGCAGATGCGGACGTTATGAACGTTTGGCTAGCTCAATATGATGACTACTTGATAGTTTAGTGCACCATGCTTAATGGCTTAGAATCGGGACTTCAAAGACGTTTTGAACGTCATGGACCATATGAGATGTTCCAGGAGTTGAAGTTAATATTTCAAGCAAATACCCGAGTTGATAGATATGAAGTCTCTAACAAGTTCTATAGCTAAAAGATGGAGGAGAATAGCTCAAGCAGTGAACATGTGCTCAGATTGTCTGGGTACTACAATCGCTTGAATCAAGTGGGAGTTAATCTTCCAGATAAGATAGTGATTGACAGAGTTCTCTAGTCACCATCACCAAGTTAGTAGAACTTCATGATGAACTATAGTATGCAAGGGATGACGAAAAAGATTCCCGAGCTCTTCGTGATGCTGAAATCGACGAGGGTAGAAATCAAGAAAGAACATCAATTGTTGATGATTGACAAGATCACTAGTTTCAAGAAAAGGGCAAAGGGAAAGAAAGGGAACCTCATATAGAATGGCAAGCAAGTTGTCACTCCCATGAAGAAGCCCAAAGCTGTACCAAAGCCTAAAACTGAGTGCTTCTACTGCAAAGGAAATGGTCACTGGAAGCGGGAATACCCTGAATATTTGGTGGATAAGTAGGATGCCAAAGTGAACAAGGGTATATTTGATATACAAGTTATTGATGTGTACCTTACTAGTGTTTATAGTAGCCCCTGGGTATTTGATACTGTTTCAGTTGCTAAGAGTAGTAACTCGAAACGGGGGTTACAAAATAAACAGAGACTAGTTAAGGGTGAAGTGACGATGTGTGTTGGAAGTGGTTCCAAGATTGATGTAATCATCATCGCACACTCCCTATACTTTCGAGATTAGTGTTAAAACCTAAATAAATGTTATTTGGCGTTTGCGTTGAGCATAAATATGATTTGATCATGTTTATTGCAATACGGTTATTCATTTAAAGTCAGAGAATAATTGTTGTTCTGTTTACATGAACAAAACCTTCGATGGTCATACACCCAATGAAAATAGTTTGTTGGATCTCGATCGTAGTGATACACATATTCATAATATTGATGCCAAAAGATGCAAAGTTGATAATGATAGTGCAACTTATTTGTGGCACTACCGTTTGGGTCATATCGGTGTAAAGCGCATGAAGAAACTCCATTAAGATGGACTTTTGGAATCACTTGGTTATGAATCATTTGATGCTTGTGAACCGTGCCTTTTGGGCAAAATGACTAAAACTTTGTTCTCCGGAACAATGGAAGAGCTACTGACTTGTTGGAAATAATACATACCGATGTATGCGGTCCAATGAGTGTTGATGCTCGTAGCGGGTATCGTTATTTTCTGACCTTCACAGATGATTTGAGCAGATATGAATATATCTACTTAATGAAGCACAAGTCTGAAACATTTGAAAAGTTCAAAGAATTTCAGAGTGAAGTGGAGAATCATCGTAACAAGAAAATAAAGTTTCAACAATCTGACCGTAGAGGAGAATATTTGACTTACGAGTTTGGCCTTCATTTAAAAACAATGTGGAATAGTTCCACAGATCACGCCACATGGAACACCACAGCGTAATGGTGTGTCCGAAATATCGTAACCGCACTTTATTAGATATGGTGCGATCTATGATGTATCTTACCGATTTATCACTATCGTTTTGGGGTTATACATTAGAGACAGCTGCATTCACATTAAATAGGGCACCATCAAAATCCGTTGAGACGACGCCTTATGAACTATGGTTTGGCAAAAAAACCAAAGTTGTCGTTTCTTAAAGTTTGGGGTTGCGATGCTTATGTGAAAAAGTTTCAACCTGATAAGCTCGAACCCAAATCGGAGAAGTGCATCTTCATAGAATACCCAAAGGAAATTGTTGGGTACACCTTCTATCATAGATCCGATGGCAAAAATATTCGTTGCTAAGATGGATCCTTTCTAGAGAAGGAGTTTCTCTCGAAAGAAGTGAGTGGGAGGAAAGTAGAACTTGATGAGGTAACTGTACCTACTCCCTTATTGGAAAGTAGTTCATCACAGAAACCGGTTTCTGTGACATCTACACCAATTAGTGAGGAAGCTAATGATGATGATCATGAAATTTCAGATCAAGTTGCTACTGAACCTCGTAGGTCAACCAGAGTAAGATCCGCACCAGAGTGGTACGGTAATCCTGTTCTGGAAGTCATGTTACTACACCATGACGAACCTACGAACTATGAGGAAGCGATGATGAGCCCAGATTCCGCAAAATGGCTTGAGGCCATGAAATCTGAGATGGGATCCATGTATGAGAACAAAGTGTGGACTTTGGTTGACTTGCCCGATGATCGGCAAGCCATCGAGAATAAATGGATCTTCAAGAAGAAGACAGACGCTGACGGTAATGTTAATGTCTACAAAGCTCGACTTGTTGCGAAAGGTTTTCGACAAGTTCAAGGAGTTGACTACGATGAGACATTCTCACCCGTAGCGATGCTTAAGTCCGCCCGAATCATGTTAGCAATTGCCGCATTTTATGATTATGAAATTTGGCAAATGGATGTAAAGACTGCATTCCTGAATGGATTTCTGGAAGAAGAATTGTATATGATGCAACCTGAAGGTTTTATCGATCCAAAGGGCGCTAACAAAGTGTGTAAGCTCCAGCGATGCATTTATGGACTGGTGCAAGCATCTCGGAGTTGGAATAAATGTTTTGATAGTGTGATCAAAGCATACCACTACAGGAATCAGCTATTTTGCCGTCTGCCACGGCGGACGGCAAAGGCATGAACGGCGGATGGCAAAGGCCTTTGCCGTCAGCCGCGGACGGCAAAAGGCTCCGGCAAAGTAGGCTACGGTAAACAGCTACTTTGCCGTCTGCTTCCTAGCGGCTGACGGCAAAGGCCCTTTGCCGTCTGCCGCGGACGGCAAAGAGAGCGGACAGCAATAATTGCGCTCTCAGTCCGTTAAGTGGCTAACAGCAGGCCTTTGCCATCCGCCGCTGACGGCAAACTTTCTAGTGTCTTTGCCGTCCGCCTTATGATGTCATCTACACGTCACTACATGGCAGGCCTTTGCCGTCCGCCGCTGACGGCAAAATTGTTTACTCTTTGCCGTCTGCCACTGTAGGCAAACTGACCAAATGGGTCAGTTCCCAGAAAGCACAGCTGGATGCCACGTGGCTTCTTTGCCGTCCGCAGCAGACGGCAAAGAGCTCGTTGCCGTCGGTGGCAGACGGCAAAGAGCCTGCATATTGGCTCTTTTTTCTGTTTTTTATTAAATCCAACAATTTTCACAGCAAAAATATATGACATATATAAATATATTTCACAGGCATTCATATCACATATATCCAGCACATAAGTTCCATACATTGATACATAAGCAAGTTCAATCCATACATATTACATAAGCAACTTCCATCCATACATATTACATAAGCAAGTTCCATCCATCAATTCATACATAAACAAGTTCCATCCATACATAAACAAGAAGACTAGAACAAGAAGAGTAGCTTCCATGAAGTGAATGAAATCTGCAAAATGGCAAAATAAGAAAGTTAGAAATAGGTGACTAGAACAAGAAGAGTAGAACAAGAAGAAGACTAGAACAAGAAGAGTAGAACAAGAAGAAGACTAGAACAAGAAGAGTATGTCATTTATGAGCTAACTTACGTGAAATGGATCATATATGAGCTAACTAAGTTGAAATGGGTCGTTTATGAGCTAGCTAAGGTGAAATGGATCATTTATGAGCTAACTTAGTTGAAATGGGTCGTTTATGAGCTAACTAAGGTCAAATGGATCGTTTTTTAGGTAACTAAGGTGAAATGGATCATTTTTTAGCTAACTTAGGTGAAATGGATCATTTATGATCTAACTTAGTTGAAATGGATCGTTTTTGAGCTAACTTAGGTGAAATGGATCATTTATGAGCTAATTTAGTTGAAATGGATCTTTTTGAGCTAACTTAGGTGAAATGGATCATTTAAGAGCTAATTTAGGTGAAATGGATCGTTTTTAGCTAACTTGGTGAAATGGATCGTTTATGAGCTAAATTAGTTGAAATGGATCGTTTATGAGATAACCTAGGTAAGATGGGTCATTTTGGAGTTAACCTAGGTGAAATGGGTCATTTTAAAGCTAACTTAGGTAAAATGGATCATTTAGGAGCTAATCTAGGTAAAATGGGTCATTTTTGAGCTAACTTGGATGAACTGGATCATTTATAAGCTAACCTAGGTAAAATGGGTCATTTTAGAGCTAACTTAGGTAAAATGGATCGTTTATGAGCTAACAAAGCTAATTATGCAATTTTCGACATAAGTAAGCTAAATACAGATCGTTTTAGAGCTAACTTAGGTAAAATCGATGGTTTTGGAGGTCGGTAAGCTTATTAAGTCATTTTGGAGGAGAAGAAGCTAAGTCTAGGTCATTATGGTAAGCATTGGAGGAAATAAAGCTAAGTCTAGGTCTTTATGCATGTGTTAAGCAAAACACTAGATAAACTTACCAAGATCCAGGAGGTGTAGGAGCGGGCTGGCTCGTGTCGGTAGCTGGAGAAGGATCGTGCGATGCTTGTCTGGAGTTACGCTGCACCAAAGATCATTTCCAATGTCTTGTTAGCATGATGACACTCAAATGTTAAGACTAGCAAGTAATGTCCATTCAAATTAAACTCACCGTGGTCCCAGGAGCAATCACTGGCATCGGCGGAGCGGTCTGACCGGTCTTCTCGCACACAGAATGCACATTTGGTTTTGACGACTCAGTCATACTAGTTAGTAATGAGACAAACACTACATGAATGTTTTGGCTAATCTGCAGAAGAAACTTACCACAAGGAGCTCGTACATGGCCCTTGCCTGCATGTCATTCCGTGCCCTCTCCTCCTCCATCATCTTTGTCGTCCTCTCCTCCAACTCCCGCTGCCTCTCCGCCGCCTCCGCCAGAAGTTTCTCCGTTCTATCTCTCTCACTCTGTATAGCAGCCTGCAACACCACTCACATGACCATTTGTAATCATTGATGGAAGCGCACACAATGTAATGGAGAAAGATAACTGAGTACGTATCACTAACCTTGATGGCGAGTTGCACTGGCCGTTCACGAGGCCTTATCTCAGGAGCGGAGCTCGACTGGCGCGCCTTGATCTCCGGGAGAGTGCTAGGACAACGGATAAGTCCATCTCCAATGGCTATGGAGCCATGGGACCTCCCGCCACCAGATATCATCACCAGCTCTGGATCAATGGGACCCTGGCTCGGGTTAAAGTCCTCCCCTTTCCTCGCCTTCCCCTCATCTCTATATCTCACGAGCTTGTTGTGGGAGGAGATGTTGGTGAAGTTGTTTGCATCATCAAGGTCAGACTGAGAGAAAGCCTTGACTTTCTTGAAAGAGGCAGTGTGGGCCATGGCATACAGGTCGTACACCTCTGGCACCTTATCCACCTTATTGTGGCGTGCCTGAAAGAGAGAAACAATGTAAATTAGTAATTAAAGGGCTCAAGCTAGCATGATGAATGAATTGCATGAATCATGAAGCAAACCACATACCCAGTTGCGCCCGAACTGATATAAGTTGGAGCTGCCTTGATGGTGTGGCACACCTTCCATTTGGGCATGTTTGTCATTGGCCTCGTTGTGGAGGGCTAGACATTCTTTTGAGCACCACTCATTGACCAACACCTCCCAACAATCCATCCGATCTGCACACCATCTTGGAGGTGCCTAAGTTAGCAAATAGAAACTTGAGCGCTACGGCTAAGAATTACTAAATGAAGGAACTTAAGTAGAAGGCCTTAAGAATTACCTTCATGTACTGCTCCTTACTCAGGAACTTATCGCGGCACGCCGGCTTGGTCTTCTTGATACCACGCAAGGCGTAGTAGTCTCGAACAGCCTGCACCCGAGCCTCGTGCCGTAAGTTCTGTAGTAGGCGCTTGCAGACGTTCTCGATAACATGTGCCGCGTCCTCCTCGTATCCCTCCTCACACCTGTAGAATGTCTGCAATCAAATGAGACAATATTGATTAGTACAATTAATAACTAGCTAGTTGAAGATTTTTAAATGTGTAAAGGAGAAATTACCCAGAACTTTCTGATCACCATGTCTGCCCTCGTGTCGCACACGACACCGTCGATAATCTCATCCGGCGGGGCCGGGGCAGCAACGTAGTGCTCCCAGCTCAATCCAAGCTCTGGAAGCCGACCCTCACCAAGCAACGTGACAAACCCCGGGAAGTTTTGCCGGCAAAGAACTCCAAGGACGGAGTTGGGCCGGCGGACACTATGATGGTGGTCCCAACCCCTGCAGCATGACAAGGCCAACGCATTAGTTATTTGAAGAAACGTGAATGCAGAAGGTACAAAAATATTAAATGCACTTACGTACCTCTCCCCATCAGGGAAAATCAACCACCTCTGCTCGCGGGTCGCCGGCACGGACGGGAGCCGTGTAGCACCACGCTGGTAGACGGTGCCCCCCTCCTCCTCAAGATCAGTCAGCTCCCCGCCATCATCAGCATGGCCACTCGGCTCCTCGGGCTGATCCGGCCAGGTACCCCATCCGGACGTGTGCTCCTCCGGGGTCTCGTGGGCCGAAGGCCAGTCGACCCGAGGCTCGTGGGCACAAGACCCGTGGACCGGAGGGTCGTGGACTGGAGTCCGTGTAGCCTCCTCCTCGGACGAGTCCACCCTAGCAGCCACGTGCTCGGGTGAAATAGCTGGGGGTGGCGGCGAGGAAGGCGCCGTAGCAGTCACCCTACCTCCTCTCCCGCGACCACGTGCCCCACCTCCTCTCTTCCTACCTCGTCCCCTGCTGGGCACCGCGGTCGACGAAGAAGGGCCCGGCGGTGTGGACATACTGTCCAGCAACGCTCGGCGGAGAGGTGCGTCTGGAATGGAAGACCTCAGACCACGCGCCGACGAAGAAGGGGCCTTGGCGCGCTCCCGACCAGCCCCCACCATCTTTCAACACCTGCCATGACAAACAGTAAACGAAATTAGTACAACATAAAAAAAGACCGACATGAATAATAATATGTGTATCACTTAAGTGTATCATCATCAAGTACAACATAAAAAATTTAATACCTGACACTACTAATAATCTCGATCAGTATCATCAATAAATGCATAATCATCATCATCACTATAATCAATGATGGGCTCATAGGGTTTAGTGGCATCAACATGTGGAAGGCCACCTTGACGTAATCGGTCAAGCAATGACAGGTCATCCGCAGCAGTAACCTCTTCTTGTTCCGGGTCTTCTTGTTCCTCCTCTGGGGTGATGTCGGATTCACTGTCGCTGTCTACTTCAATGTTTTGGGGTGAAGTATAGCGGTTCTTGAAACGCTTTTTGGAAAGACGTGTCTCTTGGAAGAATTCTCCTTCATATGTGTCTGGGTTAATGTGAGGTTCATAATCCTCTTCCTTTGGGGGAGATAGTCTAGCACGTGGCGGCACTTCATAAACGACATCCCAACCTTTCAGATTTGGATTAGTTTGGCAGGCCCACGGTAGATAGAATACTTGGGTCGCCTGTTGAGCCGTAATATAGACATCAGGAACATCTAAATGGGTGCTTTGGTTGATTTCAACTAGCCCTATATGTTCATGAGTCCTTCTAGTCTCCTTCGGCTGAAACCAATAACATTTGAAGACTACGACATTCGGTGGGTTTTCACCATAGAATAGAAGTTCATAAATTGCTTCAACTCTCCCATAATACTCGGTACCTCCTTCGCCGATAGCAGATACACAACAATTTGTAGACTTTCGGTCGGCCATAGATAGCTCTTTGCCATAGGTACGAAAGCGATACCCGTTGATGTCGTATTTGTCAAATGAACGGACCTTATAGTCAAAACCATTAGCGACTTGTCTCAATTCGGCGTCCATAGACTCTGAATTAGCCTACAAGTTTAATATGAAAGGATTGTTGCATTACGCACAAATTAGCGAATGAAATGAAATTGTCTAATAGAAATTACCGTTTGTTTGAACCAAGAGATGAAACCGGGATAGCCGCCTCCTTGCTTTGCGAGAAGCTCATACTCTTCGACAGAATCCTTTTGGATCACCGCTCCATACGAGAATAAGGCGACGTATCGACTTATGAAATATCCAGGAATAAGAGCAGTTCAAAGGAAATAGAAGTTGCGAAACTATGTACCGAGAACTTACTCGATGTACGGCCGCACTTCTATCAGGTTGTTGAAGATATACAACGAAATGGTCCGCCATTGTTCGTTATCCAAAGATACTGGATTTGAAACACTGGCTGGTGCGAGATTCCCTTTGAATAGGCTGAGGTTGGATCCACTCTTTTTAGGGTCGTCAGCATTGTACCGAGACTTCGGATGATGCAAATGACGATTTTTGGCTTCGTAGTGTGCTGTCACGAAGTTTGCCGCCTCCTCAGTGATGAATGCCTCAGCCATCGATGCTTCAATTCTACGTTTATTTTTACATTTTTGTCGAAGCGTCTTCTGCATCCTCTCAGTTGGGTAGCACCAACGATTTTGCACGGGCCCCCCCAATCTTGCCTCGGTCGGGAGGTGCAAAATCAAATGTTGCATTGGATTAAAGAAGCCCGGTGGAAAGATCTTCTCTAACTTGCAGATCAATTCCGGCGCCAACTCTTCCATTTCTTCTAGCACGCCAGGCGATAGTTCTTTCGCACAAAGAACACGGAAGAAATAGCTGAGTTCTGCCAGTACTAGCCATTCATCCTCAGGGATGAAGCCACGCAACATCACCGGCATTACCCGCTCAATCCATATGTGCCAATCATGACTCTTGAGACCAAATATCTTCAATTTATCAAGACTGGCTCCCCTCTGTAGATTCGCTGCATACCCATCGGGGAACATCAACTGCATTTTCACCCACAAGATAATTTCCCTCATAGTTGGCCTTCCAAGATTGAACCATGCCTTTGGCTTCGTCCAGTTCTGCCTTC
The DNA here is from genome assembly GCF_002575655.3 of Aegilops tauschii subsp. strangulata. Taxonomy (NCBI): domain Eukaryota; kingdom Viridiplantae; phylum Streptophyta; class Magnoliopsida; order Poales; family Poaceae; genus Aegilops; species Aegilops tauschii. The sequence continues at coordinate 631,027,193 of NC_053036.3, read as the reverse complement.
CTTTCGGTTCTTTCATGTTTTGTAACGGCCTATCACATAGCGCCTCCAGATCGACTCTAGCCTTAGTATTATCCTTTGACTTCCCATCTATGCCGAACAATGTACCAAAAAGTGCCTCGGCAATATTCTTCTCAGTGTGCATCACATCGATGTTGTGTGGGCAAAGGAGGTCTTTGAAGTAAGGCAGATCCCATAAGCATGTTTTGTGAGTCCAGACGTGCTTAGAAGTATACCCCTTGAAGTACCCTGGACGCTCTGGATCTGGCTCGAGAGCATTTAACTGATCCAGGGTCTGTTGGCCTATCAATGCAGGTGGTGAGAAGTTTTTGACAACTCTACCTCTGATGAAGTTCTTCTTGTCTTTCCTGAACTTATGGCGAGGATTCAGGAACTGTCTATGCATGTCGAAGCAAGAAAACTTGCGACCGGCCTGAAGCCAACGAAACTCAAGAGCTCCCTTGCATGTGGGGCATGCGAACCTTCCATGCACACACCAGCCAACGAATAGCGCATACGCCAGCAAGTCATGCGTCGAGTACATGTACCAGACACGCATTATGAAGTTCCGTTTGCTATAGGCGTCGTATGTCTTGAACCCATTATCCCAGGCTTCTTGCAATTCGTCCTTAAGCGGCTGCATGTACACATTCATATTTTTCCCCGGATAGTTGGGCCCTGGAATTATCAACGTCAGGAAAATGTTCTTTCTTTGCATAATCTATCCGGGGGGGGGGAGATTGAGTGGAAAGACAAATACGGGCCAACAACTGTATTGGGCTGCCGTCATACCAAACACACTGAACCCATCCGTGCTGATGCCGACTCGAGGATGCCTCGGATCTGCCGCTTTGTCACCATGTAATTCATCAAACTTTTTCCATGCAACACCATCCGATGTGTGTACAATCATCAGATTCCCATCTGCATCTAGTTCGGTTCTTTTGCCCGTTTTGTGCCATGTCATCTATCTGGCCGTCTCTTCGACCATGAAAAGACGTTGAAGTCTTTGTATGATTGGCATATACCGAAGAACACTAACGGGGATTTTGGTCTGTGTCTTCTCACCCATACCGTTGTCTACCACAACATACCTAGAAGACTTGCAAATGGGACAATAGTTCAAGTCCGCATAGTCAAGCCTAAACAAGACACATCCTTTCTCACAGGCATGTATCTTATCATAGGGCATCTTCAGTGCACGGAGGATTTTGTCCGACTGGTACAGGTTTGCAGGCATTACATGGCCTTTGGGTAGAAAGCGTCCAAATACTGTCATCATTGCATCGTAGCATTCTCTGCCCAAGTTGAACTGAGCCTTCAGAGCCATTACTTGTGAGATGGCATCCAACTGACAAAGCTCAGTGTGCTCATGGAGCGGACGTTTTGAAGACTCCAACATTTCATTGAAGGCCTTTGCAGATTCCTCCATCTCCTCGTCCGAATCCCGAGCATCATCGAAGTCTTGCACCATGTTTTCCATCTCGGTACCCTGCTCGTCGGTGCGATGACGATCCACCTAAGCTCGGTCACGTTGGGCAGACTCACCATGAAATGTCCACACCGTATAATCGGGCGTAAAACCACTCTTCTGCAGGTGTTTGCCCATTTCAGCCTCTGTCCTCTTTTCCCAATTGCCGCACCGTAAACAGGGGCACCAGGTTTTCCTCTGGCCATTTGCAAATGCGGTTCGCACAAACCCCTTGGTTTTTGTGAACCATTCAGTGCTCCATTTGTTCTGACCAGTGTGACCGGTGTACATCCACGCACAATCACTCATCTTGACTTTCAGAGCTACTAGACACACAACAAATATATATATATATATAATTCACCATGTATATATTCATCAGTTGATCCACTTTGTCAATTTTATTACGTCCATGCAACCTACACTCTAATAGGTAATGATAAGTCCTAATCCCACCCGAGTATGTTTAGATTGGGTTCATTTTCCCATGCTATGCTCCGGATCCTACGCAAAATTTCGGCTGCACCTCCCCGCTGTTCTCCTGATACACGTCTCTGCAATAAACAGAGAGGATGTGTACCCGGAGAACAACAGGGGAGGCACTGACGAAATTTATGCGTCGGATCCGGAGCAAAGCATATGGGAAAACGAACCCAATCTAAACATACTCGGGCTGTCCATGGATAGCGTTCGATAATTCGAAAGAATCAAGGTTATAAATATGCAAATGCATGCATATTTATAACTATGACGCTTTCGAACGGGAGACACATATTGGTTACGCATACTGATGATTCAAGACACATATATAGCTAGCTATCAAGTTTCATCAGAATAGATTAAATAATTAATGGGGGAGGAGGACATGTCATTTGTGCTCACCCACGAACGAAGGGGCAGAGCTCGTCAAACGCACGGCGAGGTCGTCGAACACCAAACCTCGCAGCGATGAAACAACTGCACATTTAAAACTACCCGATCAACACAATTATATATGATGTTTTTCATAACAAAATCGAAAAATATATGACCTAACTAATAATTCACAAATATATGACCCCGTCGGCCTCTGGAAGGCCAAAGAACACCTTTTCGGGAGGTGTCGGGGGTCGGGGTGTCGTGTCGGTGTCGAGGTGCCGTGTCGGGGTCGGGGTCTCGGGGTCGGGGTGTCGGGTCGGGGTCGGGGTGCCGTGTCGGTGTCGGGGTCGGGGTGTCGGGTCAGGCTCGGGGTCGGGGTGTCGGGGTCGGGGTCGGGGTGTCGGGTCAGGCTCGGGGTCGGGGTGTCGGGGTCGGGGTCGGGGTCGGGGTGTCGGGTCGGGGTGTCGGGTCGGGGTGCCGGGTCGGGGTCGGGGTGCCGTGTCGGTGTCGGGGTCGGGGTGTCGGGTCAGGCTCGGGGTCTCGGGATCGGGGTCTCGGGTCGGGGTGCCGGGTCGGGGTCGGGGTGCCGTGTCGGTGTCGGGGTAAGGGTGGGTGTGGTGTCAAGGTGTCGGTGTCGGGGTGTCGTGTCGGGGTCGGGGTGTCGTGTCGTGTCGGGGTGTCGTGTCATGTCGTGTCGGGGTGTCGTGCCGGGGTATCGTGTCGGGGTGTCGTGTCAGGGTCGGGGTGTCGTGTCGGGGTGTCGCGTCGGGGTGGGGGTGTCGGTCGTCGAGGTCGGGGTGTCGGTGGTCGGGGTGTCAGGTGTCGGGGTGTCGGTGGTCGGGGTCGGGGTGTCGGTGGTCTTCTTCTTCTCCTCCTCTCCTCTAGCTTTCTCCTCCTCCTCCTCCTCCTCTCCTCTTTGTTCTTCTTCTTCTTCTTCTTCTTCTTCTTCTTTCTTCTCCTCCTCCTCCTCCTCCTCCTCCTCTTCTTCTTCTTCTTCTTCTTCTTCTTCTTCTTCTCCTTTTTCCTCTTCTTAAACCTAGCACTAAATAACCTAAAACAAAACAGGAAAAAACTACACCTAAACCTAGCTATTCTTCTTCTCCTCCTCTTCTTCTAATTATTCTTAGTTTTTTTCATTACTAAACATAAACCTAAAACTAAACTAAACCTAAGACCAAACTAAAAGTAATCTAAACTAAACTAAATATAAAACCAAACTAAAAGTAATCTAAACTAAACTAAATCTAAAACTAAACTAAAAGTAATCTAAACTAAAAAACAGAAAAAACAGAAGAAAAAAAAGGAGAAGAGGGGTGGGGCTCACCTGCAGCGGGGGTGGGAGGCCGACGGAGGGGCGCTCGCCGACGGAGGGGCGGCGGGGTGGCGCTGGCCGGGCGGAGGGGTGGGGGCGACGGGGCGGAGGGGGCGACGGGGCGGCGCCGGGTGGCAGGCGGCGGGGGGCGGCGGCGGCGGCGGCGGTGGGGTGGGATGTGGTGGCGGGGCGCGTCGGGGAGGAGAGAGAGGGAGAGAACAAAGAGTAACGGGCGGGGGGGGGGGGTACGGGCCGTTAGGTACTCTCCTCTTTGCCGTCCGCCAATCTTTGCCGTCCGCCTTTTTATCTCTTTGTCGTCTGGTAGCAGACGGCAAAGAGGTGGGGCGTTAAGTTTTTTCCAAACGGGCGGGGGGTGGGGGCCACCTCTCTCTTTGCCGTCTGCCAGCGGACGGCAAAGAGCTCGCAGATGGCAAAGACCTGTTTTGTCGTCTGTCATTTCTTTGCCGTCTGCTTTTGGGTAGCTGATGGCAAAGAGCTTCTTTGTCGTCAGCTAGCAGACGGCAAAGAGCTGGCAGATGGCAAATTAGCTGATTCCAGTAGTGTACGGTTTTATACAGACTTTTGGAGAAGCCTGTATTTACAGGAAAGTGAGTGGGAGCACTACAGCCTTTCTGATAAGAATATGTGAATGACATATTGATCATCAGAAATAATGTAGAATTTTCTAGAAAGCATAATGGAGTATTTGAAAGGAGTTTTTCAAAGAAAGACCTCGATGAAGCTGCTTACATATTGAGCATCAAGATCTATAGAGATAGATCAAGACGCTTGATAAGTTTTTTCGAGTACATACCTTGACAAGATTTTGAAGTAGTTCAAAATGGAGCAGTCAAAGAAAGAGTTCTTGCCTGTGTTACAAGGTGTGAAATTGAGTAAGACTCAAAGCCCGACCACAGCAGAAGATAAAAAGAGAATGAAAGTCATTCCCTATGCCTCAGCCATAGGTTCTATAAAGTATGTCATGCTGTGTACCAGATCTATAGTATATCCTACACTAATTTTGGCAAGGGAGTACAATTTTGATCTAGGAGTGGATCACTGGACAGCGGTCAAGAATATCCTTAGTGAGGACTAAGGAAATGTTTCTCGATTATGGAGGTGATAAAAGTGTTCATCGTAAAGAGTTACATCGGTGCAAGCTTTTACACCGATCCAGATGACTCTAAGTCTCAATTTGGATACATATTAAAAGTGGGAGCAATTAGCTAGAGTAGCTCCGTGCAGAGCATTGTAGACATAGAATATTTGCAAAATACATACGGCTCTGAATGTGACAGACCCGTTGACTAAACTTCTCTCACAAGCAAAACATGATCATACCTTAGTACTCTTTGGGTGTTAATCACATAGCGATGTGAACTAGATTATTGACTCTAGTAAACCCTTTGGGTGTTGGTCATATGACGATGTGAACTATGGGTGTTTATCATATACAGATACGAATATTGGTGTTAAATCACATGATGATGTGAACTAGATTATTGACTCTAGTGCAAGTGGGAGACTGAAGGAAATATGCCCTAGAGGCAATAATAAAGTTATTATTTATTTCCTTATTTCACGATAAATGTTTATTATTCATGCTAGAATTGTATTAACCGGAAACATAATACATGTGTGAATACATAGACAAACACAATGTCACTAGTATGCCTCTACTTGACTAGCTCGTTGAATCAAAGATGGTTGTGTTTCCTAACCATAGACATGAGTTGTCATTTGATTAACAGGATCACATCATTAGGAGAATGATGTGATTGACTTGACCCATTCCGTTAGCTTAGCACTTGATCGTTTAGTATACATCATGACTTATACATGTTCCTATGACTATGAGATTATGCAACTCCCGTTTACCGGAGGAGCACTTTGTGTGCTACCAAACGTCACAGCGTAACTGAGTGATTATAAAGGTGCTCTACAGGTGTCTCCGAAGGTACTTGTTGGGTTGGCGTATTTTGAGATTAGGATTTGTCACTTCGATTGTCGGAGAGGTATCTCTGGGCCCACTCAGTAATGCACATCACTATAAGCCTTGCAAGCATTGTAACTAATGAGTTAGTTGCGGGATGATGTATTACGGAACGAGTAAAGAGACTTGCCGGTAATGAGATTGAACTAGGTATTGAGATACCGACGATCGAATCTCGGGCAAGTAACATACCGATGACAAAGGGAACAACGTATGTTGTTATGCGATTTGACCGATAAAGATCTTCGTAGAATATGTAGGAGCCAATATGAGCATCCGAGTTCCGCTATTGGTTATTAACCGGAGACGTGTCTCGGTCATGTCTACATAGTTCTCGAACCCGTAGGGTCCGCACGCTTAAAGTTCGGTGACCATTTATATTATGAGTTATGTGTTTTGATGTACCGAAGGTAGTCCGGAGTCCCGGATGAGATCGGGGACATGACGACGAGTCTCAAAATGGTCGAGACGTAAAGATTGATATATTGAACGACTATATTCGGACATCGGAAAGGTTCCGAGTGATTCGGGTATTTTTCGGAGTACCGGAGAGTTACGGAATTCGCCCGGGAGTATATAGGCCTTATTGGGCTTTAGGGGAAAGAGAGAGGGGAGGCTGCGCGCCCCCCAAGGCCTAGTCCGAATCTGACTAGGGGGAAGGGCTGCGCCCCCTCCTTCCTTCTCTTCTCTTTTCCCTTTCCTTGACTCCTACTCCTATTACTTGGAAGGGGGGAATCCTACTCCTGGTGGGAGTAGGACTCCTCTAGGGTGCGCCATAGGAGGGCCGGCCCTCCCCCCTCCTCCACTCCTTTATATACGGGGGCAGGGGGTACCTCTATACACAACAATTGATCTCTTGATCTCTTAGCCGTGTGCGGTGCCCCCCTCCACCATACTCCACCTCGATCATATCGTAGCGGTGCTTAGGCGAAGCCCTACGTCGGTAGCAACATCATCACTGTTATCACGCCGTCGTGCTGACGGAACTCTCCCGTGAAGCTCTGCTAGATCGGAGTTCGTGGGACGTCATCGAGCTGAACATGTGCTGAACTCGAAGGTGCCGTACGTTCGGTACTTGGATCGGTCGGATCGTGAAGACGTAAGACTACATCAACCGCGTTGTGCTAACGCTTCCGCTTTTGGTCTACGAGAGTACGTGGACACACTCTCCTCTCTCATTGCTATGCATCACCATCATCCTGTGTGTGCGTAGATTTTTTTTTTTGAAATTACTACGTTCCCCAACACCATGTGCCAAGGGTCTGCTCAACCCTGGCGATGACGCGCATCACGGCGTCGTCCATGGCGTTGTCGGCGAGCGCCGCGTCCTCGACGGGTCGTGGCGCCTTCTGGTTTTCCTCGTCGACGAGGTTGAGGGAAGAGGCGGCGCTTTGGTGGGTTGGCATGCTTGAAAAGGTGGATGTGCTACAGGCTGCGCTTGTTGCCTCTACGCGTCGTGCCGCGCCTAGGTTTATGCGCAATATCGCTGGGTGGCGGGAAACAGGTGAGGAAATGGCGGGAAACGGTGGCGTGTTCATGAAAGTCATCAATTAATGGAAACTTGGCATATAAGGAACATCGAGATTGCACAAAAAGTAGATGATGATGAGATGAACACGGACCACACTAGGGAACCCGTCGGTGATGAATTCATCAATCGCAAACGGTTGTACACTAGCAAGTGTTTGCCCACAACACACACGGCTTATTTCATCACAAACAGGTCGGATGGATCAACTATATGCCATGTATACACATTGTCAAAAAGTAATGTGGTAGACCTCCTTTAACATATGTTAAAAATAAATTAAAAACAAAAACAAGGACCTCGTAGTCAAATTATCTCATGGGATGGGTCATATCAGTCATTTAATTTGACCGATATGACCCATCCTATTAGTTAATTTAACATCAACATAACTTCCCATCCAGTCACTCATCTGATGGCTGCTCCAGCCTGAGCACACTTAACTTGAGAGTTCTCTTACATGAGCTACTGGTAGAACAGCTAGTCCTTGCTGATATACAATGCCTCTTCGCATCCTTATGGCGTATCCGGGTGACCGCCCGTCCCCCAATGGCCAATAGATATTGTGTAGACAGAGCATATCACATACGTCTTATTAGAAACAATCGCATGTGTTATTATCGGTCTTTGCACACATTTCTGATTACAGACCTGTTTGCCGCGTATAAAACACATCTTGTTATATTGAACCGTTTCTATTCTCTTGTCTCAACGCAAACAGTTCATCCGAGTGAACCGCATGTCGTATATCGCACACACCTTGATCTGGCTGACTGTTTCTTTTGTGTTGCCTAATCACAAACAGTTCATCCGAGTGAAGGATATGCTGTATATCGCACACACCTTCATTTGGCAGCCCGTTTCTTTCGTTCCTCCTCATCACAAACAGTTAATTTAACTGAACTGTATGTCATGCATCGCACACGCAACCAAAATCTGAACCGTGTTTGATGCATTCGTCATCGCAAATGTTTTGCACCTTTTTTGACGTTTTTTACACCACCATTTGCGATTATTGCATCGCACACAGTTTCATCAAATGGTCTTTGATCGTAGTGTCACGTTAGCAGCATCCTGCAGTAGTGATGTTATTATATTATCAATCGTATATGCTTTATATATCATTTTTGCGAGCTAATCTATTAACTCAGTGTCTAGTGTCAGTTGATGTATTCTACTTGTTTTTTGTTTTACAGAAAATCCATACCAAACAAAGTCCAAACACGAGGAAACTTATTGACGATTTTTTCTGGACCAAAATAGAGCCAAAAAGCATCGGGGGAAGTCCAGAAGCCAGACGAGGAAGCGATAAGGCAGGGGGCACGCCCTGCCCCTTGTGAGGCCCCTGCAGCTCCTTTTGATCTAATTCCAAAGCTATTAGGAAAAAAATATAGAGGGGCATGCCCCGTGGTTGTTGTGTTGCAGGTCAACACAAGTCGCGCTACAAAACAGAATTAGTTATTTATATCGTCAAATATATTTTCTGCATGTGCACTCACTGTCACCCGTACTACTCCCTCCATTTCAAAATATAGTGCGTCCGCGCTTTTCGAGGTCCAACTTTGACCATAAACTTAACCAACAAGACCGACTGCGGTGGGAGAAAAAACTATATAATTGAAAACTTCTTTTTAATACCAATTCATTGGTATAACTTTTGCTCTCGCCGCAGTCGGTTTCATTGGTTAAATTTATGGTCAAAGTTGAAGCACGGAAATAGAGGAAGCACTATATTTTAAAACGAAGGGAGTATGACCCGGCCCACTAATATACATGGAAGAAAATTAACCGAGAATGAAGCATATCCACACAGTACGTTCTGAAAGATCCAAATGCGTTCCGAGGAGAATCTCAGACAAGTAAACTGTAAACCGCTCCATACGCTTATATTTGTCAGCATCGAAATCGCTGGAGAGAGACATGTGTCACACATCAACGCACAAGACGTCTGACCGTTTCCAGTTGAAATGTACTCGTAGTATATAGCTGGACGAGGTTCGGCCAGTGAGATTCGGGCTGGTCATGCCGCAACAGCCTCGCCTAGCTCAAACAGCGACAACAAGGATGAACCTACGTGGAGTGTAAAGTAGTAACGGTGGACGAGGACGAGGTTGACTGACGGGCAACTCCACGTCTTCACTGCAGCGTTGTCGTTTAAAGCCAACACAAGTCGATAGTACTTCCTGCGAATAAATGTTTTAATTTTGTACTAACTCTATAAAGATAAATTAAATTTAAGACACTTATTTTAAAACGAAGAGAGTAGAGTTTAAAAATAGAATGCGAAGTGTGTAGACGTGAGCCTCCAACTTACGTGGTCGGTAGACAAACATTTGCATGGCTCCAACTCAGCCTGTTTAGATTTCTCTGTATACCTGCTACGGGCATTAACTGATTTCTTCACGCATCCTTGTCTCTTTGTCTCTTTATTACTGAAACAACTTCACCCTTGGATCGGAACCATTGCCGCTCTTGTTTGTTTCGTGTGCACAAAATCAATTGAACGAATAAATTTCCCACGATATTTGGCAAATGCTAAACATAAGGCATAATGAAAGTATTATAGATAGTATCATGCATGCCAACTAAACATTTATGTTTAGATGATACACAATTAAATGAAGAAAGAGAGGATTAAGTATCATAATATGGTATTGTATCGTATTAAATGATGCACTAGTATGTGCCATGTGTTACAATGAATGAGGTCATTACTGAAGATATATGATAATATACTTCCCATTGTGACCAGCCTAATGTGTCGTGTGTTGTACCTAAACTAGAATAGTCCATTGGACGGAATTTCATAAATTGTCCCTAGCATATCTTACTTTTAGGAATAGGGCAAGTCCACGGCGAAACTATAATCTAGTAGTACTCTTTAATATACTCCGCACTAGGGTACTCGCGGACGCACCAAGCTCCTGCCACTATGCCTCACGGCTGACACCTCGAGCGAAGACGGGCACCAGGGCGGACAACAGGTGTGCCACCACTGCCCCGGGTTCGCCCAGCGTGTCGTGGGAGTCAACGATCATCTTTTCCTTCATCTAATGACATTGATGCATGGATTTGATGAGTGTCATATGGAGAACGGACTAGTTTTTCTCGTACACACAAAGCATTTCGGGAGACAAAATTGCTATTAGCATGTTGTAAAACTTGCATCAAGAATAATGTGCAAATCTGAGAACAGAATCCAATAAAGCCTTGGGTGCATTTGTATTTATTCAGTTGGTCCAAGATGGTTTTAGATAAACTATCTGTGTAGAATAAATAAATAAAATGTTGTATTCAGTTAGACCATGATTTGTGTGTGTGTGTGTGTGTGTGTGTGTGTGTACAAAATAAATAAATTTCTTTTTTGCGTGCGTGCGTGTGTGTGTGTGTACGCATGTGATAAGGCTGCCAAGTAAGAAAATAATATGGTGTGGTAAAGTAATTAAGAGAAGAGAGAGTTAATTTTTATGGCACCAGAAGAAATGACGCTAAGCGCTTGTACCTAAATGAAAATAGAGTAAAATAGCTCAAAACCATCACATTTGTGGCTAGGGTAACGGATTGCCACCGCTTTTATAAACAATCACAAAAAACCACCTCCGAGGCAAGTGAGTAAAAAATTGCACTAATTCGAAACTGAGTGACGTCTAACAGCGAAATTGACTGGTGGAGTTTGTCTGTTGGGCTGATGTGGCAAAGACCGGTCCTAGTACCACCCGTAGGCAAGCATCTCGATGGCGAGCTTGCTCTACCCGCAGGCGACTTCGCCTCGTCGTCGCCATCATCGCCGGTGGATCTGAGGGCCTCCTTCTGTCCCGGCGCGAGAAGTAGAAGCAGGTGGCGACTTCCTTCTCTCCCGCGTGGAAGCGGAAGCAAGTGGCGGCGGGAGAAAGTACCTGTCCCGGCACGAGAAGCTGAGACATCCACAACAACGGCGAAAGCAGCAGCAGCAAGGAGCGGCAGAAGCAGCAGCAAGCGGCAGCTGCGGGGGAGCAGCAAGTAGCGATGGAAGCAAGTGGGGGAAGCAGCGGTGGAAGCAACAGCAAGCGGCGGCGGCGGACATTGAACGGTGCGACGGGTGCGGCCGGCCTTGAATGGCGCGACATGCGCGGTGGCGCCGCACCGGCTGCCAACTCTGCCGCCCGGGGGAAGCCGGAGGATCGGCAAGTCGGGCGTGCGGGGGAAGCCGGGCATGGTGTCAACTGTGGTGGAAGAAGAAGAAAAAGTGAAAAGATATGAGAGACTAACTGGTGGAGCTATCTTCCATCTTAGGATTTTGTCTATGTAGGCATGCCAAATCAGCCTGACATATGACGCAGCTTAGTTTTGAATTAGTGCGATTTGTTACTCACTTGCTGCAAAGACGGTGATATTTGACAAAAAACGATGGTAATCGGTTACCCTACCACAAATGTGATGGTTTTAAGTAATTTACTCATGAAACTACAGTTTGCAAGCTACACTAATTAAATGAAGAAAACTTAGAACCAAGAAGCTAATCGCCTATGCATTGAAAACTTCCATCACTAAGGCATTTTATGCCCTTGGCATCTTATCTAAGCTTCTACGCATTGATAGAGGCTTAAGAGTGAAAATTATTAAAAATAAGAGCAATAGATGCACTTATGTAGGCACTTAAACAAGAAAAAAACTAAATAACAAAATGCTTGAAAAACACCGAGCATCATCTGTCCCAACACTAGGCTCTGACTACCAATGCCTACAACTTGCTGCGAGGAATCGAGATGCAATCGGTGATCGACTCGAAAATTGAATGAACGCACTAATACGTGTCAGGGGTGGACTAACGAGCTGCTCAGCTTGTTAAGCTTGTGCTCTTTAAGATTAACAAGTAGAAAACCATGGCCGGCTCGGTTCGTGTGAAGCTCGTAAGCACTCGTGATCGTGAGCGCTCTTAACAGATTCTGATGTGTTACTTTTTACATGATGAGTGTTTAGATATGGTATTGTGATTTTTAAGAAGGAAGACGATGACTACAAAAGGAAATGCATTAGTTTATTGCCTTCTATATAGATTAGATTGAATAGATAGACTGACCAAGCTGGCGACTTCATCTCCTCCGGCGAGCCCTTCTCTCTCCCCTCGTGGTGGCCTTGGCCTACCAGAGGAGGAGGGAGGGACAGCTCGCCGGATGGATCTGTGTACAGGTAGGCTATCTAGGTGTCGGGGTGGGCTCCTCAGCGTCGTTTTCAGTTCCGGCTGGAAGGGGATTGTTGGGGAGACAATTGCTTTTGTGTGCTCTGGATCGGGCCTTCCATCTGGTGGCTCGGTTTTTGGTGCAGTTGTTGCCGCTCGTGAATAAATTGCCATGGGCTTCTTCTTTGGCGTCGTGCCGTCTTTGGATGCGGCGACGGCGAAGTTCGGTGGCTGCCCTGGTCTGTCATTCTTCTCCGAGCTACTTGAGATCCGTTTCCCTTTTGTCTATTGGCGAGGGAGATGTTGGAGTGTTGCCTGTGATGCTTGCGTCCTACCTCCTTGCTGACGTGCTTGTCTGTTTGAACCTTAGCTTGAAGACTTCCCTCTTGCAAATGGTCCGTACACAGATTCCAATGTCAAGCCGGCTCTGTGAGAGGGTGGCGGCGGCGCGCTCTCAACTCGTGTCGGTGTGTGTCTGGTCGACTCCCAGGAACTCAAATGTAATTTCTTTCTTTTGGGGGGTTTGTTGTATCACTGGTAATACTTAATGGACTGGATGCTTTTTGCAAAAAACAAGATTGAATAGATGGACCGAGGTACTATGAAAACTTTGTCACATATTAAAGATCTATTCGTGAAATTCGATAGCTCCTTCATCAAGCTCGTTAAGCTTAATGAGTTGAACTCGATAATTGGCTTTGTTCATTAAGAAATGAGCCACGAGCTTAACAAGCCAAACTATCGACCGCTCATTAAGCTCGTGAGCTACGAACTTTTGGTTCAACCCTACGTGTCTATATATATTTGATTGAGGAAAAAGTTAGAACATTTGATATCTGTAAACGGAGGGGGTAATAGATAATTAAATTACATGCGAGCTTGCTTGGTTTAGAATGCAAATGGTTAACCAGTGAAACAAGTTTGTTCGCATACATAAAGTCAACTTGGTATAGTTGCTCCCTTGATATTAATATATATCGAAAATGCTTATGAGATTGACTTTTGATACACTTATTATACACGGGGTGATTTCCGTTTGCTTCCCTGCTCGATCGTGCTTTCCCGTCCTTGATACCCTTACCAGCTCACCGTTCTCTCCTAAACTATTATCACCAAGTGGCGAGCCGAACGATATGTAAGACGACTCGTAGACGGTTGACTAGCAAGCAGTAGAGAAACCAGAGATCTGCCGCTCCACCGTTGCCATACCACGAAGGATAATGTCGACCGGAGTACGACGGAGGGGCGGAGCATTTGGAAACCGCAATGAGGAGCGTGAGCTCTTAAGAGATGAGCTTGGCGCTTTTTCGGAGGAGGAGCTTGAACGGCGGCCAGAAGTGAGGATCATCAACAAGTATGCGGTCACTATGGCGTACATCCGAATGGGCGTGAAAGGCGTCGGGGCCCTGGCGCTTTTGTGGGCCACCGCCGTCCTCCTCGGCGGCTTCGTCTCCGGCCTGAGGAAGATAGATTTTTGGTTTGTGACCAGCATCGCATTCGTACAAGCTGCCGGGTTAGTGCTTAACATTCAGCGCTCTCTCTCTCTCTCTCTCTCTCTCTCTCTCTCTCTCTCTCTCTCTCTCTCTCTCTCTCTCTCTCTCCCCCTCCCTCTGTCTCTCTCTTATCATTTCTCTGTTAAACTCGTGCTGTCATCTATGTTAAGCGTGGTAAGTTTTGCCTCTTCAAACAATTCATAGAGTTATCTATTGATATCTGTATATCCTATTCCCATCGGAAGATGTCCACAATGCTTCGTCGCCTCGCAGTGGCAAGGTCGACAGATCTTAGCTCCCGTTCTAGCAGCGTTTCTCTTTGTCCGACGCCCATCTGCTCGGCCTGAAGCTCGCCCCGTTTTAGCGTTTCCTGCCCTTTGTCCCAGTTCTCGGGTAAATGATTTCGTTAGATAGGAATATCGGGACAATCACCGTAGCAATCCCATGCTGGAAATTCCTCAGCCAAACAGCTGCTGTATTGTACGCTGTACCCTTCTGAACTTTATGTCTTTATTAGCTCTCTGACTCACTAGATTCATGTGACGGCTAATCTTAATTACTCTTAGATCGCTTTTTAGTAAAAGCTCACGAATAGCAGTCGCCCACATGGCCACATCGCCTCGGTGTTTTTTGGGTCTGAGTTGCTGACCAAAGCCATCGCCTCGGTGCAGTCTGTGTCGATCGTGATGGAACAACTGTATCCGTCAAGCACCAGACTCTACACAACATATCCAATAAAAAATGTATATTTGAAGTCGTAAAAGTAGGTGTTGCACAATTTATATCACTAAAATGTGTTTTTACATCTTTAAGAAAATCTCAACTCCAATAGATAATGTATATTTGATGACGTAAAACACCGACTCCAACAAATGATGTATTCGAAGATGTAAAACTAGCTCAACTACAACATCATTTCAAACATAATTCAAACACAACAAATTCATTTGAAGCAGATGTAGTTCTTAAAACATAGTTCAAACTACTGCATCCATCAAACTACTAATACTTCTACTCTACTCGTTGTCGCTCTTGAATTGCTACCAGAACTCCTCCTTGTTGGGGTCATCGCACGCGTTGTCCTCCGAGTCTGAGTCAAGCCAGTTCGTCGAGTCAGACTCGACGGGGATAACCGTCAAGGGGCCAGCTTCCTCCTCCTTTTTCATCGCCTTCTTCTTCTGCTCGGCCTCGCGCTTTCAGAAGAACTCGCGCTCGGCCTGGACATACTCCGGATGCTCCCACGTGAACCTCGCCATCGCCGCCTCGTCTCTATCGCCGGGAGCAGCTTCTTCTTCTTCTTCTTCTTCTTCTTCTTCTTCTTCTTCTCCTTGTGGGCTATTTGCCTAATGTTTATATTATTCGGCCCGGTTAGCTTCGCGACCGCCCGAGTCTTGATCTGCGGAAGTTTATTTCGTGCCTTGGCCGGCTGAAACACAACACAACACTGTTGTAAGAACGCACGACCATGTCGAGGAGTCTAACGTGCTGATCCAGTAGCGATAGCCATCACAATGGAACTCCACCCCGAAGTTCCCGGACGGCTTCTTCCGCACCCCGAAGAAGCCGGTCTTGCCCTTCGAGATTTTCTTTGGTGGTGTGGCTTTGGATCGAGCGGCGGCGGCCAAGCTTTGAGTGGAGTGTCGGCAGTCGGGCGACGAGGAGCGGCGCGGCGCTCGAGCGTCTAGCTTCAAATGCAGCGGTGGACATCGAATCTGGCGGCGGATTGGCGGCGTGATGCAAGAAGTTCGAATCGGACGGCGGAAAAGCAGCGGTGACATGGTGGTGGGCGTGCGGCTCGAGTCTGGCGACGGGTGCTCGAATCAGGCGGCGGTGTGGCGGCGGCAGGGCGGCAAAAAAAGTGGCTGATTTTCAGGTGGAACCAGCCGCGTAGAGAGTGGGAAGGCCGGATCTCGCGGCGGCAGGGTCCGGTGGGCGGGCGGTGCAACAGCTGGTGTGCAGCGGGCGGCGTGGAGGTGGTCACGCGGTGGGAGAAGTAGAGGGGAAGTGGCGGTTGGGTTGTTGGCATGCGGCTGAGGTTTTACGTCAGGGGGGGGGGGGGGGTGGGGATGCAAATTTGCATCTTCAAGTATTGTATTTTACATCACTCGTACATCACTTGGAACAAGTGATGTAACTTTTTTTATCTATCATCTGTTGGAGGTGCGTTTTTAGGCCTTGAAGATGTAAAAGTTAGTTATTTTTGCATCTGCATCTTCTACTGTAGACGCTTTTAGAATAACATGGGCACCCTACCCACTGCCCCGGTTCAATTTCCTTAGGAAAATGAAACCAAACATCCACATCGACTCAAACACATGGATCTCATCAAACACCTTCCCCGACTCAGCATGCAAGTAGTTCATGGAGGGTGTATATACGGGCACCAGGGAGTTATCACACCTTTCTCCAAAACTGCTTTTTCAACTCTCCCAGCACCCTTTATGAACAGTAAATTCCAAAAAATACGTAATAAAAAAATCTGAAACTTTGTGACGTAATTGTGCTCAACTTTCTAGGCGACGGTACTTGCGAAGGGCTCGAAGAAGTCCCCGACGGTGAACACGACAAAGTAGGTACTGGGCCTCGATGAACACCATGGTGAGCTTGTCGTCCTTGCCGTGTGGAACCGGCGGAGGAAGGCCACGTGGCAGTGCACATCGTTCGCAAGGTTGAGGAAGCATTCGCTAAGGGCCTGTTTGGTTCCAAATAAGCCACCAACTTATAAGTCGAAAAGTAAAAAAAGTGACTTATTTTGCCAAACAAACCCAACTTATAAGTCACCCCAACTTATAAGTCATAAGTTGCTCCATCTCAATTAAAACTTATAAGTCACCCCCTTTGCGTGGGTTCCACCACCTGCATGATGTGGATTGGTGTGGAAAGGTGTGGTCAGGTGACTTATAAGTCAGATGACAACCAAGCAGGCGTGACTTATAAGTCACCAGTTTTAAGTCACCTGACTTATAAGTTGGTGACTTATTTGGAACCAAACAGGCCCTAAATTCGACGGGGTGCTTCTCCAGATTCTGGCCGGTAGGAATTTGCCTCTTCTTTTTCCAAATGATATGGCCGATAGGAATTTGCCTGTGTGGTATGTTGATCAAGGAGGTGCTGCATTGGCTGTAGCTGCAAGAGGTCTTGAGACAGAAATTATGCCATTATTGCCCACCTTAGTATTCTTGGTGAGGTGCGTGATCAGGCGGCGCAGCTCCTTGCCCTGGATGCTCCTGTAGGTGGCCACGCGGCGTGCCAAGAGGAGCTCAGAGATGACCACCTGCTGCGTCATGCAGTGGTACGCCCCCGCCGGCGTGAACGTCACGTCGGAGCACCCGAACAAGAGGAACTGGCCGGAGAGGAGGTGCGCATGGGAGGCCATTGCTGCGTCGTTGGTGGTGAAGGCCGCATGGCCAGGTCGGGCTTGGAGATCACCACGGCCGGAAGCTCCCAATCGGAGCCGGAATAGCGGGGGGCGCACGTGGTTCTGGCTAGCTCTGCGAGTGCCTGGTGTGGCATCTCCGTCAGCTGGTAGAGGTGCCCGATCATGGGGCATCCGGTCAGTGGCTCAGTGCCAGCGGAACCGCTGCCCCGGCGACCGGCTCCGCATCGTGTGGTAGACGCAATGAAAAAAATAGAAAAAGACAGAATACAAGTAATTGTGTGGAAACTGTATAAAGCCCAAAGACGTAGAAGGGCCAATTCAAAGATCATGCTACCATCCATGTCGGGTAAAAATATCTTTTGCCATGGCCTCCAAGTGTGTACACCCCTTCGTACACAGGTCTCGATTCTCCACACATTGTAGAGACAGCCATAAATGAAGCATCCGTTACATATGTAGATAACCTATATAAGAGAAGTACTTTTATCGTTAGAAATCTTATCATTTCTATATAGCCAAAGCGACTGGATAACGGCACGTGCTCCCGCCCTGAGAAGAGTTATAAACCTGTATTATATCCCATGTAACCAGTTGCTGAATATGTTAGCAACACTACATGAAGGATACAAGCTAGAAGCTACTTGGATGACTGACCACATAGAACGAGCCAATTTGCATTGAAAAAATAAGTGTTTTATTGTTTCATCGTGATGACAAAACACACATTGCGTACTTCCATGTCAATTCTTCTTAATAAGATTATCTTCGATGAGAGTAACTCCTCGAGGAAGATACCACGCAAAGATTTTATTCTTAAGTGATATCTTAATCTTCTTCTTATTATTAACCGGCACATCTGACTGGATCAGAGCACTATACATAGAGTCCACTGTGAATTTACCATTCACTTGTAGGCTCCAACGAAATTCACGGCTCCTTGTGACAGTTGTACCGTGGATAGTCTTAATAATAGAGTATTCCATGATGCAAGTCTGGGACCAATTATTTTCTTCTGAACGTCACATTCGGCCGAAAGGATTCTAGAACCGTGATACTATCACCCTTGTGACGCACAATATTGTATAGAGAAGGATATTGTTCATGAAGTGTAGCATTGCCAAGCCACTTATCCTCCCAGAATCTAATTTCTAATCTGTCACTAATAGTGAAAGATCCATAGCGGAAGAAGTATTTCTTCGTAGCCATTAGACCAGCCCAAAAGTATGAGTTCCTAGGCTTCTAATATACTTGGGACACTACTTTTGGGCCCACATATTTTCTCCTTAGAAGGGTTTGCCATAAAAAAATCTGTCAGCAGCTTAAACAACCATTTGCTAAGGGGAGCAGTATTTTAACATCAAGGTCATGAATACCCAGCCCTCACATAGTCAAAAAAAAATACCCAGCCCTCCTAGATCTTTGGGACAGCAAACCACAATCCATTTAGCCAGACGATATTTGTTTTTCTCACCATCTCCTTGCCAAAAGAATCTTGACCGGAAATAATCCAATCTTTGCAAGACTCCCTTAGGCCGTTGGAAGTAGTCCATTCGAAGAAGGAAATCATGTATAGTACCATATTACTTAAGACTGAATTTATGAGTACCAATCTTCCGCCCAGAGATAGTAGTTTGCCTTTTTTGTAGTCTCTTCTCGACGTGTTTCCATTCAACATTTGTGGCTCCGATAATGTATCGATATCCCCAAATAACTGATGGGAAACTGGCCTAAACCGCAGCCAAACAATTCAGTGTATAGGTGCGCGTCGTCTTGGGCCTCGCCAAAACAGAATAATTCACTTTTATGGAAGTTTATCTTAAGACCTGAGAGGTGATCGAATGCTAATAAAATTAATTTCAAGTTCCTCGCTTTCTCTAGGTCATGATCTATAAAGGGAATTGTATTGTCAGCATATTGAAGGATAGAAAATCCACCATCAATAAGATGATTAACTACCCCATCAATTTGACCATTTGCACGCTCAATCATGCCAACTAATATATCAGCCACTATATTAGATAGCATGGGCGATAATGTGTCACCTTGTCTCAATCCTTTCTTCATTTGGAAGTAGCGGCCAACGTCTCATTGACTTTAATGGCCACACACTACCTCCGGAAACGAGTTATGGATCAGAGTGTGCCACTCCTCAGAGAATCCTTTCATTCTGAGAGTCTGTTAAAGAAAAGACCACTTGATTTTATCATAATCTTTCTCAAAACAAATTTTGAGGACTACCCCATTCAACTTCTTCCGATGTAGTTCGTGAACCGTTTCATGAAGGATTACCACCCCATCTAGAATGTTTCTACCTTGCAGGAAAACAGTCTGGGAAGGGCGAACCACATGGTTGATAACCCACAAGTATATGGGATCGTTTGTAGCCTTTTCCAACAAGTAAGAGTGTCAAACCCAACGAGGAGCTAAAGGTAGAATTAATATTCTCTCAAGTTCTATGAACCACCGATACAACTCTCTGCACACTTAACGTTCGCTTTACCTAGAACAAGAATAAAACTACTTTGTAGGTGTAATAGGATAAGTTTGCAAGAATTAAACTAGAACTACGTAGCGGGATAATAAAACTAGGATTACTCTTCTAGATAATAAAATTTAGTTTGTTTGAGAGCTTTTTGTAACACAAAGAGAAAGACTGTCCATAGGCAACTGAATATAACATTATAGATACTTATCATATGCAATGAGGGAGAGGCATACACTAACATACATTCCATACTTGGATCATATGCACTTATAATTGGAACTCAGGCAAGTATCCGCAACTACTAAAGATCATTAAGGTAAAACTCAACCATAGCATTAAGTAACAAGTCCTCTTTACACCCATACACAACAACCCCCTTACTCACGTTTTTGTTTCCGTCACTCATGCAACCCACTATAAGAGAATCATTAACATATGGCAAAACCCTACATCGGTAATCCCACACGCTTGCGCGACACGTAGGGCACCATAGGACATCACCAATTTGATAGACAACTCACATCAATCACACCATGTTTGTTTTTTACTGGAATCACACCATGTTTGTTGCCACGAGGGGAGTCAGAAGTTGGTGATGACGACTCAGATTTGTATAGACCAATGTAAAGAGTGAATTACTTATTCCAAGAAATAATTACAAAACCCTACAGGTGGTGATGAAGACGGCGAATTTGTTGGTGTATATCGTCGTCACGATGGTTCCCCCGGCAGTGTTTCGGTACTACCGGGAGAGAGGGGGATAGAGGCCCCCTCCTTCTTCTTCTTGCTTGGCCTCCCCCTGGATGGATGATGGTATCCCCTCTGGTCCATGGCCGCCATGGTTCCCCGAGGGCAGGATCCCCTCCGAGATTGGATCTCTCTCTCTCTCTCTCTCTCTCTCTCTCCCTCTCTTTTTCTTTTGTTCCGCGTTCCTATTTTCTTGTCAAAAACCATTTCTTAAATTCCCAGAGATCCGTAACTCCGATTGGGCTGAAATTTTTCAAGAGATTTTTATCCAAATATTATATTTTTTTGCGGGGAAAGAAGGGCCCCAACCGACTTACAAGGGAGTGACAAGCTCACTGCAACTTGTGAGCTGCGTTGGGATTTCCTCGAAGAGGAGAGGATGTTGCAGTATAGTAGAGATAAGTATTTCGCTCACTTATGAACTAAGGTTATCAATTCAATAGGAGAACCACTCAAATCCTTGTGAACAACACCTGCACACACAAAAGCAAATACTTGCACCCAATACCCTCGCCGGTTACTTGCAAGGATTAAATGTTGTAGTGGTAGATAATAAGGTAAATTGCAAAACAAAATAAAAGAAATAAAATTGCATACATATATTTTTGTGTTTTACATATGATAAAATTAACTCGGAGGACATAGTTTTCACTAGAGGCTTCTCTCTCGAGCACATAGCATATGGTGGGTGAACAAATTTTTGTTGGACAATTGATATAAAAGCGCATAGTTTTGATGATATTCAACGCAATGATCATGTATATATGCATCACGTTAGAGACAAGTAGACCGACTCCTGCCTGCATCTACTACTATTACTCCATCCATTGACCGCTATTCAACATGCATCTAGGGTATTAAGTATAAAACAGAGTAACACCTTAAGCAAGATGACATGATATAGACAAAGTAAACCCAATCAATATGAATAAACTCCATCATTTTATCCTTAATGGCAACAATACAAATACGGGTCTTGTCCCCTACTTTGTCACTGGGATAGAGCACCGCAAGATTGAACTCATCACAAAGTACCTCTCCCACTGCAAGATAAACAAATCTAGTTGACCAAACCAAATGGATAAATAAACACAAAATTATAACATTCATGCATAATAAAGTGCACTAAAGACTCAATTAATATTCTGATTAATTTGATCATAAACCCACAATTCATCGGATCCCAACAAACACACCGCAAAAGAAGATTGCATCGAATAGAACTCCAAGAACATCGAGGAGAACATTGTATTGAAGATCAAAGAGAGAGAAGAAGGCATCTAGCTACTAGACATGGACACATAGGTCTGTGGTGAACTACTCACGCATCACCAAAAGAGCAGCAAGGATGATGTAGAAACCGTCCATCAACGATTTCCCCTCCGATAGAGTACCAGAAATGGCCTCGAGATTGGATCAAGGAAGGACAAAAGTTTGTGGCTGCGAAAAAAGTATTTCGGGTGGCTCTATAGTATAATGTGAATATTTGGGAATTTACAGAAGCGGAATTAGGTCGAGAGGTGCCACGAAGGGCCCACATGATCATGGGGCGCGCCTGCCCCCTGGATGAGCCCCTTGAGCTTGCCGCTCCCTCGTAGCTCTTTTGGTCTTCTCCCGAACCTTCGTGTGTCCCTTGTGGTCCATAAAAAATCACCGTAATGTTTCATCATGTTTGGACTCCATTTTTATATTGATTTTGGGAAAGCAAAATACAGCCACTGGCACTGGGCACTAGGTGAATAGGTTAGTCCCAAAAATGATATAAAATTGCACATAATTGCATATAAAACATCCATACGATGGAGACATATCACTCACCCGGCGCGCCCTACCCCTAGGGCGCGCCGTGTGAGCTCGTGACTCTCTCGAGCGTCGTCTCGTGTTGATTCCTTTACCCAAAAATCAAATATATTCCAAAATAAATCATCTTAAAATTTTATTTCATTTGGACTTTGTTTGATATGGATTTTCTGCGAAACAAAAAAATATGCAAAAAAAAAACAGGAACTGAGACTCGGCACTGGATCAAAATGTTAGTCCTAAAATAATATAAAATATTGCCAAAAGTATATGAAAGTTGTAGAATATTGGCATGAAACATTCAAAACTTATAGACACAGCAAAGACGTATTAATGGCTATCCACCTAGTATAGCCTAATCATCGCAACTACCGCGGACATTGATGCTGGAGGCCGCCATCTGACGCTGCCCACATACATTCCAACAACATTTTGAACCAACCGGACGAAGTTCATGCGAACCGGCGGATTTTGCGATAAACCGGAAGAGATTCACGCAAACATGACGGATTTCATATAAACTTGGCAAAATTCATTACATTCCGGACATACTTCAACTAAAATCGGAGCTTGTCTGACTCTCGAGGCATAATTTCGGATGTACTTCTATTCTAAACCTAAACTAAAAGATCGCCGGCGCTCGTTCCCCATGTCTAGCTGTGAGCACCATTAGCTGAAGCATCACCTTCTCCAGTTCTGCCTCGGTGCTCTCCAGCTCCGCCTCTGTAGTCTCTGCCTTCGGAGACCCTGGAAGTGAACCTGTCCACCTCCAGGTCACTGCCAAGCGGCTAATCGATCAATGGTATTCAACCCACCGAGCTTGGCTTCAATGGGAGGGGAGGGGCAGTGGCCTTCTAGGGACCCAATCGGCGGCGACCTACCATGCACTACTCTTCCTCGCTCCCGGCGGCGCCGCAGACGTGTCGGTTTCTTGGTCATGACGGCGGGGCATGGCCTCGGCGGAGCCGGCGATACCCTCCTTGTTGTCGGTATTTCCACACACCTCCTCCGCCGCCTCGTCGAACTCCTTGTTGTCGGCCTCCAGTTCAATCTGGCGAGGCAGATCTCATGGGTGGAGCGGTAGGACTCGACCAGCGTTGCTTGCTCCGCCACATCCACGTCCAACATGATCTCCCTACTGTCGTTGATCTTATCCTCCGCCTGCTTGTGCTCCTGGAGGAGCTGGAGGTTGTAGGAGGCGTTGGCCTGCGCCTCCCAAAACTGATCCTCCCACTCCTCCCGAGCCATGTCCATGTAATGGGCACGGGACACAACGATGGTCATGATGCAATGCACCAGCGAGGGAGGTGCCACCAAGGAGGGTGGCGCCGGCTCGTCCTCGGCCATGTCCTTCATTGGGACGTCGTCAGCCTCCGGCTGCCTGGCAATGGCGGCCATCTTCTTCTTCTGCTCCAGAAACAGTCCTTCTTAGATAGCTTTGGAGCGCGAGGAGGCCATGGTGGGAATGATTTGGAAGAGGAGAAAGGGACAGAAGGAGAATGGATGTGGCTATGGTCGGGACTGCAGTTTATATAGCGGGCGAATGGCAATGTTTGGCGCCAGAAGGACGGACGAGTGGCGCCGGAGTAGGTTCCACGACAACTGTGTGTCGTTAATGTGGGTGGCAGATTGCGGACATATGGTCGTGGTGTCGTTTGAATGCGAAACAGTCGCGTGCACCGGGAAGCGGCATGGCCGGCGCTCTCTCAGCAGGCGTGTCGCTTCAGTGCCAGCGCCTGTGAGAGGTCGCGTCCCCTCTGGCCGGGCATGAATGCGACACTGACGCTCTGGAACGGTGCTGACCATTTCGGGCGGGAAGCGCGCGGGCGAGGGAGTGGATTTGGGTGGGTTAGGGCAGTTAGACGTGGGCGTGGCAGCGGCCCGGACGCCCGCAAAGCACCTCCTAGCGTATCTCCGATTTGTGGGAGAAACTGCGTCTGGACCGCTCTGCGGACCTGTACATGCCCCCGTTGGATGGCACAACACATCCGGACCGCGTGGTCTAGAAGTATGTGCGCGGTTTGAGGGTCGGGAGATACCCTTAGTGTGATCTAACCAGGATCTATTTATTATGTCTGACAAAGCATTTAGAACAAGATACAACAAAATTCTTATACTAAAGACCATGTACGTGTCATCAACAAATTATATCGTCAATTATAGGCAGGCCACACTTTCCAACGTGGTAAGTGCTCAAGTATCATTGCAAATCCACTTATGGTTCAACTTAAGTGTTGATAAAAGGACCCCAATATCTCCCGAACATTTGGTCCTAAGTGTTGATAATAGGACTCCAATATCTCAACATGAGCTCCCTAGATAGAGCAAAACATTCACAAGCACATGGGGGACAGATCGAACGATTTCGTTTGATCTGGAAAGTGTCCTAGGTCAAACGATTTCCTGCAGGCCCATCAGGCACAGGAGCGGTCAACCCAGAATTATAAAAAAACAGCCACAGCACAATTGCCCACCGTTACGCTGAAAAAGGAACAAAAACCAAACAACAATGAGAAAAAAAATAGGATAATCTTGCAAAAACTAATGATTTGCCATGATATATAAAATGAATTTGCCAGGCCACACCGGATACCCCACCTCTACGTCTTTCGATCCAGGCAAACATATTGCAAAAACTATGCCATTTTTTAACACAAAACAGTAATATCCATGGATGGTTAGGCATACTAAACAAACAAAATTTTCCATGATCACGCTAGTTTGCCATGGGAACCAAACTTTCAGAAAAAATGCCATGGCAAAACAGACAATACTTAAAATGTCATTATGCGTTATATGTTTATGATAATGTAATGTTATAGCAAAGAATTAAAAAACCAACATGGCAAAAAAATGTTTTATATCTGTGGCAAAACTATTGGACCACGGCATTTATTTACTAAACACAACATATGCATGGTGAAAAACACATGTTTTTTTGTGTGTATGAAACAAGCAAAATTTGCTATGATGCAAGTAGTGTAACATGGCAACAAAATATCGAAAAACGCCATGGCAAACATGATAATTAAAATGGGAAGATCATTTTTTACGATCAGTTAATTTTTTTTCCGTGGTCAATAACTAAATTTGCCGTGATCCATATACTAAATTTGCGATGGTCAATTACTAAATTTATTGTGATCCATAAACTAAATTACACATGGTCAATTACTATATTTTCCGTGGTGTATGTAATAAGTTTATCATGGTCTTGTTAAAACTAGTTTTGCCATGGCAAAACTAGTTGTTCTTTCCCATGCTATGAAAAAAAATTCATGGTCCAAAAATAAATAAAGGAAAGTAATATTCTCGTGATAGAGAACAAAAGAAGATAGCATGGATTGTTTAGTGAAATTTTCCATGGTTCATAGAAAGCATAACATCCCATACTTGATGAAGGTAAATTGTTGTGTTTCATAAAGTAATTTACCATGGTGCATAAAAGCAAAAACTCCCCATGAGGCGATGAAAGTAAAATTTGCCATGGCAAGTGAAAAGTAAATTTGCCATGAGCGATAAAAGTAAATTTCCCATGTATATAAAGAAGTACAATTGCCATGTGTATGAAGGGAAAAGTTACATGGCAAATAAAAAACATAAATTTGACATGGCACATAAAAAGTAAATTTGCCATTGTAAGAGAAAAAACTTTGTCAATCTTAAAAAAGAGTAAATTTGTCATGATGAAAAAAATAAATTTGTGATGGTTTATCTAACAAAATTGCCATGGACAAAACAATAACTTTGCCATGGTTGAGCAAAAAAAATAAAGATGACCTGGTGCAAACAAATTGTTTTGCCATGGTTCACAACATAAATTTGCCATGGGTCAAACGATCAAAATGCCCAATTGTGTGAGTGTGCAGATTGTATAATTGGGTGAAATTTGCCTTCACAAAGTGCGACTATGTAACACTATCCTCAACCTGTGCACCTGCACAAGCTAGCGACCTTGAGTCAAAAACTTGGCATTTCATACTTTGAAAAAAAAAAAACATCACAACAGTATTGACAGTTTGTAATTATAAATGTACTTTCCAAAATCACTATCGCTTTTTCAGTCTTTGAATCAACGCACAAGCATAATCATTGGCAATGTACAAATCTCATATATGTCCAGAAGAAAGTGAGGGAATGATCCCTTATTCCTAGTAGTAATATGAAAAAATGCCCAAAAAAATAAGTTGGAAAATTATTGGAGGAACTGATACATTATTGAAAACAGAAAAATGCAAATTGAATAATATTTTGCTATAACTGTACATTTCTTTCTACTTTAAATTTATTCTTATTTAGCTTTACCAAGTTGAGATAATAATGATTCTATAATGTTGTGTTGCTATTAAAATGATAGTGCTACCACCCACCCACCCCAAATAGGTTAACCCGTTACTCTTTACCCATGGGCATGAAGTATTATGTACGTCTGTGAGTGTACATTCTTTAGTCGATATAAAAATTATTATTCATTGGTAAATGATCAGAAGTGTCGATTCCTTCATTAGAAGAATAATTAGATTGTTATTTTTTTAAATTATGTGTTATTTAGTCTGCTAGTTTTTTTTAGGGTCTATCCGAATACTCTTGCTTTTTCATAGTCCGAATTATCTCTAACTATTTTTGAAAAAAAATTGTTTATCTATCACGTATCACTTGTACGCATGCTTGCATCTTGTACTATGCCGATTCCTATTCACATATATGTACAGATTCCTCCGCTTGTAAATATGTGTGTCAAGCCAATTTGATTAATCCATTGAGACGTGTCCAACTAAAAAACTTACTGAGATGTGCAACTAAAAAAGCTATTCGGGCTTGTTTTTATAATGGGACCTATTGTAGACATGTTGGTATGGCTTTGTTTTCCCCTTGGTGGTTGGCGTGTTCACTTTGGAAACTGCACATGGACATCTTTTATACGTATCCAAATTTCATAAGACTGGTATATGTCGAACATATATATGTCTTTTCATCCTAGTCGTATATTTAACAATCCTACGGTTATTACTGATGTCTCTCTAGGATTAACGTGGAGCCTCGTATAGTAAAAATATATAGGATGCTATAGCAAGAAAACATACTAATTGGCATGTCAGTTTACAAATTGTGAATTTGCCAACTAAAGCTATCTACACGCCTTATGTAAACTAGTCCTCAACCCGTGCACCTGCACGGGCTAGCGACCTTGAGTCAAAAACATGGCATTTCATACTTTGAAAAAAAACATCACAATAGTATTGACAATTTGTAATTATAAATATACTTTCCAAAATCACTGTCACTGTTTCAGCGTTTGAATCAACGCACAACCATAATAATTGGCAATGTACAAATCTCATATTTGTCCAGAAGAAAGTGAAGAAATGATCCCTTATTCCTAGTAGTAATATGAAAAAATGACCAAAAAATAAGTTGGAAAATTATTTGATAAACTGATACATTATTGAAAACAGGAAAGTGCAAATTATACAATATTTTGATAAAATTGTACATTTTTTCTATTTTAAATTTACTCTTATTTAGCTTTATCAATTTGAGATAATAATGATTCTATAATGTTATGTTCTAATAAAAATGATAGTGCTACCACCCAGCCACCCCAAATAGGTTAACCCGTTACTCTTTACCCATGGGCATGAAGTATTATATATGTCTGTGAGTGTACATTCTTTAGTCGATATAGAAATTCTTATTCATTGGTAAATGATCAGAAGTGTCGATTCTTGATTAAAAGAATAATTATATTGTTAAGCTTTTAAGTTATGTGTTATTTAGTCTGCAAGTTTTTTTTTGAGGGTCTATCCGAATACTCTTGCTTTTTCATAGTCCGAAGTCTAACTATTTTTGAAAAAAAAATATCTGTCACGTATCACTTGTACGCATGCTTGCGTCTTGTACTATGACCGATTCCTATTCACATATATGTACAGAATCCTTCGCTTGTAAATATGTGTGTCTAGCCAATTTAATTAATCCACTTAGACGTGGCCAACTAAAAAAATTTACTGAGATGTGCAACTAAAAAAGCTATTCGGACTTGTTTTTATAATGGGGCCTATTGTAGACGTGTTGATATGGCTTTCTTTTTTCTTTGGTGGTTTTTTTTAACATCGGTACAGACACAAAATGCTTATATACACGCGCATACACTCACCCCTATGAACGCACACACGCACACCCTACCCCTATGAGCGC
Source organism: Aegilops tauschii subsp. strangulata (assembly GCF_002575655.3). Taxonomy (NCBI): domain Eukaryota; kingdom Viridiplantae; phylum Streptophyta; class Magnoliopsida; order Poales; family Poaceae; genus Aegilops; species Aegilops tauschii. Next base: position 630,998,774 of record NC_053036.3, on the reverse strand, counting down.
CTCTGAAAGACTGAGCCAGCATATCATCTTGAGATTTACGAAGTCACTGTAGGCGCCTCGTCGTCGACGGGAACGTCTCCTCCCACTGAATGCGCATCGCCGGAAATCCTAAAATAAATCCAGAAATAGATGCGAGCACTAGGATTTGAACCTTGGTGGGCTGGGAATACCACAGTCCCTCTAACCAATATATAGTTTTATCCTAGTCATATATTTAACAATCCTGTGGTTATTACTGATGTTTCTCTAGGATTAACGTGGTGCCTCGTATAGTAAAAATATATAGGATGCTACAGCAAGAAAACATACTAATTGGCATGTCAGTTTACAAATTGTGAATTTGCCAACTAAAAATGATAGTGCTACCACCCACCTACCCCAAATAGGTTAACACGTTACTCTTTACCCCTAGGCATGAAGTATTATATACGTCTGTGAGTGTACATTCTTTAGTCGATATAGAAATTCTTATTCATTGGTACATGATCAGAAGTGTCGATTCTTTATTAAAAGAATAATTGAAAGAATCGATATAGTTGACTAGAGGGGGGTGAATAGGCAACTAACAATTTTTAGCTTTTCTTTACCAAATTAAACTTTGCATCAAAATAGGTTGTCTAGATATGCAACTAGGTGGGCAACCTATATGATGCAACAACAACAAGCACACAAGCAAGCAAGGGATACAACACAATATAAGCTTGCACAAGTAAAGGTGAGAGATAACCAAGAGTGGAGTCGGTGGAGACAAGCATGTGTTACCGAAGTTCCTTCCCTTTGAGGGGAAGTACGTCTTCGTTGAAGCGGTGTGGAGGCACAATGCTCCCCAAGAAGCCACAAGGGCCACCGTATTCTCCTCACGCCCTCACACAATGCGAGATGTCGTGATTCCACTATAGGTGCCCTTGGAGGCGGCGACCGAACCTATACAAACAAGGTTGGGGCAATCTCCACAACTAAATTGGAGGCTCCCAACGACACCACGAAGCTTCACCATAATGGAATATGGCTCCGAGGTGACCTCAACTGTCTAGGGTGCTCAAACACCCAAGAGTAACAAGATCCGCAAGGGATTCGTGGCGGGAATCAAATTTCTCTTGGTGGAAGTGTAGATCGGGGCCTTCTCAACCAATCCCTAGAGAATCAACAAGTTTGATTGGCTAGGGAGAGAGATCGGGCGAAGATGGAGCTTGGAGCAACACTGGAGCTTAGGAATGGAAGAGGTGGTCAACTTGGAGAAGAAGAACCCCCCCCCCTCTTATATAGTGAGAGGAAAAATCCAACCGTTACCCACTTAGTCAGCCCGCGACACGCAGTACTACCGCACAGGCCTGCAGTACTACAAGGCCCTGTTGCGTTGAAGCAGCGAGCGGTAGAACCGCCGGAGCTGTACTACCGCGCGCCCTTGCGGTACTACCGCAAGGCAGGGTTTGTCTAGGCTGGGAAGGCACGGACTAACAAAATTACATCCGTGGCTACTTCCGCTGAGTTTCGATCTGTGCAAAAATCCGACACGGTACTACCGCAAGCAGGGAGCGGTACTACAGCGTAGGGCGCGGATGTAAAAAATTACATCGGCCCCTACTACCGCTCGTGTTATTATGTTGGGCCAGAGGCCACGGTACTACCGCGCCCGAGAAGCAGTACTACCGCACTGCGCGGTACTACCGCGTCCCTGACTGTTACTATCCGAATACTCTTGCTTTTTTATAGTCCGAATTATCTGTTAATTTTTTTAGATTGGTAATTTTTTTTAAATTATGTGTTATTTAGTCTGCAACTTTTTTTAGGGTCTATCCGAATACTCTTGCTTTATTATAGTCCGAATTATCTCTGACTATTTTTGAAAAAAAATTATTTATCTATCACGTATCACTTGTACGCATGCTTGCATCTTGTACTATGACCGATTCCTATTCACATATATGTACAGATTCCTCCGCTTGTAAATTTGTGCGTCGAGCCAATTTAATTAATCCATTGAGACGCGTCACACTAAAAAAAACTTACTAAGAAGCGAACTAAAAAAGGCTATTCAGACTTGTTTTTATAATGGGACCTATTGTAGATGTGTTGGTATGGCTTTGTTTTTCCCTTGGTGGTTGGCGTGTTCACTTTGAAAACTGCACATGGATATCTTTTACGTATCCTAATCTCATAGGACTGTTATATGTCAAACATATATATTCTTTTCATCCTAGTCTTATATTTAACATTCCTATGGTTATTACTGATGTTTCTCTATGGTTGGAGCCTCGTATAGTGCTTTCCAATTAGTAAATATAAGATATAAGATTTGTCATGCCAGTTTGTCAGAGGGGAGGTGAGGGGAGAGGAGCAAACCACTATCTACAAACCTAATGTGATTTGCCAACTAAACTAACTTGCAAAGTGCTCCAAAATCTGAGAAACCTCACACTGTACTGCAAAAAAAGTAAAGAAAAGGATTTGGTAAAAAGCAACGAGGGGATACATACACCCAAAATAAATGAGATTGAACATAAAGGAGTCAAAAGACATAAATGAGAGTAAATTTTAACCTTGATATGTACCATCTAAAATAGGATGCCATGTACTTAGGTTATGATCGATGAATTATGTTATGTTGTGCTTATTTTAAACCTTGTTAACAATTAGCCACAAAAGTAGGGCAAATAAAACTAAACTAAAAGAAAAACAGGAGCTAGTATAACATGATTATCATAATGCACCACAATACCAAATAGCCTTTTTCTTTTTGTTTGCCATTCATATTTTCCATTGACCTCATGTCCTCCTCTACTGTAACACATAGGATATTCGACACAATCGGAGGTGCTAGCTTTGCCTTCTTTGAGGATTGGCTTGTTTCTCTTGGACGGAACGTTGCCTCTTATTGGGGACAAAAGCATGATCTTGAAAGTACCCACTTGCATATGGGACAATGGATCAAGAGACAAATGCATATGGTATTAAGAGTATTCCTGATTGTGATATTTTTCCCAGTGGTTTTCTTCGCTCTTGCTGGGCCAGTTTTGTGTGTTGTGTTATCTGCGATTCGTCTAGTAATGCAAGATTATGGCATCACCGCCGGAGTTGCAAGTAAAGCAAATATGAAGCAGGGGTTGAACTTATATTACTCTGTATCTCTTACTCACGGTGCAGTTTGCTTGTGTCTGCTTTCTGAAATGTTTGCTGATGAAGGCTTCATAGAAATTATTAGCCAACAACATGGTTTTAGCCCCGAAGTACTTGGTGCATACTTGCTCAAAACCAAGCAGATGTGTTTAAACAACCCCACGTCCATGGTCAGCTGGAATTTGATCACATATGGTGTTGACTTGCTGGATTCCAATTTACCAGATGACTATGCGACTGGGGGAAGGGTACTAACTATGCTGATTGATCAAGATATACCAGTTCCGATAACATGTCTGCTGATTAGGTCACCGAGACAAAGAATTCAGAAGTTGATCGGAACCCTTGCCTGGAGAAACCCAGTTGATCGGGAGATGAGATGGCTTGCAGCGAGAATTGTGGAGCATCTCGCTGGTGACCTGAGTCTTGCACAATTTCCTGGAGCATTAGAATGCATATCCTCCCTCTTTGAAACTTCCTGTCACAAAATTGTTGATCAAGAAGCTCTCCATTTGCCTTTTGTAATTGGGCGTAGGAACCCGAGAAAAAGGATAAGTTTACTGCAAAAAACTGTTATCTATACCCTAAAGACTCTAGCGCAAGTTGCTTATTCCAACATGTTCCCTGGACCTGGATTCATTTACTTCTACTGGGATCAACTACTTAGAGACAGTGCTCCGATGAATGTTGGTACCCTAGAGCTAGACAGCAAGCAGAGGGAGAGTGGTGAGGATCTGGTCTTGCCAGGACTGAGAATTCTAGAGAACCTGGCCCAGGACAGACACAACTGCACAATGATATACAACACCAAGGATCTTCTTTGGAAAATAGTTGCACCTGTCCGCTCCAATAAATTTGTAGAAGATATAAAGAGCAGCACTGCGTGGACCAAGGTAGTAGATGGATCACTAAAAGTGGTGAGCCGGCTCATGAATTCTTCAGGAAGCACCTGTGTAGAGATGCGCAGACTAATTACATATGATACAAATGTAGTCAAAAACCTGAAGGCTGTTCTGGACATGGATATGAAGAGCAACATTGGTATCATACAGCTAAAGATGCGAGCTATAGAGGTTCTTACACAACTAGCCTTGCATCATCCAGCAAGTACTTCTCCTACGGTGATAAGAGAACATCTTGTTGTGCGAGCGCTACACTACTTCCTACAAGATTGGATGGGGAATTATTTGAAAGATGAGAAAATGAGGATTGAGCACCAAAGTACAAACCAAAAAAATACTTTACCAGTACCGTCAATGGGATCACTTATGGATAATCACGTTCTCACTGCCAGTGTAGTATCTCGACTAATCATGTTCGTAGGGGCCGCAGCAGCACGCGCAATGAGGGCAAGAGAAGCAGGTGAGACGAGGGCCGCAGAGGCACGTCTGAGTGTGATGAGGGCCGCACAAGAACGTCTGATGAAAGAAGCTCAGGAAAGTACAAGCCGGCTTAAAGAGAAGGCTGGTGAAGCATTGGCCATGCTGTCTAATGACTCAGAGGCTGTTAAGAGCTTCACGGTTGAAGTATGTACAGAAGACGATGTCCATGGTCTTACTGACTTGCTCGACTCCAGTATCAAGACCATCAAATGTGAAATAGGTGAAACAGAACCTGTGGAGATAGAGATCAACATTTGTTGCCGTATAAGTGCCACAGTCATCTTGAAGCATTTGAGGAACCGCGACATGAAACTAACCTTAGAGAAGGTATGCATGAACACATCAATTCCTTTTCTCTAATTAATTATAGAGCTCTTTTATGGTACCCTATACTGCTTGGCGTGAGGGGACCAGTATAATTAAATCCCACCGTTGAAACAGGATTTTTGATGGGCCAAGATGCCAGCCTATTTCGTAGTAATAGCTTGGAATCAGCATCGCCTGCTCGCTCCCATCGCCGCCATGCTCTCCTCACATACATACATTACATGGAACCAACACTTGGCGACCACACCTACGTCAACACCCTCCTCCGTCCTGCCTGGGCGCCATGGCCGGGACGACGAACTTCTGCACACGGCAAGCCTCCGCATTGACGGACAACGGCGCCAAGTGGTTTCCTCGCTGCCGTTGTGAACAAGACAAAACGAGCGCGGTGTGGGGTATGCTCAGCCAGCCATGGGAGGGGCGCAAGCCAATGCCTCATGGCTGTCGTGTCGGACCTATTGGAGAAGAAGAGCACGGTCTAGGCTGAGGCCCACGCCACGCAGTCGAGCGCCGGAGCCATGCACGGGGAAGGAACGAGACTCGGGCTTCCTGAGCGAAGGAAGGCGGGCTGGAGAAGAAAGAGGAGGCACGGCGGTGGCCACCAGAACTCTATACCAGAGTCCGTAGATGACAACAACTGGCGGGGTGGGGCGGTGCGAGGTGAATCGTAGAAGCTGACCTCAGAACATGTATACTGGTTGGTCGAGTACGACCGGTGCTACTAATACTGCTCGCCATGTTGTTGGCCTGATTGCAGCAGTACAGGTCGGTCATGGCCGTTTGATTTCGCGGATGGACGGTCCTTATTCACTACAGGGTACCCTAAAAAAGCTCTAATTATATTAAGAAGAGAAATATGGAACCCACAGCATGCCACAGGTTTCGGCAATTAGTGTTTTTTAGCTAAAATAACACTGTGCATATATCATTGCAGGTACTCGCGGAATTGCTTCCTATACAGGCGGAAGCAAGTAGCACATCGCAGTGGTGGAGGCGTCTGATCTCTTGTTCTTGCATTGCAGCATTCGGAAACGACATAGAAAATCGTTGCTTTACAGCATTCAGAAACAACACAGCAAACCCAAGTGATGGTGGGCACGACGAGCCTTCCACTTCACCGATTCACCACATCCAGCAGTGTGGGGAGAGGAGGCTGCAAGCAGAGCTCATATCACTTGTCGCGGTGAATCTTGAAAATAACAACTTTGATTTTGCAGCAATCTTAATATTACCACCACGTGCGTCGCCGGTTTCCCTGCTGGAAGAGTTTGTGGTGAAGCTCAAGAAGATGGTGGAGGACAACATGTACCCCACCCCTGCGTGCCTGGCGATACAGAAGCTCACCTGCAAGATGGTTACAGGATTCCTCCAGCATGATCGAAACGTTGAAGTGATCGGCAATCAAAATATTGTTGGCACATTACTGGAGGCTTCAAAGGAGATGGTCGGGCTTGAGAGCAGCATGCTTTTCACTGGCGTCCATCATGACTGCCACGGTGTTCCTCTGAAGCCTTTCTTATCTGTTCTCGCTAACCAGGCAAAAGATCTTTTGAAACTGAAGAAACGGGCTCAGACTCTGGCTCGGGCTCAGCTTCGGCGCACCAACAGTGCGCCTGCCGGTGCATCAACATCATGATTGTTGCGTTACGGAGTATCTTTTTATGTTAAAAATACTGAAACGGGTATCCAATTCAGGGTGTGCTCCATGCTTGCTGGTTTTCTTTGCTTCCTTTGTGGATTTGTGATAGACTTTGTAATAATGGGTACTGTGCACCTTTCGATGTAGATACCAGGCGTGTAATCCGTCCATTATTCTGTATTAGGTTTCAGTCCATCTTCTTTCTCATGGCAATTTACTAAGTCTATATGCATCAATACTGCGCCTGCCGGTGTACCAGTTCAGCTTGTAGCTGCCACCTGCCAACTTATGTCCCGCTGAATGGTTAAACAAATCTCACTCATGTCATGTTTGACTTCTATTCAGACTTCTTAAGTTTGTTACTCCCTCCGTTCCATTTTACTCGTCGCTGCTAAATCAGCGACGAGTAATATAGAACGGAGGGAGTACTATACAACGATGACATATTAGCTGATAAAACTCATGGTGTCAATGCTGAACGTCTTTTTTTATCTCGTTGTCCATGTAACCAACAGTGCGATTGCACCTGTATGGAGTCAATGTCTCACTGAGCAGAAGCTACACGCATCCATGCAGCATGTTCAGGTGTACCACTAGGAACAACTGAGCTCAATCAGGTTTAGAAGAGTAAAATGGGGTGTAGACGCGACCCTGAATAATGATCCCTAAACTTTATTTACAATGGGTTGATGGAAGCTTACCGGCCAGTCCACGCGCCGACATAGTCCGCACCGGGAAGTGACGGGCTCGAGATCCCCCGCCACCGCTTTGAGAAACGGGAAGTGAAGTGCTGGATCCATCCAGGTAGGGCAGCCCAGAAGACACAATCACACAAGTGCTGAATGGAGTACTGCTAGTGATCACTTCACCTCAAACAGATGATTAGCTAGCCACCGTCGGGAATGGTCCATGTCGATCGACTCGCAGCGCTAGGAGACTGCGACTCGGAGATGCGTGCATAAAACATGTGCGTGCACAAATCGACAGGGAGCACACATCGACTCCAACAAATACAGAAGGCCTTTCGACAGAGGACACAGGATCTGGGCATCAACACTGCGCCTGCTGTTACACCACCACCCGACCACCGTGAATGTTGCGTTACAGAGTATCTGTGTATCATCTTCAAAACACTGAAACCAGTATTGAATTCTTGGTGTGATGTATGCTTGCTGTTTTTTCCCTTTGTTCCTTCTGCGAACTTCCGGGCCTTTGTAAACTGTAATGATGGATTGTGTGCACCTTTCGGTGTAGAGACCGGGAGTGTAATCTTTTCGTTATCTACAAAACTGAAATCGTATGTGCGTTAAGACGTCAATCCATCTTCTGCGTCATGGCTAGATATAGGTCTCTATAATATGCAGCGATATCGTGCCTGCCTGTGTACAAGTTCAGCTTGGAGCCGAGTAATGTCCTGCTGAATGGTTATGAGCTCCTCGTCTCCACACTCTGTTCAGAACTGCTGAATTTGTTACTATCCAGTCTTGTCATGTTTCTTTTTTGCAACAATCAGTCTTGTCATGATAACTGCAGAACTCATCATTGGTATCTTTGCTGATCAACTCAACTCTCGAAAAAAAAATGTTGACATATCAAGAACTCATGCCGCCAATGTTGAATGTTCAATTTTATTACCGAAAAAGGGTTTTCCCCGCTTTGTATTCCAAAGCAAACAACACTGATATAAGGATCGCTGGGACGAACAGCACAACAAGCCCAAAAGAAAAAGAAAAAAAAGAAGCAACAAATGCCAACAACGGCAGCTCAACTAAGCGCGGATGACCCGCCACCGCTACGCCCATAAAAACAAACCACCACAACCCGAGGCTCCGAACCGCCGCATACCAAGCAGCACCTCCAAGAAGGAAAGCGACGCCGACGACGCTGCTGCCCGGACATGTCCTAGGGTTTCCCCCGGCACGTGGAGGGAGGTGGGGGATGGATATCACCGACACCCCCAGGAAGGAATGGTGGCACCCGCAGGTGTCGCCGCATCGGAGCCGAAGAACCGGCAAGGATTTCTCCCAGACTCCAATCCCCACCGCCCAACGGACCGGAGCCGACAAGCCAGACCGCCGCCCATCACCATGCGCCATCGCGGTTGCGCCGCCACCCATGCCGCCTCACTGCGAACACCAACACGAGGCCGAGAGGACCGGAGAGAAGCGCCCCGCGGAGGGAGAAGCAGCACCGAAGCCGAACGGGAGGGAACCACCTCCACCTCCGTCGTGCGGGAGGCCAGAACCTCCGGCACTGTCGCGGTAGCCGTCCGGACGCGGCAGCAGGGCATGCCAGGCCACCCCTGGCCCGGCCAGGCCCGCTAACCTCCGCCGCCACGCTGACCCTGCCACGCATCGCCCCTCCCCCGCCTCCCGGAAACCACGAGGCAGACCCACCCCGCCGCCGGCCCGCCTAGGCCCAGATGGGCCCAAAGGGCCCAGATCTGGGCCGAGCGGGCGCCGCCGCGTCGCCCAGCCGCCAACGGCGACGCCGCCGTCCAGAAGTCCGCCCCCGCTCGCGCGAGGAGCCCCCGCCGCCGCGCTGGACCGTCGCCGCCGAGAAACACCGCCCAGGGTCGCCCCGTCCAGCACCGGCGGTCACCCGAGAGGGGAAAGGCCAGGGGGCCGCCGCCACCAGCGTCGCCCGGGCCAGGCCCGCAGCGGGCGCCGGTGACGGCGGCAGGGAGGAAGGAGGAGGGAGAGGCGCGCGGAGGAGGAGGGTAGTCGCGACCGGCCGCCCGCGGGGGTTCACACACTCGTGTAGTTGTGTTCAATTTTATTTTGTCAGTCAGCTAAGTTCAGATATGCTGGTCAATTAAGTACGGGGTTTGGGAGAGAGGGCAACTCCAAAATCGAAATGCTAGAGCACAGACAGTAGGGCGAAACAATAGAAAGCCGAGAGGGGCCCTAGTCAAATTTCACAAATCCTTTTGAAATTTCACAGAAACAATAGACAGTAGGGCGAAACAATAGAAAGCAGCGGCGGCGAGGAGTGGACGAGGGTGGCTCCGCGGGCGCGTGGCTCTGGTGGCGGCGATGGCGTGCGGCTCCGGTGGCGGCGATGGCAGCGACGGAGGAAGGGCGACGAGGGAGCGCAGGGGCGGCGAGGGAGAGGTTGGGGATCTGGCGAGAAGATTGGGGAATTGGGGGGAGGAGGGACGCCCGCAAAGCGATAAGTCAAACATAGTAGTAGCGGTTTTACAAAACACGCGCTATAGCTACTTATCTATAGCGTTTTTCGCAGAAACGCGCTACGGCTATAGATAAGTTAGCTATAGCGTGTTTTGGGGGAACGCGCTCTAGCTAAAGTAGCTACAGCGCGTTTGTAGAAACGTGCTGCTGCTATTGCTTTCATTTTTCCTTTTTCTTTAATTTTCCTTTTAATTTTTCCTTTCCTTTTTTTCCTTTCTTTTCCTTTCGTTAGTTGCAGCACTGCCGCCCTAAAACGCGTTGCTACTATTTTGTTAGCAGTAGCGCGTTCCTTAAAAGCGAGCTGCTACTATACCAAGCCTGGCAGCAACCGTTCTGGTCGTCGTAGTAGCAGCACATTTTGTGGTGAACGCGCTACTGCTATCTTTATGGTAGTAGCGCGCTGCACTGACATGCGCTACAGCTATATAGCGCTACTGATAAGTGTCTGTGTATAAGCTTTTTCCTAGTAGTGCTTCCCAGTCTGCCTACTTTCCAATCTCACAGCCTAGCTCGACGAACTCAAGGAAAAGGGGACACAGCAGTTTACTCAGGTTCGGGCCACCTTGCGGTGTAAAATCCTATTCCTGTTTTTGTGGTGGATTTGGCCTCGAGGGGCTGAGGATGAACTAGTACAATGGAGAACCACCTCCGGAGGTGTGTTCTTGTGCTCAAGTGAGCTGATGAGCTGGTGAGTGGGGAATGGATCCGATCCTCTCCTATGGTGGTGGTTAGGTCCTATTTATAGTGGCTTTGGTCCTCGTCCTAGATGAAGGCGGGAAGGAATCCCACAACGGCCAAATTCTAAGGGAGACAACTAGTACATCTTATTCTGATGAAAGTAGTCTTCGCCTGCAAAATCCTTTGGTCGTGACGCCGCCGTGGGCTCGGTGATGACCTCCGTCCGCCGTCCTGGCAGTCTTGGTCTTGTTGCACGGGAAAGGAAACCTTTAGCTGATTCCTTGGGACTCCGCGCCTGCTTAGCACCAAAGAGGAAACTGATACACTGCGCCCGCTGGCGCCTGCCTGGCCTTGGTCGTCATGACTCACGTCACCCGAACCTCGCGAGGTGAGGCGTGCATGGAAATCTCCGCTTCTCGGGAGCCAGCCTGAGGAGGCTGCTCCTTTGGGAGGTCTTGGTGTCATCCGCCTCGCGAGGATCTTGAGTTGTCGATGTCGAAGCTGGGCCGTACCAGACCGTTGATGGAGCCACGCCGTGGGTCACAGGCAGGCAAGTCTGGATACCCCCGTTCGCAGAACGTCGATTGTCATAGTGCAGGATTGCGCCTGTCGATGTGTGCACAGATTGCAATATTGGACAAAATATACTGTCGATTTTCCCCTGTAAATAGAGCAAATGGTGATGGAGAAAGCATCTACATAGTAGTAGCTATAATCGAACTTTTAAAAGCAAAGTTTTCTTTCAGTAACAAAGTGCAAAAAATGGCAGGGTTATTTGTATGCACGCAATTAATCGCGGCCTCCTAGAACTGCTGCCAGTAGATCGACATGGACCAGTCGCGACGGGGAGCTTGAGCTAGCTCTAGCTGATAATCTGTTTGATGAAGATTACAAAATTAGTCAGTAATCCAAAATTAGTCAGTACTCCATTACACAAGACAGTACTCCATTAATCAGGCCACGTAGAAACACACTTGACGAGGAACTCCGAGGAACTCCCGACCCGTAGAAACACACTTGACGAGGAACTCCGGACACCGTGCGGGCGCCGCCGGGCCGCACCGGGCGGGCACCTCTCGACCTCACCTCGACTCCCCGTGCATCCCCCTCCCTTCGCCACCGCCGGCAACGCCGCTGGGCGAAGGCCCTGTGGCGCTGCGGCGGCGGACCTCCTCTGGCGTCCTAAGATCCGAGGCGGCGGCGGCCTGATTTGGATCTCACTCCCGACGAGGATGGCGAGCATCGGCGGCCGGGGCGCGGCGGGGGGCTTGGCTGCAGCCGGCGGGAGTAGAGCGAGATGGCGGCAGCGGCGCGTCCCGGGCTCGATCTAGGACCTTCGGGTCTAGGCGGGCGGCTGCCGTTACGTCCTCAAACTGCTGCATCTGATCGGATTCGGCGACGGCTCGCTGAAGCACTCCGGGTCTGCATCGCATCACGAGGATTATTGCGGTGGTGGTCATCTCCTACGTCGGAGGTGCTCAACCTGAGGCTAGATGATCGGATCTCGAGATCTGCAATCTAGTCCCAGCTGCGAGTCGGGGAGACATAGTTGCCGGTGAAAACCAAGCCGACGGCGGACGATGACGGTGTTCTGCGTCGTTACCTTGATGAAGGCATCATTCTGTAACTATTGTCGACCCACTCATGCTGCTCCGGGGGAAACCCTATGATCTGGTTTTCCAGATTGTACGATGGCGGCACTGAGGTGTCATTTCTCTCTTGGGAGCATCATTTGTGGAGCGGCGCTGGAAGTCAAAGGTACGAGGTGGAGCGGCTTCGTCTTGCACGGAGCTTCGATGGAGATGTCAAGTCATGCCTGACCGACAGGTGCTACGCTTTGTCATGCCTAGTCGGCAGGTGCTACGCACGACAGATCTTCCAGAGACTTCAAGTTGTGTCGGCTGGTGGTACTTGGCGGCATGGTGCTGAGGTGTACCAGCGGCGACCACTACGTTCTAAGAAGTTCGCGCGCAGGGAGGTGGTGACGTTGGGCGCCGTGGTGGTGTCAACGGCAGTTAGACCTGGCAAGGATGATGTGTCAGTATAGCTCTGAAGATGGAGTGGTGGCAGTTGGCGGCGGCGGCCTCTAAGAGCGCGCTGGACCGGTGTGTGCCTTATACCCGGCAAGTGGCTTGGTTGGGGCCTCAGGTCTTAGATGTTAGGCTTGACTGCGAGGTCTATGGTATTAGACCCGGACTATCAGCATCCCTTCATCAAATGGATAAGAGTAGCGACATATGTTGCCTAGTCGCGGCTTCAGACTTACTGTTGTATTTCTTTGTAAGGTCTTTTGTGAATAACTAGCACATATGCCCGTGCGTTGCAACGGAAAATAAAATAATATGCATTTAAAGTCAGTGAGAATTATATGTGCATGCAAAACCCTGTGCGCGCACGAAAAAGGAACATTTAGCTTCTCAGTTTCATCGTGTGTGAAGGAATCAATCCGCTATTTTTTGTATTCATTGATCAAGGGCATTTAAGAGTTTTGTTACTTCATCGTACGTACGAGCTTGATGCGGGATGTTGTGGCGGTGCCGGTGGCGGTGGATCTTGGGATCCAGTTTCCGAGCTCGTGCAGGGCACGCATGGCGGCCGGAGCTTTCTTCGGCGTCGACCATGATTGATGCGGGATTGCGGCGGCGGTTGCCATTGTATGGGCGACGACAGCGGCTGACGCGGTGGTGGGTGCTCCATGTAGCACCAGGAATCGGGGCGGCGGCCCCTCTTTATCAACGGCGGCGGACACCGGGGTCGTGTGGGCGACTCGGAGTCTGGATCTCGAGGTGGCGATAGCCTTCTAAGGCTGGTGGCGGTATGGGACGTCCCTTCCATCAACAGATCGGGTTCGATGCGGCTCGGCAGGTGACACATGTGACTCTTTCGGATTTGTTAGGCATTACCTGTCGTCGGCAGGTGAAGCTACCGAAGGATGTTACGCACAACGTCTTATGTGGAGATGTCAAATCATGCCTGCTATTGGGAGGTGACGCACGATGGCTCTGGTGGAAGGCTCATGCTTAGCCTGTTGATGTTGGATCGAAGGTGGTGCGGCAGTCGTGGGAGGCAGGCGGCATGGGACGTCTTTATCTTCCATTGTCTTCTCCAGAGGTATCCGAATATCGAGGCGTTGGTAGACGGATAAGGGCGGATGGTACAGGAGGCTTCAACGACGATTTTATGCACTTCGGTGGAAACACAAGATCTCAGATCGGGCTATGTCATTTCGCGCCTGCGTCATATCCTTGTTGAAGGTGGTGGATCGAAACTTGGCTTTGTGGATGAGAATCCAGAGATCAACCTTGTGGTGGACTCGCCATCATTGGTGCACGTCTGACGTTTTCTTCTTGAAGGTGTAGCCTAGGAGTTGTGTATTTTTGGTCTCTGTTGTGTCTTGTAACATATGGTTAGTGGCTATTTGGGGAAGTTGCTGTCACGAGGTATTTGGCCTCAAGGTTTGTTTCCCGTTTTATTTCCGAGTCGAGTTTCTTTGGCTGCTGGATTTTGGATTTTCAATAATATATGACTGCATGCATCGTCCTGTGCAGAGCCCGGGGGTTATCCTTCTTTTAAAAAAAATTGTACGTCAGAGAAGGCCCATGAGTTATTCAACCTACTTTTCCTCTCAAATCCTTTTCATGGAGGGGTTTTTAAGGTAAGAAATTTCTAAATATATTAAGAAACATGAAAAAAAAATCTTGAAAAGTTTTTTGAAAATTACGTACACTTTCGGAAAATCTCAAACGAAATATGAAAGGGAACTTCTTTTAAAATTAAGAAAAAAATTCTGAAAACACCAACTTTTTTTTATAAAAACATTAAAATTATTTAAATTTCTGAACATTTTTTTGAAAACAGGAATATGTGTTTTAAATTCATAAGATTTTTAGAAAATGTATATCTTTTTTACACGAACATTATTTGAATTTAGAGAAATTTTTGAAATTTCATTTTCTTTTTAGAAATCTCCAACAATTTTGAATAACAAAAATTGTTTTTGTAAAATTGGAAACTTTTTGCATGTTCCAAATATTTTTCAATATAACCACAAAACTTTTGGAATTCTGAACATTTTCCATTTTTTATTTTGAACACTTTTTGAGAATTTTTTAATTTACTAAATAAATTCTCAAAAAAATAAATTTCAAAAGGAAAAATAAGATAGGGAAAGAAGAATAAAAATGAAAGGGAAACACAGAAACAAAGAAAAATGGGCCAGCCTTTTATTTGTTGGCCTGGGAGAAACTTGAACTAAAAAACATGATCATTATTTGAATTTTTGAACATTTTTTAAAACAGGAACATGTACTGAAAATTCATAAGATTTTCAGGAAATGTGTATCTTTGATACCTGAACATTATTTTTAATTGGGAAAAGCCTAATTAAAAATAATATATTTTTGAATTTGGATCATTTTTTCGAAATACCATTTTACTTTTAGAAACCTGGAACAATTTTGAAAAAAAATGTTTTTTAAAAAATGGGAAACTTTTTGCAAGTTTCAAATAATTTTTCAAAATAGAAACAAAATTTTGGAATTCTAAACGTTTTATAGTATTTTTTATTTAAGAAATACATTCTAAAAAAACTTGGATTGAAAAAAAGAGATAGGTAGAGGTGAATAAAAATATATGTAAAACACATGAATTAAGAAACAGCCAGCCAATAATTGGTTGTCCTGTGCGAAACTCAAACTATGTCCCGCCCAGTGCGTAAAATAGAATTTGTTAGCTACGTGGGCAGAATAAATAAGTGGGCTGGCTTCGCTGGGTCACAGCGCGCGGCCCACGCACAAAAATTCTTTTTCTAGTAGACAAACGCATAACAATTTAGTACCACCTCGAATAGAAAACAAAATATTTTTGGCGGTGAATGGATGAAAAAATTAGCGAACACACCTTGCTTTATTAAGTGTTGTGCTATTCTGTGGCACACAAGGTGTTCGTACTTTTGCCTCATGGCTGCAAAAGGAAGTCCACCAGATGAAGGGTCTTGAGGAGGAGGCGGGGGCTGATGTTGTGGAGGCGTGTGGTGCAGTCGGGTCGGGGTCTGCTGCTGGTTCCTCGGCCGGCCTGCTCGGCGACCACGCCCTATCCACCATGGTCCAGCAGCCGGGGAAGGAGCTGTTGGGAATCGTAGCATAATTTAAAATTTTCATACGCTCACCAAGATGCATCTATGGAGTCTACTAGCAACAAGGGGAAAGGAGTGCATCTACATACCCTTGCAGATCGCGAGCGGAAGCGTTCCAATGAACGTGGATGACGGAGTCGTACTCGCCGTGATCCAAATCACCAATGACCGAGTGCCGAACGGACGGCACCTCCGCGTTCAACACACGTACGGTGCAGCAACGTCTCCTCCTTCTTGATCCAGCAAGGGGGAAGGAGAGGTTGATGGAGATCCAACAGCACGACGGCGTGGTGGTGGATGTAGCGGGTCTCCGGCAGGGCTTCGCCGAGCTTCTGCGAGAGAGAGAGAGGTGTTGCAGGGGGGAGGGAGGCGCCCAAGGCTGTGTGTTGCTGCCCTCCCTCCCCCCCCTTTATATAGGCCCCCTGGGAGGGGGGGCGCCGGCCAGATCCCATCTAGGGTGGGGGGCGGCGGCCAAAGGGGGGAAGGGGGTGCCTTGCCCCCCAAGGCAAGTGGGAAGTCCCCCCACCCTAGGGTTCCCAACCCTAGGCGCATGGGGGGAGGCCCATGGGGGGGCGCCCAGCCCACTAGGGGCTGGTTCCCTTCCCACTTCAGCCCATGGGGCCCTCCGGGATAGGTGGCCCCACCCGATGGACCCCCGGGACCCTTCCGGTGGTCCCGGTACAATACCGGTAACCCCCGAAACTTTCCCGGTGGCCGAAACTTGACTTCCTATATATAATTCTTCACCTCCGGACCATTCCAGAACCTCTCGTGATGTCCGGGATCTCATCCGGGACTCCGAACAACTTTCGGGTTTCCGCATACACATATCTCTACAACCCTAGCGTCACCGAACCTTAAGTGTGTAGACCCTACGGGTTCGGGAGACATGCAGACATGACCGAGACGCCTCTCCGGTCAATAACCAACAGCGGGATCTGGATACCCATGTTGGCTCCCACATGTTCCACGATGATCTCATCGGATGAACCACGGTGTCGAGGATTCAATCAATCCCGTATACAATTCCCTTTGTCAATCGGTATGTTACTTGCCCGAGATTCGATCGTCGGTATCCCAATACCTTGTTCAATCTCGTTACCGGCAAGTCTCTTTACTCGTACCGCAATGCATGATCCCGTGACTAACGCCTTAGTCACATAGAGCTCATTATGATGATGCATTACCGAGTGGGCCCAGAGATACCTCTCCGTCACACGGAGTGACAAATCCCAGTCTCGATCCGTGCCAACCCAACAGACACTTTCGGAGATACCCGTAGTGCACCTTTATAGTCACCCAGTTACGTTGTGACGTTTGGCACACCCAAAGCACTCCTACGGTATCCGGGAGTTGCACGATCTCATGGTCTAAGGAAAAGATACTTGACATTGGAAAAGCTCTAGCAAACGAAACTACACGATCTTTTATGCTATGCTTAGGATTGGGTCCTGTCCATCACATCATTCTCCTAATGATGTGATCCCGTTATCAATGACATCCAATGTCCATAGTCAGGAAACCATGACTATCTGTTGATCAACGAGCTAGTCAACTAGAGGCTTACTAGGGACACGTTGTCGTCTATGTATTCACACATGTATTACGATTTCCGGACAATACAATTATAGCATGAATAATAGACAATTACCATGAACAAAGAAATATAATAATAACCATTTATTATTGCCTCTAGGGAATATTTCCAACAGTCTCCCACTTGCACTAGAGTCAATAATCTAGTTACATTGTGATGAATCGAACACCCATTGCGTCCTGGTGTTGATCATGTTTTGCTCTAGGGAGAGGTTTAGTCAACGGATTTGCTACATTCAGGTCCGTATGTACTTTACAAATATGTATGTCTCCATTTTGAACACTTTCACGAATGGAGTTGAAGCGACGCTTGATATGCCTGGTCTTCCTGTGAAACCTGGGCTCCTTCGCAAGGGCAATGGCTCCAGTGTTGTCACAGAAGAGAGTCATCGGGCCCGACGCATTGGGAATCACCCCTAGGTCGGTAATGAACTCCTTTATCCAGACTGCTTCCTGTGCTGCCTCCGAGGCTGCCATGTACTCCGCTTCACATGTAGATCCCGCCACGACGCTTTGCTTGCAACTGCACCAGCTTACTGCTCCTCCATTCAAAATATACACGTATCCGGTTTGAGACTTTGAGTCATCCAGATCTGTGTCGAAGCTAGCGTCGACGTAACCCTTTACGACGAGCTCTTCGTCACCTCCATAAACGAGAAACATATCCTTAGTCCTCTTCAGGTACTTCAGGATATTCTTGACCGCTGTCCAGTGTTCCATGCCGGGATTACTTTGGTACCTTCCTACCAAACTTACGGCAAGGTTTACATCAGGTCTGGTACACAGCATGGCATACATAATAGACCCTATGGCCGAGGCATAGGGGATGACACTCATCTTTTCTATATCTTCTGCCGTGGTCGGGCATTGAGCCGTGCTCAATTGCACACCTTGCAATACAGGCAAGAACCCTTTCTTGGACTGATCCATACTGAACTTCTTCAATATCTTGTCAAGGTATGTACTCTGTGAAAGACCAATGAGGCGTCTTGATCTATCTCTATAGATCTTGATGCCTAATATATAAGCAGCTTCTCCAAGGTCCTTCATTGAAAAACACTTATTCAAATAGGCCTTTATACTTTCCAAGAATTCTATATCATTTCCCATCAATAGTATGTCATCCACATATAATATGAGAAATGCTACAGAGCTCCCACTCACTTTCTTGTAAACACAGGCTTCTCCATAAGTCTGTGTAAACCCAAACGCTTTGATCATCTCATCAAAGCGAATGTTCCAACTCCGAGATGCTTGCACCAGCCCATAGATTGAGCGCTGGAGCTTGCATACTTTGTTAGCATTCTTAGGATCGACAAAACCTTCCGGCTGCATCATATACAACTCTTCCTTAAGGAAGCCGTTAAGGAATGCCGTTTTGACGTCCATCTGCCATATCTCATAATCATAGTATGCGGCAATTGCTAACATGATTCGGATGGACTTCAGCTTCGCTACGGGTGAGAAAGTCTCATCGTAGTCAACCCCTTGAACTTGTCGATAACCCTTAGCGACAAGTCGAGCTTTGTAGATGGTCACATTACCATCTGCGTCCGTCTTCTTCTTAAAGATCCATTTGTTTTCTATGGCTCGCCGCTCATCGGGCAAGTCAGTCAAAGTCCATACTTTGTTTTCATACATGGATTCTATGTCGGATTTCATGGCTTCTAGCCATTTGTCGGAATCCGTGCCCGCCATCGCTTCTTCATAGTTCGAAGGTTCACCGTTGTCTGACAACATGATTTCCAGGACAGGGTTGCCGTACCACTCTGGTGCGGAACGTGTCCTTGTGGACCTACGAAGTTCAGTAACTTGATCCGAAGCTTCATGATCATCATCATTAACTTCCTCCCCACTCGGTGTAGGCACGACAGGAACATTTTCCCGCGCTGCGCTACTTTCCGGTTCAGAAGGGGTGACTATCACCTCATCAAGTTCCACTTTCCTCCCACTCAATTCTTTCGAGAGAAACTCCTTCTCCAGAAAGGACCCGTTCTTGGCAACGAAGATCTTGCCTTCGGATCTGAGGTAGAAGGTATACCCAATAGTTTCCTTAGGGTATCCTATGAAGACGCATTTTTCCGACTTGGGTTCGAGCTTTTCAGGTTGAAGTTTCTTGACATAAGCATCGCATCCCCAAACTTTTAGAAACGACAGCTTAGGTTTCTTCCCAAAGCATAATTCATACGGTGTCGTCTCAACGGATTTCGACGGAGCCCTATTTAAAGTGAATGCGGCAGTCTCTGAGAGCGGTAAATCGGTAAGAGACATCATAGATCGCACCATATCCAATAGAGTGCGATTACGACGTTCGGACACACCATTTCTCAGAGGTGTTCCAGGCGGCGTGAGTTGTGAAACTATTCCACATTTCCTTAAGTGTGTACCAAATTCGTGACTTAAATATTCTCCACCATGATCTGATCGTAAGAATTTTATTTTCCTGTCACGTTGATTCTCAACTTCACTCTGAAATTCCTTGAACTTTTCAAAGGTTTCAGACTTGTGTTTCATTAGGTAGACATACCCATATCTACTTAAATCATCAGTGAAAGTGAGAACATAACGATATCCTCCGCGAGCCTCAACACTCATTGGACCGCACACATCGGTATGTATGATTTCCAATAAGTTGGTCGCTCGCTCCATTGTTCCGGAGAACGGAGTCTTGGTCATCTTACCCATGAGGCATGGTTCGCACGTGTCAAATGATTCGTAATCAAGAGACTCCAAAAGTCCATCTGCATGGAGCTTCTTCATGCGCTTGACACCAATGTGACCAAGGCGGCAGTGCCACAAGTATGTGGGACTATCGTTATCAACTTTACATCTTTTGGTATTCAGACTATGAACATGTGTAATATCACGTTCGAGATTCATCAAAAATAAACCATTGACCAGCGGGGCATGACCATAAAACATATCTCTCAAATAAATAGAACAACCATTATTCTCGGATTTAAATGAGTAGCCATCTCGAATTAAACGAGATCCAGATACAATGTTCATGCTCAAAGCTGGCACTAAATAACAATTATTGAGGTTTAAAACTAATCCCGTGGGTAGATGCAGAGGTAGCGTGCCGACGGCGATCACATCGACCATGGAACCATTCCCGACGCGCATCGTCACCTCGTCCTTCTACAGTCTCCGTTTATTCCGTAGTTCCTGTTTTGAGTTACAAATATGAGCAACCGCACCGGTATCAAATACCCAGGAGCTACTACGAGTACTGGTAAGGTACACATCAATAACTTGTATATCACATATACCTTTGGTGTTGCCGGCCTTCTTCTTGTCCGCTAAGTATTTGGGGCAGTTCCGCTTCCAGTGACCACTTCCCTTGCAATAAAAGCACTCAGTCTCGGGCTTGGGTCCATTCTTTGACTTCTTCCCAGTAACTGGTTTACCGGGCGCGGCAACTCCCTTGCCGTCCTTCTTGAAGTTCTTCTTACCCTTTGCCCTTCTTGAACTTAGTGGTTTTATTCACCATCAACACTTGATGTTCTTTTCTGATCTCCCCTTCCGCTGATTTCAGCATTGAATATACCTCAGGAATGGTCTTTTCCATCCCCTGCATATTGTAGTTCATCACAAAGCTCTTGTAGCTTGGTGGAAGCGACTGGAGGATTCTGTCAATGACCGCGTCATCCGGGAGATTAACTCCCAGCTGAGACAAGCGGTTATGCAACCCAGACATTCTGAGTATGTGCTCACTAACAGAACTGTTCTCCTCCATTTTACAGCTGAAGAACTTGTCGGAGACATCATATCTCTCGACCCGGGCATGAGCTTGGAAAACCAATTTCAGCTCCTCGAACATCTCGTATGCTCCATGTTTCTCAAAACGCTTTTGGAGACCCGGTTCTAGGCTGTAAAGCATGCCGCACTGAACGAGGGAGTAATCATCAGCACACTGCTGCCAAGCGTTCATAACGTCTTGGTTCTCAGGGATTGGTGCATCACCTAGCGGTGCTTCTAAGACATAATCTTTCTTGGCTACTATGAGGATGATCCTCAGGTTCCGGACCCAGTCCGTATAGTTGCTGCCATCATCTTTCAGCTTGGTTTTCTCTAGGAACGCATTGAAATTGAGGACAACGTTGGCCATTTGATCTACAATACATAGTGTAAAGATTTTAGACTAAGTTCATGATAATTAAGTTCATCTAATCAAATTATTTAATGAACTCCCACTCAGATAGACATCCCTCTAGTCATCTAAGTGAAACATGATCCGAGTTTAACTAGGCCGTGTCCGATCATCACGTGAGACGGACTAGTCAAGATCGGTGAACATCTCCATGTTGATCGTATCTTCTATACGACTCATGCTCGACCTTTCGGTTCTCCGTGTTCCGAGGCCATGTCTGTACATGCTAGGCTCGTCAAGTCAACCTAAGTGTATTGCGTGTGTTCCGAGGCCATGTCTGTACATGCTAGGCTCGTCAACACCCGTTGTATTCGAACGTTAAAATCTATCACACCCGATCATCACGTGGTGCTTCGAAACAACGAACCTTCGCAACGGTGCACAGTTAGGGTGAACACTTTCTTGAAATTATCATAAGGGATCATCTTACTTACTACCGGCGTTCTAAGCAAATAAGATGCAAAAACATGATAAACATCACATGCAATCAAATAGTGACATGATATGGCCAATATCATCATTCTCCTTTGATCTCCATCTTCGGGGCACCATGATCATCTTCGTCACCGGCATGACACCATGATCTCCATCATCATGATCTCCATCATTGTGTCTTCATGAAGTCGTCACGCCAACGATTACTTCTACTTCTATGGCTAACGCGTTTAGCAACAAAGTAAAGTAATTTACATGGCGTTATTCAATGACACGCAGGTCATGCAAAATAATAAAGACAACTCCTATGGCTCCTGCCGGTTGTCATACTCATCGACATGCAAGTCGTGATTCCTATTACAAGAATATGATCAATCTCATACATCACATATATCATTCATCACATCTTCTGGCCATATCACATCACATAGCACTTGCTGCAAAAACAAGTTAGACGTCCTCTAATTGTTGTTGCAAGTTTTTACGTGGTTTGTAGGTTTCTAGCAAGAACGTTTTCTTACCTACGTATGACCACAACGTGATTTGCCAATTTCTATTTACCCTTCATAAGGACCCTTTTCATCGAATCCGTTCCGACTAAAGTAGGAGAGACAGACACCCGCTAGCCACATTATGCAACTAGTGCATGTCAATCGGTGGAACCTGTCTCACGTAAGCGTACGTGTAAGGTCGGTCCGGGCCGCTTCATCCTACAATGCTGCCGAAACAAGAAAAGACTAGTAGCGGCAAGAAGAATTGGCAAACTCAACGCCCACAACTGCTTTGTGTTCTACTCGTGCATAGTAACTACGCCATAGGCCTGGCTCATGATGCCACTGTTGGGAATCGTAGCATAATTTAAAATTTTCCTACGCTCACCAAGATGCATCTATGGAGTCTACTAGCAACGAGGGGAAAGGAGTGCATCTACATACCCTTGCAGATCGCGAGCGGAAGCGTTCCAATGAACGTGGATGACGGAGTCGTACTCGTCGTGATCCAAATCACCGATGACCGAGTGCCGAACGGACGGCACCTCCGCGTTCAACACACGTACGGTGCAGCAACGTCTCCTCCTTCTTGATCCAGCAAGGGGGAAGGAGAGGTTGATGGAGATCCAACAGCACGACGGCGTGGTGGTGGATGTAGCGGGTCTCCGGCAGGGCTTCGCCGAGCTTCTGCGAGAGAGAGAGAGAGGTGTTGCAGGGGGGGAGGGAGGCGCCCAAGGCTGTGTGTTGCTGCCCTCCCTCCCCCCTTTATATAGGCCCCCTGGGAGGGGGGGCGCCGGCCAGATCCCATCTAGGGTGGGGGGGCGGCGGCCAAAGGGGGGAAGGGGGTGCCTTGCCCCCCAAGGCAAGTGGGAAGTCCCCCCACCCTAGGGTTCCCAACCCTAGGCGCATGGGGGGAGGCCCATGGGGGGGCGCCCAGCCCACTAGGGGCTGGTTCCCTTCCCACTTCAGCCCATGGGGCCCTCCGGGATAGGTGGCCCCACCCGATGGACCCCCGGGACCCTTCCGGTGGTCCCGGTACAATACCGGTAACCCCCGAAACTTTCCCGGTGGCCGAAACTTGACTTCCTATATATAATTCTTCACCTCCGGACCATTCCAGAACCTCTCGTGATGTCCGGGATCTCATCCGGGACTCCGAACAACTTTCGGGTTTCCGCATACACATATCTCTACAACCCTAGCGTCACCGAACCTTAAGTGTGTAGACCCTACGGGTTCGGGAGACATGCAGACATGACCGAGACGCCTCTCCGGTCAATAACCAACAGCGGGATCTGGATACCCATGTTGGCTCCCACATGTTCCACGATGATCTCATCGGATGAACCATGGTGTCGAGGATTCAATCAATCCCGTATACAATTCCCTTTGTCAATCGGTATGTTACTTGCCCGAGATTCGATCGTCGGTATCCCAATACCTTGTTCAATCTCGTTACCGGCAAGTCTCTTTACTCGTACCGCAATGCATGATCCCATGACTAACGCCTTAGTCACATAGAGCTCATTATGATGATGCATTACCGAGTGGGCCCAGAGATACCTCTCCGTCACACGGAGTGACAAATCCCAGTCTCGATCCGTGCCAACCCAACAGACACTTTCGGAGATACCCATAGTGCACCTTTATAGTCACCCAGTTACGTTGTGACGTTTGGCACACCCAAAGCACTCCTACGGTATCCGGGAGTTGCACGATCTCATGGTCTAAGGAAAAGATACTTGACATTGGAAAAGCTCTAGCAAACGAAACTACACGATCTTTTATGCTATGCTTAGGATTGGGTCCTGTCCATCACATCATTCTCCTAATGATGTGATCCCGTTATCAATGACATCCAATGTCCATAGTCAGGAAACCATGACTATCTGTTGATCAACGAGCTAGTCAACTAGAGGCTTACTAGGGACACGTTGTGGTCTATGTATTCACACATGTATTACGATTTCCGGACAATACAATTATAGCATGAATAATAGACAATTACCATGAACAAAGAAATATAATAATAACCATTTATTATTGCCTCTAGGGCATATTTCCAACAGGAGCTGGCCATGGCTGTGAAGGGTCCGACAAAGAAGACCCTGGTCATCAACATGACTGGGGCCCGGAAGGCAGTGCAGGCACGCTTCCTGGCGGTCGGACTGTTCCTGTCCGTACTGCTGGTGAACTCCAGGCAATTGATCGACCACATGAAGAAGGTTTGGAAGGTGCGAGGAGAGCTGGGTGACCATGAACTGGTTGCAGCGGATGGGCGAAAATTTGTCCTCGAGTTCTCTGAAGATGGAGACCGGCAGCATGTCATCAAGGGGGGGCCGTGGCAGTATAAGGGTGATGCGTTCTTGGTCGTCGGCCTGGAGAATGGAGTTGATCCTGCTTCGGTAATTTTTTCTCATGTGCCGATGTGGGTACAGTTCAGGGGCATCCCTTTTTACCTCCTCACTAGGGAGCTTGCTCGTAGCCTCGGTGATCAGGTTGGACCAGTGGTGATGATTGACAATCATGCGAGGGGCAATATCTGCGACAAGTTTCTCAGAGTGAGAGTGCAGCTGCCCTTGTACTCGGTTCTACAGAAGGAGATCACGCTTGCCGATGAGATCACAGATGAAGAGGTGACAGTTTATCTGCGGTATGAGAGATTGCCAAATTTCTGTTTATTCTGTGGATTCATAGGACATATGGAAGTGAGGTGTGACTTCCCAAATGCAGAAAAGAAGCTAAGGTACAGTAAGGAGCTTGGTGTGTTCCCAGTACATTTCGATGATCCCCGAGCTTGGTTTCTACCTGAAAAAATGGGGCAAGCTACTGGATCCCGGTCGTCAACTCCCCTATGGCGTGCTCCTAATCCAGCCAGCCATGCCATGGTTATGTCAGCGGTGGAACAGATGCGGGATGAAGTTGCTCGCCTCTCGGTGGGCGATGAGATGGAAACTGATAAAAACCAGAAGTCTCAAGTTACAAGCACTCTGGTTGACTCTGAGGCTGAAGCAAATCTCAGGGAGATACAGAACACTGATGAATCAAATAATAGGCCGGTGAACGCGATGATATCTGCTAACTCCGGAAGCCTAAAGAGGGCCAACAACACCAATGCCTTGGCCCCTGCTATGTGCAACAAACCCAAGGCCGATGAGTACAAGGAGGAGGTGACCAATGAGCACAAGGCGGGGGCTAGGGTGGGTATTCCTGCGTCGGCGTCTGATCCTACGGGCATCGATAGGGTGGCCACGGCGGGGGTGTACGTCACGGGTGAACTAAACAAGACGCAGAGCTACGAGGATATCCAGCAACCTGTTGTCAACAACACCATGGCTCTCCCAGAAGGGTCCATGGTGTTTGCAATCGGCTCAAACACTCCCCCCGGTTCTGGACCGGGCAAGGGAAGATTGGGTCTGGGTGTGGCCAAGCTGGGTCGCAAGGGACTTGGTCGCTCCCCCATGCTTGTTTCTGATGTAGATGGCAGAGCCAGCTCCATTGTAAAATCGGCACTTGGGAAGAGGCAACATTGCTCTGCAGTAGAAAAACAGTTAGAGGAGGAGAGTAACATCTCAGAACAAAATGTAAACCAGAAAAAGCTCTGTAGTGGAGAGAAACACCATGTGGTAGGGCAAGACTTAGGGTTGAAGGGTGGCAAGGAAGCAACAGATCCCGGGGCTATCGGTAAACTGACGGGCACGATTGACGATGCCCGTCAGGAGAAATGAGTATCCTCAGCTGGAACTACCGGGGCCTGGGGCAGTCCTGGACAGTTCAAGAGTTGGTGTGCCTCGTGCAGACCTACCGCCCCCGGATCGTCTTCTTATCTGAAACAAGGCAATGTGAGGACAAGGTTAAGGCAATAAAATGGAGACTAGGGCTGAAGCATTGTCTTACCCTTGATGGTAAAGGCAAAGGAGCCGGCATTGCTTTGTACTGGGATGATTCAATAAATATTAAGATTTTGTCATATGGTCCACGTTATTTTGATGTGCTTGTGTCTAATGACCCCAATGGCCCAAAGTGGCGGGGAAATTTTGTCTATGGAGAGCCACGTGCACAGGACCGACACCACATGTGGTCGCTTCTCAAGCGGATTCGACCAAATGCGAGTGAACCTTGGATGATGATTGGCGATTTTAATGAAACCATGTGGCAAGCTGAACATTTTTCTTGCTCTCGAAGATCGGAAGGGCAAATGGCTGGATTCAGGGATATGTTGTACTTTTGCAATCTTCATGATATTGGATACAAAGGAAAACCCTGGACTTATGACAATAAACAGGGGGGGCGGAAGAATGTTAAAGCCAGAATTGATAGAGCTGTGGCCTCTCCTTGTTGGAGTGATAGATTCAAAAAGGCTCAGCTCACGCATATTATTTCCTCGAGGTCTGATCACTTCCCCTTATTACTGGACTATGAAGGTGTACCAGAAAGGAGAAAAATCCAAAGATTATTCAGGTATGAGGCCATGTGGGAGAGAAATGAAACACTTTCTGCTGAAATTGAGGAAGCTTGGAAGAAGAATAATGTGCCCAGTTCGGGCCTGCAGGGGATTGCCCGGAATTTGGCTAATGTAAAGCATGGACTTCAATACTGGAGCAGAAAAAAATTTAGGTCTGTTACTTTTCATGTGCAGTACCTTCGGAAACAACTCGCCAACTTATGGGACAGAGCTCCTTCGGTTCAGAGAGACGAGCTAATTCGTAGGAAGTCTCTAGAGCTGGATGAATATCTGTACAGAGAGGAAATCCTATGGCGTCAACGATCTAGAGTTAAATGGCTTCGAGAGGGCGAACAAAATACGAAATACTTCCAGCAAAAGGCCACTTGGCGGCAAAAGAAAAACAAGATAAGTAAACTGCGCAATACTGAAGGTAAATGGGTTGAAGGTGCTAATGAATTGGCTAGTATGGCCACTGAATTTTTCAAAGAGCTTTACAAGGCGGATAACAATCTAAATCCAGAGGCATTGCTCAACCTCTTTTCGGCCAAAGTGACACCTGAGATGAATGATCAGCTATGCAGTGAGTTTACTGAGAAAGAAATTAGTGATGCATTATTCCAAATTGGGCGTTTAAAAGCACCGGGTGTTGATGGTTTTCCGGCTCGTTTTTATCAGAGAAATTGGTCTTTTATGCGGGATGATGTAGTTGCTGCAGTAAAGGAGTTCTTTGTGAATGGAGTTATGCCTGAGGGCATAAATGACACGGTCATCGTTCTCATACCTAAGGGTAACGCGCCGGAGTGCCTTAAAGATTTTCGTCCAATAAGCCTTTGCAATGTCATTTACAAGGTGATATCCAAGTGCCTCGTCAACCGATTGCGGCCTTTCCTCGATGAGCTTGTGTCTGAAAGTCAAAGCGCATTTATCCCGGGAAGGATGATAACTGACAATGCCAGCATCGCTTTCGAGTGCTTCTATAAGATCCAACAGAGCAAAATCTCCCAGAACACTCACTGCGCTTATAAGTTAGACCTGACCAAGGCTTATGATCGCGTCGATTGGAAGTTTCTGGAAGGTGCCTTGTCCAAGTTTGGCTTCTGCCAAAAATGGATATCGTGGGTTATGACTTGTGTTCGCTCAGTGAGATATGCGGTGAGGATGAACGGGGAAATTCTGGAGTTCTTTTACCCTACGAGGGGCTTGAGGCAGGGTGACCCACTAAGCCCTTACTTGTTCCTCTTTGTGGCTGAGGGTCTCTCCATGGCCCTGGAAAAGCAGTGTGAAGTTGGACACATTACCCCAATTAAAGTGGCCAGGGGAAGCCCAGGGATCTCGCATTTGTTGTTCGTAGACGATAGTTTGCTCTTCTTCAAGGCTTCGGAAGCTCAAGCTCGAAGTGTGAAAGATGCTCTATCTTTATTCCAGCAAGGTACTGGTCAATGTCTTAGCCCCGGAAAATGCTCTATTTTGTTTAGTCAGGCGTGTCCAGAAATGGTCAGGAAGGCTATTTCTAGTACCTTGGATATTACAACTTCTACTTTTGAGGAGAAATATTTGGGCCTTCCAACCCCTGAAGGCCGCATGAAAGGTGAACATTTTCAACCCATTTCAGCTCGTTTCACTAAAAGGCTTACAAACTGGGCTGAGAGGTTCATGTCTCATGGTGCGAAAGACAACCTTGTAAAATCAGTGGCTCAGGCTATTCCCACTTACACTATGAGCATTTTCAAGATGGGGGCTGGTTTCTGTGATCAGTATGAAAAACTCATTAGAGATTTTTGGTGGGGCGATGAGCAAAATAAGCGGAAAGTGCATTGGATGTCATGGGATAGAATGACCCGTACTAAATCGCAAGGCGGATTGGGGTTCCGTGACATGAGAATTTTCAACCAAGCTTTGTTGGCGAAGCAAGCATGGAGACTTGTTCAAAGACCGGACAGTATGTGTGCTAGAGTTTTGAAGTCAAAATATTATCCGAAAGGTAATATCATGGATACGGTCTTCCCCTCGGATGCATCTCCGGTTTGGCGAGGGATTGAACATGGGCTTGAGTTATTAAAGAAGGGCATGATATGGAGAGTGGGAAATGGAAGAAGTATCCATATTCTTAGACATAATTGGATCCCTCGCCAAGAAGGGATGTCGATCATGTCCCTTAAGAACAGAAGCAGAATTCGTTGGGTCAACCAATTGATTATTCCAAACACAAATGAGTGGAATAGGCCTTTGATTCATAGTTTGTTCTATGAATTTGATGCTCTAGAGATTTGTAAAATTAGGATACCATCAAGTCCTGTTGGCGATGTGCTAGCGTGGAATCATGAAAAGGATGGTAATTTCACGGTGAGAAGTGCGTACAAGTTGGGGCTGAACCTGAAAAATGGTACAGGCTGGGAAGAATCATCACATAGTCACGGCAATGGAAGAGTGTCTCTATGGAACCTCATATGGAAAGCACACATCCCCCACAAGATCAGAATTTTTGCTTGGAGAACTGCTACTGATTCCTTACCAACAAAAGAAAACAAATTAAAGCGGACTTTGGAACATGATCGTATTTGCAATATTTGTGGTAGGGAGCCTGAGGATGCATACCATGCTACTGTTCGCTGTACTAAAGCTAGAGCGTTCAGGGAAGCTATGAGGGAAGTCTGGCCTTTGCCAAAAGAAGAATGCTTTGCTCGCTCCGGACCCGATTGGTTGCTGATGTTACTCAGCCAATGTGATAACACCTCCAAAGAGATAATCTTGTTGTTGTTATGGAGAGCCTGGTACTTACGTGATGATATAGTGCATCATAAAGGTACTGCTTCCATTGCCGAATCTGTCGTCTTCTTGTCTAATTATTGGTACTGCCTTAACGGAGACATTAGGTTTGCTCATGACTTGAAGGGCAAAAGTCCTGTGGCTGCAATTCCGAGAGCGAAATATGAACTAAGTGCCCATGCTTCCAATTGGACCAGGGCACCTGTTGGCGTTATGAAGGTAAATTCTGATGCATCTTTCATTGCTAATTCAAGTTTGGCAGCGGCTGGAGTCATTGCAAGAAACAGCGACGGCGAGGTCTTGTTTAGTGCGGGCTGGATCCTCCCTGAGTGCAGTGATGCCGAAGAGGCTGAAGGGCAGGCGATGCTCTTAGGCATGCAAACTTTGGAAAAAATATTTTTTGGTCCGACGATATTCGAGACAGACTGTGCGGCTGTTGTGGAGGCCCTCAATGCAAAGTCTGTGATCAGGCCAAGATGGTGGGCTACTTATAACGATTCTCTGGAGTTATTGAAGAATTACCCATCCTGGAGAGTGACAAAGATTGGAAGAGAGAGCAATGTGGCTGCTCATAATCTTGCTGCTTATGCTAGATCTAATGGCAGTTTTTTTATGATGGGCAGTGTGCCATGCAGTATAGCTGATGTAATCTTCAAAGATTGTAATCCGGGTAAAAGTAATATATAAAGCTCTCTTTTTCCCTAAAAAAAGGTATATATGGAAAAGTATCTTTCTCAACCGACTGATTTCTCTGTGAAATCAACCGCGTCGCCCGACGTCCGATCCAGCTGGATCGTGCGGCGCTCGTCTCAACTGGTCGTAAAACACACAACGCTTCTCTGGCCCCACGCACCATCCAACCGCGCGTTAGCAACCGTTTATCTCCCTAGAACCACATCTTCGTCTCTAACCTCTCGCTGGCTACCGCTCTCTCCGCCATGAGCTCAAGCCCAAAGCCATGCGCTGCTCCAATCGGCGACAGAAAAAAAATCTGGCACTCGTGCTGAAATACAGCACATCGGCCTTGCACTGCAGGACCCACGACGCTACATAGAGGCTTCGTTGCTGCGACGTAGCACCAGTTGACGGCCGCCGGTGGTACGGTGCACCCACTCGTGGGCGCTGTAATCGGCGACCCGCCAGTGCTGTGGGCCGCGGCTGGTGCTGCAGCTCATCCACGAACTGCTGCAAGTCTTGTCGCGACGACGGTCTTATGATGGAGCTTCGGCGTAGCTGCAATGGAGTGTCACCGAGGGCCGTCGAAGCCGCATTGGAGCTTTTGTCGCGTCACGTGGTGCTGCAATGGAGCTTTGTCGGGTGCCCATCAGTGTTGCATTGGAGCTGTGCCGTGTCGCACGGTGCTGCCATGGAGCTTCGTCGGGTGCCCATCGGTGTTACATTGGAACTTGCCGTGCCGTGAGGTGCTGCCATGGAGCTTCAATGGAGCTTCGCCGGGTGCCCATCAGTGTTGCATTGGAGCTTTGCCGTGCCGCAGGGTGCTGCCATGTCGTCGATGTTGCTTTTGGAGCTCTGCCGCACTTGGTGCTGCCATGGAGCAGTGGTGGCAGCTCCCGGTGCTGCGATGCAGCGGTCACCGGCGACGATCGAAGCTGTGATGTAGCATTCAGTGTTGTATTGGAGCGCTCGCCGGCGACACCAGTGCTGCGAGGTCGCCGGAGCAGGTGACACGGTGGGTTATATATCATCGTTGTTTGCTGCAGAGAGAGGCGTTGTGTGGATAGCTGCGCGTGGGCCATGGAGGATGCAAGAAAGAGAAAAGAAAGACGATGGGATTGCGTTGCTGAGGGAAGGTGTACGTGCTCCAGCTGTCACACATCGGACGGACGGGCTAACTTCCATCGAACGGTCGCCAACGCGGTTTACAAATCCTGTCGATCATTCGACTTACGCGTAGCAGAGGCCGGTATATATATATGCACCGTCCAGATGCAGAGGCCGGGGGTTTTCCTCCTTTTCTAAGAAAATTAAAAAAATTAATCAGGCCACGAACGCACGGGCAGATGTCGATTTGAGCCTCCCACGCTTCTGTGGCCCGTATCTCTCTCCCAGGCTTGTGTATCATTTTCTGAGCTGCTGCTCTGGCCTGGATGGACCCGGCTGTTCCCGTCTCCCCGTCGGCTGTGAAGCTTCTCAAAGCGGTGGCGAAGGATCTCGTGCTCGCAATGCCCGTGCGTCCCGGCCGGTGCGGAATGCAACCGCGCGCAGGGCAGCAGCAGCAGCTTTGCTCGAGCCGGCACAGCTACTGCCTGGTAATAAGCTTCCATCAACCCACTGGGAATCTGCTTGTTCTTGCAATCACGCTCCGTCCCGTTTGAGGGTCCGTTATTCAGGGTCGCGTCCAAACCCCCGACTGACTGCGACTGAATTTTATTCTTTTCAACTTACTGATGGGCTGTAGCGATCAGCCGGCCCCACCGCTGCCTCACATATTTGTGGCGGCCGCGTCCAGGTGTAGTGTCCAAATGGATAAAAAGTTCAGTTCATGTGTTGTTCCAAGTGGTACCTGAACATGCTACAGGGATGATGTGTATAGAGCTTCTGCAGATATGCTCAATAAACATTTCTAAGATTTACGGTCCATACATGAGTTCTGCCACTTAATAGTATGTCAAATTTGGACAGTAGTAGCCAATTTTAGCAAACTTTGAATAGAAGTGGCATGTGAGAGTGCTATTCGGCAGGGCATTAGTTGGCAGCTGCAAGCTGAACTGGTACACTGACAGGCGCTATATTGATGCATATAGAATTACATCTTGCCATGATGTAGAAGATTGATTGAAATCTTATTGCACAAACGGCTTCAAATTTTTTCAATAATTGAAGGACGATTACACTCCCGGTCTCTGCACCTGAAGGTGCCCACAATCCATTATCACAAGGTCGCACAAATTTGCAAAGGAAACAGAAGGAAAAACGGCAAGCATACAGCACACTGAATTCAATACATATTTCAATGTTGGTAGAGTACTAACATACTCTGTAATGCAACAGTCATGTTGGTGATACACCGGCAGGGCCACTGTTTATGCCTTGAGCCTGAGCCTGAGCCTGAGCCTGTTTCTTCAGTTTCAAAAGATCTTTTGCTTGGTTAGCGAGAACAGATAAGAAAGGCTTCAGAGGAACTCCGTGGCAGTCATGAAGGACGCCAGCGAACAGCATGCTGCTCTCAAGCCTATCCATCACCTTTGAAGCCTCTAGCAATGTGTCAATGATATTCTGATTTTCAATCAGTTTAACGTTTCCATCATGCTGGAGAAATCCTATAACCATGTCGCAGGTAAGCTTCTGTATCGCCAGGCACGCAGGGGTGGCGTTCATGTTATCTTCCACCATCTTCTTGAGCCTCACTACAAAATCTTTCAGCAGGGGTGGCGAATTTAAGATTGCTGCAAAATCAAAATTGTTATTTGCAAGAATCGCCGCGACGAGTGATAAAAGCTCTGCTTGCAGCCTCCTCTTGCCACATTGCTGGAGGTGGTGCCTCTGTGAAGCGGAAGAATCGTCTTGCCCACCATCATTCTGGGCTTCTAGTTTGTTTTGGCAACAGTTTGGAAGCAAGCGCCCCCACCACCGGGGTGTGAGATTGACATTTTCTTGTTCTTGTTGTACAGGAAGCAACTCTAGTAGTACCTGCAATGATATACAAACATAATTATAGGTCGAGAAGTTAACTGCCCAAAACTTGTGGCGTGCAGTAGATGCGTTCACATTCAGGGCTTCAGGCATACCTTCTGTAAGGTTGGTTCCATGTTGTGGTTCCTCAAATGTTTTAAGATGACTGCAGCGCTAATACGACAACCAATGTCGATCTCTATTTCCATTGTATTACTTTTTATAGTGCAACTGTCGGTCTTGATATTGGAGTCGAGCAATTCAGTAAGACGATTGATATCTTCATCTTTGCAACCTGTGAAGCTCTTGACGGCCTCTGAATCACAGGACTAGCATGGCCAATGCTTCACCAGCCTTTTCTTTAAGCCGGTCTGCAATTTGCTTAGCTTCTTCCATCCATTTTCCCCCACGTGCTTCTGTGGCTCGTTTGTTCATCATTTTTGCCAATGCTAGCTGGGCTTTTGTAACGAAATGATCCAAACATGTTTCCCTTGACGGTCTTGGTGGAGTACTTTGTTGGCTTGTAGTTTGGTCCTTCATCCTCGTTTGGTATTCCTCCTCCTCATCTCCCAAATAATCTTCCATCCAACCTGCAGTAAGGAAGATGTGGAGCGCCCTCTGAATAAGTTTCTCTCTTCTATTTGTAGCAGAAGTACTTGCTGGATCTAGATGATGCAAGGCTAGCTGTGTAAGAATATCTAAAGCTCGCATCTGTAGCACTATGATACCGCTGTTTTTCTTTATGTCCATGTACAGAACGGCCTCCAAGTTGTCTATTGCATTACTATTGTTTGCAATTAGTTTGCGCATCTTTACGCCGGTGCTTCCTGAAGAACCCATGAGGCAGCTCACCACTTTCAGTGATCCGTCTACTATCTTGGTCCATGCAGCATTGCTCTTGATATCTTCTACTAAATTGTTGGAGCTGATAGGGGCAATAATTTTTGAAAGAAGACCCTTGGAGTTGTATATCAGTGTGCAGTTCTGTGTGTCATGTGCCAGGTTCGCTAGAATTCTCAAGCCTGGCAAAAGCAGATCCTCGTCAGTTCCTTCATTATTCCCCCTCTGACTGTTGTGTTTCTCTGGAGTACCACTATGCTCAGGAGCAGCGTCAGATATATAGTGGGAAAACAAGACCAGGCAGATGCGGACCATAAACCAAATAAAAGTCAAGATATTAATACACGAATTCATCTTGGCATAACCAACAACGTGGAATACCAAACTTATCCTTCTCTTCGGCTTGCTAGGCCCATTTACATCAGGCAAATGCAGAGCTTCCTGATCACCATTGTTATGATGGGAGGTGTCAAAGAGGGAGGATACACAATCTAATGCTCCTGGAATTTGAGCAAGTTTGAGGTGACCAGCGAGATTCTCAACAATCCTTGCTGCAAGCCATCTCATCTCTCGTTCATCTGGGCTTTTCCAAGCAAGGGTTCCGATCAGCCGTTGAATTATTTGTCTCGGTGACCTAATAAGCAGCCTTGGTATGGGTACCGATATATCCTGAGCAAGGAGCATTGTAAGTACCCTTCCTCCAGATGCATAGTCCTCCGGTAACTGGGGATCCAGCAGGCTGGCACCATATGTGATCAAATTCCAGCTCTCTGAGGATGTGGGGTTCTTTACACATATCTGCTTGGTTTTGTGCAAGTATGCTTCAAGCACTTCATGACTGAGACCATATTGTTGGCTAACTATTTCCACCAAGTCTTCATCAGAAGCCGATTCGATTATCATATACATTATATATATTGCACCATGAGCAAGAGACACGCAGTAGCATATGTTCAGTGCAGGCTTCAAGTTTGGTTCATTTGCATAGCTACGACCTCTGCTATGCGTTTGCTCTGCTAGACGAATCGCCGATAGTGACGGCGAAGTGCGCTGCTGGGGAAAACATGACGAACCAAGTGATATGTATTACTTTCCATACAAGTATATATAATTGTCTCTTCAGCCATCGTCCCATGGGCAAGCGGGTAGATTCACGATGATGCTCTCCTCCCCAAGATTTAATTTTGCTTGTGAGAGTAATAGCCCATGGCCCAAAGAATGCAAAGCGATCCCCTCCCATCGCGTCGGATAGCCTGTGGTATGTGACACAAGGTTATCAGGAATTGTTTCCGATATTTAAGAATGCCAAACTAAAAAGAATATGCCTCTGCTATCCTCTGGAGGAATATCAAATAAGTTACAAGTATCTCAGATTTATTGGCTCCATCTGTCAAAGATGCAAATAGGGCAAGGTTATTGAGTGCAGCGTTTCGGTGCACAGTCTCATCTGCACCCAGCCAGTAAAAAAATCAAAATAAATATTAGAAAAATTCAAAAAGAAAGATCAACGGCAAATTTAAGAATGCCAAACTAAAAAGAATATGCCTCTGCTATCCTCTGGAGGAATATCATATAAGTTACAAGTATCTCAGATTTATTGGCTCCATCTGTCAAAGATGCAAATAGGGCAAGGTTATTGAGTGCATCGTTTCGGTGCCCAGTCTCATCTGCACCCAGCCAGTAAAAAAATCAAAATAAATACTAGAAAAATTCAAAAAGTTCCATTTTTTGTGTGATAGATAATTTGATGCGTGAGGTTCCCTCCAATTTTTAGAGCATTTAGAAACCTGAGCAGCTCTCAGCAAAAATGACAAATCGGGTCAGAATAGTGCATGAACAGTAAACATTTTTGCAGACCTTGGATTTGTCTTTTTTTGCCGAGAGCTGCTTAGATGTCCAAATGATTTGAAAATTAAAGCAAAATTCACGCATAAAAATATCTACCACACAAAAAAATTAGAATTTTTTGAATTTTTCTAATATTTGTTTTGAGTTTTTTCATCAGGGTGGGTGCAGCTGAGCCCGGGCTCAGAAATGGATTACCGAAGGATACTATGCTTTCATGAAGATGAGCGTACATGTGTGTGGGCGCGCGTGCACTTTGTACCTTGTGTTTTCAAAAAATCTAATAAAAGGTTATAATTCTCTCATGCCTCAACGCGAGCCGTTCTCATGCTACCCTGCTCACCACCCTCTCCCTTATTTTACCACATACATACTTTGAAGAATTGCTAAGGGCATCTCCAACGGCATATACCTCAAATACTTTAAATCGAACACACTAAACGTCGGCGGACACATGATCGGCGATCCAACCCTATGGACCAAACGTCTGCCCTTGTTTTCTTTTCCTATGTCCGCAACACTCAAAATAAATAATGGATAAATAGCATAAATCTTCGAGTAGTTCAAAATGTTAAAACACAACAATAGTTCAAACATAAATATTACAATCTAAACATTGAGTTTTTAAATAAAATAGTTCTAACTTGAATTCAACTTATTCACGCATATATGTTCTAGCTCTCTCTGTTAAGGGCCCACGCATGCTCAACTAGATCATTCTAAACATGCTCATGAGTTACTCGATGCCGAATCCGTTGATGCATTTGGATAAAATCCTGAAGCATCACCGGGATTTTGTTCTGGAAGTTAGATAGGATCACTGATGTGCTCAAATTTCAGACTGCCGTCAACTCCTTCATCCTCATCCTGCACAACCATGTTGTGTATGATACAAAAATCAAATCATCACCTCCCACAATGTCTCTAGATCCCATTGTTTAGCAGGTCCTCAAAGAACCGCAAAACATGCTTGGAGCACTCCAAATGTAGTCTCCACATCCTTTCTAGCTCCTTCTTGTCATTGGGCAAAGTGAGCTTTTTTCTTAGTACTTGACTCAGAGATGGCCTTGATGGAGGTCACCCACGGAGGATAGATATCATCAACCACACAGTAGCCCAAGTTGTACTCATGACCATTAATGGCATAGTTGCATGGATGAGCTTGTCCCGCAGTCGACATAGCAAACAATGGTGATCGCTGCAGCAAGTTGATGTCATTGTGATACCCGGGCATGCCAAAGAAACAGTGTCAAATCCAGAGGTCTTGTGATGCAACTGCTTCACGAATGATGGCACGGTTCTTAACATGACCGTGATATTGCCCTTCTTTAAAATATGGGTCATTCTTCCATTTATACTGCACGCAATAAGGGGATCTGAGCATACCTATTCACCATCTTGCTTCCAAGAGTGCCATGAGCCTTTCGGTGTTTGTGGAAGTTGGTTCTCTCAAGTATTGTGATACAAACATCTTGACAACCGCAGTAACAAACCTGACCATGCCATCTCCGCATGTGCTCTCAAACATCCAGAGGTACTTGTCCCATGAATTTGTGGTCGTGCCATAGGAAAGCATTCTCATCGCAGCTATCACTTCTGGTAACCAGTGAAGCCAATGGTTCCAACAATGTTCTTCTTCAAGATGAAGTAGTTATCAATAACCTCAGACACCATTGTAGAGGCGATCGAAAACATTTTTCCGCATCCAAAAGCATCTGCAAATTAGTTCCCACATTTACTCCTTCTATAAGGAGCTCTTCACGGCAAAGCCCCGTGGTGGGGCTTCCCTTGCCGAGGACTTCTGGCCTTCGGAGGCTAGGGTCTCCAACAGTGAGAATGGGGAATTGACTATCCCATTTTCGTCAGAAGAGGTGGGGCGATCTATCGCATCCATGAAGGCAGGGTCAACCACAGGACCAGGTGGCCTTCTAGTGGCTTTCTTCCAGAAGTTCTGGGATGTCTTGCAGCCGGTTATCATGCCCATGTTCCATGAATTTTATATTGGGACATTTGATATGCCCCGAATAAATTTTGGTGTCGTTCCCTTATCCCCAAAATAGTTGGGGCGACAGATATCAGACACTTTAGGACGATTACGGTGATTAACATGCTCGAGCGTATTTTTGCGAAAGTGTGTGCGATACGCTTGGCCCCTGTGGCGGAGCGGATTGCCAACCCCCTCCAGACCGCCTTCCTGAAAGGCCGACTGTCTGTGCTAAAACCGGCGTATCTTGGGTAGGGGGTCCCCGAGCTGTGGTCTAGGAACAATGGTAGCAATGGCCACAAGGAGACAATGTTTACCCAGGTTCGGGCCCTCTCAAAGACGTAAAACCCTACGTCATGCTTTGATTATATTGATGTGATAGAGTATCGAGTTCAAGATGATCTACTTCGTGATCGTATGATTGTGTTCTAAACCTTAAGGTTGTTTATTGTGCCTCTAGAGTCTAAACCCTTCGGCTTATATATGCACCGGTGGTACCTAGGCTAAACATATGGTTGGTTGCTGATATGACAACGACAGAGTAATCCTTGAAGTACACGCCAAGTCTTCAAAAATTTCTATCTTGATCATGCGGGGTTGATAGCTTCGGTATTCCTTCCTTCTAGTGGTCGACGGGCCATAGTCTTCAGATAGGTAGGGAGAGCCGTGGAGTGCGTACCCTAATTTGCGGTTGCCGCTTCATTACATGGAAGCGAAGCTAACACCTCGGAGGCACTTGACTGAGCTCTGTGTGTTTGTTGCCTTAACAGACCTTGGCGCCTCCTCGGCGGCTTGAACCTCGGCTGCAAGAGCCGCAGTTTGCTCTTCTGTACGAATGGAGCATTCAGTATTGCCACTGACTGTTATAACACCCTTAGGCCCTGACATTTTTATCTTTAGATAAGCATAATGCGGGACAACGTTGAATCGAGCGAAAGTAGTATGCCCGGCCAATGCGTGATAACCAATGTGGAAAGGAACGTTGTCAAAGATTAGATCCTCGCTTCGAAAGTTATTGGGAGAGCCGAAGACCACCTCTAAGGTGATAGTTCCCGAGCATTGTGCTTTGATAGCTGGTATGATACCCTTAAAACTGGTATTGTTGGGTTTAATCCATGGCGGATCGGTACCCATCTTCCTGACTGTGTCAGTGTAGATCAGGTTGAGTTTGTTGCCCCCGTCCATTAGGACTCGCGCGAGGTAAAAGCCGTCCACAACGGGATCGAGCACCAGAGCCACACCTATGACGGATACTGCTCGGAGGGTCTCGTTTGTCAAAGGTGATCAGACAAGCCGACCATGCGTCGTACTTTGGCGCTACATGCTCTATGGCGTAATCGTCTCGAGGAGCTTGCTTCCTCTCATTTTTAGGGATGTTGGTTGCACAGATCGTTTACATCATTTATTTCAGGAGGGAATTGCTTCTAGCCTCCATTATTCAGCCTGGGAGGTTCGTCCTCATCTTCACTACGAGATTGGCCTCTGCCTTGGTCCTCGGCTGCAATCGTTCCTGCTTGTTTGATGACGCAACAATTTCTGTTTGTGTGATTGGCAGCTTTATCCAAGGTACCATGAATTTGGCAAGGCTTGTCAATTATCTTATCCAATGCGGACGGGCCGTATTTGTTCCCTTTAAAGGTCTTCTTCGTATGGACACTCCGTTAATTAATGAATACAATGTTTATAGTCACCTCATCGGCGTCACTGCTATTGCCTTTATGGTGACATTTATTGTTTTTATTACAACAAGGTCTCCCATTCTCATTGTTTACATTTGAGGTGCCGGGGTCACCGTTGTGACTACTACTGTGGGCCTTCCAGCCGTCGTCTCCTGCGTAGAATCGGTTCACGAGGGAGGCAAGGGCCGTCATGGACTTCGGCTTGTCTTGTCCATGTTGTCGCGCTAGCCATTCATCACGAATGTTGTGCCGGAAAGAGGTGATCGCTTCTATGTCAGGACTCAGGACAGCCAACAATTTGGTTCTTTTTGGTCAAAACTGATTCCAAAACTTCATAGTAGACCCGTGAGGTTGTTGGATGATATGACTGAGATCATCAGCATTCGGGGGCCGAACATAAGTGCCCTGGAAATTAGCTGGAAAGGCATCCTCAAGCTATTCCCAAGTTCCGTTAGAGTTCTCGGGTAAGCTATTGAGCATGTGCCTAGCTGGCCCTTTAAGTTTTGACGGTAAATATTTAACGGCGTGGCGACCATCTCCTCGAGTCATATGGGTGTGGAGAAGAAAATCGTCAATCCACATAGTCAGGTCGGTAGTTCCATCATATGGTTCGATGTTGACAAGTTTAAACCCTTCCGGGAACTGATGTTGCATGACATTGTCCATAAACACATTGGGTGTGCAGCTCCTCTGATGAGAGCTACAATTTATGAGGCGGCAGCTGCTACCCAAGAACGAGTATCGTTCAGAGCACTGGCATGCTTGTCTAGCCATGCCTAATATCCGGCATGTCCAGCAGGTGCACGGTCCCTGGATCCATATATGGATCATGAAGGAGCAAGCTGCGCAGTAAAGGTTTTGCACAAATCATATGGCAGGGCAGACGCCACCGGATCTTTGCCTTCACAAGGAGGGATTGCAGGAGGCTCTCGAAGGCCTCCCTTTGGCTTACCACACCACCGAGGAGGGCTTTTAGGAGGATCGAGATGATTCTTCTTATAGAGAGGGTTGTCATCAACTTCATCATCGAATGCTGGAAGGAGACGTCGTTGTGCATAAGATTTGGTCTTGCCTGTTAGTCTTTTCTCAAGTTTTTGCTCAGCTATGAGGATGTCCACCCACATGTTTAAGCTTTTCATGCCCCTTTTTGATACTTCAGGTGGATTTGATGTGACGTCGTCTGAAGGTTTCCAACTCTGATGTCCTCGGGGATGTCAAATTCATCGGGCCTGAGACTTACATCCTCCTCTGATTATGCCGTATAGTTGCTATCGTCAGAATCATCGAGGTCATCTATTCCTTCTGCACTTCCTTCTGACCGGTCACGGCTTCATCGTAATTGATCTGGTCTCGGCGCCATCGCCACTGTCTTGGTCCTCAAGGTCATCTGGGGTGCCGTTGTCTGGTACTTTTTTGTCGTACCTACTTTTCCAAACACTTTTGCTCTTGTTTTGGACACTAATTTGCATGATTTTAATGGAAATAATCCGGACTGACGTTGTTTTCATCAGAATTGCCATGGCGTTGTTTTTGGTGCAGAAATAAAAGTTCTCGGAATCGTATGGAACTTTTTGAAGATTTTTATGGAATATATAAGAAAATACTGGAACAAAGGCCCATTGAAGGGGGGCCACCAGTTGCCCACAAGGCAACAAGGCACGACCCCCCCAGGCGTGCCTGTTACCTTGTGGGGCCAATGAGGCTCCGCAGACCCTAATTTGGCTCCATAAATTCCGTCCTCCCGAGAAAAAAATAGGAGAAGAAGTTTCATCGCGTTTTACAATACGAAGCCGTCACCACCTCATGATCTTCATCGGGAGGGTTGTATGTTGATAACTGTTCCACTGTTTCTATCGATCGTTTGCACATTTCCACTCGTTCACTATTTTTTCTGTTTCATTTGTTTGGTTTTTTAACACAGTACAGACATAGACGCTCATACATATGCACATATACTCACAGCTATGAATGCATGCACGCACACCCGGCGGTATTGCCCCCCCCCACTTGTTGATGTCCTATTGTGCCCTCCGTGTCACACAAGCGTGAGGGATTCCCGCTGTAGGGTGTTGCAATATGTTCATGATTCTCTTATAGTGGGTTGCTTGAGTGACAGAAGCATAAACCCGAGTAAGGGGGTTGTGGCGTATGGGATAAAGGGGACTTGATGCTTTAATGCTATGGTTGGGTTTTACCTTAATGATCTTTAGTAGTTGCGGGTGCATGGTAGAGTTCCAATCATAAGTGCATATGATCCAAGAAGAGAAAGTATGTTAGCTTATGCCTCTCCCACATAAAACTTGCTATCGGTCTAGTAAAGTAGTCAATTGCTTAGGGACAATTTCACAACTCCTACCACCACTTTTCCACACTCTCTATATTTACTTTATTGCTTCTTTATCTAAACAACCCCTACTTTTTATTTACGTGCTCCTTATATTCTTGCAAACCTATCCAACAACACCTACAAAGTTCTTCTAGTTTCGTACTTGTTCTAGGTAAAGCGAACGCTAAGCGTGCATAGAGTTGTATCGGTGGTCGATAGAACTTGAGGGAATATTTGTTCTACCTTTAGCTCCTCGTTGGGTTCGACACTCTTACTTATCGAAAGAGGCTACAACTGATCCCCTACACTTGTGGGTTATCAAGACCTTTTTCTGGCGCCGTTGCCGGGGAGTCATAGCATGGGGTGAATATTCTCGTGTGTTCTTGTTTGCTTTATCACTAAGTAATTTTTATTTGTTGTTCTTAGTTGTTCTCTATCTTTAGTTATGGATATGGAACACGAAATACCAAAAAAATTAGGTGTACTTGCTACTCATGGAGATGGGGAACCTCCTAAAACCCTCGATGCTGGTTATGTGAAAAATATTATGTACTACTTTAATAATCCTAAGAAAACCCCATTCAATTATGTAATGGGAGACCCGTTGGATCAACGTGAATACTTTAGGGATTATCGCTTGACTCAAAAAGGGAAATTATTATGGGATCAAATTCATATGTTGCATTGGTATGCTCGGGAACTATGCTTGAGATATGATTATACTTGTTGCTCTAGGATGAAAGCTCCACACCTTTCCTTTTCATGCAAATTTAATGATGAAACCTTGGCTTCTTATGCTAATGGTATATATGATTACTATGATGTGGAACAAATAGAAGAATTTGTTGCTTTTATTGGTGCTTATGAAATTGAATCTTCGTTTAAAACGTGTGAAAATCTTGATGATGCTATTTACAGACCTGAAAATTTTGCTATACTTAGATATTGCTTTGAGAATTATGAATATAATGCCGATATTGATGCATTTATTGAGGAAGTCTCCACTGTCCAAGAAGAGACTAAAATTTTGCAGGAGTCTATGCAAGAAGAAATTGATGAAACTATGAGCTCATTGGATGAAAAAGATGATGAGGAGAGCGAAGAACAAAAGGAGGAAGAGTGGATTAGCTACCCGTGCCCACCTTCTAATGAGAGTAACTCTTCAACTCATACATTGTTTAATTCCCTGTAAGATCCCAAATTTTCAATTTGGAATGTTATACATTAGATCATCATGCATATCATATTTTATCGCATTTCGTTTTGCGGTCCTCGAAATTCTAAGCAACTCAAGGACCCACGGAGAGAGTTGGGGATTTCACAATTTTCATATTTGAATTTTATCAAATATCGAAACGAGGATCATTTGTTTTAATAATTTTTCTCTCCGAAAATATTTCATATTAAAATATATGAGAGGGGATAATATGACTTCTCCAAAAATAATGAAATATTGGAGGAAAAATATTAAAAACAAATATTTGATTTTATTCGGATTTTATTTCTATTTTATTTGCCTAGGAAAAATATGCGTTTTTCAAAATTGCATTTTAGGCCCAAATAAATGTTCATCTTGTCCAGCTTATTTTTAGAGGACGGGGAAATTTTATTTCGGAATTTTTTGAGTCTGTTTAGTATTTCTTTTCTTTCTTCCTCTGCACATCCGAATTATTTAAAAAAAAGTCAAACCGACTCAGGCCGTAACCGGCCAGGACTCCGCCCAGCCGGCCCTCTTAAATAGCGCCGCCCCGAGCCCCCAGCCCACTGAAGCCCGCCGCCACCTAACCCTTACCCTAGCCGCCGCCGCCGCCGCGCGCCGACGGCGCCCGCAGCCGCCGCCGCCGCGCGCCGACGCCGCCCGCAGCCGCCGCCGCACCGCCGTCGCCCGCAGCC
Organism: Aegilops tauschii subsp. strangulata; assembly: GCF_002575655.3. Classification (NCBI taxonomy): domain Eukaryota; kingdom Viridiplantae; phylum Streptophyta; class Magnoliopsida; order Poales; family Poaceae; genus Aegilops; species Aegilops tauschii. The sequence goes on along the minus strand of NC_053036.3, from coordinate 630,955,218 downwards.
GCCGCCGCCCCGCCGTCGCCCGCGACCGCCGCCTCCCCGCCGCCCGACCGCCGCCACCGGAGCCGTCCCGCCGCCCCGCCAGACCTCGCCGGAGGTAGCCGCCTCGCCGCCGCCGATTTTCACCGGAAAACCGTGCGTGTTTTATTTTTTTTGAAAAACCCCAGTTTTTTATTAGATCGGTTCGTTGGTTTAGTTATTTTGCGGACGTTCGTCCGTACGTTCGTTTTAACGAACGGTTTTCACCGTTTAGCCACAGACAGCGAACGTTCGTTCGTTAGCCTGTTCGTCAGTTTTTATTTTCTTGGAATTTTCGCGATTATTTTCGATCGCGATTTCTGACCCGATTTCCGTTTTAGTATAACTTTTCGCTCGTTTGTCGGAATTAGGCGATTCAAGCGCCTAGAGTTTCGTTTCGAAACCCTCCTTCTGTTTAACCAACTTGAACAAGATTTTGATACTATAAAATTTGACTTCGGTCCAGATTAGTAAACGGAGCTTGTTTCTTTCGTAGTTTGAGTTTCGTTGCTTCGTTCGATTTGATTCTTTTTGCAATCCGGAGTTCTTAAGTTGAACTTTCTGGTTAGATCTCTTATTTGAGTTTTACCCGTGCACCCTTGCTTGATTGCTTATGTATGTTATTGTTTGTTTGCGATAGAGTACCCGGAGTGCGAAGCATGCTACTACGAGTCTCTAGGTTTCACTGATCATCAGCAAGGCAAGTAACACTTTGATCATACCTCTTTACTACCCAGTTTTATTGCATTAGATCAATCCTCAAACAATTGCATGGTTAGGATCTGTTTAATATGTGGGTTTTGGGAAGTAGATGAGGTAGTACCTATTACCCTGTTTATTATCAAACCTTTGGGAGTTACTTCTACGTTGCTTACATTGCTATGCTATGCTCGTAGACGTGGATTGGGTTTGAGAGATTTTTCATGACAGATGTGAGTTTGTTAATTAATGGTGCAACTTAACGTGGCTACTTTAATTTACATCTGGGTGGATTGAGGCACCTGGAGAATCCAGTGTTGCCTGTTTTTTTTATATCCCGGAGTACCCGTGTGATTATCCTATGGACCGCCACCTAGGCTCAAAGGGATCATGAGATTATTCATGCTAGAAACTTCCGTGTGCAGCCACAAGCTATTATGGGCTCTAGCATAGTTAAGTACGATACATGACCTCTTGAAGATGTGGTCTAGCACATGTAGGGGAAAGTAGGTGTAACTGTCCACCCGGAGTAAAGAGTTATTGTTTCTGAAAGACCGTGTCTCGGTCATCCATTTCTCAAACATCATGTAGTGCGAGAATACAAACGGAGGAGATCGAGTCTTGTGGGGAAAAGTGCGGAAACCTCTGCAGAGTGTACAAACTAATCATGATTAGCCATGTCCTCGGTTATGGACGTCTTGAGTATCTAGTTCTTGGATTATCATGTGGATCTCATCATCATGTTACTTAATTTAAATTTGATTGGGTTTAATCACGTTCTTAATGGGATTGAGTTGGAGGTACCTTCTCAATGTTTAACAACCACCATGATAGTTAAATAAAATTTATTCCTTTGTTGTAGGGAAAATTGGCTTTTTGCAAAACTGTAACCATAGAGCTTTCCACCAGCCAAATATGCATGTAGTGATAGCATTATTCTGTTCATTACTCTCTATGTGTTACTTTGCCAGCATATTCCATGTGCTGACCCGTTTTCGGGCTGCAACGTTTATGTTGCAGACTTTTCAAACGACGATTAAGGTGCCGTAGGTCGTGGTCTTATACTCAGTGATGTCGTTTGAGTTGATGGACTCACTTTATCTTCCAAGCCTTCCGCTGTTATCATTTTAGATGGCCTTAAGCCATATTTATTGTAATAAGTTCTCTTTTGAGACTATTCGATGTAATAAGTGTGTGATTGCTACTCTGTTATAAATCCTTCAAGTACTATGCGTGTCAGCATTATCGATCCAGGGATGACACTGATGCATAGATCGGACTGTTTGAAGTCTGGTCGCTACAAGATGGTATTAGAGCCAGGTTGACTGTAGGACACGACCACTAAGCTAAAAGCCCTAGATCACTACTCTCTTCTCATTTCTGACTCCTCTCCTTTCTTCTACTCTTTTTGGATGGCGGATGCAAGGAACAAGTTCGCGCAACCGGATGAAGACACACCTTTTGGACGATACTTGAAGGAAGTTACTAGATACCTGAACATCGGAATACCAAGCTTCACCGGAACCTACAACGCCACACTACCAGAAGAGGAGCGATGGATGATCCAAGTTCATGTTCCAGGAAGGACGTTCATGCCAGTCACTGAGCCCATAGAGTTTTCCTTTGATGCACCAACCTGGAGTCTAGGAAAGAGCATGGCAGCCCACATCACCATGGGACGCATTGGAGAAGTGTACCACAAGGATCTCAAGGATACTATCTACCAGATTTGTGGGCGCCGAGACGAGCAATGGGAGATGATCAGCACCAGGAAGGATAGATCAATTGCAGCTTTCATCCAGGAGTTAAACCAGCACATTTGTCGCCAGGAGAACCAGATGTGCGCATGCATGATAGATCTGAAGAAGGCAAAGACCAGGATCACGGAGCTGGAGGAAGAACTCAAGTCTAAACGCGATGGATATGAGGAGGAAATCGCAACATTGTTGGAGAAGAATGACGACCTGATAAAGAAGATCGGAGTATTCATGGGAGACCCAGCGCTAGGAGGAGATGACGACGATTCTACTTGCCCGGAGAACTACATTATCATCGACGACACCGACTCAGACCCTAGTGATGACGATTTGGATGATGAAGCTGGAGAAGATATCATGGAGTCTTCGACTGATCAAAATTTCTAGTAGACCACCATATCAGCAGTAGTATTTCCTCCATGTATATAGTATAGACCGAGCACTTTGTCACGATAGTTAGATCGATTGTATGCCTTGTTTGAAATTGATTGGAGTGATATGATTGTGTTTGTCTCATGTGCATATGGGTAGTGTTTTCCCCTCTAGATATCATTCTATTCTATTTTTCTCATCTTTTCTAAACCCATCAGATGCCTCCGAGACGCGACACCGGATTCGTTTTCCCACAGGAGATCACTCAGTTGATTCAACAGCAGAATGCCCTGATGCAAGTGTTAGTTCAGAACCAAGGCAACAAAAACAACAACAACCCACCACCACCACCACCTGTTGATCACTTAGCCCGTTTCTAAAGGCTGAATCCGCCGGTGTTTTCCAGCAGCACCGAGCCGATTGTTGCAGATGATTGGCTCCGCAAGGTTGGAAGGGAGCTGACCACTGCAGGATGCACAGATGAGGAGAGAGTGTGTTTTGCAGCACACCAGCTTGATGGACCCGCAGCATCATGGTGGGAGAATTACACAGCCACTCACCCCATCGACACTGTCACATGGGACCAGTTTCAGCAACCTTTCCGTTCTGCTCATGTTTCAGCAGGAGCTATGGCCATGAAGAAGCGTGAGTTTCGCAACTTGCGCCAAGGAGGACGTACCGTTGGCCAGTGTGTGGAAGATTTTAGTAAGTTAGCATGTTATGCCCCAGATGACGTTGCTACGGGTGCAGCTAAGCAGGAGAAGTTTCTGGAAGGACTGAATGATGAGCTGAGCATGCAGTTGATGGTGGAAACTTTCAACAACTACCAGGAGTTGGTAGATAGTGCTCTCATGATTGATGGGAAGCAGCAGCAGATTGAAAGCCGCAAGAGGAAGTATGGACAAGGAAAGTACAGTACTGGAGCTCATCAGAAGCCCCGTTTTACCCCGAACTCGGGAGGACACCTTCAACATAACCATGGAGGTCACAATCACAATGGAGGGAGTTCGCACAATCATAGGAAGCAACGAACAGAACCGTTCCAACCCATCAACCCCAGCCAAGAGGGATCTGAGCCACATTACTTGTTTCAAGTGCCAGAAGACTGGACATTATGCCACTGATTGTCCGGAAGCAAAGAATGGAAATGGCAATGGAAGCTCTGGGAAGAAGCCGAACCCTTTCAACAGGGGACAGGTGAACCACGTTAATGTGGAGGAGGTTGAAGCACAGCCCGATGCAGTAATAGGTAAGTTTTTGGTTAAGTCATTTACTGCAATCGTTCTTTTCGATACTGGTGCATCGCATTCATACATATCAAGGGGATTTGTGGATAAGTACAAGTTGCCACCAAAGTTCTTAGAACACCTATGTTAGTAACCTCGCCAGGAGCAGAGTATATGGCAAGCAAAGGATGTTTTCAGATGCCATTGGCCATAGGTAGACATATTTTCCCCTCAGACTTGATAATTTTGGAGTCGCAAGGTTTGGATGTGATTTTGGGTATGGATTGGTTATCGATGTATGGAGGAAACATCGATTGCGCCAGTAAGACGATTTTGCTTACCACCCTAGAAGGAAGAAGGATTAAGTATGTATCCCGACATGTGCCGAAGAGGACTCAAGTGAATTCCTTATCAGGAGTTGTACAGGAGGAAGTACCAGTGGTGAAGGATTTCCCAGATGTATTTCCAGAAGAGTTGCCAGGCATGCCACCGGATAGAGACATTGAGTTTTTGATTGAGCTTTTGCCAAGCACAGGGCCAATATCTAAGAGACCGTATAGGATGCCCGCAAAGGATTTGGAGGAAATTAAGAAGCAAATTAAGGAGTTGCTAGATAAGGGTTATATCCGCCCAAGTTCGTCACCTTGGGGATCACCAGTACTTCTAGTGGAGAAGAAGGATGGATCGTTGAGGATGGTTGTTGATTATCGTGGATTGAATGAAGTGACCATCAAGAACAAGTACCCGCTGCCGATGATCAATGATCTGTTTGACCGACTACAAGGAGCTAAAGTATTTTCCAAGATTGATCTGCGATCAGGATACCACCAGCTAAAGATTCGAGAGCAGGATATACCTAAGACAGCTTTTACCACAAGGTATGGGCTATATGAGTATACCGTTATGTCATTTGGCCTGACTAACGCACCTGCCTATTTTATGAACATGATGAACAAAGTGTTTATGGAGTTTTTGGATAAGTTCGTCGTGGTGTTCATTGATGATATTCTGGTCTATGCGAAGAATGAAGAGGAACATAAGGAGCATTTGTGTTTGGTACTTGGAAAGCTCAGAGAACATCAATTATATCCCAAGTTCAGCAAGTGCGAGTTTTGGTTGAAGGAAGATGGATTTCTCAGACATGTTATATCCGGAGAAGGAATAGCAGTAGATCCCACCAAGGTTATCACTGTGACAAACTGGGAAGCACCCACATCAGTTGGAGAGATCCGGAGTTTTCTTGGACTCGCAGGATACTACCGGAGGTTCATTGAGAATTTCTCGAAGATTGCAAAGCCCATGACGGAGTTGTTGAAGAAGGACACAAAGTTCAATTGGACGGAGGAATGTGAGGCTAGTTTCCAGGAGTTGAAGAAACGTTTGGTTACAGCGCCAGTGTTGATTTTGCCAGATCAACGCAAGGATTATGAGGTGTATTGCGATGCTTCTCGTCGAGGACTTGGAGCAGTGCTTATGCAGGTGGGAAGAGTTGTCTCATATGCCTCACGACAGCTTAAACCTCATGAGTTGAATTATGCTACACATGATTTGGAGTTAGCAGACGCAGTGCATGCGTTGAAGACGTGGAGACATTTTCTCATGGGAAACCATTGTGAGGTGTACACGGATCACAAGAGTTTGAAGTACATTTTCACGCAGAAGGAGTTGAATCTCAGTCAAAGGAGATGGTTGGAGCTCATCAAGGATTATGATATGAGATTGCATTATCACCCAGGGAAGGCTAACGTAGTAGCCGATGCGTTGAGCCGCAAGAGCCATGTCAACACACTCATGACCGGAGAGTTACCCAAAGAATTAGCCGAGGATCTTCGCGAACTATGTTTGGAGATAGTTCCGAGAGGCTATGTAGCAGCATTGGAGATTTAGTCTACCTTGATGGATAAGATTAGAGAAGCTCAGAAGACAGACAAGGAAATTGTCGAGATCAAGGAAAGGATGAGCAAAGGAAAAGACAAGGGATTTCGTGAAGATGAGCACGATACCTTCTGGTTTGAGGACCGCGTTTATGTGCCCAATGACCCGGAGATCAGGAAGTTGATTTTGCAAGAGGCCCATGATTCGCCGTATTCGATTCACCTAGGAAATACCAAGATGTATCTGGATTTGAAGGACAGTTTCTGGTGGACCGGAATGAAGAAGGATATTGCGGAGTATGTAGCAGTTTGTGATGTATGCCAGCGAGTGAAGGCACAACATCAGAAGCCTGCAGGATTGCTGCAACCATTACCGATACCCGAATGGAAGTGGGATAAGCTAGGCATGGATTTTATCACGGGATTGCCCAGGACACGTTCAGGCTATGACTTGATATGGGTTGTAGTCGATCGTTTGACGAAGGTAGCTCATTTCATCCCAGTGAAGACCACCTATACTAGTGCTAAGTTGGCAAAGATATACATGACCAGGATCGTATGTCTGCATGGAGTTCCGAGGACCATTGTATCAGATAGAGGAACCCAGTTTACCTCAAAGTTCTGGAATCAGTTGCACGAGACTTTGGGTACCAGGCTAGAATTCAGTACAGCCTTTCATCCACAGACCGATGGACAGACCGAGAGAGTCAATCAGATTTTGGAGGACATGCTGAGAGCTTGTGCGCTAGATTATGGATCCAGTTGGGATGACAATTTATCGTATGCAGAGTTTTCTTACAACAATAGCTACCAATCCAGTTTGAAGATAGGCCCCTTTCGAAGCTCTGTACGGAAGGAGGTGCATGACATCGTTGTTGTGGGACGAAGTTGGAGACCGTCAGTTGTTTGGACCAGATTTGATTAAAGAGTCTGAAGAGAAGGTTAAGCTGATTCGCGATAGACTCAAGGTAGCCCAGTCCAGACAGAAGAGTTATGCGGATTCTAAACGCAAGGAGACAGTTTACGAAGTAGGAGACAGAGTTTATCTTCGTGTGTCCCCACTTCGAGGAGTTAAGCGTTTTGGAGTTAAGGGAAAATTAGCACCACGATTTGTGGGACCATACAAAGTTTTGGAACGTATGGGAGAAGTTGCTTACAAGTTGGAATTGCCTGAAGGATTGTCAGGAGTTCACGATGTGTTCCACATTTCCCAGTTGAAGAAGTGCCATGCAGAGATGGCTGATATACCTCTAAGAGATACAGTGCCACTGGAAGCGATTCAGTTGGATAGCGATTTGACCTATGAGGAGAAACCAGTCAAGATTCTCGAGATTGCCAGTCGAGTCACCCGCAGCAAGGTTATCAAGTTTTGCAAAGTTCAGTGGAGCCACCATACTGAAGATGAAGCCACTTGGGAACGAGAGGAAGACCTACGGAAGGACCACCCACACCTATTTTCTAGCCAACCCGAATCTCGAGGGCGAGATCCATCTTAAGGGGGGTAGGTTTGTAACATCCCAAATTTTCAATTTGGAATGTTATACATTAGATCAGCATGCATATCATATTTTATCGCATTTCGTTTTGCGATCCTCGAAATTCTAAGGAACTCAAGGACCCACGGAGAGAGTTGGGGATTTCACAATTTTCATATTTGAATTTTATCAAATATCGAAACGAGGATCATTTGTTTTAATTAATTTTCTCTCCGAAAATATTTCATATTAAAATATATGAGAGGAGATAATATGACTTCTCCAAAAATAATGAAATATTGGAGGAAAAATATTAAAAACAAATATTTGATTTTATTTACCTAGAAAAAATATGCGTTTTTCAAAATTGCATTTTAGGCCCAAATAAATGTTTATCTTGTCCGGCTTATTTTAAGAGGACGGGAAAAATTTATTTCGGAATTTTTGGAGTCCGTTTAGTATTTGTTTTCATTCTTTTTCTGCACATCGGATTTTTTTTTAAAAGTCAAACCGACTCGGGCCGTAACCGGCCAGGACTCCGCCCAGCCGGCCCTCTTAAATAGCGCCGCCCCGAGCCCCCAGCCCACCGAAGCCCGCTGCCACCTAACCCTAACCCTAGCCGCCGCTGCCGCCGCGCGCCGACGCCGCTGTGCCGCCATCGCCCGCGACCGCTGCCGCGCCGCCGCCCGACCGCCGCCGCCGGAGCCGTCCCGCCGCTTCGCCGAACCTCGCCGGAGGTAGCTGCCTCGCCGCTGCCGGTTTTCTCCGGAAAACCGTGCGTGTTTTTTTTAAAAAGCCCAGTTTTTTTATTAGATCGGTTCGTCGGTTTTTCTCGGTTTAGTTATTTTGCGGACGTTCGTTTTAACGAACGGTTTTCACCGTTTAGCCGCAGACAGCGAACGTTCATTCGTTAGCCTGTTCGTCAGTTCTTCTTTTCTCGGAATTTTCGCGATTATTTTCGATCGCGATTTCTGATCCGATTTTCGTTTTAGTATAACTTTTCGCTCGTTTGTCGGAATCAGGCGATTCAAGCGCCTAGAGTTTCGTCTCGAAACCCTCTTTCTGTTTATCCAACTTGAACAAGATTTTGCTACTGTAAAATTTGACTTAGGTCCAAATTAGTAAACGGAGCTTGTTTCTTTCGCAGTTTGAGTTTCATTGCTTCGTTCGATTTGATTCTTTTTGCAAAACGGAGTTCTTAAGTTGAACTTTCTGGTTAGATCTTTTATTTGAGTTTACCCATGCACCCTTGCTTGATTGCTTATGTATGTTATTGTTTGTTTGTGATAGAGTAGCCGGAGTGCGAAGCGTGCTACTACGAGTCTCTAGGTTTCACAGATCATCAGCAAGGCAAGTAACACTTTGATCATACCTCTTTACTACCCGGTTTTATTGCATTAGATCAATCCTCAAACATTGCATGGTTAGGATCTGTTTAATATGTGGGTTTTGGGAAGTAGATGAGGTAGTACCTATTGCCCTGTTTATTATCAAACCTTTGGGAGTTACTTCTACGTTGCTTATATTGCTATGCTATGCTCGTAGACGTGGATTGGGTTTGAGAGATTTTTCATGACAGATGTGAGTTTGTTAATTAATGGTTCAACTTAAGGTGGCTACTTTAATTTACATCTGGGTGGATTGAGGCACCTGGAGAATCCAGTGTTGCCTGTTTTTTTTGATATCCCGGAGTACCCGTGTGATTATCCTATGGACCGCCACCAGGGCTCAAAGGGGTCATGAGATTATTCCTGCTAGAAACTTCCGTGTGCAGCCACAAGCTATTATGGGCTCTAGCATAGTTGAGTACGTTACATGACCTCTTGAAGAGATGGGCTAGCAGATGTAGGGGAAAGTAGGTGTAACTGTCCACCCGAAGTAAAGAGTTATTGTTTCTGAAAGACCGTGTCTCGGTCATCCGTTTCTCAAACATCATGTAGTACGAGAATACAAATGGAGGAGATAGAGTCTTGTGGGGAAAAGTGCGCAAACCTCTGCAGAGTGTACAAACTAATCATGATTAGCCGTGTCCCCGGTTATGGACGTCTTGAGTATCTAGTTCTTGGATTATCATGTGGATCTCATCATCATGTTACTTAATTTAAATTTGATTTCGTTTAATCACGTTCTTAATGGGATTGAGTTGGAGGTACCTTCTCAATGTTTAACAACCACCATGATAGTTAAATAAAACTTATTCCTTTGTTGTAGGGAAAAATTGGCTTTTTGCAAAACTGTAACCATAGAGCCTTCCACCGGCCAAATATGCATGTAGTGATAGCATTATCTGTTCATTACTCTCTATGTGTTACTTTGCCAGCATATTCCATGTGCTGGCCCGTTTTCGGGCTGCAACGTTTATGTTGTAGACTTTTCAGACGACGATTTAGGTGCCGTAGGTCGTGGTCTTATACTCAGTGATGCCGTTGGAGTTGATGGACTCACTTTATCTTCCAAGCGTTCCGCTATTATCGTTTTAGATGGCCTTGAGCCATATTTATTTTAATAAGTTCTCTTTTGAGACTATTCGATGTGATAAGTGTGTGATTGCTAGTCTGTTATAAATCCTTCAAGTACTGTGCGTGTCAGCATTACCGATCCAGGGATGACACTGATGCACAGAGATCAGACTGTTTGAGGTCTGGTCGCTACATTCCCCTTCGTGCTTACCAAAGGATGATTCCTATGACCCCGTTGATTCTCTTGAAATATCCCTTTTTGATGATGCTTGCTATGCTTGTGGCCAAGATGCCAATATGAATTATGCTTATGGAGATGAACTTGCTATAGTTCCTTATGTTAAACATGAAATTGTTGCTATTGCACCTACGCATGATAGTCCTTTTATCTTTTTGAATTCTCCAAATTACACTATATCGGAGAAGTTTGCTCTTATTAAGGATTATGTTGATGGGTTGCATTTTACCGTTGCACATGATGATTTTGATAGATATAATATGCATGTGCTTGCTGCTCCTACTTGCAATTATTATGAGAGAGGAACTACATCTCCGCCTCTCTATGTTTCCAACACGATAGAATTGCAAGAAACTGCTTATACTATGCATCGGCATTTACTATGTGTGCATGAATTGTTCTTTTATGACATGTCGATGCATAGGAAGAGTGTTAGACTTCGTTGTTGCTTGATATATGTTACTTTGTGCTCACTACTAAATTACAAATCATTGTTAATTAAAATTGGCTTTGATATACCTTGGGATCCGGGTGGATTCATTACTTGAGCACTATATGCCTAGCTTAATGGCTTTAAAGAAAGCGCTGCCAGGGAGACAACCCGGAAGTTTTGGAGAGTCATTTATTTCTGTTGAGTGCTTTTATATAGTTTAAAACAAAAAAATAAAGAGGGGAACCCAAAACTTTTTCAAAAAGGAAAGTGAAAGTGAGAGAGACAAGCATTGTTGAAGTGGGAGAGCTCCTTGAACTTTGTTCATGCCCATGGAAACTTTGTGAATCTTAATTACAGAAACTTTTCATCAAAATAATTATACCCTTGTACAATTCCATTGTATTATAAAAATAATGTGCCAAGGTTTGCCTTTAGGATGTTTACAATGCTTGTTGGTTTGTGCGGTGCAGGACAGAAACTTTGGTTGTAGTGCGCGATTTTACATTTTTTACTGGAACGTCAAACGGTTCTGATTCTTTTTGCACTGTCTTGCTATACAAATTCATATTTTTCTAATTTTGGTAGAATTTTTGGGGTACCAGAAGTATGGTGAATGTTCATATTTCTACAGACCGTTCTGTTTTTGACAGATTCTGTTTTTGATGCATAGTTTACTTGTTTTGATGAAACTATCAATTTCTATCAGTGGATTAAGCCATGAAAAAGTTATATTACAGTAGACACAATGAAAAAACGAAATATGAATTGGTTTGCAACATTACCTAGAGTAGTGATTTTCTTTATTATACTAACGGATCTTACCGAGTTTTCTGTTGAAGTTTTGTGTGGATGAAGTGTTTGATCGAGGAGGTTTCGATATGAGGAAAAGGAGGAGAGGCAAGAGCTCAAGCTTGGGGATGCCCAAGGCACCCCAAGTAAATATTCAAGGATACTCAAGCGTCTAAGCTTGGGGATGCCCCGGAAGGCATCCCCTCTTTCTTCAGCAAGTATCGGTATGTTTTCGGATTCGTTTCGTTAATGCAATATGTGCAAATCTTGGAGCGTCTTTTGCATTTAGTTTTCACTTTTCTTTTATGCACCATGCTGGTATGAGATAGTCCATGGTTGATTTATAGAATGCTCATTGCACTTCACTTAAATCTTTTGAGTATGGCTTTATAGAATGCTTCATGTGCTTCACTTATATCATTTGAAGTCTGGATTGCCTGTTTCTCTTCACATAGAAAACCGCCATTTGTAGAATGCTCTTTTGCTTCACTTATATTGGTTACAACATGGGCATATCTTTTGTAGAAAGAATTAAACCCTCTTGCTTCACTTATATCTACTTAGAGAGATGGCAGGAATTGGTCATTCACATGGTTAGTCATAAAATCCTACATAAAACTTGTAGATCGCTGAATATGATATGTTTGATTCCTTGCAATAGTTTTGCGATATAAAGGTGGTGATATTAGAGTCGTGCTAGTTGGGTAATTGTGAAATTGAGAAAATACTTGTGTTGAGGTTTGCAAGTCCGGTAGCATGCACGTATGGTAACTGTTGTGTGACAAATTTGAAGCATGGGGTGTTTCTTTGATTGTCTTCCTTATGAGTGGCGGTCGGGGACGAGCGATGGTCTTTTCCTACCAATCTATCCCCCTAGGGGCTTGCGTAGTAGTACTTTGCTTTGAGGCTAATAAACTTTTGCAATAAGTATATGAGTTCTTTATGACTAATGTGAGTCCATGGATTATACGCACTCTCACCCTTCCATCATTGCTAGCCTCTTCGGTACCGTGCATTGCCCTTTCTCACCTCGAGAGTTGGTGCAAACTTCACCGGTGCATCCAAACCCCATGATATGATACGCTCTGTCACACATAAGCCTCCTTATATCTTCCTCAAAACAGCCACCATACCTACCTATTATGGCATTTCCATAGCCATTCCGAGATATATTGCCATGCAACTTCCATCATCATCATATACATGACTTGAGCATTCATTGTCATATTGCTTTGCATGATCGTAAGATAGCTAGCATGATGTTTTCATGGCTTGTCCGTTTTCTGATGTCATTGCTACGCTAGATCATTGCACATCCCGGTACACTACCGGAGGCATTCATATAGAGTCATATCTTTGTTCTAGATATCGAGTTGTAATATTGAGTTGTAAGTAAATAAAGTGTGATGATCATCATTATTAGAGCATTGCCCCAGTGAGGAAAGGATGATGGAAGCAATGGTTCCCTCACAAGTTGGGATGAGTCTCCGGACTTTATGAAAAATAAAGGAGGCCAAAGAAGCCCAAATAAAAAAAAGAGGCCAAAGAAGCCCACCAAAAAACTGAGAGAAAAAGAGAGAAGGGGCAATGTTACTATCCTTTTACCACACTTGTGCTTCAAAGTAGCACCATGTTCTTCATATAGAGAGTCTCTTGAGTTATCACTTTCATATACTAGTGGGAATTTTCATTATAGAACTTGGCTTGTATATTCCGATGATGGGCTTCCTCAAATGCCCGAGGTCTTCATGAGAAAGCAAGTTGGATGCACACCCACTTAGTTTCCAGTTTGAGATTTTATACACTTATAGCTCTTAGTGCATCCGTTGCATGGCAATCCCTACTCCTCGCATTGACATCAATTGATGGGCATCTCCATAGCCCGTTGATTAGCCGCATCGATGTGAGACTTTCTCCCTTTTTGTCTTCTCCACATAAACCCCCACCATCATATTATATTCCACCTATGGTGCTATATCCATGGCTTGCGCTCATGTATTGCGTGAGGGTTGAAAAGGCTTAAGCGCGTTAAAAAGTATGAACCAATTGCTCGGCTTGTCATCGGGGTTGTGCATGATGGGAGCATTTTGTGTGACGAAAATGAACCATGGCCAAACTATATGATTTTGTAGGGATAAGCTTTCTTTGGCTATGTTATTTTGATAAGACATAATTGCTTGGTTGGCATGCTTGAAGTATTATTGTTTTTATGTCAAATGATAGACTATTGCTTTGAATCACTCGTGTCTTAATATTCATGCCATGATTAGATGCATGATCAAGATTATGCTAGGTAGCATTCCACATCAATAATTTTTTTATCATTTACCTACTCGAGGACAAGCAGGAATTAAGCTTGGGGATGCTGATACGTCTCCATCGTATCTATAATTTTTCATTGTTCCACGCCAATGTTATTCAACTTTCATATACTTTTGGCAACTTTTTATACTATTTTTGGGACTAACATATTGATCCAGTGCCCAGTGCCAGTTCCTGTTTGTTGCATGTTTTATGTTTCGCAGAAACCCCATATCAAACGGAGTCCAAACGGGATAAAAACGGACAGAGATCATTTTTGGAATATTTATGATTTTTGGGAAGAAAAACCAACGCGAGACGGTGCCCGAGGGGGCCACGAGGCAGGGGGCGCGCCCCTGACCCTCATGGGCACCCCATAAGGCGGTTGCTGCTCTTCTTTGGCCGCAAGAAACCTAATTTTCGAAGAAAAATCTGGGTGAAGGTTTCAATCCAATCGGAGTTACGGATCTCCGGATATATAAGAAACGGTGAAAGGGCAGAATCCCAGAACGCAGAAACAGAGAGAGACAGAGAGACAGATCCAACCTCGGAGGGGCTCTCGCCCCTCCCACGCCATGGAGACCATGGACCAGAGGGGAAACCCTTCTCCCATCTAGGGAGGAGGTCAAGGAAGAAGAAGAAGAAGGGGGGCTCTCTCCCCCTTGCTTTCGGTGGCGCCGGAACGCCGCCGGGGGCCATCGTCATCACCGCTATCTACACCAACACCTCCGCCATCTTCACCAACATCTCTGGAATAAGCTATTTTGCCGTCTATATTCAGCGGTCCACTCTCCCGCAACCCATTGTACCCTCTACTTGAACATGGTGCTTTATGCTTCATATTATTATTCAATGATGTGTTGCCATCCTATGATGTCTGAGTAGATTTTCGTTGTCCTACCGGTGATTGATGAATTGCTATGATTGGTTTAATTTGCTTGTGGTTATATTGCTGTCCTATTGTGCCCTCCGTGTCGCGCAAGCATGAGGGATTCCCGTTGTAGGGTGTTGCAATATGTTCATGATTCGCTTATAGTGGGTTGCTTGAGTGACAGAAGCATAAACCCGAGTAAGGGGGTTGCGGCGTATGGGATAAAGGGGACTTGATGCTTTAATGCTATGGTTGGGTTTTACCTTAATGATCTTTAGTAGTTGCGGACGCTTGCTAGAGTTCCAATCATAAGTGCATATGATCCAAGAAGAGAAAGTATGTTAGCTTAGGCCTCTCCCACATAAAACTTGCTATCGGTCTAGTAAAGTAGTCAATTGCTTAGGGACAATTTCACAACTCCTACCACCACTTTTCCACACTCTCTATATTTACTTTATTGCTTCTTTATCTAAATAGCCCCTAGTTTTTATTTACATGCTCTTTATATTCTTGCAAACCTATCCAACAACACCTACAAAGTTCTTCTAGTTTCATACTTGTTCGAGGTAAAGCGAACGCTAAGCGTGTGTAGAGTTCTATCGGTGGTGGATAGAACTTGAGGGAATATTTGTTCTACCTTTAGCTCCTCGTTGGGTTCGACACTCTTACTTATCGAAAGAGGCTACAACTGATCCCCTACACTTGTGGGTTATCAGTTGCTATGCATCACCATGATCTTGCGTGTGGGTAGGAAGATTTTTGAAATTACTACGTTCCCCAACAGTGGCATCCGAGCCAGGTTTATGCGTAGATGTTATATGCACGAGTAGAACAGAAGTGAGTTGTGGGCGATACAAGTCATACTGCTTACCGGCATGTCATACTTTGGTTCGGCGGTATTGTTGGATGAAGCGGCCTGGACCGACATTACGCGTACGCTTACGCGAGATAGGTTCTACCGACGTGCTTTGCACATAGGTGGCTGGCGGGTGTCAGTTTCTCTAACTTTAGTTGAACCAAGTGTGGCTACACCTGGTCCTTGAGAAGGTTAAAACAACACTAACTTGACGAAATATCGTTGTGGTTTTGATGCGTAGGTAAGAACGGTTCTTGCTCAGCCCGTAGCAGCCACGTAAAACTTGCAACAACAAAGTAGAGGACGTCTAACTTGTTTTTGTAGGGCATGTTGTGATGTGATATGGTCAAGACATGATGCTAAATTTTATTGTATGAGATGATCATGTTTTGTAACAGAGTTATCGGCAACTAGCAGGAGCCATATGGTTGTCATTTTATTGTATGCAATGCAATCGCCCTGTAATTGCTTTACTTTCTCACTAAGCGGTAGCGATAGTCGTAGAAGCAATAGTTGGTGATACGTCTCCGTCGTATCTACTTTTCCAAACACTTTTGCCCTTGTTTTAGACTCTAACTTGCATGATTTGAATGGAACTAACCCGGACTGACGCTGTTTTCAGCAGAACTGCCATGGTGTTATTTTTGTGCAGAAATAAAAGTTCTCGGAATGACCTGAAAATCCACGGAGCAACTTTACAGAATTAATAAAAAATACTGGCGAAAGAAATAGCGTCAGGGGGCCCACACCCTGTCCACGAGGGTGGGGGGCGCGCCCCCTCCCCCTGGGCGCACCCCCTGCCTCGTGGGCCCCCTGGAGCTCCACTGACCTCAACTCCAACTCCATATATTCACGTTTGGGGAGAAAAAAATCAGAGAGAAAGTTTCATCGCGTTTTACGATACGGAGCCACCGCCAAGCCCTAATCTCTCTCGGGAGGGCTGATCTGGAGTCTGTTCAGGACTCCGGAGAGGGGGATTCGTCGCCATCGTCATCATCAACCATCCTCCATCACCAATTTCATGATGCTCACCGCCGTACGTGAGTAATTCCATCGTAGGCTTGCTGGACGGTGATGGGTTGGATGAGATTTACCATGTAATTAAGTTAGTTTTGTTAGGATTTGATTCCTAGTATCCACTATGTTCTAAGATTGATGTTGCTATGACTTTGCTATGCTTAATGCTTGTCACTAGGGCCCGAGTACCATGATTCCAGATCTGAACCTATTATGTTTTCATGAATATATGTGAGTTCTTGATCCTATCTTGCAAGTCTATAGTCACCTATTATGTGTTATGATCCGACAACCCCGAAGTGACAATAATCGGGATACTTCTCGGTGATGACCGTAGTTTGAGGAGTTCATGAATTCATTATGTGTTAATGCTTTGGTCTGGTATTCTATTAAAAGGAGGCCTTAATATCCCTTAGTTTCTATTAGGACCCCGCTGCCACGGGAGGGTAGGACAAAAGATGTCATGCAAATTCTTTTCCATAAGCACGTATGACTATATTCGGAATACATGCCTACATTACGTTGATGAATTGGAGCTAGTACTGTGTACCCTATGTTATAACTATTACATGAGGAATCACATCCGACATAATTATCCATCACTGATCCAATGCCTAAGAGCTTTTCACATATTGTGCTTTTCTTATTTACTTTACCGTTGCTACAGTTACAATTACTACAAAACTGCTACTGTTACTTTTGCTACTGTTACCGTCACTTCCATACTACTTTGCTACTAAATACTTTGCTGCAGATACTAAGTTATCCAGGTGTGGTTGAATTGACAACTCAACTGATACTTGAGAATATTCTTTGGCTCCCCTTGTGTCGAATCAATAAATTTGGGTTGAATACTCTACCCTCGAAAACTGTTGCGATCTCCTATACTTGTGGGTTATCAAGACTATTTTCGGGCGCCGTTGCCGGGGAGCATAGCTCTATTCTTTGAGTCACTTGGGATTTATATCTGCTGATCACTACGAGGAACTTGAAAGACGAAAGAACTAAGATTTTTCCCTCAACTACGAGGGGAGGTAAGGAACTGCCATCTAGCTCTGCACTAGATTCTCCTTCTGTTTTGAGTAAGCTTGCGACACCTAAACCTGCTACAGCTATGAATTCTGATATGTCGCATGTTATTGATGATGCCACTTCTGCTATGCATGATACTTATGATGAAACTACTTCTGTGCTTGATACTACTGTGCCATTAGGTGAATTTCATGATGAACAACTTGCTAGGGTTAGAGAGAATGAAATTATTGAAGATAGTGATGATGAAGGTTCTCCCCCTAAGTATGAATTGCATGTTGTTCCTGAGGGTTATGTTATGGATGAAGAAACTGCTAGAGATTTTCTTGCTTGCAATGATAGATCTGATCATAAGAAGTTATTAGTTAAACTGAAACAGAAATCTCTAAATGCTAGAATGAAATATGACCCTGCTTTTGCTACTTCACCTATCTTTGTTACTGATAAGGATTATGAATTCTCTGTCGATCCTGAGATAATTACTTTGGTTGAATCTGATCCTTTTTATGGCTATGAATCTGAAACTGTTGTGGCATATCTTACTAAGTTAAATGATATAGCCACCCTGTTCACAAATGATGAGAAATCTCGCTACTATTATACCCTTAAGATATTTCCATTCTCATTAAAGGGTGATGCTAAAACTTGGTTTAACTCTCTTGATCCTGGTTGTGTGCGTAGTCCCCAGGATATGATTTATTACTTCTCTGCTAAATATTTCCCTGCTCATAAGAAACAAGCTACCTTGAGGGAAATATATAATTTTGTGCAAATTGAAGAAGAGAGTCTCCCACAAGCTTGGGGGAGGCTTCTCCGATTACTTAATGCTTTGCCTGATCATCCTCTTAAGAAAAATGAAATACTTGATATCTTTTATAATGGACAAACCGATGCTTCCAAGGACCACTTGGATAGTTGTGTTGGTTGTGTTTTCAGGGAAAGAATAGTCGATGAAGCTGAATTGCTATTGAATAATATGTTGACTAATGAAAAATAATTGGACTCTTCCTGAGCCAATTCCTGAGCCAATTGAGCCAACTCCTGAGCCAATTCCTAAACCTACTCCGAAGAAGAGAGGTGTTTTATTTCTCAGTCCTGAAGATATGCAAGAGGCAAAGAAATCTATGAAAGAAAAAGGTATTAAAGCTGAAGATGTTAAGAATTTACCTCCTGTTGAAGAAATTCATGGTCTTAATATACCACCTATTGAAGAAACACATGGTCTTGATAACCCATCACAGGTAGTACAGGTAAATTCTCTCTATAGATATGATAAAGTTGAAATCCCGTCTACTAAGTTTCCTAGCCAATGTTTGGATGAATTTGATGACTTTATGGCTAGACAAGAAAATTTCAATGCTTATGTTGGTAGAAAATTAAAGAGTAATGCTTACATGATTGGACGCTTGACTGATTATATGGCTAGAGTTAAAGGTGGACTTAAACTCATTAGCAAATATGCTTCTATGGTTACCACTCAAGCAGAACAAGTACTTAAAGCTCAAAGTGATTTGCTCGATGAAATAAATAATAAACATGACTTTGCTATTAGAGTGGCTACTAGAATGGGTAGAATGACTCGGGAACCTTTGTATCCTGAAGGCCACCCTAAAAGAATCGAGCAAGATTATCAGAGAAGTAATGTAGATGCACCTAGTCCTTCTAAAAAGAAGAAAAAGAAAAATGATAGGACTTTGCATGCTTCTAGTGAACCTGTTGTAGACACACCTGAGAATCCCAATGATATTTCTATTTCTGATGCTGAAACACAATCTGGTGATGAACATGAACCTAGTGATAATGTTAATGATAATGTTCAGGTTGATGCTCACCCTAGCAATAATAATGATGTAGAGATTGAACCTGTTGTTGATCTTGATAACCCACAATCAAAGAATCAACGTTATGATAAGAGAGACTTTGTTGCTAGGAGGCACGGTAAAGAAAGAGAACCATGGGTTCAGAAACCCATGCCTTTTCCTCCTAAGCCATCCAAGAAAAAGGATTTTGAGGATTTTGAGCGCTGTGCTGAAATGGTTAGACCTATCTTCATACGTATGCGCTTAACTGATATGCTTAAAGTAAATCCTTATGCTAAGTACATGAAAGATATTATTACAAATAAAAGAAAGATACCGGAAGCTGAAATTTCCACCATGCTTGCCAATTATACTTTTAAAGGTGGAATACCAAAGAAACTTGGAGATCCAGGGGTACCAACTATACCATGCTCCATTAAAAGAAACTATGTTAAAACTGCTTTATGTGATCTTGGAGCCGGTGTTAGTGTTATGTCTCTCTCTTTATATCGTAGACTTGAATTGAATAAGTTGACACCTACTGAAATATCTTTGCAAATGGCCGATAAATCAACTGCTATACCGGTCGGTATTTGTGAGGATGTGCCTGTTGTGGTTGCAAATGTCACTATCTTAACGGACTTTGTTATTCTTGATATTCCCGAGGACGATAGTATGTCGATTATCCTTGGTAGACCCATTTTGAATACTGCAAGGGCTGTTATTGATTGCAACAAAGGCAATGTCACTTTTCATATTAATGGTAATGAGCATACGGTACACTTTCGGAGGAAACAACCTCAAGTTCACAGTATCAATTCTATTGGAAAAAGTCCAACTATTATTGTTGGAGGTTTTGAATTTCCTCTTCCCACTGTCAAGAAGAAATATGATATTCCTATTATTGGGGATGTTCCTATCCCCGTTGAGGTAACCTAGTGTTATTCAAAATTTCTCCGGTTCCATGTTATTTGGAATGAGTTTGTTAACAAGACTTGATCAACCTTGTTAGTGGATTCCTTTTGATGATCATGAGATGGACGAAACTAGAAGGCACAACCTTCTGTACCCTCCTTTCACTTTCTGTTATTTACATTAAATAAAGCAAAAATAGTATTTTCTGTCTGTTTTCTGAATTATCCATGCAATAAAAAATACCCCGAAAATAAAAGTTCTCCAAATGCCCTGCCAATTTAGTATGATTTTTTCTAGAATATTTGAGAATATCTGGCACTGAGAACACAACAGGGGGAGCTGGCACCTGGCCACGAGGGTCCAGGGCGCGCCCCTGCCTCGTGAGCCCATGGTGGCCCCCTCCACTTATTCCTGCGCCCACACACTTCATCTTCCTCCCAAAAAAATCACCATCCAGCTCAAGCACGAGTTCTAGCTCATTTTGCTGCGATTTTTCACCTCCTTGCCCAAAGCTCCATTCATAAAACTGCTTTGGGAGATTGTTCCTTGGTATGTGACTCCTCCAATGGTCCAATTAGTTTTTGTTCTAGTGCTTTATTCATTGCAAATTTTTGATGCCTAGGTGACCCTGTTCTTGAGCTTGCATGTCAAATTTATGAGGTCACAAGTAATTATAATGCATGATATAGGCTCTAGGCACTTGTGGGAGTAGTTGCTATCCATCTTATTGAGTTTGATTCACTTTTATTTTGAGTTACTAAAAATTTCAGAAATTTTCAGAAAAAGATGAAGAGATTTTTCTTGAGGGGCTCTTCTAGCCAAGGCTCCAAGGATAAGCAAGCTAAGGAGAATGAAAAGCCCAAGTATAATCTTCCTCGCGTGGCGGAAGCACGGCTATGTGAATGGCCTTGTGATGATTTCTTGAGAGCAGCCGGGATTTATGATGACTTTTATTCATTGGCTAATAATGCCGGCCTCACCAACTTCCTCCATGACCGGATCGAACAGTATCTCTTACTCACCAATACTTTCGTGCAAAACTTCTACTATTATCCTAAGAATTCTCCTCCTTCAGTAACTTTTCATTTATATGATGAGGCTGGGGAGATGTCATTATGTGATTTTTGCGCGGTTTGCAAAATACCCTTCGAGGGCAGTTTAGAGGAACCACATCGTAAAGATGTGGATGGTTTTATTGATACTATTACTATAGGGGAATCGAGGAAGGTTTCCGATGCAAGAATTACTAGCATACATTTTCCTGTTTTACGCTACTTTGCCATATTTGCTAGTCGATGCTTAATTGGTCGCGGAAACTGTGGAAACCTTAGTGTTCCTGATATTATTATTTTGTTCCATGCCTTATTTCGTGATAACTCTTTTAGTATGGGTGTCGTTATTGCCAAACGATTAAGCCTGAACCGTACGAAGGGCCCCATCTTTGGAGGTATCTATGATGCACGCCTTGCTAAACATTTCAGGATACCTATTAGGCATTTTGAGAAAGAAGAAAAACTGCTGCCCCCTACCTTTTTAGATTACAAGGGCATGGTAGCACATGAGTTTATTGTTAACAATGATGATAATATGCTTCTATATAACCTGAGATTTAATAAGAAACACAATGAGATTATTATCTTGCATGCACCCTCTTTGTTTGATTTAACTGCAGGCCATTACCTCGTCTTGCCGGCGGCCATTTACACGCACCGAGGCCAGACATCAGCTCCAGAGCCTGAGCCGGAACCACCACTGGACCCTTATCGTCCATCATCTTATCAGTGGGATCCGGAGCAGATCGCCAGCCAGTGGCAGTACGATGACACTCCTCAGTACACCGGGGAGAGTAGCCGCGATCCATGGCCATAGACCAACTTAGGCCAAAAGCCTAAGCTTGGGGGAGTACGTATTTCTCACCGACATTACATTCATGTTCACACACTCATTCTAGTTGTCGGTGCTCGTACTTTTTCATTGTACTATCCATGCTAGTTTAATTTCTTTTTCTAGCTTTCTTCTTGTATGTTTGATAAACCTTAAGAAAAAATAAAAAAATTACCTAGTTTACTTTTCATGCCTATAGTAGTAATTAAAATGAAAACCGAAAAAGATTTCTTGTTCTTCTTTTGCTTGTTGGGAGCTTTCCCGTGTAAATAGTTTTATTTCTTTTCTTTCCTTTGGGGGTCGAGAGGAGAAGACCATAATGAAAATGCTTACTGGCTCTAATATGCATGATTGTTGATTTAACCAAGAGCCCATATTACCTTGTCTTCTCCCTTGAATTGAATGCTTGCAGATTCCAGCTTAGTCCAATGCACGTGCACTATTATTATTATACACACCGTTCGGTCGTGCAAGTGAAAGGCAATAATGACGATATATGATGGACTGATTGGGATGAGAGAAGATGGTATGAACTCGGCCTCTCTTGTTTTTGTAAATATGATTAGTTCATCGTTCCTGATTCAGCCTATTATGAATAAACATGTTTGCAATGACAATTAGAGATTATAGTTGCTTATGCCATGCTTAATTAGCTAGGAGTTTATAATGGTTTACCTTGCGTGCCAACATGCTATTAAAATGGTTGTGATGTGGTATGATAGGGTGGTATCCTCCTTTGAATGATTCGAGTGACTTGACTTGGCACTTGTTCACGCATGTAGTTGAAACAAAATCAACATAGCCTTCACGATATTTATGTTCATGGTGGATTATATCCTACTCATGCTTGCACTCGGTGTTGATTAATTTTAATGCTTGTTCATGACTGTTGTCGCTCGCTCAGTTGGTCGCTTCCCAGTCTTTTGCTAGCCTTCACCTGTACTAAGCGGGGATACTGCTTGTGCATCCAAACTCCATAAACCCCAAAGTTATTCCATATGTGTCCACCATACCTTCCTATATGTGGTATTTGCCTGTCGTTCGAAGTAAATTTGTACGTGCCAAACTCCAAACCTTCAAATGAAATTCTGTTTTGTATGCTCTAGCAGCTCATGTATCAACTAGGGCTACCTGTATCTTCCATGCTAGGTGGGTTATTCTCAAGGGGAGTGGACTCCGCTCCTCATTCACGAGAAAATGGCTGGTAACCGGGATGCCCAGTCCCATGATCAAAGGATCAAATCAAATCAAAATAATTAAAACAAAACTCCCCCAGGACTGTTGCTAGTTGGAGGCACCTGTTGTTTCGGGCAAGCCATGGATTGATGCTTGTTGGTGGTGGGGGAGTATAAACTTTACCATTCTGTTTGGGAACCGCCTATAATGTGTGTAGCATGGAAGATATCGAGATCTCATAGTTGTTATGTTGACAGTGAAAGTATACCGCTCAAAATGTTATTCATCTCTATTTTAAAATCGAGCTCTGGCACCTCTACAAATCCCTGCTTCCCTCTACGAAGGGCCTATCTATTTACTTTTATGTTGAGTCATCACCCTCTTATTAAAAAGCACCCGCTGGATAGCACGGCTGTCATTTGCATGCATTACTGTTAGTTTATATTGGGTATGACTGGATCTCTTTTACCATGAATTACAATGTTTAGTCAGTCCTTGATCTTTAAAGGTGCTCTGCATTTATGTTTTGCGGTCTGAGAAAGGGCTAGCGAGATACCATCTTGTTATATCATATTATGATAGTTTTGAGAAAGTGTTGTCATCCGAGTTTTATTATTATTGCTCGCTAGTTGATTATGCCATTGTTATGAGTAAACATGAGGCGTAAGTGTTATTGTGAATATGGTTAGTTCATAATCTTTGCTGAAAACTTGAATGCTGGCTTTACATATTTACAACAAGAAGAGCAAACAAGGTTTGTAAAAGTTTTTCTTTATCACTTTCAGTATATCAACTGAATTGCTTGAGGACAAGCAAAGGATTAAGCTTGGGGGAGTTGATACGTCTCCGTCGTATCTACTTTTCCAAACACTTTTGCCCTTGTTTTGGACTCTAACTTGCATGATTTGAATGGAACTAACCCGGATTGACGCTGTTTTCAGCAAAACTGCCATGGTGTTATTTTTAAGCAGAAATAGAAGTTCTCGGAATGACCTGAAAATCCACGGAGCAACTTTTCAGAATTAATAAAAAATACTGGCGAAAGAAATAGCGTCAGGGGGCCCACACCCTGTCCACGAGGGTGGGGGGCGCGCCCCCTGCCCCTGGGCACGCCCCCTGCCTCGTGGACCCCCTGGAGCTCCACCGACCTCAACTCCAACTCCATATATTCACGTTCGGGGAGAAAAAAATCAGAGAGAAAGTTTCATCGCGTTTTACGATACGGAGCCGCCGCCAAGCCCTAATCTCTCTTGGGAGGGCTGATCTGGAGTCCGTTCGGGGCTCCGGAGAGGGGGATTCGTCGCCGTCGTCATCATCAACCATCCTCCATCACCAATATCATGATGCTCACCGCCGTGCGTGAGTAATTCCATCGTAGGCTTGCTGGACGGTGATGGGTTGGATGAGATTTACCATGTAATTAAGTTAGTTTTGTTAGGGTTTGATCCCTAGTATCCACTATGTTCTAAGATTGATGTTGCTATGACTTTGCTATGCTTAATGCTTGTCACTAGGGCCCGAGTGCCATGATTTCAGATCTGAACCTATTATGTTTTCATGAATATATGTGAGTTCTTGATCCTATCTTGCAAGTCTATAGTCACCTATTATGTGTTATGATCTGACAACCCCGAAGTGACAATAATCGGGATACTTCTCGGTGATGACCGTAGTTTGAGGAGTTCATGTATTCACTATGTGTTAATGCTTTGGTCCGGTACTCTATTAAAAGGAGGCCTTAATATCCCTTAGTTTCCATTAGGACCCCGCTGCTGTGGGAGGGTAGGACAAAATATGTCATGCAAGTTCTTTTCCATAAGCACGTATGACTATATTCGGAATACATGCCTACATTACGTTGATGAATTGGAGCTAGTTCTGTGTCACCCTATGTTATAACTATTACATGAGGAATCGCATCTGACATAATTATCCATCACTGATCCAATGCCTACTAGCTTTTCAAATATTGTGCTTTGCTTATTTATTTTACCGTTGCTACTATTACAATTACTACAAAACTGCTACTGTTACTTTTGCTACTGTTACCGTTACTTCCATACTACTTTGCTACTAAATACTTTGCTGCAGATACTAAGTTATCCAGGTGTGGTTGAATTGACAACTCAACTGCTAATACTTGAGAATATTCTTTGGCTCCCCTTGTGTCGAATCAATAAGTTTGGGTTGAATACTCTACCCTCGAAAACTGTTGCGATCACCTATACTTGTGGGTTATCAGTTGGCGAGACAACAACGATGCTACGATGAAGATCAAGGTGTCACGCCGGTGACGATGGTGATCAAAACAGCCCCTGCACACAGATAACAAATCCTTGCAACCCGACGTGTTAAAGGGGTTGTCAATCCCTTCCGGGTAACGGCGCCTCAAGATAGGCAAATAGACGTGAGATAAATTGTAGTAGATTGATAGATCGAATGCCAAATAAAATAAATAAGAATAAAACGCAGCAAGGTATTTTTGTATTTTTAGTTTAAAGATCTGGAAATAAAAGCAAAGGAAAATATATCGCAAAGACAAATAATATGAGAAAGAGACCCGGAGGCCGTAGGTTTCACTAGTGGCTTCTCTCGAGAAAAATAGCTAACGGTGGGTAAACAAATTACTGTTGGGCAATTGATAGAACTTCAAATAATCATGACGATATCCAGGCAATGATCATTATATAGGCATCACATCCAAGATTAGTATACCGACTCCTGCCTACATCTACTACTATTACTCCACACATCGACCGCTATCCAGCATGCATCTAGTGTATTAAGTTCATGGTGTAGACACGATCTATCTATGTAGAGATAGACCCCATCGTTTTATCCTTAGTAGCAACGATACATACGTGTCGGTTCCCCTTATGTCATTGGGATCAAGCACCGTAAGATCGAACCCACTACAAAGCACCTCTTCCCATTGCAGGATAAATAAATCAAGTTGGCCAAACAAAACCCAAATATCGGAGAAGAAATACGAGGCTATAAGCAATCATGCATAAAAGAGATCAAAGAAACTCAAATACTTTCATGTATATAAAAAGATAGATCTGATCATAAACTCAAAGTTCATCCGATCCCAACAAATACACTGCAAAAAGAGTTACATCATATGGATCTCCAAGAGACCATTGTATTGAGAATTCAGCGAGAAAGAGGAAGCCATCTAGCTACTAACTACGGACCCGAAGGTCTACAAAGAACTACTCACGGATCATCGGAGAGGCACCAATGGAGGTGGTGAACCCCATCGGAGATGGTGTCTAGATTAGATCTGGTGGTTCTGGACTCTGCGGCGGCTGGAATTGATTTTCGTCGAATCCCCTAGGGTTTCTGGAATATTGGGGTATTTATAGAGCAAAGAGGCAGTCCGGGAGGCACCCGAGGTGGGCACAACCCACCAGGGCGCGCCTGGGCCTCCTAGCGCGCCCTGGTGGGTTATGCTCTCCTCGGAGAACCCCCAGGTGCAGCCAGGGCCCATCATGTGTCTTCTCGTCCAAACAAAAATCTCCGTAAAGTTTCATTGCATTTGGACTCTGTTTGGTATTGATTTCCTGCGATGTAAAAAACATGCAGAAAACAGCAACTAGCACTTGGCACTATGTCAATAGGTTAGTACCAAAAAATGATATAAATGACTATAAAATGATTATAAAACATACTCCCTCCGTCCCATAATGTACGTAAGACGTTTTTTGCCACTACAGTAGTGTCAAAAAACGTCTTACATTATGGGACGGAGGGAGTATAAGATTGATAATATAACAACATGGAACAATCAAAAATTATAGATACGTTGGAGACGTATCAACGTTTAGCTCGATGATGTCCCTCGAACTCTTGATCAAGCAAAGTGTCGAGGGAGAGTTTTGTCAGCACGACGGCATGGTGACGGTGATGGTGAAGTGATCCGCGCAGGGCTTCGCCTAAGCACTACGACAATATGACCGGAGGAGTAAATGGTGGAGGGGGGCACCGCACACGGCCAAGAACAATTGATGTGCCATAGAGGTGCCCCCCCGCCCCAGTATATAAAGGAGGGAGAGGGGAGGAGGCCGGCCTAGGGGCGCGTCAAGTGGGAGGAGTCCCACTTGGACTCCTAGTCCAATTCGCCCCCCACCTTTCCTTTTACCGGAAGGGGAAAGGGGGAAGGAGAGGGAGGAGGAGAGGGAAAGGGGGCCGCGCCCCCTCCCCTAGTCCAATTCGGACTCCTCCCTTGGGGGGCACCCTTGTGGGCTGGCTTGCCTTCCTCCTATGGCCCATGTGGCCCATATCTTCCCCGGGGGGTTCCGGTAACCCCCCCGGTACTCCGATACGTACCCGATACGTTCCGAAATACTTCCGGTGTCCAAATACTATCATCCAATATATCAATCTTTACCTCTCGACCATTTCGAGACTCCTCGTCATGTCCGTGATCTCATCCGGGACTCCGAACAATCTTCGGTCGCCAAAACGCATAACTCATAAGACAAATTGTCATCGAACGTTAAGCTTGCGGACCCTATGGGTTCGAGAACTATGTAGACATGACTGAGACACCTCTCCAGTCAATAACCAATAGCGGAACCTGGATGCTCATATTGGTTCCCACATATTCATTGAGGATATTTATCGGTCAAACCGTAATGACAACATACGTCATTCCATTTGTCATCGGTATGTTACTTGCCCGAGATTCGATCGTCGGTATCTTCATACCTAGTTCAATCTCGTTACCGCCAAGTCTCTTTACTCGTTCCATAATACATCATCTTGCAACTAACTCATTATTCCCTTTGCTTGCAAGGCTTCTTATGATGTGTATTACCGAGAGGGCCCAGAGATACCTCTTCGATACTCGGAGTGACAATCCTAATCTGGATTTATGCCAACCCAACAAACACCTTCGGAGATACCTGTAGAGTGAAAGCGGAAGCATTTTATCAACGCGGTTGATGTAGTCATACGTCTTCACGATCCGACCGATCCTAGCACCGAACGTTCGCCACCTCCGTGTTCAGCACACGTTCAACTCGATGACGTCCCTCGTACTCTTGATCTAGTTGAGGCCAAGGGAGAGTTTTGTTAGAACGACGGCGTGGCGACGGTGATGATGAAGTTACCGGCGCAGGGCTTCGCCTAAGCACTACGACGATATGACCGAGGTGTGTAACTGTGGAGGGTGGCACCGCACACGGCTAAAAGATCAACTTGTGTGTCTATGGGGTGCCCCTCCCCCGTATATAAAGGAGGGGAGGAGGAGGTCGGCCGGCCCTAGGGGGCGCGCCCAGGAGGGGAGTCCTACTAGGACTCCAAGTCCTAGTAGGATTCCACCAAGAGGGGGAGAGGGGGGAGGAAGGAGAGGGAGAGAGGGTGAAGGAAAGGGGGGTGCCGCCCCCCTTCCCTTGTCCAATTTGGACTGCAAGGGGGGCGCGGCCTGCCCTGGCCGCCCTCCTCTCTATCCAATAAGGCCCATGGTGGCCCATTAGTTCCCCCGGGGGGTTCCGGTAACCCCTCCGGCACTCTGGTTTTTACTCGAAACCATCCGGAACACTTCCGGTGTCCAGATAACAGGGTCCAATATATCAATCCTTATGTCTCGACCATTTCGAGACTCCTCGTCATGTCCATGCTCTCATCCGGGACTCCGAACAACATTCGGTCATCAAATCACATAAACTCATAATACAAATTGTCATCAAACTTTAAGCGTGCGGACCCTACGGGTTTGAGAACTATGTAGACATGACCGAGACACATCTCCGATCAATAACCAATAATGGAACCTGGATGCTCTTATTGCCTCCTACAAATTCCACGAAGATCTGTATCGGTCAAACCGCATAACAACATACGTTGTTCCCTTTGTCATCGGTATGTTACTTGCCCGAGATTCCATCGTCGGTATCATCATACCTAGTTCAATCTTGTTACCGGAAAGTCTCTTTACTCGTTCCATAATGCATCATCCCGCAACTAACTCATTAGTCACATTGCTTGCAATGCTTATACTGATGTGCATTATCGAGAGGGCCCAGAGATACCTCTCCGAAACATGGAGTGACAAATGCTAACCTCGATCTATGCCAACTCAACAAACACCATCGGAGACACCTGTAGAGCATCTTTATAATCACCCAGTTACGTTGTGACGGTTGCTAGCAGACTAAGTGTTCCTCCGGTATTAGGGAGTTGCATAATCTCATAGTCATAGGAACACGTATAAGTCATGAAGAAAGCAATAGCAATAAACTAAACGATCATAGTGCTACGCTAACGAATGGGTCATGTCCATCACATCATTCTCTACTGATGTGATCCCGTTCATCAAATGACAACACATGCCTATGGGTAGGAAACTTAACCATCTTTGATTAACGAGCTAGTCAAGTAGAGGCATACTAGGGACACTCTGTTTGTGTATGTATTCACACATGTACTAAGTTTTCAGTTAATACAATTCTAGCATGAATAATAAACATTTATCATGATATAAGCAAATATAAATAAAACCTTTATTATTGCCTCTAGGGCATATTTCCTTTAGTCTCCCACTTGCACTAGAGTCAATAATCTAGATTACATAGTAATGATTCTAACACCCATGGAGTCTTGGTGTTGATCATCTTTTGCTCGTGAGAGAGGCTTAGTCAACGGATCTGCAACATTCAGATCCGTATGTATCTTGCAAATCTCTATCTCCCCTTCCGACACTTGATGACGGATGGAATTGAAGCGTCTCATGATGTGCTTGGTTCTCTTGTGAAATCCGGATTCCTTCGCCAAGGCTATTGCTCCAGTATTGTCACAAAAGATTTTCATTGGACCCGATACACTAGGTATGAGCCCTAGATCGGTTATGAACTCCTTCATCCAGACTCCTTCATTTGTTGCTTCCGAAGCAGCTATGTACTCCGCTTCACATGTAGATCCCTCCACGACGCTTTGCTTAGAACTGCACCAACTGACAGCTCCACCGTTCAATACAAAAACGTATCCGGTTTGCGACTTAGAGTCATCCGGATCAGTGTCAAAGCTTGCGTCGACGTAACCATTTACGACGAGCTCTTTGTCACCTCCATAAACAAGAAACATATCCTTAGTCCTTTGGAGATATTTCAGGATGTTCTTGACCGTTGTCCAGTGATCCACTCCTGGATTACTTTCGTACCTCCCTACTATACTTATAGCAAGGCACACATCAGGTCTGGTACACAACATTGCATACATGATAGAACCTATGGCTGAAGCATAGGGAATGACTTTCATTTTCTCTCTATCTTCTGCAGTGGTCGGACATTGAGTCTCACTCAACTTCACACCTTGTAACACAGGCAAGAACCCTTTCTTTGAGTGGTCCATTTTGAACTTCTTCAAAATCTTATCAAGGTATGTGCTTTGTGAAAGTCCAATTAAGCGTCTTGATCTATCTCTAAAGATCCTGATGCCCAATATATAAGCAGCTTCACCGAGGTCTTTCATTGAAAAATTCTTATTCAAGTATCCTTTTATGCTATCCAAAATTATTGTATCATTTCCAATCAACAATATGTCATCCACATATAATATTAGAAATGCTACAGAGCTCCCACTCACTTTCTTGTAAATACAAGCTTCTCCAAAAGTCTGTATAAAACCATATGCTTTGATCACACTATCAAAACGTTTATTCCAACTCCGAGAGGCTTGCACCAGTGCATACATGGATCGCTGGAGCTTGCACACTTTGTTATCATCCTTTGGATTGATAAAACCTTCTGGTTGCATCATATACAACTCTTCTTCTAGAAATCCATCCAGGAATGCAGTTTTGACATCCATTTGCCAAATCTCATAATGATAAAATGCGGCAATTGCTAACATGATTTGGACAGACTTAAGCATCGCTACGAGTGAGAAACTCTGATCGTAGTCAACTCCTTGAACTTGTGGAAAACCTTTCGCAACAAGTCAAGCTTTGTAGACAGTAACATTACCATCAGCGTCAGTCTTCTTCTTGAAGATCCATTTATTCTCGATGGCTTGCCGATCATCGGGCAAGTCAACCAAAGTCCACACTTTGTTGTCATACATTGATCCCATCTGAGATTTCATGGCCTCAAGCCATTTCGGGGAATCTGGGCTCATCATCGCTTCCTCATAGTTTGTAGGTTCGTTATGGTCTAGTAACATGACGTCCAGAGCAGGATTACCGTACCACTCTGGTGTGGATCTTACTCTGGTTGACCTACGAGGTTTAGTAGTAACTTGGTCTGAAGTTTCATGATCATCATCATTAGCTTCCTCACTAATTGGTGTAGGAATCACTGGAACTATCTTCTGTGATGAACTACTTTCCAATTTGGGAGAAGGTATAATTACCTCATCAAGTTCTACTTTCCTCCCACTCACTTCTTTCGAGAGAAACTCCTTCTCTAGAAAGGATCAATTCTTAGCAACGAATATCTTGCCTTCGGATCTGTGATAGAAGGTGTACCCAACAGTCTCCTTTGGGTATCCTATGAAGACACATTTCTTCGATTTGGGTTCGAGCTTATCAGGTTGAAGCTTTTCACATAAGCATCGCCGCCCCAAACTTTAAGAAACGACAACTTGGGTTTCTTGCCAAACCACAATTCATAAGGTGTCGTCTCAACGGATTTAGATGCTGCCCTATTTAACGTGAATGCAACCGTCTCTAAAGCATAACCCCAAAATGATAGCGGTAAATCAGTAAGAGACATCATAGATCACACCATATCTAATAAAGTGCGGTTATTACGTTCGGACACACCATTACGCTGTGGTGTTCCACGTGGCGTGAGTTGCGAAACTATTCCACATTGTTTTAAATGAAGACAAAACTCGTAACTCAAATATTCTCCTCCACGATCAGATCGTAGAAACTTTATTTTCTTGTTACGATGATTTTCCACTTCACTCTGAAATTCTTTGAACTTTTCAAATGTTTCAGACTTATGTTTCATCAAGTAGATATACCCATATCTGCTCAAATCATATGTGAAGGTCAGAAAATAACGATACCCGCCGCGAGCCTCAACACTCATCGGACCGCATACATCAGTATGTATTATTTCCAACAAGCATGTTGCTCGCTCCATAGTTCCGGAGAACGGAGTCTTAGTCATCTTGCACATGAGGCATGGTTCGCAAGTATCAAGTGATTCATAATCAAGTGATTCCAAAAGCCCATCAGCATGGAGTTTCTTCATGCGCTTTACACCAATATGACCCAAACGGCAGTGCCACAAATAAGTTGCACTATCATTATTAAACTTATATCTTTTGGCTTCAATACTAAGAATATGTGTGTCACTACTATCGAGATTCAACAAAAATATACCACTCATCAAGGGTGCATGACCATAAAAGATATTACTCATATAAATAGAACAACCATTATTCTCTTATTTAAATGAATAACCGTCTCACATCAAACAAGATCTAGATATAATGTTCATGCTTAACGCTGGCACCAAATAACAATTATTCAGGTCTAAAACTAATCCCGAGGTAGATGTAGAGGTAGCGTGCCGACGGAGATCACATCGACTTTGGAACCATTTCCCACGCGCATCATCACCTCGTCCTTAGCCAATCTTCGCTTAATCCGTAGCCCCTGTTTCGAGTTGCAAATATGAGCAACAGAACCAGTATCAAACACCCAGGCACTACTACGAGCATTAGTAAGGTACACATCAATAACATGTATATCAATTAGACCTTTCACTATGCCATCCTTCTTATCCGCCAAATACTTGGGGCAGCTCCGCTTCCAGTGACCAGTCCCTTTGCAGTAGAAGCACTCGGTTTCAGGCTTAGGTCCAGACTTGGGCTTCTTCACTTGAGCAGCAACTTGCTTGCCGTTCTTCTTGAAGTTCCCCTTCTTCCCTTTGCCCTTTTTCTTGAAACTAGTGGTCTTGTTAACCATCAACACTTGATGCTCCTTCTTGATTTCTACCTCTGCAGCCTTTAGCATTGCGAAGAGCTTGGGAATTGTCTTATTCATCCCTTGCATATTGTAGTTCATCACGAAGCTTTTGTAGCTTGGTGGCAGTGATTGAAGAACTCTGTCGATGACACTATCTTCAGGAAGATTAACTCCCAGTTGAGTCAAGTGGTTGTGGTACCCAGACATTCTGAGTATATGTTCAGTGACAGAACTATTCTCCTCCATCTTGCAGTTGTAGAACTTATTGGAGACTTCATAAAATATTAACTTCAACTCCTGGAACATCTCATGTGCTCCATGACGTTCAAAACATCATTGAAGTCCCGGTTCTAAGCCGTAAAGCATGGCACACTGAACTATCGAGTAGTCATCAGCTTTGCTCTGCCAGACGTTCATAACGTCCCGTGTTGCTCCTGCAACGGGTCTTGCACCTAGCGATGCTTCTAGGACGTAATTCTTATGTGCAGCAATGAGGATAATCCTCACGTTACGGACCCAGTTCGTGTAGTTGCTACCATCATCTTTCAACTTAGCTTTGTCTAGGAACGCATTAAAATTCAAAGGAACAGTGGCATGGGCCATTGATCTACAACAACATAGACATGCAAAAATACTATCAGGTACTAAGTTCATGATAAATTAAAGGTCAATTAATCATATTACTTAAGAACACCCACTTAGATATCCATATCAACTAAACCATGTCCGATCATCACGTGAGATGGAGTAGCTTTCAATGGTGAACATCACTATGTTGATCATATCTACTATATGATTCACGCTCGACCTTTCGGTCTTAGTGTTCCGAGGCCATATCTGCATATGATAGGCTCGTCAAGTTTAACCCGAGTATTCTGCGTGTGCAAAACTGGCTTGCACCCGTTGTATGTGAACGTAGAGCTTATCACACCCGATCATCATGTGGTGTCTCGGCACGATTAACTGTAGCAACGGTGCATACTCAGGGAGAACACTTATACCTTGAAATTTAGTGAGAGATCATCTTATAATGCTACCACCGTACTAAGCAAAATAAGATGCATAAAGAGATCACATGCAATCAATATAAGTGATATGATATGGCCATCATCATCTTGTGCCTTTGATCTCCATCTCCAAAGCACCGTCATGATCACCATCGTCACCGGCTTGACACCTTGATCTCCATCGAAGCATTGTTGTCGTCTCGCCAACTATTGCTTCTACGACTATCGCTACCGCTTAGTGATAAAGTAAAGCAATTACATGGCGATTGCATTTCATACAATAAAGCAAAAACCATATGGCTCCTGCCAGTTGCTGATAACTGTTACAAAACATGATCATCTCATACAAAAATTTACATATCATCACGTCTTGACCATATCACATCACAACATGCCCTGCAAAAACAAGTTAGACGTCCTCTACTTTGTTGTTGCAAGTTTTACATGACTGCTACGGGCTTAGCAAGAACCGTTCTTACCTACGCATCAAAACCACAACGATTTTTTGTCAAGTGTGCTGTTTTAACCTTCAATAAGGACCCGGCGTAGTCAAACTCGATTCAACTAAAGCTGGAGAAACAGACACCCACTAGCCACCTGTGTGCGAAGCACAGTGGTAGAACCAGTCTCATGAATGCGGTCATGTAATGTCGGTCTGGGCCGCTTCATCCAACAATACCGCCGAATCAAAGTATGACATGCCGGTAAGCAGTATGACTATTATCGCCCATAACTCTTTGTGTTCTACTCGTGCATATAACATCTACGCATAGACCTGGCTCGGATGCCACTATTGGGGAACGCAGTAATTTCAAAAAAATTCCTACGATCACGCAAGATCTATCTAGGAGAAGCATAGCAACGAGCGGGGAGAGTGTGTCCACGTACCCTCGTAGATCGAAAGCGGAAGCGTTTTATCAACGCGGTTGATGTAGTCGTACGTCTTCACGATTCGACCGATCGTAGCACCGAACATGCGGCACCTCCATGTTCAGCACACGTTCAGCTCGATGACGTCCCTCGTACTCTTGATCTAGTTGAGGCCGAGGGAGAGTTTCGTCAGCACGATGGCGTGGCGACGGTGATGATGAAGTTACCGGCGCAGGGCTTCGCCTAAGCACTATGACGATATGACCGAGGTGTGTAACTGTGGAGGGGGGCACCGCACACGGCTAAAAGATCAACTTGTGTGTCTATGGGGTGCCCCCCTCCGCCGTATATAAAGAGGAGGAGGCCGGCCGGCCCTAGGGGGCGCGCCCAAGGAGGGGAGTCCTACTAGGACTCGAAGTCCTAGTAGGATTCCACCAAGAGGGAGAGAGGGGGAAGGAAGGAAAGGGAGAGAGGGAGAAGGAAAGGGGGCGCCGCCCCCCTTCCCTTGTCCAATTCGGACAGCAAGGGGGGGGGCGTGCGCGGCCTGCCCTGACCGCCCTCCTCTCTCTCCAATAAGGCCCATGGTGGCCCATTAGTTCCCCCGGGGGGTTCTGGTAACCCTTCCGGCACTCCGGTTTTACCCGAAACCATCCGGAACACTTTGGTGTCCAAATAACATGGTCCAATATATCAATTTTATCTCTCGACCATTTTGAGACTCCTCGTCATGTCCGTGATCTCATCCGGGACTCCGGACAGCATTCAGTCATCAAATCACATAAACTCATAATACAAATCGTCATCGAACGTTAAGCGTGCAGACCCTACGGGTTCGAGAACTATGTAGACATGACCGAGACACATCTCCGGCCAATAACCAATAGCGGAACCTGGATGCTCATATTGGCGCCTACATATCCTACGAAGATCTTTATCGGTCAAACCGCATAACAACATATGTTGTTCCCTTTGTCATTGGTATGTTACTTGCCCGAGATTCGATCGTCAGTATCATCATACCTAGTTCAATCTCGTTACCGGCAAGTCTCTTTACTCGCTCCGTAATGCATCATCCCGCAACTAACTCATTAGTCACATTGCTTGCAAGGCTTATAGTGATGTGCATTACCGAGAGGGGCCAGAGATACCTCTCTGAAACATGGAGTGACAAAATCCTAATCTCGATATATGCCAACTAAACAAACACCATCGGAGACACCTGTGGAGCATCTTTATAATCACCCAGTTACGTTGTGATGTTTGCTAGCAGACTAAGTGTTCCTCCAGTATTAGGGAGTTGCATAATCTCATAGTCATAGGAACATGTATAAGTCATGAAGAAAGCAATAGCAATAAACTAAACGATCATAGTGCTACGCTAACGAATGGGTCTTGTCCATCACATCATTCTCTACTGATGTGATCTCGTTCATCAAATGAAAACACATGTATATGGCTAGGAAACTTAACCATCTTTGATTAACGAGCTAGTCAAGTAGAGGCATACTAGGGACACTCTGTTTGTCTATGTATTCAACATGTATTAAGTTTCCGGTTAATACAATTCTAGCATGAATAATAAAAATTTATCATGATATAAGGAAATATAAATAACAACTTTATTATTGCCTCTAGGGCACATTTCCTTCAGTCTCCCACTTGCACTAGAGTCAATAATCTAGATTACATACTAATGATTCTAACACCCATGGAGTCTTGGTGCTAATCATGTTTTGCTCGTGAGGCTTAGTCAATGAGTCTGCAACATTCAGATCCGTATGTATCTTGCAAATCTCTATGTCCCCTTCCGACACTTGATGACGCATGGAATTGAAGCGTCTCTTGATGTGCTTGGTTCTCTTGCGAAATCTGGATTCCCGCTACACTAGGTATGACACCTAGATCGGATATGAACTCCTTCAACCAGACTCCTTCTTTTGCTGCTTCCGAAGCAGCTTTGTACTCCGCTTCACATGTAGATCCCGCCACGACACTTTGCTTAGAACTGCACCAACTGACAGCTCCACTGTTCAATATAAACACGTATTCGGTTTGCGAGTTAGAGCCATCCGGACCAGTGTCAATGCTTGCATCGACGTAACCATTTACGACGAGCTCTTTGTCACCTCCATAAACGAGAAACATATCTTAGTCCTTTTTAGGTATTTCAGGATGTTCTTGACCGTTGTCCGGTGATCCACTCCTGGATTACTTTGGTACCTCCCTACTATACTTATAGCAAGGCACACATCAGGTCTGGTACATAGCATTGCATACATGATAGAACCTATGGCTGAAGCATAGGGAAAGACTTCCATTTTCCAGTTCATCAAATGACAACACATGTCTATGGTTAGGAAACTTAACCATATTTGATTAACGAGCTAGTCTAGTAGAGGCTTACTAGGAGCACGGTGTTTTTTCTATGTATCCACACATGTATCAAGTTTCCGGTTAATACATTCTAGCATGAATAATAAACATTTATCATGATATAAGGAAATATAAAATAACAACTTTATTATTGCCTCTAGGGCATATTTCCTTCAGTCTTCCACTTGCACTAGAGTCAATAATCTAGTTCACATCGCCATGTGATTTAACACCAATAGTTCACATCTTTATGTGATTAACACCCATAGTTCACATCGCCATGTGACCAACACCTAAAGGGTTTACTAGAGTCAATAATCTAGTTCACATTGCTATGTGATTAACACTGAAAGAGTACTAAGGTATGATCATGTTTTGCTTGTGAGAGAAGTTTAGTCAACGGGTCTTCCACATTCAGATCCGTATGTATTTTGCAAATTTCAATGGCTACAATGCTCTGCATGGAGCTACTCTAGCTAATTGCTCACACTTTCAAGATGTATCCAGATTGAGACTCAGAGTCATCCGGATCAGTGTCAAAGCTTGCATCGACGTAACTCTTTATGATGAACTCTTTATCACCTCCATAACCAAGAAATATTCCCTTAGTCCTCCTAGGTAACTAAGGATAACTTTGACCGCTGTCCAGTGATCCACTCCTAGATCACTAT
This sequence comes from Aegilops tauschii subsp. strangulata, assembly GCF_002575655.3. NCBI lineage: Eukaryota > Viridiplantae > Streptophyta > Magnoliopsida > Poales > Poaceae > Aegilops > Aegilops tauschii. The sequence goes on along the minus strand of NC_053036.3, from coordinate 630,917,184 downwards.
CGTACCCCCTTGCCAAACTCATGGCAAGGTACACAATAGGTCTGGTACACAGCATAGCATACTTTATAGAACCTATGGCTGAGGCATAGGGAATGACTTTCATTCTCTTTCTATTTTCTGCCGTGGTCGGGTTTTGAGTCTTACTCAACTTCACACTTTACAATATAGGCTAGAACTCCTTCTTTGACAGATCCATTTTGAACTCCTTCAAAATCTTGTCAAGGCGTGTGCTTCGTGAAAGTCTTATTAAGCATCTCCATCTATCTCTATAGATCTTGATGCCCAATATATAAGTTGCTTTTTACCGAGGTCTTTCATTGAAAAACTCTTATTCAAGTATCCTTTTATGCTATCCAGAAATTCTATATCATTTCCAATGAACAATATCTCATCCACATATAATATTAGAAATGCTACAGAGCTCCCACTCACTTTCTTGTAAATACAGGCTTCTCCAAAAGTCTGTATAAAACCATATGCTTTGATCACCTCATCAAAGCGTATATTCCAACTCCGAGATGCTTGCACCAGTCCATAAATGGATCGCTGGCGCTTGCACACTTTGTTAGCACCTTTAGGATCGACAAAACCTTCTGGTTTCATCATATACAACTCATCTTTAAGAAATCCACTAAGGAATGCAGTTTTGACGTCCATTTGCCAGATTTCATAATCATAAAATGTGGCAATTGCTAACATGATTCGCACAGACTTAAGCATCGCTACGGGTGAGAAGGTCTCATCGTAGTCAACTCCTTGAACTTGTCGAAAACCTTTTGCAACAAGTCGAGCTTTGTAGATAGTAACATTACCATCAGCGTCAGTCTTCTTCTTGAAGATCCATTTATTCTCTATGGCTTGCCGATCATCGGACAAGCCCACCAAAGTCCACACTTTGTTCTCATACATGGATCCCATCTCAGATTTCATGGCCTCAAGCCATTTTGCGGAAACTAGGCTCATCGTCGCTTCCTCATAGTTCGTAGGTTCGTCATGGTCTGGTAACATGACTTCCAGAACAGGATTACCGTACCACTCTAGTGATGAACGTGCTCTGGTTGACCTACGAGGTTTGGTAGTAACTTGATCCGAAGTTTCATGATTATTATCATTAGCTTCCTCACTAGTTGGTGTAGGCATCACGGGAACGGTTTTCTGTGATGAGCTACTTTCCAATTCGAGAGAAGGTACAATTACCTCATCAAGTTCTACTTTCCTCCCACTCACCTCTTTGGAGAGAAACTTCTTTTCTAGAAAGGATCCATTCTTAGCAACAAAGATCTTGCCTTCGGATATGTGATAGAAGGTGTACCCAACAGTTTTGTTTGGGTATCCTATGAAGACGCACTTCTCCGATTTGAGTTCGAGCTTATTAGGCTGAAGCTTTTTCATATAAGCATCACAACCCCAAACTTTAAGAAATGACAGCTTAGGTTTCTTGCCAAACCATAGTTCATACGGTGTCGTCTCAACGGATTTAGATGGTGCCCTATTTAACGTGAATGTAGCTGTCTCTAATGCATAACCCCAAAACGATAGTGGTAAATCGGTAAGAGACATCATAGATCGCACCATATCTAATAAAGTACGGTTACGACGTTCAGACGCACCATTACGCTGTGGTGTTCCAGGTGTCATGAGTTGTGAAACTATTCCACATTGTTTTAAATCAAGAACTCGTAACTCAAATATTCGCCTCCACGATTGGATTGTAGAAACTTTATTTTCTTGTTACGATGATTTTTCACTTCACTCTGAAATTCCTTGAACTTTTCAAATGTTTCAGACTTGTGTTTCATTAAGTAGATATACCCATATCTGCTCAAATCATCTGTGAAGGTCAGAAAATAACGATACCCGCCGCGAGCCTCAACACTCATCGGACCGCATACATCGGTATGTATTATTTCCAATAAGTCAGTGGCTCGCTCCATTGTTTCGGAGAACGGAGTCTTAGTCATCTTGCCCATGAGGCATGGTTCTCAAGTATCAAATGATTCATAATCAAGTGATTCCAAAAAATCCATCTACATGGAGTTTCTTCATGTGCTTTACACCAATATGACCTAAACGGCAGTGCCACAAGTATGTTGCACTATCAACTATTAACTTTGCATCTTTGGCATAAATATTATGAATATGTGTATCACTATGATCGAGATTCAATAAACCATTCACATTGGGTGTATGACCATAGAAGGTTTTATTCATGTAAATAGAACAACAATATTCTCTAACTTAAATGAATAAACGTATTGCAATAAACATGATCTAATCATATGCATGCTCAACGCAAACACCAAATAACATTTATTTAGGTTCAACACTAATCCGAAGGTAGAGGGAGTGTGCGATGGTGATCATATCAACCTTGGAATCATTTCCAACACACATCGTCACCTCGCTTTTAACTAGTCTCTGCAACTCCTGTTTCGAGTTACAAATCTTAGCAACTGAACCGATATCAAATACCTAGGGGTTGCCATGAACACTAGTAGAGTCCAAATCAATAACATGTATATCAAATGTACTTTTGTTAACTTTGCCATCCTTCTTATCCACCAAGTATTTGGGGTAGTTCCGCTTCCAGTGACCATTCCCTTTGTAGTAGAAGCACTCAGTTTCAGGCTTAGGTCTAGCTTTGGGCTTCTTCACGGGAGTGGAAACTTGCTTGCCATTCTTCTTGAACTTCCCTTCCTTTCCCTTTGCCCTTTTCTTGAAACTAGTGGTATTATTAACCATCAACACTTGATGCTCTTTCTTGATTTCTACCTTCGTCGATTTCAGCATCACGAAGAGCTTGGGAATTGTTTTCGTCATCCCTTGCATATCATAGTTCATCACGAAGTTTCAATAACTTGGTGATAGTGACTAGAGAACTCTGTCAATCAATATCTTATCTAGAAGATTAACTCCCACTTGATTCAAGCGATTGTAGTACTAAGACATTCTGAGCACATGCTCACTGGTAGAGGTCTCATACCTCCCGACACGGGCATGAGTCTGAAATACCAATTTCAGCTCTTGGAACATCTCATATGCTCCATGGCGTTCATAACATTTTTTTCGAAAGGGAGGAATACCCCCGGCCTCTATATCTCTTGATGCACACAGGCATATTATTAAAAATATAGGTTCGGAATAAGGTCTCAAACAAGTACTGTGAAACTCATAAGAAAATAAGTTGCCACAACCGGCGAAAATAGGGTAAGATGACTAGACGCCTATCCTACTGTTGAACCACCATCCAAACCGGTTTGTAAGTATCCCGTGTAAACATATCCCATCGGTTGCACCCAATATTCATAAGCTCCCTGTAATCCTGAGTAATGACCACGTACGAATCCAAGCAAACACCCTAAAGATAACCTGCAAAAAGCTTGTGATGGCTTGTCTATTAAAGGCAACATCGTTCCTGCAATTCCATATGGCCCAAAATAATACACACACTCCAACTCGAATATGTGCCGCGGTTTTAGGCTCTATCCCAGTTAACCAAGTCTAAAATAAATGTGAAACCATGACGGGCGGAGTAACGTTAAATGACGCGTGAATGGTCCGCCACAATAACTTAGCAAGTGGGCATTGGAGAAAAAGATGTTCTATGTTTTCGTCCTGCTCACAAAAGCAACATCGCTGACTACCTTCCCAGCATGGCTTTGCCAAATTATCCTTTGCCAAAATTACTCCCATATGCACAAACCACATAAACATCTTGATTTTCAACAGCACCTTGATTTTTCATATATGTATCTGAAAGAACATGCGGTGCCCCCATGTTTGGTTTTGGTAATTGATGACAATCTCTATGGACTAATGGTTGCCCTGAGTTATATTTGAAGGTTTTGTCCATAGGCTTTTCTTGGAATACATGTGTTGGTTTCAAGGAGAGTTTGTGTCGACCAAGGTCATATTCAAGGAATTACCTTAAGATTGGTCTTGTGAGAGGTTGATCAAGACTAAGTCAAAGAGTGAATCAAGTTGATCAACACAAAAAGCGTAGAAGATGTACCGAGAGGGATCAAGCGATCCCATGGTATGGTAAGCATTGTCAATTACGCTTTGTGTACTAACCCATGGTCTTCGTGAGAGTTCTTTGTAGGGTTAGGTTGCGGTGTGCAAGTTCAAGTGATGCATCACGAAGACATCAAGTGCTTGAAGCTTGCCATCCATTGTGGTGACAATGGACTTGTGAAGATGTGCCGAAGAGTGGCTCACCCATAGTGGAGTATGGGGAGCAACCATCTAGTCTTCATCGACCCAACGCAATCAAGAAAGGTGGTCCAACTTGAGGGAGTCAAGATCGTCATCATCTAGCTCAAGTGGACTTCGTGCAAGGCAAAGGTTTTCCCTTGATAGGTTTTATATTTTACTGGTCTCATGGTGATAGTTTCGAGACCGGGTTATAGGATCGATAGCCGTACTATCAAGGGGGGCTCTCAAGTGAGTAGCGTGATCGTATCGTTTGTCGAGAGCTCAAACCATTGCATCCTTGAATCATCTTTCTTGATTCTTATTTGTATTTTATTTTGAGGTTTTAGAGCTTGTGGTTATCTTCGTGACAAGCTCTAGTACATCGAAAACGGATTTCATATGCTTCTTCTATCGCGTTTTCGGTGTTGGAGGTTTTACCGTTCTTTTTCGAGGAAGGTTTCTCACCATTTTCTCTTGGGAATTTTCTAATTTCCTTCTTATTGTTAGTTCTATCAAGATTGTGTTAGCCCTTGTCGCTATCTTACCAACAAACTTTGTTTCATTGAATTCGGAGTCCGTTTGCAGAAGTTGTGGAAGTTTTGGTGTTCTGAAAAGGCTACAGCGGTAGTACCGCGGACAGGAGCGGATGTAATTTTTTACTACCGCGGCTACTACAGCGGTAGTACCGCTCCGGACCAAAAACCCGTCACAAGTCCAGCGGTGGTAGGCACGGATGTAATTTTTTTAGTACCGCTCGCAAGCAGTAGTACCGCGACCCTTTGTGGTAGTACCGCTACCCCTTGCGGTAGTACCGTGAGGTCGAGTCGTAGTACCGCTCTGTGCGGGCTGTGAGCATAACGGTTGGATTTTTCCCCACTTATAAAAGGGGGTCTTCTTCCCCAATGAACTTTATCCTTTGATCTCCTGTTCTTCCCCCATTGTTGACGTTCTTCGAGCTTGCTAACTCTCAATCCCTCCATGGATTCTTGCCAGATTTTGAGGGAAAGGAGAGAGGAGATCTAGATCCACATTTCCACCAATCACTTTCTCCTCTATGTGAGGGGAACCCTGTAACATCCCAAATTTTCAATTTGGAATGTTATACATTAGATCATCATGCATATCATATTTCATTGCATTTCGTTTTGCGATCCTCGAATTCTAAGCAACTCAAGGACCCACGGAGAGAGTTGGGGATTTCACGATTTTCATATTTGAATTTTATCAAATATCGAAACGAGGATCATTTGTTTTAATTATTTTTCTCTCCGAAAAATATTTCATATTCAAAATATATAAGAGGGGGATAATACGACTTCTCCAAAAATAATGAAATATTGAAGTAAAAATATTAAAAACAAATATTTGATTTTATTCGGATTTTATTGCTATTTTATTTGCCTTGGAAAAATATGCATTCTTCAAAATTGCATTTTAGGCCCAAATAAATGTTCATCTTGTCCGGCTTATTTTTAGCGTACGGGGAAAATTTATTTCGGAATTTTTGGAGTCCGTTTAGTATTTCTTTTCTTTCTTTTTCTGCACGTCGGAATTATTTAAAAAAAAATCAACCGCCTTAGCCGGGCCGTACCCGACCCGGACTCGTCCGGCCGGGCCTTTAAAGCCCGAGGCACCGAGCCGCCCCAGCCCAGCCGCCACGCGCCCCAAACCCTAACCCTAACACCGCCGCAGCGCGCCGATGCCACAGCCGTCGCCCGCGACCGCCGCCGCCCCGCCGCTGGACCGCCTCGCCGCCGACGCCACTCACCGCCAACCTCGACGGAGGTAGCCGCTGCCGCCGCCGGTTTTCTCCAAAAAACCGTGCGTGTTTTAAAAAAACCCGGTTCTTTTTTTTAGATCGGTTCGTCGGTTTTTCTCGGTTTAGTTATTTTGTGGACATTCGTACATACGTTCGTTTTAACGAACGGTTTTCACCGTTTAGCCACAGACAGCGAACGTTCGTTCGTTAGCCTGTTCGTCAGTTTTTCTTTTTCTCGGGTTTTTCGCGATTATTTTCGATCGCGATTTCTGATGCGATTTTCGGTTTAGTATAACTTTTCGCTCGTTTATCGGAATCAGGCGATTCAAGCGCCTAGAGTTTCGTCTCGGAACCCTCTTTCTGTTTAACCAAATCAAACAAGTTTTTTCTACTATAAAATTTGACTTAGGTTCAGATTAGTAAACAAAGCTTGTTTCTTTCGCCGTTTGAGTTTCGTTGCTTCGTTTCATTTGATTCTTTTTGCAAACCGGAGTTCTTAAGTTGAAATTTATGGTTAGATTTCTTATTCGAGTTTTACCCGTGCACCCTTGCTTGATTGCTTATGTATGTTATTGTTTGCTTGCGATAGAGTACCCGTAGTGCGAAGCGTGCTACTACGAGTCTCTAGGTTTCACGGATCATCAGCAAGGCAAGTAACACTTTGATCATACCTCTTTACTACCCATTTTTATTGCATTAGATCAATCCTTAAACAATTGCATGGTTAGGATCTGTTTAATATGTGGGTTTTGGGAAGTAGATGAGGTAGTACCTATTGCCCTTTTTATTATCAAACCTTTGTGAGTTACTTCTACGTTGCTTATATTGCTATGCTATGCCCGTAGACGTTGATTGGGTGAGAGATTTTTTCATGACAGATGTGAGTTTGTTAATTAATGGTTCAACTTAAGGTGGCTACTTTAATTTACATCTGGGTGGATTGAGGCACCTGGAGAATCAAGTGTTGCCTGTATTTTTGGATATCCCGGAGTGCCCGTGTGATTATCCTATGGACCGCCACCCAAGCTCAAAGGGATCATAAGATTATTCATGCTAGAAACTTCCGTGTGCAGCCACAAGCTATTATGGGCTCTAGCATAGTTGAGTATGTTACATGACCTCTTGAAGAGGTGGGCTAGCAGATGTAGGGGAAAGTAGGTGTAACTGTCCACCCGGAGTAAAGAGTTATTGTTTCTGAAAGACTGTGTCTCGGTCATCCGTTTCTCAAACACCATGTAGTGCGAGAAATCAAACGGGGGAGATCGAGTCTTGTGGGGAAAAGTGCGCAAACTTCTGCAGAGTATACAAACTAATCATGGTTAGCCGTGTCCCCGATTATGGACATCTTGAGTATTTAGTTCTTGGATTATCATGTGGATCTCATCATCATGTTACTTAATGTAAATTTGATTGGGTTTAACCACGTTCTTAATTGGGATTGAGTTGGAGGTACCTTCTCAATGTTTAACAACCACCATGATAGTTAAATAAAATTTATTCCTTTGCAGTAGGGAAAAATTGGCCTTTCGCAAAACTGTAACCATAGAGCTTTCCACCAGCCACATATGCTTGTAGTGATAGCATTATTCTGTTCATTACTCTCTATGTGTTACATTGGCAGCATATTCCATGTGCTGACCCATTTTCGGGCTGCAACGTTTATGTTGCAGACTGTTCAGACGACGATTAAGGTGCCCTAGGTCGTGGTCTTATACTCAGTGATGCCGTTGGAGTTGATGGACTCACTTTATCTTCCAAGCCTTCCGCTATTATCGTATTTAGATGGCCTTAAGCCATATTTATTGTATTAAGTTCTCTTTTGAGACATTCGATGTAATAAGTGTGTGATTGCTACTCTGTTATAAATCCTTCAAGTACTGTGTGTGTCAGCAATACCGATCCAGGGATGACACTGATGCACAGAGACTGTTTGAGGTCTGGTCGCTACAGACCCCTTGGATCTAGATCTTGGAGTTCTTCGTGTTCTCCTTCTTGTTGTTCCTCTCATTTTCCTCCCTAGCATTAGTTGCTTTGGTGGGATTTCGGAGAGAAGGACTTGGGCACTCCGTGTGCCCTTGCCATTGCATTTGGTGCATTGGTTTGAGTTTTCCGCGGTGATACGTGGAAGTTACAAGTTGAGAAGCTTATTACTCTTGGGTGCTTGGGCTCCCTAGAAGGTTGGTGCTGTTCGGAGCTCAATCATTGTGGTGTAAAGCTCCGGGCAAGCATCGGGGTCTCCAATTAGGTTGTGGAGATCGCCCCGAGCAATTTGACGGGTACCGGTGACCGCCCCCAAGGGTTGCCAAAGTGTACGGGTCCGGTGACCGCCCCCAAGGGTTGCCATTTGTACGGGTTCGGTGACCGCCCTCAAGGGTCCTTTAGTGGAATCACGGCATCTTGCATTGTGCGAGGTCGTGAGGAGATTACGGTGGCCCTAGTAGCTTCTTGGGGAGCATTGTGCCTCCACACCTCTCCAAATGGAGATTAGCATCTGCAAGGGTGTGAACTTCGGGATACATCGTCGTCTCCGCGTGCCTCGATTATCTCTTACCCAAGCCCTTTACTTATGCACTTTACTTTGTGATAGCCATATTGTTTCCTGTCATATATTGTGCTATCACCTAGTAGTTTATCTTGCTTAGCATAAGTTGTTGGTGCACATAGGTGAGCCTAGTTGTTGTAGGTTTTGTGGTTGACAAATTAACCGTTAGGTTTATTCCGCATTTGTTCAAGCCTAAACCGTAATTATTTTAAAAGCACCTATTCACTCCCCCCTCTAGGCGACATCCACGATCTTTCAATTGGTATGAGAGCCTCGTCTCTCTTTGATAGGCTTAATCGCCTAGAGAGTAAAGATGTCGACTAGGGGATTAGGATTCTCTGACACTCTTAGTTTCGATGGTAGAAATTTTGATGTTCGGGTAATTTGCATGCTTAATCTCTTTAGGGTCATGGACCCAAATTTAGAGCGAATTGTAGATATGGGGTTTTCTCCTCCAAAGGATCCTCAACGATTATCTTTAGAGGATGAGAAAAACTCTTATCTCAATGCTCAAGCTTCTAATGTGCTTTTTGATGCTTTGAGCAATGTAGTTATATTTCAACTCATGCCATTTCGTGATGCTCATGAGTTGTGGACAAAGCTTCAAGATAAGTATGGCGTGTCCAAGATTCGTAAGGATGATTGTTCTCCCTCCACCTCCGGCCGTGTTGCGTTCTCAACTTCTTCTACTTCACCTACATGTGGTTTGCCACAAGGTAATGACATGGTGAGTAGTGGTGTTCATTGCAATGATGATAGTGGGCTTATTGTTGATAATCCTTCATCACCTTCTTATTGCAATGCTTCATCTTTGGACTTTAGCACTTTGATCACTCCAAATGTTTCACATGCTTGTGTTGATAGTCCTTGCATATCATGTAGAAATTACTTGACTAAATCTCATGATGATATGCTTGCTATATCTTGTTGCCATGATAAAAATGCATGTATTTCCTCGAGTTGTTGTGCTAACAATGTAGAGGAAACCCAACACTCCATGGAACAAGATGTGGTCTTGAATGGTGCTTCAAGGGATACTACATCATCATCTATTGCTTTTTGCCTTATGGCCAAGGCTTCAAAGGTATCTCCCACCTTGAATCCCAATATATCTTGTGATAACGATGTCGATTATGATGAAGAGAACGATGATGTTGCCTCCTTAAAAATTAAGGGGGAAATGATTTTTAAAGCTCTTCTTAATAATAAAATTGCCCGCTCCAACTTCATGGAAATCATGTCTATTGCTATTGAGGGCAAGAAATATATTGATGAGTTGGAATCTCGTCTTGAGGAGCATGAGGTCACCATTGATAAAATGGAAGGTCATGAGCGTGATTACTCTAATGAGATTGCGGACCTCTCTCAAGCTCTTGAACTTGAACAAACCACCAAGGAATCTCTTGAGGAGACTTTTGCTCTAGAATTATCTAGAGTGAAGGAATCTCATGATAGAGCTCTTGAGGTGGCCAATGTTTTTGAAACTAAAAATGCTAAGCTTGAAGTTGCTCATGCTAGACTCATTGAGGATTTTGAGCACCTCGAAAATGGCTCAAGGGTCATCTAGGGTGAGCTCGTCAAACTCACCGAGTCTCAAGCACAATTAAAGCTTCATATTCAAAACATCTTGTAAAGTTGCCTTCTTCTTTTGCTATTATTGATGATGCTTGTGCTACTAACTCTATTACTTGTGAAGCACCCATTTTGAAGGAGAATGTTGAGCTTCGGGCTCAACTTGAGTTGCTATCTAGCAAGTGTGGGAAATTGGAACAAAGTCATGAAAAACTCTCAAACTCTCATGATGATATTCTAGTATCCCATAATGTGCTAAAGATAGCTCATGAAGCCATGATTGCTAAGGTAACATCTAGTGAGCCTCATGTGGATACTAGCACTACTTCTAGTCAAAATGGAATATTGCCATGTGCTAGTCCTTGTAATCCATCTACTCACAATGTTGGTACATCTTGTGATGAATTGCTTTCCTTGCCTTTTTGCTCTAAAGACGAAGCTTATACTTCCTCTAGTACTTGTGTTGAGACTAACCATGTAGAGGAAATCAAAGAGCTCAAGGCCCAAGTCACTTCTTTGAAGAAAGACTTGGAAAAGTGTCATGAAGGGAAGGCCACACTCAACAATATCTTGAGTGTGCAAAAATCCCCCAATGACAAAGGTGGACTTGGATTCAACTCCAATAAGAAGAAGAAGTCCAAGAGAAACAAGAAGAAGGGCCAAAAACAAGTCAAGAATTCAGCCAAGATCATCTGCTTCAATTACAAAATTGAAGGGCATCATGTTAGATCTTGCCCTTTGAAGAAGAAGGCCATTAGTTACAAGCAACAAGGGAAGCAGCCACAAGTTCATTCTCATGCTGAACCTCAAGTTGAAGAAAGGCCACCTCCCAAGAAGACTCAAGTTAATGCTTCTCTTGTTGAGAAATCAAGTGAGAAGAAAAATGAAGAGTAGACGTTGCTACTTATGTCGTGAGAAAGGTCACGTCGCTTCTTCATGCACTAGTGGTAACTTATCCAACCCAATTATTATTGATAATATCTATTCTCTTGGGAAGGATAAGGTTGGCAATGTGTTTGCCAAGTTTGTTGGTACTCAAAGTGGTGTCAAGAAAAGAACCATTTGGGTTGCCAAGCCTATTGTGACTAACCTCTTAGGACCCAACTTGGTTGGGGACCAACAAGCTCAAACTTGATCAATATGTGTAGTTGGGGGGCATTGGAGACTTGGCTACATTATGAAGAATTAAGGGGTCTTCATCATTCATATTGCCTCAAGCCAAGTCATTCGGATTATCAAGTATCTATCTCATATCCAATGTGCCTCCTTGCGGTAACTTGTACTCAAATTGTTTACATTGAAAGTTACTTGCCCCTTTGCATGTTTTGATTTTGTTCCTTTCATGTGTTTGTATATGTTGTGTCTCCAAATTGCTTATCTTGAGTAATCAAGTATGTGTATGTTGGTTTGCACATCATGTACATGTGTGTCGTATGTTGAGCCTTTGTGCATCTTGTTTGTATCTTAGTGGGCTCTTGTGAGAGATTAATGGAATATCCCATTATGGGGGAGTGATGTGCTTTGTGCACCTCACAATCCTGTAAATGTGTGTACGTGAGGAATACCATCTAGTATTGATATTACAAGATTATCTAGTCGCTATGTGGTATGTGTTCTCATGAGAAATTCAAATTCTAAATAGTCCATTAATTATCTCTTGTTGGATCCTCTTATTGCCTCTTGTAAAGTTTTTTATTGGTATCATATTATGGGGGAGTAATATGCTATGGGCATATTACTAGCCTAGAAAATGTGTACATTTGAGATATTGTCACCTAGAGTTGATATTGTAGATTATCTTGTTCCTAGGTGGCATGTTTGCTCTACAAGTTGCAAGTTGCTTATGTGTTTGGTGTGAATATTATGTTGGATGTCCTTGCTATCTACCAACGGGAATTATTTCCAAATACTTCTTGTCTTTGGACAATTTGTACTCACTTATGTGTGGTAGAAATTATTGATCATCTTTACATTGGCCTTTGCTTTTATTTGCCTTATCTCTTGCCAAGGTTTGTGTCAACTCCCTTTGTCTTCCATATCACTTGTGGGTCTTGTTAATTCCTTGATCTTGTCTAGTGTTTTCTAGATATAGTGAAAGTGGTGATCCCACCTTGTGCATTTTGTATTCAAATGCAAATTCTCTATAATGCACAACTCGTGGGGGAGCTATCCTATTTTCTATAAAACACTCATCTTGTGATCCTCATCAAGTGTGTGTTTGTGGAAGGCAAGCCGTTTCTTTTTGGTACTTTGTGCCATCATGAAACTTTGTAGAGGGCTTGGTTTGTTTGGAACCATCCTCTCTTTTGGGAGTTTGATTTCCTTCTTTTTGAGTGTGTTAATGGATATCTCATTCCTCGATGTATTTGTTATGGATATCCTCCAAGTGTTGATTTATTCATTTGGTATCTTTTCTTCGCTTGGTATTTCTTTGTCAATTGGTATCGGTTCTTGAAAGTCTTGAGCATGCATATTAACTTCATGTAGTGTCTTTGGCATTCTTTCTTTCTTTGACCCAATATATAAGGGAAACTCCACCAAGTCTCAAATTGGATGAGATGTGCATGATATTCATTTCCATATCTATATGCACATATTTATGTGGAGTTTGTCCTGTGTATATTGGTGTTTCTAACTCTTTGGTCCCAATGAGTTCGGGTACCATTTTGTTTGTGTTGTTGTTCTAGGAACAATTGGAGATGCATTGGATGCTCGGATCACTCACAAGCAAGGTGGTGTCACCATGTGCTTATTGGAGTCAAGCTAGGATGATCAATGAACTACTATCTACCTTCAATTGGTATCTCTACTCCTTCCAATGGTATCTCAGTAACAAGTATCTATTCATGCTTTCCTCTCTTGCATTCAACCTTGTGTAGGCTGCATCTTGGCATGATATTCATTTCATATGTTGTGATACTTGTTTCCTTTCTCAAAGCATCCCAACAATGATCTCTTGTTGCTAGTTGTGATGTCTTTGATGTTCGTGTGGTTGGAATTCATTTATATACAATAAGACCATATCTAGCCATGTGCTATGCTCTCAAGCAAATTTCTTATTGGTATATTTATGACTTCCTTGTGGATATCTTGTTCCTTCCTTTTTGTAACTATTTCGTGTGTGTATCCTTCTTTGTGGATTGATATCATCATGATTTTCATCTACCTGGAATCTTATACACTTGAGAGAAGTTACATCTCCAGCTGATATCACTCTCTTTCACATCCACGGGTTCATTTTCATGTTATTTCTTTGGTGGCTCCGCGAAAGTGTGTGCCTTGAGTGCGGGTCATATCTCATTGCATCTTGATGCGCTCTTGTGTGGTGAAGATCATTCTCCTCATGCTTGTCTTGACGAGGCTTTTTGCCATCTTAATTGGTATCCCTCGTCTTGATGAGGCTTTCGCTTTCTATCTTCACCTTGGGTTTTCACAAGTGTTGGTTATTCATTTTGCATATTTAGTGTGCTTGTGAACCCATTTGCTTGGTGTGTGTGGGAAGGACATGTCATGCACCTTGTATCTCCACTATTCAAGACTATGTTGATGCTTAATGCTCACCCTTACATTAGTCTTCTCAAGTGCTTTGCCATGACTCACACACATCATTTTGGTTGAGCCTACTCTTAAGTTGCCTCTTTTATATGTTGCTCAACCATTTGTTTGTTGCAAGTGCTAGGCTTTGTTTCCTACATGCTCACTTGCACTTGTTGTGAGTTTCTATTGATTTTCGGGGGGTGATGATCCTATTTTGTGCACTTGGTATCCTAATGCAAATATTCTAAGGAGTGCACAAATCATGGGGAGCTTCACTAGTGTCTTTAGAACACTCCGTTGCTCTCTTGCACTTGTTGTGAGGCTCTATTGATCTTGAGGGAGTGACGATCCTATTTTGTGCTCGTTGTATCCAACTACAAAACTAAATTATGCACAAATCATGGGGAGCTTCTCTAGTTTCTCTAGAACACTCCTTTGCTCATATCATAATATCTTTTATTCATGTGGCACATAGGATCTTTGGTCTAGTTGGTTCAATTGGTATCTTTTGATAGCTTGCTTCAATTGGTATCTTTTGATTGCTTGATTGCTTGTTTCTCTCTTTGTTATGTGTTTGTGGCATATCATTCTTTTGCAATCTTTGGGCCTCAATATAGTTTGTCTTCCTCCAAGTATTTACTGTTGGATACGTGTATTGCTTTCCACTCTCTTGTGGAGAAATACACAATTTATTTTGGCCTTCTAAGCTTTTCTCCCATTTTGGCAATCGATGCCAATGGGGGAGAAGTTTCAGAGAGTTTTGTGGAGAAGTTTAGAGAGTCATCCTTTCTTGCTTTGGTTGTGTTCCTAAGCGTTTGCACCTCATATGCATGCATTATTGGTTGTTGCATTGCATGGTGATGCATAATTCCTAGTATAAACTCTGTTGTAAGTGATTGTCATCAATTACCGAAATGGGGGAGATTGAAAGAACATGCGGTGCCCCCATGTTTGGTTTTGGTAATTGATGACAATCTCTATGGACTAATGCTTGCCCTGAGTTATATTCGAAGGTTTTGTCCATAGGCTTTTCTTGGAATACATGTGTTGGTTTCAAGGAGAGTTTGTGTCGACCAAGGTGCTATTCAAGGAATTACCTTAAGATTGGTCTCGTGAGAGGTTGATCAAGACTAAGTCAAAGATTGAATCAAGTTGATCAACACACAAAGCGTAGAAGATGTACTAAGAGGGATCAAGCGATCCCATGGTATGGTAAGCATTGTCAATTACGCTTTGTGTACTAACCCATGGTCTTTGTGAGAGTTCTTTGTGGGGTTAGGTTGCGGTGTGCAAGTTCAAGTGATGCATCACAAAGACATCAAGATCTTGAAGCTTGCCATCCATTGTGGTGACAATGGACTTGTGAAGATGTGCCAAAGAGTGGCTCACCCATAGTGGAGTATGGGGGAGCAATCATCTAGTCTTCATCGACCCAACGCAATCAAGAAAGGTGGTCCAACTTGAGGGAGTCAAGATTTCCATCATCTAGCTCAAGTGGACTTCGTGCAAGGCAAAGGTTTGCCCTTTATAGGTTTTATATTTTACCGGTCTCATGGTGATAGTTTGGAGACCGGGTTATAGGATCGATAGCCGTACTATCAAGGGGGGCTCTCAAGTGAGTAGCGTGATCGTATTGTTTGTCGAGAGCTCAAACCATTGCATCCTTGAATCATATTTCTTGATTCTTATTTGTATTTTATTTTGAGGTTTTAGAGCTTGTGGTTATCTTCGTGACAAGCTCTAGTACATCGAAAACGGATTTTGTATGCTTCTTCTATCGCGTTTTCGGTGTTGGAGGTTTTACCGGTCTTTTTCGAGGAAGGGTTCTCACCATTTTCTCTTGGGCCTTTTATAATTTCCTTCTTATTGTTAGTTCTATCAAGATTGTGTCAGCCCTTGTCGCTAGCTTTCCAACAAACTTGGTTTCGTTGAATTCGGAGTCCGTTTGCAGAAGTTGTGGCAGTTTTGGTGTTCTGAAAAGGCTGCAGCGGTACAACGCGGACAGGAGCGGATGTAATTTTTTACTACCGCTCCAGAGCGGTACTACCGTGGCTACTACAGTGGTAGTACTGCTCCGGACCGAAAACTCGTCACAAGTCCAGCGGTGGTAGGCACAGATGTATTTTTTTTAGTACCGCTCGCAAGGAGTAGTATCGCGACCCTTTGAGGTAGTACCGCTACCCCTTGCGGTAGTACCGTGAGGTCGAGCGGTAGTACCGCTCTGTGCGGGCTGTGAGCATAACGGTTGGATTTTTCCCCACCTATAAAAGGGGGTCTTCTTCCCCAATGAATTTTATCCTTTGAGCTCGTGTTCTTCCCCCATTGTTGACCTTCTTCGAGGTTGCTAACTCTCAATCCCTCCATGGATTCTTACTAGTTTTTGAGGGAAAGGAGAGAGGAGATCTAGATCCACATTTCCACCAATCACTTTCTCCTCTATGTGAGGGGAACCCCTTGGATTTAGATCTTGGAGTTCTTGGTGTTCTCCTTCTTGTTGTTCCTCTCATTTTCCTCCCTAGCATTAGTTGCTTTGGTGGGATTTGGGAGAGAAGGACTTGGGCACGCCGTGTGCCCTTGCCATTGCATTTGGTGCATCGGTTTGAGTTCTCCATGGTGATACGTGGAAGTTACAAGTTGAGAAGCTTATTACTCTTGGGTGCTTGGTACCCTTGAGCTTGTTCCTCTTGGGTGCTTGGGCGCCCTAGACGGTTGGTGGTGTTCGGAGCTCAATCATTGTGGTGCAAAGCTCAGGGCAAGCGTCGGGGTCTCCAATTAGGTTGTGGAGATCGCCCCGAGCATTTTGATGGGTACCGGTGACCGCCCCCAAGGGTTGCCAAAGTGTACTGGTCCGGTGACCGCCCCCAAGGGTTGCCATTTGTACGGGTTCGGTGACCGCCCTCAAGGGTCCCTTAGTGGAATCACGGCATCTTGCATTGTGCGAGGGCGTGAGGAGATTACGGTGGCCCTAGTGGCTTCATGGGGAGCATTGTGCCTCCACACCGCTCCAAACGGAGATTAGCATCTGCAAGGGTGTGAACTTCGGAATACATCGTCGTCTCCGCGTGCCTTGGTTATCTCTTACCCGAGCCCTTTACTTATGCACTTTACTTTGTGATAGCCATATTGTTTCTTGTCATATATTTTGCTATCACCTAGTAGTTTATCTTGCTTAGCATAAGTTGTTGGTGCACATAGGTGAGCCTAGTTGTTGTAGGTTTTGTGCTTGACAAATTAACCGCTAGGTTTATTCCGCATTTGTTCAAGCCTAAACCGTAATTATTTCAAAAGCGCCTATTCACCCCCCTCTAGGCGACATCCACGATCTTTTAGTATCGACCTCGGGATAGGCCCGATGTTTATCAAGTATGTATACATACACTTAATCGAGAAAACTCCTGTCACGGACAACTTCCAGTGTAAGGTATCCGCCACATCAGAAAGGTTAACCTCCATTAACCTTCGCACGAGATGCAACCATCTATCCCAACGTTCTCCCAGTAGCGTGTTGGGAATCGTTGCATGGAAAAACAAAAAAAAATGTACGCACACGCAATGATCTATCCATGGAGATGCATAGCAACGAGGGGGAGAGTATGTCCACGTACCCTTGTAGACCGTAAGCGGAAGCGTTTCACAACGCGGTTGATGTAGTCGAACTTCTTCGCGCTTCAACCGATCAAGTACCGAACGCACGGCACCTCCGCGTTCTGCACACATTCAGCTCGGTGACGTCCCTCGCCTTCTTGATCTAGCAAGACGTCGAGGTAGTAGATGAGTTTCGTCAGCACGATGGCATGGTGACGATGATGGTGAAGTGATCTCCGCAGGGCTTCGCCTAAACACTACGAAAATATGACCGGGGTTGTAAACGGTTGAGGAGGGCGCCGCACACGGCTAACAATTGATCTGGGGTGTGCTAGGCGCCCCCTCCCACATATATAGGTGGGAGGGGAGGGGAGGCAGCCTGGCGCACCACATAGGTGGCCGGCCGGCCCTAGGGCTCCTGCCCTGGCCACCCCCCGCCATGTATTCCCAATGGGGAAGCAAAGAGGGGGGGAAGTGGGAATCCTAATCCACATTTTCCTTTCCCTCCCCCTTTTCCCTCTCCTCCTTAGGCCGGCCTGCTATGGGGGACGCACCAGCCCCTTGTGGCTGGTGCGTTTCCTCTCTTGGCCCGTAAGGCCCATATCTTTGCCGGGGGTGCCCAAAACTCCTTTCCGGTGACCCGATAAGTACCCGGTACCCTTCGAAACACTTCCGGTGTCCGAATATTATCGTACTATATATCAATCTTTACCTCTCGACTATTTCGAGACTCCTCATCATGTCCGTGATCTCATCCGGGACTCCGAACAACATTCGGTCACCAAATCAGATAACTCATATAATACTATATCGTCAACGAACGTTAAGCGTGCGGACCCTGCGGGTTCGACAACTATGTAGACATGACTAAGACACCTCTCCAGTCAATAACCAATAGCGGAACCTGGATGCCTATATTGGCTCCTATATATTCTACGAAGATCTTTATCGGTCGAACAGTTATGACAACATACATAATTTCCTGTGTCCATCGGTATGTTACTTGCCCGAGATTCGATCGTCGGTATCTTCATACCTAGTTCAATCTCGTTACCGGCAAGTCTCTTTACTTGATCCGTAATACATCACCTCGTGACTAAGTCCTTAGTCGTTTCCTTGCAAGCTTATGATGTGTATTACCGAGAGGGCCCAGAGATACCTCTCCGATACTCAGAGTGAAAAATCCTAATCTCGATCTATGCCAACTCAACAAACACATTCGGAGACACCTGTAGAGCATCTTTATGATCACCCAGTTACGTTGTGACGTTTGATAGCACACAAGGCATTCCTTCGGTATCCGGGAGTTGCATAATCTCATAGTCGAAGGAAAAAGTATTTGACATGAAGAAAGCACTAGCAATAAAACTGAACGATCATTATGCTAAGCTAACGGGTGGTCTTGTCCATCACATAATTCTTCTAATGATGTGATCCCGTTATCAAATGACAACTCATGTCCATGGTTAGGAAACCTTAACCATCTTTGATCAACGAGCTAGTCTAGTAGAAGCTTACTAGGGACACGGTATTTGTTTATGTATTCACACATGTATTTAAGTTTCCGATCAATACAATTCTAGAATGAATAATAAACCTTTATCATGAATAAGGAAATACAAAATAAAAACTTTATTATTGCCTCTAGGGCATATTTCCTTCATAGCGATCGCCTGAACTGTATGTTAAGAGGAACAGAACCCAACATTGTACTAACAAAAACACCTTTTCGTTGTGTAATGTTATATAGAGAAGGATACTGCAAGGCGACTGGTGTGTCTCCCAATCAGGTATCTTCCCAAAACCTAGTACCATGTCCATTCCCTACCAAAAATTTGCTCCTATTGAAGAAAGCGGCCTTTGTCCTCATGAGACCCTTCCAAAAAGGAGAGTCGGGCGGTTGTGGCGTCACTTGAGCCATCCTTTTAAGAATGTAAGTATTTGTTACGCAACAGCTATAACCATACCCCATCCCTCTCAACCGCCAGTCTGTAAAGCCATTTGCTAAGTAAACACTTATTTTTCACTTTTAGATTTTCAATACCCAAGCCACCTTGGTCCTTCGGTCTACAGATAATGTTCCACTTGGCCAAGCTATATTTGGTTTTGCTTTCGTCGATTTGCCAAAAAACGAGATCGATAAAAATTCAATCTTTTCGTACCCCTACTGGTACCTCAAAGAAGGATAGGAGGAACATCGACATACTCGTGAGCACTGAGTTAATAAGGATTAAACCACTAGTAGAAAAAGGGTCAAATGTGAAGCACATTAGTGCCGGTTTGATTTTGAGCCGGCACTAATGTGTCCATTAGTGCCGGTTCCAACGGCTAGGCGGGCGGAGATCATTAGTACCGGTTCGTGAGCAACCTTTTGTACCGGTTCGTGTCACGAACCGGTACTAATGATGTTGCGTCAGGCTGTGGTCAGGCTGTGGCCCCACGGGCACCTTTAGTACCGGTTCGTGCCATGAACCGGTACTATAGTTTCTTAGTAATCTGTTTTTTAGTCCCACCTCGCGAAGAGAGAGGCACTAGGAGCGGTTTATAAGCCCTGAGTGCAGAGACGATGAAGGAGAGGCGCAATGCTCATCTGCACGTTGCTTAGCTTTAAGCCTTGAGGTATAGTGTAGACTGCACGGCGCTATGTGCAGTGCAGTTTGCACTATTCCGAAAGGCTTGAAGCTAATTAACGAGCATTGTGCCTCTTTTTTATCTTTAATAACTTATTACAACTCCGGACTTCTTGTGTTATGGCAAAAACTGGACGCACTTCGTGTACAAACTGGACAATCTCTTTCGAAGTATCAGGGTTTCTGACGAGAACTCATCTGTTACATGGGCACTTCATTTTTTTAAACTTATTACAACTCCAGACTTTTTTGCGTTCCGTACACACCATTCAAAGCGACGTCGTCAATTTCCAACACGTTCTGACATCATTTGCTGTTTTTCAGTCATTTGAACTCCAGCCTATTTTTGCATTCAGTATGCATCATTCAAAGCGACGTCATCAATTTCCAACACGTTCTGACATCATTTGCTATTTTTCAGTCATTGACCGATTTGTTTAGATAGCTAAATGACGGTGAAATTGAAAATCACTAGAAAATGAACATTGAAAATGTTGGAACTTGGCATGGTATCATCATTTCGCTCGCATAGCATGTGCAAAAGAGTAGAGAGGGTCACGGCGAAAACTGGACGCACCTCGTGTACAAACAGGAGAATCTCTTTCGGAGTATCAGGGTTTCGGATGAGAACTCATCTGTTACACGGGCACTTCAATGTTTTTAAACTTATTTGAACTCCAGCCTCTTTTTGAGTTCAGTATGCATCATTCAAAGCCACGTCATCAATTTCCAACACGTTCTGACATCATTTTGTGTTTTTCAGTCATTTACCGATTTGTTTAGAGAGCTAAATGACGGTGAATTTGAAAATCACTACAAAATGAACTCTGAAAATGTTGGAACTTGGCATGGTATCATCATTTCACTCGCATAGCATGTGCAAAAGAGTAGAGAGGGTCACGGTGAAAACTGGACGCACCTCGTGTACAAACAGGACAATCTCTTTCGAAGTATCAGGGTTTCGGACGAGAACTCATCTGTTACACGGGCACTTCAATGTTTTTTAAACTTATTTGAACTCCAGCCTATTTTTGCGTTCAGTATGCATCATTCAAAGCGACGTCATCAATTTCCAACATGTTCTGACATCATTTGCTGTTTTTCAGTCATTTACCGATTTGTTTAGAGAGCTAAATGACGGTGAAATTCAAAATCACTACAAAATGAACTCTGAAAATGTTGGAACTTGGCATGGTATCATCATTTCGCCTGCATAGCATGTGCAAAAGAGTAGAGAGGGTCACGGCGAAAACTGGACGCACCTCGTGTACAAACTGGACAATCTCTTTCGGAGTATCAGGGTTTTGGACGAGAACTCATCTGTTACACGGGCACTTCAGTGTTTTTTAAACTTATTTGAACTCCAGCCTATTTTTGCGTTCAGTATGCATCATTCAAAGCGACGTCATCAATTTCCAACACGTTCTGACATCATTTGTTGTTTTCAGTCATTTACCGATTTGTTTAGAGAGCTAAATGACGGTGAAATTGAAAATCACTACAAAATGAACTCTGAAAATGTTGGAACTTGGCATGGTATCATCATTTCGCCCGCATAGCATGTGCAAAAGAGTAGAGAGGGTCACGGCGAAAACTGGACGCACCTCATGTACAAACTGGACAATCTCTTTCGGAGTATCAGGGTTTCGGACGAGAACTCATCTGTTACACGGGCACTTCAATGTTTTTAAACTTATTTGAACTCCAGCCTAATTTTGCATTCAGTATGCATCATTCAAAGCGACGTCATCAATTTCCAACACGTTTTGACATCATTTGCTGTTTTTCAGTCATTTACCGATTTGTTTAGGGAGCTAAATGACGGTGAAATTGAAAATCACTACAAAATAACTCTGAAAATGTTGGAACTTGGCATGGTATCATCATTTCGCCCGCATAGCATGTGCAGAAGAGTAGAGAAGGTCATGGCAAAAACTGGACGCACCTCGTGTACAAACTGGACAATCTCTTTCGGAGTATCAGGGTTTCGGACGAGAACTCATCTGTTACACGGGCACTTCAATTTTTTTAAACTTATTTGAACTCCAGCCTATTTTTGCGTTCAGTATGCATCATTCAAAGCGACGTCATCAATTTCCAACACGTTCTGACATCATTTGCTGTTTTTCAGTCATTTACCGATTTGTTTAGGGAGCTAAATGACGGTCAAATTGAAAATCACTACAAAATGAACTCTGAAAATATTGGAACTTGGCATGGTATCATCATTTCGCCCGCATAGCATGTGCAAAAGAGTAGAGAGGGTCACGGCGAAAACTGGACGCACCTCCTGTACAAACTGGACAATCTCTTTCGGAGTATCAGGGTTTCGGACGAGAACTCATCTGTTACACGGGCACTTCAATGTTTTTTAAACTTATTTGAACGCCAGCCTATTTTTGCGTTCAGTATGCATCATTCAAAGCGACGTCATCAATTTCCAACACGTTCTGGCATCATTTGCTATTTTTCAGTCATTTACCGATTTGTTTAGAGAGCTAAATGACGGTGAAATTGAAAATCACTACAAAATGAACTCTGAAAATGTTGGAACTTGGCATGGTATCATCATTTTGCCCGCATAGCATGTGCAAAAGAGTAGAGAGGGTCACGGCGAAAATTGGACGCACCTCGTGTACAAACTGGACAATCTCTTTCGGAGTATCAGGGTTTCGGACGAGAACTCATCTGTTACACGGATACTTCAATGTTTTTTAAACTTATTTGAACTCCAGCTATTTTTGCGTTCAGTATGCATCATACAAAGCGACGTCATCAATTTCCAACACGTTCTGGCATCATTTGCTGTTTTTCGGTCATTTACCTATTTGTTTAGAGAGCTAAATGACGGTGAAATTGAAAATCACTACAAAATGAACTCTGAAAATGTTGGAACTTGGCATGGTATCATCATTTTGCCCGCATAGCATGTGCAAAAGAGTAGAGAGGGTCACGGCGAAAACTGGACGCACCTCGTGTACAAACTAGACAATCTCTTTCGGAGTATCAGGGTTTCGGACGAGAACTCATCTGTTACACGGATACTTCAATGTTTTTTAAACTTATTTGAACTCCAGCTATTTTTGCGTTCAGTATGCATCATACAAAGCGACGTCATCAATTTCCAACACGTTCTGGCATCATTTGCTGTTTTTCGGTCATTTACCTATTTGTTTAGAGAGCTAAATGACGGTGAAATTGAAAATCACTACAAAATGAACTCTGAAAATGTTGGAACTTGGCATGGTATCATCATTTCGCCCGCATAGCATGTGCAAAAGAGTAGAGAGGGTCACGGCGAAAACTGGACGCACCTCGTGTACAAACTAGACAATCTCTTTCGGAGTATCAGGGTTTCGGACGAGAACTCATCTGTTACACGAGCACTTCAATGTTTTTTAAACTTATTTGAACGCCAGCCTATTTTTGCGTTCAGTATGCATCATTCAAAGCGACGTCATCAATTTCCAACACGTTCTGGCATCATTTGCTGTTTTTTAGTCATTAACCGATTTGTTTAGAGAGCTAAATGACGGTGAAATTGAAAATCACTACAAAATGAACTCTGAAAATGATGGAACTTGGCATGGTATCATCATTTCTCCCGCATAGCATGTGCAAAAGAGTAGAGAGGGTCACGGCGAAAACTGGACGCACCTCGTGTACAAACTAGACAATCTCTTTCGGAGTATCAGTGTTCCGGACGAGAACTCATCTGTTACACGGATACTTCAATGTCTTTTAAACTTATTTGAACTCCAGCCTATTTTTGCGTTCAGTATGCATCATTCAAAGCGACGTCATCAATTTCCAACACGTTCTTGCATCATTTGCTGTTTTTTAGTCATTTACCGGTTTGTTTAGGGAGCTAAATGACGGTGAAATTGAAAATCACTACAAAATGAACTCTGAAAATGTTGGAACTTGGCATGGTATCATCATTTCGCCCGCATAGCATGTGCAAAAGAGTAGAGAGGGTCACGGCGAAAACTGGACGCACCTCGTGTACAAACTAGACAATCTCTTTCGGAGTATTAGTGCTCCGGACGAGAACTCATCTGTTACACGGATACTTCAATGTTTTTTAAACTTATTTGAAAGCCAGCCTATTTTTGCGTTCAGTATGCATCATTCAAAGCGACGTCATCAATTTCCAACACGTTCTTGCATCATTTGCTATTTTTCAGTCATTTACCGATTTGTTTAGGGAGCTAAATGACGGTGAAATTGAAAATCACTACAAAATGAATTCTGAAAATGTTGGAACTTGGCATGGTATCATCATTTCGCCCGCATAGCATGTGCAAAAGAGTAGAGAGGGTCACGGCGAAAACTGGACGCACCTCGTGTACAAACTGGACAATCTCTTTCGGAGTATCAGGGTTTCGGAGGAGAACTCATCTATTACACGGGCACTTCAATGTTTTTTAAACTTATTTGAACGCCAGCCTATTTTTGCGTTCAGTATGCATCATTCAAAGCGACGTCATCAATTTCCAACATGTTCTGGCATCATTTGCTGTTTTACAGTCATTTACCGATTTGTTTAGAGAGCTAAATGACGGTGAAATTAAAAATCACTACAAAATGAACTCTGAAAATGTTGGAACTTGGCATGGTATCATCATTTCGCCCGCATAGCATGTGCAAAAGAGTAGAGAGGGTCACGGCGAAAACCGGACGCACCTCGTGTACAACCTGGACAATCTCTTTCGGAGTATCAGGGTTTCGGACGAGAACTCATCTGTTACACGGGCACTTCAATGATTTTTAAACTTATTTGAACTCCGGCCTATGTTGGTGTTCAGTATGCATCATTCAAAGCTACGTCATCAATTTCCAGCACGTTCTGACATCATTTGCAGTTTTTCAGTCATTGACCGATTTGTTTAGAGAGCTAAATGACGGTGAAATTGAAAACCACTACAAAATGAAATCTGAAAATGTTGGAACTTGGCATGGTATCATCATTTCGCCCGCATAGCATGTGCAAAAGAGTAGAGAAGGTCACGGCGAAAACTGGACGCACCTCGTGTACAACCTGGACAATCTCTTTCGGAGTATCAAGGTTTCGGACGAGAACTCATCTGTTACATGGGCACTTCAATGTTTTTTAAACTTATTTGAACGCCAGCCTATTTTTGCGTCCAGTATGCATCATTCAAAGTGACGTCATCAATTTCCAAAACGTTCTGGCATCATTTGTTGTTTTTCAGTCATTTACCGATTTGTTTAGAGAGCTAAATGACGGTGAAATTGAAAATCACTACAAAATGAACTCTGAAAATGTTGGAACTTGGCATGGTATCATCATTTCGCCCGCATAGCATGTGCAAAAGAGTAGAGAGGGTCACGGCGAAAACTGGACGCACCTCGTGTACAAACTAGACAATCTCTTTCGGAGTATCAGGGTTCCGGACGAAAACTCATCTGTTTCACGGATACTTCAATGTTTTTTAAACTTATTGGAACTCCAGCCTATTTTTGCGTTCAGTATGCATCATTCAAAGCGACGTCATCAATTTCCAACACATTCTGACATCATTTGCTGTTTTTCAGTCATTTACCGATTTGTTTAGGGAGCTAAATGACGGTGAAATTGAAAATCACTATAAAATGAATTCTGAAAATGTTGGAACTTGGCATGGTATCATCATTTCGCCCGCATAGCATGTGCAAAAGAGTAGAGAGGGTCACGGCGAAAACTGGACGCACCTCGTGTACAAACTGGACAATCTCTTTCGGAGTTTAAGGTTTCGGACGAGAACTCATCTGTTACACGGGCACTTCAATCTTTTTTAAACTTATTTTAACGCCAGCCTATTTTTGCGTACAGTATGCATCATTCAAAGCGACGTCATCAATTTCCAACACGTTCTGACATCAATTGCTGTTTTTCAGTCATTTACCGATTTGTTTAGGGAGCTAAATGACGGTGAAATTGAAAATCACTACAAAATGAACTCTGAAAATGTTGGAACTTGGCATGGTATCATCATTTTGCCCGCATAGCATGTGCAAAAGAGTAGAGAGGGTCACGGCGAAAACTGGACGCACCTCGTGTACAAACTGGACAATATCTTTCGGAGTATCAGGGTTTCGGACGAGAACTCATCTGTTACACGGGCACATCAATGTTTTTTAAACTTATTTGAACTCCAGCCTATGTATGTGTTCAGTATGCATCATTCAAAGCTACGTCATCAATTTCCAACACGTTCTGACATCATTTGCTGTTTTTCAGTCATTTACCGATTTGTTTAGGGAGCTAAATGACGGTGAAATTGAAAATCACTACAAAATGAACTCTGAAAATGTTGGAACTTGGCATGGTATCATCATTTCGCCCGCATAGCATGTGCAAAAGAGTAGAGAGGGTCACGGCAAAAACTGGACGCACCTCATGTACAAACTGGACAATCTCTTTCGGAGTATCAGGGTTTCGGACGAGAACTCATCTGTTACACGGGCACTTCAATGTTTTTTAAACTTATTTGAACTCCAGCCTATTTTTGCGTTCAGTATGCATCATTCAAAGCGACGTCATCAATTTCCAACACGTTCTGACATAAAACTGTTTTTCAGTCATTTACCGATTTGTTTAGAGAGCTAAATGACGGTGAAATTGAAAATCACTACAAAATGAACTCTGAAAATGTTGGAACTTGGCATGGTATCATCATTTTGCCCGCATAGCATGTGCAAAAGAGTAGAGAGGGTCACGGCGAAAACTGGACGCACCTCGTGTACAAACTGGACAATCTCTAAGGGAGTATCAGGGTTTCGGACGAGAACTCATCTGTTACACGGGCACTTCAATGTTTTTTAAACTTATTTGAACTCCAGCCTATTTTTGCGTTCAGTATGCATCATTCAAAGCGACGTCATCAATTTCCAACACGTTCTGACATAAAACTGTTTTTCAGTCATTTGCCGATTTGTTTAGGGAGCTAAATGACGGTGAAATTGAAAATCACTACAAAATGAACTCTGAAAATGTTGGAACTTGGCATGGTATCATCATTTCGCCCGAATAGCATGTGCAAAAGAGTAGAGAGGGTCACGGCAAAAACTGGACGCACCTCATGTACAAACTGGACAATCTCTTTCGGAGTATCAGGGTTTCGGACGAGAACTCATCTGTTACACGGGCACTTCAATGTTTTTTAAACTTATTTGAACTCCAGCCTATTTTTGCGTTCAGTATGCATCATTCAAAGCGACGTCATCAATTTACAACACGTTCTGACATAAAACTGTTTTTCAGTCATTTACCGATTTGTTTAGAGAGCTAAATGACGGTGAAATTTAAAATCACTACAAAATGAACTCTGAAAATGTTGCAACTTGGCATGGTATCATCATTTCGCCCGCATAGCATGTGCAAAAGAGTAGAGAGGGTCACGACGAAAACCGGATGCACCTCGTGTACAAACTGGACAATCTCTTTCGGAGTATCAGGGTTTCGGACGAGAACTCATCTGTTACATGGGCACTTTAATGTTTTTTAAACTTATTTGAACTCCAGCCTATTTTTGCGTGCAGTATGCATCATTCAAAGCGACGTCATCAATTTCCAACACGTTCTGACATATTACTCTTTTTCAGTCATTTACCGATTTGTTTAGAGAGCTAAATGACGGTGAAATTGAAAATCACTACAAAATGAACTCTGAAAATGTTGGAACTTGGCATGGTATCATCATTTCGCCCGCATAGCATGTGCAAAAGAGTAGAGAGGGTCACGGCAAAAACTGGACGCACCTCGTGTACAAACTAGACAATCTGTTTCGGAGTATCAGGGTTCCGGATGAGAACTCATCTGTTACACGGATACTTCAATGTTTTTTAAACTTATTTGAACTCCAGCCTATTTTTGCGTTCAGTATGCATCATTCAAAGCGACGTCATCAATTTCCAACATGTTCTGACATCATTTGCTGTTTTTCAGTCATTTACCGATTTGTTAAGGGAGCTAAATGACGGTGAAATTGAAAATCACTACAAAATGAACTCTGAAAATGTTGGAACTTGGCATGGTATCATCATTTCGCCCGCATAGCATGTGCAAAAGAGTAGAGAGGGTCATGGCGAAAACTGGACGCACATCGTGTACAAACTGGACAATCTCTTTCGGACTATCAGGGTTTCGGACGAGAACTCATCTGTTACACGAGCACTTCAATGTTTTTTAAACTTATTTGAACGCCAGCCTATTTTTGCATTCAGTATGCATCATTCAAAGCGACGTCATCAATTTCCAGCACGTTCTGGCATCATTTGTTGTTTTTCAGTCATTTACCGATTTGTTTAGAGAGCTAAATGACGGTGAAATTCAAAATCACTACAAAATGAACTCTGAAAATGTTGGAACTTGGCATGGTATCATCATTTCGCCCGCATAGCATGTGGAAAAGAGTAGAGAGGGTCACGGCGAAAACTGGACGCACCTCGTGTACAAACTAGACAATCTCTTTCGGAGTATCAGGGTTCCGGACGAGAACTCATCTGTTACACGGATACTTCAATGTTTTTTAAACTTATTTGAACTCCAGCCCATTTTTGCGTTCAGTATGCATCATTCAAAGCGACGTCATCAATTTCCAACATGTTCTGACATCATTTGTTGTTTTTCAGTCATTTACCGATTTGTTTAGGGAGCTAAATAACGGTGAAATTGAAAATCACTACAAAATGAATTCTGAAAATGTTGGAACTTGGCATGGTATCATCATTTCGCCCGCATAGCATGTGCAAAACAGTAGAGAGGGTCACGGCGAAAACTGGACGCACCTCGTGTACAAACTGGACAATCTCTAAGGGAGTATCAGGGTTTCGGACGAGAACTCATCTGTTACACGGGCACTTCAATGTTTTTAAACTTATTTGAACTCCAGCCTATGTTTGTGTTCAGTATGCATCATTCAAAGCTACATCATCAATTTCCAACACGTTCTGACATCATTTGCTGTTTTTCAGTCATTTACCGATTTGTTTAGGGAGCTAAATGACGGTGAAATTGAAAATCACTACAAAATGAACTCTGAAAATGTTGGAACTTGGCATGGTATCATCATTTCGCCCGCATAGCATGTGCAAAAGAGTAGAGAGGGTCACGGCAAAAACTGTACGCACCTCATGTACAAACTGGACAATCTCTTTCGGAGTATCAGGGTTTCGGACGAGAACTCATCTGTTACACGGGCACTTCAATGTTTTTTAAACTTATTTGAACTCCAGCCTATTTTTGCGTTCAGTATGCATCATTCAAAGCGACGTCATCAATTTCCAACACGTTCTGACATTAAACTGTTTTTCAGTCATTTGCCGATTTGTTTAGGGAGCTAAATGACGGTGAAATTGAAAATCACTACAAAATGAATTCTGAAAATGTTGGAACTTGGCATGGTATCATCATTTCGCCCGCATAGCATGTGCAAAAGAGTAGAGAGGGTCACGGCGAAAACTGGACGCACCTCGTGTACAAACTGGACAATCTCTTTCGGAGTATCAGGGTTTCGGACGAGAACTCATCTGTTACACGGGCACTTCAATGTTTTTTAAACTTATTTGAACTCCAGCCTATTTTTGCATTCAGTATGCATCATTCAAAGCGACGTCATCAATTTCCAACACGTTCTGACATCATTTGCTGTTTTTCAGTCATTTACCGATTTGTTTAGAGAGCTAAATGACGGTGAAATTCAAAATCACTACAAAATGAACTCTGAAAATGTTGGAACTTGGCATGGTATCATCATTTCGCCCGGATAGCATGTGCAAAAGAGTAGATAGGGTCACGGCGAAAACTGGACGCACCTCGTGTACAAACTGGACAATCTCTAAGGGAGTATCAGGGTTTCGGACGAGAACTCATCTGTTACACGGGCACTTCAATGTTTTTTAAACTTATTTGAACTCCAGCCTATGATTGTGTTCAGTATGCATCATTCAAAGCTACATCATCAATTTCCAACACGTTCTGACATCATTTGCTGTTTTTCAGTCATTTACCGATTTGTTTAGGGAGCTAAATGACGGTGAAATTGAAAATCACTACAAAATGAACTCTGAAAATGTAGGAACTTGGCATGGTATCATCATTTCGCCCGCATAGCATGTGAAAAAGAGTAGAGAGGGTCACGGCGAAAACTGGACGCACCTCGTGTACAAACTGGACAATCTCTTTCGGAGTATCAGGGTTTCAGACGAGAACTCATCTGTTACACGGGCACTTCAGTGTTTTTTAAACTTATTTGAACTCCAGCCTATTTTTGCGTTCAGTATGCATCATTCAAAGCGACGTCATCAATTTCCAACACGTTCTGACATCATTTGCTGTTTTTCAGTCATTTACCGATTTGTTTAGAGAGCTAAATGACGGTGAAATTCAAAATCACTACAAAATGAACTCTGAAAATGTTGGAACTTGGCATGGTATCATCATTTCGCCCGCATAGCATGTGCAAAAGAGTAGATAGGGTCACGGCGAAAACTGGACGCACCTCGTGTACAAACTGGACAATCTATTTCGGAGTATCAGGGTTTCGGACGAGAACTCATCTGTTACATGGGCACTTCAATGTTTTTTAAACTTATTTGAACTCCAACGTATTTTTGCGTTCAGTATGCATCATTCAAAGCGACGTCATCAATTTCCAACACGTTCTGACATCATTTGCTGTTTTTCAGTCATTTACCGATTTGTTTAGAGAGCTAAATGACGGTGAAATTCAAAATCACTACAAAATGAACTCTGAAAATGTTGGAACTGGGCATGGTATCATCATTTCGCCCGCATAGCATGTGCAAAAGAGTAGAGAGGGTCACGGCGAAAACTGGACGCACCTCGTGTACAAACTGGACAATCTCTTTTGGAGTATCAGGGTTTCGGACGAGAACTCATCTGTTACACGGGCACTTCAATGTTTTTTAAACTTATTTGAACTCCAGCCTATTTTTGCGTTCAGTATGCATCATCCAAATCAACGTCATCAATTTCCAACACGTTCTGACATATTGCTGTTTTTCAGTCATTTACCGATTTGTTTAGAGAGCTAAATGACGGTGAAATTTAAAATCACTACAAAATGAACTCTGAAAATGTTGGAACTTGGCATGGTATCATCATTTTGCCCGCATAGCATGTGCAGAAGAGTAGAGAAGGTCATGGCAAAAACTGGACGCACCTCGTGTACAAACTGGACAATCTCTTTCGGAGTATCAGGTTTTCGGACGAGAACTCATCTATTACACGGGCACTTCAATGTTTTTTAAACTTATTTGAACTCCAGCCTATTTTTGCGTTCAGTATGCATCATTCAAAGCGACGTCATCAATTTCCAACACGTTCTGACATCATTTGCTGTTTTTCAGTCATCTACCGATTTGTTTAGAGAGCTAAATGACGGTGAAATTCAAAATCACTACAAAATGAACTCTGAAAATGTTGGAACTTGGCATGGTATCATCATTTCGCCCGCATAGCATGTGCAAAAGAGTAGAGAGGGTCACAGCGAAAACTGGACGCACCTCGTGTACAAACTGGACAATCTCTTTCGGAGTATCAGGGTTTCGGACGAGAACTCATCTGTTACACGGGCACTTCAATGTTTTTTAAACTTATTTGAACTCCAGCCTATTTTTGCGTTCAGTATGCATCATTCAAAGCGACGTCATCAATTTCCAACACGTTCTGACATCATTTGCTATTTTTCAGTCATTTACCGATTTGTTTAGAGAGCTAAATGACGGTGAAATTCAAAATCACTACAAAATGAACTCTGAAAATGTTGGAACTTGGCATGGTATCATCATTTCGCCCGCATAGCATGTGCAAAAGAGTAGAGAGGGTCACGGCGAAAACTGGACGCACCTCGTGTACAAACTGGACAATCTCTTTCGGAGTATCAGGGTTTCGGACGAGAACTCATCTGTTACATGGGCACTTCAATGTTTTTTAAACTTATTTGAACTCCAGCCTATTTTTGCGTTCAGTATGCATCATTCAAAGCGACGTCATCAATTTCCAACACGTTCTGACATCATTTGCTGTTTTTCAGTCATTTACCGATTTGTTTAGAGAGCTAAATGACGGTGAAATTCAAAATCACTACAAAATGAACTCTGAAAATGTTGGAACTTGGCATGGTATCATCATTTCGCCCGCATAGCATGTGCAAAAGAGTAGATAGGGTCACGGCGAAAACTGGACGCACCTCGTGTACAAACTGGACAATCTCTAAGGGAGTATCAGGGTTTCGGACGAGAACTCATCTGTTACACGGGCACTTCAATGTTTTTTAAACTTATTTGAACTCCAGCCTATGATTGTGTTCAGTATGCATCATTCAAAGCTACATCATCAATTTCCAACATGTTCTGACATCATTTGCTGTTTTTCAGTCATTTACCGATTTGTTTAGGGAGCTAAATGACGGTGAAATTGAAAATCACTACAAAATGAACTCTCAAAATGTTGGAACTTGGCATGGTATCATCATTTCGCCCGCATAGCATGTGCAAAAGAGTAGAGAGGGTCACGGCAAAAACTGTACGCACCTCATGTACAAACTGGACAATCTCTTTCGGAGTATCAGGGTTTGGGACGAGAACTCATCTGTTACACGGGCACTTCAATGTTTTTTAAACTTATTTGAACTCCAGCCTATTATTGCGTTCAGTATGCATCATTCAAAGCGACGTCATCAATTTGCAACACGTTCTGACATAAAACTGTTTTTCAGTCATTTACCGATTTGTTTAGGGAGCTAAATGACGGTGAAATTGAAAATCACTACAAAATGAATTCTGAAAATGTTGGACCTTGGCATGGTATCATCATTTCGCCCGCATAGCATGTGCAAAAGAGTAGAGAGGGTCACGGCGAAAACTGGATGCACCTCGTGTACAAACTGGACAATCTCTTTCGGAGTATCAGGGTTTCGGACGAGAACTCATCTGTTACACGGGCACTTCAATGTTATTTAAACTTCTTTGAACTCCAGCCTATTTTTGCGTTCAGTATGCATCATTCAAAGCGACGTCATCAATTTCCAACACGTTCTGACATCATTTGCTGTTTTTCAGTCATTTACCGATTTGTTTAGAGAGCTAAATGACGGTGAAATTGAAAATCACTACAAAATGAACTCTGAAAATGTTGGAACTTGGCATGGTATCATCATTTCGCCCGCATAGCATGTGCAAAAGAGTAGAGAGGGTCACGGCGAAAACTGGACGCACCTCGTGTACAAACTGGACAATCTCTTTCGGAGTATCAGGGTTCCGGACGAGAACTCATCTGTTACACGGATACTTCAATGTTTTTTAAACTTATTTGAACTCCAGCCTATTTTTGCGTTCAGTATGCATCATTCAAAGCGACGTCATCAATTTCCAACATGTTCTGACATCATTTGCTGTTTTTCAGTCATTTAGTGATTTGTTTAGGGAGCTAAATGACGGTGAAATTGAAAATCACTACAAAATGAACCCTGAAAATGTTGCAACTTGGCATGGTATCATCGTTTCGCCCGCATAGCATGTGCAAAAGAGTAGAGAGGGTCACGGCGAAAACTGGACGCACCTCGTGTACAAACTAGACAATCTCTTTCGGAGTATCAGGGTTCCGGATGAGAACTCATCTGTTACACGGGCACTTCAATGTTTTTTAAACTTATTTGAACTCCAGAATATTTTTGCGTTCAGTATGCATCATTCAAAGTGACGTCATCAATTTCCAACACGTTCTGACATCATTTGCTGTTTTTCAGCCATTTACCGATTTGTTTAGGGAGCTAAATGACGGTGAAATTGAAAATCACTACAAAATGAAGTCTGAAAATGTTGGAACTTGGCATGGTATCATCATTTCGCCCGCATAGCATGTGCAAAAGAGTAGAGAGGGTCACGGCGAAAACTGGACGCACCTCGTGTACAAACTGGACAATCTCTTTCGGAGTATCAGGGTTTGGGACGATAACTCATCTGTTACACGGGCACTTCAATGTTTTTTAAACTTATTTGAACTCCAGCCTATTTTTGCGTTCAGTATGCATCATTCAAAGCGACGTCATCAATTTCCAACACGTTCTGACATCATTTGCTGTTTTTAAGTCATTTAACGATTTGTTTAGAGAGCTAAATGACGGTGAAATTGAAAATCACAACAAAATGAACTCTGAAAATGTTGGAACTTGGCATGGTATCATCATTTCGCCCGCATAGCATGTGCAAAAGAGTAGAGAGGGTCACGGCGAAAATTGGACGCACCTCGTGTACAAACTGGACAATCTCTTTCGGAGTATCAGGGTTTCGGACGAGAACTCATCTGTTACACGGGCACTTCAATGTTTTTTAAACTTATTTGAACTCTAGCCTATTTTTGCGTTCAGTATGCATCATTCAAAGCGACGTCATCAATTTCCAACACGTTCTGACGTCATTTGCTGTTTTTCAGTCATTTACCGATTTGTTTAGAGAGCTAAATGACGGTGAAATTCAAAATCACTACAAAATGAACTCTGAAAATGTTGGAACTTGGCATGGTATCATCATTTCACCCGCATAGCAATTGCAAAAGAGTAGAGAGGGTCACGGCGAAAACTGGACGCACCTCGTGTACAAACTGGACAATCTCTTTCGGAGTATCAGGGTTTCGGACGAGAACTCATCTGTTACACGGGCACTTCAATGTTTTTTAAACTTATTTGAACTCTAGCCTATTTTTGCGTTCAGTATGCATCATTCAAAGCGACGTCATCAATTTCCAACACGTTCTGACATCATTGGCTGTTTTTCAGTCATTTACCGATTTGTTTAGAGAGCTAAATGACGGTGAAATTGAAAATCACTACAAAATGAACTCTGAAAATGTTGGAACTTGGCATGGTATCATCATTTCGCCCGCATAGCATGTGCAAAAGAGTAGAGAGGGTCACGGCGAAAACTGGACGCACCTCGTGTACAAACTGGACAATCTCTTTCGGAGTATCAGGGTTTCGGACGAGAACTCATCTGTTACACGGGCACTTCAATGTTTTTTAAACTTATTTGAACTCCAGCCTATTTTTGCGTTCAGTATGCATCATTCAAAGCGACGTCATCAATTTCCAACACGTTCTGACATATTGCTGTTTTTCAGTCATTTACCGATTTGTTTAGAAAGCTAAATGACGGTGAAATTTAAAATCACTACAAAAGGAACTCTGAAAATGTTGGAACTTGGCATGGTATCATCATTTCGCCCGCATAGCATGTGCAAAAGAGTAGAGAGGGTCACGGCGAAAACTGGACGCACCTCGTGTACAAACTGGACAATCTCTTTCGGAGTATCAGGGTTTCGGACGAGAACTCATCTGTTACACGGGCACTTCAGTGTTTTTTAAACTTATTTGAACTCCAGCCTATTTTTGCGTTCAGTATGCATCATTCAAAGCGACGTCATCAATTTCCAACACGTTCTGACATCATTTGCTGTTTTTCAGTCATTTACCGATTTGTTTAGAGAGCTAAATGACGGTGAAATTCAAAATCACTACAAAATGAACTCTGAAAATGTTGGAACTTGGCATGGTATCATCATTTCGCCCGCATAGCATGTGCAAAAGAGTAGATAGGGTCACGGCGAAAACTGGACGCACCTCGTGTACAAACTGGACAATCTATTTCGGAGTATCAGGGTTTCGGACGAGAACTCATCTGTTACATGGGCACTTCAATGTTTTTTAAACTTATTTGAACTCCAACGTATTTTTGCGTTCAGTATACATCATTCAAAGCGACGTCATCAATTTCCAACACGTTCTGACATCATTTACTGTTTTTCAGTCATTTACCGATTTGTTTAGAGAGCTAAATGACGGTGAAATTCAAAATCACTACAAAATGAACTCTGAAAATGTTGGAACTGGGCATGGTATCATCATTTCGCCCGCATAGCATGTGCAAAAGAGTAGAGAGGGTCACGGCGAAAACTGGACGCACCTCGTGTACAAACTGGACAATCTCTTTTGGAGTATCAGGGTTTCGGACGAGAACTCATCTGTTACACGGGCACTTCAATGTTTTTTAAACTTATTTGAACTCCAGCCTATTTTTGCGTTCAGTATGCATCATCCAAATCAACGTCATCAATTTCCAACACGTTCTGACATATTGCTGTTTTTCAGTCATTTACCGATTTGTTTAGAGAGCTAAATGACGGTGAAATTTAAAATCACTACAAAATGAACTCTGAAAATGTTGGAACTTGGCATGGTATCATCATTTTGCCCGCATAGCATGTGCAGAAGAGTAGAGAAGGTCATGGCAAAAACTGGACGCACCTCGTGTACAAACTGGACAATCTCTTTCGGAGTATCAGGTTTTCGGACGAGAACTCATCTATTACACGGGCACTTCAATGTTTTTTAAACTTATTTGAACTCCAGCCTATTTTTGCGTTCAGTATGCATCATTCAAAGCGACGTCATCAATTTCCAACACGTTCTGACATCATTTGCTGTTTTTCAGTCATCTACCGATTTGTTTAGAGAGCTAAATGACGGTGAAATTCAAAATCACTACAAAATGAACTCTGAAAATGTTGGAACTTGGCATGGTATCATCATTTCGCCCGCATAGCATGTGCAAAAGAGTAGAGAGGGTCACAGCGAAAACTGGACGCACCTCGTGTACAAACTGGACAATCTCTTTCGGAGTATCAGGGTTTCGGACGAGAACTCATCTGTTACACGGGCACTTCAATGTTTTTTAAACTTATTTGAACTCCAGCCTATTTTTGCGTTCAGTATGCATCATTCAAAGCGACGTCATCAATTTCCAACACGTTCTGACATCATTTGCTATTTTTCAGTCATTTACCGATTTGTTTAGAGAGCTAAATGACGGTGAAATTCAAAATCACTACAAAATGAACTCTGAAAATGTTGGAACTTGGCATGGTATCATCATTTCGCCCGCATAGCATGTGCAAAAGAGTAGAGAGGGTCACGGCGAAAACTGGACGCACCTCGTGTACAAACTGGACAATCTATTTCGGAGTATCAGGGTTTCGGACGAGAACTCATCTGTTACATGGGCACTTCAATGTTTTTTAAACTTATTTGAACTCCAGCCTATTTTTGCGTTCAGTATGCATCATTCAAAGTGACGTCATCAATTTCCAACACGTTCTGACATCATTTGCTGTTTTTCAGTCATTTACCGATTTGTTTAGAGAG
The DNA here is from genome assembly GCF_002575655.3 of Aegilops tauschii subsp. strangulata. NCBI lineage: Eukaryota > Viridiplantae > Streptophyta > Magnoliopsida > Poales > Poaceae > Aegilops > Aegilops tauschii. The sequence goes on along the minus strand of NC_053036.3, from coordinate 630,880,140 downwards.
CTAAATGACGGTGAAATTCAAAATCACTACAAAATGAACTCTGAAAATGTTGGAACTGGGCATGGTATCATCATTTCGCCCGCATAGCATGTGTAAAAGAGTAGAGAGGGTCACGGCGAAAACTGGACGCACCTCGTGTACAAACTGGACAATCTCTTTTGGAGTATCAGGGTTTCGGACGAGAACTCATCTGTTACACGGGCACTTCAATGTTTTTTAAACTTATTTGAACTCCAGCCTATTTTTGCGTTCAGTATGCATCATCCAAATCAACGTCATCAATTTCCAACACGTTCTGACATATTGCTGTTTTTCAGTCATTTACCGATTTGTTTAGAGAGCTAAATGACGGTGAAATTTAAAATCACTACAAAATGAACTCTGAAAATGTTGGAACTTGGCATGGTATCATCATTTCGCCCGCATAGCAATTGCAAAAGAGTAGAGAGGGTCACGGCGAAAACTGGACGCACCTCGTGTACAAACTGGACAATCTCTTTCGGAGTATCAGGGTTTCGGACGAGAACTCATCTGTTACACGGGCACTTCAATGTTTTTTAAACTTATTTGAACTCTAGCCTATTTTTGCGTTCAGTATGCATCATTCAAAGCGACGTCATCAATTTCCAACACGTTCTGACATATTGCTGTTTTTCAGTCATTTACCGATTTGTTTAGAGAGCTAAATGACGGTGAAATTTCAAATCACTACAAAATGAACTCTGAAAATGTTGGAACTTGGCATGGTATCATCATTTCGCCCGCATAACATGTGCAAAAGAGTAGAGAGTGTCACGGCGAAAACTGGACGCACCTCGTGTACAAACTGGACAATCTCTTTCGGAGTATCAGGTTTTCGGACGAGAACTCATCTATTACACGGGCACTTCAATGTTTTTTAAACTTATTTGAACTCCAGCCTATTTTTGCGTTCAGTATGCATCATTCAAAGCGACGTCATCAATTTCCAACACGTTCTGACATCATTTGCTGTTTTTCAGTCATCTACCGATTTGTTTAGAGAGCTAAATGACGGTGAAATTCAAAATCACTACAAAATGAACTCTGAAAATGTTGGAACTTGGCATGGTATCATCATTTCGCCCGCATAGCATGTGCAAAAGAGTAGAGAGGGTCACAGCGAAAACTGGACGCACCTCGTGTACAAACTGGACAATCTCTTTCGGAGTATCAGGGTTTCGGACGAGAACTCATCTGTTACACGGGCACTTCAATGTTTTTTAAACTTATTTGAACTCCAGCCTATTTTTGCGTTCAGTATGCATCATTCAAAGCGACGTCATCAATTTCCAACACGTTCTGACATCATTTGCTATTTTTCAGTCATTTACCGATTTGTTTAGAGAGCTAAATGACGGTGAAATTCAAAATCACTACAAAATGAACTCTGAAAATGTTGGAACTTGGCATGGTATCATCATTTCGCCCGCATAGCATGTGCAAAAGAGTAGAGAGGGTCACGGCGAAAACTGGACGCACCTCGTGTACAAACTGGACAATCTATTTCGGAGTATCAGGGTTTCGGACGAGAACTCATCTGTTACATGGGCACTTCAATGTTTTTTAAACTTATTTGAACTCCAGCCTATTTTTGCGTTCAGTATGCATCATTCAAAGCGACGTCATCAATTTCCAACACGTTCTGACATCATTTGCTGTTTTTCAGTCATTTACCGATTTGTTTAGAGAGCTAAATGACGGTGAAATTGAAAATCACTACAAAATGAACTCTGAAAATGTTGCAACTTGGCATGGTATCATCATTTCGCCCGCATAGCATGTGCAAAAGAGTAGAGAGGGTCACGGCGAAAACTGGACTCACCTCGTGTACAAACTAGACAATCTCTTTCGGAGTATCAGGGTTCCGGATGAGAACTCATCTGTTACACGGGCACTTCAATGTTTTTTAAACTTATTTGAACTCCAGCCTATTTTTGCGTTCAGTATGCATCATTCAAAGTGACGTCATCAATTTCCAACACGTTCTGACATCATTTGCTGTTTTTCAGTCATTTACCGATTTGTTTAGGGAGCTAAATGACGGTGAAATTGAAAATCACTACAAAATGAAGTCTGAAAATGTTGGAACTTGGCATGGTATCATCATTTCGCCCGCATAGCATGTGCAAAAGAGTAGAGAGGGTCACGGCGAAAACTGGACGCACCTCGTGTACAAACTGGACAATCTCTTTCGGAGTATCAGGGTTTGGGACGAGAACTCATCTGTTACACGGGCACTTCAATGTTTTTTAAACTTATTTGAACTCCAGCCTATTTTTGCGTTCAGTATGCATCATTCAAAGCGACGTCATCAATTTCCAACACGTTCTGACATCATTTGCTGTTTTTAAGTCATTTAACGATTTGTTTATAGAGCTAAATGACGGTGAAATTGAAAATCACAACAAAATGAACTCTGAAAATGTTGGAACATGGTATGGTATCATCATTTCGCCCGCATAGCATGTGCAAAAGAGTAGAGAGGGTCACGGAGAAAATTGGACGCACCTCGTGTACAAACTGGACAATCTCTTTCGGAGTATCAGGGTTTCGGACGAGAACTCATCTGTTACACGGGCACTTCAATGTTTTTTAAACTTATTTGAACTCTAGCCTATTTTTGCGTTCAGTATGCATCATTCAAAGCGACGTCATCAATTTCCAACACGTTCTGACGTCATTTGCTGTTTTTCAGTCATTTACCGATTTGTTTAGAGAGCTAAATGACGGTGAAATTCAAAATCACTACAAAATGAACTCTGAAAATGTTGGAACTTGGCATGGTATCATCATTTTGCCCGCATAGCAATTGCAAAAGAGTAGAGAGGGTCACGGCGAAAACTGGACACACCTCGTGTACAAACTGGACAATCTCTTTCGGAGTATCAGGGTTTCGGACGAGAACTCATCTGTTACACGGGCACTTCAATGTTTTTTAAACTTATTTGAACTCTAGCCTATTTTTGCGTTCAGTATGCATCATTCAAAGCGACGTCATCAATTTCCAACACGTTATGACATCATTGGCTGTTTTTCAGTCATTTACCGATTTGTTTAGAGAGCTAAATGACGGTGAAATTGAAAATCACTACAAAATGAACTCTGAAAATGTTGGAACTTGGCATGGTATCATCATTTCGCCCGCATAGCATGTGCAAAAGAGTAGAGAGGGTCACGGCGAAAACTGGACGCACCTCGTGTACAAACTAGACAATCTCTTTCGGAGTATCAGGGTTTCGGACGAGAACTCATCTGTTACACGGGCACTTCAATGTTTTTTAAACTTATTTGAACTCCAGCCTATTTTTGCATTCAGTATGAATCATTCAATGGGACGTCATCCATTTCCAACACGTTCTGACATCATTTGGTCTTTTTCAGTCATTTACCGATTTGTTTAGGGAGCTAAATGACGGTGAAATTGAAAATCACTACAAAATGAACTCTGAAAATGTTGGAACTTGGCATGGTATCATCATTTCGACCGCATAGCAATTGCAAAAGTGTAGAGAGGGTCACGGTGAAAACTGGACGCACCTCGTGTACAAACTGGACAATCTCTTTCGGAGTATCAGGGTTTCGGACGAGAACTCATCTGTTACACGGGCACTTCAATGTTTTTTAAACTTATTTGAACTCCAGCCTATTTTTGCGTTCAGTATGCATCATTCAAAGCGACGTCATCAATTTCCAACACGTTCTGACATATTGCTGTTTTTCAGTCATTTACCGATTTGTTTAGAGAGCTAAATGACGGTGAAATTTAAAATCACTACAAAAGGAACTCTGAAAATGTTGGAACTTGGCATGGTATCATCATTTCGCCCGCATAGCATGTGCAAAAGAGTAGAGAGGGTCACGGCGAAAACTGGACGCACCTCGTGTACAAACTGGACAATCTCTTTCGGAGTATCAGGGTTTCGGACGAGAACTCATCTGTTACACGGGCACTTCAGTGTTTTTTAAACTTATTTGAACTCCAGCCTATTTTTGCGTTCAGTATGCATCATTCAAAGCGACGTCATCAATTTCCAACACGTTCTGACATCATTTGCTGTTTTTCAGTCATTTACCGATTTGTTTAGAGAGCTAAATGACGGTGAAATTCAAAATCACTACAAAATGAACTCTGAAAATGTTGGAACTTGGCATGGTATCATCATTTCGCCCGCATAGCATGTGCAAAAGAGTAGAGAGGGTCACGGCGAAAACTGGACGCACCTCGTGTACAAACTGGACAATCTCTTTCGGAGTATCAGGGTTTCGGACGAGAACTCATCTGTTACACGGGCACTTCAATGTTTTTTAAACTTATTTGAACTCCAGCCTATTTTTGCGTTCAGTATGCATCATCCAAATCAACGTCATCAATTTCCAACACGTTCTGACATATTGCTGTTTTTCAGTCATTTACCGATTTGTTTAAAGAGCTAAATGACGGTGAAATTTAAAATCACTACAAAATGAACTCTGAAAATGTTGGAACTTGGCATGGTATCATCATTTCGCCCGCATAGCAATTGCAAAAGAGTAGAGAGGGTCACGGCGAAAACTGGACGCACGTCGTGTACAAACTGGACAATCTCTTTCGGAGTATCAGGGTTTCGGACGAGAACTCATTTGTTACACGGGCAATTCAATGTTTTTTAAACTTATTTGAACTCTAGCCTATTTTTGCGTTCAGTATGCATCATTCAAAGCGACGTCATCAATTTCCAACACGTTCTGACATATTGCTGTTTTTCAGTCATTTACCGATTTGTTTAGAGAGCTAAATGACGGTGAAATTTAAAATCACTACAAAATGAACTCTGAAAATGTTGGAACTTGGCATGGTATCATCATTTCGCCCGCATAACATGTGCAAAAGATTAGAGAGGGTCACGGCGAAAACTGGACGCACCTCGTGTACAAACTGGACAATCTCTTTCGGAGTATCAGGTTTTCGGACGAGAACTCATCTATTACACGGGCACTTCAATGTTTTTTAAACTTATTTGAACTCCAGCCTATTTTTGCGTTCAGTATGGATCATTCAAAGCGACGTCATCAATTTCCAACACGTTCTGACATCATTTGCTGTTTTTCAGTCATCTACCGATTTGTTTAGAGAGCTAAATGACGGTGAAATTCAAAATCACTACAAAATGAACTCTGAAAATGTTGGAACTTGGCATGGTATCATCATTTCGCCCGCATAGCATGTGCAAAAGAGTAGAGAGGGTCACGGCGAAAACTGGACGCACCTCGTGTACAAACTGGACAATCTCTTTCGGAGTATCAGGGTTTGGGACGAGAACTCATCTGTTACACGGGCACTTCAATGTTTTTTAAACTTATTTGAACTCCAGCCTATTTTTGCGTTCAGTATGCATCATTCAAAGCGACGTCATCAATTTCCAACACGTTCTGACATCATTTGCTGTTTTTAAGTCATTTAACGATTTGTTTAGAGAGCTAAATGACGGTGAAATTGAAAATCACAACAAAATGAACTCTGAAAATGTTGGAACTTGGCATGGTATCATCATTTCGCCCGCATAACATGTGCAAAAGATTAGAGAGGGTCACGGCGAAAACTGGACGCACCTCGTGTACAAACTGGACAATCTCTTTCGGAGTATCAGGTTTTCGGACGAGAACTCATCTGTTACACGGGCACTTCAATGTTTTTTAAACTTATTTGAACTCTAGCCTATTTTTGCGTTCAGTATGCATCATTCAAAGCGACGTCATCAATTTCCAACACGTTCTGACATCATTTGCTGTTTTTCAGTCATCTACCGATTTGTTTAGAGAGCTAAATGACGGTGAAATTCAAAATCACTACAAAATGAACTCTGAAAATGTTGGAACTTGGCATGGTATCATCATTTCGCCCGCATAGCATGTGCAAAAGAGTAGAGAGGGTCACGGCGAAAACTGGACGCACCTCGTGTACAAACTGGACAATCTCTTTCGGAGTATCAGGGTTTCGGACGAGAACTCATCTGTTACACGGGCACTTCAATGTTTTTTAAACTTATTTGAACTCCAGCCTATTTTTGCGTTCAGTATGCATCATTCAAAGCGACGTCATCAATTTCCAACACGTTCTGACATCATTTGCTGTTTTTCAGTCATTTAACGATTTGTTTAGAGAGCTAAATGACGGTGAAATTGAAAATCACAACAAAATGAACTCTGAAAATGTTGGAACATGGTATGGTATCATCATTTCGCCCGCATAGCATGTACAAAAGAGTAGAGAGGGTCACGGAGAAAATTGGACGCACCTCGTGTACAAACTGGACAATCTCTTTCGGAGTATCAGGGTTTCGGACGAGAACTCATCTGTTACACGGGCACTTCAATGTTTTTTAAACTTATTTGAACTCTAGCCTATTTTTGCGTTCAGTATGCATCATTCAAAGCGACGTCATCAATTTCCAACACGTTCTGACGTCATTTGCTGTTTTTCAGTCATTTACCGATTTGTTTAGGGAGCTAAATGACGGTGAAATTCAAAATCACTACAAAATGAACTCTGAAAATGTTGGAACTTGGCATGGTATCATCATTTTGCCCGCATAGCAATTGCAAAAGAGTAGAGAGGGTCACGGCGAAAACTGGACGCACCTCGTGTACAAACTGGACAATCTCTTTCGGAGTATCAGGGTTTCGGACGAGAACTCATCTGTTACACGGGCACTTCAATGTTTTTTAAACTTATTTGAACTCTAGCCTATTTTTGCGTTCAGTATGCATCATTCAAAGCGACGTCATCAATTTCCAACACGTTCTGACATCATTGGCTGTTTTTCAGTCATTTACCGATTTGTTTAGAGAGCTAAATGACGGTGAAATTGAAAATCACTACAAAATGAACTCTGAAAATGTTGGAACTTGGCATGGTATCATCATTACGCCCGCATAGCATGTGCAAAAGAGTAGAGAGGGTCACGGCGAAAACTGGACGCACCTCGTGTACAAACTAGACAATCTCTTTCGGAGTATCAGGGTTTCGGACGAGAACTCATCTGTTACACGGGCACTTCAATGTTTTTTAAACTTATTTGAACTCCAGCCTATTTTTGCATTCAGTATGAATCATTCAATGGGACGTCATCAATTTCCAACACGTTCTGACATCATTTGGTGTTTTTCAGTCATTTACCGATTTGTTTAGGGAGCTAAATGACGGTGAAATTGAAAATCACTACAAAATGAACTCTGAAAATGTTGGAACTTGGCATGGTATCATCATTTCGACCGCATAGCAATTGCAAAAGTGTAGAGAGGGTCACGGTGAAAACTGGACGCACCTCGTGTACAAACTGGACAATCTCTTTCGGAGTATCAGGGTTTCGGACGAGAACTCATCTGTTACACGGGCACTTCAATGTTTTTTAAACTTATTTGAACTCCAGCCTATTTTTGCGTTCAGTATGCATCATTCAAAGCGACGTCATCAATTTCCAACACGTTCTGACATATTGCTGTTTTTCAGTCATTTACCGATTTGTTTAGAGAGCTAAATGACGGTGAAATTTAAAATCACTACAAAAGGAACTCTGAAAATGTTGGAACTTGGCATGGTATCATCATTTCGCCCGCATAGCATGTGCAAAAGAGTAGAGAGGGTCACGGCGAAAACTGGACGCACCTCGTGTACAAACTGGACAATCTCTTTCGGAGTATCAGGGTTTCGGACGAGAACTCATCTGTTACACGGGCACTTCAGTGTTTTTTAAACTTATTTGAACTCCAGCCTATTTTTGCGTTCAGTATGCATCATTCAAAGCGACGTCATCAATTTCCAACACGTTCTGACATCATTTGCTGTTTTTCAGTCATTTACCGATTTGTTTAGAGAGCTAAATGACGGTGAAATTCAAAATCACTACAAAATGAACTCTGAAAATGTTGGAACTTGGCATGGTATCATCATTTCGCCCGCATAGCATGTGCAAAAGAGTAGAGAGGGTCACGGCGAAAACTGGACGCACCTCGTGTACAAACTGGACAATCTCTTTCGGAGTATCAGGGTTTCGGACGAGAACTCATCTGTTACACGGGCACTTCAATGTTTTTTAAACTTATTTGAACTCCAGCCTATTTTTGCGTTCAGTATGCATCATCCAAATCAACGTCATCAATTTCCAACACGTTCTGACATATTGCTGTTTTTCAGTCATTTACCGATTTGTTTAAAGAGCTAAATGACGGTGAAATTTAAAATCACTACAAAATGAACTCTGAAAATGTTGGAACTTGGCATGGTATCATCATTTCGCCCGCATAGCAATTGCAAAAGAGTAGAGAGGGTCACGGCGAAAACTGGACGCACGTCGTGTACAAACTGGACAATCTCTTTCGGAGTATCAGGGTTTCGGACGAGAACTCATCTGTTACACGGGCAATTCAATGTTTTTTAAACTTATTTGAACTCTAGCCTATTTTTGCGTTCAGTATGCATCATTCAAAGCGACGTCATCAATTTCCAACACGTTCTGACATATTGCTGTTTTTCAGTCATTTACCGATTTGTTTAGAGAGCTAAATGACGGTGAAATTTAAAATCACTACAAAATGAACTCTGAAAATGTTGGAACTTGGCATGGTATCATCATTTCGCCCGCATAACATGTGCAAAAGATTAGAGAGTGTCACGGCGAAAACTGGACGCACCTCGTGTACAAACTGGACAATCTCTTTCGGAGTATCAGGTTTTCGGACGAGAACTCATCTATTACACGGGCACTTCAATGTTTTTTAAACTTATTTGAACTCCAGCCTATTTTTGCGTTCAGTATGTATCATTCAAAGCGACGTCATCAATTTCCAACACGTTCTGACATCATTTGCTGTTTTTCAGTCATCTACCGATTTGTTTAGAGAGCTAAATGACGGTGAAATTCAAAATCACTACAAAATGAACTCTGAAAATGTTGGAACTTGGCATGGTATCATCATTTCGCCCGCATAGCATGTGCAAAAGAGTAGAGAGGGTCACAGCGAAAACTGGACGCACCTCGTGTACAAACTGGACAATCTCTTTCGGAGTATCAGGGTTTCGGACGAGAACTCATCTGTTACACGGGCACTTCAATGTTTTTTAAACTTATTTGAACTCCAGCCTATTTTTGCGTTCAGTATGCATCATTCAAAGCGACGTCATCAATTTCCAACACGTTCTGACATCATTTGCTATTTTTCAGTCATTTACCGATTTGTTTAGAGAGCTAAATGACGGTGAAATTCAAAATCACTACAAAATGAACTCTGAAAATGTTGGAACTTGGCATGGTATCATCATTTCGCCCGCATAGCATGTGCAAAAGAGTAGAGAGGGTCACGGCGAAAACTGGACGCACCTCGTGTACAAACTGGACAATCTATTTCGGAGTATCAGGGTTTCGGACGAGAACTCATCTGTTACATGGGCACTTCAATGTTTTTTAAACTTATTTGAACTCCAGCCTATTTTTGCGTTCAGTATGCATCATTCAAAGCGACGTCATCAATTTCCAACACGTTCTGACATCATTTGCTGTTTTTCAGTCATTTACCGATTTGTTTAGAGAGCTAAATGACGGTGAAATTCAAAATCACTACAAAATGAACTCTGAAAATGTTGGAACTGGGCATGGTATCATCATTTCGCCCGCATAGCATGTGCAAAAGAGTAGAGAGGGTCACGGCGAAAACTGGACGCACCTCGTGTACAAACTGGACAATCTCTTTTGGAGTATCAGGGTTTCGGACGAGAACTCATCTGTTACACGGGCACTTCAATGTTTTTTAAACTTATTTGAACTCCAGCCTATTTTTGCGTTCAGTATGCATCATCCAAATCAACGTCATCAATTTCCAACACGTTCTGACATATTGCTGTTTTTCAGTCATTTACCGATTTGTTTAGAGAGCTAAATGACGGTGAAATTTAAAATCACTACAAAATGAACTCTGAAAATGTTGGAACTTGGCATGGTATCATCATTTCGCCCGCATAGCAATTGCAAAAGAGTAGAGAGGGGCACGGCGAAAACTGGACGCACCTCGTGTACAAACTGGACAATCTCTTTCGGAGTATCAGGGTTTCGGACGAGAACTCATCTGTTACACGGGCACTTCAATGTTTTTTAAACTTATTTGAACTCTAGCCTATTTTTGCGTTCAGTATGCATCATTCAAAGCGACGTCATCAATTTCCAACACGTTCTGACATATTGCTGTTTTTCAGTCATTTACCGATTTGTTTAGAGAGCTAAATGACGGTGAAATTTAAAATCACTACAAAATGAACTCTGAAAATGTTGGAACTTGGCATGGTATCATCATTTCGCCCGCATAACATGTGCAAAAGAGTAGAGAGGGTCACGGCGAAAACTGGACGCACCTCGTGTACAAACTGGACAATCTCTTTCGGAGTATCAGGGTTTCGGACAAGAAGTCATCTGTTACACGGGCACTTCAATGTTTTTTAAACTTATTTGAACTCCAGCCTATTTTTGCGTTCAGTATGCATCATTCAAAGCGACGTCATCAATTTCCAACACGTTCTGACATCATTTGCTGTTTTTCAGTCATTTACCGATTTGTTTAGAGAGCTAAATGACGGTGAAATTCAAAATCACTACAAAATGAACTCTGAAAATGTTGGAACTTGGCATGGTATCATCATTTCGCCCGCATAGCATGTGCAAAAGAGCAGAGAAGGTCATGGCAAAAACTGGACGCACCTCGTGTACAAACTGGACAATCTCTTTGAGTATCAGGTTTTCGGACGAGAACTCATCTGTTACACGGGCACTTCAATGTTTTTTAAACTTATTTGAACTCCAGCCTATTTTTGCGTTCAGTATGCATCATTCAAAGCGACGTCATCAATTTCCAACATGTTCTGACATCATTTGCTATTTTTCAGTCATTTACCGATTTGTTTAGAGAGCTAAATGACGGTGAAATTCAAAATCACTACAAAATGAACTCTGAAAATGTTGGAACTTGGCATGGTATCATCATTTCGCCCGCATAGCATGTGCAAAAGAGTAGACAGGGTCACGGCGAAAACTGGACGCACCTCGTGTACAAACTGGACAATCTATTTTGGAGTATCAGGGTTTCGGACGAGAACTCATCTGTTACATGGGCACTTCAATGTTTTTTAAACTTATTTGAACTCCAGCCTATTTTTGCGTTCAGTATGCATCATTCAAAGCGACGTCATCAATTTCCAACACGTTCTGACATCATTTGCTGTTTTTCAGTCATTTACCGATTTGTTTAGAGAGCTAAATGACGGTGAAATTCAAAATCACTACAAAATGAACTCTGAAAATGTTGGAACTGGGCATGGTATCATCATTTCGCCCGCATAGCATGTGCAAAAGAGTAGAGAGGGTCACGACGAAAACTGGACGCACCTCGTGTACAAACTGGACAATCTCTTTCGGAGTATCAGGGTTTCGAACAAGAAGTCATCTGTTACACGGGCACTTCAATGTTTTTTAAACTTATTTGAACTCCAGCCTATTTTTGCGTTCAGTATGCATCATTCAAAGCGACGTCATCAATTTCCAACACGTTCTGACATCATTTGCTGTTTTTCAGTCATTTACCGATTTGTTTAGAGAGCTAAATGACGGTGAAATTCAAAATCACTACAAAATGAACTCTGAAAATGTTGGAACTTGGCATGGTATCATCATTTCGCCCGCATAGCATGTGCAAAAGAGTAGAGAAGGTCATGGCAAAAACTGGACGCACCTCGTGTACAAACTGGACAATCTCTTTGAGTATCATGTTTTCGGACGAGAACTCATCTGTTACACGGGCACTTCAATGTTTTTTAAACTTATTTGAACTCCAGCCTATTTTTGCGTTCAGTATGCATCATTCAAAGCGACGTCATCAATTTCCAACACGTTCTGACATCATTTGCTGTTTTTCAGTCATCTACCGATTTGTTTAGAGAGCTAAATGACGGTGAAATTCAAAATCACTACAAAATGAACTCTGAAAATGTTGGAACTTGGCATCGTATCATCATTTCGCCCGCATAGCATGTGCAAAAGAGTAGAGAGGGTCACAGCGAAAACTGGACGCACCTCGTGTACAAACTGGACAATCTCTTTCGGAGTATCAGGGTTTTGGACGAGAACTCATCTGTTACACGGGCACTTCAATGTTTTTTAAACTTATTTGAACTCCAGCCTATTTTTGCGTTCAGTATGCATCATTCAAAGCGACGTCATCAATTTCCAACACGTTCTGACAACATTTGCTGTTTTTAGTCATTTACCGATTTGTTTAGAGAGCTAAATGACGGTGAAATTCAAAATCACTACAAAATGAACTCTCAAAATGTTGGAACTTGGCATGGTATCATCATTTCGCCCGCATAGCATGTGCAAAAGAGTAGAGAGGGTCACGGCGAAAACTGGACGCACCTCGTGTACAAACTGGACAATCTATTTCGGAGTATCAGGGTATCGGACGAGAACTTATCTGTTACATGGGCACTTCAATGTTTTTTAAACTTATTTGAACTCCAGCCTATTTTTGCGTTCAGTATGCATCATTCAAAGCGACGTCATCAATTTCCAACACGTTCTGACATCATTTGCTGTTTTTCAGTCATTTACCGATTTGTTTAGAGAGCTAAATGACGGTGAAATTCAAAATCACTACAAAATGAACTCTGAAAATGTTGGAACTTGGCATGGTATCATCATTTCGCCCGCATAGCATGTGCAAAAGAGTAGAGAGGGTCACGGCGAAAACTGGACGCACCTCGTGTACAAACTGGACAATCTCTTTCGGAGTATCAGGGTTTCGGACGAGAACTCATCTGTTACACGGGCACTTCAATGTTTTTTAAACTTATTTGAACTCTAGCCTATTTTCGCGTTCAGTATGCATCATTCAAAGCGACGTCATCAATTTCCAACACGTTCTGACATATTGCTGTTTGTCAGTCATTTACCGATTTGTTTAGAGAGCTAAATGACGGTGAAATTTAAAATCACTACAAAATGAACTCTGAAAATGTTGGAACTTGGCATGGTATCATCATTTCGCCCGCATAACATGTGCAAAAGAGTACAGAGGGTCACGGCGAAAACTGGACGCACCTCGTGTACAAACTGGACAATCTCTTTCGGAGTATCAGGGTTTCGGACAAGAAGTCATCTGTTACACGGGCACTTCAATATTTTTTAAACTTATTTGAACTCCAGCCTATTTTTGCGTTCAGTATGCATCATTCAAATCGACGTCATCAATTTCCAACACGTTCTGACATCATTTGCTGTTTTTCAGTCATTTACCGATTTGTTTAGAGAGCTAAATGACGGTGAAATTCAAAATCACTACAAAATGAACTCTGAAAATTTGGAACTTGGCATGGTATCATCATTTCGCCCGCATAGCATGTGCAAAAGAGTAGAGAGGGTCACGGCGAAAACTGGACGCACCTCGTGTACAAACTGGACAATCTATTTCGGAGTATCAGGGTTTCGGACGAGAACTCATCTGTTACATGGGCACTTTAATGTTTTTTAAACTTATTTGAACTCCAGCCTATTTTTGCGTTCAGTATGAATCATTCAAAACGACGTCATCAATTTCCAACACGTTCTGACAACATTTGCTGTTTTTCAGTCATTTACCGATTTGTTTAGAGAGCTAAATGACGGTGAAATTCAAAATCACTACAAAATGAACTCTGAAAATGTTGGAACTTGGCATGGTATCATCATTTCGCCCGCATAGCATGTGCAAAAGAGTAGAGAGGGTCACGGCGAAAACTGGACGCACCTCGTGTACAAACTAGACAATCTCTTTCGGAATATCAGGGTTTCGGACGAGAACTCATCTGTTACACGGGCACTTCGATGTTTTTTAAACTTATTTGTACTCCAGCCTATTTTTGCATTCAGTATTAATCATTCAATGGGACGTCATCAATTCCCAACAGGTTCTGACATCATTTGGTGTTTTTCAGTCATTTACCGATTTGTTTAGGGAGCTAAATGACGGTGAAATTGAAAATCACTACAAAATGAACTCTGAAAATGTTGGAACTTGGCATGGTATCATCATTTCGCCCGCATAGCAATTGCAAAAGAGTAGAGAGGGTCACGGCGAAAACTGGACGCACCTCATGTACAAACTGGACAATCTCTTTCGGAGTATCAGGGTTTCGGACGAGAACTCATCTGTTACACGGGCACTTCAATGTTTTTTAAACTTGTTTGAACTCCAGCCTATTTTTGCGTTCAGTATGCATCATTCAAAGCGACGTCATCAATTTCCAACACGTTCTGACATATTGCTGTTTTTCAGTCATTTACCGATTTGTTTAGAGAGCTAAATGACGGTGAAATTTAAAATCACTACAAAATGAACTCTGAAAATGTTGGAACTTGGCATGGTATCATCGTCTCGCCCGCATAGCATGTGCAAAAGAGTAGAGAGGGTCACGGCGAAAACTAGACGCACCTCGTGTACAAACTGGACAATCTCTTTCGGAGTATCAGGGTTTCGGACGAGAACTCATCTGTTACACGGGCACTTCAATGTTTTTTAAACTTACTTGAACTCCAGCCTATTTTGCGTTCAGTATGCATCATTCAAAGCGACGTCATCAATTTCCAACACGTTCTGACATCATTTGCTGTTTTTAGTCATTTACCGATTTGTTTAGAGAGCTAAATGACGGTGAAATTCAAAATCACTACAAAATGAACTCTCAAAATGTTGGAACTTGGCATGGTATCATCATTTCGCCCGCATAGCATGTGCAAAAGAGTAGAGAGGGTCACGGCGAAAACTGGACGCACCTCGTGTACAAACTAGACAATCTCTTTCGGAGTATCAGGGTTTCGGACGAGAACTCATCTGTTACACGGGCACTTCAATGTTTTTTAAACTTATTTGAACTCCAGCCTATTTTTGCATTCAGTATTAATCATTCAATGGGACGTCATCAATTTCCAACACGTTCTAACATCATTTGGTGTTTTTCAGTCATTTACCGATTTGTTTAGGGAGCTAAATGACGGTGAAATTGAAAATCACTACAAAATGAACTCTGAAAATGTTGGAACTTGGCATGGTATCATCATTTCGCCCGCATGGCAATTGCAAAAGAGTAGAGAGGGTCACGGCGAAAACTGGACGCACCTCGTGTACAAACTGGACAATCTCTTTCGGAGTATCAGGGTTTCGGACGAGAACTCATCTGTTACACGGGCACTTCAATGTATTTTAAACTTATTTGAACTCCAGCCTATTTTTGCGTTCAGTATGCATCATTCAAAGCGACGTCATCAATTTCCAACACGTTCTGACATATTGCTGTTTTTCAGTCATTTACCGATTTGTTTAGAGAGCTAAATGACGGTGAAATTGAAAATCACTACAAAATGAACTCTGAAAATGTTGGAACTTGGCATGGTATCATCATTTCGCCCGCATAGCATGTGCAAAAGAGTAGAGAGGGTCACGGCGAAAACTGGACGCACCTCGTGTACAAACTAGACAATCTCTTTCGGAGTATCAGGGTTCCGGACAAAGAACTCATCTGTTACACGGATACTTCAATGTTTTTTAAACTTATTTTAACTCTAGCCTATTTTTGCGTTCAGTATGCATCATTCAAAGCGACGTCATCAATTTCCAACACGTTCTGACATCATTTGCTGTTTTTCAGTCATTTACCGATTTGTTTAGGGAGCAAAATGACGGTGAAATTGAAAATCACTACAAAATGAATTCTGAAAATGTTGGAACTTGGCATGGTATCATCATTTCGCCCGCGTAGCATGTGCAAAATAGTAGAGAAGGTCACGGCGAAAACTGGACGCACCTCGTGTACAAACTGGACAATCTCTTTCGGAGTATCAGGGTTTCGGACGAGAACTCATCTGTTACACGGGCACTTCAATGTTTTTTAAACTTATTTGAACTCCAGCCTATTTTTGCATTCAGTATGCATCATTCAAAGCGACGTCATCAATTTCCAACACGTTCAGTCATCATTTGCTGTTTTTCAGTCATTTACCGATTTGTTTAAAGAGCTAAATGACGGTGAAATTGAAAATCACTACAAAATGAACTCTGAAAATGTTGGAACTTGGCAAGGTATCATCATTTCGCCCGCATAGCATGTGCAAAAGAGTAGAGAGGGTCACGGCGAAAACTGGACGCACCTCATGTACAAACTGGACAATCTCTTTCGGAGTATCAGGGTTTCGGACGAGAACTCATCTGTTACACGGGCACTTCAATGTTTTTTAAACTTGTTTGAACTCCAGCCTATTTTTGCGTTCAGTATGCATCATTCAAAGCGACGTCATCAATTTCCAACACGTTCTGACATATTGCTGTTTTTCAGTCATTTACCGATTTGTTTAGAGAGCTAAATGACGGTGAAATTTAAAATCACTACAAAATGAACTCTGAAAATGTTGGAACTTGGCATGGTATCATCGTCTCGCCCGCATAGCATGTGCAAAAGAGTAGAGAGGGTCACGGCGAAAACTAGACGCACCTCGTGTACAAACTGGACAATCTCTTTCGGAGTATCAGGGTTTCGGACGAGAACTCATCTGTTACACGGGCACTTCAATGTTTTTTAAACTTACTTGAACTCCAGCCTATTTTGCGTTCAGTATGCATCATTCAAAGCGACGTCATCAATTTCCAACACGTTCTGACATCATTTGCTGTTTTTAGTCATTTACCGATTTGTTTAGAGAGCTAAATGACGGTGAAATTCAAAATCACTACAAAATGAACTCTCAAAATGTTGGAACTTGGCATGGTATCATCATTTCGCCCGCATAGCATGTGCAAAAGAGTAGAGAGGGTCACGGCGAAAACTGGACGCACCTCGTGTACAAACTAGACAATCTCTTTCGGAGTATCAGGGTTTCGGACGAGAACTCATCTGTTACACGGGCACTTCAATGTTTTTTAAACTTATTTGAACTCCAGCCTATTTTTGCATTCAGTATTAATCATTCAATGGGACGTCATCAATTTCCAACACGTTCTAACATCATTTGGTGTTTTTCAGTCATTTACCGATTTGTTTAGGGAGCTAAATGACGGTGAAATTGAAAATCACTACAAAATGAACTCTGAAAATGTTGGAACTTGGCATGGTATCATCATTTCGCCCGCATGGCAATTGCAAAAGAGTAGAGAGGGTCACGGCGAAAACTGGACGCACCTCGTGTACAAACTGGACAATCTCTTTCGGAGTATCAGGGTTTCGGACGAGAACTCATCTGTTACACGGGCACTTCAATGTATTTTAAACTTATTTGAACTCCAGCCTATTTTTGCGTTCAGTATGCATCATTCAAAGCGACGTCATCAATTTCCAACACGTTCTGACATATTGCTGTTTTTCAGTCATTTACCGATTTGTTTAGAGAGCTAAATGACGGTGAAATTGAAAATCACTACAAAATGAACTCTGAAAATGTTGGAACTTGGCATGGTATCATCATTTCGCCCGCATAGCATGTGCAAAAGAGTAGAGAGGGTCACGGCGAAAACTGGACGCACCTCGTGTACAAACTAGACAATCTCTTTCGGAGTATCAGGGTTCCGGACAAAGAACTCATCTGTTACACGGATACTTCAATGTTTTTTAAACTTATTTTAACTCTAGCCTATTTTTGCGTTCAGTATGCATCATTCAAAGCGACGTCATCAATTTCCAACACGTTCTGACATCATTTGCTGTTTTTCAGTCATTTACCGATTTGTTTAGGGAGCAAAATGACGGTGAAATTGAAAATCACTACAAAATGAATTCTGAAAATGTTGGAACTTGGCATGGTATCATCATTTCGCCCGCGTAGCATGTGCAAAATAGTAGAGAGGGTCACGGCGAAAACTGGACGCACCTCGTGTACAAACTGGACAATCTCTTTCGGAGTATCAGGGTTTCGGACGAGAACTCATCTGTTACACGGGCACTTCAATGTTTTTTAAACTTATTTGAACTCCAGCCTATTTTTGCGTTCAGTATGCATCATTCAAAGCGACGTCATCAATTTCCAACACGTTCAGTCATCATTTGCTGTTTTTCAGTCATTTACCGATTTGTTTAAAGAGCTAAATGACGGTGAAATTGAAAATCACTACAAAATGAACTCTGAAAATGTTGGAACTTGGCAAGGTATCATCATTTCGCCCGCATAGCATGTGCAAAAGAGTAGAGAGGGTCACGGCGAAAACTGGACGCACCTCGTGTACAAACTAGACAATCTCTTTCGGAGTATCAGGGTTTCGGACGAGAACTCATCTGTTACACGGGCACTTCAATGTTTTTTAAACTTATTTGAACTCCAGCCTATTTTTGCATTCAGTATTAATCATTCAATGGGACGTCATCAATTTCCAACACGTTCTAACATCATTTGGTGTTTTTCAGTCATTTACCGATTTGTTTAGGGAGCTAAATGACGGTGAAATTGAAAATCACTACAAAATGAACTCTGAAAATGTTGGAACTTGGCATGGTATCATCATTTCGCCCGCATAGCAATTGCAAAAGAGTAGAGAGGGTCACGGCGAAAACTGGACGCACCTCGTGTACAAACTGGACAATCTCTTTCGAAGTATCAGGGTTTCGGACGAGAACTCATCTGTTACACGGGCACTTCAATGTTTTTTAAACTTGTTTGAACTCCAGCCTATTTTTGCGTTCAGTATGCATCATTCAAAGCGACGTCATCAATTTCCAACACGTTCTGACATATTGCTGTTTTTCAGTCATTTACCGATTTGTTTAGAGAGCTAAATGACGGTGAAATTGAAAATCACTACAAAATGAACTCTGAAAATGTTGGAACTTGGCATGGTATCATCATTTCGCCCGCATAGCATGTGCAAAAGAGTAGAGAGGGTCACGGCGAAAACTGGACGCACCTCGTGTACAAACTAGACAATCTCTTTCGGAGTATCAGGGTTCCGGACAAAGAACTCATCTGTTACACGGATACTTCAATGTTTTTTAAACTTATTTTAACTCTAGCCTATTTTTGCGTTCAGTATGCATCATTCAAAGCGACGTCATCAATTTCCAACACGTTCTGACATCATTTGCTGTTTTTCAGTCATTTACCGATTTGTTTAGGGAGCAAAATGACGGTGAAATTGAAAATCACTACAAAATGAATTCTGAAAATGTTGGAACTTGGCATGGTATCATCATTTCGCCCGCGTAGCATGTGCAAAATAGTAGAGAGGGTCACGGCGAAAACTGGACGCACCTCGTGTACAAACTGGACAATCTCTTTCGGAGTATCAGGGTTTCGGACGAGAACTCATCTGTTACACGGGCACTTCAATGTTTTTTAAACTTATTTGAACTCCAGCCTATTTTTGCGTTCAGTATGCATCATTCAAAGCGACGTCATCAATTTCCAACACGTTCAGTCATCATTTGCTGTTTTTCAGTCATTTACCGATTTGTTTAAAGAGCTAAATGACGGTGAAATTGAAAATCACTACAAAATGAACTCTGAAAATGTTGGAACTTGGCAAGGTATCATCATTTCGCCCGCATAGCATGTGCAAAAGAGTAGAGAGGGTCACGGCGAAAACTGGACGCACCTCGTGTACAAACTAGACAATCTCTTTCGGAGTATCAGGGTTTCGGACGAGAACTCATCTGTTACACGGGCACTTCAATGTTTTTTAAACTTATTTGAACTCCAGCCTATTTTTGCATTCAGTATGAATCATTCAATGGGACGTCATCAATTTCCAACACGTTCTGACATCATTTGGTGTTTTTCAGTCATTTACCGATTTGTTTAGGGAGCTAAATGACGGTGAAATTGAAAATCACTACAAAATGAACTCTGAAAATGTTGGAACTTGGCATGGTATCATCATTTCGCCCGCATAGCAATTGCAAAAGAGTAGAGAGGGTCACGGCGAAAACTGGACGCACCTCGTGTACAAACTGGACAATCTCTTTCGAAGTATCAGGGTTTCGGACGAGAACTCATCTGTTACACGGGCACTTCAATGTTTTTTAAACTTGTTTGAACTCCAGCCTATTTTTGCGTTTAGTATGCATCATTCAAAGCGACGTCATCAATTTCCAACACGTTCTGACATATTGCTGTTTTTCAGTCATTTACCGATTTGTTTAGAGAGCTAAATGACGGTGAAATTTAAAATCACTACAAAATGAACTATGAAAATGTTGGAACTTGGCATGGTATCATCATCTCGCCCGCATAGCATGTGCAAAAGAGTAGAGAGGGTCACGGCGAAAACTGGACGCACCTCGTGTACAAACTGGACAATCTCTTTCGGAGTATCAGGGTTTCGGACGAGAACTCATCTGTTACACGGGCACTTCAATGTTTTTTAAACTTACTTGAACTCCAGCCTATTTTGCATTCAGTATGCATCATTCAAAGCGGCGTCATCAATTTCCAACACGTTCTGACATCATTTGCTGTTTTTAGTCATTTACCGAATTGTTTAGAGAGCTAAATGACGGTGAAATTCAAAATCACTACAAAATGAACTCTCAAAATGTTGGAACTTGGCATGGTATCATCATTTCGCCCGCATAGCATGTGCAAAAGAGTAGAGAGGGTCACGGCGAAAACTGGACGCACCTCGTGTACAAACTGGACAATCTATTTCGGAGTATCAGGGTATCGGATGAGAACTCATCTGTTACATGGGCACTTCAATGTTTTTTAAACTTATTTGAACTCCAGCCTATTTTTGCATTCAGTATGCATCATTCAAAGCGACGTCATCAATTTCCAACACGTTCTGACATCATTTGCTGTTTTTCAGTTATTTACCGATTTGTTTAGAGAGCTAAATGACGGTGAAATTCAAAATCACTACAAAATGAACTCTGAAAATGTTGGAACTTGGCATGGTATCATCATTTAGCCCGCATAGCATGT
The DNA here is from genome assembly GCF_002575655.3 of Aegilops tauschii subsp. strangulata. Lineage (NCBI taxonomy): Eukaryota > Viridiplantae > Streptophyta > Magnoliopsida > Poales > Poaceae > Aegilops > Aegilops tauschii. Next base: position 630,859,168 of record NC_053036.3, on the reverse strand, counting down.
GCAAAAGAGTAGAGAGGGTCACGGCGAAAACTGGACGCACCTCGTGTACAAACTGGACAATCTCTTTCGGAGTATCAGGGTTTCGGACGAGAACTCATCTGTTACACGGGCACTTCAATGTTTTTTAAACTTATTTGAACTCCAGCCTATTTTTGCGTTCAGTATGCATCATTCAAAGCGACGTCATCAATTTCCAACACGTTCAGTCATCATTTGCTGTTTTTCAGTCATTTACCGATTTGTTTAAAGAGCTAAATGACGGTGAAATTGAAAATCACTACAAAATGAACTCTGAAAATGTTGGAACTTGGCAAGGTATCATCATTTCGCCCGCATAGCATGTGCAAAAGAGTAGAGAGGGTCACGGCGAAAACTGGACGCACCTCGTGTACAAACTAGACAATCTCTTTCGGAGTATCAGGGTTTCGGACGAGAACTCATCTGTTACACGGGCACTTCAATGTTTTTTAAACTTATTTGAACTCCAGCCTATTTTTGCATTCAGTATGAATCATTCAATGGGACGTCATCAATTTCCAACACGTTCTGACATCATTTGGTGTTTTTCAGTCATTTACCGATTTGTTTAGGGAGCTAAATGACGGTGAAATTGAAAATCACTACAAAATGAACTCTGAAAATGTTGGAACTTGGCATGGTATCATCATTTCGCCCGCATAGCAATTGCAAAAGAGTAGAGAGGGTCACGGCGAAAACTGGACGCACCTCGTGTACAAACTGGACAATCTCTTTCGAAGTATCAGGGTTTCGGACGAGAACTCATCTGTTACACGGGCACTTCAATGTTTTTTAAACTTGTTTGAACTCCAGCCTATTTTTGCGTTTAGTATGCATCATTCAAAGCGACGTCATCAATTTCCAACACGTTCTGACATATTGCTGTTTTTCAGTCATTTACCGATTTGTTTAGAGAGCTAAATGACGGTGAAATTTAAAATCACTACAAAATGAACTATGAAAATGTTGGAACTTGGCATGGTATCATCATCTCGCCCGCATAGCATGTGCAAAAGAGTAGAGAGGGTCACGGCGAAAACTGGACGCACCTCGTGTACAAACTGGACAATCTCTTTCGGAGTATCAGGGTTTCGGACGAGAACTCATCTGTTACACGGGCACTTCAATGTTTTTTAAACTTACTTGAACTCCAGCCTATTTTGCATTCAGTATGCATCATTCAAAGCGGCGTCATCAATTTCCAACACGTTCTGACATCATTTGCTGTTTTTAGTCATTTACCGAATTGTTTAGAGAGCTAAATGACGGTGAAATTCAAAATCACTACAAAATGAACTCTCAAAATGTTGGAACTTGGCATGGTATCATCATTTCGCCCGCATAGCATGTGCAAAAGAGTAGAGAGGGTCACGGCGAAAACTGGACGCACCTCGTGTACAAACTGGACAATCTATTTCGGAGTATCAGGGTATCGGATGAGAACTCATCTGTTACATGGGCACTTCAATGTTTTTTAAACTTATTTGAACTCCAGCCTATTTTTGCATTCAGTATGCATCATTCAAAGCGACGTCATCAATTTCCAACACGTTCTGACATCATTTGCTGTTTTTCAGTTATTTACCGATTTGTTTAGAGAGCTAAATGACGGTGAAATTCAAAATCACTACAAAATGAACTCTGAAAATGTTGGAACTTGGCATGGTATCATCATTTAGCCCGCATAGCATGTGCAAAAGAGTAGAGAGGGTCACGGCGAAAACTGGACGCACCTCGTGTACAAACTGGACAATCTCTTTCGGAGTATCAGGGTTTCGGACGAGAACTCATCTGTTACACGGGCACTTCAATGTTTTTTAAACTTATTTGAACTCCAGCCTATTTTTGCGTTCAGTATGCATCATTCAAAGCGACGTCATCAATTTCCAACACGTTCTGACATATTGCTGTTTTTCAGTCATTTACCGATTTGTTTAGAGAGCTAAATGACGGTGAAATTTAAAATCACTACAAAATGAACTCTGAAAATTTTGGAACTTGGCATGGTATCATCATTTCGCCCTCATAGCATGTGCAAAAGAGTAGAGAGGGTCACGGCGAAAACTGGACGCACCTCGTGTACAAACTAGACAATCTCTTTCGGAGTATCAGGGTTTCGGATGAGAACTCATCTGTTACAAGGGCACTTCAATGTTTTTTAAACTTATTTGAACTCCAGCCTATTTTTGCATTCAGTATGAATCATTCAATGGGACGTCATCAATTTCCAACACGTTCTGACATCATTTGGTGTTTTTCAGTCATTTACCGATTTGTTTAGGGAGCTAAATGACCGTGAAATTGAAAATCACTACAAATGAACTCTGAAAATGTTGGAACTTGGCATGGTATCATCATTTCGCCCGCATAGCAATTGCAAAAGAGTAGAGAGGGTCACGGCGAAAACTGGACGCACCTCGTGTACAAACTGGACAATCTCTTTCGGAGTATCAGGGTTTCGGACGAGAACTCATCTGTTACACGGGCACTTCAATGTTTTTTAAACTTGTTTGAACTTCAGCCTATTTTTGCGTTCAGTATGCATCATTCAAAGCGACGTCATCAATTTCCAACACGTTCTGACATATTGCTGTTTTTCAGTCATTTACCGATTTGTTTAGAGAGCTAAATGACGGTGAAATTTAAAATCACTTCAAAATGAACTCTGAAAATGTTGGAACTTGGCATGGTATCATCATCTCGCCCGCATAGCATGTGCAAAAGAGTAGAGAGGGTCACGGCGAAAACTGGACGCACCTCGTGTACAAACTGGACAATCTCTTTCGGAGTATCAGGGTTTCGGACGAGAACTCATCTGTTACACGGGCACTTCAATGTTTTTTAAACTTACTTGAACTCCAGCCTATTTTGCATTCAGTATGCATCATTCAAAGCGACGTCATCAATTTCCAACACGTTCTGACAACATTTGCTGTTTTTAGTCATTTACCGATTTGTTTAGAGAGCTAAATGACGGTGAAATTCAAAATCACTACAAAATGAACTCTCAAAATGTTGGAACTTGGCATGGTATCATCATTTCGCCCGCATAGCATGTGCAAAAGAGTAGAGAGGGTCACGGCGAAAACTGGACGCACCTCGTGTACAAACTGGACAATCTATTTCGGAGTATCAGGGTTTCGGACGAGAACTCATCTGTTACATGGGCACTTCAATGTTTTTTAAACTTATTTGAACTCCAGCCTATTTTTGCGTTCAGTATGCATCATTCAAAGCGACGTCATCAATTTCCAACACGTTCTGACATCATTTGCTGTTTTTCAGTCATTTACCGATTTGTTGAGAGAGCTAAATGACGGTGAAATTCAAAATCACTACAAAATGGCATGGTATCATCATTTCGCCCGCATAGCATGTGCAAAAGAGTAGAGAGGGTCACGGCGAAAACTGGACGCACCTCGTGTACAAACTGGACAATCTCTTTCGGAGTATCAGTGTTTCGGACGAGAACTCATCTGTTACACGGGCACTTCAATGTTTTTTAAACTTATTTGAACTCCAGCCTATTTTTGAGTTCAGTATGCATCATTCAAAGCGACGTCATCAATTTCCAACACGTTCTGACATATTGCTGTTTTTCAGTCATTTACCGATTTGTTTAGAGAGCTAAATGACGGTGAAATTTAAAATCACTACAAAATGAACTCTAAAAATGTTGGAACTTGGCATGGTATCATCATCTCGCCCGCATAGCATGTGCAAAAGAGTAGAGAGGGTCACGGCGAAAACTGGACGCACCTCGTGTACAAACTGGACAATCTCTTTCGGAGTATCAGGGTATCGGACGAGAACTCATCTGTTACATGGGCACTTCAATGTTTTTTAAACTTATTTGAAGTCCAGCCTATTTTTGCGTTCAGTATGCATCATTCAAAGCGACGTCATCAATTTCCAACACGTTCTGACATCATTTGCTGTTTTTCAGTCATTTACCGATTTGTTTAGAGAGCTAAATGACGGTGAAATTCAAAATCACTACAAAATGAACTCTGAAAATGTTGGAACTTGGCATGGTATCATCATTTCGCCCGCATAGCATGTGCAAAAGAGTAGAGAGGGTCACGGCGAAAACTGGACGCACCTCGTGTACAAACTGGACAATCTCTTTCGGAGTATCAGGGTTTCGGACGAGAACTCATCTGTTACACGGGCACTTCAATGTTTTTTAAACTTATTTGAACTCCAGCCTATTTTTGCGTTCAGTATGCATCATTCAAAGCGACGTCATCAATTTCCAACACGTTCTGACATATTGCTGTTTTTCAGTCATTTACCGATTTGTTTAGAGAGCTAAATGACGGTGAAATTTAAAATCACTACAAAATGAACTCTGAAGATGTTGGAACTTGGCATGGTATCATCATCTCGCCCGCATAGCATGTGCAAAAGAGTAGAGAGGGTCACGGCGAAAACTGGACGCACCTCGTGTACAAACTGGACAATCTCTTTCGGAGTATCAGGGTTTCGGACGAGAACTCATCTGTTACACGGGCACTTCAATGTTTTTTAAACTTACTTGAACTCCAGCCTATTTTGCATTCAGTATGCATCATTCAAAGCGACGTCATCAATTTCCAACACGTTCTGACATCATTTGCTGTTTTTAGTCATTTACCGATTTGTTTAGAGAGCTAAATGACGGTGAAATTCAAAATCACTACAAAATGAACTCTCAAAATGTTGGAACTTGGCATGGTATCATCATTTCGCCCGCATAGCATGTGCAAAAGAGTAGATAGGGTCACGGCGAAAACTGGACGCACCTCGTGTACAAACTGGACAATCTATTTTGGAGTATCAGGGTATCGGACGAGAACTCATCTGTTACATGGGCACTTCAATGTTTTTTAAACTTATTTGAACTCCAGCCTATTTTTGCGTTCAGTATGCATCATTCAAAGCGACGTCATCAATTTCCAACACGTTCTAACATCATTTGCTGTTTTTCAGTCATTTACCGATTTGTTTAGAGAGCTAAATGACGGTGAAATTCAAAATCACTACAAAATGAACTCTGAAAATGTTGGAACTTGGCATGGCATCATCATTTCACCCGCATAGCATGTGCAAAAGAGTAGAGAGGGTCACGGCGAAAACTGGACGCACCTCGTGTACAAACTGGACAATCTCTTTCGGAGTATCAGGGTTTCGGACGAGAACTCATCTGTTACACGGGCACTTCAATGTTTTTTAAACTTATTTGAACTCCAGCCTATTTTTGCGTTCAGTATGCATCATTCAAAGTGACGTCATCAATTTCCAACACGTTCTGACATATTGCTGTTTTTCAGTCATTTACCGATTTGTTTAGAGAGCTAAATGACGGTGAAATTTAAAATCACTACAAAATGAACTCTGAAAATGTTGGAACTTGGCATGGTATCATCATCTCGCCCGCATAGCATGTGCAAAAGAGTAGAGAGGGTCACGGCGAAAACTGGACGCACCTCGTGTACAAACTGGACAATCTCTTTCGGAGTATCAGGGTTTCGGACGAGAACTCATCTGTTACACGGGCACTTCAATGTTTTTTAAACTTATTTGAACTCCAGCCTATTTTTGCGTTCAGTATGCATCATTCAAAGCGACGTCATCAATTTCCAACACGTTCTGACATATTGCTGTTTTTCAGTCATTTACCGATTTGTTTAGAGAGCTAAATGACGGTGAAATTTAAAATCACTACAAAATGAACTCTGAAAATGTTGGAACTTGGCATGGTATCATCATCTCGCCCGCATAGCATGTGCAAAAGAGTAGAGAGGGTCACGGCGAAAACTGGACGCACCTCGTGTACAAACTGGACAATCTATTTCGGAGTATCAGGGTTTCGGACGAGAACTCATCTGTTACACGGGCACATCAATGTTTTTTAAACTTACTTGAACTCCAGCCTATTTTGCATTCAGTATGCATCATTCAAAGCGACGTCATCAATTTCCAACACGTTCTGACATCATTTGCTGTTTTTAGTCATTTACCGATTTGTTTAGAGAGCTAAATGACGGTGAAATTCAAAATCACTACAAAATGAACTCTCAAAATGTTGGAACTTGGCATGGTATCATCATTTCGCCCGCATAGCATGTGCAAAAGAGTAGAGAGGGTCACGGCGAAAACTGGACGCACCTCGTGTACAAACTGGACAATCTATTTCGGAGTATCAGGGTTTCGGACGAGAACTCATCTGTTACAGGGGCACTTCAATGTTTTTTAAACTTATTTGAACTCCAGCCTATTTTTGCGTTCAGTATGCATCATTCAAAGCGACGTCATCAATTTCCAACACGTTCTGACATCATTTGCTGTTTTTCAGTCATTTACCGATTTGTTTAGAGAGCTAAATGACGGTGAAATTCAAAATCACTACAAAATGAACTCTGAAAATGTTGGAACTTGGCATGGTATCATCATTTCGCCCGCATAGCATGTGCAAAAGAGTAGAGAGGGTCACGGCGAAAACTGGACGCACCTCGTGTACAAACTGGACAATCTCTTTCGGAGTATCAGGGTTTCGGACGAGAACTCATCTGTTACACGGGCACTTCAATGTTTTTTAAACTTACTTGAACTCCAGCCTATTTTGCATTCAGTATGCATCATTCAAAGCGACGTCATCAATTTCCAACACGTTCTGACATCATTTGCTGTTTTTAGTCATTTACCGATTTGTTTAGAGAGCTAAATGACGGTGAAATTCAAAATCACTACAAAATGAACTCTCAAAATGTTGGAACTTGGCATGGTATCATCATTTCGCCCGCATAGCATGTGCAAAAGAGTAGAGAGGGTCACGGCGAAAACTGGACGCACCTCGTGTACAAACTGGACAATCTATTTCGGAGTATCAGGGTATCGGACGAGAACTCATCTGTTACATGGGCACTTCAATGTTTTTTAAACTTATTTGAACTCCAGCCTATTTTTGCGTTCAGTATGCAGCATTCAAAGCGACGTCATCAATTTCCAACACGTTCTGACATCATTTGCTGTTTTTCAGTCATTTACCGATTTGTTTAGAGAGCTAAATGACGGTGAAATTCAAAATCACTACAAAATGAACTCTGAAAATGTTGGAACTTGGCATGGTATCATCATTTCGCCCGCATAGCATGTGCAAAAGAGTAGAGAGGGTCACGGTGAAAACTGGACGCACCTCGTGTACAAACTGGACAATCTCTTTCGGAGTATCAGGGTTTCGGACGAGAACTCATCTGTTACACGGGCACTTCAATGTTTTTTAAACTTATTTGAACTCCAGCCTATTTTTGCGTTCAGTATGCATCATTCAAAGCGACGTCATCAATTTCCAACACGTTCTGACATATTGCTGTTTTTCAGTCATTTACCGATTTGTTTAGAGAGCTAAATGACGGTGAAATTTAAAATCACTACAAAATGAACTCTGAAAATGTTGGAACTTGGCATGGTATCATCATCTCGCCCGCATAGCATGTGCAAAAGAGTAGAGAGGGTCACGGCGAAAACTGGACGCACCTCGTGTACAAACTGGACAATCTCTTTCGGAGTATCAGGGTTTCGGACGAGAACTCATCTGTTACACGGGCACTTCAATGTTTTTTAAACTTACTTGAACTCCAGCCTATTTTGCATTCAGTATGCATCATTCAAAGCGACGTCATCAATTTCCAACACGTTCTGACATCATTTGCTGTTTTTAGTCATTTACCGATTTGTTTAGAGAGCTAAATGACGGTGAAATTCAAAATCACTACAAAATGAACTCTGAAAATGTTGGAACTTGGCATGGTATCATCATTTCGCCCGCATAGCATGTGCAAAAGAGTAGAGAGGGTCACGGCGAAAACTGGACGCACCTCGTGTACAAACTGGACAATCTATTTCGGAGTATCAGGTTTTCGGACGAGAACTCATCTGTTACATGGGCACTTCAATGTTTTTTAAACTTATTTGAACTCCAGCCTATTTTTGCGTTCAGTATGCATCATTCAAAGCGACGTCATCAATTTCCAACACGTTCTGACATCATTTGCTGTTTTTCAGTCATTTACCGATTTGTTTAGAGAGCTAAATGACGGTGAAATTCAAAATCACTACAAAATGAACTCTGAAAATGTTGGAACTTGGCATGGTATCATCATTTCGCCCGCATAGCATGTGCAAAAGAGTAGAGAGGGTCACGGCGAAAACTGGACGCACCTCGTGTACAAACTGGACAATCTCTTTCGGAGTATCAGGGTTTCGGACGAGAACTCATCTGTTACACGGGCACTTCAATGTTTTTTAAACTTATTTGAACTCCAGCCTATTTTTGCGTTCAGTATGCATCATTCAAAGCGACGTCATCAATTTCCAACACGTTCTGACATATTGCTGTTTTTCAGTCATTTACCGATTTGTTTAGAGAGCTAAATGACGGTGAAATTTCAAATCACTACAAAATGAACTCTGAAAATGTTGGAACTTGGCATGGTATCATCATTTCGCCCGCATAGCATGTGCAAAAGAGTAGAGAGGGTCACGGCGAAAACTGGACGCACCTCGTGTACAAACTGGACAATCTCTTTCGGAGTATCAGGGTTTCGGACGAGAACTCATCTGTTACACGGGCACTTCAATGTTTTTTAAACTTATTTGAACTCCAGCCTATTTTTGCGTTTAGTATGCATCATTCAAAGCGACGCCATCAATTTCCAACACGTTCTGACATCATTTGCTGTTTTTCAGTCATTTACCGATTTGTTTAGAGAGCTAAATGACGGTGAAATTCAAAATCATTACAAAATGAACTCTGAAAATGTTGGAACTTGGCATGGTATCATCATTTCGCCTGCATAGCATGTGCAAAAGAGTAGAGAGGGTCACGGCGAAAACTGGATGCACCTCGTGTACAAACTGGACAATCTCTTTCGGAGTATCAGGGTTTCGGACGAGAACTCATCTGTTACACGGGCACTTCAATGTTTTTTAAACTTATTTGAACTCCAGCCTATTTTTGCGTTCAGTATGCATCATTCAAAGCGATGTCATCAATTTCCAACACATTCTGACATCATTTGCTATTTTTCAGTCATTTACCGATTTGTTTAGAGAGCTAAATGACGGTGAAATTCAAAATCACTACAAAATGAACTCTAAAAATGTTGGAACTTGGCATGGTATCATCATTTCGCTCGCATAGCATGTGCAAAAGAGTAGAGAGGGTCACGGCGAAAACTGGACGCACCTCGTGTACAAACTAGACAATCTCTTTCGGAGTATCAGGGTTTCGGACGAGAACTCATCTGTTACACGGGCACTTCAATGTTTTTTAAACTTATTTGAACTCCAGCCTATTTTTGCATTCAGTATGCATCATTCAATGCGACGTCATCAATTTCCAACACGTTCTAACATCACTTGCTCTTTTTCAGTCATTTACCGATTTGTTTAGGGAGCTAAATGACGGTGAAATTGAAAATCACTACAAAATGAACTCTGAAAATGTTGGAACTTGGCATGGTATCATCATTCCGCCCGCATAGCATGTGCAAAAGAGTAGAGAGGGTCACGGCGAAAACTGGACGCACCTCGTGTACAAACTGGACAATCTCTTTGAGTATCAGGGTTTCGGACGAGAACTCATCTGTTACACGGGCACTTCTATGTTTTTTAAACTTATTTGAACTCCAGCCTATTTTTGCGTTCAGTATGCATCATTCGAAGCGACGTCATCAATTTCCAACACGTTCTGACATATTGCTGTTTTTCAGTCATTTCCCGATTTGTTTAGACAGCTAAATGACGGTGAAATTTAAAATCACTACAAAATGAACTCTGAAAATGTTGGAACTTGGCATGGTATCATCATTTCGCCCGCATAGCATGTGCAAAAGAGTAGAGAGGGTCATGGCGAAAACTGGACGCACCTCGTGTACAAACTGGACAATCTCTTTCGGAGTATCAAGGTTTCGGACGAGAACTCATCTGTTACACGGGCACTTCAATGTTTTTTAAACTTATTTGAACTCCAGCCTATTTTTGCGTTCAGTATGCATCATTCAAAGCGACGTCATCAATTTTCCAACACGTTCTGACATATTGCTGTTTTTCAGTCATTTACCGATTTGTTTAGGGAGCTAAATGACGGTGAAATTTAAAATCACTACAAAATGAACTCTGAAAATGTTGGAAATTGGCATGGTATCATTATTTCGCCCGCATAGCATGTGCAAAAGAGTTGAGTGGGTCACGGCGAAAACTGGACGCACCTCGTGTATAAACTGGACAATCTCTTTCGGAGTATCAGGGTTTGGGACGAGAACTCATCTGTTACACGGGCACTTCAATGTTTTTTAAACTTATTTGAACTCCAGCCTATTTTTGCGTTCAGTATGCATCATTCAAAGCGACGCCGTCAATTTCCAACACGTTCTGACATCATTTGCTGTTTTTCAGTCATTTACCGATTTGTTTAGAGAGCTAAATGACGGTGAAATTCAAAATCATTACAAAATGAACTCTGAAAATGTTGGAACTTGGCATGGTATCATCATTTCGCCTGCATAGCATGTGCAAAAGAGTAGAGAGGGTCACGGCGAAAACTGGATGCACCTCGTGTACAAACTGGACAATCTCTTTCGGAGTATCAGGGTTTCGGACGAGAACTCATCTGTTACACGGGCACTTCAATGTTTTTTAAACTTATTTGAACTCCAGCCAATTTTTGCGTTCAGTATGCATCATTCAAAGCGATGTCATCAATTTCCAACATGTTCTGACATCATTTGCTATTTTTCAGTCATTTACCGATTTGTTTAGAGAGCTAAATGACGGTGAAATTCAAAATCACTACAAAATGAACTCTAAAAATGTTGGAACTTGGCATGGTATCATCATTTCGCTCGCATAGCATGTGCAAAAGAGTAGAGAGGGTCACGGCGAAAACTGGACGCACCTCGTGTACAAACTAGACAATCTCTTTCGGAGTATCAGGGTTTCGGACAAGAACTCATCTTTTACACGGGCACTTCAATGTTTTTTAAACTTATTTGAACTCCAGCCTATTTTTGCATTCAGTATGCATCATTCAAAGCGACGTCATCAATTTCCAACACGTTCTAACATCACTTGCTCTTTTTCAGTCATTTACCGATTTGTTTAGGGAGCTAAATGACGGTGAAATTGAAAATCACTACAAAATGAACTCTGAAAATGTTGGAACTTGGCATGGTATCATCATTCCGCCCGCATAGCATGTGCAAAAGAGTAGAGAGGGTCACGGCGAAAACTGGACGCACCTCGTGTACAAACTGGACAATCTCTTTGAGTATCAGGGTTTCGGACGAGAACTCATCTGTTACACGGGCACTTCTATGTTTTTTAAACTTATTTGAACTCCAGCCTATTTTTGCGTTCAGTATGCATCATTCGAAATGGCGTCATCAATTTCCAACACGTTCTGACATATTGCTGTTTTTCAGTCATTTCCCGATTTGTTTAGACAGCTAAATGACGGTGAAATTTAAAATCACTACAAAATGAACTCTGAAAATGTTGGAACTTGGCATGGTATCATCATTTCGCCCGCATAGCATGTGCAAAAGAGTAGAGAGGGTCATGGCGAAAACTGGACGCACCTCGTGTACAAACTGGACAATCTCTTTCGGAGTATCAAGGTTTCGGACGAGAACTCATCTGTTACACGGGCACTTCAATGTTTTTTAAACTTATTTGAACTCCAGCCTATTTTTGCGTTCAGTATGCATCATTCAAAGCGACGCCATCAATTTCCAACACGTTCTGACATCATTTGCTGTTTTTCAGTCATTTACCGATTTGTTTAGAGAGCTAAATGACGGTGAAATTCAAAATCATTACAAAATGAACTCTGAAAATGTTGGAACTTGGCATGGTATCATCATTTCGCCTGCATAGCATGTGCAAAAGAGTAGAGAGGGTCACGGCGAAAACTGGATGCACCTCGTGTACAAACTGGACAATCTCTTTCGGAGTATCAGGGTTTCGGACGAGAACTCATCTGTTACACGGGCACTTCAATGTTTTTTAAACTTATTTGAACTCCAGCCTATTTTTGCGTTCAGTATGCATCATTCAAAGCGATGTCATCAATTTCCAACACATTCTGACATCATTTGCTATTTTTCAGTCATTTACCGATTTGTTTAGAGAGCTAAATGACGGTGAAATTCAAAATCACTACAAAATGAACTCTAAAAATGTTGGAACTTGGCATGGTATCATCATTTCGCTCGCATAGCATGTGCAAAAGAGTAGAGAGGGTCACGGCGAAAACTGGACGCACCTCGTGTACAAACTAGACAATCTCTTTCGGAGTATCAGGGTTTCGGACGAGAACTCATCTGTTACACGGGCACTTCAATGTTTTTTAAACTTATTTGAACTCCAGCCTATTTTTGCATTCAGTATGCATCATTCAATGCGACGTCATCAATTTCCAACACGTTCTAACATCACTTGCTCTTTTTCAGTCATTTACCGATTTGTTTAGGGAGCTAAATGACGGTGAAATTGAAAATCACTACAAAATGAACTCTGAAAATGTTGGAACTTGGCATGGTATCATCATTCCGCCCGCATAGCATGTGCAAAAGAGTAGAGAGGGTCACGGCGAAAACTGGACGCACCTCGTGTACAAACTGGACAATCTCTTTGAGTATCAGGGTTTCGGACGAGAACTCATCTGTTACACGGGCACTTCTATGTTTTTTAAACTTATTTGAACTCCAGCCTATTTTTGCGTTCAGTATGCATCATTCGAAGCGACGTCATCAATTTCCAACACGTTCTGACATATTGCTGTTTTTCAGTCATTTCCCGATTTGTTTAGACAGCTAAATGACGGTGAAATTTAAAATCACTACAAAATGAACTCTGAAAATGTTGGAACTTGGCATGGTATCATCATTTCGCCCGCATAGCATGTGCAAAAGAGTAGAGAGGGTCATGGCGAAAACTGGACGCACCTCGTGTACAAACTGGACAATCTCTTTCGGAGTATCAAGGTTTCGGACGAGAACTCATCTGTTACACGGGCACTTCAATGTTTTTTAAACTTATTTGAACTCCAGCCTATTTTTGCGTTCAGTATGCATCATTCAAAGCGACGTCATCAATTTTCCAACACGTTCTGACATATTGCTGTTTTTCAGTCATTTACCGATTTGTTTAGGGAGCTAAATGACGGTGAAATTTAAAATCACTACAAAATGAACTCTGAAAATGTTGGAAATTGGCATGGTATCATTATTTCGCCCGCATAGCATGTGCAAAAGAGTTGAGTGGGTCACGGCGAAAACTGGACGCACCTCGTGTATAAACTGGACAATCTCTTTCGGAGTATCAGGGTTTGGGACGAGAACTCATCTGTTACACGGGCACTTCAATGTTTTTTAAACTTATTTGAACTCCAGCCTATTTTTGCGTTCAGTATGCATCATTCAAAGCGACGCCGTCAATTTCCAACACGTTCTGACATCATTTGCTGTTTTTCAGTCATTTACCGATTTGTTTAGAGAGCTAAATGACGGTGAAATTCAAAATCATTACAAAATGAACTCTGAAAATGTTGGAACTTGGCATGGTATCATCATTTCGCCTGCATAGCATGTGCAAAAGAGTAGAGAGGGTCACGGCGAAAACTGGATGCACCTCGTGTACAAACTGGACAATCTCTTTCGGAGTATCAGGGTTTCGGACGAGAACTCATCTGTTACACGGGCACTTCAATGTTTTTTAAACTTATTTGAACTCCAGCCAATTTTTGCGTTCAGTATGCATCATTCAAAGCGATGTCATCAATTTCCAACATGTTCTGACATCATTTGCTATTTTTCAGTCATTTACCGATTTGTTTAGAGAGCTAAATGACGGTGAAATTCAAAATCACTACAAAATGAACTCTAAAAATGTTGGAACTTGGCATGGTATCATCATTTCGCTCGCATAGCATGTGCAAAAGAGTAGAGAGGGTCACGGCGAAAACTGGACGCACCTCGTGTACAAACTAGACAATCTCTTTCGGAGTATCAGGGTTTCGGACAAGAACTCATCTTTTACACGGGCACTTCAATGTTTTTTAAACTTATTTGAACTCCAGCCTATTTTTGCATTCAGTATGCATCATTCAAAGCGACGTCATCAATTTCCAACACGTTCTAACATCACTTGCTCTTTTTCAGTCATTTACCGATTTGTTTAGGGAGCTAAATGACGGTGAAATTGAAAATCACTACAAAATGAACTCTGAAAATGTTGGAACTTGGCATGGTATCATCATTCCGCCCGCATAGCATGTGCAAAAGAGTAGAGAGGGTCACGGCGAAAACTGGACGCACCTCGTGTACAAACTGGACAATCTCTTTGAGTATCAGGGTTTCGGACGAGAACTCATCTGTTACACGGGCACTTCTATGTTTTTTAAACTTATTTGAACTCCAGCCTATTTTTGCGTTCAGTATGCATCATTCGAAATGGCGTCATCAATTTCCAACACGTTCTGACATATTGCTGTTTTTCAGTCATTTCCCGATTTGTTTAGACAGCTAAATGACGGTGAAATTTAAAATCACTACAAAATGAACTCTGAAAATGTTGGAACTTGGCATGGTATCATCATTTCGCCCGCATAGCATGTGCAAAAGAGTAGAGAGGGTCATGGCGAAAACTGGACGCACCTCGTGTACAAACTGGACAATCTCTTTCGGAGTATCAAGGTTTCGGACGAGAACTCATCTGTTACACGGGCACTTCAATGTTTTTTAAACTTATTTGAACTCCAGCCTATTTTTGCGTTCAGTATGCATCATTCAAAGCGACGTCATCAATTTTCCAACACGTTCTGACATATTGCTGTTTTTCAGTCATTTACCGATTTGTTTACGGAGCTAAATGACGATGAAATTTAAAATCACTACAAAATGAACTCTGAAAATGTTGGAAATTGGCATGGTATCATCATTTCGCCCGCATAGCATGTGCAAAAGAGTTGAGTGGGTCACGGCGAAAACTGGATGCACCTCGTGTACAAACTGGACAATCTCTTTCGGAGTATCAGGGTTTGGGACGAGAACTCATCTGTTACACGGGCACTTCAATGTTTTTTAAACTTATTTGAACTCCAGCCTATTTTTGCGTTCAGTATGCATCATTCAAAGCGACGCCATCAATTTCCAACACGTTCTGACATCATTTGCTGTTTTTCAGTCATTTACCGATTTGTTTAGAGAGCTAAATGACGGTGAAATTCAAAATCACTACAAAATGAACTCTGAAAATGTTGGAACTTGGCATGGTATCATCATTTCGCCCGCATAGCATGTGCAAAAGAGTAGAGAGGGTCACGGCGAAAACTGGACGCACCTCGTGTACAAACTGGACAATCTATTTCGGAGTATCAGGTTTTCGGACGAGAACTCATCTGTTACATGGGCACTTCAATGTTTTTTAAACTTATTTGAACTCCAGCCTATTTTTGCGTTCAGTATGCATCATTCAAAGCGACGTCATCAATTTCCAACACGTTCTGACATCATTTGCTGTTTTTCAGTCATTTACCGATTTGTTTAGAGAGCTAAATGACGGTGAAATTCAAAATCACTACAAAATGAACTCTGAAAATGTTGGAACTTGGCATGGTATCATCATTTCGCCCGCATAGCATGTGCAAAAGAGTAGAGAGGGTCACGGCGAAAACTGGACGCACCTCGTGTACAAACTGGACAATCTCTTTCGGAGTATCAGGGTTTCGGACGAGAACTCATCTGTTACACGGGCACTTCAATGTTTTTTAAACTTATTTGAACTCCAGCCTATTTTTGCGTTCAGTATGCATCATTCAAAGCGACGTCATCAATTTCCAACACGTTCTGACATATTGCTGTTTTTCAGTCATTTACCGATTTGTTTAGAGAGCTAAATGACGGTGAAATTTCAAATCACTACAAAATGAACTCTGAAAATGTTGGAACTTGGCATGGTATCATCATTTCGCCCGCATAGCATGTGCAAAAGAGTAGAGAGGGTGACGGCGAAAACTGGACGCACCTCGTGTACAAACTGGACAATCTCTTTCGGAGTATCAGGGTTTCGGACGAGAACTCATCTGTTACACGGGCACTTCAATGTTTTTTAAACTTATTTGAACTCCAGCCTATTTTTGCGTTCAGTATGCATCATTCAAAGCGACGCCATCAATTTCCAACACGTTCTGACATCATTTGCTGTTTTTCAGTCATTTACCGATTTGTTTAGAGAGCTAAATGACGGTGAAATTCAAAATCATTACAAAATGAACTCTGAAAATGTTGGAACTTGGCATGGTATCATCATTTCGCCTGCATAGCATGTGCAAAAGAGTAGAGAGGGTCACGGCGAAAACTGGATGCACCTCGTGTACAAACTGGACAATCTCTTTCGGAGTATCAGGGTTTCGGACGAGAACTCATCTGTTACACGGGCACTTCAATGTTTTTTAAACTTATTTGAACTCCAGCATATTTTTGCGTTCAGTATGCATCATTCAAAGCGATGTCATCAATTTCCAACACATTCTGACATCATTTGCTATTTTTCAGTCATTTACCGATTTGTTTAGAGAGCTAAATGACGGTGAAATTCAAAATCACTACAAAATGAACTCTAAAAATGTTGGAACTTGGCATGGTATCATCATTTCGCTCGCATAGCATGTGCAAAAGAGTAGAGAGGGTCACGGCGAAAACTGGACGCACCTCGTGTACAAACTAGACAATCTCTTTCGGAGTATCAGGGTTTCGGACGAGAACTCATCTGTTACACGGGCACTTCAATGTTTTTTAAACTTATTTGAACTCCAGCCTATTTTTGCATTCAGTATGCATCATTCAAAGCGACGTCATCAATTTCCAACACGTTCTAACATCACTTGCTCTTTTTCAGTCATTTACCGATTTGTTTAGGGAGCTAAATGACGGTGAAATTGAAAATCACTACAAAATGAACTCTGAAAATGTTGGAACTTGGCATGGTATCATCATTCCGCCCGCATAGCATGTGCAAAAGAGTAGAGAGGGTCACGGCGAAAACTGGACGCACCTCGTGTACAAACTGGACAATCTCTTTGAGTATCAGGGTTTCGGACGAGAACTCATCTGTTACACGGGCACTTCTATGTTTTTTAAACTTATTTGAACTCCAGCCTATTTTTGCGTTCAGTATGCATCATTCGAAGCGGCGTCATCAATTTCCAACACGTTCTGACATATTGCTGTTTTTCAGTCATTTCCCGATTTGTTTAGACAGCTAAATGACGGTGAAATTTAAAATCACTACAAAATGAACTCTGAAAATGTTGGAACTTGGCATGGTATCATCATTTCGCCCGCATAGCATGTGCAAAAGAGTAGAGAGGGTCATGGCGAAAACTGGACGCACCTCGTGTACAAACTGGACAATCTCTTTCGGAGTATCAAGGTTTCGGACGAGAACTCATCTGTTACACGGGCACTTCAATGTTTTTTAAACTTATTTGAACTCCAGCCTATTTTTGCGTTCAGTATGCATCATTCAAAGCGACGTCATCAATTTTCCAACACGTTCTGACATATTGCTGTTTTTCAGTCATTTACCGATTTGTTTACGGAGCTAAATGACGATGAAATTTAAAATCACTACAAAATGAACTCTGAAAATGTTGGAAATTGGCATGGTATCATCATTTCGCCCGCATAGCATGTGCAAAAGAGTTGAGTGGGTCACGGCGAAAACTGGATGCACCTCGTGTACAAACTGGACAATCTCTTTCGGAGTATCAGGGTTTGGGACGAGAACTCATCTGTTACACGGGCACTTCAATGTTTTTTAAACTTATTTGAACTCCAGCCTATTTTTGCGTTCAGTATGCATCATTCAAAGCGACGCCATCAATTTCCAACACGTTCTGACATCATTTGCTGTTTTTCAGTCATTTACCGATTTGTTTAGAGAGCTAAATGACGGTGAAATTCAAAATCACTACAAAATGAACTCTGAAAATGTTGGAACTTGGCATGGTATCATCATTTCGCCTACATAGCATGTGCAAAAGAATAGAGAGGGTCACGGCGAAAACTGGATGCACCTCATGTACAAACTGGACAATCTCTTTCGGAGTATCAGGGTTTCGGACGAGAACTCATCTGTTACACGGGCACTTCAATGTTTTTTAAACTTATTTGAACTCCAGCATATTTTTGCGTTCAGTATGCATCATTCAAAGCGATGTCATCAATTTCCAACACATTCTGACATCATTTGCTATTTTTCAGTCATTTACCGATTTGTTTAGAGAGCTAAATGACGGTGAAATTCAAAATCACTACAAAATGAACTCTAAAAATGTTGGAACTTGGCATGGTATCATCATTTCGCTCGCATAGCATGTGCAAAAGAGTAGAGAGGGTCACGGCGAAAACTGGACGCACCTCGTGTACAAACTAGACAATCTCTTTCGGAGTATCAGGGTTTCGGACGAGAACTCATCTGTTACACGGGCACTTCAATGTTTTTTAAACTTATTTGAACTCCAGCCTATTTTTGCATTCAGTATGCATCATTCAAAGCGACGTCATCAATTTCCAACACGTTCTAACATCACTTGCTCTTTTTCAGTCATTTACCGATTTGTTTAGGGAGCTAAATGACGGTGAAATTGAAAATCACTACAAAATGAACTCTGAAAATGTTGGAACTTGGCATGGTATCATCATTCCGCCCGCATAGCATGTGCAAAAGAGTAGAGAGGGTCACGGCGAAAACTGGACGCACCTCGTGTACAAACTGGACAATCTCTTTGAGTATCAGGGTTTCGGACGAGAACTCATCTGTTACACGGGCACTTCTATGTTTTTTAAACTTATTTGAACTCCAGCCTATTTTTGCGTTCAGTATGCATCATTCGAAGCGACGTCATCAATTTCCAACACGTTCTGACATATTGCTGTTTTTCAGTCATTTCCCGATTTGTTTAGACAGCTAAATGACGGTGAAATTTAAAATCACTACAAAATGAACTCTGAAAATGTTGGAACTTGGCATGGTATCATCATTTCGCCCGCATAGCATGTGCAAAAGAGTAGAGAGGGTCATGGCGAAAACTGGACGCACCTCGTGTACAAACTGGACAATCTCTTTCGGAGTATCAAGGTTTCGGACGAGAACTCATCTGTTACACGGGCACTTCAATGTTTTTTAAACTTATTTGAACTCCAGCCTATTTTTGCGTTCAGTATGCATCATTCAAAGCGACGTCATCAATTTTCCAACACGTTCTGACATATTGCTGTTTTTCAGTCATTTACCGATTTGTTTAGGGAGCTAAATGACGGTGAAATTTAAAATCACTACAAAATGAACTCTGAAAATGTTGGAAATTGGCATGGTATCATTATTTCGCCCGCATAGCATGTGCAAAAGAGTTGAGTGGGTCACGGCGAAAACTGGACGCACCTCGTGTATAAACTGGACAATCTCTTTCGGAGTATGAGGGTTTGGGACGAGAACTCATCTGTTACACGGGCACTTCAACGTTTTTTAAACTTATTTGAACTCCAGCCTATTTTTGCGTTCAGTATGCATCATTCAAAGCGACGCCATCAATTTCCAACACGTTCTGACATCATTTGCTGTTTTTCAGTCATTTACCGATTTGTTTAGAGAGCTAAATGACGGTGAAATTCAAAATCATTACAAAATGAACTCTGAAAATGTTGGAACTTGGCATGGTATCATCATTTCGCCTGCATAGCATGTGCAAAAGAGTAGAGAGGGTCACGGCGAAAACTGGATGCACCTCGTGTACAAACTGGACAATCTCTTTCGGAGTATCAGGGTTTCGGACGAGAACTCATCTGTTACACGGGCACTTCAATGTTTTTTAAACTTATTTGAACTCCAGCCAATTTTTGCGTTCAGTATGCATCATTCAAAGCGATGTCATCAATTTCCAACATGTTCTGACATCATTTGCTATTTTTCAGTCATTTACCGATTTGTTTAGAGAGCTAAATGACGGTGAAATTCAAAATCACTACAAAATGAACTCTAAAAATGTTGGAACTTGGCATGGTATCATCATTTCGCTCGCATAGCATGTGCAAAAGAGTAGAGAGGGTCACGGCGAAAACTAGACGCACCTCGTGTACAAACTAGACAATCTCTTTCGGAGTATCAGGGTTTCGGACAAGAACTCATCTTTTACACGGGCACTTCAATGTTTTTTAAACTTATTTGAACTCCAGCCTATTTTTGCATTCAGTATGCATCATTCAAAGCGACGTCATCAATTTCCAACACGTTCTAACATCACTTGCTCTTTTTCAGTCATTTACCGATTTGTTTAGGGAGCTAAATGACGGTGAAATTGAAAATCACTACAAAATGAACTCTGAAAATGTTGGAACTTGGCATGGTATCATCATTCCGCCCGCATAGCATGTGCAAAAGAGTAGAGAGGGTCACGGCGAAAACTGGACGCACCTCGTGTACAAACTGGACAATCTCTTTGAGTATCAGGGTTTCGGACGAGAACTCATCTGTTACACGGGCACTTCTATGTTTTTTAAACTTATTTGAAATCCAGCCTATTTTTGCGTTCAGTATGCATCATTCGAAGCGGCGTCATCAATTTCCAACACGTTCTGACATATTGCTGTTTTTCAGTCATTTCCCGATTTGTTTAGACAGCTAAATGACGGTGAAATTTAAAATCACTACAAAATGAACTCTGAAAATGTTGGAACTTGGCATGGTATCATCATTTCGCCCGCATAGCATGTGCAAAAGAGTAGAGAGGGTCATGGCGAAAACTGGACGCACCTCGTGTACAAACTGGACAATCTCTTTCGGAGTATCAAGGTTTCGGACGAGAACTCATCTGTTACACGGGCACTTCAATATTTTTTAAACTTATTTGAACTCCAGCCTATTTTTGCGTTCAGTATGCATCATTCAAAGCGACGTCATCAATTTTCCAACACGTTCTGACATATTGCTGTTTTTCAGTCATTTACCGATTTGTTTACGGAGCTAAATGACGATGAAATTTAAAATCACTACAAAATGAACTCTGAAAATGTTGGAAATTGGCATGGTATCATCATTTCGCCCGCATAGCATGTGCAAAAGAGTTGAGTGGGTCACGGCGAAAACTGGATGCACCTCGTGTACAAACTGGACAATCTCTTTCGGAGTATCAGGGTTTGGGACGAGAACTCATCTGTTACACGGGCACTTCAATGTTTTTTAAACTTATTTGAACTCCAGCCTATTTTTGCGTTCAGTATGCATCATTCAAAGCGACGCCATCAATTTCCAACACGTTCTGACATCATTTGCTGTTTTTCAGTCATTTACCGATTTGTTTAGAGAGCTAAATGACGGTGAAATTCAAAATCACTACAAAATGAACTCTGAAAATGTTGGAACTTGGCATGGTATCATCATTTCGCCTACATAGCATGTGCAAAAGAATAGAGAGGGTCACGGCGAAAACTGGATGCACCTCATGTACAAACTGGACAATCTCTTTCGGAGTATCAGGGTTTCGGACGAGAACTCATCTGTTACACGGGCACTTCAATGTTTTCTAAACTTATTTGAACTCCAGCCTATTTTTGCGTTCAGTATGCATCATTCAAAGCGACGTCATCAATTTCCAACATGTTCTGACATCATTTGCTGTTTTTCAGTCATTTACCGATTTGGTTAGAGAGCTAAATGACGGTGAAATTCAAAATGACTACAAAATGAACTCTGAAAATGTTGGAACTTGGCATGGTATCATCATTTCGCTCGCATAGCATGTGCAAAAGTGTAGAGAGGGTCACGGCGAAAACTGGACGCACCTCGTGTACACACTAGACAATCTCTTTCGGAGTATCAGGGTTTCGGACAAGAACTCGTCTGTTACACGGGCACTTCAATGTTTTTCTAAACTTATTTGAACTCCAGCCTATTTTTGCGTTCAGTATGCATCATTCAAAGCAACGTCATCAATTTCCAACACGTTCTGACATATTGCTGTTTTTCAGTCATTTACCGATTTGTTTAGACAGCTAAATGACGGTGAAATTTAAAATCACTACAAAATGAACTCTGAAAATGTTGGAACTTGGCATGGTATCATCATTTCGCCCGCATAGCATGTGCAAAAGAGTAGAGAGGGTCACGGCGAAAACTGGATGCACCTCGTGTACAAACTGGACAATCTCTTTCGGAGTATCAAGGTTTCGGACGAGAACTCATCTGTTACACGGGCACTTCAATGTTTTTTAAACTTATTTGAACTCCAGCCTATTTTTGCGTTCAGTATGCATCATTCAAAGCAACGTCATCAATTTCCAACACGTTCTGACATATTGCTGTTTTTCAGTCATTTACCGATTTGTTTAGACAGCTAAATGACGGTGAAATTTAAAATCACTACAAAATGAACTCTGAAAATGTTGGAACTTGGCATGGTATCATCATTTCGCCCGCATAGCATGTGCAAAAGAGTAGAGAGGGTCACGGCGAAAACTGGATGCACCTCGTGTACAAACTGGACAATCTCTTTCGGAGTATCAAGGTTTCGGACGAGAACTCATCTGTTACACGGGCACTTCAATGTTTTTTAAACTTATTTGAACTCCAGCCTATTTTTGCGTTCAGTATGCATCATTCAAAGCGACGTCATCAATTTTCCAACACGTTCTGACATATTGCTGTTTTTCAGTCATTTACCGATTTGTTTAGGGAGCTAAATGACGGTGAAATTTAAAATCACTACAAAATGAACTCTGAAAATGTTGTAAATTGTCATGGTATCATCATTTCGCCCGCATAGCATGTGCAAAAGAGTTGAGTGGGTCACGGCGAAAACTGGACGCACCTCGTGTACAAACTGGACAATCTCTTTCGGAGTATCAGGGTTTGGGACGAGAACTCATCTGTTACACGGGCACTTCAATGTTTTTTAAACTTATTTGAACTCCAGCCTATTTTTGCGTTCAGTATGCATCATTCAAAGCGACGCCATCAATTTCCAACACGTTCTGACATCATTTGCTGTTTTTCAGTCATTTACCGATTTGTTTAGAGAGCTAAATGACGGTGAAATTTAAAATCACTACAAAATGAACTCTGAAAATGTTGGAACTTGGCATGGTATCATCATTTCGCCCGCATAGCATGTGCAAAAGAGTAGAGAGGGTCACGGCGAAAACTGGATGCACCTCGTGTACAAACTGGACAATCACTTTCGGAGTATCAAGGTTTCGGACGAGAACTCATCTGTTACACGGGCACATCAATGTTTTTTAAACTTATTTGAACTCCAGCCTATTTTTGCGTTCAGTATGCATCATTCAAAGCGACGTCATCAATTTTCCAACACGTTCTGACATATTGCTGTTTTTCAGTCATTTACCGATTTGTTTAGGGAGCTAAATGACGGTGAAATTTAAAATCACTACAAAATGAACTCTGAAAATGTTGGAAATTGACATGGTATCATCATTTCGCCCGCATAGCATGTGCAAAAGAGTTGAGTGGGTCACGGCGAAAACTGGACGCACCTCGTGTACAAAATGGACAATCTCTTTCGGAGTATCAGGGTTTGGGACGAGAACTCATCTGTTACACGGGCACTTCAATGTTTTTTAAACTTATTTGAACTCCAGCCTATTTTTGCGTTCAGTATGCATCATTCAAAGCGACGCCATCAATTTCCAACATGTTCTGACATCATTTGCTGTTTTTCAGTCATTTACCGATTTGTTTAGAGAGCTAAATGACGGTGAAATTCAAAATCACTACAAAATGAACTCTGAAAATGTTGGAACTTGGCATGGTATCATCATTTCGCCTGCATAGCATGTGCAAAAGAGTAGAGAGGGTCACGGCGAAAACTGGATGCACCTCATGTACAAACTGGACAATCTCTTTCGGAGTATCAGGGTTTCGGACGAGAACTCATCTGTTACACGGGCACTTCAATGTTTTCTAAACTTATTTGAACTCCAGCCTATTTTTGCGTTCAGTATGCATCATTCAAAGCGACGTCATTAATTTCCAACATGTTCTGACATCATTTGCTGTTTTTCAGTCATTTACCGATTTGTTTAGAGACCTAAATGACGGTGAAATTCAAAATCACTACAAAATGAACTCTAAAAATGTTGGAACTTGGCATGGTATCATAATTTCGCTCGCATAGCATGTGCAAAAGAGTAGAGAGGGTCACGGCGAAAACTGGACGCACCTCGTGTACAAACTAGACAATCTCTTTCGGAGTATCAGGGTTTCGGACAAGAACTCATCTTTTACACGGGCACTTCAATGTTTTTTAAACTTATTTGAACTCCAGCCTATTTTTGCATTCAGTATGCATCATTCAAAGCGACGTCATCAATTTCCAACACGTTCTAACATCACTTGCTCTTTTTCAGTCATTTACCGATTTGTTTAGGGAGCTAAATGACGGTGAAATTGAAAATCACTACAAAATGAACTCTGAAAATGTTGGAACTTGGCATGGTATCATTATTCCGCCCGCATAGCATGTGCAAAAGAGTAGAGAGGGTCACGGCGAAAACTGGACGCACCTCGTGTACAAACTGGACAATCTCTTTGAGTATCAGGGTTTCGGACGAGAACTCATCTGTTACACGGGCACTTCTATGTTTTTTAAACTTATTTGAACTCCAGCCTATTTTTGCGTTCAGTATGCATCATTCGAAGCGACGTCATCAATTTCCAACACGTTCTGACATATTGCTGTTTTTCAGTCATTTCCCGATTTGTTTAGACAGCTAAATGACGGTGAAATTTAAAATCACTACAAAATGAACTCTGAAAATGTTGGAACTTGGCATGGTATCATCATTTCGCCCGCATAGCATGTGCAAAAGAGTAGAGAGGGTCATGGCGAAAACTGGACGCACCTCGTGTACAAACTGGACAATCTCTTTCGGAGTATCAAGGTTTCGGACGAGAACTCATCTGTTACACGGGCACTTCAATGTTTTTTAAACTTATTTGAACTCCAGCCTATTTTTGCGTTCAGTATGCATCATTCAAAGCGACGTCATCAATTTTCCAACACGTTCTGACATATTGCTGTTTTTCAGTCATTTACCGATTTGTTTAGGGAGCTAAATGACGGTGAAATTTAAAATCACTACAAAATGAACTCTGAAAATGTTGGAAATTGGCATGGTATCATCATTTCGCCCGCATAGCATGTGCAAAAGAGTTGAGTGGGTCACGGCGAAAACTGGACGCACCTCGTGTACAAACTGGACAATCTCTTTCGGAGTATCAGGGTTTGGGACGAGAACTCATCTGTTACACGGGCACTTCAATGTTTTTTAAACTTATTTGAACTCCAACCTATTTTTGCGTTCAGTATGCATCATTCAAAGCGACGCCATCAATTTCCAACACGTTCTGACATCATTTGCTGTTTTTCAGTCATTTACCGATTTGTTTAGAGAGCTAAATGACGGTGAAATTCAAAATCATTACAAAATGAACTCTGAAAATGTTGGAACTTGGCATGGTATCATCATTTCGCCTGCATAGCATGTGCAAAAGAGTAGAGAGGGTCACGGCGAAAACTGGATGCACCTCGTGTACAAACTGGACAATCTCTTTCGGAGTATCAGGGTTTCGGACGAGAACTCATCTGTTACACGGGCACTTCAATGTTTTTTAAACTTATTTGAACTCCAGCCTATTTTTGCGTTCAGTATGCATCATTCAAAGCGATGTCATCAATTTCCAACATGTTCTGACATCATTTGCTATTTTTCAGTCATTTACCGATTTGTTTAGAGAGCTAAATGACGGTGAAATTCAAAATCACTACAAAATGAACTCTAAAAATGTTGGAACTTGGCATGGTATCATCATTTCGCTCGCATAGCATGTGCAAAAGAGTAGAGAGGGTCACGGCGAAAACTGGACGCACCTCGTGTACAAACTAGACAATCTCTTTCGGAGTATCAGGGTTTCGGACAAGAACTCATCTTTTACACGGGCACTTCAATGTTTTTCAAACTTATTTGAACTCCAGCCTATTTTTGCATTCAGTATGCATCATTCAAAGCGACGTCATCAATTTCCAACACGTTCTAACATCACTTGCTCTTTTTCAGTCATTTACCGATTTGTTTAGGGAGCTAAATGACGGTGAAATTGAAAATCACTACAAAATGAACTCTGAAAATGTTGGCACTTGGCATGGTATCATTATTCCGCCCGCATAGCATGTGCAAAAGAGTAGAGAGGGTCACGGCGAAAACTGGACGCACCTCGTGTACAAACTGGACAATCTCTTTGAGTATCAGGGTTTCGGACGAGAACTCATCTGTTACACGGGCACTTCTATGTTTTTTAAACTTATTTGAACTCCAGCCTATTTTTGCGTTCAGTATGCATCATTCGAAGCGACGTCATCAATTTCCAACACGTTCTGACATATTGCTGTTTTTCAGTCATTTCCCGATTTGTTTAGACAGCTAAATGACGGTGAAATTTAAAATCACTACAAAATGAACTCTGAAAATGTTGGAACTTGGCATGGTATCATCATTTCGCCCGCATAGCATGTGCAAAAGAGTAGAGAGGGTCATGGCGAAAACTGGACGCACCTCGTGTACAAACTGGACAATCTCTTTCGGAGTATCAAGGTTTCGGACGAGAACTCATCTGTTACACGGGCACTTCAATGTTTTTTAAACTTATTTGAACTCCAGCCTATTTTTGCGTTCAGTATGCATCATTCAAAGCGACGTCATCAATTTTCCAACACGTTCTGACATATTGCTGTTTTTCAGTCATTTACCGATTTGTTTAGGGAGCTAAATGACGGTGAAATTTAAAATCACTACAAAATGAACTCTGAAAATGTTGGAAATTGGCATGGTATCATCATTTCGCCCGCATAGCATGTGCAAAAGAGTTGAGTGGGTCACGGCGAAAACTGGACGCACCTCGTGTACAAACTGGACAATCTCTTTCGGAGTATCAGGGTTTGGGACGAGAACTCATCTGTTACACGGGCACTTCAATGTTTTTTAAACTTATTTGAACTCCAGCCTATTTTTGCGTTCAGTATGCATCATTCAAAGCGACGCCATCAATTTCCAACACGTTCTGACATCATTTGCTGTTTTTCAGTCATTTACCGATTTGTTTAGAGAGCTAAATGACGGTGAAATTCAAAATCATTACAAAATGAACTCTGAAAATGTTGGAACTTGGCATGGTATCATCATTTCGCCTGCATAGCATGTGCAAAAGAGTAGAGAGGTCACGGCGAAAACTGGATGCACCTCGTGTACAAACTGGACAATCTCTTTCGGAGTATCAGGGTTTCGGACGAGAACTCATCTGTTACACGGGCACTTCAATGTTTTTTAAACTTATTTGAACTCCAGCCTATTTTTGCGTTCAGTATGCATCATTCAAAGCGATGTCATCAATTTCCAACATGTTCTGACATCATTTGCTATTTTTCAGTCATTTACCGATTTGTTTAGAGAGCTAAATGACGGTGAAATTCAAAATCACTACAAAATGAACTCTAAAAATGTTGGAACTTGGCATGGTATCATCATTTCGCTCGCATAGCATGTGCAAAAGAGTAGAGAGGGTCACGGCGAAAACTGGACGCACCTCGTGTACAAACTAGACAATCTCTTTCGGAGTATCAGGGTTTCGGACAAGAACTCATCTTTTACACGGGCACTTCAATGTTTTTCAAACTTATTTGAACTCCAGCCTATTTTTGCATTCAGTATGCATCATTCAAAGCGACGTCATCAATTTCCAACACGTTCTAACATCACTTGCTCTTTTTCAGTCATTTACCGATTTGTTTAGGGAGCTAAATGACGGTGAAATTGAAAATCACTACAAAATGAACTCTGAAAATGTTGGCACTTGGCATGGTATCATTATTCCGCCCGCATAGCATGTGCAAAAGAGTAGAGAGGGTCACGGCGAAAACTGGACGCACCTCGTGTACAAACTGGACAATCTCTTTGAGTATCAGGGTTTCGGACGAGAACTCATCTGTTACACGGGCACTTCTATGTTTTTTAAACTTATTTGAACTCCAGCCTATTTTTGCGTTCAGTATGCATCATTCGAAGCGACGTCATCAATTTCCAACACGTTCTGACATATTGCTGTTTTTCAGTCATTTCCCGATTTGTTTAGACAGCTAAATGACGGTGAAATTTAAAATCACTACAAAATGAACTCTGAAAATGTTGGAACTTGGCATGGTATCATCATTTCGCCCGCATAGCATGTGCAAAAGAGTAGAGAGGGTCATGGCGAAAACTGGACGCACCTCGTGTACAAACTGGACAATCTCTTTCGGAGTATTAAGGTTTTGGACGAGAACTCATCTGTTACACGGGCACTTCAATGTTTTTTAAACTTATTTGAACTCCAGCCTATTTTTGCGTTCAGTATGCATCATTCAAAGCGACGTCATCAATTTTCCAACACGTTCTGACATATTGCTGTTTTTCAGTCATTTACCGATTTGTTTAGGGAGCTAAATGACGGTGAAATTTAAAATCACTACAAAATGAACTCTGAAAATGTTGGAAATTGGCATGGTATCATCATTTCGCCCGCATAGCATGTGCAAAAGAGTTGAGTGGGTCACGGCGAAAACTGGACGCACCTCGTGTACAAACTGGACAATCTCTTTCGGAGTATCAGGGTTTGGGACGAGAACTCATCTGTTACACGGGCACTTCAATGTTTTTTAAACTTATTTGAACTCCGGCCTATTTTTGCGTTCAGTATGCATCATTCAAAGCGACGCCATCAATTTCCAACACGTTCTGACATCATTTGCTGTTTTTCAGTCATTTACCGATTTGTTTAGAGAGCTAAATGACGGTGAAATTCAAAATCACTACAAAATGAACTCTGAAAATGTTGGAACTTGGCATGGTATCATCATTTCGCCTGCATAGCATGTGCAAAAGAGTAGAGAGGGTCACGGCGAAAACTGGACGCACCTCATGTACAAACTGGACAATCTCTTTCGGAGTATCAGGGTTTCGGACGAGAACTCATCTGTTACACGGGCACTTCAATGTTTTCTAAACTTATTTGAACTCCAGCCTATTTTTGCGTTCAGTATGCATCATTCAAAGCGACGTCATCAATTTCCAACATGTTCTGACATCATTTGCTGTTTTTCAGTCATTTACCGATTTGGTTAGAGAGCTAAATGACGGTGAAATTCAAAATGACTACAAAATGAACTCTGAAAATGTTGGAACTTGGCATGGTATCATCATTTCGCCTGCATAGCATGTGCAAAAGTGTAGAGAGGGTCACGGCGAAAACAGGATGCACCTCATGTACAAACTGGACAATCTCTTTCGGAGTATCAGGGTTTCGGACGAGAACTCATCTGTTACACGGGCACTTCAATGTTTTCTAAACTTATTTGAACTCCAGCCTATTTTTGCGTTCAGTATGCATCATTCAAAGCGACGTCATCAATTTCCAACATGTTCTGACATCATTTGCTGTTTTTCAGTCATTTACCGATTTGGTTAGAGAGCTAAATGACGGTGAAATTCAAAATGACTACAAAATGAACTCTGAAAATGTTGGAACTTGGCATGGTATCATCATTTCGCTCGCATAGCATGTGCAAAAGTGTAGAGAGGGTCACGGCGAAAACTGGACGCACCTCGTATACACACTAGACAATCTCTTTCGGAGTATCAGGGTTTCGGACAAGAACTCGTCTGTTACACGGGCACTTCAATGTTTTTCTAAACTTATTTGAACTCCAGCCTATTTTTGTGTTCAGTATGCATCATTCAAAGCGACGTCATCAATTTCCAACACGTTCTGACATATTGCTGTTTTTCAGTCATTTACCGATTTGTTTAGACAGCTAAATGACGGTGAAATTTAAAATCACTACAAAATGAACTCTGAAAATGTTGGAACTTGGCATGGTATCATCATTTCGCCCGCATAGCATGTGCAAAAGAGTAGAGAGGGTCACGGCGAAAACTGGATGCACCTCGTGTACAAACTGGACAATCTCTTTCGGAGTATCAAGGTTTCGGACGAGAACTCATCTGTTACACGGGCACTTCAATGTTTTTTAAACTTATTTGAACTCCAGCCTATTTTTGCGTTGAGTATGCATCATTCAAAGCGACGTCATCAATTTTCCAACACGTTCTGACATATTGCTGTTTTTCAGTCATTTACCGATTTGTTTAGGGAGCTAAATGACGGTGAAAAATTTAAAATCACTACAAAATGAACTCTGAAAATGTTGGAAATTGGCATGGTATCATCATTTCGCCCGCATAGCATGTGCAAAGAGTTGAGTGGGTCACGGCGAAAACTGGACGAACCTCGTGTACAAACTGGACAA
Organism: Aegilops tauschii subsp. strangulata; assembly: GCF_002575655.3. NCBI lineage: Eukaryota > Viridiplantae > Streptophyta > Magnoliopsida > Poales > Poaceae > Aegilops > Aegilops tauschii. The sequence continues at coordinate 630,828,693 of NC_053036.3, read as the reverse complement.
TCTCTTTCGGAGTATCAGGGTTTGGGACGAGAACTCATCTGTTACACGGGCACTTCAATGTTTTTTAAACTTATTTGAACTCCAGCCTATTTTTGCGTTCAGTATGCATCATTCAACGCGACGCCATCAATTTCCAACACGTTCTGACATCATTTGCTGTTTTTCAGTCATTTACCGATTTGTTTAGAGAGCTAAATGACGGTGAAATTCAAAATCACTACAAAATGAACTCTGAAAATGTTGGAACTTGGCATGGTATCATCATTTCGCCTGCATAGCATGTGCAAAAGAGTAGAGAGGGTCACGGCGAAAACTGGATGCACCTCATGTACAAACTGGACAATCTCTTTCGGAGTATCAGGGTTTCGGACGAGAACTCATCTATTACACGGGCACTTCAATGTTTTCTAAACTTATTTGAACTCCAGCCTATTTTTGCGTTCAGTATGCATCATTCAAAGCGACGTCATCAATTTCCAACATGTTCTGACATCATTTGCTGTTTTTCAGTCATTTACCGATTTGGTTAGAGAGCTAAATGACGGTGAAATTCAAAATGACTACAAAATGAACTCTGAAAATGTTGGAACTTGGCATGGTATCATCATTTCGCTCGCATAGCATGTGCAAAAGTGTAGAGAGGGTCACGGCGAAAACTGGACGCACCTCGTGTACACACTAGACAATCTCTTTCGGAGTATCAGGGTTTCGGACAAGAACTCGTCTGTTACACGGGCACTTCAATGTTTTTCTAAACTTATTTGAACTCCAGCCTATTTTTGCGTTCAGTATGCATCATTCAAAGCAACGTCATCAATTTCCAACACGTTCTGACATATTGCTGTTTTTCAGTCATTTACCGATTTGTTTAGACAGCTAAATGACGGTGAAATTTAAAATCACTACAAAATGAACTCTGAAAATGTTGGAACTTGGCATGGTATCATCATTTCGCCCGCATAGCATGTGCAAAAGAGTAGAGAGGGTCACGGCGAAAACTGGATGCACCTCATGTACAAACTGGACAATCTCTTTCGGAGTATCAAGGTTTCGGACGAGAACTCATCTGTTACACGGGCACTTCAATGTTTTTTAAACTTATTTGAACTCCAGCCTATTTTTGCGTTCAGTATGCATCATTCAAAGCGATGTCATCAATTTTCCAACACGTTCTGACATATTGCTGTTTTTCAGTCATTTACCGATTTGTTTAGGGAGCTAAATGACGGTGAAATTTAAAATCACTACAAAATGAACTCTGAAAATGTTGGAAATTGACATGGTATCATCATTTCGCCCGCATAGCATGTGCAAAAGAGTTGAGTGGGTCACGGCGAAAACTGGACGCACCTCGTGTACAAACTGGACAATCTCTTTCGGAGTATCAGGGTTTGGGACGAGAACTCATCTGTTACACGGGCACTTCAATGTTTTTTAAACTTATTTGAACTCCAGCCTATTTTTGCGTTCAGTATGCATCATTCAAAGCGACGCCATCAATTTCCAACACGTTCTGACATCATTTGCTGTTTTTCAGTCATTTACCGATTTGTTTAGGGAGCTAAATGACGGTGAAATTTAAAATCACTACAAAATGAACTCTGAAAATGTTGGAACTTGGCATGGTATCATCATTTCGCCCGCATAGCATGTGCAAAAGAGTTGAGTGGGTCACGGCGAAAACTGGACGCACCTCGTGTACAAACTGGACAATCTCTTTCGGAGTATCAGGGTTTGGGACGAGAACTCATCTGTTACACGGGCACTTCAATGTTTTTTAAACTTATTTGAACTCCAGCCTATTTTTGCGTTCAGTATGCATCATTCAAAGCGACGCCATCAATTTCCAACACGTTCTGACATCATTTGCTGTTTTTCAGTCATTTACCGATTTGTTTAGAGAGCTAAATGACGGTGAAATTCAAAATCACTACAAAATGAACTCTGAAAATGTTGGAACTTGGCATGGTATCATCATTTCGCCTGCATAGCATGTGCAAAAGAGTAGAGAGGGTCACGGCGAAAACTGGATGCACCTCATGTACAAACTGGACAATCTCTTCCGGAGTATCAGGGTTTCGGACGAGAACTCATCTGTTACACGGGCACTTCAATGTTTTCTAAACTTATTTGAACTCCAGCCTATTTTTGCGTTCAGTATGCATCATTCAAAGCGACGTCATCAATTTCCAACATGTTCTGACATCATTTGCTGTTTTTCAGTCATTTACCGATTTGGTTAGAGAGCTAAATGACGGTGAAATTCAAAATGACTACAAAATGAACTCTGAAAATGTTGGAACTTGGCATGGTATCATCATTTCGCTCGCATAGCATGTGCAAAAGTGTAGAGAGGGTCACGGCGAAAACTGGACGCACCTCGTGTACACACTAGACAATCTCTTTCGGAGTATCAGGGTTTCGGACAAGAACTCGTCTGTTACACGGGCACTTCAATGTTTTTCTAAACTTATTTGAACTCCAGCCTATTTTTGCGTTCAGTATGCATCATTCAAAGCAACGTCATCAATTTCCAACACGTTCTGACATATTGCTGTTTTTCAGTCATTTACCGATTTGTTTAGACAGCTAAATGACGGTGAAATTTAAAATCACTACAAAATGAACTCTGAAAATGTTGGAACTTGGCATGGTATCATCATTTCGCCCGCATAGCATGTGCAAAAGAGTAGAGAGGGTCACGGCGAAAACTGGATGCACCTCGTGTACAAACTGGACAATCTCTTTCGGAGTATCAAGGTTTCGGACGAGAACTCATCTGTTACACGGGCACTTCAATGTTTTTTAAACTTATTTGAACTCCAGCCTATTTTTGCGTTCAGTATGCATCATTCAAAGCGACGTCATCAATTTTCCAACACGTTCTGACATATTGCTGTTTTTCAGTCATTTACCGATTTGTTTAGGGAGCTAAATGACGGTGAAATTTAAAATCACTACAAAATGAACTCTGAAAATGTTGGAAATTGACATGGTATCATCATTTCGCCCGCATAGCAGGTGCAAAAGAGTTGAGTGGGTCACGGCGAAAACTGGACGCACCTCGTGTACAAACTGGACAATCTCTTTCGGAGTATCAGGGTTTGGGACGAGAACTCATCTGTTACACGGGCACTTCAATGTTTTTTAAACTTATTTGAACTCCAGCCTATTTTTGCGTTCAGTATGCATCATTCAAAGCGACGCCATCAATTTCCAACACGTTCTGACATCATTTGCTGTTTTTCAGTCATTTACCGATTTGTTTAGAGAGCTAAATGACGGTGAAATTCAAAATCACTACAAAATGAACTCTGAAAATGTTGGAACTTGGCATGGTATCATCATTTCGCCTGCATAGCATGTGCAAAAGAGTAGAGAGGGTCACGGCGAAAACTGGATGCACCTCATGTACAAACTGGACAATCTCTTTCGGAGTATCAGGGTTTCGGACGAGAACTCATCTGTTACACGGGCACTTCAATGTTTTCTAAACTTATTTGAACTCCAGCCTATTTTTGCGTTCAGTATGCATCATTCAAAGCGACGTCATCAATTTCCAACATGTTCTGACATCATTTGCTGTTTTTCAGTCATTTACCGATTTGTTTAGAGAGCTAAATGACGGTGAAATTCAAAATCACTACAAAATGAACTCTAAAAATGTTGGAACTTGGCATGGTATCATCATTTCGCTCGCATAGCATGTGCAAAAGAGTAGAGAGGGTCACGGCGAAAACTGGACGCACCTCGTGTACAAACTAGACAATCTCTTTCGGAGTATCAGGGTTTCGGACAAGAACTCATCTTTTACACGGGCACTTCAATGTTTTTTAAACTTATTTGAACTCCAGCCTATTTTTGCATTCAGTATGCATCATTCAAAGCGACGTCATCAATTTCCAACACGTTCTAACATCACTTGCTCTTTTTCAGTCATTTACCGATTTGTTTAGGGAGCTAAATGACGGTGAAATTGAAAATCACTACAAAATGAACTCTGAAAATGTTGGAACTTGGCATGGTATCATCATTCCGCCCGCATAGCATGTGCAAAAGAGTAGAGAGGGTCACGGCGAAAACTGGACGCACCTCGTGTACAAACTGGACAATCTCTTTGAGTATCAGGGTTTCGGACGAGAACTCATCTGTTACACGGGCACTTCTATGTTTTTTAAACTTATTTGAACTCCAGCCTATTTTTGCATTCAGTATGCATCATTCAAAGCGACGTCATCAATTTCCAACACGTTCTAACATCACTTGCTCTTTTTCAGTCATTTACCGATTTGTTTAGGGAGCTAAATGACGGTGAAATTTAAAATCACTACAAAATGAACTCTGAAAATGTTGGAAATTGACATGGTATCATCATTTCGCCCGCATAGCATGTGCAAAAGAGTTGAGTGGGTCACGGCGAAAACTGGACGCACCTCGTGTACAAACTGGACAATCTCTTTCGGAGTATCAGGGTTTGGGACGAGAACTCATCTGTTACACGGGCACTTCAATGTTTTTTAAACTTATTTGAACTCCAGCCTATTTTTGCGTTCAGTATGCATCATTCAAAGCGATGTCATCAATTTTCCAACACGTTCTGACATATTGCTGTTTTTCAGTCATTTACCGATTTGTTTAGGGAGCTAAATGACGGTGAAATTTAAAATCACTACAAAATGAACCCTGAAAATGTTGGAAATTGGCATGGTATCATCATTTCGCCCGCATAGCATGTGCAAAAGAGTTGAGTGGGTCACGGCGAAAACTGGATGCACCTCATGTACAAACTGGACAATCTCTTTCGGAGTATCAGGGTTTCGGACGAGAACTCATCTGTTACACGGGCACTTCAATGTTTTCTAAACTTATTTGAACTCCAGCCTATTTTTGCGTTCAGTATGCATCATTCAAAGCGACGTCATCAATTTCCAACATGTTCTGACATCATTTGCTGTTTTTCAGTCATTTACCGATTTGGTTAGAGAGCTAAATGACGGTGAAATTCAAAATGACTACAAAATGAACTCTGAAAATGTTGGAACTTGGCATGGTATCATCATTTCGCTCGCATAGCATGTGCAAAAGTGTAGAGAGGGTCACGGCGAAAACTGGACGCACCTCGTGTACACACTAGACAATCTCTTTCGGAGTATCAGGGTTTCGGACAAGAACTCGTCTGTTACACGGGCACTTCAATGTTTTTCTAAACTTATTTGAACTCCAGCCTATTTTTGCGTTCAGTATGCATCATTCAAAGCAACGTCATCAATTTCCAACACGTTCTGACATATTGCTGTTTTTCAGTCATTTACCGATTTGTTTAGACAGCTAAATGACGGTGAAATTTAAAATCACTACAAAATGAACTCTGAAAATGTTGGAACTTGGCATGGTATCATCATTTCGCCCGCATAGCATGTGCAAAAGAGTAGAGAGGGTCACGGCGAAAACTGGATGCACCTCGTGTACAAACTGGACAATCTCTTTCGGAGTATCAAGGTTTCGGACGAGAACTCATCTGTTACACGGGCACTTCAATGTTTTTTAAACTTATTTGAACTCCAGCCTATTTTTGCGTTCAGTATGCATCATTCAAAGCGACGTCATCAATTTTCCAACACGTTCTGACATATTGCTGTTTTTCAGTCATTTACCGATTTGTTTAGGGAGCTAAATGACGGTGAAATTTAAAATCACTACAAAATGAACTCTGAAAATGTTGGAAATTGACATGGTATCATCATTTCGCCCGCATAGCATGTGCAAAAGAGTTGAGTGGGTCACGGCGAAAACTGGACGCACCTCGTGTACAAACTGGACAATCTCTTTCGGAGTATCAGGGTTTGGGACGAGAACTCATCTGTTACACGGGCACTTCAATGTTTTTTAAACTTATTTGAACTCCAGCCTATTTTTGCGTTCAGTATGCATCATTCAAAGCGACGCCATCAATTTCCAACACGTTCTGACATCATTTGCTGTTTTTCAGTCATTTACCGATTTGTTTAGAGAGCTAAATGACGGTGAAATTCAAAATCACTACAAAATGAACTCTGAAAATGTTGGAACTTGGCATGGTATCATCATTTCGCCTGCATAGCATGTGCAAAAGAGTAGAGAGGGTCACGGCGAAAACTGGATGCACCTCATGTACAAACTGGACAATCTCTTTCGGAGTATCAGGGTTTCGGACGAGAACTCATCTGTTACACGGGCACTTCAATGTTTTCTAAACTTATTTGAACTCCAGCCTATTTTTGCGTTCAGTATGCATCATTCAAAGCGACGTCATCAATTTCCAACATGTTCTGACATCATTTGCTGTTTTTCAGTCATTTACCGATTTGTTTAGAGAGCTAAATGACGGTGAAATTCAAAATCACTACAAAATGAACTCTAAAAATGTTGGAACTTGGCATGGTATCATCATTTCGCTCGCATAGCATGTGCAAAAGAGTAGAGAGGGTCACGGCGAAAACTGGACGCACCTCGTGTACAAACTAGACAATCTCTTTCGGAGTATCAGGGTTTCGGACAAGAACTCATCTTTTACACGGGCACTTCAATGTTTTTTAAACTTATTTGAACTCCAGCCTATTTTTGCATTCAGTATGCATCATTCAAAGCGACGTCATCAATTTCCAACACGTTCTAACATCACTTGCTCTTTTTCAGTCATTTACCGATTTGTTTAGGGAGCTAAATGACGGTGAAATTGAAAATCACTACAAAATGAACTCTGAAAATGCTGGAACTTGGCATGGTATCATCATTCCGCCCGCATAGCATGTGCAAAAGAGTAGAGAGGGTCACGGCGAAAACTGGACGCACCTCGTGTACAAACTGGACAATCTCTTTGAGTATCAGGGTTTCGGACGAGAACTCATCTGTTACACGGGCACTTCTATGTTTTTTAAACTTATTTGAACTCCAGCCTATTTTTGCGTTCAGTATGCATCATTCGAAGCGACGTCATCAATTTCCAACACGTTCTGACATATTGCTGTTTTTCAGTCATTTACCGATTTGTTTAGGGAGCTAAATGACGGTGAAATTTAAAATCACTACAAAATGAACTCTGAAAATGTTGGAAATTGACATGGTATCATCATTTCGCCCGCATAGCATGTGCAAAAGAGTTGAGTGGGTCACGGCGAAAACTGGACGCACCCCGTGTACAAACTGGACAATCTCTTTCGGAGTATCAGGGTTTGGGACGAGAACTCATCTGTTACACGGGCACTTCAATGTTTTTTAAACTTATTTGAACTCCAGCCTATTTTTGCGTTCAGTATGCATCATTCAAAGCGATGTCATCAATTTTCCAACACGTTCTGACATATTGCTGTTTTTCAGTCATTTACCGATTTGTTTAGGGAGCTAAATGACGGTGAAATTTAAAATCACTACAAAATGAACCCTGAAAATGTTGGAAATTGGCATGGTATCATCATTTCGCCCGCATAGCATGTGCAAAAGAGTTGAGTGGGTCACGGCGAAAACTGGATGCACCTCATGTACAAACTGGACAATCTCTTTCGGAGTATCAGGGTTTCGGACGAGAACTCATCTGTTACACGGGCACTTCAATGTTTTCTAAACTTATTTGAACTCCAGCCTATTTTTGCGTTCAGTATGCATCATTCAAAGCGACGTCATCAATTTCCAACATGTTCTGACATCATTTGCTGTTTTTCAGTCATTTACCGATTTGGTTAGAGAGCTAAATGACGGTGAAATTCAAAATGACTACAAAATGAACTCTGAAAATGTTGGAACTTGGCATGGTATCATCATTTCGCTCGCATAGCATGTGCAAAAGTGTAGAGAGGGTCACGGCGAAAACTGGACGCACCTCGTGTACACACTAGACAATCTCTTTCGGAGTATCAGGGTTTCGGACAAGAACTCGTCTGTTACACGGGCACTTCAATGTTTTTCTAAACTTATTTGAACTCCAGCCTATTTTTGCGTTCAGTATGCATCATTCAAAGCAACGTCATCAATTTCCAACACGTTCTGACATATTGCTATTTTTCAGTCATTTACCGATTTGTTTAGACAGCTAAATGACGGTGAAATTTAAAATCACTACAAAATGAACTCTGAAAATGTTGGAACTTGGCATGGTATCATCATTTCGCCCGCATAGCATGTGCAAAAGAGTAGAGAGGGTCACGGCGAAAACTGGATGCACCTCGTGTACAAACTGGACAATCTCTTTCGGAGTATCAAGGTTTCGGACAAGAACTCATCTGTTACACGGGCACTTCAATGTATTTTAAACTTATTTGAACTCCAGCCTATTTTTGCGTTCAGTATGCATCATTCAAAGCGACGTCATCAATTTTCCAACACGTTCTGACATATTGCTGTTTTTCAGTCATTTACCGATTTGTTTAGGGAGCTAAATGACGGTGAAATTTAAAATCACTACAAAATGAACTCTGAAAATGTTGGAAATTAACATGGTATCTTCATTTCGCCCGCATAGCATGTGCAAAAGAGTTGAGTGGGTCACGGCGAAAACTGGACGCACCTCGTGTACAAACTGGACAATCTCTTTTGGAGTATCAGGGTTTGGGACGAGAACTCATCTGTTACACGGGCACTTCAATGTTTTTTAAACTTATTTGAACTCCAGCCTATTTTTGCGTTCAGTATGCATCATTCAAAGCGACGCCATCAATTTCCAACACGTTCTGACATCATTTGCTGTTTTTCAGTCATTTACCGATTTGTTTAGAGAGCTAAATGACGGTGAAATTCAAAATCACTACAAAATGAACTCTGAAAATGTTGGAACTTGGCATGGTATCATCATTTCGCCTGCATAGCATGTGCAAAAGAGTAGAGAGGGTCACGGCGAAAACTGGATGCACCTCATGTACAAACTGGACAATCTCTTTCGGAGTATCAGTGTTTCGGACGAGAACTCATCTGTTACACGGGCACTTCAATGTTTTCTAAACTTATTTGAACTCCAGCCTATTTTTGCGTTCAGTATGCATCATTCAAAGCGACGTCATCAATTTCCAACATGTTCTGACATCATTTGCTGTTTTTCAGTCATTTACCGATTTGGTTAGAGAGCTAAATGACGGTGAAATTCAAAATGACTACAAAATGAACTCTGAAAATGTTGGAACTTGGCATGGTATCATCATTTCGCTCGCATAGAATGTGCAAAAGAGTAGAGAGGGTCACGGCGAAAACTGGACGCACCTCGTGTACACACTAGACAATCTCTTTCGGAGTATCAGGGTTTCGGACGAGAACTCATCTGTTACACGGGCACTTCAATGTTTTTTAAACTTATTTGAACTCCAGCTTATTTTTGCGTTCAGTATGCATCATTCAAAGCGACGTCATCAATTTCCAACACGTTCTGACATCACTTGCTCTTTTTCAGTCATTTAGCGATTTGTTTAGGGAGCTAAATGACGGTGAAATTCAAAATCACTACAAAATGAACTCTGAAAATGTTGGAACTTGGCATGGTATCATCATTTCGCCCGCATAGCATGTGCAAAAGAGTAGAGAGGGTCACGGCGAAAACTGGACGCACCTCGTGTACAAACTGGACAATCTCTTTGAGTATCAGGGTTTCGGACGAGAACTCATCTGTTACACGGGCACTTCAATGTTTTTTAAACTTATTTGAACTCCAGCCTATTTTTGCGTTCAGTATGCATCATTCAAAGCGACGTCATCAATTTCCAACACGTTCTGACATATTGTTGTTTTTCAGTCATTTACCGATTTGTTTAGAGAGCTAAATGACGGTGAAATTTAAAATCACTACAAAATGAACTCTGAAAAATGTTGGAACTTGGCATGGTATCATCATTTCGCCCGTATAGCATGTGCAAATGAGTAGAGAGGGTCATGGCGAAAACTGGACAATCTCTTTCGGAGTATCAGGGTTTCGGACGAGAACTCATCTGTTACACGGGCACTTCAATGTTTTTTAAACTTATTTGAACTCCAGCCTATTTTTGCGTTCAGTATGCATCATTCAAAGCGACGTCATCAATTTCCAACACGTTCTGACATCACTTGCTCTTTTTCAGTCATTTACCTATTTGTTTAGGGAGCTAAATGACGGTGAAATTGAAAATCACTACAAAATGAACTCTGAAAATGTTGGAACTTGGCATGGTATCATCATTTCGCCCGCATAGCATGTGGAAAAGAGTAGAGAGGGTCACGGCGAAAACTGGACGCACCTCGTGTACAAACTGGACAATCTCTTTCGGAGTATCAGGGTTTGGGACGAGAACTCATCTGTTACACGGGCACTTCAATGTTTTTTAAACTTATTTGAACTCCAGCCTATTTTTGCGTTCAGTATGCATCATTCAAAGCGACGTCATCAATTTCCAACACGTTCTGACATATTGTTGTTTTTCAGTCATTTACCGATTTGTTTAGAGAGCTAAATGACGGTGAAATTTAAAATCACTACAAAATGAACTCTGAAAATGTTGGAACTTGGCATGGTATCATCATTTCGCCCGCATAGCATGTGCAAAAGAGTAGAGAGGGTCACGGCGAAAACTGGACGCACCTCGTGTACAAACTGGACAATCTCTTTCGGAGTATCAGGGTTTCGGAGGAGAACTCATCTGTTACCCGGGCACTTCAATGTTTTTTAAACTTATTTGAACTCCAGCCTATTTTTGCGTTCAGTATGCATCATTCAAAGCGACGTCATCAATTTCCAACACGTTCTGACATCATTTGCTGTTTTTCAGTCATTTTCCGATTTGTTTAGAGAGCTAAATGACGTTGAAATTCAAAATCACTACAAAATGAACTCTGAAAATGTTGAAACTTGGCATGGTATCATCATTTCGCCCGCATAGCATGTGCAAAAGAGTAGAGAGGGTCACAGCGAAAACTGGACGCACCTCGTGTACAAACTGGACATCCTTTTTCGGAGTATCAGGGTTTCGGACGAGAACTCATCTGTTACACGGGCACTTCAATGTTTATTAAACTTATTTGTACTCCAGCCTATTTTTGCGTTCAGTATGCATCATTCAAAGCGACGTCATCAATTTCCAACACGTTCTGACATCATTTGCTGTTTTCAGTCATTTACCGATTTGTTTCGGGAGCTGAATGACGGTGAAATTGAAAATCACTACAAAATGAACTCTGAAAATGTTGGAACTTGGCATGGTATCATCATTTCGCCTGCATAGCATGTGCAAAAGAGTAGAGAGGGTCACGGCAAAAACTGGACGCACCTCATGTAGAAACTGGACAATCTCTTTCGGAGTATCAGGGTTTCGGACAAGAACTCGTCTGTTACACGGGCACTTCAATGTTTTTCTAAACTTATTTGAACTCCAGCCTATTTTTGCGTTCAGTATGCATCATTCAAAGCGACGTCATCAATTTCCAACACGTTCTGACATATTGCTGTTTTTCAGTCATTTACCGATTTGTTTAGACAGCTAAATGACGGTGAAATTTAAAATCACTACAAAATGAACTCTGAAAATGTTGGAACTTGGCATGGTATCATCATTGCGCCCGCATAGCATGTGCAAAAGAGTAGAGAGGGTCACGGCGAAAACTGGATGCACCTCGTGTACAAACTGGACAATCTCTTTCGGAGTATCAAGGTTTCGGACGAGAACTCATCTGTTACACGGGCACTTCAATGTTTTTTAAACTTATTTGAACCCCAGCCTATTTTTGCGTTCAGTATGCATCATTCAAAGCGACGTCATCAATTTTCCAACACGTTCTGACATATTGCTGTTTTTCAGTCATTTACCGATTTGTTTAGGGAGCTAAATGACGGTGAAATTTAAAATCACTACAAAATGAACTCTGAAAATGTTGGAAATTGGCATGGTATCATCATTTCGCCCGCATAGCATGTGCAAAAGAGTTGAGTGGGTCACGGCGAAAACTGGACGCACCTCGTGTACAAACTGGACAATCTCTTTCGGAGTATCAGGGTTTGGGACGAGAACTCATCTGTTACACGGGCACTTCAATGTTTTTAAAACTTATTTGAACTCCAGCCAATTTTTGCGTTCAGTATGCATCATTCAAAGCGACGTCATCAATTTCCAACACGTTCTGACATATTGTTGTTTTTCAGTCATTTACCGATTTGTTTAGAGAGCTAAATGACGGTGAAATTTAAAATCACTACAAAATGAACTCTGAAAATGTTGGAACTTGGCATGGTATCATCATTTCGCCCGCATAGCATGTGCAAAAGAGTAGAGAGGGTCACGGCGAAAACTGGACGCACCTCGTGTACAAACTGGACAATCTCTTTTGGAGTATCAGGGTTTCGGAGGAGAACTCATCTGTTACACGGGCACTTCAATGTTTTTTAAACTTATTTGAACTCCAGCCTATTTTTGCGTTCAGTATGCATCATTCAAAGCGACGTCATCAATTTCCAACACGTTCTGACATCATTTGCTGTTTTTCAGTCATTTTCCGATTTGTTTAGAGAGCTAAATGACGGTGAAATTCAAAATCACTACAAAATGAACTCTGAAAATGTTGGAACTTGGCATGGTATCATCATTTCGCCCGCATAGCATGTGCAAAAGAGTAGAGAGGGTCACGGCGAAAACTGGACGCACCTCGTGTACAAACTGGACAATCTTTTTCGGAGTATCAGGGTTTCGGTCGAGAACTCATCTGTTACACGGGCACTTCAATGTTTATTAAACTTATTTGTACTCCAGCCTATTTTTGCGTTCAGTATGCATCATTCAAAGCGACGTCATCAATTTCCAACACGTTCTGACATCATTTGCTGTTTTCAGTCATTTATCGATTTGTTTCGGGAGCTGAATGACGGTGAAATTGAAAATCACTACAAAATGAACTCTGAAAATGTTGGAACTTGGCATGGTATCATCATTTCGCCTGCATAGCATGTGCAAAAGAGTAGAGAGGGTCACGGCAAAAACTGGACGCACCTCATGTAGAAACTGGACAATCTCTTTCGGAGTATCAGGGTTTCGGACAAGAACTCGTCTGTTACACGGGCACTTCAATGTTTTTCTAAACTTATTTGAACTCCAGCCTATTTTTGCGTTCAGTATGCATCATTCAAAGCGACGTCATCAATTTTCCAACACGTTCTGACATATTGCTGTTTTTCAGTCATTTACCGATTTGTTTAGACAGCTAAATGACGGTGAAATTTAAAATCACTACAAAATGAACTCTGAAAATGTTGGAACTTGGCATGGTATCATCATTTCGCCCGCATAGCATGTGCAAAAGAGTAGAGAGGGTCACGGCGAAAACTGGATGCACCTCGTGTACAAACTGGACAATCTCTTTCGGAGTATCAAGGTTTCGGACGAGAACTCATCTGTTACACGGGCACTTCAATGTTTTTTAAACTTATTTGAACTCCAGCCTATTTTTGCGTTCAGTATGCATCATTCAAAGCGACGTCATCAATTTTCCAACACGTTCTGACATATTGCTGTTTTTCAGTCATTTACCGATTTGTTTAGGGAGCTAAATGACGGTGAAATTTAAAATCACTACAAAATGAACTCTGAAAATGTTGGAAATTGGCATGGTATCATCATTTCGCCCGCATAGCATGTGCAAAAGAGTTGAGTGGGTCACGGCGAAAACTGGACGCACCTCGTGTACAAACTGGACAATCTCTTTCGGAGTATCAGGGTTTGGGACGAGAACTCATCTGTTACACGGGCACTTCAATGTTTTTAAAACTTATTTGAACTCCAGCCTATTTTTGCGTTCAGTATGCATCATTCAAAGCGACGTCATCAATTTCCAACACGTTCTGACATATTGTTGTTTTTCAGTCATTTACCGATTTGTTTAGAGAGCTAAATGACGGTGAAATTTAAAATCACTACAAAATGAACTCTGAAAATGTTGGAACTTGGCATGGTATCATCATTTCGCCCGCATAGCATGTGCAAAAGAGTAGAGAGGGTCACGGCGAAAACTGGACGCACCTCGTGTACAAACTGGACAATCTCTTTCGGAGTATCATGGTTTCGGACGAGAACTCATCTGTTACACGGGCACTTCAATGTTTTTTAAACTTATTTGAACTCCAGCCTATTTTTGCGTTCAGTATGCATCATTCAAAGCGACGTCATCAATTTCCAACACGTTCTGACATATTGTTGTTTTTCAGTCATTTACCGATTTGTTTAGAGAGCTAAATGACGGTGAAATTTAAAATCACTACAAAATGAACTCTGAAAATGTTGGAACTTGGCATGGTATCATCATTTCGCTCGCATAGAATGTGCAAAAGAGTAGAGAGGGTCATGGCGAAAACTGGACGCACCTCGTGTACACACTAGACAATCTCTTTCGGAGTATCAGGGTTTCGGACGAGAACTCATCTGTTACACGGGCACTTCAATGTTTTTTAAACTTATTTGAACTCCAGCTTATTTTTGCGTTCAGTATGCATCATTCAAAGCGACGTCATCAATTTCCAACACGTTCTGACATCACTTGCTCTTTTTCAGTCATTTAGCGATTTGTTTAGGGAGCTAAATGACGGTGAAATTCAAAATCACTACAAAATGAACTCTGAAAATGTTGGAACTTGGCATGGTATCATCATTTCGCCCGCATAGCATGCGCAAAAGAGTAGAGAGGGTCACGGCGAAAACTGGACGCACCTCGTGTACAAACTGGACAATCTCTTTGAGTATCAGGGTTTCGGACGAGAACTCATCTGTTACACGGGCACTTCAATGTTTTTTAAACTTATTTGAACTCCAGCCTATTTTTGCGTTCAGTATGCATCATTCAAAGCGACGTCATCAATTTCCAACACGTTCTGACATATTGCTGTTTTTCAGTCATTTACCGATTTGTTTAGAGAGCTAAATGACGGTGAAATTTAAAATCACTACAAAATGAACTCTGAAAAATGTTGGAACTTGGCATGGTATCATCATTTCGCCCGTATAGCATGTGCAAATGAGTAGAGAGGGTCATGGCGAAAACTGGACAATCTCTTTCGGAGTATCAGGGTTTCGGACGAGAACTCATCTGTTACACGGGCACTTCAAATTTTTTTAAACTTATTTGAACTCCAGCCTATTTTTGCGTTCAGTATGCATCATTCAAAGCGACGTCATCAATTTCCAACACGTTCTGACATCACTTGCTCTTTTTCAGTCATTTACCGATTTGTTTAGGGAGCTAAATGACGGTGAAATTGAAAATCACTACAAAATGAACTCTGAAAATGTTGGAACTTGGCATGGTATCATCATTTCGCCCGCATAGCATGTGGAAAAGAGTAGAGAGGGTCACGGCGAAAACTGGACGCACCTCGTGTACAAACTGGACAATCTCTTTCGGAGTATCAGGGTTTGGGACGAGAACTCATCTGTTACACGGGCACTTCAATGTTTTTTAAACTTATTTGAACTCCAGCCTATTTTTGCGTTCAGTATGCATCATTCAAAGCGACGTCATCAATTTCCAACACGTTCTGACATATTGTTGTTTTTCAGTCATTTACCGATTTGTTTAGAGAGCTAAATGACGGTGAAATTTAAAATCACTACAAAATGAACTCTGAAAATGTTGGAACTTGGCATGGTATCATCATTTCGCCCGCATAGCATGTGCAAAAGAGTAGAGAGGGTCACGGCGAAAACTGGACGCACCTCGTGTACAAACTGGACAATCTCTTTCGGAGTATCAGGGTTTCGGAGGAGAACTCATCTGTTACCCGGGCACTTCAATGTTTTTTAAACTTATTTGAACTCCAGCCTATTTTTGCGTTCAGTATGCATCATTCAAAGCGACGTCATCAATTTCCAACACGTTCTGACATCATTTGCTGTTTTTCAGTCATTTTCCGATTTGTTTAGAGAGCTAAATGACGTTGAAATTCAAAATCACTACAAAATGAACTCTGAAAATGTTGAAACTTGGCATGGTATCATCATTTCGCCCGCATAGCATGTGCAAAAGAGTAGAGGGGGTCACAGCGAAAACTGGACGCACCTCGTGTACAAACTGGACATCCTTTTTCGGAGTATCAGGGTTTCGGACGAGAACTCATCTGTTACACGGGCACTTCAATGTTTATTAAACTTATTTGTACTCCAGCCTATTTTTGCGTTCAGTATGCATCATTCAAAGCGACGTCATCAATTTCCAACACGTTCTGACATCATTTGCTGTTTTCAGTCATTTACCGATTTGTTTCGGGAGCTGAATGACGGTGAAATTGAAAATCACTACAAAATGAACTCTGAAAATGTTGGAACTTGGCATGGTATCATCATTTCGCCTGCATAGCATGTGCAAAAGAGTAGAGAGGGTCACGGCAAAAACTGGACGCACCTCATGTAGAAACTGGACAATCTCTTTCGGAGTATCAGGGTTTCGGACAAGAACTCGTCTGTTACACGGGCACTTCAATGTTTTTCTAAACTTATTTGAACTCCAGCCTATTTTTGCGTTCAGTATGCATCATTCAAAGCGACGTCATCAATTTCCAACACGTTCTGACATATTGCTGTTTTTCAGTCATTTACCGATTTGTTTAGACAGCTAAATGACGGTGAAATTTAAAATCACTACAAAATGAACTCTGAAAATGTTGGAACTTGGCATGCTATCATCATTGCGCCCGCATAGCATGTGCAAAAGAGTAGAGAGGGTCACGGCGAAAACTGGATGCACCTCGTGTACAAACTGGACAATCTCTTTCGGAGTATCAAGGTTTCGGACGAGAACTCATCTGTTACACGGGCACTTCAATGTTTTTTAAACTTATTTGAACCCCAGCCTATTTTTGCGTTCAGTATGCATCATTCAAAGCGACGTCATCAATTTTCCAACACGTTCTGACATATTTCTGTTTTTCAGTCATTTACCGATTTGTTTAGGGAGCTAAATGACGGTGAAATTTAAAATCACTACAAAATGAACTCTGAAAATGTTGGAAATTGGCATGGTATCATCATTTCGCCCGCATAGCATGTGCAAAAGAGTTGAGTGGGTCACGGCGAAAACTGGACGCACCTCATGTACAAACTGGACAATCTCTTTCGGAGTATCAGGGTTTGGGACGAGAACTCATCTGTTACACGGGCACTTCAATGTTTTTAAAACTTATTTGAACTCCAGCCTATTTTTGCGTTCAGTATGCATCATTCAAAGCGACGTCATCAATTTCCAACACGTTCTGACATATTGTTGTTTTTCAGTCATTTACCGATTTGTTTAGAGAGCTAAATGACGGTGAAATTTAAAATCACTACAAAATGAACTCTGAAAATGTTGGAACTTGGCATGGTATCATCATTTCGCCCGCATAGCATGTGCAAAAGAGTAGAGAGGGTCACGGCGAAAACTGGACGCACCTCGTGTACAAACTGGACAATCTCTTTCGGAGTATCAGGGTTTCGGACGAGAACTCATCTGTTACACGGGCACTTCAATGTTTTTTAAACTTATTTGAACTCCAGCCTATTTTTGCGTTCAGTATGCATCATTCAAAGCGACGTCATCAATTTCCAACACGTTCTGACATCATTTGCTGTTTTTCAGTCATTTACCGATTTGTTTAGAGAGCTAAATGACGTTGAAATTCAAAATCACTACAAAATGAACTCTGAAAATGTTGAAACTTGGCATGGTATCATCATTTCGCCCGCATAGCATGTGCAAAACAGTAGAGAGGGTCACAGCGAAAACTGGACGCACCTCGTGTACAAACTGGACAATCTTTTTCGGAGTATCAGGGTTTCGGACGAGAACTCATCTGTTACACGGGCACTTCAATGTTTACTAAACTTATTTGTACTCCAGCCTATTTTTGCGTTCAATATGCATCATTCAAAGCGACGTCATCAATTTCCAACACGTTCTGACATCATTTGTTGTTTTTCAGTCATTTACCGATTTGTTTCGGGAGCTGAATGACGGTGAAATTGAAAATCACTACAAATTGAACTCTGAAAATGTTGGAACTTGGCATGGTATCATCATTTCGCCTGCATAGCATGTGCAAAAGAGTAGAGAGGGTCACGGCAAAAACTGGACGCACCTCATGTAGAAACTGGACAATCTCTTTCGGAGTATCAGGGTTTCGGACAAGAACTCGTCTGTTACACGGGCACTTCAATGTTTTTCTAAACTTATTTGAACTCCAGCCTATTTTTGCGTTCAGTATGCATCATTCAAAGCGACGTCATCAATTTCCAACACGTTCTGACATATTGCTGTTTTTCAGTCATTTACCGATTTGTTTAGACAGCTAAATGACGGTGAAATTTAAAATCACTACAAAATGAACTCTGAAAATGTTGGAACTTGGCATGGTATCATCATTTCGCCCGCATAGCATGTGCAAAAGAGTAGAGAGGGTCACGGCGAAAACTGGATGCACCTCGTGTACAAACTGGACAATCTCTTTCGGAGTATCAAGGTTTCGGACGAGAACTCATCTGTTACACGGGCACTTCAATGTTTTTTAAACTTATTTGAACTCCAGCCTATTTTTGCGTTCAGTATGCATCATTCAAAGCGACGCCATCAATTTCCAACACGTTCTGACATCATTTGCTGTTTTTCAGTCATTTACCGATTTGTTTAGAGAGCTAAATGACGGTGAAATTCAAAATCACTACAAAATGAACTCTGAAAATGTTGGAACTTGGCATGGTATCATCATTTCGCCTGCATAGCATGTGCAAAAGAGTAGAGAGGGTCACGGCGAAAACTGGATGCACCTCATGTACAAACTGGACAATCTCTTTCGGAGTATCAGGGTTTCGGACGAGAACTCATCTGTTACACGGGCACTTCAATGTTTTCTAAACTTATTTGAACTCCAGCCTATTTTTTCGTTCAGTATGCATCATTCAAAGCGACGTCATCAATTTCCAACATGTTCTGACATCATTTGCTGTTTTTCAGTCATTTACCGATTTGGTTAGAGAGCTAAATGACGGTGAAATTCAAAATGACTACAAAATGAACTCCGAAAATGTTGGAACTTGGCATGGTATCATTATTTTGCTCGCATAGCATGTGCAAAAGAGTAGAGAGGGTCACGGCGAAAACTGGACGCACCTCGTGTACACACTAGACAATCTCTTTCGGAGTATCAGGGTTTCGGACGAGAACTCATCTGTTACACGGGCACTTCAATGTTTTTTAAACTTATTTGAACTCCAGCTTATTTTTGCGTTCAGTATGCATCATTCAAAGCGAGGTCATCAATTTCCAACACGTTCTGACATCACTTGCTCTTTTTCAGTCATTTAGCGATTTGTTTAGGGAGCTAAATGACGGTGAAATTCAAAATCACTACAAAATGAACTCTGAAAATGTTGGAACTTGGCATGGTATCATCATTTCGCCCGCATAGCATGTGCAAAAGAGTAGAGAGGGTCACGGCGAGAACTGGATGCACCTCGTGTACAAACTGGACAATCTCTTTCGGAGTATCAAGGTTTCGGACGAGAACTCATCTGTTACACGGGCACTTCAATGTTTTTTAAACTTATTTGAACTCCAGCCTATTTTTGCGTTCAGTATGCATCATTCAAAGCGACGTCATCAATTTTCCAACACGTTCTGACATATTGCTGTTTTTCAGTCATTTGCCGATTTGTTTAGGGAGCTAAATGACGGTGAAATTTAAAATCACTACAAAATGAACTCTGAAAATGTTGAAAATTGGCATGGTATCATCATTTCGCCCGCATAGCATGTGCAAAAGAGTTGAGTGGGTCACGGCGAAAACTGGACGCACCTCGTGTACAAACTGGACAATCTCTTTCGGAGTATCAGGGTTTGGGACGAGAACTCATCTGTTACACGGGCACTTCAATGTTTTTTAAACTTATTTGAACTCCAGCCTATTTTTGCGTTCAGTATGCATCATTCAAAGCGACGCCATCAATTTCCAACACGTTCTGACATCATTTGCTGTTTTTCAGTCATTTACCGATTTGTTTAGAGAGCTAAATGACGGTGAAATTCAAAATCACTACAAAATGAACTCTGAAAATGTTGGAACTTGGCATGGTATCATCATTTCGCCTGCATAGCATGTGCAAAAGAGTAGAGAGGGTCACGGCGAAAACTGGATGCACCTCATGTACAAACTGGACAATCTCTTTCGGAGTATCAGGGTTTCGGACGAGAACTCATCTGTTACACGGGCACTTCAATGTTTTCTAAACTTATTTGAACTCCAGCCTATTTTTTCGTTCAGTATGCATCATTCAAAGCGACGTCATCAATTTCCAACATGTTCTGACATCATTTGCTGTTTTTCAGTCATTTACCGATTTGGTTAGAGAGCTAAATGACGGTGAAATTCAAAATGACTACAAAATGAACTCCGAAAATGTTGGAACTTGGCATGGTATCATTATTTTGCTCGCATAGCATGTGCAAAAGAGTAGAGAGGGTCACGGCGAAAACTGGACGCACCTCGTGTACACACTAGAAAATCTCTTTCGGAGTATCAGGGTTTCGGACGAGAACTCATCTGTTACACGGGCACTTCAATGTTTTTTAAACTTATTTGAACTCCAGCTTATTTTTGCGTTCAGTATGCATCATTCAAAGCGAGGTCATCAATTTCCAACACGTTCTGACATCACTTGCTCTTTTTCAGTCATTTAGCGATTTGTTTAGGGAGCTAAATGACGGTGAAATTCAAAATCACTACAAAATGAACTCTGAAAATGTTGGAACTTGGCATGGTATCATCATTTCGCCCGCATAGCATGTGCAAAAGAGTAGAGAGGGTCACGGCGAAAACTGGACGCACCTCGTGTACCAACTGGACAATCTCTTTGAGTATCAGGGTTTCGGACGAGAACTCATCTGTTACACGGGCACTTCAATGTTTTTTAAACTTATTTGAACTCCAGCCTATTTTTGCGTTCAGTATGCATCATTCAAAGCGACGTCATCAATTTCCAACACGTTCTGACATATTGCTGTTTTTCAGTCATTTACCGATTTGTTTAGAGAGCTAAATGACGGTGAAATTTAAAATCACTACAAAATGAACTCTGAAAATGTTGGAACTTGGCATGGTATCATCATTTCGCCCGTATAGCATGTGCAAATGAGTAGAGAGGGTCATGGCGAAAACTGGACGCACCTCGTGTACAAACTGGACAATCTCTTTCGGAGTATCAGGGTTTCGGACGAGAACTCATCTGTTACACGGGCACTTCAATGTTTTTTAAACTTATTTGAACTCCAGCCTATTTTTGCGTTCAGTATGCATCATTCAAAGCGACGTCATCAATTTCCAACACGTTCTGACATCATTTGTTGTTTTTCAGTCATTTACCGATTTGTTTCGGGAGCTGAATGACGGTGAAATTGAAAATCACTACAAATTGAACTCTGAAAATGTTGGAACTTGGCATGGTATCATCATTTCGCCTGCATAGCATGTGCAAAAGAGTAGAGAGGGTCACGGCAAAAACTTGACGCACCTCATGTAGAAACTGGACAATCTCTTTCGGAGTATCAGGGTTTCGGACAAGAACTCGTCTGTTACACGGGCACTTCAATGTTTTTCTAAACTTATTTGAACTCCAGCCTATTTTTGCGTTCAGTATGCATCATTCAAAGCGACGTCATCAATTTCCAACACGTTCTGACATATTGCTGTTTTTCAGTCATTTACCGATTTGTTTAGACAGCTAAATGACGGTGAAATTTAAAATCACTACAAAATGAACTCTGAAAATGTTGGAACTTGGCATGGTATCATCATTTCGCCCGCATAGCATATGCAAAAGAGTAGAGAGGGTCACGGCGAAAACTGGATGCACCTCGTGTACAAACTGGACAATCTCTTTCGGAGTATCAAGGTTTCGGACGAGAACTCATCTGTTACACGGGCACTTCAATGTTTTTTAAACTTATTTGAACTCCAGCCTATTTTTGCGTTCAGTATGCATCATTCAAAGCGACGTCATCAATTTTCCAACACGTTCTGACATATTGCTGTTTTTCAGTCATTTACCGATTTGTTTAGGGAGCTAAATGACGGTGAAATTTAAAATCACTACAAAATGAACTCTGAAAATGTTGGAAATTGGCATGGTATCATCATTTCGCCCGCATAGCATGTGCAAAAGAGTTGAGTGGGTCACGGCGAAAACTGGACGCACCTCGTGTACAAACTGGACAATCTCTTTCGGAGTATCAGGGTTTGGGACGAGAACTCATCTGTTACACGGGCACTTCAATGTTTTTTAAACTTATTTGAACTCCAGCCTATTTTTGCGTTCAGTATGCATCATTCAAAGCGACGCCATCAATTTCCAACACGTTCTGACATCATTTGCTGTTTTTCAGTCATTTACCGATTTGTTTAGAGAGCTAAATGACGGTGAAATTCAAAATCACTACAAAATGAACTCTGAAAATGTTGGAACTTGGCATGGTATCATCATTTCGCCTGCATAGCATGTGCAAAAGAGTAGAGAGGGTCACGGCGAAAACTGGATGCACCTCATGTACAAACTGGACAATCTCTTTCGGAGTATCAGGGTTTCGGACGAGAACTCATCTGTTACACGGGCACTTCAATGTTTTCTAAACTTATTTGAACTCCAGCCTATTTTTGCGTTCAGTATGCATCATTCAAAGCGACGTCATCAATTTCCAACATGTTCTGACATCATTTGCTGTTTTTCAGTCATTTACCGATTTGGTTAGAGAGCTAAATGACGGTGAAATTCAAAATGACTACAAAATGAACTCCGAAAATGTTGGAACTTGGCATGGTATCATCATTTTGCTCGCATAGCATGTGCAAAAGAGTAGAGAGGGTCACGGCGAAAACTGGACGCACCTCGTGTACACACTAGACAATCTCTTTCGGAGTATCAGGGTTTCGGACGAGAACTCATCTGTTACACGGGCACTTCAATGTTTTTGAAACTTATTTGAACTCCAGCTTATTTTTGCGTTCAGTATGCATCATTCAAAGCGAGGTCATCAATTTCCAACACGTTCTGACATCACTTGCTCTTTTTCAGTCATTTAGCGATTTGTTTAGGGAGCTAAATGACGGTGAAATTCAAAATCACTACAAAATGAACTCTGAAAATGTTGGAACTTGGCATGGTATCATCATTTCACCCGCATAGCATGTGCAAAAGAGTAGAGAGGGTCACGGCGAAAACTGGACGCACCTCGTGTACAAACTGGACAATCTCTTTGAGTATCAGGGTTTCGGACGAGAACTCATCTGTTACACGGGCACTTCAATGTTTTTTCAACTTATTTGAACTCCAGCCTATTTTTGCGTTCAGTATGCATCATTCAAAGCGACGTCATCAATTTCCAACACGTTCTGACATATTGCTGTTTTTCAGTCATTTACCGATTTGTTTAGAGAGCTAAATGACGGTGAAATTTAAAATCACTACAAAATGAACTCTGAAAATGTTGGAACTTGGCATGGTATCATCATTTCGCCCGTATAGCATGTGCAAATGAGTAGAGAGGGTCATGGCGAAAACTGGACGCACCTCGTGTACAAACTGGACAATCTCTTTCGGAGTATCAGGGTTTCGGACGAGAACTCATCTGTTACACGGGCACTTCAATGTTTTTTAAACTTATTTGAACTCCAGCCTATTTTTGCGTTCAGTATGCATCATTCAAAGCGACGTCATCAATTTCCAACACGTTCTGACATCATTTGCTGTTTTTTGTCATTTACCGATTTGTTTAGAGAGCTAAATGACGGTGAAATTCAAAATCACTACAAAATGAACTCTGAAAATGTTGGAACTTGGCATGGTATCATCATTTCGCCCGCATAGCATGTGGAAAAGAGTAGAGAGGGTCACGGCGAAAACTGGACGCACCTCGTGTACAAACTGGACAATCTCTTTCGGAGTATCAGGGTTTCGGACGAGAACTCATCTGTTACACGGGCACATCAATGGTTTTTAAACTTATTTGAACTCCAGCCTATTTTTGCGTTCAGTATGCATCATTCAAAGCGACGTCATCAATTTCCAACACGTTCTGACATCACTTGCTCTTTTTCAGTCATTTACCGATTTGTTTAGGGAGCTAAATGACGGTGAAATTGAAAATCACTACAAAATGAACTCTGAAAATGTTGGAACTTGGCATGGTATCATCATTTCGCCCGCATAGCATGTGCAAAAGAGTAGAGAGGGTCACAGCGAAAACTGGACGCACCTCGTGTACAAACTGGACAATCTCTTTGAGTATCAGGGTTTCGGACGAGAACTCATCTGTTACACGGGCACTTCAATGTTTTTTAAACTTATTTGAACTCCAGCCTATTTTTGCGTTCAGTATGCATCATTCAAAGCGACGTCATCAATTTCCAACACGTTCTGACATATTGCTGTTTTTCAGTCATTTACCGATTTGTTTAGAGAGCTAAATGACGGTGAAATTTAAAATCACTACAAAATGAACTCTGAAAATGTTGGAACTTGGCATGGTATCATCATTTCGCCCGTATAGCATGTGCAAATGAGTAGAGAGGGTCATGGCGAAAACTGGACGCACCTCGTGTACAAACTGGACAATCTCTTTCGGAGTATCAGGGTTTCGGACGAGAACTCATCTGTTACACGGGCACTTCAATGTTTTTTAAACTTATTTGAACTCCAGCCTATTTTTGCGTTCAGTATGCATCATTCAAAGCGACGTCATCAATTTCCAACACGTTCTGACATCATTTGTTGTTTTTCAGTCATTTACCGATTTGTTTCGGGAGCTGAATGACGGTGAAATTGAAAATCACTACAAATTGAACTCTGAAAATGTTGGAACTTGGCATGGTATCATCATTTCGCCTGCATAGCATGTGCAAAAGAGTAGAGAGGGTCACGGCAAAAACTTGACGCACCTCATGTAGAAACTGGACAATCTCTTTCGGAATATCAGGGTTTCGGACAAGAACTCGTCTGTTACACGGGCACTTCAATGTTTTTCTAAACTTATTTGAACTCCAGCCTATTTTTGCGTTCAGTATGCATCATTCAAAGCGACGTCATCAATTTCCAACACGTTCTGACATATTGCCGTTTTTCAGTCATTTACCGATTTGTTTAGACAGCTAAATGACGGTGAAATTTAAAATCACTACAAAATGAACTCTGAAAATGTTGGAACTTGGCATGGTATCATCATTTCGCCCGCATAGCATATGCAAAAGAGTAGAGAGGGTCACGGCGAAAACTGGATGCACCTCGTGTACAAACTGGACAATCTCTTTCGGAGTATCAAGGTTTCGGACGAGAACTCATCTGTTACACGGGCACTTCAATGTTTTTTAAACTTATTTGAACTCCAGCCTATTTTTGCGTTCAGTATGCATCATTCAAAGCGACGTCATCAATTTTCCAACACGTTCTGACATATTGCTGTTTTTCAGTCATTTACCGATTTGTTTAGGGAGCTAAATGACGGTGAAATTTAAAATCACTACAAAATGAACTCTGAAAATGTTGGAAATTGGCATGGTATCATCATTTCGCCCGCATAGCATGTGCAAAAGAGTTGAGTGGGTCACGGCGAAAACTGGACGCACCTCGTGTACAAACTGGACAATCTCTTTCGGAGTATCAGGGTTTGGGACGAGAACTCATCTGTTACACGGGCAGTTCAATGTTTTTTAAACTTATTTGAACTCCAGCCTATTTTTGCGTTCAGTATGCATCATTCAAAGCGACGTCATCAATTTCCAACACGTTCTGACATCATTTGCTGTTTTTCAGTCATTTACCGATTTGTTTAGAGAGCTAAATGACGGTGAAATTCAAAATCACTACAAAATGAACTCTGAAAATGTTGGAACTTGGCATGGTATCATCATTTCGCCTGCATAGCATGTGCAAAAGAGTAGAGAGGGTCACGGCGAAAACTGGATGCACCTCATGTACAAACTGGACAATCTCTTTCGGAGTATCAGGGTTTCGGACGAGAACTCATCTGTTACACGGGCACTTCAATGTTTTCTAAACTTATTTGAACTCCAGCCTATTTTTGCGTTCAGTATGCATCATTCAAAGCGACGTCATCAATTTCCAACATGTTCTGACATCATTTGCTGTTTTTCAGTCATTTACCGATTTGGTTAGAGAGCTAAATGACGGTGAAATTCAAAATGACTACAACATGAACTCCGAAAATGTTGGAACTTGGCATGGTATCATCATTTTGCTCGCATAGCATGTGCAAAAGAGTAGAGAGGGTCACGGCGAAAACTGGACGCACCTCGTGTACACACTAGACAATCTCTTTCGGAGTATCAGGGTTTCGGACGAGAACTCATCTGTTACACGGGCACTTCAATGTTTTTTAAACTTATTTGAACTCCAGCTTATTTTTGCGTTCAGTATGCATCATTCAAAGCGAGGTCATCAATTTCCAACACGTTCTGACATCACTTGCTCTTTTTCAGTCATTTAGCGATTTGTTTAGGGAGCTAAATGACGGTGAAATTCAAAATCACTACAAAATGAACTCTGAAAATGTTGGAACTTGGCATGGTATCATCATTTCACCCGCATAGCATGTGCAAAAGAGTAGAGAGGGTCACGGCGAAAACTGGACGCACCTCGTGTACAAACTGGACAATCTCTTTGAGTATCAGGGTTTCGGACGAGAACTCATCTGTTACACGGGCACTTCAATGTTTTTTAAACTTATTTGAACTCCAGCCTATTTTTGCGTTCAGTATGCATCATTCAAAGCGACGTCATCAATTTCCAACACGTTCTGACATATTGCTGTTTTTCAGTCATTTACCGATTTGTTTAGAGAGCTAAATGACGGTGAAATTTAAAATCACTACAAAATGAACTCTGAAAATGTTGGAACTTGGCATGGTATCATCATTTTGCCCGTATAGCATGTGCAAATGAGTAGAGAGGGTCATGGCGAAAACTGGACGCACCTCGTGTACAAACTGGACAATCTCTTTCGGAGTATCAGGGTTTCGGACGAGAACTCATCTGTTACACGGGCACTTCAATGTTTTTTAAACTTATTTGAACTCCAGCCTATTTTTGTGTTCAGTATGCATCATTCAAAGCGACGTCATCAATTTCCAACACGTTCTGACATCATTTGCTGTTTTTCTGTCATTTACCGATTTGTTTAGAGAGCTAAATGACGGTGAAATTCAAAATCACTACAAAATGAACTCTGAAAATGTTGGAACTTGGCATGGTATCATCATTTCGCCCGCATAGCATGTGGAAAAGAGTAGAGAGGGTCACGGCGAAAACTGGACGCACCTCGTGTACAAACTGGACAGTCTCTTTCGGAGTATCAGGGTTTCGGACGAGAACTCATCTGTTACACGGGCACATCAATGGTTTTTAAACTTATTTGAACTCCAGCCTATTTTTGCGTTCAGTATGCATCATTCAAAGCGACGTCATCAATTTCCAACACGTTCTGACATCACTTGCTCTTTTTCAGTCATTTACCGATTTGTTTAGGGAGCTAAATGACGGTGAAATTGAAAATCACTACAAAATGAACTCTGAAAATGTTGGAACTTGGCATGGTATCATCATTTCGCCCGCATAGCATGTGCAAAAGAGTAGAGAGGGTCACAGCGAAAACTGGACGCACCTCGTGTACAAACTGGACAATCTCTTTGAGTATCAGGGTTTCGGACGAGAACTCATCTGTTACACGGGCACTTCAATGTTTTTTAAACTTATTTGAACTCCAGCCTATTTTTGCGTTCAGTATGCATCATTCAAAGCGACGTCATCAATTTCCAACACGTTCTGACATATTGCTGTTTTTCAGTCATTTACCGATTTGTTTAGAGAGCTAAATGACGGTGAAATTTAAAATCACTACAAAATGAACTCTGAAAATGTTGGAACTTGGCATGGTATCATCATTTCGCCTGCATAGCATGTGCAAAAGAGTAGAGAGGGTCACGGCGAAAACTGGATGCACCTCGTGTACAAACTGGACAATCTCTTTCGGAGTATCAGGGTTTCGGACGAGAACTCATCTGTTACACGGGCACTTCAATGTTTTTTAAACTTATTTGAACTCCAGCCTATTTTTGCGTTCAGTATGCATCATTGAAAGCGACGTCATCAATTTCCAACATGTTCTGACATCATTTGCTGTTTTTCAGTCATTTACCGATTTGTTTCGAGAGCGAAATGACGGTGAAATTCAAAATCACTACAAAATGAACTCTGAAAATGTTGGAACTTGGCATGGTATCATCATTTCGCCCGCATAGCATGTGCAAAAGAGTAGAGAGGGTCACGGCGAAAACTGGACGCACCTCGTGTACACACTAGACAATCTCTTTCGGAGTATCAGGGTTTCGGACGAGAACTCATCTGTTACACGGGCACTTCAATGTTTTCTAAACTTATTTGAACTCCAGCCTATTTTCGCGTTCAGTATGCATCATTCAAAGCGACGTCATCAATTTCCAACACGTTCTGACATCACTTGCTCTTTTTCAGTCATTTACCGATTTGTTTAGGGAGCTAAATGACGGTGAAATTGAAAATCACTACAAAATGAACTCCGAAAATGTTGGAACTTGGCATGGTATCATCATTTCGCCTGCATAGCATGTGCAAAAGAGTAGAGAGGGTCACGGCGAAAACTGGACGCACCTCGTGTACAAACTGGACAATCTCTTTGAGTATCAGGGTTTCGGACGAGAACTCATCTGTTACACGGGCACTTCAATATTTTTTAAACTTATTTGAACTCCAGCCTATTTTTGCGTTCAGTATGCATCATTCAAAGCGACGTCATCAATTTCCAACACGTTCTGACATATTGCTGTTTTTCAGTCATTTACCGATTTGCTTAGAGAGCTAAATGATGGTGAAATTTAAAATCACTACAAAATGAACTCCGAAAATGTCGGAACTTGGCATGGTATCATCATTTCGCCCGCATAGCATGTGCAAAAGAGTAGAGAGGGTCATGGCGAAAACTGGACGCACCTCGTGTACAAACTGGACAATCTCTTTCGGAGTATCAGGGTTTCGGACAAGAACTCATCTGTTACACGGGCACTTCAATGTTTTTTAAACTTATTTGAACTACAGCCTATTTTTGCGTTCAGTATGCATCATTCAAAGCGACGTCATCAATTTCCAACATGTTCTGACATATTGTTGTTGTTCAGTCATTTACCGATTTGTTTAGAGAGCTATATGACGGTGAAATTTAAAATCACTACAAAATGAACTCTGAAAATGTTGGAACTTGGCATGGTATCATCATTTCGCCCGCATAGCATGTGCAAAAGAGTAGAGAGGGTCACGGCGAAAACTGGACGCACCTCGTGTACAAACTCGACAATCTCTTTCGGAGTATCAGGGTTTCGGACGAGAACTCATCTGTTACACGGG
Source organism: Aegilops tauschii subsp. strangulata (assembly GCF_002575655.3). NCBI lineage: Eukaryota > Viridiplantae > Streptophyta > Magnoliopsida > Poales > Poaceae > Aegilops > Aegilops tauschii. The sequence continues at coordinate 630,799,264 of NC_053036.3, read as the reverse complement.
CACTTCAATGTTTTTTAAACTTATTTGACTTCCAGCCTATTTTTGCGTTCAGTATGCGTCATTCAAAGCGACGTCATCAATTTCCAACACGTTCTGACATCATTTGCTGTTTTTCAGTCATTTACCGATTTGTTTAGAGAGCTAAATGATGGTGAAATTCAAAATCACTACAAAATGAACTCTGAAAATGTTGAAACTTGGCATGGTATCATCATTTCGCCCGCATAGCATGTGCAAAAGAGTAGAGAGGGTCACAGCGAAAACTGGACGCACCTCGTGTACAAACTGGACAATCTTTTTCGGAGTATCAGGGTTTCGGACGAGAACTCATCTGTTACACGGGCACTTCAATGTTTTTTAAACTTATTTGAAGTCCAGCCCATTTTTGCGTTCAGTATGCATCATTCAAAGCGACGCCATCAATTTCCAACACGTTCTGACATCATTTGCTGTTTTTCAGTCATTTACCGACTTGTTTAGGGAGCTAAATGACGGTGAAATTGAAAATCACTACAAAATGAACTCTGAAAATGTTGGAAATTGGCATGGTATCATCATTTCGCCCGCATAGCATGTGGAAAAGAGTAGAGAGGGTCACGGCGAAAACTGGACGCACCTCGTGTACAAACTGGACAATCTCTATGGAGTATCAGGGTTTCGGACGAGAACTCATCTGTTACACGGGCAATTCAATGTTTTTTAAAATTATTTGAACTCCAGCCTATTTTTGCGTTCAGTATGCATCATTCAAAGGGACGCCATCAATTTCCAACACGTTCTGACATCATTTGCTGTTTTCAGTCATTTACCGATTTGTTTCGGGAGCTAAATGACGGTGAAATTGAAAATCACTACAAAATGAACTCTGAAAATGTTGGAACCTGGCATGGTATCATCATTTCGCCCGCATAGCATGTGCAAAAGAGTAGAGAGGGTCACGGGAAAAACTGGACGCACCTCATGTACAAACTGGACAATCTCTTTCGGAGTATCAGGGTTTCGGACAAGAACTCATCTGTTACACGGGCACTTCAATGATTTTTAAACTTATTTGAACTCCAGCCTATTTTTGCGTTCAGTATGCATCATTCAAAGCGACGTCATCAATTTCCAACACGTTCGGACATCATTTGCTGTTTTTCAGTCATTTACCGAATTTTTTAGGGACCTAAATGACGGTAAAATTTCAAAATCACTACAAAATGAACTCTGAAAATGTTGGAACTTGGCATGGTATCATCATTTCGCCCGCATAGCATGTGCAAAAGAGTAGAGAGGGTCACGGCGAAAACTGGACGCACCTCGTGTACAAACTGGACAATCTCTTTAGGAGTATCAGGGTTTCGGACGAGAACTCATCTGTTACACGGGCACTTCAATGTTTTTTAAACTTATTTGAACTCCAGCCTATTTTTGCGTTCAGTATGCATCATTCGAAGTGACGTCATCAATTTCCAACACGTTCTGACATCATTTGCTGTTTTTCAGTCATTTACCGATTTGTTTAGAGAGCTAAATGACGGTCAAATTCAAAATCACTCCAAAATGAACTCTGAAAATGTTGGAACTTGGCATGGTATCATCATTTGGCCCGCATAGCATGTGCAAAAGAGTAGAGAGGGTCACGGCGAAAACTGGACGCACCCTTGTGTACAAACTGGACAATCTCTTTCGGAGTATCAGGGTTTCGGACTAGAACTCATCTGTTACACGGGCACTTCAATGTTTTTTAAACTTATTTGAACTCCAGCCTATTTTTGCGTTCAGTATGCATCATTCAAAGTGACGTCATCAATTTCCAACATGTTCTGACATCATTTGCTGTTTTTCAGTCATTTACCGATTTGTTTAGAGAGCTAAATGACGGTCAAATTAAAAATCACTACAAAATGAACTCTGAAAATGTTGGAACTTGGCATGGTATCATCATTTCGCCTGCATAGCATGTGCAAAAGAGTAGAGAGGGTCACGGCGAAAACTGGACGCACCTCGTGTACAAACTGGACAATCTCTTTAGGAGTATCAGGGTTTCGGACGAGAACTCATCTGTTGCACGGGCACTTCAATGTTTTTTAAACTTATTTGAACTCCAGCCTATTTTTGCGTTCAGTATGCATCATTCGAAGTGACGTCATCAATTTCCAACACGTTCTGACATCATTTGCTGTTTTTCAGTCATTTACCGATTTGTTTAGAGAGCTAAATGACGGTCAAATTCAAAATCACTCCAAAATGAACTCTGAAAATGTTGGAACTTGGCAAGGTATCATCATTTCGCCCGCGTAGCATGTGCAAAAGAGTAGAGAGGGTCACGGCGAAAACTGGACGCACCTCGTGTACAAACTGGACAATCTCTTTCGGAGTATCAGGGTTTCGGACTAGAACTCATCTGTTACATGGGCACTTCAATGTTTTTTAAACTTATTTGAACTCCAGCCTATTTTTGCGTTCAGTATGCATCATTCAAAGTGACGTCATCAATTTCCAACATGTTCTGACATCATTTGCTGTTTTTCAGTCATTTACCGATTTGTTTAGAGAGCTAAATGACGGTCAAATTAAAAATCACTACAAAATGAACTCTGAAAATGTTGGAACTTGGCATGGTATCATCATTTCGCCTGCATAGCATGTGCAAAAGAGTAGAGAGGGTCACGGCGAAAACTGGACGCACCTCGTGTACACACTAGACAATCTCTTTCGTAGTATCAGGGTTTCGGACGAGAACTCATCTGTTACACGGGCACTTCAATGTTTTTTAAACTTATTTGAACTCCATCCTATTTTTGCGTTCAGTATGCATCATTCAAAGCGACGTCATCAATTTCCAACACGTTCTGACATCACTTGCTCTTTTTCAGTCATTTACCGATTTGTTTAGGGAGCTAAATGACGGTGAAATTGAAAATCACTACAAAATGAACTCTGAAAATGTTGGAACTTGGCATGGTATCATCATTTCGCCCGCATAGCATGTGCAAAAGAGTAGAGAGGGTCACGGCGAAAACTGGACGCACCTCGTGTACAAACTGGACAATCTCTTTGAGTATCAGGGTTTCGGACGAGAACTCATCTGTTACACGGGCACTTCAATGTTTTTTAAACTTATTTGAACTCCAGCCTATTTTTGCGTTCAGTATGCATCATTCAAAGCGACGTCATCAATTTCCAACACGTTCGGACATCATTTGCTGTTTTTCAGTCATTTACCGATTTTTTTAGGGAGCTAAATGACGGTGAAATTGAAAATCACTACAAAATGAATTCTGAAAATGTTGGAACTTGGCATGGTATCATCATTTAGCCCGCATAGCATGTGCAAAAGACTACAGAGGGTCACGGCGAAAACTGGACGCACCTCGTGTACAAACTGGACAATCTCTTTCGGAGTATCAGGGTTTCGGACGAGAACTCATCTGTTACACGGGCACTTCAATGTTTTTTAAACATATTTGAACTCCAGCCTATTTTTGCGTTCAGTATGCATCATTCAAAGCGACGTCATCAATTTCCAACACGTTCTGACATCATTTGCTGTTTTTAGTCATTTACCGATTTGTTTAGGGAGCTAAATGACGGTGAAATTCAAAATCACTACAAAATGAACTCTGAAACTGTTGGAACTTGGCATGGTATCATCATTTCGCCCGCATAGCATGTGCAAAAGAGTAGAGAGGGTCACGGCGAAAACTGGACGCACCTCGTGTACAAACTGGACAATCTCTTTCGGAGTATCAGGGTTTCGGACGAGAACTCATCTGTTACACGGGCACTTCAATGTTTTTTAAACTTATTTGAACTCCAGCCTATTTTTGCGTTCAGTATGCATCATTCAAAGCGACATCATCAATTTCCAACACGTTCTGACATCATTTGCTGTTTTTCAGTCATTTACCGATTTGTTTAGAGAGCTAAATGATTGTGAAATTGAAAATCACTACAATATGAACTCTGAAAATGTTGGAACTTGGCATGGTATCATCATTTCGCCCGCATAGCATGTGCAAAAGAGTAGAGAGGGTCACGGCGAAAACTGGACGCACCTCGTGTACAAACTGGACAATCTTTTTCGGAGTATCAGGGTTTCGGACTAGAACTCATCTGTTACACGGGCACTTCATTGTTTTTTAAACTTATTTGAACTCCAGCCTATTTTTGCGTTCAGTATGCATCATTCAAAGTGACGTCATCAATTTCCAACATGTTCTGACATCATTTGCTGTTTTTCAGTCATTTACCGATTTGTTTAGAGAGCTAAATGACGGTCAAATTAAAAATCACTACAAAATGAACTCTGAAAATGTTGGAACTTGGCATGGTATCATCATTTCGCCTGCATAGCATGTGCAAAAGAGTAGAGAGGGTCACGGCGAAAACTGGACGCACCTCGTGTACACACTAGACAATCTCTTTCGTAGTATCAGGGTTTCGGACGAGAACTCATCTGTTACACGGGCACATCAATATTTTTTAAACTTATTTGAACTCCAGCCTATTTTTGCGTTCAGTATGCATCATTCAAAGCGACGTCATCAATTTCCAACACGTTCTGACATATTGCTGTTTTTCAGTCATTTACCTATTTGCTTAGAGAGCTAAATGAAGGTGAAATTTAAAATCACTACAAAATGAACTCCGAAAATGTCGGAACTTGGCATGGTATCATCATTTCGCCCGCATAGCATGTGCAAAAGAGTAGAGAGGGTCATGGCGAAAACTGGACGCACCTCGTGTACAAACTGGACAATCTCTTTCGGAGTATCAGGGTTTCGGACAAGAACTCATCTGTTACACGGGCACTTCAATGTTTTTTAAACTTATTTGAACTACAGCCTATTTTTGCGTTCAGTATGCATCATTCAAAGCGACGTCATCAATTTCCAACACGTTCTGACATATTGTTGTTGTTCAGTCATTTACCGATTTGTTTAGACAGCTATATGACGGTGAAATTTAAAATCACTACAAAATGAACTCTGAAAATGTTGGAACTTGGCATGGTATCATCATTTCGCCCTCATAGCATGTGCAAAAGAGTAGAGAGGGTCACGGCGAAAACTGGACGCACCTCGTGTACAAACTCGACAATCTCTTTCGGAGTATCAGGGTTTCGGACGAGAACTCATCTGTTACACGGGCACTTCAATGTTTTTTAAACTTATATGAACTCCAGCCTATTTTTGCGTTCAGTATGCGTCATTCAAAGCGACGTCATCAATTTCCAACACGTTCTGACATCATTTGCTGTTTTTCAGTCATTTACCGATTTGTTTAGAGAGCTAAATGACGGTGAAATTCAAAATCACTACAAATTGAACTCTGAAAATGTTGAAACTTGGCATGGTATCATCATTTCGCCCGCATAGCATGTGCAAAAGAGTAGAGAGGGTCACAGCGAAAACTGGACGCACCTCGTGTACAAACTGGACAATCTTTTTCGGAGTATCAGGGTTTCGGACGAGAACTCATCTGTTACACGGGCACTTCAATGTTTTTTAAACTTATTTGAACTCCAGCCCATTTTTGCGTTCAGTATGCATCATTCAAAGCGACGCCATCAATTTCCAACACGTTCTGACATCATTTGCTGTTTTTCAGTCATTTACCGATTTGTTTAGGGAGCTAAATGACGGTGAAATTGAAAATCACTACAAAATGAACTCTGAAAATGTTGGAACTTGGCATGGTATCATCATTTCGCCCGCATAGCACGTGGAAAAGAGTAGAGAGGGTCACGGCGAAAACTGGACGCACCTCGTGTACAAACTGGACAATCTCTTTGGAGTATCAGGGTTTCGGACGAGAACTCATCTGTTACACGGGCAATTCAATGTTTTTTAAAATTATTTGAACGCCAGCCTATTTTTGCGTTCAGTATGCATCATTCAAAGCGACGCCATCAATTTCCAACACGTTCTGACATCATTTGCTGTTTTTCAGTCATTTACCGATTTGTTTCGAGAGCGAAATGACGGTGAAATTCAAAATCACTACAAAATGAACTCTGAAAATGTTGGAACTTGGCATGGTATCATCATTTCGACCGCATAGCATGTGCAAAAGAGTAGAGAGGGTCACGGCGAAAACTGGACGCACCTCGTGTACACACTAGACAATCTCTTTCGGAGTATCAGGGTTTCGGACGAGAACTCATCTGTTACACGGGCACTTCAATGTTTTTTAAACTTATTTGAACTCCAGCCTATTTTTGCGTTCAGTATGCATCATTCAAAGCGACGTCATCAATTTCCAACACGTTCTGACATCACTTGCTCTTTTTCAGTCATTTACCGATTTGTTTAGGGAGCTAAATGACGGTGAAATTGAAAATCACTACAAAATGAACTCTGAAAATGTTGGAACTTGGCATGGTATCATCATTTCGCCTGCATAGCATGTGCAAAAGAGTAGAGAGGGTCACGGCGAAAACTGGACGCACCTCGTGTACAAACTGGACAATCTCTTTGAGTATCAGGGTTTCGGACGAGAACTCATCTGTTACACGGGCACTTCAATATTTTTTAAACTTATTTGAACTCCAGCCTATTTTTGCGTTCAGTATGCATCATTCAAAGCGACGTCATCAATTTCCAACACGTTCTGACATATTGCTGTTTTTCAGTCATTTACCGATTTGCTTAGAGAGCTAAATGATGGTGAAATTTAAAATCACTACAAAATGAACTCCGAAAATGTCGGAACTTGGCATGGTATCATCATTTCGCCCGCATAGCATGTGCAAAAGAGTAGAGAGGGTCATGGCGAAAACTGGACGCACCTCGTGTACAAACTGGACAATCTCTTTCGGAGTATCAGGGTTTCGGACAAGAACTCATCTGTTACACGGGAACTTCAATGTTTTTTAAACTTATTTGAACTACAGCCTATTTTTGCGTTCAGTATGCATCATTCAAAGCGACGTCATCAATTTCCAACACGTTCTGACATATTGTTGTTGTTCAGTCATTTACCGATTTGTTTAGAGAGCTATATGACGGTGAAATTTAAAATCACTACAAAATGAACTCTGAAAATGTTGGAACTTGGCATGGTATCATCATTTCGCCCGCATAGCATGTGCAAAAGAGTAGAGAGGGTCACGGCGAAAACTGGACGCACCTCGTGTACAAACTCGACAATCTCTTTCGGAGTATCAGGGTTTCGGACGAGAACTCATCTGTTACACGGGCACTTCAATGTTTTTTAAACTTATTTGAACTCCAGCCCATTTTTGCGTTCAGTATGCATCATTCAAAGCGACGCCATCAATTTCCAACACGTTCTGACATCATTTGCTATTTTTCAGTCATTTACCGATTTGTTTAGGGAGCTAAATGACGGTGAAATTGAAAATCACTACAAAATGAACTCTGAAAATGTTGGAACTTGGCATGGTATCATCATTTCGCCCGCATAGCATGTGGAAAAGAGTAGAGAGGGTCACGGCGAAAACTGGACGCACCTCGTGTACAAACTGGACAATCTCTTTGGAGTATCAGGGTTTCGGACGAGAACTCATCTGTTACACGGGCAATTCAATGTTTTTTAAAATTATTTGAACTCCAGCCTATTTTTGCGTTCAGTATGCATCATTCAAAGCGACGCCATCAATTTCCAACACGTTCTGACATCATTTGCTGTTTTCAGTCATTTACCGATTTGTTTCGGGAGCTAAATGATGGTGAAATTGAAAATCACTACAAAATGAATTTTTAGGGAGCTAAATGACGGTAAAATTTCAAAATCACTACAAAATGAACTCTGAAAATGTTGGAACTTGGCATGGTATCATCATTTCGCCCGCATAGCATGTGCAAAAGAGTAGAGAGGGTCACGGCGAAAACTGGACGCACCTCGTGTACAAACTGGACAATCTCTTTAGGAGTATCAGGGTTTCGGACGAGAACTCATCTGTTGCACGGGCACTTCAATGTTTTTTAAACTTATTTGAACTCCAGCCTATTTTTGCGTTCAGTATGCATCATTCGAAGTGACGTCATCAATTTCCAACACGTTCTGACATCATTTGCTGTTTTTCAGTCATTTACCGATTTGTTTAGAGAGCTAAATGACGGTCAAATTCAAAATCACTCCAAAATGAACTCTGAAAATGTTGGAACTTGGCAAGGTATCATCATTTCGCCCGCGTAGCATGTGCAAAAGAGTAGAGAGGGTCACGGCGAAAACTGGACGCACCTCGTGTACAAACTGGACAATCTCTTTCGGAGTATCAGGGTTTCGGACTAGAACTCATCTGTTACATGGGCACTTCAATGTTTTTTAAACTTATTTGAACTCCAGCCTATTTTTGCGTTCAGTATGCATCATTCAAAGTGACGTCATCAATTTCCAACATGTTCTGACATCATTTGCTGTTTTTCAGTCATTTACCGATTTGTTTAGAGAGCTAAATGACGGTCAAATTAAAAATCACTACAAAATGAACTCTGAAAATGTTGGAACTTGGCATGGTATCATCATTTCGCCTGCATAGCATGTGCAAAAGAGTAGAGAGGGTCACGGCGAAAACTGGACGCACCTCGTGTACACACTAGACAATCTCTTTCGTAGTATCAGGGTTTCGGACGAGAACTCATCTGTTACACGGGCACTTCAATGTTTTTTAAACTTATTTGAACTCCATCCTATTTTTGCGTTCAGTATGCATCATTCAAAGCGACGTCATCAATTTCCAACACGTTCTGACATCACTTGCTCTTTTTCAGTCATTTAGCGATTTGTTTAGGGAGCTAAATGACGGTGAAATTGAAAATCACTACAAAATGAACTCTGAAAATGTGGGAACTTGGCATGGTATCATCATTTCGCCCGCATAGCATGTGCAAAAGAGTAGAGATGGTCACGGCGAAAAATGGACGCACCTCGTGTACAAACTGGACAATCTCTTTGAGTATCAGGGTTTCGGACGAGAACTCATCTGTTACACGGGCACTTCAATGTTTTTTAAACTTATTTGAACTCCAGCCTATTTTTGCGTTCAGTATGCATCATTCAAAGCGACGTCATCAATTTCCAACACGTTCGGACATCATTTGCTGTTTTTCAGTCATTTACCGATTTTTTTAGGGAGCTAAATGACGGTGAAATTGAAAATCACTACAAAATGAATTCTGAAAATGTTGGAACTTGGCATGGTATCATCATTTAGCCCGCATAGCATGTGCAAAAGAGTAGAGAGGGTCACGGCGAAAACTGGACGCACCTCGTGTACAAACTGGACAATCTCTTTCGGAGTATCAGGGTTTCGGACGAGAACTCATCTGTTACACGGGCACTTCAATGTTTTTTAAACTTATTTGAACTCCAGCCTATTTTTGCGTTCAGTATGCATCATTCAAAGCGACGTCATCAATTTCCAACACGTTCTGACATCATTTGCTGTTTTTAGTCATTTACCGATTTGTTTAGGGAGCTAAATGACGGTGAAATTCAAAATCACTACAAAATGAACTCTGAAACTGTTGGAACTTGGCATGGTATCATCATTTCGCCCGCATAGCATGTGCAAAAGAGTAGAGAGGGTCACGGCGAAAACTGGACGCACCTCGTGTACAAACTGGACAATCTCTTTCGGAGTATCAGGGTTTCGGACGAGAACTCATCTGTTACACGGGCACTTCAATGTTTTTTAATCTTATTTGAACTCCAGCCTATTTTTGCGTTCAGTATGCATCATTCAAAGCGACGTCATCAATTTCCAACACGTTCTGACATCATTTGCTGTTTTTCAGTCATTTACCGATTTGTTTAGAGAGCTAAATGATTGTGAAATTGAAAATCACTACAATATGAACTCTGAAAATGTTGGAACTTGGCATGGTATCATCATTTCGCCCGCATAGCATGTGCAAAAGAGTAGAGAGGGTCACGGCGAAAACTGGACGCACCTCGTGTACAAACTAGACAATCTTTTTCGGAGTATCAGGGTTTCGGACTAGAACTCATCTGTTACACGGGCACTTCAATGTTTTTTAAACTTATTTGAACTCCAGCCTATTTTTGCGTTCAGTATGCATCATTCAAAGTGATGTCATCAATTTCCAACATGTTCTGACATCATTTGCTGTTTTTCAGTCATTTACCGATTTGTTTAGAGAGCTAAATGACGGTCAAATTAAAAATCACTACAAAATGAACTCTGAAAATGTTGGAACTTGGCATGGTATCATCATTTCGCCTGCATAGCATGTGCAAAAGAGTAGAGAGGGTCACGGCGAAAACTGGACGCACCTCGTGTACACACTAGACAATCTCTTTCGTAGTATCAGGGTTTCGGACGAGAACTCATCTGTTACACGGGCACTTCAATGTTTTTTAAACTTATTTGAACTCCAGCCTATTTTTGCGTTCAGTATGCATCATTCAAAGCGACGTCATCAATTTCCAACACGTTCTGACATCACTTGCTCTTTTTCAGTCATTTACCGATTTGTTTAGGGAGCTAAATGACGGTGAAATTGAAAATCACTACAAAATGAACTCTGAAAATGTTGGAACTTGGCATGGTATCATCATTTCGCCCGCATAGCATGTGCAAAAGAGTAGAGAGGGTCACGGCGAAAACTGGACGCACCTCGTGTACAAACTGGACAATCTCTTTGAGTATCAGGGTTTCGGACGAGAACTCATCTGTTACACGGGCACTTCAATGTTTTTTAAACTTATTTGAACTCCAGCCTATTTTTGCGTTCAGTATGCATCATTCAAAGCGACGTCATCAATTTCCAACACGTTCGGACATCATTTGCTGTTTTTCAGTCATTTACCAATTTTTTTAGGGAGCTAAATGACGGTGAAATTGAAAATCACTACAAAATGAATTCTGAAAATGTTGGAACCTGGCATGGTATCATCATTTAGCCCGCATAGCATGTGCAAAAGACTACAGAGGGTCACGGCGAAAACTGGACGCACCTCGTGTACAAACTGGACAATCTCTTTCGGAGTATCAGGGTTTCGGACGAGAACTCATCTGTTACACGGGCACTTCAATGTTTTTTAAACTTATTTGAACTCCAGCCTATTTTTGCGTTCAGTATGCATCATTCAAAGCGATGTCATCAATTTCCAACACGTTCTGACATCATTTGCTGTTTTTAGTCATTTACCGATTTGTTTAGGGAACTAAATGACGGTGAAATTCAAAATCACTACAAAATGAACTCTGAAACTGTTGGAACTTGGCATGGTATCATCATTTCGCCCGCATAGCATGTGCAAAAGAGTAGAGAGGGTCACGGCGAAAACTGGACGCACCTCGTGTACAAACTGGACAATCTCTTTCGGAGTATCAGGGTTTCGGACGAGAACTCATCTGTTACACGGGCACTTCAATGTTTTTTAAACTTATTTGAACTCCAGCCTATTTTTGCATTCAGTATGCATCATTCAAAGCGACGTCATCAATTTCCAACACGTTCTGACATCATTTGCTGTTTTTCAGTCATTTACCGATTTGTTTAGAGAGCTAAATGATTGTGAAATTGAAAATCACTACCATATGAACTCTGAAAATGTTGGAACTTGGCATGGTATCATCATTTCGCCCGCATAGCATGTGCAAAAGAGTAGAGAGGGTCACGGCGAAAACTGGACGCACCTCGTGTACAAACTGGACAATCTTTTTCGGAGTATCAGGGTTTCGGACTAGAACTCATCTGTTACACGGGCACTTCAATGTTTTTTAAACTTATTTGAACTCCAGCCTATTTTTGCGTTCAGTATGCATCATTCAAAGCGACGTCATCAATTTCCAACATGTTCTGACATCATTTGCTGTTTTTCAGTCATTTACCGATTTGTTTAGAGAGCAAAATTACGGTCAAATTAAAAATCACTACAAAATGAACTCTGAAAATGTTGGAACTTGGCATGGTATCATCATTTCGCCTGCACAGCATGTGCAAAAGAGTAGAGAGGGTCACGGCGAAAACTGGACGCACCTCGTGTACACACTAGACAATCTCTTTCGGAGTATGAGGGTTTCGGACGAGAACTCATCTGTTACACGGGCACTTCAATGTTTTTTAAACTTATTTGAACTCCAGCCTATTTTTGCGTTCAGTATGCATCATTCAAAGCGACGTCATCAATTTCCAACATGTTCTGACATCACTTGCTCTTTTTCAGTCATTTACCGATTTGTTTAGGGAGCTAAATGACGGTGAAATTGAAAATCACTACAAAATGAACTCTGAAAATGTTGGAACATGGCATGGTATCATCATTTTGCCCGCATAGCATGTGCAAAAGAGTAGAGAGGGTCACGGCGAAAACTGGACGCACCTCGTGTACAAACTGGACAATCTCTTTGAGTATCAGGGTTTCGGACGAGAACTCATCTGTTACACGGGCACTTCAATGTTTTTTAAACTTATTTGAACTCCAGCCTATTTTTGCGTTCAGTATGCATCATTCAAAGCGACGTCATCAATTTCCAACACGTTCTGACATATTGCTGTTTTTCAGTCATTTACCGATTTGTTTAGAGAGCTAAATGACGGTGAAATTTAAAATCACTACAAAATGAACTCTGAAAATGTTGGAACTTGGGATGGTATCATCATTTCGCCTGCATAGCATGTGCAAAAGAGTAGAGAGGGTCACGGCAAAAACTGGATGCACCTCGTGTACAAACTGGACAATCTCTTTCGGAGTATCGGGGTTTCGGACGAGAACTCATCTGTTACACGGGCACTTCAATGTTTTTTAAACTTATTTGAACTCCAGCCTATTTTTGCGTTCAGTATGCATCATTCAAAGCGACGTCATCAATTTCCAACACGTTCTGACATCACTTGCTCTTTTTCAGTCATTTACCGATTTGTTTAGGGAGCTAAATGACGGTGAAATTCAAAATCACTACAAAATGAACTCTGAAAATGTTGGAACTTGGCATGGTATCATCATTTCGCCCGCGTAGCATGTGCAAAAGAGTAGAGAGGGTCACGGCAAAACTGGACGCACCTCGTGTACAAACTGGACAATCTCTTTCGGAGTATCAGGGTTTCGGACGAGAACTCATCTGTTACACGGGCACTTCAATGTTTTTTAAACTTATTTGAACTCCAGCCTATTTTTGCGTTCAGTATGCATCATTCAAAGCGACGTCATCAATTTCCAACACGTTCTGACATCATTTGCTGTTTTTCAGTCATTTACCGATTTTTTTAAAGAGCTAAATGACGGTGAAATTGAAAATCACTACAAAATGAACTCTGAAAATGTTGGAACTTGGCATGGTATCATCATTTCGCCCGCATAGCATGTGCAAAAGAGTAGAGAGGGTCACGGCGAAAACTGGACGCACCTCGTCTACAAACTAGACAATCTCTTTCGGAGTATCAGGGTTTCGGACGAGAACTCATCTGTTACACGGGCACTTCAATGTTTTTTAAACTTATTTGAACTCCAGCCTATTTTTGCGTTCAGTATGCATCATTCAAAGCGACGTCATCAATTTCCAACACGTTCTGACATATTGCTGTTTTTCAGTCATTTACCGATTTGTTTAGAGAGGTAAATGACGGTGAAATTTAAAATCACTACAAAATGAACTCTGAAAATGTTGGAACTTGGCATGGTATCATCATTTCGCCTGCATAGCATGTGCAAAAGAGTAGAGAGGGTCACGGCAAAAACTGGATGCACCTCGTGTACAAACTGGACAATCCCTTTCGGAGTATCGGGGTTTCGGACGAGAACTCATCTGTTACACGGGCACTTCAATGTTTTTTAAACTTATTTGAACTCCAGCCTATTTTTGCGTTCAGTATGCATCATTCAAAGCGACGTCATCAATTTCCAACACGTTCTGACATCACTTGCTCTTTTTCAGTCATTTACCGATTTGTTTAGGGAGCTAAATGACGGTGAAATTCAAAATCACTACAAAATGAACTCTGAAAATGTTGGAACTTGGCATGGTATCATCATTTCGCCCGCGTAGCATGTGCAAAAGAGTAGAGAGGGTCACGGCGAAAACTGGACGCACCTCGTGTACACACTGGACAATCTCTTTCGGAGTATCAGGGTTTCGGACGAGAACTCATCTGTTACACGGGCACTTCAATGTTTTTTAAACTTATTTGAACTCCAGCCTATTTTTGCGTTCAGTATGCATCATTCAAAGCGACGTCATCAATTTCCAACACGTTCTGACATCATTTGCTGTTTTTCAGTCATTTACCGATTTGTTTAAAGAGCTAAATGACGGTGAAATTGAAAATCACTACAAAATGAACTCTGAAAATGTTGGAACTTGGCATGGTATCATCATTTCGCCCGCATAGCATGTGCAAAAGAGTAGAGAGGGTCACGGCGAAAACTGGACGCACCTCGTGTACAAACTAGACAATCTCTTTCGGAGTATCAGGGTTTCGGACGAGAACTCATCTGTTACACGGGCACTTCAATGTTTTTTAAACTTATTTGAACTCCAGCCTATTATTGCACTCAGTATGAATCATTCAATGTTACGTCATCAAGTTCCAACACGTTCTGACATCATTTGGTGTTTTTCAGTCATTTACCGATTTGTTTAGGGAGCTAAATGATTGTGAAATTGAAAATCACTACAATATGAACTCTGAAAATGTTGGAACTTGGCATGGTATCATCATTTCGCCCGCATAGCATGTGCAAAAGAGTAGAGAGGGTCACGGCGAAAACTGGACGCACCTCGTGTACAAACTGGACAATCTTTTTCGGAGTATCAGGGTTTCGGACTAGAACTCATCTGTTACACGGGCACTTCAATGTTTTTTAAACTTATTTGAACTCCAGCCTATTTTTGCGTTCAGTATGCATCATTCAAAGCGACGTCATCAATTTCCAACATGTTCTGACATCATTTGCTGTTTTTCAGTCATTTACCGATTTGTTTAGAGAGCAAAATTACGGTCAAATTAAAAATCACTACAAAATGAACTCTGAAAATGTTGGAACTTGGCATGGTATCATCATTTCGCCTGCACAGCATGTGCAAAAGAGTAGAGAGGGTCACGGCGAAAACTGGACGCACCTCGTGTACACACTAGACAATCTCTTTCGGAGTATGAGGGTTTCGGACGAGAACTCATCTGTTACACGGGCACTTCAATGTTTTTTAAACTTATTTGAACTCCAGCCTATTTTTGCGTTCAGTATGCATCATTCAAAGCGACGTCATCAATTTCCAACATGTTCTGACATCACTTGCTCTTTATCAGTCATTTACCGATTTGTTTAGGGAGCTAAATGACGGTGAAATTGAAAATCACTACAAAATGAACTCTGAAAATGTTGGAACATGGCATGGTATCATCATTTTGCCCGCATAGCATGTGCAAAAGAGTAGAGAGGGTCACGGCGAAAACTGGACGCACCTCGTGTACAAACTGGACAATCTCTTTGAGTATCAGGGTTTCGGACGAGAACTCATCTGTTACACGGGCACTTCAATGTTTTTTAAACTTATTTGAACTCCAGCCTATTTTTGCGTTCAGTATGCATCATTCAAAGCGACGTCATCAATTTCCAACACGTTCTGACATATTGTTGTTTTTCAGTCATTTACCGATTTGTTTAGAGAGCTAAATGACGGTGAAATTTAAAATCACTACAAAATGAACTCTGAAAATGTTGGAACTTGGGATGGTATCATCATTTCGCCTGCATAGCATGTGCAAAAGAGTAGAGAGGGTCACGGCAAAAACTGGATGCACCTCGTGTACAAACTGGACAATCTCTTTCGGAGTATCGGGGTTTCGGACGAGAACTCATCTGTTACACGGGCACTTCAATGTTTTTTAAACTTATTTGAACTCCAGCCTATTTTTGCGTTCAGTATGCATCATTCAAAGCGACGTCATCAATTTCCAACACGTTCTGACATCACTTGCTCTTTTTCAGTCATTTACCGATTTGTTTAGGGAGCTAAATGACGGTGAAATTCAAAATCACTACAAAATGAACTCTGAAAATGTTGGAACTTGGCAAGGTATCATCATTTCGCCCGCGTAGCATGTGCAAAAGAGTAGAGAGGGTCACGGCGAAAACTGGACGCACCTCGTGTACAAACTGGACAATCTCTTTCGGAGTATCAGGGTTTCGGACGAGAACTCATCTGTTACACGGGCACTTCAATGTTTTTTAAACTTATTTGAACTCCAGCCTATTTTTGCGTTCAGTATGCATCATTCAAAGCGACGTCATCAATTTCCAACACGTTCTGACATCATTTGCTGTTTTTCAGTCATTTACCGATTTTTTTAAAGAGCTAAATGACGGTGAAATTGAAAATCACTACAAAATGAACTCTGAAAATGTTGGAACTTGGCATGGTATCATCATTTCGCCCGCATAGCATGTGCAAAAGAGTAGAGAGGGTCACGGCGAAAACTGGACGCACCTCGTCTACAAACTAGACAATCTCTTTCGGAGTATCAGGGTTTCGGACGAGAACTCATCTGTTACACGGGCACTTCAATGTTTTTTAAACTTATTTGAACTCCAGCCTATTTTTGCGTTCAGTATGCATCATTCAAAGCGACGTCATCAATTTCCAACACGTTCTGACATATTGCTGTTTTTCAGTCATTTACCGATTTGTTTAGAGAGGTAAATGACGGTGAAATTTAAAATCACTACAAAATGAACTCTGAAAATGTTGGAACTTGGCATGGTATCATCATTTCGCCTGCATAGCATGTGCAAAAGAGTAGAGAGGGTCACGGCAAAAACTGGATGCACCTCGTGTACAAACTGGACAATCTCTTTCGGAGTATCGGGGTTTCGGACGAGAACTCATCTGTTACACGGGCACTTCAATGTTTTTTAAACTTATTTGAACTCCAGCCTATTTTTGCGTTCAGTATGCATCATTCAAAGCGACGTCATCAATTTCCAACACGTTCTGACATCACTTGCTCTTTTTCAGTCATTTACCGATTTGTTTAGGGAGCTAAATGACGGTGAAATTCAAAATCACTACAAAATGAACTCTGAAAATGTTGGAACTTGGCATGGTATCATCATTTCGCCCGCGTAGCATGTGCAAAAGAGTAGAGAGGGTCACGGCGAAAACTGGACGCACCTCGTGTACAAACTGGACAATCTCTTTCGGAGTATCAGGGTTTCGGACGAGAACTCATCTGTTACACGGGCACTTCAATGTTTTTTAAACTTATTTGAACTCCAGCCTATTTTTGCGTTCAGTATGCATCATTCAAAGCGACGTCATCAATTTCCAACACGTTCTGACATCATTTGCTGTTTTTCAGTCATTTACCGATTTGTTTAAAGAGCTAAATGACGGTGAAATTGAAAATCACTACAAAATGAACTCTGAAAATGTTGGAACTTGGCATGGTATCATCATTTCGCCCGCATAGCATGTGCAAAAGAGTAGAGAGGGTCACGGCGAAAACTGGACGCACCTCGTGTACAAACTAGACAATCTCTTTCGGAGTATCAGGGTTTCGGACGAGAACTCATCTGTTACACGGGCACTTCAATGTTTTTTAAACTTATTTGAACTCCAGCCTATTATTGCATTCAGTATGAATCATTCAATGTTACGTCATCAATTTCCAACACGTTCTGACATCATTTGGTGTTTTTCAGTCATTTACCGATTTGTTTAGGGAGCTAAATGACGGTGAAATTGAAAATCAGTACAAAATGAACTCTGAAAATGTTGGAACTTGGCATGGTATCATCATTTCGCCCGCATAGCAATTGCAAAAGAGTAGAGAGGGTCACGGCGAAAACTGGACGCACCTCGTGTACAAACTGGACAATCCCTTTCGGAGTATCAGGGTTTCGGACGAGAACTCATCTGTTACACGGGCACTTCAATGTTTTTTAAACTTATTTGAACTCCAGCCTATTTTTGCGTTCAGTATGCATCATTCAAAGCGACGTCATCAATTTCCAACACGTTCTGACATATTGCTGTTTTTCAGTCATTTACCGATTTGTTTAGAGAGCTAAATGACGGTGAAATTTAAAATCACTACAAAATGAACTCTGAAAATGTTGGAACTTGGGATGGTATCATCATTTCGCCTGCATAGCATGTGCAAAAGAGTAGAGAGGGTCACGGCAAAAACTGGATGCACCTCGTGTACAAACTGGACAATCTCTTTCGGAGTATCGGGGTTTCGGACGAGAACTCATCTGTTACACGGGCACTTCAATGTTTTTTAAACTTATTTGAACTCCAGCCTATTTTTGCGTTCAGTATGCATCATTCAAAGCGACGTCATCAATTTCCAACACGTTCTGACATCACTTGCTCTTTTTCAGTCATTTACCGATTTGTTTAGGGAGCTAAATGACGGTGAAATTCAAAATCACTACAAAATGAACTCTGAAAATGTTGGAACTTGGCATGGTATCATCATTTCGCCCGCGTAGCATGTGCAAAAGAGTAGAGAGGGTCACGGCGAAAACTGGACGCACCTCGTGTACAAACTGGACAATCTCTTTCGGAGTATCAGGGTTTCGGACGAGAACTCATCTGTTACACGGGCACTTCAATGTTTTTTAAACTTATTTGAACTCCAGCCTATTTTTGCGTTCAGTATGCATCATTCAAAGCGACGTCATCAATTTCCAACACGTTCTGACATCATTTGCTGTTTTTCAGTCATTTACCGATTTGTTTAAAGAGCTAAATGACGGTGAAATTGAAAATCACTACAAAATGAACTCTGAAAATGTTGGAACTTGGCATGGTATCATCATTTCGCCCGCATAGCATGTGCAAAAGAGTAGAGAGGGTCACGGCGAAAACTGGACGCACCTCGTGTACAAACTAGACAATCTCTTTCGGAGTATCAGGGTTTCGGACGAGAACTCATCTGTTACACGGGCACTTCAATGTTTTTTAAACTTATTTGAACTCCAGCCTATTATTGCATTCAGTATGAATCATTCAATGTTACGTCATCAATTTCCAACACGTTCTGAGATCATTTGGTGTTTTTCAGTCATTTACCGATTTGTTTAGGGAGCTAAATGACGGTGAAATTGAAAATCAGTACAAAATGAACTCTGAAAATGTTGGAACTTGGCATGGTATCATCATTTCGCCCGCATAGCAATTGCAAAAGAGTAGAGAGGGTCACGGCGAAAACTGGACGCACCTCGTGTACAAACTGGACAATCCCTTTCGGAGTATCAGGGTTTCGGACGAGAACTCATCTGTTACACGGGCACTTCAATGTTTTTTAAACTTATTTGAACTCCAGCCTATTTTTGCGTTCAGTATGCATCATTCAAAGCGACGTCATCAATTTCCAACACGTTCTGACATATTGCTGTTTATCAGTCATTTACCGATTTGTTTAGAGAGCTAAATGACGGTGAAATTTAAAATCACTACAAAATGAACTCTGAAAATGTTGGAACTTGGGATGGTATCATCATTTCGCCTGCATAGCATGTGCAAAAGAGTAGAGAGGGTCACGGCAAAAACTGGATGCACCTCGTGTACAAACTGGACAATCTTTTTCGGAGTATCGGGGTTTCGGACGAGAACTCATCTGTTACACGGGCACTTCAATGTTTTTTAAACTTATTTGAACTCCAGCCTATTTTTGCGTTCAGTATGCATCATTCAAAGCGACGTCATCAATTTCCAACACGTTCTGACATCACTTGCTCTTTTTCAGTCATTTACCGATTTGTTTAGGGAGCTAAATGACGGTGAAATTCAAAATCACTACAACATGAACTCTGAAAATGTTGGAACTTGGCATGGTATCATCATTTCGCCCGCGTAGCATGTGCAAAAGAGTAGAGAGGGTCACGGCGAAAACTGGACGCACCTCGTGTACAAACTGGACAATCTCTTTCGGAGTATCAGGGTTTCGGACGAGAACTCATCTGTTACACGGGCACTTCAATGTTTTTTAAACTTATTTGAACTCCAGCCTATTTTTGCGTTCAGTATGCATCATTCAAAGCAACGTCATCAATTTCCAACACGTTCTGACATCATTTGCTGTTTTTCAGTCATTTACCGATTTTTTTAAAGAGCTAAATGACGGTGAAATTGAAAATCACTACAAAATGAACTCTGAAAATGTTGGAACTTGGCATGGTATCATCATTTCGCCCGCATAGCATGTGCAAAAGAGTAGAGAGGGTCACGGCGAAAACTGGACGCACCTCGTCTACAAACTAGACAATCTCTTTCGGAGTATCAGGGTTTCGGACGAGAACTCATCTGTTACACGGGCACTTCAATGTTTTTTAAACTTATTTGAACTCCAGCCTATTTTTGCGTTCAGTATGCATCATTCAAAGCGACGTCATCAATTTCCAACACGTTCTGACATATTGCTGTTTTTCAGTCATTTACCGATTTGTTTAGAGAGGTAAATGACGGTGAAATTTAAAATCACTACAAAATGAACTCTGAAAATGTTGGAACTTGGCATGGTATCATCATTTCGCCTGCATAGCATGTGCAAAAGAGTAGAGAGGGTCACGGCAAAAACTGGATGCACCTCGTGTACAAACTGGACAATCCCTTTCGGAGTATCGGGGTTTCGGACGAGAACTCATCTGTTACACGGGCACTTCAATGTTTTTTAAACTTATTTGAACTCCAGCCTATTTTTGCGTTCAGTATGCATCATTCAAAGCGACGTCATCAATTTCCAACACGTTCTGACATCACTTGCTCTTTTTCAGTCATTTACCGATTTGTTTAGGGAGCTAAATGACGGTGAAATTCAAAATCACTACAAAATGAACTCTGAAAATGTTGGAACTTGGCATGGTATCATCATTTCGCCCGCGTATCATGTGCAAAAGAGTAGAGAGGGTCACGGCGAAAACTGGACGCACCTCGTGTACAAACTGGACAATCTCTTTCGGAGTATCAGGGTTTCGGACGAGAACTCATCTGTTACACGGGCACTTCAATGTTTTTTAAACTTATTTGAACTCCAGCCTATTTTTGCGTTCAGTATGCATCATTCAAAGCGACGTCATCAATTTCCAACACGTTCTGACATCATTTGCTGTTTTTCAGTCATTTACCGATTTGTTTAAAGAGCTAAATGACGGTGAAATTGAAAATCACTACAAAATGAACTCTGAAAATGTTGGAACTTGGCATGGTATCATCATTTCGCCCGCATAGCATGTGCAAAAGAGTAGAGAGGGTCACGGCGAAAACTGGACGCACCTCGTGTACAAACTAGACAATCTCTTTCGGAGTATCAGGGTTTCGGACGAGAACTCATCTGTTACACGGGCACTTCAATGTTTTTTAAACTTATTTGAACTCCAGCCTATTTTTGCGTTCAGTATGCATCATTCAAAGTGACGTCATCAATTTCCAACATGTTCTGACATCATTTGCTGTTTTTCAGTCATTTACCGATTTGTTTAGAGAGCTAAATGACGGTCAAATTAAAAATCACTACAAAATGAACTCTGAAAATGTTGGAACTTGGCATGGTATCATCATTTCGCCTGCATAGCATGTGCAAAAGAGTAGAGAGGGTCACGGCGAAAACTGGACGCACCTCGTGTACACACTAGACAATCTCTTTCGTAGTATCAGGGTTTCGGACGAGAACTCATCTGTTACACGGGCACTTCAATGTTTTTTAAACTTATTTGAACTCCATCCTATTTTTGCGTTCAGTATGCATCATTCAAAGCGACGTCATCAATTTCCAACACGTTCTGACATCACTTGCTCTTTTTCAGTCATTTAGCGATTTGTTTAGGGAGCTAAATGACGGTGAAATTGAAAATCACTACAAAATGAACTCTGAAAATGTTGGAACTTGGCATGGTATCATCATTTCGCCCGCATAGCATGTGCAAAAGAGTAGAGATGGTCACGGCGAAAACTGGACGCACCTCGTGTACAAACTGGACAATCTCTTTGAGTATCAGGGTTTCGGACGAGAACTCATCTGTTACACGGGCACTTCAATGTTTTTTAAACTTATTTGAACTCCAGCCTATTTTTGCGTTCAGTATGCATCATTCAAAGCGACGTCATCAATTTCCAACACGTTCGGACATCATTTGCTGTTTTTCAGTCATTTACCGATTTTTTTAGGGAGCTAAATGACGGTGAAATTGAAAATCACTACAAAATGAATTCTGAAAATGTTGGAACTTGGCATGGTATCATCATTTAGCCCGCATAGCATGTGCAAAAGAGTAGAGAGGGTCACGGCGAAAACTGGACGCACCTCGTGTACAAACTGGACAATCTCTTTCGGAGTATCAGGGTTTCGGACGAGAACTCATCTGTTACACGGGCACTTCAATGTTTTTTAAACTTATTTGAACTCCAGCCTATTTTTGCGTTCAGTATGCATCATTCAAAGCGACGTCATCAATTTCCAACACGTTCTGACATCATTTGCTGTTTTTAGTCATTTACCGATTTGTTTAGGGAGCTAAATGACGGTGAAATTCAAAATCACTACAAAATGAACTCTGAAACTGTTGGAACTTGGCATGGTATCATCATTTCGCCCGCATAGCATGTGCAAAAGAGTAGAGAGGGTCACGGCGAAAACTGGACGCACCTCGTGTACAAACTGGACAATCTCTTTCGGAGTATCAGGGTTTCGGACGAGAACTCATCTGTTACACGGGCACTTCAATGTTTTTTAAACTTATTTGAACTCCAGCCTATTTTTGCGTTCAGTATGCATCATTCAAAGCGACGTCATCAATTTCCAACACGTTCTGACATCATTTGCTGTTTTTCAGTCATTTACCGATTTGTTTAGAGAGCTAAATGATTGTGAAATTGAAAATCACTACAATATGAACTCTGAAAATGTTGGAACTTGGCATGGTATCATCATTTCGCCCGCATAGCATGTGCAAAAGAGTAGAGAGGGTCACGGCGAAAACTGGACGCACCTCGTGTACAAACTGGACAATCTTTTTCGGAGTATCAGGGTTTCGGACTAGAACTCATCTGTTACACGGGCACTTCCATGTTTTTTAAACTTATTTGAACTCCAGCCTATTTTTGCGTTCAGTATGCATCATTCAAAGTGACGTCATCAATTTCCAACATGTTCTGACATCATTTGCTGTTTTTCAGTCATTTACCGATTTGTTTAAAGAGCTAAATGACGGTCAAATTAAAAATCACTACAAAATGAACTCTGAAAATGTTGGAACTTGGCATGGTATCATCATTTCGCCTGCATAGCATGTGCAAAAGAGTAGAGAGGGTCACGGCGAAAACTGGACGCACCTCGTGTACACACTAGACAATCTCTTTCGTAGTATCAGGGTTTCGGACGAGAACTCATCTGTTACACGGGCACTTCAATGTTTTTTAAACTTATTTGAACTCCAGCCTATTTTTGCGTTCAGTATGCATCATTCAAAGCGACGTCATCAATTTCCAACACGTTCTGACATCACTTGCTCTTTTTCAGTCATTTACCGATTTGTTTAGGGAGCTAAATGACGGTGAAATTGAAAATCACTACAAAATGAACTCTGAAAATGTTGGAACTTGGCATGGTATCATCATTTCGCCCGCATAGCATGTGCAAAAGAGTAGAGAGGGTCACGGCGAAAACTGGACGCACCTCGTGTACAAACTGGACAATCTCTTTGAGTATCAGGGTTTCGGACGAGAACTCATCTGTTACACGGGCACTTCAATGTTTTTTAAACTTATTTGAACTCCAGCCTATTTTTGCGTTCAGTATGCATCATTCAAAGCGACGTCATCAATTTCCAACACGTTCGGACATCATTTGCTGTTTTTCAGTCATTTACCGATTTTTTTAGGGAGCTAAATGACGGTGAAATTGAAAATCACTACAAAATGAATTCTGAAAATGTTGGAACTTGGCATGGTATCATCATTTAGCCCGCATAGCATGTGCAAAAGACTACAGAGGGTCACGGCGAAAATTGGACGCACCTCGTGTACAAACTGGACAATCTCTTTCGGAGTATCAGGGTTTCGGACGAGAACTCATCTGTTACACGGGCACTTCAATGTTTTTTAAACTTATTTGAACTCCAGCCTATTTTTGCGTTCAGTATGCATCATTCAAAGCGACGTCATCAATTTCCAACACGTTCTGACATCATTTGCTGTTTTTAGTCATTTACCGATTTGTTTAGGGAACTAAATGACGGTGAAATTCAAAATCACTACAAAATGAACTCTGAAACTGTTGGAACTTGGCATGGTATCATCATTTCGCCCGCATAGCATGTGCAAAAGAGTAGAGAGGGTCACGGCGAAAACTGGACGCACCTCGTGTACAAACTGGACAATCTCTTTCGGAGTATCAGGGTTTCGGACGAGAACTCATCTGTTACACGGGCACTTCAATGTTTTTTAAACTTATTTGAACTCCAGCCTATTTTTGCATTCAGTATGCATCATTCAAAGCGACGTCATCAATTTCCAACACGTTCTGACATCATTTGCTGTTTTTCAGTCATTTACCGATTTGTTTAGAGAGCTAAATGATTGTGAAATTGAAAATCACTACAATATGAACTCTGAAAATGTTGGAACTTGGCATGGTATCATCATTTCGCCCGCATAGCATGTGCAAAGGAGTAGAGAGGGTCACGGCGAAAACTGGACGCACCTCGTGTACAAACTGGACAATCTTTTTCGGAGTATCAGGGTTTCGGACTAGAACTCATCTGTTACACGGGCACTTCAATGTTTTTTAAACTTATTTGAACTCCAGCCTATTTTTGCGTTCAGTGTGCATCATTCAAAGCGACGTCATCAATTTCCAACATGTTCTGACATCATTTGCTGTTTTTCAGTCATTTACCGATTTGTTTAGAGAGCAAAATTACGGTCAAATTAAAAATCACTACAAAATGAACTCTGAAAATGTTGAAACTTGGCATGGTATCATCATTTCGCCTGCACAGCATGTGCAAAAGAGTAGAGAGGGTCACGGCGAAAACTGGACGCACCTCGTGTACACACTAGACAATCTCTTTCGGAGTATGAGGGTTTCGGACGAGAACTCATCTGTTACACGGGCACTTCAATGTTTTTTAAACTTATTTGAACTCCAGCCTATTTTTGCGTTTAGTATGCATCATTCAAAGCGACGTCATCAATTTCCAACATGTTCTGACATCACTTGCTCTTTTTCAGTCATTTACCGATTTGTTTAGGGAGCTAAATGACGGTGAAATTGAAAATCACTACAAAATGAACTCTGAAAATGTTGGAACATGGCATGGTATCATCATTTTGCCCGCATAGCATGTGCAAAAGAGTAGAGAGGGTCACGGCGAAAACTGGACGCACCTCGTGTACAAACTGGACAATCTCTTTGAGTATCAGGGTTTCGGACGAGAACTCATCTGTTACACGGGCACTTCAATGTTTTTTAAACTTATTTGAACTCCAGCCTATGTTTGCGTTCAGTATGCATCATTCAAAGCGACGTCATCAATTTCCAACACGTTCTGACATATTGCTGTTTTTCAGTCATTTACCGATTTGTTTAGAGAGCTAAATGACGGTGAAATTTAAAATCACTACAAAATGAACTCTGAAAATGTTGGAACTTGGGATGGTATCATCATTTCGCCTGCATAGCATGTGCAAAAGAGTAGAGAGGGTCACGGCAAAAACTGGATGCACCTCGTGTACAAACTGGACAATCTCTTTCGGAGTATCGGGGTTTCGGACGAGAACTCATCTGTTACACGGGCACTTCAATGTTTTTTAAACTTATTTGAACTCCAGCCTATTTTTGCGTTCAGTATGCATCATTCAAAGCGACGTCATCAATTTCCAACACGTTCTGACATCACTTGCTCTTTTTCAGTCATTTACCGATTTGTTTAGGGAGCTAAATGACGGTGAAATTCAAAATCACTACAAAATGAACTCTGAAAATGTTGGAACTTGGCATGGTATCATCATTTCGCCCGCGTAGCATGTGCAAAAGAGTAGAGAGGGTCACGGCGAAAACTGGACGCACCTCGTGTACAAACTGGACAATCTCTTTCGGAGTATCAGGGTTTCGGACGAGAACTCATCTGTTACACGGGCACTTCAATGTTTTTTAAACTTATTTGAACTCCAGCCTATTTTTGCGTTCAGTATGCATCATTCAAAGCGACGTCATCAATTTCCAACACGTTCTGACATCATTTGCTGTTTTTCAGTCATTTACCGATTTTTTTAAAGAGCTAAATGACGGTGAAATTGAAAATCACTACAAAATGAACTCTGAAAATGTTGGAACTTGGCATGGTATCATCATTTCGCCCGCATAGCATGTGCAAAAGAGTAGAGAGGGTCACGGCGAAAACTGGACGCACCTCGTCTACAAACTAGACAATCTCTTTCGGAGTATCAGGGTTTCGGACGAGAACTCATCTGTTACACGGGCACTTCAATGTTTTTTAAACTTATTTGAACTCCAGCCTATTTTTGCGTTCAGTATGCATCATTCAAAGCGACGTCATCAATTTCCAACACGTTCTGACATATTGCTGTTTTTCAGTCATTTACCGATTTGTTTAGAGAGGTAAATGACGGTGAAATTTAAAATCACTACAAAATGAACTCTGAAAATGTTGGAACTTGGCATGGTATCATCATTTCGCCTGCATAGCATGTGCAAAAGAGTAGAGAGGGTCACGGCAAAAACTGGATGCACCTCGTGTACAAACTAGACAATCCCTTTCGGAGTATCGGGGTTTCGGACGAGAACTCATCTGTTACACGGGCACTTCAATGTTTTTTAAACTTATTTGAACTCCAGCCTATTTTTGCGTTCAGTATGCATCATTCAAAGCGACGTCATCAATTTCCAACACGTTCTGACATCACTTGCTCTTTTTCAGTCATTTACCGATTTGTTTAGGGAGCTAAATGACGGTGAAATTCAAAATCACTACAAAATGAACTCTGAAAATGTTGGAACTTGGCATGGTATCATCATTTCGCCCGCGTAGCATGTGCAAAAGAGTAGAGAGGGTCACGGCGAAAACTGGACGCACCTCGTGTACAAACTGGACAATCTCTTTCGGAGTATCAGGGTTTCGGACGAGAACTCATCTGTTACACGGGCACTTCAATGTTTTTTAAACTTATTTGAACTCCAGCCTATTTTTGCGTTCAGTATGCATCATTCAAAGCGACGTCATCAATTTCCAACACGTTCTGACATCATTTGCTGTTTTTCAGTCATTTACCGATTTGTTTAAAGAGCTAAATGACGGTGAAATTGAAAATCACTACAAAATGAACTCTGAAAATGTTGGAACTTGGCATGGTATCATCATTTCGCCCGCATAGCATGTGCAAAAGAGTAGAGAGGGTCACGGCGAAAACTGGACGCACCTCGTGTACAAACTAGACAATCTCTTTCGGAGTATCAGGGTTTCGGACGAGAACTCATCTGTTACACGGGCACTTCAATGTTTTTTAAACTTATTTGAACTCCAGCCTATTATTGCATTCAGTATGAATCATTCAATGTTACGTCATCAATTTCCAACACGTTCTGACATCATTTGGTGTTTTTCAGTCATTTACCGATTTGTTTAGGGAGCTAAATGACGGTGAAATTGAAAATCAGTACAAAATGAACTCTGAAAATGTTGGAACTTGGCATGGTATCATCATTTCGCCCGCATAGCAATTGCAAAAGAGTAGAGAGGGTCACGGCGAAAACTGGACGCACCTCGTGTACAAACTGGACAATCCCTTTCGGAGTATCAGGGTTTCGGACGAGAACTCATCTGTTACACGGGCACTTCAATGTCTTTTAAACTTATTTGAACTCCAGCCTATTTTTGCGTTTAGTATGCATCATTCAAAGCGACGTCATCAATTTCCAACACGTTCTGACATATTGCTGTTTTTCAGTCATTTACCGATTTGTTTAGAGAGCTAAATGACGGTGAAATTTAAAATCACTACAAAATGAACTCTGAAAATGTTGGAACTTGGCATGGTATCATCATTTCGCCCGCATAGCATGTGCAAAAGAGTAGATAGGGTCACGGCGAAAACTGGACGCACCTCGTGTACAAACTGGACAATCTCTTTCGGAGTATCAGGGTTTCGGACGAGAACTCATCTGTTACACGGTCACTTCAATGTTTTTTAAACTTACTTGAACTCCAGCCTATTTTGCGTTCAGTATGCATCATTCAAAGCGACGTCATCAATTTCCAACACGTTCTGACATCATTTGTTGTTTTTAGTCATTTACCGATTTGTTTAGAGAGCTAAATGACGGTGAAATTCAAAATCACTACAAAATGAACTCTCAAAATGTTGGAACTTGGCATGGTATCATCATTTCGCCCGCATAGCATGTGCAAAAGAGTAGAGAGGGTCACGGCGAAAACTGGACGCACCTCGTGTACAAACTGGACAATCTATTTCGGAGTATCAGGGTTTCGGACGAGAACTCATCTGTTACATGGGCACTTCAATGTTTTTTAAACTTATTTGAACTCCAGCCTATTTTTGCGTTCAGTATGCATCATTCAAAGCGACTTCATCAATTTCCAACACGTTCTGACATCATTTGCTGTTTTTCAGTCATTACCGATTTGTTTAGAGAGCTAAATGACGGTGAAATTCAAAATCACTACAAAATGAACTCTGAAAATGTTGGAACTTGGCATGGTATCATCATTTCGCCCGCATAGCATGTGCAAAAGAGTAGAGAGGGTCACGGCGAAAACTGGACGCACCTCGTGTACAAACTGGACAATCTCTTTTGGAGTATCAGAGTTTCGGACGAGAACTCATCTGTTACACGGGCACTTCAATGTTTTTTAAACTTATTTGAACTCCAGCCTATTTTTGCGTTCAGTATGCATCATTCAAAGCAACGTCATCAATTTCCAACACGTTCTGATATATTGCTGTTTTTCAGTCATTTACCGATTTGTTTAGAGAGCTAAATGACGGTGAAATTTAAAATCACTACAAAATGAACTCTGAAAATGTTGGAACTTGGCATGGTATCATCATTTCGCCTGCATAGCATGTGCAAAAGAGTAGAGAGGGTCACGGCAAAAACTGGATGCACCTCGTGTACAAACTGGACAATCCCTTTCGGAGTATCGGGGTTTCGGACGAGAACTCATCTGTTACACGGGCACTTCAATGTTTTTTAAACTTATTTGAACTCCAGCCTATTTTTGCGTTCAGTATGCATCATTCAAAGCGACGTCATCAATTTCCGACACGTTCTGACATCACTTGCTCTTTTTCAGTCATTTACCGATTTGTTTAGGGAGCTAAATGACGGTGAAATTCAAAATCACTACAAAATGAACTCTGAAAATGTTGGAACTTGGCATGGTATCATCATTTCGCCCGCGTAGCATGTGCAAAAGAGTAGAGAGGGTCACGGCGAAAACTGGACGCACCTCGTGTACAAACTGGACAATCTCTTTCGGAGTATCAGGGTTTCGGACGAGAACTCATCTGTTACACGGGCACTTCAATGTTTTTTAAACTTATTTGAACTCCAGCCTATTTTTGCGTTCAGTATGCATCATTCAAAGCGACGTCATCAATTTCCAACACGTTCTGACATCATTTGCTGTTTTTCAGTCATTTACCGATTTGTTTAAAGAGCTAAATGACGGTGAAATTGAAAATCACTACAAAATGAACTCTGAAAATGTTGGAACTTGGCATGGTATCATCATTTCGCCCGCATAGCATGTGCAAAAGAGTAGAGAGGGTCACGGCGAAAACTGGACGCACCTCGTGTACAAACTGGACAATCCCTTTCGGAGTATCAGGGTTTCGGACGAGAACTCATCTGTTACACGGGCACTTCAATGTCTTTTAAACTTATTTGAACTCCAGCCTATTTTTGCGTTTAGTATGCATCATTCAAAGCGACGTCATCAATTTCCAACACGTTCTGACATATTGCTGTTTTTCAGTCATTTACCGATTTGTTTAGAGAGCTAAATGACGGTGAAATTTAAAATCACTACAAAATGAACTCTGAAAATGTTGGAACTTGGCATGGTATCATCATTTCGCCCGCATAGCAATTGCAAAAGAGTAGAGAGGGTCACGGCGAAAACTGGACGCACCTCGTGTACAAACTGGACAATCCCTTTCGGAGTATCAGGGTTTCGGACGAGAACTCATCTGTTACACGGGCACTTCAATGTCTTTTAAACTTATTTGAACTCCAGCCTATTTTTGCGTTTAGTATGCATCATTCAAAGCGACGTCATCAATTTCCAACACGTTCTGACATATTGCTGTTTTTCAGTCATTTACCGATTTGTTTAGAGAGCTAAATGACGGTGAAATTCAAAATCACTACAAAATGAACTCTGAAAATGTTGGAACTTGGCATGGTATCATCATTTCGCCCGCATAGCATGTGCAAAAGAGTAGATAGGGTCACGGCGAAAACTGGACGCACCTCGTGTACAAACTGGACAATCTCTTTCGGAGTATCAGGGTTTCGGACGAGAACTCATCTGTTACACGGTCACTTCAATGTTTTTTAAACTTACTTGAACTCCAGCCTATTTTGCGTTCAGTATGCATCATTCAAAGCGACGTCATCAATTTCCAACACGTTCTGACATCATTTGTTGTTTTTAGTCATTTACCGATTTGTTTAGAGAGCTAAATGACGGTGAAATTCAAAATCACTACAAAATGAACTCTCAAAATGTTGGAACTTGGCATGGTATCATCATTTCGCCCGCATAGCATGTGCAAAAGAGTAGAGAGGGTCACGGCGAAAACTGGACGCACCTCGTGTACAAACTGGACAATCTATTTCGGAGTATCAGGGTTTCGGACGAGAACTCATCTGTTACATGGGCACTTCAATGTTTTTTAAACTTATTTGAACTCCAGCCTATTTTTGCGTTCAGTATGCATCATTCAAAGCGACTTCATCAATTTCCAACACGTTCTGACATCATTTGCTGTTTTTCAGTCATTACCGATTTGTTTAGAGAGCTAAATGACGGTGAAATTCAAAATCACTACAAAATGAACTCTGAAAATGTTGGAACTTGGCATGGTATCATCATTTCGCCCGCATAGCATGTGCAAAAGAGTAGAGAGGGTCACGGCGAAAACTGGACGCACCTCGTGTACAAACTGGACAATCTCTTTTGGAGTATCAGAGTTTCGGACGAGAACTCATCTGTTACACGGGCACTTCAATGTTTTTTAAACTTATTTGAACTCCAGCCTATTTTTGCGTTCAGTATGCATCATTCAAAGCAACGTCATCAATTTCCAACACGTTCTGATATATTGCTGTTTTTCAGTCATTTACCGATTTGTTTAGAGAGCTAAATGACGGTGAAATTTAAAATCACTACAAAATGAACTCTGAAAATGTTGGAACTTGGCATGGTATCATCATTTCGCCTGCATAGCATGTGCAAAAGAGTAGAGAGGGTCACGGCAAAAACTGGATGCACCTCGTGTACAAACTGGACAATCCCTTTCGGAGTATCGGGGTTTCGGACGAGAACTCATCTGTTACACGGGCACTTCAATGTTTTTTAAACTTATTTGAACTCCAGCCTATTTTTGCGTTCAGTATGCATCATTCAAAGCGACGTCATCAATTTCCGACACGTTCTGACATCACTTGCTCTTTTTCAGTCATTTACCGATTTGTTTAGGGAGCTAAATGACGGTGAAATTCAAAATCACTACAAAATGAACTCTGAAAATGTTGGAACTTGGCATGGTATCATCATTTCGCCCGCGTAGCATGTGCAAAAGAGTAGAGAGGGTCACGGCGAAAACTGGACGCACCTCGTGTACAAACTGGACAATCTCTTTCGGAGTATCAGGGTTTCGGACGAGAACTCATCTGTTACACGGGCACTTCAATGTTTTTTAAACTTATTTGAACTCCAGCCTATTTTTGCGTTCAGTATGCATCATTCAAAGCGACGTCATCAATTTCCAACACGTTCTGACATCATTTGCTGTTTTTCAGTCATTTACCGATTTGTTTAAAGAGCTAAATGACGGTGAAATTGAAAATCACTACAAAATGAACTCTGAAAATGTTGGAACTTGGCATGGTATCATCATTTCGCCCGCATAGCATGTGCAAAAGAGTAGAGAGGGTCACGGCGAAAACTGGACGCACCTCGTCTACAAACTAGACAATCTCTTTCGGAGTATCAGGGTTTCGGACGAGAACTCATCTGTTACACGGGCACTTCAATGTTTTTTAAACTTATTTGAACTCCAGCCTATTTTTGCGTTCAGTATGCATCATTCAAAGCGACGTCATCAATTTCCAACACGTTCGGACATCATTTGGTGTTTTTCAGTCATTTACCGATTTTTTTAGGGAGCTAAATGACGGTTAAATTGAAAATCACTACAAAATGAATTCTGAAAATGTTGGAACTTGGCATGGTATCATCATTTAGCCTGCATAGCATGTGCAAAAGACTAGAGAGGGTCACGGCGAAAACTGGACGCACCTCGTGTACAAACTGGACAATCTCTTTCGGAGTATCAGGGTTTCGGACGAGAACTCATCTGTTACACGGGCACTTCAATGTTTTTTAAACTTATTTGAACTCCAGCCTATTTTTGCGTTCAGTATGCATCATTCAAAGCGACGTCATCAATTTCCAACACGTTCTGACATCATTTGCTGTTTTTAGTCATTTACCGATTTGTTTAGGGAGCTAAATGACGGTGAAATTCAAAATCACTACAAAATGAACTCTGAAAATGTTGGAACTTGGCATGGTATCATCATTTCGCCCGCATAGCATGTGCAAAAGAGTAGAGAGGGTCACGGCGAAAACTGGACGCACGTCGTGTACAAACTGGACAATCTGTTTCGGAGTATCAGGGTTTCGGACGAGAACTCATCTGTTACACGGGCACTTCAATGTTTTTTAAACTTATTTGAACTCCAGCCTATTTTTGCGTTCAGTATGCATCATTCAAAGCGACGTCATCAATTTCCAACACGTTCTGACATCATTTGCTGTTTTTCAGTCATTTACCGATTTGTTTAGGGAGCTAAATGAAGGTGAAATTGAAAATCACTACAATATGAACTCTGAAAATGTTGGAACTTGGCATGGTATCATCATTTCGCCCGCATAGCATGTGCAAAAGAGTAGAGAGGGTCACGGCGAAAACTGGACGCACGTCGTGTACAAACTGGACAATCTCTTTCGGAGTATCAGGTTTCGGACGAGAACTCATCTGTTACACGGGCACTTCAATGTTTTTTAAACTTATTTGAACTCCAGCCTATTTTGCGTTCAGTATGCATCATTCAAAGCGACGTCATCAATTTCCAACACGTTCTGACATCATTTGCTGTTTTTCAGTCATTTACCGATTTGTTTAGGGAGCTAAATGATGGTGAAATTGAAAATCACTACAATATGAACTCTGAAAATGTTGGAACTTGGCATGGTATCATCATTTCGCCCGCATAGCATGTGCAAAAGAGTAGAGAGGGTCACGGCGAAAACTGGACGCACCTCGTGTACAAACTGGACAATCTCTTTCGGAGTATCAGGGTTTCGGACTAGAACTCATCTGTTACACGGGCACTTCAATGTTTTTTAAACTTATTTGAACTCCAGCCTATTTTTGCGTTCAGTATGCATCATTCAAAGCGACGTCATCAATTTCCAACATGTTCTGACACCATTTTCTGTTTTTCAGTCATTTACCGATTTGTTTAGAGAGCTAAATTACGGTCAAATTAAAAATCACTACAAAATGAACTCTGAAAATGTTGTACTTGTCATGGTATCATCATTTTGCCTGCATAGCATGTGCAAAAGAGTAGAGAGGGTCACGGCGAAAACTGGACGCACCTCGTGTACACACTAGACAATCTCTTTCGGAGTATCAGGGTTTCGGACGAGAACTCATCTGTTACACGGGCACTTCAATGTTTTTTAAACTTATTTGAACTCCAGCCTGTTTTTGCGTTCAGTATGCATCATTCAAAGCGACGTCATCAATTTCCAACACGTTCTGACATCATTTGCTGTTTTTAGTCATTTACCGATTTGTTTAGGGAGCTAAATGACGGTGAAATTCAAAATCACTTCAAAATGAACTCTGAAAATGTTGGAACTTGGCATGGTATCATCATTTCGCCCGCATAGCATGTGCAAAAGAGTAGAGAGGGTCACGGCGAAAACTGGACGCACCTCGTGTACAAACTGGACAATCTCTATGAGTATCAGGGTTTCGGACGAGAACTCATCTGTTACACGGGCACTTCAATGTTTTTTAAACTTATTTGAACTCCAGCCTATTTTTGCGTTCAGTATGCATCATTCAAAGCGACGTCATCAATTTCCAACACGTTCGGACATCATTTGGTGTTTTTCAGTCATTTACCGATTTTTTTAGGGAGCTAAATGACGGTTAAATTGAAAATCACTACAAAATGAATTCTGAAAATGTTGGAACTTGGCATGGTATCATCATTTAGCCTGCATAGCATGTGCAAAAGACTAGAGAGGGTCACGGCGAAAACTGGACGCACCTCGTGTACAAACTGGACAATCTCTTTCGGAGTATCAGGGTTTCGGACGAGAACTCATCTGTTACACGGGCACTTCAATGTTTTTTAAACTTATTTGAACTCCAGCCTATTTTTGCGTTCAGTATGCATCATTCAAAGCGACGTCATCAATTTCCAACACGTTCTGACATCATTTGCTGTTTTTAGTCATTTACCGATTTGTTTAGGGAGCTAAATGACGGTGAAATTCAAAATCACTACAAAATGAACTCTGAAAATGTTGGAACTTGGCATGGTATCATCATTTCGCCCGCATAGCATGTGCAAAAGAGTAGAGAGGGTCACGGCGAAAACTGGACGCACGTCGTGTACAAACTGGACAATCTGTTTCGGAGTATCAGGGTTTCGGATGAGAACTCATCTGTTACACGGGCACTTCAATGTTTTTTAAACTTATTTGAACTCCAGCCTATTTTTGCGTTCAGTATGCATCATTCAAAGCAACGTCATCAATTTCCAACACGTTCTGACATCATTTGCTGTTTTTCAGTCATTTACCGATTTGTTTAGGGAGCTAAATGAAGGTGAAATTGAAAATCACTACAATATGAACTCTGAAAATGTTGGAACTTGGCATGGTATCATCATTTCGCCCGCATAGCATGTGCAAAAGAGTAGAGAGGGTCACGGCGAAAACTGGACGCACGTCGTGTACAAACTTGACAATCTCTTTCGGAGTATCAGGTTTCGGACGAGAACTCATCTGTTACACGGGCACTTCAATGTTTTTTAAACTTATTTGAACTCCAGCCTATTTTTGCGTTCAGTATGCATCATTCAAAGCGACATCATCAATTTCCAACACGTTCTGACATCATTTGCTGTTTTTCAGTCATTTACCGATTTGTTTAGGGAGCTAAATGATGGTGAAATTGAAAATCACTACAATATGAACTCTGAAAATGTTGGAACTTGGCATGGTATCATCATTTCGCCCGCATAGCATGTGCAAAAGAGTAGAGAGGGTCACGGCGAAAACTGGACGCACCTCGTGTACAAACTGGACAATCTCTTTCGGAGTATCAGGATTTCGGACTAGAACTCATCTGTTACACGGGCACTTCAATGTTTTTTAAACTTATTTGAACTCCAGCCTATTTTTGCGTTCAGTATGCATCATTCAAAGCGACGTCATCAATTTCCAACATGTTCTGACATCATTTTCTGTTTTTCAGTCATTTACCGATTTGTTTAGAGAGCTAAATTACGGTCAAATTAAAAATCACTACAAAATGAACTCTGAAAATGTTGTACTTGGCATGGTATCATCATTTTGCCTGCATAGCATGTGCAAAAGAGTAGAGAGGGTCACGGCGAAAACTGGACGCACCTCGTGTACAAACTAGACAATCTCTTTCGGAGTATCAGGGTTTCGGACGAGAACTCATCTGTTACACGGGCACTTCAATGTTTTTTAAACTTATTTGAACTCCAGCCTATTTTTGCGTTCAGTATGCATCATTCAAAGCGACGTCATCAATTTCCAACATGTTCTGACATCATTTGCTGTTTTTCAGTCATTTACCGATTTGTTTAGAGAGCTAAATTACGGTCAAATGAAAAATCACTACAAAATGAACTCTGAAAATGTTGGAACTTGGCATGGTATCATCATTTCGCCTGCATAGCATGTGCAAAAGAGTAGAGAGGGTCACGGCAAAAACTGGATGCACCTCGTGTACAAACTGGACAATCTCTTTCGGAGTATCAGGGTTTCGGACGAGAACTCATCTGTTACACGGGCACTTCAACGTTTTTTTAAACTTATTTGAACTCCAGCCTATTTTTGCGTTCAGTATGCATCATTCAAAGCGACGTCATCAATTTCCAACACGTTCTGACATCATTTGCTGTTTTTAGTCATTTACCGATTTGTTTAGGGAGCTAAATGACGGTGAAATTCAAAATCACTACAAAATGAACTCTGAAAATGTTAGAACTTGGCATGGTATCATCATTTCGCCCGCATAGCATGTGCAAAAGAGTAGAGAGGGTCACGGCGAAAACTGGACGCACCTCGTGTACAAACTGGACAATCTCTTTCGGAGTATCAGGGTTTCGGACGAGAACTCATCTGTTACACGGGCAGTTCAATGTTTTTTAAACTTATTTGAACTCCAGCCTATTTTTGCGTTCAGTATGCATCATTCAAAGCGACGTCATCAATTTCCAACACGTTCTGACATCATTTGCTGTTTTTCAGTCATTTACCGATTTGTTTAGGGAGCTAAATGAAGGTGAAATTGAAAATCACTACAATATGAACTCTGAAAATGTTGGAACTTGGCATGGTATCATCATTTCGCCCGCATAGCATGTGCAAAAGAGTAGAGAGGGTCACGGCGAAAACTGGACGCACGTCGTTTACAAACTGGACAATCTCTTTCGGAGTATCAGGGTTTCGGACGAGAACTCATCTGTTACACGGGCACTTCAATGTTTTTTAAACTTATTTGAACTCCAGCCTATTTTTGCGTTCAGTATGCATCATTCAAAGCGACGTCATCAATTTCCAACACGTTCTGACATCATTTGCTGTTTTTCAGTCATTTACCGATTTGTTTAGGGAGCTAAATGATGGTCAAATTAAAAATCACTACAAAATGAACTCTGAAAATGTTGGAACTTGGCATGGTATCATCATTTCGCCCGCATAGCATGTGCAAAAGAGTAGAGAGGGTCACGGCGAAAACTGGATGCACCTCGTGTACAAACTGGACAATCTCTTTCGGAGTATCAGGGTTTCGGACGAGAACTCATCTGTTACACGGGCACTTCAACGTTTTTTAAACTTATTTGAACTCCAGCCTATTTTTGCGTTCAGTATGCATCATTCAAAGCGACGTCATCAATTTCCAACATGTTCTGACATCATTTGCTGTTTTTCAGTCATTTACCGATTTGTTTAGAGAGCGAAATGACGGTGAAATTGAAAATCACTACAAAATGAACTCTTAAAATGTTGGAACTTGGCATGGTATCATCATTTCGCCCGCATAGCATGTGCAAAAGAGTAGAGAGGGTCACGGCGAAAACTGGACGCACCTCGTGTACAAACTGGACAATCTCTTTCGGAGTATCAGGGTTTCGGACGAGAACTCATCTGTTACACGGGAACTTCAATGTTTTTTATACTTATTTGAACTCCAGCCTATTTTTGCATTCAGTATGCATCATTCAAAGCGACGTCATCAATTTCCAACACGTTCTAACATCATTTGCTGTTTTTCAATCATTTACCAATTTGTTTAGAGAGCTAAATGACGGTGAAATTGAAAATCACTACAAAATGAACTCTGAAAATGTTGGAACTTGGCATGGTATCATGATTTCGCCCGCATAGCATGTGCAAAAGAGTAGAGAGGGTCACGGCGAAAACTGGACGCACCTCGTGTACAAACTAGACAATCTCTTTCGGAGTATCAGGGTTTCGGACGAGAACTCATCTGTTACACGGGCACTTCAATGTTTTTAAAACTTATTTGAACTCCAGCCTATTTTTGCGTTCATTATGCATCATTCAAAGCGACGTCATCAATTTCCAACACGTTCTGACATCATTTGCTGTTTTTCAGTCATTTATCGATTTGTTTAGAGAGCTAAATGATGGTGAAATTGAAAATCACTACAATATGAACTCTGAAAATGTTGGAACTTGGCATGGTATCATCATTTCGCCCGCATAGCATGTGCAAAAGAGTAGAGAGGGTCACGGCGAAAACTGGACGCACCGCGTGTACAAACTAGACAATCTCTTTCGGAGTATCAGGGTTTCGGACTAGAACTCATCTGTTACACGGGCACTTCAATGTTTTTTAAACTTATTTGAGCTCCAGCCTATTTTTGCGTTCAGTATGCATCATTCAAAGCGACGTCATCAATTTCCAACACGTTCTGACATATTGCTGTTTTCAGTCATTTACCGATTTGTTTAGAGAGCTAAATTACGGTGAAATTTAAAATCACTCCAAAATGAACTCTGAAAATGTTGGAACTTGGCATGGTATCATCATTTCACCCGCATAGCATGTGCAAAAGAGTAGAGAGGGTCACGGCGAAAACTGGACGCACCTCGTGTACAAACTGGACAATCTCTTTCGGAGTATCAGGGTTTCGGACGAGAACTCATCTGTTACACGGGCACTTCAATGTTTTTTAAACTTATTTGAACTCCAGCCTATTTTTGCGTTCAGTATGCATCATTCAAAGCGACGTCATCAATTTCCAACACGTTCTGACATCATTTGCTGTTTTTAGTCATTTACCGATTTGTTTAGGGAGCTAAATGACGGTGAAATTCAAAATCACTACAAAATGAACTCTGAAAATGTTGGAACTTGGCATGGTATCATCATTTCGCCCGCATAGCATGTGCAAAAGAGTAGAGAGGGTAACGGCGAAAACTGGACGCACCTCGTGTACAAACTGGACAATCTCTTTCGGAGTATCAGGGTTTCGGACGAGAACTCATCTGTTACACGGGCACTTCAATGTTTTTTAAACTTATTTGAACTCCAGCCTATTTTTGCGTTCAGTATGCATCATTCAAAGCGACGTCATCAATTTCCAACATGTTCTGACATCATTTGCTGTTTTTCAGTCATTTACCGATTTGTTTAGAGAGCTAAATTACGGTCAAATTAAAAATCACTACAAAATGAACTCTGAAAATGTTGGAACTTGGCATGGTATCATCATTTCGCCTGCATAGCATGTGCAAAAGAGTAGAGAGGGTCACGGCAAAAACTGGATGCACCTCGTGTACAAACTGGACAATCTCTTTCGGAGTATCAGGGTTTCGGACGAGAACTCATCTGTTACACGGGCACTTCAACGTTTTTTAAACTTATTTGAACTCCAGCCTATTTTTGCGTTCAGTATGCATCATTCAAAGCGACGTCATCAATTTCCAACATGTTCTGACATCATTTGCTGTTTTTCAGTCATTTACCGATTTGTTTAGAGAGCGAAATGACGGTGAAATTGAAAATCACTACAAAATGAACTCTTAAAATGTTGGAACTTGGCATGGTATCATCATTTCGCCCGCATAGCATGTGCAAAAGAGTAGAGAGGGTCACGGCGAAAACTGGACGCACCTCGTGTACAAACTGGACAATCTCTTTCGGAGTATCAGGGTTTCGGACGAGAACTCATCTGTTACACGGGAACTTCAATGTTTTTTATACTTATTTGAACTCGAGCCTATTTTTGCATTCAGTATGCATCATTCAAAGCGACGTCATCAATTTCCAACACGTTCTAACATCATTTGCTGTTTTTCAGTCATTTACCAATTTGTTTAGAGAGCTAAATGACGGTGAAATTGAAAATCACTACAAAATGAACTCTGAAAATGTTGGAACTTGGCATGGTATCATCATTTCGCCCGCATAGCATGTGCAAAAGAGTAGAGAGGGTCACGGCGAAAACTGGACGCACCTCGTGTACAAACTAGACAATCTCTTTCGGAGTATCAGGGTTTCGGACGAGAACTCATCTGTTACACGGGCACTTCAATGTTTTTAAAACTTATTTGAACTCCAGCCTATTTTTGCGTTCATTATGCATCATTCAAAGCGACGTCATCAATTTCCAACACGTTCTGACATCATTTGCTGTTTTTCAGTCATTTATCGATTTGTTTAGAGAGCTAAATGATGGTGAAATTGAAAATCACTACAATATGAACTCTGAAAATGTTGGAACTTGGCATGGTATCATCATTTCGCCCGCATAGCATGTGCAAAAGAGTAGAGAGGGTCACGGCGAAAACTGGACGCACCGCGTGTACAAACTAGACAATCTCTTTCGGAGTATCAGGGTTTCGGACTAGAACTCATCTGTTACACGGGCACTTCAATGTTTTTTAAACTTATTTGAGCTCCAGCCTATTTTTGCGTTCAGTATGCATCATTCAAAGCGACGTCATCAATTTCCAACACGTTCTGACATATTGCTGTTTTCAGTCATTTACCGATTTGTTTAGAGAGCTAAATTACGGTGAAATTTAAAATCACTCCAAAATGAACTCTGAAAATGTTGGAACTTGGCATGGTATCATCATTTCACCCGCATAGCATGTGCAAAAGAGTAGAGAGGGTCACGGCGAAAACTGGACGCACCTCGTGTACAAACTGGACAATCTCTTTCGGAGTATCAGGGTTTCGGACGAGAACTCATCTGTTACACGGGCACTTCAATGTTTTTTAAACTTATTTGAACTCCAGCCTATTTTTGCGTTCAGTATGCATCATTCAAAGCGACGTCATCAGTTTCCAACACGTTCTGACATCATTTGCTGTTTTTAGTCATTTACCGATTTGTTTAGGGAGCTAAATGACGGTGAAATTCAAAATCACTACAAAATGAACTCTGAAAATGTTGGAATTTGGCATGGTATCATCATTTCGCCCGCATAGCATGTGCAAAAGAGTAGAGAGGGTAACGGCGAAAACTGGACGCACCTCGTGTACAAACTGGACAATCTCTTTCGGAGTATCAGGGTTTCGGACGAGAACTCATCTGTTACACGGGCACTTCAATGTTTTTTAAACTTATTTGAACTCCAGCCTATTTTTGCGTTCAGTATGCATCATTCAAAGCGACGTCATCAATTTCCAACATGTTCTGACATCATTTGCTGTTTTTCAGTCATTTACCGATTTGTTTAGAGAGCTAAATTACGGTCAAATTAAAAATCACTACAAAATGAACTCTGAAAATGTTGGAACTTGGCATGGTATCATCATTTCGCCTGCATAGCATGTGCAAAAGAGTAGAGAGGGTCACGGCAAAAACTGGATGCACCTCGTGTACAAACTGGACAATCTCTTTCGGAGTATCAGGGTTTCGGACGAGAACTCATCTGTTACACGGGCACTTCAACGTTTTTTAAACTTATTTGAACTCCAGCCTATTTTTGCGTTCAGTATGCATCATTCAAAGCGACGTCATCAATTTCCAACATGTTCTGACATCATTTGCTGTTTTTCAGTCATTTACCGATTTGTTTAGAGAGCGAAATGACGGTGAAATTGAAAATCACTACAAAATGAACTCTTAAAATGTTGGAACTTGGCATGGTATCATCATTTCGCCCGCATAGCATGTGCAAAAGAGTAGAGAGGGTCACGGCGAAAACTGGACGCACCTCGTGTACAAACTGGACAATCTCTTTCGGAGTATCAGGGTTTCGGACGAGAACTCATCTGTTACACGGGAACTTCAATGTCTTTTATACTTATTTGAACTCCAGCCTATTTTTGCATTCAGTATGCATCATTCAAAGCGACGTCATCAATTTCCAACACGTTCTAACATCATTTGCTGTTTTTCAGTCATTTACCAATTTGTTTAGAGAGCTAAATGACGGTGAAATTGAAAATCACTACAAAATGAACTCTGAAAATGTTGGAACTTGGCATGGTATCATCATTTCACCTGCATAGCATGTGCAAAAGAGTAGAGAGGGTCACGGCGAAAACTGGACGCACCTCGTGTACAAACTAGACAATCTCTTTCGGAGTATCAGGGTTTCGGACGAGAACTCATCTGTTACACGGGCACTTCAATGTTTTTAAAACTTATTTGAACTCCAGCCTATTTTTGCGTTCATTATGCATCATTCAAAGCGACGTCATCAATTTCCAACACGTTCTGACATCATTTGCTGTTTTTCAGTCATTTATCGATTTGTTTAGAGAGCTAAATGATGGTGAAATTGAAAATCACTACAATATGAACTCTGAAAATGTTGGAACTTGGCATGGTATCATCATTTCGCCCGCATAGCATGTGCAAAAGAGTAGAGAGGGTCACGGCGAAAACTGGACGCACCGCGTGTACAAACTAGACAATCTCTTTCGGAGTATCAGGGTTTCGGACTAGAACTCATCTGTTACACGGGCACTTCAATGTTTTTTAAACTTATTTGAGCTCCAGCCTATTTTTGCGTTCAGTATGCATCATTCAAAGCGACGTCATCAATTTCCAACACGTTCTGACATATTGCTGTTTTCAGTCATTTACCGATTTGTTTAGAGAGCTAAATTACGGTGAAATTTAAAATCACTCCAAAATGAACTCTGAAAATGTTGGAACTTGGCATGGTATCATCATTTCACCCGCATAGCATGTGCAAAAGAGTAGAGAGGGTCACGGCGAAAACTGGACGCACCTCGTGTACAAACTGGACAATCTCTTTCGGAGTATCAGGGTTTCGGACGAGAACTCATCTGTTACACGGGCACTTCAATGTTTTTTAAACTTATTTGAACTCCAGCCTATTTTTGCGTTCAGTATGCATCATTCAAAGCAACGTCATCAATTTCCAACACGTTCTGACATCATTTGCTGTTTTTAGTCATTTACCGATTTGTTTAGGGAGCTAAATGACGGTGAAATTAAAAATCACTACAAAATGAACTCTGAAAATGTTGGAATTTGGCATGGTATCATCATTTCGCCCGCATAGCATGTGCAAAAGAGTAGAGAGGGTAACGGCGAAAACTGGACGCACCTCGTGTACAAACTGGACAATCTCTTTCGGAGTATCAGGGTTTCGGACGAGAACTCATCTGTTACACGGGCACTTCAATGTTTTTTAAACTTATTTGAACTCCAGCCTATTTTTGCGTTCAGTATGCATCATTCAAAGCGACGTCATCAATTTCCAACATGTTCTGACATCATTTGCTGTTTTTCAGTCATTTACCGATTTGTTTAGAGAGCTAAATTACGGTCAAATTAAAAATCACTACAAAATGAACTCTGAAAATGTTGGAACTTGGCATGGTATCATCATTTCGCCTGCATAGCATGTGCAAAAGA
This sequence comes from Aegilops tauschii subsp. strangulata, assembly GCF_002575655.3. Classification (NCBI taxonomy): domain Eukaryota; kingdom Viridiplantae; phylum Streptophyta; class Magnoliopsida; order Poales; family Poaceae; genus Aegilops; species Aegilops tauschii. The sequence continues at coordinate 630,755,846 of NC_053036.3, read as the reverse complement.
GTAGAGAGGGTCACGGCAAAAACTGGATGCACCTCGTGTACAAACTGGACAATCTCTTTCGGAGTATCAGGGTTTCGGACGAGAACTCATCTGTTACACGGGCACTTCAACGTTTTTTAAACTTATTTGAACTCCAGCCTATTTTTGCATTCAGTATGCATCATTCAAAGCGACGTCATCAATTTCCAACATGTTCTGACATCATTTGCTGTTTTTCAGTCATTTACCGATTTGTTTAGAGAGCGAAATGACGGTGAAATTGAAAATCACTACAAAATGAACTCTTAAAATGTTGGAACTTGGCATGGTATCATCATTTCGCCCGCATAGCATGTGCAAAAGAGTAGAGAGGGTCACGGCGAAAACTGGACGCACCTCGTGTACAAACTAGACAATCTCTTTCGGAGTATCAGGGTTTCGGACGAGAACTCATCTGTTACACGGGAACTTCAATGTTTTTAAAACTTATTTGAACTCCAGCCTATTTTTGCGTTCAGTATGCATCATTCAAAGCGACGTCATCAATTTCCAACACGTTCTGACATCATTTGCTGTTTTTCAGTCATTTATCGATTTGTTTAGAGAGCTAAATGACGGTGAAATTGAAAATCACTACAAAATGAACTCTGAAAATGTTGGAACTTGGCATGGTATCATCATTTCGCCCGCATAGCATGTGCAAAAGAGTAGAGAGGGTCACGGCGAAAACTGGACGCACCTCGTGTACAAACTAGACAATCTCTTTCGGAGTATCAGGGTTTCGGACGAGAAATCATCTGTTACACGGGCACTTCAATGTTTTTAAAACTTATTTGAACTCCAGCCTATTTTTGCGTTCATTATGCATCATTCAAAGCGACGTCATCAATTTCCAACACGTTCTGACATCATTTGCTGTTTTTCAGTCATTTATCGATTTGCTTAGAGAGCTAAATGATGGTGAAATTGAAAATCACTACAATATGAACTCTGAAAATGTTGGAACTTGGCATGGTATCATCATTTCGCCCGCATAGCATGTGCAAAAGAGTAGAGAGGGTCACGGCGAAAACTGGACGCACCGCGTGTACAAACTAGACAATCTCTTTCGGAGTATCAGGGTTTCGGACTAGAACTCATCTGTTACACGGGCACTTCAATGTTTTTTAAACTTATTTGAGCTCCAGCCTATTTTTGCGTTCAGTATGCATCATTCAAAGCGACGTCATCAATTTCCAACACGTTCTGACATATTGCTGTTTTCAGTCATTTACCGATTTGTTTAGAGAGCTAAATTACGGTGAAATTTAAAATCACTACAAAATGAACTCTGAAAATGTTGGAACTTGGCATGGTATCATCATTTCACCCGCATAGCATGTGCAAAAGAGTAGAGAGGGTCACGGCGAAAACTTGACGCACCTCGTGTACAAACTGGACAATCTCTTTCGGAGTATCAGGGTTTCGGACGAGAACTCATCTGTTACACGGGCACTTCAATGTTTTTTAAACTTATTTGAACTCCAGCCTATTTTTGCGTTCAGTATGCATCATTCAAAGCGACGTCATCAATTTCCAACATGTTCTGACATCATTTGCTGTTTTTCAGTCACTTACCGATTTGTTTAGAGAGCTAAATTACGGTCAAATTAAAAATCACTACAAAATGAACTCTGAAAATGTTGGAACTTGGCATGGTATCATCATTTCGCCTGCATAGCATGTGCAAAAGAGTAGAGAGGGTCACGGCAAAAACTGGATGCACCTCGTGTACAAACTGGACAATCTCTTTCGGAGTATCAGGGTTTCGGACGAGAACTCATCTGTTACACGGGCACTTCAACGTTTTTTAAACTTATTTGAACTCCAGCCTATTTTTGCGTTCAGTATGCATCATTCAAAGCGACGTCATCAATTTCCAACATGTTCTGACATCATTTGCTGTTTTTCAGTCATTTACCGATTTGTTTAGAGAGTGAAATGATGGTGAAATTGAAAATCACTACAAAATGAACTCTTAAAATGTTGGAACTTGGCATGGTATCATCATTTCGCCCGCATAGCATGTGCAAAAGAGTAGAGAGGGTCACGGCGAAAACTGGACGCACCTCGTGTACAAACTGGACAATCTCTTTCGGAGTATCAGGGTTTCGGACGAGAACTCATCTGTTACACGGGAACTTCAATGTTTTTTATACTTATTTGAACTCCAGCCTATTTTTGCATTCAGTATGCATCATTCAAAGCGACGTCATCAATTTCCAACACGTTCTAACATCATTTGCTGTTTTTCAGTCATTTACCAATTTGTTTAGAGAGCTAAATGACGGTGAAATTGAAAATCACTACAAAATGAACTCTGAAAATGTTGGAACTTGGCATGGTATCATCATTTCGCCCGCATAGCATGTGCAAAAGAGTAGAGAGGGTCACGGCGAAAACTGGACGCACCTCGTGTACAAACTAGACAATCTCTTTCGGAGTATCAGGGTTTCGGACGAGAACTCATCTGTTACACGGGCACTTCAACGTTTTTAAAACTTATTTGAACTCCAGCCTATTTTTGCGTTCATTATGCATCATTCAAAGCGACGTCATCAATTTCCAACACGTTCTGACATCATTTGCTGTTTTTCAGTCATTTATCGATTTGTTTAGAGAGCTAAATGATGGTGAAATTGAAAATCACTACAATATGAACTCTGAAAATGTTAGAACTTGGCATGGTATCATCATTTCGCCCGCATAGCATATGCAAAAGAGTAGAGAGGGTCACGGCGAAAACTGGACGCACCGCGTGTACAAACTAGACAATCTCTTTCGGAGTATCAGGGTTTCGGACTAGAACTCATCTGTTACACAGGCACTTCAATGTTTTTTAAACTTATTTGAGCTCCAGCCTATTTTTGCGTTCAGTATGCATCATTCAAAGCGACGTCATCAATTTCCAACACGTTCTGACATATTGCTGTTTTCAGTCATTTACCGATTTTTTTAGAGAGCTAAATGACGGTGTAATTTAAAATCACTCCAAAATGAACTCTGAAAATGTTGGAACTTGGCATGGTATCATCATTTCACCCGCATAGCATGTGCAAAAGAGTAGAGAGGGTCACGGCGAAAACTGGACGCACCTCGTGTACAAACTGGACAATCTCTTTCGGAGTATCAGGGTTTCGGACGAGAACTCATCTGTTACACGGGCACTTCAATGTTTTTTAAACTTATTTGAACTCCAGCCTATTTTTGCGTTCAGTATGCATCATTCAAAGCGACGTCATCAATTTCCAACATGTTCTGACATCATTTGCTGTTTTTCAGTCATTTACCGATTTGTTTAGAGAGCTAAATTACGGTCAAATTAAAAATCACTACAAAATGAACTCTGAAAATGTTGGAACTTGGCATGGTATCATCATTTCGCCTGCATAGCATGTGCAAAAGAGTAGAGAGGGTCACGGCAAAAACTGGATGCACCTCGTGTACAAACTGGACAATCTCTTTCGGAGTATCAGGGTTTCGGACGAGAACTCATCTGTTACACGGGCACTTCAACGTTTTTTAAACTTATTTGAACTCCAGCCTATTTTTGCGTTCATTATGCATCATTCAAAGCGACGTCATCAATTTCCAACACGTTCTGACATCATTTGCTGTTTTTCAGTCATTTACTGATTTGTTTAGAGAGCTAAATGATGGTGAAATTGGAAATCACTACAAAATGAACTCTGAAAATGTTAGAACTTGGCATGGTATCATCATTTCGCCCGCATAGCATGTGCAAAAGAGTAGAGAGGGTCACGGCGAAAACTGGACGCACCTCGTGTACAAACTAGACAATCTCTTTCGGAGTATCAGGGTTTCGGACGAGAACTCATCTGTTACACGGGCACTTCAATGTTTTTAAAACTTATTTGAACTCCAGCCTATTTTTGCGTTGATTATGCATCATTCAAAGCGACGTCATCAATTTCCAACACGTTCTGACATCATTTGCTGTTTTTCAGTCATTTATCGATTTGTTTAGAGAGCTAAATGATGGTGAAATTGAAAATCACTACAATATGAACTCTGAAAATGTTGGAACTTGGCATGGTATCATCATTTCGCCCGCATAGCATGTGCAAAAGCGTAGAGAGGGTCACGGCGAAAACTGGACGCACCGCGTGTACAAACTAGACAATCTCTTTCGGAGTATCAAGGTTTCGGACTAGAACTCATCTGTTACACGGGCACTTCAATGTTTTTTAAACTTATTTGAGCTCCAGCCTATTTTTGCGTTCAGTATGCATCATTCAAAGCGACGTCATCAATTTCCAACACGTTCTGACATATTGCTGTTTTCAGTCATTTACCGATTTGTTTAGAGAGCTAAATTACGGTGTAATTTAAAATCACTCCAAAATGAACTCTGAAAATGTTGGAACTTGGCATGGTATCATCATTTCACCCGCATAGCATGTGCAAAAGAGTAGAGAGGGTCACGGCGAAAACTGGACGCACCTCGTGTACAAACTGGACAATCTCTTTCGGAGTATCAGGGTTTCGGACGAGAACTCATCTGTTACACGGGCACTTCAATGTTTTTTAAACTTATTTGAACTCCAGCCTATTTTTGCGTTCAGTATGCATCATTCAAAGCGACGTCATCAATTTCCAACATGTTCTGACATCATTTGTTGTTTTTCAGTCATTTACCGATTTGTTTAGAGAGCTAAATTACGGTCAAATTAAAAATCACTACAAAATGAACTCTGAAAATGTTGGAACTTGGCATGGTATCATCATTTCGCCTGCATAGCATGTGCAAAAGAGTAGAGAGGGTCACGGCAAAAACTGGATGCACCTCGTGTACAAACTGGACAATCTCTTTCGGAGTATCAGGGTTTCGGACGAGAACTCATCTGTTACACGGGCACTTCAACGTTTTTTAAACTTATTTGAACTCCAGCCTATTTTTGCGTTCATTATGCATCATTCAAAGCGACGTCATCAATTTCCAACACGTTCTGACATCATTTGCTGTTTTTCAGTCATTTACTGATTTGTTTAGAGAGCTAAATGATGGTAAAATTGGAAATCACTACAAAATGAACTCTGAAAATGTTAGAACTTGGCATGGTATCATCATTTCGCCCGCATAGCATGCGCAAAAGAGTAGAGAGGGTCACGGCGAAAACTGGACGCACCTCGTGTACAAACTAGACAATCTCTTTCGGAGTATCAGGGTTTCGGACGAGAACTCATCTGTTACACGGGCACTTCAATGTTTTTAAAACTTATTTGAACTCCAGCCTATTTTTGCGTTGATTATGCATCATTCAAAGCGACGTCATCAATTTCCAACACGTTCTGACATCATTTGCTGTTTTTCAGTCATTTATCGATTTGTTTAGAGAGCTAAATGATGGTGAAATTGAAAATCACTACAATATGAACTCTGAAAATGTTGGAACTTGGCATGGTATCATCATTTCGCCCGCATAGCATGTGCAAAAGAGTAGAGAGGGTCACGGCGAAAACTGGACGCACCGCGTGTACAAACTAGACAATCTCTTTCGGAGTATCAGGGTTTCGGACTAGAACTCATCTGTTACACGGGCACTTCAATGTTTTTTAAACTTATTTGAGCTCCAGCCTATTTTTGCGTTCAGTATGCATCATTCAAAGCGACATCATCAATTTCCAACACGTTCTGACATATTGCTGTTTTCAGTCATTTACCGATTTGTTTAGAGAGCTAAATTATGGTGTAATTTAAAATCACTCCAAAATGAACTCTGAAAATGTTGGAACTTGGCATGGTATCATCATTTCACCCGCATAGCATGTGCAAAAGAGTAGAGAGGGTCACGGCGAAAACTGGACGCACCTCGTGTACAAACTGGACAATCTCTTTCGGAGTATCAGGGTTTCGGACGAGAACTCATCTGTTACACGGGCACTTCAATGTTTTTTAAACTTATTTGAACTCCAGCCTATTTTTGCGTTCAGTATGCATCATTCAAAGCGACGTCATCAATTTCCAACATGTTCTGACATCATTTGCTGTTTTTCAGTCATTTACCGATTTGTTTAGAGAGCTAAATTACGGTCAAATTAAAAATCACTACAAAATGAACTCTGAAAATGTTGGAACTTGGCATGGTATCATCATTTCGCCTGCATAGCATGTGCAAAAGAGTAGAGAGGGTCACGGCAAAAACTGGATGCACCTCGTGTACAAACTGGACAATCTCTTTCGGAGTATCAGGGTTTCGGACGAGAACTCATCTGTTACACGGGCACTTCAACGTTTTTTAAACTTATTTGAACTCCAGCCTATTTTTGCGTTCATTATGCATCATTCAAAGCGACGTCATCAATTTCCAACACGTTCTGACATCATTTGCTGTTTTTCAGTCATTTACTGATTTGTTTAGAGAGCTAAATGATGGTGAAATTGGAAATCACTACAAAATGAACTCTGAAAATGTTAGAACTTGGCATGGTATCATCATTTCGCCCGCATAGCATGTGCAAAAGAGTAGAGAGGGTCACGGCGAAAACTGGACGCACCTCGTGTACAAACTAGACAATCTCTTTCGGAGTATCAGGGTTTCGGACGAGAACTCATCTGTTACACGGGCACTTCAATGTTTTTTAAACTTATTTGAGCTCCAGCCTATTTTTGCGTTCAGTATGCATCATTCAAAGCGACATCATCAATTTCCAACACGTTCTGACATATTGCTGTTTTCAGTCATTTACCGATTTGTTTAGAGAGCTAAATTATGGTGTAATTTAAAATCACTACAATATGAACTCTGAAAATGTTGGAACTTGGCATGGTATCATCATTTCGCCCGCATAGCATGTGCAAAAGAGTAGAGAGGGTCACGGCGAAAACTGGACGCACCGCGTGTACAAACTAGACAATCTCTTTCGGAGTATCAGGGTTTCGGACTAGAACTCATCTGTTACACGGGCACTTCATTGTTTTTTAAACTTATTTGAGCTCCAGCCTATTTTTGCGTTCAGTATGCATCATTCAAAGCGACGTCATCAATTTCCAACACGTTCTGACATATTGCTGTTTTCAGTCATTTACCGATTTGTTTAGAGAGCTAAATTACGGTGAAATTTAAAATCACTCCAAAATGAACTCTGAAAATGTTGGAACTTGGCATGGTATCATCATTTCACCCGCATAGCATGTGCAAAAGAGTAGAGAGGGTCACGGCGAAAACTGGACGCACCTCGTGTACAAACTGGACAATCTCTTTCGGAGTATCAGGGTTTCGGACGAGAACTCATCTGTTACACGGGCACTTCAATGTTTTTTAAACTTATTTGAACTCCAGCCTATTTTTGCGTTCAGTATGCATCATTCAAAGCGACGTCATCAATTTCCAACATGTTCTGACATCATTTGCTGTTTTTCAGTCACTTACCGATTTGTTTAGAGAGCTAAATTACGGTCAAATTAAAAATCACTACAAAATGAACTCTGAAAATGTTGGAACTTGGCATGGTATCATCATTTCGCCTGCATAGCATGTGCAAAAGAGTAGAGAGGGCACGGCAAAAACTGGATGCACCTCGTGTACAAACTGGACAATCTCTTTCGGAGTATCAGGGTTTCGGACGAGAACTCATCTGTTACACGGGCACTTCAACGTTTTTTAAACTTATTTGAACTCCAGCCTATTTTTGCGTTCAGTATGCATCATTCAAAGCGACGTCATCAATTTCCAACATGTTCTGACATCATTTGCTGTTTTTCAGTCATTTACCGATTTGTTTAGAGAGCGAAATGACGGTGAAATTGAAAATCACTACAAAATGAACTCTTAAAATGTTGGAACTTGGCATGGTATCATCATTTCGCCCGCATAGCATGTGCAAAAGAGTAGAGAGGGTCACGGCGAAAACTGGACGCACCTCGTGTACAAACTGGACAATCTCTTTCGGAGTATCAGGGTTTCGGACGAGAACTCATCTGTTACACGGGAACTTCAATGTTTTTTATACTTATTTGTACTCCAGCCTATTTTTGCATTCAGTATGCATCATTCAAAGCGACGTCATCAATTTCCAACACGTTCTAACATCATTTGCTGTTTTTCAGTCATTTACCAATTTGTTTAGAGAGCTAAATGACGGTGAAATTGAAAATCACTACAAAATGAACTCTGAAAATGTTGGAACTTGGCATGGTATCATCATTTCGCCCGCATAGCATGTGCAAAAGAGTAGAGAGGGTCACGGCGAAAACTGGACGCACCTCGTGTACAAACTAGACAATCTCTTTCGGAGTATCAGGGTTTCGGACGAGAACTCATCTGTTACACGGGCACTTCAATGTTTTTAAAACTTATTTGAACTCCAGCCTATTTTTGCGTTCATTATGCATCATTCAAAGCGATGTCATCAATTTCCAACACGTTCTGACATCATTTGCTGTTTTTCAGTCATTTATCGATTTGTTTAGAGAGCTAAATGATGGTGAAATTGAAAATCACTACAATATGAACTCTGAAAATGTTGGAACTTGGCATGGTATCATCATTTCGCCCACATAGCATGTGCAAAAGAGTAGAGAGGGTCACGGCGAAAACTGGACGCACCGCGTGTACAAACTAGACAATCTCTTTCGGAGTATCAGGGTTTCGGACTAGAACTCATCTGTTACACGGGCACTTCATTGTTTTTTAAACTTATTTGAGCTCCAGCCTATTTTTGCGTTCAGTATGCATCATTCAAAGCGACGTCATCAATTTCCAACACGTTCTGACATATTGCTATTTTCAGTCATTTACCGATTTGTTTAGAGAGCTAAATTACGGTGAAATTTAAAATCACTCCAAAATGAACTCTGAAAATGTTGGAACTTGGCATGGTATCATCATTTCACCCGCATAGCATGTGCAAAAGAGTAGAGAGGGTCACGGCGAAAACTGGACGCACCTCGTGTACAAACTGGACAATCTCTTTCGGAGTATCAGGGTTTCGGACGAGAACTCATCTGTTACACGGGCACTTCAATGTTTTTTAAACTTATTTGAACTCCAGCCTATTTTTGCGTTCAGTATGCATCATTCAAAGCGACGTCATCAATTTCCAACATGTTCTAACATCATTTGCTGTTTTTCAGTCACTTACCGATTTGTTTAGAGAGCTAAATTACGGTCAAATTAAAAATCACTACAAAATGAACTCTGAAAATGTTGGAACTTGGCATGGTATCATCATTTCGCCTGCATAGCATGTGCAAAAGAGTAGAGAGGGTCACGGCAAAAACTGGATGCACCTCGTGTACAAACTGGACAATCTCTTTCGGAGTATCAGGGTTTCGGACGAGAACTCATCTGTTACACGGGCACTTCAACGTTTTTTAAACTTATTTGAACTCCAGCCTATTTTTGCGTTCAGTATGCATCATTCAAAGCGACGTCATCAATTTCCAACATGTTCTTACATCATTTGCTGTTTTTCAGTCATTTACCGATTTGTTTAGAGAGCGAAATGACGGTGAAATTGAAAATCACTACAAAATGAACTCTTAAAATGTTGGAACTTGGCATGGTATCATCATTTCGCCCGCATAGCATGTGCAAAAGAGTAGAGAGGGTCACGGCGAAAACTGGACGCACCTCGTGTACAAACTGGACAATCTCTTTCGGAGTATCAGGGTTTCGGACGAGAACTCATCTGTTACACGGGAACTTCAATGTTTTTTATACTTATTTGAACTCCAGCCTATTTTTGCGTTCAGTATGCATCACTCAAAGCGACGTCATCAATTTCCAACACGTTCTAACATCATTTGCTGTTTTTCAGTCATTTACCAATTTGTTTAGAGAGCTAAATGACGGTGAAATTGAAAATCACTACAAAATGAACTCTGAAAATGTTGGAACTTGGCATGGTATCATCATTTCGCCCGCATAGCATGTGCAAAAGAGTAGAGAGGGTCACGGCGAAAACTGGACGCACCTCGTGTACAAACTAGACAATCTCTTTCGGAGTATCAGGGTTTCGGACGAGAACTCATCTGTTACACGGGCACTTCAATGTTTTTAAAACTTATTTGAACTCCAGCCTATTTTTGCGTTCATTATGCATCATTCAAAGCGACGTCATCAATTTCCAACACGTTCTGACATCATTTGCTGTTTTTCAGTCATTTATCGATTTGTTTAGAGAGCTAAATGATGGTGAAATTGAAAATCACTACAATATGAACTCTGAAAATGTTGGAACTTGGCATGGTATCATCATTTCGCCCGCATAGCATGTGCAAAAGAGTAGAGAGGGTCACGGCGAAAACTGGACGCACCGCGTGTACAAACTAGACAATCTCTTTCGGAGTATCAGGGTTTCGGACTAGAACTCATCTGTTACACGGGCACTTCAATTTTTTTTAAACTTATTTGAGCTCCAGCCTATTTTTGCGTTCAGTATGCATCATTCAAAGCGACGTCATCAATTTCCAACACGTTCTGACATACTGCTATTTTCAGTCATTTACCGATTTGTTTAGAGAGCTAAATTACGGTGAAATTTAAAATCACTCCAAAATGAACTCTGAAAATGTTGGAACTTGGCATGGTATCATCATTTCACCCGCATAGCATGTGCAAAAGAGTAGAGAGGGTCACGGCGAAAACTGGACGCACCTCGTGTACAAACTGGACAATCTCTTTCGGAGTATCAGGGTTTCGGACGAGAACTCATCTGTTACACGGGCACTTCAATGTTTTTTAAACTTATTTGAACTCCAGCCTATTTTTGCGTTCAGTATGCATCATTCAAAGCGACGTCATCAATTTCCAACACGTTCTGACATCATTTGCTGTTTTTAGTCATTTACCGATTTGTTTAGGGAGCTAAATGACGGTGAAATTCAAAATCACTAAAAAATGAACTCTAAAAATGTTGGAACTTGGCATGGTATCATCATTTCGCCCGCATAGCATGTGCAAAAGAGTAGAGAGGGTAACGGCGAAAACTGGACGCACCTCGTGTACAAACTGGACAATCTCTTTCGGAGTATCAGGGTTTCGGACGAGAACTCATCTGTTACACGGGCACTTCAATGTTTTTTAAACTTATTTGAACTCCAGCCTATTTTTGCGTTCAGTATGCATCATTCAAAGCGACGTCATCAATTTCCAACATGTTCTGACATCATTTGCTGTTTTTCAGTCATTTACCGATTTGTTTAGAGAGCTAAATTACGGTCAAATTAAAAATCACTACAAAATGAACTCTGAAAATGTTGGAACTTGGCATGGTATCATCATTTCGCCTGCATAGCATGTGCAAAAGAGTAGAGAGGGTCACGGCAAAAACTGGATGCACCTCGTGTACAAACTGGACAATCTCTTTCGGAGTATCAGGGTTTCGGACGAGAACTCATCTGTTACACGGGCACTTCAACGTTTTTTAAACTTATTTGAACTCCAGCCTATTTTTGCGTTCAGTATGCATCATTCAAAGCGACGTCATCAATTTCCAACATGTTCTGACATCATTTGCTGTTTTTCAGTCATTTACTGATTTGTTTAGAGAGCGAAATGACGGTGAAATTGAAAATCACTACAAAATGAACTCTGAAAATGTTAGAACTTGGCATGGTATCATCATTTCGCCCGCATAGCATGTGCAAAAGAGTAGAGAGGGTCACGGCGAAAACTGGACGCACCTCGTGTACAAACTGGACAATCTCTTTCGGAGTATCAGGGTTTCGGACGAGAACTCATCTGTTACACGGGCACTTCAATGTTTTTTAAACTTATTTGAACTCCAGCCTATTTTTGCGTTCAGTATGCATCATTCAAAGCGACGTCATCAATTTCCAACACGTTCTGACATCATTTGCTGTTTTTCAGTCATTTATCGATTTGTTTAGAGAGCTAAATGATGGTGAAATTGAAAATCACTACAATATGAACTCTGAAAATGTTGGAACTTGGCATGGTATCATCATTTCGCCCGCATAGCATGTGCAAAAGAGTAGAGAGGGTCACGGCGAAAACTGGACGCACCTCGTGTACAAACTAGACAATCTCTTTCGGAGTATCAGGGTTTCGGACGAGAACTCATCTGTTACACGGGCACTTCAATGTTTTTAAAACTTATTTGAACTCCAGCCTATTTTTGCGTTCATTATGCATCATTCAAAGCGACGTCATCAATTTCCAACACGTTCTGACATCATTTGCTGTTTTTCAGTCATTTATCGATTTGTTTAGAGAGCTAAATGATGGTGAAATTGAAAATCACTACAATATGAACTCTGAAAATGTTGGAACTTGGCATGGTATCATCATTTCGCCCGCATAGCATGTGCAAAAGAGTAGAGAGGGTCACGGCGAAAACTGGACGCACCGCGTGTACAAACTAGACAATCTCTTTCGGAGTATCAGGGTTTCGGACTAGAACTCATCTGTTACACGGGCACTTCAATGTTTTTTAAACTTATTTGAGCTCCAGCCTATTTTTGCATTCAGTATGCATCATTCAAAGCGACGTCATCAATTTCCAACACGTTCTGACATCATTTGCTGTTTTTCAGTCATTTACCGATTTGTTTAGAGAGCTAAATGATGGTGAAATTGAAAATCACTACAAAATGAACTCTGAAAATGTTGGAACTTGGCATGGTATCATCATTTCGCCCGCACAGCATGTGCAAAAGAGTAGAGAGGGTCACGGCGAAAACTGGACGCACCTCGTGTACAAACTGGACAATCTCTTTCGGAGTATCAGGGTTTCGGACTAGAACTCATCTGTTACACGGGCACTTCAATGTTTTTTAAACTTATTTGAACTCCAGCCTATTTTTGCGTTCAGTATGCATCATTCAAAGCGACATCATCAATTTCCAACACGTTCTGACATATTGGTGTTTTCAGTCATTTACCGATTTGTTTAGAGAGCTAAATTACGGTGCAATTTAAAATCACTCCAAAATGAACTCTGAAAATGTTGGAACTTGGCATGGTATCATCATTTCGCCCGCATAGCATGTGCAAAAGAGTAGAGAGGGTCACGGCGAAAACTGGACGCACCTCGTGTACAAACTGGACAATCTCTTTCGGAGTATTAGGGTTTCGGACGAGAACTCATCTGTTACAGGGGCACTTCAATGTTTTTTAAACTTATTTGAACTCCCGCCTATTTTTGCGTTCAGTATGCATCATTCAAAGCGACGTCATCAATTTCCAACAGGTTCTGGCATTATTTGCTGTTTTTCTGTCATTTACCGATTTGTTTAGAGAGCTAAATGACGGTCAAATTCAAAATCACTACAAAATGAACTCTGAAAATGTTGGAACTTGGCATGGTATCATCATTTGGCCCGCATAGCATGTGCAAAAGAGTAGAGAGGGTCACGGCGAAAACTGGACGCACCTCGTGTACAAACTGGACAATCTCTTTCGGAGTATCAGGTTTTCGGACGAGAACTCATCTCTTACACGGGCACTTCAATGTTTTTTATACTTATTTGAACTCCAGCCTATTTTTGCGTTCAGTATGCATCATTCAAAGCGACGTCATCAATTTCCAACACGTTCTGACATCATTTGCTGTTTTTCTGTCATTTACCGATTTGTTTAGAGAGCTAAATGACGGTGAAATTGAAAATCACTACAAAACGAACTCTGAAAATGTTGGAACTTGGCATGGTATCATCATTTCACCCGCATAACATGTGCAAAAGAGTAGAGAGGGTCACGGCGAAAACTGGACGCACCTCGTGTACAAACTGGACAATCTCTTTCGGAGCATCAGGGTTTCGGACGAGAACTCATCTGTTACACGGGCACTTCAATGTTTTTTAAACTTATTTGAACTCCAGCCTATTTTTGCGTTCAGTATGCATCATTCAAAGCGACGTCATCAATTTCCAACATGTTCTGACATCGTTTGCTGTTTTCAGTCATTTACCGATTTGTTTAGAGAGCTAAATGACGGTCAAATTGAAAATCACTACAAAATGAACTCTGAAAATGTTGGAACTTGGCATGGTATCATCATTTCGCCCGCATAGCATGTGCAAAAGAGTAGAGAGGGTCACGGTGAAAACTGGACGCACCTCGTGTACAAACTAGGCAATCTCTTTCGGAGTATCAGGGTTTCGGACGAGAACTCATCTGTTACATGGGCACTTCAATGTTTTTTAAACTTATTTGAACTCCAGCCTATTTTTGCGTTCAGTATGCATCATTCAAAGCGACGTCATCAATTTCCAACTTGTTCTGACATCATTTGCTGTTTTTCAGTCATTTACCGATTTGTTTAGATAGCTAAATGATGGTGAAATTGAAAATCACTACAAAATGAACTCTGAAAATGTTGGAACTTGGCATGGTATCATCATTTCGCCCGCATAGCATGTGCAAAAGAGTAGAGAGGGTCACGGCGAAAACTGTACGCACCTCGTGTACAAACTGGACAATCTCTTTCGGAGTATCAGGGTTTCGGACAAGAACTCATCTGTTACACGGGCACTTCAATGTTTTTTAAACTTATTTGAACTCCAGCCTATTTTTGCGTTCAGTATGCATCATTCAAAGCGACGTCATCAATTTCCAACATGTTCTGACATCATTTGCTGTTTTTCAGTCATTTACCGATTTGTTTAGAGAGCTAAATGACGGTCAAATTCAAAATCACTACAAATTGAACTCTGAAAATGTTGGAACTCGGCATGGTATCATCATTTGGCCCGCATAGCATGTGCAAAAGAGTGGAGAGCGTCACGGCGAAAACTGGACGCACCTCGTGTACAAACTGGACAATCTCTTTCGGAGTATCAGGGTTTCGGACGAGAGCTCATCTGTTACACGGGCACTTCAATGTTTTTTATACTTATTTGAACTCCAGCCTATTCTTGCGTTCAGTATGCATCATTCAAAGCGACGTCATCAATTTCCAACACGTTCTGACATCATTTGCTGTTTTTTAGTCATTTACCGATTTGTTTAGAGAGCTAAATGATGGTGAAATTCAAAATCACAACAAAATGAACTCTGAAAATGTTGGAACTTGGCATGGTATCATCATTTCGCCCGCATAGCATGTGCAAAAGAGTAGAGAGGGTCACGGCGAAAACTGGACGCACCTCGTGTACAAACTGGACAATCTCTTTCGGAGTATCAGGGTTTCGGAGGAGAACTCATCTGTTACACGGGCACTTCAACGTTTTTTAAACTTATTTGAACTCCAGCCTATTTTTGCGTTCAGTATGCATCATTCAAAGCGACGTCATCAATTTCCAACATGTTCTGACATCATTTTCTGTTTTTCAGTCATTTACCGATTTGTTTAGAGAGCTAAATGACGGTCAAATTCAAAATCACTACAAAATGAACTCTGAAAATGTTGGAACTTGGCATGGTATCATCATTTTGCCCGCATAGCATGTGCAAAAGAGTAGAGAGGGTCACGGCGAAAACTGGATGCACCTTGTGTACAAACTGGACAATCTCTTTCGGAGTATCAGGGTTTCGGACTAGAACTCATCTGTTACACGGGCACTTCAATGTTTTTTAAACTTATTTGAACTCCAACCTATTTTTGCGTTCAGTATGCATCATTCAAAGCGACGTCATCAATTTCCAACACGTTCTGACATCATTTGCTGTTTTTCTGTCATTTACCGATTTGTTTAGAGAGCTAAATGACGGTGAAATTGAAAATCACTACAAAACGAACTCTGAAAATGTTGGAACTTGGCATGGTATCATCATTTCACCCGCATAACATGTGCAAAAGAGTAGAGAGGGTCACGGCGAAAACTGGACGCACCTCGTGTCCAAACTGGACAATCTCTTTCGGAGCATCAGGGTTTCGGACGAGAACTCATCTGTTACACGGGCACTTCAATGTTTTTTAAACTTATTTGAACTCCAGCCTATTTTTGCGTTCAGTATGCATCATTCAAAGCGACGTCATCAATTTCCAACATGTTCTGACATCGTTTGCTGTTTTCAGTCATTTACCGATTTGTTTAGAGAGCTAAATGACGGTCAAATTGAAAATCACTACAAAATGAACTCTGAAAATGTTGGAACTTGGCATGGTATCATCATTTCGCCCGCATAGCATGTGCAAAAGAGTAGAGAGGGTCACGGTGAAAACTGGACGCACCTCGTGTACAAACTAGGCAATCTCTTTCGGAGTATCAGGGTTTCGGACGAGAACTCATCTGTTACATGGGCACTTCAATGTTTTTTAAACTTATTTGAACTCCAGCCTATTTTTGCGTTCAGTATGCATCATTCAAAGCGACGTCATCAATTTCCAACTTGTTCTGACATCATTTGCTGTTTTTCAGTCATTTACCGATTTGTTTAGAGAGCTAAATGATGGTGAAATTGAAAATCACTACAAAATGAACTCTGAAAATGTTGGAACTTGGCATGGTATCATCATTTCGCCCGCATAGCATGTGCAAAAGAGTAGAGAGGGTCACGGCGAAAACTGTACGCACCTCGTGTACAAACTGGACAATCTCTTTCGGAGTATCAGGGTTTCGGACAAGAACTCATCTGTTACACGGGCACTTCAATGTTTTTTAAACTTATTTGAACTCCAGCCTATTTTTGCGTTCAGTATGCATCATTCAAAGTGACGTCATCAATTTCCAACATGTTCTGACATCATTTGCTGTTTTTCAGTCATTTACCGATTTGTTTAGAGAGCTAAATGACGGTCAAATTCAAAATCACTACAAAATGAACTCTGAAAATGTTGGAACTCGGCATGGTATCATCATTTGGCCCGCATAGCATGTGCAAAAGAGTGGAGAGCGTCACGGCGAAAACTGGACGCACCTCGTGTACAAACTGGACAATCTCTTTCGGAGTATCAGGGTTTCGGACGAGAACTCATCTGTTACATGGGCACTTCAATGTTTTTTAAACTTATTTGAACTCCAGCCTATTTTTGCGTTCAGTATGCATCATTCAAAGCGACGTCATCAGTTTCCAACTTGTTCTGACATCATTTGCTGTTTTTCAGTCATTTACCGATTTGTTTAGAGAGCTAAATGATGGTGAAATTGAAAATCACTACAAAATGAACTCTGAAAATGTTGGAACTTGGCATGGTATCATCATTTCGCCCGCATAGCATGTGCAAAAGAGTAGAGAGGGTCACGGCGAAAACTGTACGCACCTCGTGTACAAACTGGACAATCTCTTTCGGAGTATCAGGGTTTCGGACAAGAACTCATCTGTTACACGGGCACTTCAATGTTTTTTATACTTATTTGAACTCCAGCCTATTCTTGCGTTCAGTATGCATCATTCAAAGCGACGTCATCAATTTCCAACACGTTCTGACATCATTTGCTGTTTTTTAGTCATTTACCGATTTGTTTAGAGAGCTAAATGATGGTGAAATTCAAAATCACAACAAAATGAACTCTGAAAATGTTGGAACTTGGCATGGTATCATCATTTCGCCCGCATAGCATGTGCAAAAGAGTAGAGAGGGTCACGGCGAAAACTGGACGCACCTCGTGTACAAACTGGACAATCTCTTTCGGAGTATCAGGGTTTCGGACGAGAACTCATCTGTTACACGGGCACTTCAACGTTTTTTAAACTTATTTGAACTCCAGCCTATTTTTGCGTTCAGTATGCATCATTCAAAGCGACGTCATCAATTTCCAACATGTTCTGAAATCATTTGCTGTTTTTCAGTCATTTACCGATTTGTTTAGAGAGCTAAATGACGGTCAAATTCAAAATCACTACAAAATGAACTCTGAAAATGTTGGAACTTGGCATGGTATCATCATTTTGCCCGCATAGCATGTGCAAAAGAGTAGAGAGGGTCACGGCGAAAACTGGATGCACCTTGTGTACAAACTGGACAATCTCTTTCGGAGTATCAGGGTTTCGGACTAGAACTCATCTGTTACACGGGCACTTCAATGTTTTTTAAACTTATTTGAACTCCAGCCTATTTTTGCGTTCAGTATGCATCATTCAAAGCGACGTCATCAATTTCCAACACGTTTTGACATATTGTTGTTTTCAGTCATTTACCGATTTGTTTAGAGAGCTAAATTACGGTGAAATTTAAAATCACTCCAAAATGAACTCTGAAAATGTTGGAACTTGGCATGGTATCATCATTTCGCCCGCATAGCATGTGCAAAAGAGTAGAGAGGGTCACGGCGAAAACTAGACGCACCTCGTGTACAAACTGGACAATCTCTTTCGGAGTATCAGGGTTTCGGACGAGAACTCATCTGTTACACGGGCACTTCAATGTTTTTTAAACTTATTTGAACCCCAGCCTATTTTTGCGTTCAGTATGCATCATTCAAAGCGACGTCATCAATTTCCAACATGTTCTGACATCATTTGCTGTTTTTCAGTCATTTACCGATTTGTTTAGAGAGCTAAATGATGGTGAAATTGAAAATCACTACAAAATGAACTCTGAAAATGTTGGAACTTGGCAAGGTATCATCATTTCGCCCGCATAGCATGTGCAAAAGAGTAGAGAGGGTCACGGCGAAAACTGGACGCACCTCGTGTACAAACTGGACAATCTCTTTCGGAGTATCAGGGTTTCGGACGAGAACTCATCTGTTACACGGGCACATCAATGTTTTTTATACTTATTTGAACTCCAGCCTATTTTTGCGTTCAGTATGCATCATTCAAAGCGACGTCATCAATTTCCAACACGTTCTGACATATTGCTGTTTTCAGTCATTTACCGATTTGTTTAGAGAGCTAAATTACGGTGAAATTTAAAATCACTCCAAAATGAACTCTGAAAATGTTGGAACTTGGCATGGTATCATCATTTCGCCCGCATAGCATGTGCAAAAGAGTAGAGAGGGTCACGGCGAAAACTGGACGCACCTTGTGTACAAACTGGACAATCTCTTTCGGAGTATCAGGGTTTCGGACGAGAACTCATCTGTTACACGGGCACTTCAATGTTTTTTAAACTTATTTGAACTCCAGCTTATTTTTGCGTTCAGTATGCATCATTCAAAGCGACGTCATCAATTTCCAACATGTTCTGACATTATTTGCTGTTTTTCAGTCATTTACCGATTTGTTTAGAGAGCTAAATGACGGTCAAATTCAAAATCACTACAAAATGAACTCTGAAAATGTTGGAACTTGGCATGGTATCATCATTTGGCCCGCATAGCATGTGCAAAAGAGTAGAGAGGGTCACGGCGAAAACTGGACGCACCTCGTGTACAAACTGGACAATCTCTTTCGGAGTATCAGGTTTTCGGACGAGAACTCATCTGTTACACGGGCACTTCAATGTTTTTTATACTTATTTGAACTCCAGCCTATTTTTGCGTTCAGTACGCATCATTCAAAGCGACGTCATCAATTTCCAACACGTTCTGACATCATTTGCTGTTTTTCTGTCATTTACCGATTTGTTTAGAGAGCTAAATGACGGTGAAATTGAAAATCACTACAAAACGAACTCTGAAAATTTTGGAACTTGGCATGGTATCATCATTTCACCCGCATAACATGTGCAAAAGAGTAGAGAGGGTCACGGCAAAAACTGGACGCACCTCGTGTACAAACTGGACAATCTCTTTCGGAGCATCAGGGTTTCGGACGAGAACTCATCTGTTACACGGGCACTTCAATGTTTTTTAAACTTATTTGAACTCCAGCTTATTTTTGCGTTCAGTATGCATCATCCAAAGCGACGTCATCAATTTCCAACAGGTTCTGGCATTATTTGCTGTTTTTCTGTCATTTACCGATTTGTTTAGAGAGCTAAATGACGGTCAAATTCAAAATCACTACAAAATGAACTCTGAAAATGTTGGAACTTGGCATGGTATCATCATTTGGCCCGCATAGCATGTGCAAAAGAGTAGAGAGGGTCACGGCGAAAACTGGACGCACCTCGTGTACAAACTGGACAATCTCTTTCGGAGTATCAGGTTTTCGGACGAGAACTCATCTCTTACACGGGCACTTCAATGTTTTTTATACTTATTTGAACTCCAGCCTATTTTTGCGTTCAGTATGCATCATTCAAAGCGACGTCATCAATTTCCAACACGTTCTGACATCATTTGCTGTTTTTCTGTCATTTACCGATTTGTTTAGAGAGCTAAATGACGGTGAAATTGAAAATCACTACAAAACGAACTCTGAAAATGTTGGAACTTGGCATGGTATCATCATTTCACCCGCATAACATGTGCAAAAGAGTAGAGAGGGTCACGGCGAAAACTGGACGCACCTCGTGTACAAACTGGACAATCTCTTTCGGAGCATCAGGGTTTCGGACGAGAACTCATCTGTTACACGGGCACTTCAATGTTTTTTAAACTTATTTGAACTCCAGCCTATTTTTGCGTTCAGTATGCATCATTCAAAGCGACGTCATCAATTTCCAACATGTTCTGACATCGTTTGCTGTTTTCAGTCATTTACCGATTTGTTTAGAGAGCTAAATGACGGTCAAATTGAAAATCACTACAAAATGAACTCTGAAAATGTTGGAACTTGGCATGGTATCATCATTTCGCCCGCATAGCATGTGCAAAAGAGTAGAGAGGGTCACGGTGAAAACTGGACGCACCTCGTGTACAAACTAGGCAATCTCTTTCGGAGTATCAGGGTTTCGGACGAGAACTCATCTGTTACATGGGCACTTCAATGTTTTTTAAACTTATTTGAACTCCAGCCTATTTTTGCGTTCAGTATGCATCATTCAAAGCGACGTCATCAATTTCCAACTTGTTCTGACATCATTTGCTGTTTTTCAGTCATTTACCGATTTGTTTAGATAGCTAAATGATGGTGAAATTGAAAATCACTACAAAATGAACTCTGAAAATGTTGGAACTTGGCATGGTATCATCATTTCGCCCGCATAGCATGTGCAAAAGAGTAGAGAGGGTCACGGCGAAAACTGTACGCACCTCGTGTACAAACTGGACAATCTCTTTCGGAGTATCAGGGTTTCGGACAAGAACTCATCTGTTACACGGGCACTTCAATGTTTTTTAAACTTATTTGAAGTCCAGCCTATTTTTGCGTTCAGTATGCATCATTCAAAGCGACGTCATCAATTTCCAACATGTTCTGACATCATTTGCTGTTTTTCAGTCATTTACCGATTTGTTTAGAGAGCTAAATGACGGTCAAATTCAAAATCACTACAAATTGAACTCTGAAAATGTTGGAACTCGGCATGGTATCATCATTTGGCCCGCATAGCATGTGCAAAAGAGTGGAGAGCGTCACGGCGAAAACTGGACGCACCTCGTGTACAAACTGGACAATCTCTTTCGGAGTATCAGGGTTTCGGACGAGAGCTCATCTGTTACACGGGCACTTCAATGTTTTTTATACTTATTTGAACTCCAGCCTATTCTTGCGTTCAGTATGCATCATTCAAAGCGACGTCATCAATTTCCAACACGTTCTGACATCATTTGCTGTTTTTTAGTCATTTACCGATTTGTTTAGAGAGCTAAATGATGGTGAAATTCAAAATCACAACAAAATGAACTCTGAAAATGCTGGAACTTGGCATGGTATCATCATTTCGCCCGCATAGCATGTGCAAAAGAGTAGAGAGGGTCACGGCGAAAACTGGACGCACCTCGTGTACAAACTGGACAATCTCTTTCGGAGTATCAGGGTTTCGGAGGAGAACTCATCTGTTACACGGGCACTTCAACGTTTTTTAAACTTATTTGAACTCCAGCCTATTTTTGCGTTCAGTATGCATCATTCAAAGCGACGTCATCAATTTCCAACATGTTCTGACATCATTTTCTGTTTTTCAGTCATTTACCGATTTGTTTAGAGAGCTAAATGACGGTCAAATTCAAAATCACTACAAAATGAACTCTGAAAATGTTGGAACTTGGCATGGTATCATCATTTTGCCCGCATAGCATGTGCAAAAGAGTAGAGATGGTCACGGCGAAAACTGGATGCACCTTGTGTACAAACTGGACAATCTCTTTCGGAGTATCAGGGTTTCGGACTAGAACTCATCTGTTACACGGGCACTTCAATGTTTTTTAAACTTATTTGAACTCCAACCTATTTTTGCGTTCAGTATGCATCATTCAAAGCGACGTCATCAATTTCCAACACGTTCTGACATCATTTGCTGTTTTTCTGTCATTTACCGATTTGTTTAGAGAGCTAAATGACGGTGAAATTGAAAATCACTACAAAACGAACTCTGAAAATGTTGGAACTTGGCATGGTATCATCATTTCACCCGCATAACATGTGCAAAAGAGTAGAGAGGGTCACGGCGAAAACTGGACGCACCTCGTGTCCAAACTGGACAATCTCTTTCGGAGCATCAGGGTTTCGGACGAGAACTCATCTGTTACACGGGCACTTCAATGTTTTTTAAACTTATTTGAACTCCAGCCTATTTTTGCGTTCAGTATGCATCATTCAAAGCGACGTCATCAATTTCCAACATGTTCTGACATCGTTTGCTGTTTTCAGTCATTTACCGATTTGTTTAGAGAGCTAAATGACGGTCAAATTGAAAATCACTACAAAATGAACTCTGAAAATGTTGGAACTTGGCATGGTATCATCATTTCGCCCGCATAGCATGTGCAAAAGAGTAGAGAGGGTCACGGTGAAAACTGGACGCACCTCGTGTACAAACTAGGCAATCTCTTTCGGAGTATCAGGGTTTCGGACGAGAACTCATCTGTTACATGGGCACTTCAATGTTTTTTAAACTTATTTGAACTCCAGCCTATTTTTGCGTTCAGTATGCATCATTCAAAGCGACGTCATCAATTTCCAACTTGTTCTGACATCATTTGCTGTTTTTCAGTCATTTACTGATTTGTTTAGAGAGCTAAATGATGGTGAAATTGAAAATCACTACAAAATGAACTCTGAAAATGTTGGAACTTGGCATGGTATCATCATTTCGCCCGCATAGCATGTGCAAAAGAGTAGAGAGGGTCACGGCGAAAACTGTACGCACCTCGTGTACAAACTGGACAATCTCTTTCGGAGTATCAGGGTTTCGGACAAGAACTCATCTGTTACACGGGCACTTCAATGTTTTTTAAACTTATTTGAACTCCAGCCTATTTTTGCGTTCAGTATGCATCATTCAAAGTGACGTCATCAATTTCCAACATGTTCTGACATCATTTGCTGTTTTTCAGTCATTTACCGATTTGTTTAGAGAGCTAAATGACGGTCAAATTCAAAATCACTACAAAATGAACTCTGAAAATGTTGGAACTCGGCATGGTATCATCATTTGGCCCGCATAGCATGTGCAAAAGAGTGGAGAGCGTCACGGCGAAAACTGGACGCACCTCGTGTACAAACTGGACAATCTCTTTCGGAGTATCAGGGTTTCGGACGAGAACTCATCTGTTACATGGGCACTTCAATGTTTTTTAAACTTATTTGAACTCCAGCCTATTTTTGCGTTCAGTATGCATCATTCAAAGCGACGTCATCAGTTTCCAACTTGTTCTGACATCATTTGCTGTTTTTCAGTCATTTACCGATTTGTTTAGAGAGCTAAATGATGGTGAAATTGAAAATCACTACAAAATGAACTCTGAAAATGTTGGAACTTGGCATGGTATCATCATTTCGCCCGCATAGCATGTGCAAAAGAGTAGAGAGGGTCACGGCGAAAACTGTACGCACCTCGTGTACAAACTGGACAATCTCTTTCGGAGTATCAGGGTTTCGGACAAGAACTCATCTGTTACACGGGCACTTCAATGTTTTTTATACTTATTTGAACTCCAGCCTATTCTTGCGTTCAGTATGCATCATTCAAAGCGACGTCATCAATTTCCAACACGTTCTGACATCATTTGCTGTTTTTTAGTCATTTACCGATTTGTTTAGAGAGCTAAATGATGGTGAAATTCAAAATCACAACAAAATGAACTCTGAAAATGTTGGAACTTGGCATGGTATCATCATTTCGCCCGCATAGCATGTGCAAAAGAGTAGAGAGGGTCACGGCGAAAACTGGACGCACCTCGTGTACAAACTGGACAATCTCTTTCGGAGTATCAGGGTTTCGGACGAGAACTCATCTGTTACACAGGCACTTCAATGTTTTTTAAACTTATTTGAACTCCAGCCTATTTTTGCGTTCAGTATGCATCATTCAAAGCGACGTCATCAATTTCCAACACGTTCTGACATCAGTTGCTGTTTTTCAGTCATTTACCGATTTGTTTAGGGAGCTAAATGACGGTGAAATTGAAAATCACTACAAAATAAACTCTGAAAATGTTGGATCTTGGCATGGTATCATCATTTAGCCCGCATAGCATGTGCAAAAGTGTAGAGAGGGTCACGGCGAAAACTGGACGCACCTCGTGTACAAACTGGACAATCTCTTTCGGAGTATCAGGGTTTCGGACGAGAACTCATCTGTTACACGGGCACTTCAATGATTTTTAAACTTATTTGAACTCCAGCCTATTTTTGCGTTCAGTATGCATCATTCAAAGCGACGTCATCAATTTCCAACACGTTCTGACATCATTTGTTGTTTTTCTGTCATTTACAGATTTGTTTAGGGAGCTAAATGACGGTGAAATTGAAAATCACTACAAAATGAATTCTGAAAATGTTGGAACTTGGCATGGTATCATCATTTAGCCCGCATAGCATGTGCAAAAGAGTAGAGAGGGTCACGGCGAAAACTGGACGCACCTCGTGTAGAAACTGGACAAACTCTTTGGGAGTATCAGGGTTTCGGACGAGAACTCATCTGTTACACGGGCACTTCAATGTTTTTTAAACTTATTTGTACTCCAGCCTATTTTTGCCTTCAGTATGCATCATTCAAAGCGACGTCATCAATTTCCAACACGTTCTGACATCAGTTGTTGTTTTTCAGTCATTTACCGATTTGTTTAGGGAGCTAAATGACGGTGAAATTGAAAATCACTACAAAATGAACTCTGAAAATGTTGGAACGTTCCATGGTATCATCATTTCGCCCGCATAGTATGTGCAAAAGAGTAGAGTGGGTCACGGCGAAAACTGGACGCACCTCTTGTACAAACTGGACAATCTCTTTCGGAGTATCAGGGTTTCGGACGAGAACTCATCTGTTACACGGGCACTTCAATATTTTTTAAACTTATTTGAACTCCAGCCTATTTTTGTGTTCAGTATGCATCATTCAAAGCGACGTCATTAATTTCCAACATGTTCTGACATATTGCTGTTTTTCAGTCATTTACCGATGTGTTTAGAGAGCTAACTGACGGTGAAATTGAAAATCACTACAAAATGAACTCTGAAAATGTTGGAACATGGCATGGTATCATCATTTCGCCCCCATAGCATGTGCAAAAGAGTAGAGAGGGTCACGGCGAAAACTGGACGCACCTCGTGTACAAACTGGACAATCTCTTTCGGAGTATCGGGGTTTCGGACGAGAACTCATCTGTTACACGGGCACTTCAATGTTTTTTAAACTTATTTGAACTCCAGCCTATTTTGCGTTCAGTATGCATCATTCAAAGCGACGTCATCAATTGCCAACACGTTCTGACATCATTTGCTGTTTTTCAGTCATTTACCGATTTGTTTCGGGAGCTAAATGACGGTGAAATTGAAAATCACTACAAAATGAATTCTGAAAATGTTGGAACTTTGCATGGTATCATCATTTAGCCCGCATAGCATGTGCAAAAGAGTAGAGAGGGTCACGGCGAAAACTGGACGCACCTCGTGTACAAACTGGACAATCTCTTTCGGAGTATCAGGGTTTCGGACGAGAACTCATCTATTACACGGGCACTTCAATGTTTTTTAAACTTATTTGAACTCCAGCCTATTTTTGCGTTCAGTATGCATCATTCAAAGCGACGTCGTCAATTTTCCAACACGTTCTGACATCATTTGCTGTTTTTCAGTCATTTACCGATTTGTTTAGGGAGCTAAATGACTGTGAAATTTAAAATCACTACAAAATGAACTCTGAAAATGTTGGAACTTGGCATGGTATCATCATTTCGCCCGCATAGCATGTGCAAAATAGTAGAGAGGGTCACGGCGAAAACTGGACGCACCTCATGTACAAACTGGACAATCTCTTTCGGAGTATCAGGGTTTCAGACGAGAACTCATCTGTTACACGGGCACTTCAATGTTTTTTAAACTTATTTGAACTCCAGCCTATTTTTGCGTTCAGTATGCATCATTCAAAGCGACGTCATCAATTTTCCAACACGTTCTGACATCATTTGCTATTTTCAGTCATTTACCGATTTGTTTAGGGAGCTAAATGACGGTGAAATTTAAAATCACTACAAAATGAACTCTGAAAATGTTGGAACTTGGCATGGTATCATCATTTCGCCCGCATAGCATGTGCAAAAGAGTAGAGAGGGTCACGGCAAAAACTGGACGCACCTCGTGTACAAACTGGACAATCTCTTTCGGAGTATCAGGGTTTCGGACGAGAACTCATCTGTTACACGGGCACTTCAATGTTTTTTAAACTTATTTGAACTCCAGCCTATTTTTTCATTCAGTATGCATCATTCAAAGCGACGTCATCAATTTTCCAACACGTTCTGACATCATTTGCTGTTTTTCAGTCATTTACCGATTTGTTAAGGGAGCTAAATGACAGTGAAATTGAAAATCACTACAAAATGAACTCTGAAAATGTTGGAACTTGGCATGGTATCATCATTTCGCCCACATAGCATGTGCAAAAGAGTAGAGAGGGTCACGGTGAAAACTGGATGCACCTCTTGTACAAACTGGACAATCTCTTTCGGAGTATCAGGGTTTCGGACGAGAACTCATCTGTTACACGGGCACTTCAATGTTTTTTCAACTTATTTGAACTCTAGCCTATTTCTGCGTTCAGTATGCATCATTCAAAGCGACGTCATCAATTTTCCAACACGTTCTGGCATCATTTGCTGTTTTTCAGTTATTTACCGATTTGTTTAGGGAGCTAAATGACGGTGAAATTGATAATCACTACAAAATAAACTCTGAAAATGTTGGAACTTGGCATGGTATCATCATTTCGCCCGCATAGCATGTGCAGAAGAGTAGAGAGGGTCACGGCGAAAACTGGTCGCACCTCGTGTACGAACTGGACAATCTCTTTCGGAGTATCAGGGTTTCGGACGAGAACTCATCTGTTACACGGGCACTTCAATGTTTTTTAAACTTATTTGAACGCCCGCCTATTTTTGCGTTCAGTATGCATCATTCAAAGCGACGTCATCAATTTCCAACACGTTCTGGCATCATTTGCTGTTTTTTAGTCATTTACCGATTTGTTTAGAGAGCTAAATGACGGTGAAATTGAAAATCACTACAAAATGAACTCTGAAAATGTTGGAACTTGGCATGGTATCATCATTTCGCCCGCATAGCATGTGCAAAAGAGTAAAGAGGGTCACGGCGAAAACTGGACGCACCTCGTGTACAAACTGGACAATCTCTTTCGGAGTATCAGGGTTTCGGACGAGAACTCATCTGTTACACGGGCACTTCAATGATTTTTAAACTTATTTGAACTCCAGCCTATTTTTGCGTTCAGTATGCATCATTCAAAGCGACGTCATCAATTTCCAACACGTTCTGACATCATTTGCTGTTTTTCTATCATTTACAGATTTGTTTAGGGAGCTAAATGACGGTGAAATTGAAAATCACTACAAAATGAATTCTGAAAATGTTGGAACTTGGCATGGTATCATCATTTAGCCCGCATAGCATGTGCAAAAGAGTAGAGAGGGTCACGGCGAAAACTGGAGGCACCTCGTGTACAAACAGGACAATCTCTTTCGGAGTATCAGGGTTTCGGACGAGAACTCATCTGTTACACGGGCACTTCAATGATTTTTAAACTTATTTGAACTCCAGCCTATTTTTGCGTTCAGTATGCATCATTCAAAGCGACGTCATCAATTTCCAACACGTTCTGACATCATTTGCTGTTTTTCTATCATTTACAGATTTGTTTAGGGAGCTAAATGACGGTGAAATTGAAAATCACTACAAAATGAATTCTGAAAATGTTGGAACTTGGCATGGTATCATCATTTAGCCCGCATAGCATGTGCAAAAGAGTAGAGAGGGTCACGGCGAAAACTGGACGCACCTCGTGTAGAAACTGGACAAACTCTTTCGGAGTATCAGGGTTTCGGACGAGAACTCATCTGTTACACGGGCACTTCAATGTTTTTTAAACTTATTTGAACTCCAGCCTATTTTTGCCTTCAGTATGCATCATTCAAAGCGACGTCATCAATTTCCAACACGTTCTGACATCAGTTGCTGTTTTTCAGTCATTTACCGATTTGTTTAGGGAGCTAAATGACGGTGAAATTGAAAATCACTACAAAATGAACTCTGAAAATGTTGGAAGGTGGCATGGTATCGTCATTTCGCCCGCATAGTATGTGCAAAAGAGTAGAGAGGGTCACGGCGAAAACTGGACGCACCTCTTGTACAAACTGGACAATCTCTTTCGGAGTATCAGGGTTTCGGACGAGAACTCATCTGTTACACGGGCACTTCAATGTTTTTTAAACTTATTTGAACTCCAGCCTATTTTTGTGTTCAGTATGCATCATTCAAAGCGACGTCATCAATTTCCAACATGTTCCGACATATTGCTGTTTTTCAGTCATTTACCGATTTGTTTAGAGAGCTAAATGACGGTGAAATTGAAAATCACTACAAAATGAACTCCGAAAATGTTGGAACATGGCATGGTATCATCATTTCGCCCGCATAGCATCTGCAAAAGAGTAGAGAGGGTCACGGCGAAAACTGGACGCACCTCGTGTACAAACTGGACAATCTCTTTCGGAGTATCAGGGTTTCGGACGAGAACTCATCTGTTACACGGGCACTTCAATGTTTTTTAAACTTATTTGAACTCCAGCCTATTTTTGCGTTCAGTATGCATCATTCAAAGCGACGTCATCAATTTTCCAACACGTTCTGACCTCATTTGCTATTTTCAGTCATTTACCGATTTGTTTAGGGAGCTAAATGACGGTGAAATTTAAAATCACTACAAAATGAACTCTGAAAATGTTGGAACTTGGCATGGTATCATCATTTGGCCCGCATAGCATGTGAAAAAGAGTAGAGAGGGTCACGGCGAAAACAGGACGCACCTCGTGTACAAACTGGACAATCTCTTTCGGAGTATCAGGGTTTCGGACGAGAACTCATCTGTTACACGGGCACTTCAATGTTTTTTAAACTTATTTGAACTCCAGCCTATTTTTGCGTTCAGTATGCATCATTCAAAGCGACGTCATCAATTTTCCAACACGTTCTGACATCATTTGCTATTTTCAGTCATTTACCGATTTGTTTAGGGAGCTAAATGACGGTGAAATTGAAAATCACTACAAAATGAACTCTGAAAATGTTGGAACTTGGCATGGTATCATCATTTGGCCCGCATAGCATGTGAAAAAGAGTAGAGAGGGTCACGGCGAAAACAGGACGCACCTCGTGTACAAACTGGACAATCTCTTTCGGAGTATCAGGGTTTCGGACGAGAACTCATCTGTTACACGGGCACTTCAATGTTTTTTAAACTTTTTTGAACTCCAGCCTATTTTTGCCTTCAGTATGCATCATTCAAAGCGACGTCATCAATTTCCAACACGTTCTAACATCAGTTGTTGTCTTACAATCATTTACCGATTTGTTTAGGGAGCTAAATGACGGTGAAATTGAAAATCACTACAAAATGAACTCTGAAAATGTTGGAACTTGGCATGGTATCATCATTTCGCCCGCATAGCATGTGCAAAAGAGTATAGAGGGTCACGGCGAAAACTGGACGCACCTCGTGTACGAACTGGACAATCTCTTTCGGAGTATCAGGGTTTCGGACGAGAACTCATCTGTTACACGGGCACTTCAATGTTTTTTAAACTTATTTGAACTCCAGCCTATTTTTGTGTTCAGTATGCATCATTCAAAGCGACGTCATCAATTTTCCAACACGTTCTGACATCATTTGCTGTTTTTCAGTCATTTACTGATTTGTTTAGGGAGCTAAATGACGGTGAAATTGAAAATCACTACAAAATGAACTCTGAAAATGTTGGAACGTGGCATGGTAACATCATTTCGCCCGCATAGCATGTGCAAAAGAGTAGAGAGGGTCACGGCGAAAACTGGACGCACCTCGGTTACAAACTGGACAATCTCTTTCGGAGTATCAGGGTTTCGGACGAGAACTCATCTGTTACACGGGCACTTCAATGTTTTTTAAACTTATTTGAACTCCAGCCTATTTTTGTGTTCAGTATGCATCATTCAAAGCGACGTCATCAATTTCCAAAACGTTCTGACATATTGCTGTTTTTCAGTCATTTACCGATTTCTTTAGAGAGCTAAATGACGGTGAAATTGAAAATCACTACAAAATGAACTCTGAAAATGTTGGAACATGGCATGGTATCATCATTTCGCCCGCATAGCATGTGCAAAAGAGTAGAGAGGGTCACGGCGAAAACTGGACGCACCTCGTGTACAAACTGGACAATCTCTTTCGGAGTATCAGGGTTTCGGACGAGAACTCATCTGTTACACGGGCACTTCAATGTTTTTTAAACTTATTTGAACTCCAGCCTATTTTTGTGTTCAGTATGCATCATTCAAAGCGACGTCATCAATTTCCAACACGTTCTGACATATTGCTGTTTTTCAGTCATTTACCGATTTGTTTAGAGAGCTAAATGACGGTGAAATTGAAAATCACTACAAAATGAACTCTGAAAATGTTGGAACATGGCATGGTATCATCATTTCGCCCGCATAGCATGTGCAAAATAGTAGAGAGGGTCACGGCGAAAACTGGACGCACCTCGTGTACAAACTGGACAATCTCTTTCGGAGTATCCCGGTTTCGGACGAGAACTCATCTGTTACACGGGCACTTCAATGTTTTTTAAACTTATTTGAACTCCAGCCTATTTTTGCGTTCAGTATGCATCATTCAAAGCGACGTCATCAATTTTCCAACACGTTCTGACATCATTTGCTGTTTTTCAGTCATTTACCGATTTGTTTAGGGAGCTAAATGACGGTGAAATTTAAAATCACTACAAAATGAACTCTGAAAATGTTGGAACTTGGCATGGTATCATCATTTCGCCCGCATAGCATGTGCAAAATAGTAGAGAGGGTCACGGCGAAAACTGGACGCACCTCGTGTACAAACTGGACAATCTCTTTCGGAGTATCAGGGTTTCGGACGAGAACTCATCTGTTACACGGGCACTTCAATGTTTTTTAAACTTATTTGAACTCCAGCCTATTTTTGCATTCAGTATGCATCATTCAAAGCGACGTCATCAATTTTCCAACACGTTCTGACATCATTTGCTATTTTCAGTCATTTACCGATTTGTTTAGGGAGCTAACTGACGGTGAAATTTAAAATCACTACAAAATGAACTCTGAAAATGTTGGAACTTGGCATGGTATCATCATTTGGCCCGCATAGCATGTGAAAAAGAGTAGAGAGGGTCACGGCGAAAACAGGACGCACCTCGTGTACAAACTGGACAATCTCTTTCGGAGTATCAGGGTTTCGGACGAGAACTCATCTGTTACACGGGCACTTCAATGTTTTTTAAACTTTTTTGAACTCCAGCCTATTTTTGCCTTCAGTATGCATCATTCAAAGCGACGTCATCAATTTCCAACACGTTCTAACATCAGTTGTTGTCTTACAGTCATTTACCGATTTGTTTAGGGAGCTAAATGACGGTGAAATTGAAAATCACTACAAAATGAACTCTGAAAATGTTGGAACTTGGCATGGTATCATCATTTCGCCCGCATAGCATGTGCAAAAGAGTAGAGAGGGTCACGGCGAAAACTGGACGCACCTCGTGTACGAACTGGACAATCTCTTTCGGAGTATCAGGGTTTCGGACGAGAACTCATCTGTTACACGGGCACTTCAATGTTTTTTAAACTTATTTGAACTCCAGCCTATTTTTGCGTTCAGTATGCATCATTCAAAGCGACGTCATCAATTTTCCAACATGTTCTGACATCATTTGCTGTTTTTCAGTCATTTACCGGTTTGTTTAGGGAGCTAAATGACGGTGAAATTGAAAATCACTACAAAATGAACTCTGAAAATGTTGGAACGTGGCATGGTATCATCATTTCGCCCGCATAGCATGTGCAAAAGAGTAGAGAGGGTCACGGCGAAAACTGGACGCACCTCGGGTACAAACTGGACAATCTCTTTCGGAGTATCAGGGTTTCGGACGAGAACTCATCTGTTACACGGGCACTTCAATGTTTTTTAAACTTATTTGAACTCCAGCCTATTTTTGCGTTCAGTATGCATCATTCAAAGCGACGTCATCAATTTCCAACACGTTCTGACATATTGCTGTTTTTCAGTCATATACCGATTTCTTTAGAGAGCTAAATGCCGGTGAAATTTAAAATCACTACAAAATGAACTCTGAAAATGTTGGAACTTGGCATGGTATCATCATTTCGCCCGCATAGCATGTGCAAAAGAGTAGAGAGGGTCACGGCGAAAACTGGACGCACCTCGTGTACAAACTGGACAATCTCTTTCGGAGTATCAGGGTTTCGGACGAGAACTCATCTGTTACACGGGCACTTCAATGTTTTTTAAACTTATTTGAACTCCAGCCTATTTTTGCGTTCAGTATGCATCATTCAAAGCGACGTCATCAATTTTCCAACACGTTCTGACATCATTTGCTGTTTTTCAGTCATTTACCGATTTGTTTAGAGAGCTAAATGACGGTGAAATTGAAAATCACTACAAAATGAACTCTGAAAATGTTGGAACTTGGCATGGTATCATCATTTCGCCCGCATAGCATGTGCAAAAGAGTAGAGAGGGTCACGGCGAAAACTGGACGCACCTCGTGTACAAACTGGACAATCTCTTTCGGAGTATCAGGGTTTCGGACGAGAACTCATCTGTTACGCGGGCACTTCAATGTTTTTTAAACTTATTTGAACACCAGCCTATTTTTGCCTTCAGTATGCATCATTCAAAGCAACGTCATCAATTTCCAACACGTTCTGACATCAGTCGCTGTTTTTCAGTCATTTACCGATTTGTTTAGGGAGCTAAATGACGGTGAAATTGAAAATCACTACAAAATGAACTCTGAAAATGTTGGAACTTGGCATGGTATCATCATTTGGCCCGCATAGCATGTGCAAAAGAGTAGAGAGGGTCATGGCGAAAACTGGACGCACCTCGTGTACAAACTGGACAATCTCTTTCGGAGTATCAGGGTTTCGGACGAGAACTCATCTTTTACACGGGCACTTCAATGATTTTTAAACTTATTTGAACTCCAGCCTATTTTTGGGTTCAGTATGCATCATTCAAAGCGACGTCATCAATTTCCAACACGTTCTGACATCATTTGCTGTTTTTCAGTCATTTACCGATTAGTTTAGGGAGCTAAATGACGGTGAAATTGAAAATCACTGCAAAATGAATTCTGAAAATGTTGGATCTTGGCATGGTTTCATCATTTAGCCCGCATAGCATGTGCAAAAGTGTAGAGAGGGTCACGGCGAAAACTGGACGCACCTCGTGTACAAACTGGACAATCTCTTTTGGAGTATCAGGGTTTCGGACGAGAACTCATCTGTTACACGGGCACTTCAATGTTTTTTAAACTTATTTGAACGCCAGCCTATTTTTGCGTTCAGTATGCATCATTCAAAGCGATGTCATCAATTTCCAACACGTTCTGGCATCCT
This sequence comes from Aegilops tauschii subsp. strangulata, assembly GCF_002575655.3. Taxonomy (NCBI): domain Eukaryota; kingdom Viridiplantae; phylum Streptophyta; class Magnoliopsida; order Poales; family Poaceae; genus Aegilops; species Aegilops tauschii. The sequence goes on along the minus strand of NC_053036.3, from coordinate 630,722,070 downwards.
TTGCTGTTTTTCTATCATTTACAGATTTGTTTAGTGAGCTAAATGACGGTGAAATTTAAAATCACTACAAAATGAACTCTGAAAATGTTGGAACTTGGCATGGTATCATCATTTCGCCCGCATAGCATGTGCAAAAGAGTAGAGAGGGTCACGGCGAAAACTGGATGCACCTCGTGTACAAACTGGACAATCTCTTTCGGAGTATCAGGGTTTCGGACGAGAACTCATCTGTTACACGGGCACTTCAATGTTTTTTAAACTTATTTGAACTCCAGCCTATTTTTGCGTTCAGTATTTATCATTCAAAGCGACGTCATCAATTTTCCAACACGTTCTGACATCATTTGCTGTTTTTCAGTCATTTACCGATTTGTTTAGGGAGCTAAATGACGGTGAAATTGAAAATCACTACAAAATGAACTCTGAAAATGTTGGAGCTTGGCATGGTATCATCATTTCGCCCGCATAGCATGTGCAAAAGAGTAGAGAGGGTCACGGCAAAATCTGGACGCACCTCGTGTACAAACTGGACAATCTCTTTCGGAGTATCAGGGTTTCGGACGAGAACTCATCTGTTACACGGGCACTTCAATGTTTTTTCAACTTATTTGAACTCCAGCCTATTTTTGCGTTCAGTATGCATCATTCAAAGCGACGTCATCAATTTTCCAACACGTTCTGACATCATTTGCTGTTTTCAGTTATTTACCGATTTGTTTAGGGAGCTAAATGACGGTGAAATTGAAAATCACTACAAAATGAACTCTGAAAATGTTGGTGAAGGAAATATGCCCTAGAGGCAATAATAAAGTATTATATATTTCCTTATATCATGATAAATGTTTATTATTCATGCTAGAATTGTATTAACCGGAAACATAATACATGTGTGAATACATAGACAAACAGAGTGTCACTAGTATGCCTCTACTTGACTAGCTCGTTAATCAAAGATGGTTATGTTTCCTAGCCATAGACATGAGTTGTCATTTGATTAACGGGATCACCTCATTAGGAGAATGACATGATTGACTTGACCCATTCCGTTAGCTTAGCACCCGATCGTTTAGTATGTTGCTATTGCTTTCTTCATGACTTATACATGTTCCTATGACTATGAGATTATGCAACTCCCGTTTACCGGAGGAACACTTTGTGTGCTACCAAACGTCACAACGTAAATGTGTGATTATAAAGGTGCTCTACAGGTGTCTCCAAAGGTACTTGTTGGGTTGGCGTATTTCGAGATTAGGATTTGTCACTCCGATTGTCGGAGAGGTATCTCTGGACCCACTCGGTAATGCACATCACTATAAGCCTTGCAAGCATTGTGACTAATGAGTTAGTTGCGGGATGATGTATTACGGAACGAGTAAAGACACTTGCCGGTAACGAGATTGAACTAGGTATCGAGATACCGACGATCGAATCTCGGGCAAGTAACATACCGATGACAAAGGGAACAACGTATGTTGTTATGCGGTCTGACCGATAAAGATCTTCGTAGAATATGTGAGAGCCAATATGGGCATCCAGGTCCCGCTATTGGTTATTGACCGGAGAGGTGTCTCGGTCATGTCTACATAGTTCTCGAACCCGAAGGGTCCGCACGCTTAACGTTACGATGACAGTTTTATTGAGTTTTGATGTACCGAAGGAGTTCTGAGTCCCGGATGTGATCGGGGACATGACGAGGAGTCTCGAAATGGCTGAGACGTAAAGATCGATATATTGGACGACTATATTCGGACTTCGGAAAGGTTCCGAGTGATTCGGGTATTTTTCGGAGTATCGGAGAGTTACGGGAATTCGTATTGGGCCTTAATGGGCCATACGGGAAAGGAGAAAAAGACCCCAAAGGGTGGCCGCACCCCTCCCCATGGGCTAGTCCGAATTGGACTAGGGAGGGGGGGCGCCCCCTTCCTTCTTTCTCCTTCCCCCTTCCCTTCTCCTACTCCCACAAGGAAAGGAGGAGTCCTACTCCCGGTGGGAGTAGGACTCCCCCCTTTGGCGCGCCTCTCCCCTTGGCCGGCTGCCTCCCCCTTGCTCCTTTATATACGGGGGCAGGGGGGCACCCCAGAGAGACAACAATTGATCTATTGATCTCTTAGCCGTGTGCGATGCCCCCCTCCACCAAATTACACCTCGATAATACCTTTGCGGAGCTTAGGCGAAGCCCTGCGTCGGTGGAACATCATCATCGTCACCACGCCGTCGTGCTAACGAAACTCTCCCTCAACACTCGGCTGGATCGGAGTTCGAGGGACGTCATCGAGCTGAACGTGTGCAGAACTCGGAGGTGCCGTGCGTTCGGTACTTGATCGGTCGGATCGTGAAGACATACGACTACATCAACCGCATTGTGATAACGCTTCCGCTGTCGGTCTACGAGGGTACGTGGACAACACTCTCCCCTCTCGTTGCTATGCATCACCATGATCTTGCGTGTGCGTAGGAATTTTTTTGAAATTACTACGTTCCACAACAGTGGCATCCGAGCCTGGTTTTATGCGTTGATGCTATGCACGAGTAGAACACAAGTGAGTTATGGGCGATATAAGTCATACTGCTTACGAGCATGTCATACTTTGGTTCAGCGGTATTGTGAGATGAAGCGGCCCGGACCGACATTACGCGTACGCTTACGCGAGACTGGTTTCACCGTTCGGAGCACTCGTTGCTTAAAGGTGACTGGCGGGTGTCTGTCTCTCTCACTTTAGTTGAACCGAGTGTGGCTACGCCCGGTCCTTGCGAAGGTTAAAACAGCACCAACTTGACAAACTATCGTTGTGGTTTTGATGCGTAGGTAAGAACGGTTCTTGCTAAGCCCGTAGCAGCCACGTAAAACTTGCAACAACAAAGGAGAGGCCGTCTAACTTGTTTTTGCAGGGCATGTTGTGATGTGATATGGTCAAGACATGATGTGATATAATTTGTTGTATGAGATGATCATGTTTTGTAACTGAGTTATTGGCAACTGGCAGGAGCCATATGGTTGTCGCTTTATTGTATGAAATGCAATCGCCATGTAATTATTTTACTTTATCACTAAGCGGTAGCGATAGTCGTAAAAGTAATGGTTGGCGAGACGACAACGATGCTACGATGGAGATCAAGGTGTCGCGCCGGTGACGATGGTGATCATGACGGTGCGTCGGAGATGGAGATCACGAGCACGGTGCTTCGAAGATGGAGATCACAAGCACAAGATGATGATGGCCATATCATATCACTTATATTGATTGCATGTGATGTTAATCCTTTATGCATCATATCTTGCTTTGTTTGACGGTAGCATTATAAGATGATCTCTCACTAAAATTTCAAGATAAAAGTGTTCTCCCTGAGTATGCACCGTTGTGAAAGTTCTTCGTGCTGAGACACCACGTGATGATCGGGTGTGATAGGCTCTACGTTCAAATACAACGGGTGCAAAACAGTTGCACACGCGGAATACTCAGGTTAAACTTGACGAGCCTAGCATATGCAGATATGGCCTCGGAACACGGAGACCGAAAGGTTGAGCGTGAATCATATAGTAGATATGATCAACATGGTGATGTTCACCATTGAAACTACTCCATCTCACGTGATGATCGGACATGGTTTAGTTGATATGGATCACGTGATCACTTAGAGGATTAGAGGGATGTCTATCTAAGTGGGAGTTCTTAAGTAATATGATTAATTGAACTTAAATTTATCATGAACTTAGTCCTGATAGTATTTTGCAAATTATATTATAGATCAATAGCTCGCGTTGTTGCTTCCCTGTGTTTATTTTTGATATGTTCCTAGAGAAAAATTATGTTGAAAGATGTTAGTAGCAAAGATGCGGATTGGGTCCGTGATCTGAGGATTATCCTCATTGCTGCACAGAAAAATTATGTCCTTGATGCACCGCTAGGTGACAGACCTATTGCAGGAGCAGATGCAGACGTTATGAACGTTTGGCTAGCTCAATATGATGACTACTTGATAGTTTAGTGCACCATGCTTAACGGCTTAGAATCGGGACTTCAAAGACATTTTGAACGTCATGGACCATATAAGATGTTCCAGGAGTTGAAGTTAATATTTCAAGCAAATACCCGAGTTGAGAGATATGAAGTCTCCAACAAGTTCTATAGCTAAAAGATGGAGGAGAATCTCTCAACTAGTGAGCATGTGCTCAGATTGTCTGGGTACTACAATCGCTTGAATCAAGTGGGAGTTAATCTTCCAGATAAAATAGTGATTGACAGAATTCTCTAGTCACCATCACCAAGTTAGTAGAACTTCGTGATGAACTATAGTATGCAAGGGATGACGAAAGTAATTCCCGAGCTCTTTGTGATGCTGAAATCGACGAAGGTAGAAATCAAGAAAAAACATCAAGTGTTGATGGTTGACGAGACCACTAGTTTCAAGAAAAGGGCAAAGGGAAGAAGGGGAACTTCAAGAAGAACGGCAAACAAGTTGCTGCTCAAGTGAAGAAGCCTAAGTCTGGTCCTAAGCTTGAGACTAAGTGCTTCTACTGCAAAGGGACAGGTCACTGGAAGCGGAACTACCCCAATTATTTGGTGGATAAGAAGGATGGCAAAGTGAACAAAGGTATATTGGATATACATGTCATTGATGTGTACTTTACTAGTGTTTATAGCAACCCCTCGGTATTTGATACTGGTTCAGTTGCTAAGAGTAGTAACTCAAAACGGGAGTTGCCGAATAAACAAAGACTAGTAAAAGGCGAGGTGACGATGTGTGTTGGAAGTAGTTCCAATATTGATATGATCATCATCGCACACTCCCTGTACTTTTGGGATTAGTGTTGAAACTAAATAAGTGTTATTTGGTGTTTGCGTTGAGCATGAATATGATTTGATCATGTTTATTGCAATACGGTTATTCATTTAAGTTAGAGAACAATTGTTGTTCTGTTTAACATGAATAAAAACCTTCTATGGTCATACACACCAACGAAAATGGTTTGTTGGATCTCGATCGTAGTGATACACATATTCATAATAATGAAGCCAAAAGATGCAAAGTTAATAATGATAGTGCAACTTATTTGTGGCACTGCCGTTTAGGTCATATTCGTGTAAAGCGCATGAAGAAACTCCATACTGATGGGATTTTGGAATCACTTGATTATGAATCACTTGATGCTTGCGAACCGTGCCTCATGGGCAAGATGACTAAAACGCCGTTCTCCGGAACTATGGAGAGAGCAACAGATTTTTTGGAAATCATACATACAGATGGATGTGGTCCGATGAATGTTGAGGCTCGTGGCGGATATCGTTATTTTCTCACCTTCACAGATGATTTAAGAAGATATGGGTATATCTACTTAATGAAACATAAGTCTGAAACATTTGAAAAGTTCAAAGAATTTCAGAGTGAAGTTGAAAATCATCGTAACAAGAAAATAAAGTTTCTACGATCAGATCGTGGAGGAGAATATTTGAGTTACGAGTTTGGTCTACATTTGAAACAATGCGGAATAGTTTCGCAACTCACGCCACCCGGAACACCACAGCGTAATGATGTGTCCGAACGTCGTAATCGCACTTTACTAGATATGGTGCGATCTATGATGTCTCTTACTGATTTACCGCTATCGTTTTGGGGTTATGCTTTAGAGACGGCTGCATTCACGTTAAATAGGGCACCATCAAAATCCGTTGAGACGACGCCTTATGAACTGTGGTTTGGCAAGAAACCAAAGTTGTCGTTTCTTAAAGTTTGGGGTTGCGATGCTCATGTGAAAAAGTTTCATCCTGATAAGCTCGAACCTAAATCGGAGAAATGTATCTTCATAGGATACCCAAAGGAGACTGTTGGGTACACCATCTATCACAGATCCAAAGGCAAGATATTCGTTGCTAAGAATGGATCCTTTCTAGAGAAGGAGTTTCTCTCGAAAGATGTGAGTGGGAGGAAAGTAGAACTTGACGAGGTAACTGTACCTTCTCCCTTATTGGAAAGTAGAACATCACAGAAATCAGTTTCTGCAACACCTACGCCAAGTAGTGAGGAAGTTAATGATAATGATCATGAAACTTCAGATCAAGTTATTACTGAACTTCGTAGGTCAACTAGATCAAGATCCGCACCAGAGTGGTACGGTAATCCTGTTCTGGAGGTCATGTTACTAGACCATGACGAACCTACGAACTATGAAGAAGCGATGGTGAGCCCAGATTCCGTAAAATGGCTTGAAGCCATGAAATCCGAGATGGGATCCATGTATGAGAACAAAGTATGGACTTTGATTGACTTGCCCAATGATCGGCGAGCCATTGAGATTAAATGGATCTTCAAGAGGAAGACGGACGCTGATAGTAGTGTCACTATCTACAAAGCTAGAATTGTCGCAAAAAGGTTTTCGACAAGTTCAAGATGTTGACTACGATGAGAGTTTCTCACTCGTATCTATGCTTAAGTCTGTCCGAATCATGTTAGCAATTGCCGCATTTTATGAAATCTGGCAAAGGGATAAACAAAACTGCATTCCTTAATGGATTTATTAAAGAAGAGTTGTATATGATGCAACCAGAAGGTTTTGTCAATCCTAAAGGTGCTAACAAAATATGCAAGCTCCAGTGATCCATCAATGGACTGGTGCAAGCATCTCGGAGTTGGAATATACGCTTTGATAAGTTGATCAAAGCATATAGTTGTATACAGACTTGCAGTGAAGCATGTATTTACAAGAAAGTGAGTGGGAGCACTACAGCATTTCTAATAAGTATATGTGAATGACATATTGTTAATCAGAAATAATGTAGAATTATTCTGCAAAGCATAAAGGAGTGTTTGAAAGGAGTTTTTCAAAGATAGACCTCGGTGAAGCTGCTTACATATTGAGCATCAAGATCTATAGAGATAGATGAAGACGCTTGATAAGTTTTTCAATGAGTACATACCTTAACAAGATTTTGAAGTAGTTCAAAATAGAACAGTCAAAGAAAGAGTTCTTGCCTGTTTTACAAGGTGTGAAATTGAGTAAAGACTCAAAGCCCGACCACGGCAGAAGATAGAAAGAGAATGAAAGCCATTCCCTATGCCTTGGCCATAGGTTCTATAAAGTATGCCATGCTGTGTACCAGATCTATTGTATACCCTACACCGATTTTGGCCAGGGAGTACAATAGTGATCTAGGAGTAGGTCACTGGACAGCGGTCAAAATTATCCTTAGTGGAATAAGGATATGTTTCTCGATTATGGAAGTGACAAAAGGTTCATCGTAAAGGGTTACGTCGATGCAAGTTTTGACACTAATCTAGATGACTCTAAGTCTCGGTCTAGATACATATTGAAAGTGGGAGCAATTAGCTAGAGTAGCTCCGTGCAGAGCATTGTAGACATAAAAATTTGCAAAATACTTACGGATCTGAATGTGACAGACCCGTTGACTAAAATTATCTCACAATCAAAACATGATCACACCTTAGTACTCTTTGGGTGTTAATCACATAGCGATGTGAACTAGATTATTGACTCTAGTAAACCCTTTGAGTGTTGGTCACATAGAGATGTGAACTATGGGTGTTAATCACATGGTGATGTGAATTATTGATGTTAAATCACATGGCGATGTGAACTAGATTATTGACTCTAGTGCAAGTGGGAGACTGAAGGAAATATGCCCTAGAGGCAATAATAAAGTATTATATATTTCCTTATATCATGATAAATGTTTATTATTCATGCTAGAATTGTATTAACCGGAAACATAATACATGTGTGAATACATAGACAAACAGAGTGTCACTAGTATGCCTCTACTTGACTAGCTCGTTAATCAAAGATGGTTATGTTTCCTAGCCATAGACATGAGTTTTCATTTGATTAACGGGATCACCTCATTAGGAGAATGACGTGATTGACTTGACCCATTCCGATAGCTTAGCACCCGATCGTTTAGTATGTTGCTATTGCTTTCTTCATGACTTATACATGTTCCTATGACTATGAGATTATGCAACTCCCGTTTACCGGAGGAACACTTTGTGTGCTACCAAACGTCACAACGTAAATGGGTGATTATAAAGGTGCTCTACAGGTGTCTCCAAAGGTACTTGTTGGGTTGGCGTATTTCGAGATCAGGATTTGTCACTCCGATTGTCGGAGAGGTATCTTTGGGCCCACTCGGTAATGCACATCACTATAAGCCTTGCAATCATTGTGACTAATGAGTTAGTTGCGGGATGATGTATTACGGAACGAGTAAAGAGACTTGCCGGTAACGAGATTGAACTAGGTATCGAGATACCGACGATCGAATCTCGGGCAAGTAACATACCGATGACAAAGGGAAGAACGTATGTTGTTATGAGGTCTGACCGATAAAGATCTTCGTAGAATATGTGGGAGCCAACATGGGCATCTAGGTCCCGCTATTGCTTATTGACCGGAGAGGTGTCTCGGTCATGTCTACATAGTTCTCGAACCCGAAGGGTCCGCACGCTTAACGTTACGATGACAGTTTTATTGAGTTTTGATGTACCGAAGGAGTTCGGAGTCCCGGATGAGATCGGGGACATGACGAGGAGTCTCGAAATGGCCGAGACGTAAAGATCGATATATTGGACGACTATATTCGGACTTCGGAAAGGTTCCGAGTGATTCGGGTATTTTTCGGAGTACCGGAGAGTTACGAGAATTCGTATTGGGCCTTAATGGGCCATACGGGAAAGGAGAAAAAGACCCCAAAGGGTGGCCGCACCCCTCCCCATTGGCTAGTCCGAATTGGACTAGGGAGGGGGGCGCCCCCTTCCCTCTTTCTCCTTCCCCCTTCCCTTCTCCTACTCCCACAAGGAAAGGAGGAGTCCTACTCCCGGTGGGAGTAGGACTCCCCCCTTTGGCGCGCCTCTCCCCTTGGCCGGCTGCCTCCCCCTTGCTCCTTTATATACGGGGGCAGGGGCACCACAGAGACACAACAATTGATCTATTGATCTCTTAGCCATGTGCGGTGCCCCCCTCCACCAAATTACACCTCGATAATACCTTTGCGGAGCTTAGGCGAAGCCCTGCGTCGGTGGAACATCATCATCGTCACCACGCCGTCGTGCTGACGAAACTCTCCCTCAACACTCGGCTGGATCGGAGTTCGAGGGACGTCATCGAGCTGAACGTGTGCAGAACTCGGAGGTGCCGTGCGTTCGGTACTTGATCGGTCGGATCGTGAAGACGTACGACTACATCAACCGCGTTGTGATAATGCTTCCGCTGTCGGTCTACGAGGGTACGTGGACAACACTCTCCCCTCTCGTTGCTCTGCATCACCATGATCTTGCGTGTGCGTAGGAAATTTTTTGAAATTACTACGTTCCCCAACAGTTGGAACTTGGCATGGTATCATCATTTCACCCGCATAGCATGTGCAAAAGAGTAGAGAGGGTCACGGCGAAAACTGGACGCACCTCGTGTACAAACTGGACATTCTCTTGCGGAGTATCAGGGTTTCAGACGAGAACTCATCTGTTACACGGGCACTTCAATGATTTTTAAACTTATTCGAACTCCAGCCTATTTTTGCGTTCAGTATGCATCATTCAAAGCGACGTCATCAATTTCCAACACGTTCTGACATCATTTGCTGTTTTTCAGTCATTTAACGATTTGTTTAGGGAGCTAAATGACGGTGAAATTGAAAATCACTACAAAATGAACTCTGAAAATGTTGGAACTTGGCATGTTATCATCATTTCGCCCGCATAGCATGTGCAAAAGAGTACAGAGGGTCACGGCGAAAACTGGACGCACCTCGTGTACAAACTGAACAATCTCTTTCGGAGTATCAGGGTTTCGGACGAGAACTCATCTGTTACACGGGCACTTCAATGTTTTTAAACTGATTTGAACTGCAGCCTATTTTTGCATTCAATATGCATCATTCAAAGTGACGTCATCAATTTCCAACACGTTCTGACATCATTTGCTGTTTTTCAGTCATTTACCGATTTGTTTAGGGAGCTAAATGACAGTGAAATTGAAAATCACTACAAAATAAACTCTGAAAATCTTGGCAGTTGGCATGGTATCATCATTTCCCCCACATAGCATGTGCAAAAGAGTAGAGAGGGTCACGGCAAAAACTGGACGCACCTCGTGTACAAACTGGACAATCTCTTTCGGAGTATGAGGGTTTCGGACGAGAACTCATCTGTTACACGGGCACTTCAATGTTTTTTAAACTTATTTGAACTCCAGCCTATTTTTGCGTTTAGTATGCATCATTCAAAGCGACGTCATCAATTTCCAACACGTTCTAACATCATTTTTTGTTTTTCAGTCATTTACCGATTTGTTTAGGGAGCTAAATGACGGTGAAATTGAAAATCACTACAAAATGAACTCTGAAGATGTTGGAACTTGGCATGGTATCATCATTTCGCCCGCATAGCATGTGCAAAAGAGTAGAGAGGGTCACGGCGAAAAATGGACGCACCTCGTGTACAAACTGGACAATCTATTTCGGAGTATCAGCGTTTCGGACGAGAACTCATCTGTTCCACGGGCACTTCAATGTTTTTTAAACATTTTTGAACTCCTGCCTATTTTTGCGTTCAGTATGCATCATTCAAAGCGACGTCATCAATTTCCAACACGTTCTGACATCATTTGTTGTTTTTCAGTCATTTATCGATTTGTTTAGAGAGCTAAATGACGGTGAAATTGAAAATCACTATAAAATGAATAGCAGAAATAAATAATGCAGAAAAGAAAAAAACTATATAATTTTTTTTATATTCACAAAGAAACTAAATAGAGCAAAAAATTTACTCGGAAATAAATAGAAGAAAATTATATAAAAAATTGTTGGGGCGCTGCCCGCTGGGCCTGCCAACCCTAGGGTTTGCAAATACCGGCCCAGAAGGGCTAGAAGGCTCAACGGGAAGCGCGCCAAAGTTAGGCCCAGAAGTCTGCTATAGAGAGGAGTTCGAGACAGCAGCCGCGCTGGGGCTTTTAAACTGGTGCGGGCGCCCCTCGGCTAGCGAGGTGGGACTAAACTTGCCCGCACCGCTCCTGCGCGAGCGCACACCTTTAGTACCGGGTCGTGGCTCCAACCGGTACTAAAGGGGGGCCTTTAGTACCGGTTGGAGCCACGAACCGGTACTAAAGGTGCAGTTTCCCGCCCCTTGGCCTGGCGAAAATTGGCCTTTAGTACCGGTTGGTGGCTCCAACCGATACTAAACGCCCCTCCTATATATATGGCACTTACGAGAAATTCAGTTTCATCGACCACCACTTCTTCTCCAACTACTTCGCGCGATATCGCCGCCGCCCTCGCCGCCCCCGCCGCCCGTCGTCGCCCTCACCGCCCGTCGTCGCCCTCACCGCCCGTCGTCGCCGTCACCGCCGTCGCCCTCACCGCCCGTCGTCGCCGTCACCGCCGTCGCCCCCGCCGCCGCCCCGTACCACGTCGCCGTCTCGATCGCGCCGTCGCCCCCGGCCTGCCGCTCGTCGTCGCGCCGTCCCCGTCGCATCGCCGTCTCGCGCCGCCGCCCGTATGCCGCCGCCCCCCGCTCGTACACACACACATACACACACACACACACACATATTGTTTTTACTTCTTTTCTGTTTTCTGTTGTTTAGATTAATGTTAGATAAATTATGTAGATAAGAATGTTAGAATGTTAATGTTAGATGAATTATATGGAAAAGATGTTAAATATTAATGTCAAGTTTAGATGAATTAGCTAGATATTAATTAGGTATATATATGAGATTTGAACTAGTTGAATTAATATAACTAGTTTATTTTTAGTATGAAAATTAATAGAACAAGTTTATTTTTAGTAAGAAAATTTAGGTATATGAGATTATTTAAACTAGTTGAAGTAATATTACTAGTTTATTTTTAGTAAATGCTTAGTTGAATTAGTAGAACTAGTTTATTTTTAGTAAGAAAATTTAGGTATATGAGATTTGATGATCTAATTAAAATATTACTATATATATAGCTACTTTATATATTTTAGTAAGAAAATTAATAGAACTAGTTTATTTTTAGTAAATTCTTAGTTGAATTAATAGAACTAGTTTATTTTTAAGAAAATGTAGATATCTGAGATTTGATGATCTAATTAAAATATTACTATATGGAACTAGCTACTTTATTTTAGTAAGAAAATTAATAGAACACGTTTATTTTTATTAAATGCTTAGTTGAATTAGTTGAATTAATAGAACTAGTTGAACTAATAGAAGTAGTTGAATTAGTTGAATTAATAGAACTAGTAAGTGTTTAATGTTTCACCTATATGAACATAGGAAATGTCGTCTGACGACGAAAAAGATTTCATTAAGTGCGAATTCTGTGAAGACCAGCGCGGCCTGTGTGACAGAAATTTCCTTGTTGATGATAGGCGCTTCAGCATCAAGCTGGATGAGACCTTCGAAGTGGATACAGTAAGTCACAACGACAAGTCTTTTTTCGTAATTAAGCATGACTTATATATGCTTCATTTGCTTCAACTTATAATTTTAAATTTTCACTATTCTACTAGCGCATCCCCTGCCATGCAAGAATTTTTGTCTTGGATAAGATAGGTTTCAGTGCTATAGAAACTATGGAGGTAAAGAGAGTTTACCTGAAGACCGAGCATGCTGGTTATACTTTCAACGTCAAATTATACAATGCAGACACGTACACCTATTTTGAATGCAAAACTTGGCAAGCACTATGTAAGGCTTTTGCATTTGAGCCTGATATGGTTATCACCTTTGATATTCGTCCGGAAGATGATATTGAAGGTAATAGGGACATCTGGGTCGATGTGCAGACGCCTCCAGTTCTACCATTATATGAGTTTCTCAACCATATTTATGTCTTTGATATTGTTTATTCAAAAATAGTTGACAACTAATTTCTATTGACAGCTTATTTCCATTCAAGCAAACATGTCCAGCGCTTGGTAGACAGGACCTACTACTGTCCCGGAGCTGAACTAAACTGCGAGGAGATAAGTCATTATGTTTCATGGCTTGAGGATCTTGATGCTGTTAAGAGAAATCATTTTCCTGAATTGGAAAATCTTAGTACTCAAAACGTGCGACCAATAGTGATCGTATTGAACTACGGTCACATGTATTTAGGAAAGATGGTAAGATTTTTACTATTAGTCCTCATTGCATCTTTTGCATACATTATTTTTCAAGCTAAACTTTCATTGCTAAGTATATTAATTACTATATGATGTTCTTCAACAGGGACTCCCGATGACAGTTGTGCCTCAGTAGATCGAGACTAAAGGTCGCATGTCAATTGTTAGCTTACGACCAAGATATCCTACAGGGCACATGAGTGCATTCAGGATTTCTGAAAGCGATGAATGCTTAATAGTGAAAGATTGGAGCAAAATTGTTAACGATCGCAGAGAAGTACTAGGGGGCAGCAATCAGAAGCGCAGCCCATGATTAGGAGACAGGTTCATCTGCATGCTCCAATATGATGAATCAGGAGAGCTATACATGTTCTATGCTATTTTACCTGAGAGAGAGCAGCAGGAGTGATTTAGCTAGTTATCATGCTCTTAGTACTTGTTGTCCTCTCATGCGTGTCCGTGTTCTTCGTCCTGAACTTAATCTCAAAGAGTGATTTGCTTTTGTGGTGTTATGAACGCTTATAATATCATGACCATGTTGAACTCGATGATATCTTTGCTAGCTAGTATATACTGTTGTTGGTGATGATATGATGCAAGAGTTTTTATATTAATATGATGATGATGATGATGATGAGTTATTATATCATTTATGAAAGAAACCGCATATTAGTTTCAACTGGATGGATCCTAGCTAAGTGATCAAGTATATGCCATATCCATATTACTTAGATCACTTACTTGATCACTTAGCTAGGATCCACATGCATCCAGTCGAAACTAATCTGCGGTACTTTCACCTAATGATTTAACAACTCATTATAATGTAAAACAATCACTAAATTAAATTGATAAGACAAAACTAAAGGAAAAAATAAAAATTAAAACCAAAACACACCCAAACATTTAGTACCTGTTGGTGTTACCAACCGGTACTAATGTCCTACACGCACCCGGGCCTGGCTCGTGCCACGTGGTGGCACGTTAGCACCGGTTCGTGCCAAACCGGTACTAAAGGGGGGGGGGGGGGCTTTAGTCTCCACTCCATAGTGCCGGTTGCAGAACCGGCACTAAAGCCCCTTACGAACCGGTGATAAAGGCCGGTTCTGCACTAATGAACGCCCCCCATAATATAAGAGTTTTCCCTTCCAGCAACTCAATTTCTTTTCAAACCAATCTTTAATACATTTCCATTCTTTGTTGGTAAGTTTACAATGATAAGGTAAAGATCCTAGCTCACAACCGAACAACTGTTTATAATTATTCTATTCTTCTTTGGTGCGTCCAAAACAGAACATCTCACTCTTATTGAAATTAATCTTTAGCCAGACAGTTGTTCGAAAAGGCATAAAACTAGTTTCATATTCCTTGCCTTAGCTAGATCATGTTCCATGAATATAATGATGTCATCGGCATATTATAGAATGGACACCCCACCATCCACTGGATGTGGGATTAAACCACCTACATGGCCATCCTCCTTAGCTCTATTAATGAGAACGGCCAACATGTCAACGACAACGTTAAACAGTTGTTTCCTTGGTGTTATATTGTTTCCACTCGCCTCTGATTGCCTTTTTGATAAAGGGAGACGATGGAACAATGGATCAATGTCTAGATTTTCGTGTCATCTAAGGTACGGTAATAGAAGCGGATGTGTTGCATGGAATAAAACCCCACGTGTAATCTAACCTAGGTCGTGACAATCGTGGGCTCACGTGCAACAAATGTGACACCGAGGAGTTTGTTATGTTTTGCTCTAGTGGATCGTCAACTTCTCATCTGGCAGAATATCGTCACTTACTTCGGCCTAACCTGTCGTTCTTTAATTTTGTGCTGGCAGGGAAAAAATCCCCATTCGTACGACGATGAAGCACCGAGCCAGTATCTATCTTGCAACGGGTTTGTTGTCGGCTACAATGTGTTTAACAATCTTATATTTTCACCCAGTATCTACCGCCCCGCCCTTTCCTCAACCTCCCCCCACTGCCGTTGCTGGTCACCTCCCCGGCCATCCCTCTAAGCCCTACACCACCCATGAAAACCTCCGATGATCCCCTGCACCCTCCCCACCCTTAAGATAGATAATGGGGTTGTGGCTTCCCCCTAAGATAGATAATGGGGCTGCTTCTTCTCCGGGAAGGTTGTTTCTTCTCCGGCGAGGTCCGACCAAGATGAAAGGAAGAAGGGAAAATGTAACTGGCGCAAAACAAACTTTCAGGTACCTGAGAAGTAGCAAAACTGGAAAACATATGGTTTGCTAAGAAAATGAGTTGTGTTTAGAGGATTTAGGATAAGAAAATAGGAATGCATGCTTCCTTTTACTGGTCCCGGCCCAACTAAAACGTTTGTTACTACTTTGTTTCGATATGCAAGTTGCCTGAACGTAGCACTTAATCTTCTAGGAGTAGTAGACATGCACAGCCAATGCAAGACCAACCAACTGACATGTGACCTTTAGCAACCGCGCGTCACACTCCATTGCAGAAATGTGTCGTGCTGTTGGAGGCCTTTGAAAAAGAAACGGAAAAACAACCCGTGCCAACTCTACATCTTCGTTTCATCTCTGGCAGCACGAACGCTAGAAAACAAGAATAATACAAGAAGAACATGCCCGCCTGTAAAAAACATGAATAGACAAAGATTTAGCACGTCGCCTGTGAACTTCGTTTTGAATCAGTACAAAAAATGCAGAGAGGGACGAAAATGGCGTGGCATCTTCTGATGTAAACGTAGTAGCGATCCAGCATTTATCACCAGTGTTTGCCTGACCGTCCCATGCCACCCACACGGTTGGTGGGCGTGGCCGTGGCCGTGGCGTGCGACCACCTAGCTACCTGGCTTTTCTTGCAGCGCATCGACCATCCACGGGTTGCATGCGCAGCGCAGCGGACATGGAGAAGCTCGGCGCGAACCCGGCCAACTCCTGCCCGCTCACGCCGCTCGGCTTCCTGGAGCGCGCGGCCACCGTGTTCGGCGGCTGCCCCTCCGTCGTCTACCGCGGCACCGTCTTCACCTGGTCCCAGACCTACCGCCGCTGCCTCCGCCTCGCCTCCGCGCTTTCCTCCCTCGGCATCTCCCGCCTCGACGTCGTAAGCGCCCTTCCATCCCTCGTCATTTCGCAAGCTCCTCTGTGTGGGAGTGAAACTGAATTCATGAATTGAATTGGTGGGTGATGATCCATGGCGTGACCCAACTGCGTGTTTCAGGTGTCCGTGCTGCTGCCGAACGTGCCGGCCATGTACGAGGCGCACTTCGGCGTGCCAATGAGCGGCGCCGTGCTCAACACCATCAACACGCGCCTCGACGCGCGCACGGTCGCCGTCCTGCTCCGCCACTCCGGCTCCAGGCTCGTCCTCGTCGACCAGGCTCTGCTCCCGCTGCTCGACGACGCGCTCCGGCTCCTCCCGACGGAGCACCCGGCCCCGCGCGTCGTGCTCGTCGAGGATCCCCACGAGAAGGATCAGCTCCGTCCGGCGCCGGCCACGGATCTGACGTACGAGAGGCTCCTCGAGACGGGCGATCCGGAGTTCAAGTGGGTCCGGCCGACCAGCGAGTGGAACCCGATGATTCTCAACTACACCTCCGGCACGACGGCTGCGCCCAAGGGGGTCGTGCACTGCCACCGCGGTATCTTCTTGGTGACCATGATGTCGCTCGTGGACTGGGCGGTGCCGCCGCGGCCGACGTTTCTGTGGACGCTGCCCATGTTCCACGCCAATGGGTGGAGCTTCCCTTGGGGGATGGCCGCGCTGGGCGGCACGAATGTCTGCCTCCGCCGGGTCGACGCCCCGAGCGTCTACTCTGCCATTGCAGACCACAGGGTCACGCACCTCTGTGGCGCGCCCGTCGTGCTTGCAATGCTGGCCAACGCGCCGGAGGGTGTGCGCAAGCCTCTGCATAGGAAGGTGCGGATCATGACGGCCGGATCGCCGCCGCCGGCCGCGGTGCTGCATCGCGTGGAGGCCATGGGCTTTGAGGTCAGCCATGGGTACGGGCTGACAGAGACTGGAGGCCACGTCGTGTCGTGCGCGTGGAAGGGCGAGTGGAACAAGCTGCCGGCGTCGGAGCGCGCGCGGCTCAAGGCGAGGCAGGGCGTGCGCACGCCTGGCATGGCGGAGGTCGACATCGTGGACGTGGAGACCGGCTGCAGCGTGCCCCGGGATGGCGCCACCATGGGCGAGATCGTGCTCCGCGGCGGGTGCGTCATGCTTGGGTACCTCAAGGACGGCGAGGCGACAAAGGCGGCGATCCGGGACGACGGGTGGTTCTACACGGGGGACGTGGGCGTGATGCACCCGGACGGTTACCTCCAGATCCGCGACCGGTCCAAGGACGTGATCATCAGCGGCGGCGAGAACATCAGCAGCGTGGAGGTGGAATCCATGCTCTACGGCCACCCAGCAGTGAGCGAGGCGGCGGTGGTGGCGCGGCCGGACGAGTTCTGGGGGGAGACACCGTGCGCGTTCGTGAGCCTGAAGGACGGCGCGGCAGGCGTGGTGACCGCGGCCGAGGTGATCGCGTGGAGCCGGGAGCGCATGGCGGGGTATATGGTGCCCAAGACCGTGGTGTTCCGCGGCGAGCTGCCCAAGACGTCCACCGGCAAGGTCCAGAAGTACGTGCTCCGGAAGCTCGCCCGGGAGATGGGCCCCATTCGCAGGGGTAGCAGCAGCAGCAAGATGTAGGGTACGGCATGGCAATGGGCAAAGGGTTTTGTCTCTGAATTTTGATCCCTTTTCCTTTGTGTGTGGGCAAGGTGCTACTCTACAACATTTTTCGCATCATTATCATGTTTTGTAAAGGCGTTGACATGGTGGACTGCTTTTCATGCCCTGCCTCAGAGCATCTTCAATAGATAATGTAAAATACACCACTAAATTGTGCTTTGAGTAAAATTTGTATCACCAAAAAGTAGTTTTTTACATCACCAAAACCTCCGACTCCAACAGATGATGCAAAATAGGGCGGTAGTGCTCCAATAGGTGATGTAAAATAGGGCATCACACAACAAAACGCTCCACAATTTCACACATATTTGAACCAAATAACATCAAAATCATCTCAAATAAGCACAAGACATATGTGGTAAGCAATCCAAACTATTCAAAAATAAAATCCTAGATCATCTTAAATCAAAAATCATCTCAAAATAAAATCCTAAATCAACTCAAAATTCAAAATCATCATCAATATCCAAAGATGGTAGCCACGCCGGTCACAGAGGCCTCTCCTCGGCCTCGTTGACGCGTGCCGGTGGGGTGCTGCTCGTAATTTGGGCGAAGCAACGCCGACGATGTTGACCGAAGCAACGACCGCTCGGCTCGGTCACGGCGGTTACGCACCTGTCTGCGGTAGCTCCGGCGGCCAGAGGACCTACGTCGGACGATGACCACGAGCTTCAAGAGCCATCACGGGCGCTGCTGCTTCGGCCAATAGCCGAAACGACCAAAAATCTGCACAATGGCCGATCCATATCGGCGCGGTGGCGGGACCTTCGAAGGCCGTTCGGGGTGACAGGGATGCGGCAGTGGGGTAGCGGCGGACTCAGGGGAGGATGGACGAGCGGCGGCCGCAGCCTTGCTGGCCGAAATCGCCGGCGGCAATGATCGGGTAGAGGTGCAGTCGTGCGGCAGTTGGGGTTGCTCGCATTTTGCTTGAATGGCCCAAGTTAAGCAAATTTGCATCACCTGTTTTACATCCAATGGCGGAATTTGAACAGAAATCAGGGGGGCATTTTTTTTCTTTGGGATAGTGTTTAGTGGCCTAATACTATGGGATATGCACATGATTTTGTATGAGATGGGGGGGCACAGCGCATAGCCCAAAAGCACACGAAAATCCTATTTGACGCCTTTGCGTCAGTTATAGGCATTCCTTTTTTTCGACAAAGTTATAGGCATTCCTGCAAATCGGCGCACATCCCCCTCCATCTTGGGCTCAGCCCATTAGTTTTCTTTTTCTTATTATCGTCAGCGCGAAGCATGCATCACACGTAAATGGGCCAAAGGTGGCTTTTGTTTATTTATTCTAACC
This sequence comes from Aegilops tauschii subsp. strangulata, assembly GCF_002575655.3. Classification (NCBI taxonomy): domain Eukaryota; kingdom Viridiplantae; phylum Streptophyta; class Magnoliopsida; order Poales; family Poaceae; genus Aegilops; species Aegilops tauschii. The sequence goes on along the minus strand of NC_053036.3, from coordinate 630,702,933 downwards.
AATGCCGAGAGCAACTAGTTAACAAGCGCTCCTTCGGGAGCCTCGCAACGATCAGCGCCACTTGGCGCGCTCTCAGCCATTCGCCACGTGTCACGCTCTGGACACTTCCTCCGGATTTTATTTTTTATTTTTTCGCATGCGTTTTCGGCTTTTTAAACAGTTTTTGTCTGGTTTTTTCAACGTTTTGGTTTTCCGCCGGTCTTCCTTAGCTTTTCGATCAAAAATAAAATTTCGCAAAACAAATTGCGTGAAAAAACGCGCTTTCTTTTCTTTCTTTCGTGAGAGTCACAGTTTTGCTTCTGAAGGAGGCACGGTTTTACTTTCGCGAGAGTCACGGCCGTGCCTCTTGGAAACGAAAAAAAGAGTGTTTTCTATTTTATTTTTCTTCCGCGAGAGGCACGGTTGTGCTTTTGTGAGTCACGGCCGTACTTCTCGAAAACAGAAAAAACGTGTTTTCTGTTTTTTTTTCCTTTCGCGAGAGTCACGGTTTTGCTTCCGCGAGAAGCACGGTTGTGCTTTCGCGAGAGTCACGACCGTGCCTCTCGGAAATGGAAAAAATGTGTTTTCTGTTTTTTTTTCTTTCACGAGAGTCACGATTTTGCTTTCGCGAGAGTCACGGCTGTGCCTCCTCGGAAACGAAAAAAACATGTTTTCTCTTCTTCATTTTCCTTCCGCAGAGTCACGGTTTTGCTTCCACGAGAGGCACGGTTGTGATTTCATGAGAGGCACGAGCGTGCCTCTTTCGAAAAGGGAAAAAACCGGTGCTCCCGGTTCGGTTTTTTCGTCTGGTTTTTTTCGTCAAAAAAAGTTCATCAAAACCTACCAACATGGGATCTAGTTTTAAAGATCTCGACGCGGGGAATCCAACGGTGAAAGCGGTTCGAGATTTGGACGCGTGGTTTAAGAGATAAAACGTTATGAATAAATGGATCTACGAAAAAAGGGAAAATTCCCAGGTTGCGACAAGGTTGGAGTGATCTTTACAACGAGTACTCCTCAACTAGTGATTTCGACCAATGCCTGCCTGTTTAATGAAGCTTCCAACCATTTTTTGGTTTGCCGTCTGGTTTTTCTCTTTTTGCGAACTTTTTTGCAAATTATTGGACCTTTTCAAATTCGTGAACTTTTCAAATGCACCATTCTTTTTCAAATCCAGCGAATGTTTTTTGACTACGTGAACTTTTTTTCAAATTCGTGAACTTTTCGATTTCATATTTTTTTCAAATCCGTTACTTTCTCAAATGCACGTAGATTCTTCGAATTCATGAACATTTTCAAATTTTTTATTTTTCAAATTCACATTTATTTTCAAATTTTTAGAATTTTTATAAATTTCATGAACTTTTATAACTTTTTCAAAATTCACGGAGTTTTCCTTCAAATACACAAAAAAAATTCAAATTTTGAGAAAAATAAATAAATTTGTGTACTTTTTCCAAAATTTATTAGTCATCTGACTTCTTATACCGCTCTTTCTTTAGTGATACAAAGGAGGAATACTACATCTTACTCTGAATTCTTAGTCCGTGATAACTCAAGCTATGTGCAAAATAGCTTAAACCATTTTGTTCTTTGCTTGATTTACTCTGAACAGCTAACGAAAAAGGGTTTGGCCCCGCTTTTATATTATAAAGCACTCGCACCAAGCATCAATAGCAGTTCAGGTTGAAGCGAAAGTAAAAGTGCAACAAAACAAAAGGAAAGGTTCAGCTGAGGGCACAGCACAACAACCCCTACAAACGAAAATCCTAACCAACTTTATTCATGGTGTTGGTCAGCTATTGCTGAAGCTCAATGCAGGAGAATTATATCTAAGTGCATTTTAATCTATTTTCTTTTTGAAAATCAGGGTAATTCTGAAGTCATTAAACTCATTACAGACAATGCAACTTCAGAACGCCGCAGTCAGGCAGCCATAGATATAGAGGCGAACTAGGAGAAGCTTTGTTACTTCGATATTTTTTCCGACGTTTGCAGGACGCCTGCCCGTGTTAGATAATATTTCAAAGGAAAATGCCTCGCTGCAGAGATCGCACCTAGCAGTAGCGACGGAAGCATTCAGAGAGGATGCATCGATGGTGTAACACCTGAAGTTCTTTCAGGGGTTTTCTTTCGAAGATTTCCTGGCTGGTCGGGGAGAAATAAAGGAAATAGGTAGATGGTGGTTTCTTACCAGAGTTGGGAGGGATTGAGAAAATCTACCACATCACTCGCTTGGAAAAATGTTAAATGCGTAAGGGCAGAAGAGATGAAGAAAATGTTATGAAAAAATATTATGAAGAACTCGCGGATATGGCAGCTGTTTTTACAGAGCTTTCTTGTTCTCCTACTTGTTAACTGTTTCAGTTTAAGTGGGACGAAGCATACTTCTTAAACGATGACCATCAAAAGGCAAGATAGGCTTCAGACAAATGATGATGGTATTCTTTTCCTGGTCTGCATGGAAATGTAATACAACTAGGCTTGTAAAGAGGAGATCCTTTGACAAATGCAAGATAGTCAAGCTGAGATTACTCGTCTTATGAAATGTGTGGAAATGTCTAAAGATGGCTTCTCTCGTCTCAAGTAGGGCGAAGCATACTTCTTAAATCCTGAAGAATATTTCCCAAGTGTTACTTTTGTGCTCATGACGAGACAATCAAACACCTCTTTTTCCAATGCAACTATGCAAATTTGCACGTTTTACATGGTCATTCATCCAAATAGCATCAAATTTGTATCCGCCAACGAGTATTGCCAATATATTTGGTCATTGGTTGGACGGAATTTCAAATAGTTTCAAAACGCTAATAAGGGTGGGGGCGTATGCCTTACTATGGTCGCTTTGGCTATGTAGAAATGATTGATTTTTAATGAAAAAAATGCTTCTCCTCTGCAGGTTATTTTCCGTTGTACGCACTCGCTTCATACGTGGTCTACGCTACAACAGGCGGAGCACCAACCGCTGTTCAAGGCGGTGTGTACGCGGTCGGAGCAGGCGGCTATGGAGGTTTTTTTCCCAACATGGGTGGCAGCATAACCTCCGGATTGATCCATCGCCGAGTTCGACATAGGCAAAGTGTCGGTCCATAGGACTCTACTGTTGCCGTTTTGTCGGTTTTCTTACTTTTTCTAGTGTCAGACTTTGGTGTTTGGCTATGTGCATCCTAGTTATGCAGAGGTCGGGTGTTACTCACAATGTTTTGTATCCGCTTGATGCTACATTTGAGATAATAAAATCACCCTTTATCGAAAAAAGTGTTGTTCCTGGAAGTACCGTACTAGCTTACAAAAGCGTAAACCTGTTTTACCTTGTCGCTTTATCCCAAATTATAGCTTAACCATTTATGGACAAAATAATAATGTGGGACATATGTACTTTCCAACAACAGTCTGTATTCCTTGTGTGGCCTGAATTGTTCTGAAAATTAACTGAACTCACGCTGCCTCATCAGATTTTGCTGGATAACAACAGTACCATCGATTATTATTTTTCAAAACATTAAACCATCTCCTAAAAATTAACAGAGTGAACTATGCCTTAAAGAAAATAATAAATAGATACGATGGTGCAGAGTGCAGGACCAATCCAACTTAGGAAGTCGTTGGTAATACTAAATGGTTAGGGCACTAGAATGGTTCATTCTATCACAGTTCTTTAAATTTTTCAGTTTGCCATGTTTTATGTTGTTCTTGATGATTGTTGTTTTGCTTTCAAATTTTTCCTACATTATGGGTATCATCTAACAGCTCTAACTACTTGGCGCTAACACTAAACTCACTATGGACATAACTGAGCATTGTGTATCAGTCAGCATGGTCTTTTGTCGAGTTTATATGATGTTGTTTCACCACTACTGCTGGAAGAGGGGTAGACTCCTCGAGCACTTTGACATTCTCTTCATGATATTGCTTAAATAAAATACTTAACCCAGGTCTTCATGTTTGTTTCAAGACCTCCATCAGTTGCTCAACTTCGTTGTAAATGGGTATGTGTATGTTTTGACTAGAGATTCTTAGAAAGTTCTTGATGTTATGTTCAAGATAACATTATTTCCTGTTAGTTATACTTTGGTTTACAAACGAGTTCTTTTATCTTTGTAGCTTTAGTTCTTAATGGCTGTACCAGAGAAGTCTGCAGGAGACCTTGTCATGCAGGAGTAAGGATATCAATCCTTGTCAGAATGTGTGGTTTCTCTATTTGTTCTTTATATAACATATTTTTCGGGGGTCAGTTCTTTCTTTCCTTAGGTTGCTTATTGCTGAGACTGAGAGGTCTACAAGCCATCTATCCCTAAAAATTTGAGTGTCCTCCAGGTTGAGTTTCTTTCTGCCCCCTTGTACCACCATCCTCTCGATATCCTACTAATGGATTATCCTGTCCTCTGTCTCTGAGACTTTGACATACTAATTAAACTTTATTGACAATTTTCTAGTTGTACGAGTTACCGTTTATATCTGGATAAATATGTGAACTCTAGAAATAAAGTTTGCCACCCACAAGTCAATTTCTGTGATAGGGAAACCTGGATGAGGACAGGGAAACCTGTGATTACTTATGTTATGATGATTACATGAAAACTTGTTGTTTTGACTGATGTTGATGAGAAATTGATGAAGAATTATGAGGATGCTAGCTGTTCTTTGCAAGATTTACTTCAATCAAGTATACTCTGTTTAAAATAAGCACTCTCTTTTTGTTTGGGTGCAAATTGTTGCTGGCTTCAGGTTGCAAATTGATTATCATCAGTCTCTAGTTCATACTTTAGAAAATAATTAAGGTGGCCGGAGTCATAGGCATTTTTATTTAGAAAAACAACGAATAATATGGCATAATATGGCCATTGTAAGTGGCAACCGTACTAAGTGAGCAATCTCCGGACCTAAGATCCAGATATCAATAACAAAATATATGAGTAGCAAAATAAACAGCTATAGCATATCAGCAACCTTGAGCTCTACACAAGTAACCCTCAGTTCATCCCCACCAGAACAGAACCGCCAGTCCACCCTCATATAACGAAGTCATACTATCCTCAAAAGAACAAGAAAAATTCAGAGCAGCACAACCACCCTTTCAAACATCAAGCTACTCCCTAATTTATACAGAAACATTGATGACATACGTTGTTCGGCGGGTATCCATCCATTGCTTCCCAGTCATACACTCATACTATAGTTAGATATGCTACGGTGAATGCGTCCAAGTTGGTCATGAAACGGGATCGGTTTGCGCAAACTGCCCGATACTCGTTTCCGAAACTATGATTTTTGTATTCGGTGGACCGCCGTCCAAAGGTTCCCGATAAAGGCCGGTGCACGCGCAAGCCAGCTCAAGAAAGCCATGGCGGTAGCGTTCATGAAGCTTCCACAGGGATTTACCGAGCAAGCTCCGAAATCATTGGAAAGGAGGGTGGTGATGGCTGCTGATCCACAAGCTGCACTGAAGATGAGTGTACCTGTGACCTACGAACAAAACATCAGGGTTAAAAGCGGGTCGTTTTTACTTTTTAGGAGAAAGAAAGATACACATGATTCTTAATTTGCATATTCAAAACACAATGCATGACAGATGGGTTGCTGTTTTGTTTGAGGTGCCTGAGAGAATACGTACGACTTACCCAGTCCCCGAGGGCAAGTATGATGACAGCCCGGGCAGTTCGGCAGGAACGTTTGACAGCAATTGCATAGGCATCCAGAATGGCCACGGCGAGGCTCCACAGGCATTGCACACTTGCTGCTGCCACGAGGTAGCTGCTCAAACGAACAAGAATAAGTTCATCTACAGATGGGCAAACAAAACAAAACAAAACTTTTCTTATTTGGAACATCCCAAGGGAAAAAGCCTTCCATTTGCGCCATCTAATTGGGTCGCGGAAATAAGGTACACTAACATACTAGTACTTGTTTCGCATAGTTGTCAATATACTGTACTACCCCAGCACTAAATGCGGATCTTCAGATGTTTTCTCCAAGGAAGGAGATGTATGCTATGCACACGATTGTCCATTACAACTACACCATTCTGAATTCCAGATTGTCCATGCGCATGCGAAGATCGAACTCCTGATTTTCACTGAAATGCTAAACACTGTGCTGCATCCAAACTGAGATAACATCACAGAGAGCATGATCATATTCATACCATACCACCATGACATCATCTAATCGTACTGCCTCTTTCAGGAAGCCAGACTAGTAGATGCAAAAAGGCGTACTACGAATATTGAAATGCGCGAATAAATATGAGCAATTCACTTTGGATAATTAAGGAGGACTCAATAATAATTTCTACTGGGAAACTAATGTCTTGCAGAGAGAGATACCGAAGAATTGGCTAATGCACACTTTGCGGTCATCGAAAGGCAGATGTAGATATGGCTATACTGTATAACTAACTGCAATGTACTCCCTCCGTTCCATAATATAAGAGCGTTTTTGACACTACACTAATGTCAAAAACGCTCTGATATTATGGGACGGAGGGAGTAGTTCTGAAACAAAATTTGTTGGATGTGGCTATACTGTATAACTAATCGTACTGCCTATTTCAGGATGCCAGACTAATCAAAAAGGCGTAGAAACATCGAAATGCCCATATAAATATGAGTGTTTTACTTTGGAGAATCGAAGGAGGTTCGATAATACTTGTTTGCCTGAGTGCAAGCCCCGCTCTCGTCCCCCTCCCTGCTCCCGTTAGGGTTTCCGCCCCCCCCCCCCCCCCCCCCCCGCCGCCGCCCTCCCCCGCTCCCGCCGCCCCCGGCCACCGGCGGGCGCGCCCCGGCTCCCCCTCCCCCTCCCGTCCTCCCCTGTACCCCCCGTGTCGCCTCCCCGAGCGAGGCGACCGGGGGCTCCCCTTCCCTCCCCCTCCTCTAATCCCCTCCCGCCGCCGCCGGCGTAGGCCTCCGGGCCTGGCTCGCGTGATGCCGGCGGCGGCGGCCCCGTTCTTTTCCTCCCCGCACGGCGCTGTGGCTCGGGCGATGGCGTCGGCGGTGGTGCACCCAGGCCGGTGTCGGATCCGGTGGCGGCTCGTCTTCGCAGGCGGCGCAGCTCCGGGTGGCGAGGTGGCGGTGGCGTGGCTGCTTGGCTGCGGGGCGGCGCGATGGCTGGCGGCGGAGCCCTTCCGGCCCAGATCTAGGCCCTTTTGGGCCCCATCTGGGTCTGGGTGGGCCTGGCGTGTGCTATTCGGCGTCATCTCCGGCGGACGGAGGTGTGGCTTGGGCTAGGGGTGGCGGAGACGGTGGCGCGTGTACTGCAGCGCAGCAACGGGAGCTTCACAAGCCCACTTCGGGCTCGGCCGGGCAGGGGTGGCTGGTTTGCTCTTGAGCTACGTCCGGTCGGTCACCGCCGAGGGTGGTGGAGGTTGTCCCCTCCCACGTGGCCGCTGACTCTGCTGCTCCTCGTTTCCGGTTGGTTCCTCTCGATCCTGCCGGTCTCGCTTCGCTTGTCACGGTGAGACGGCGTTGGTGACTGCGAGTTCGTGGTGGCGCATATTGGCAGACGGCAAGTATGGTGGAGCGCGATGGATCGTCTGGGGTCGTGATTGGTTGGGGGTTGGGAGAAATCCTTGTCGGCTTGTTCGGCACCGACGCGGTGACGTATGTGGGCGCCGCCGTGCCTTCCTGAAGGGCGTCGGATATCCCCCTTCCCTCCCACGGCCCTTCGCGTACCGGGGGAAACCCTAGGCCATGTCCGGTAGCAGCGTCGTTGTCGTCGCGTTCCTTCTTGAAGGTGTTGCTTGGTATGCGGCGTTTCGTGGTGCTAGGAGCGTGGTGGAATTCTCTGGCGGGCGCAGCGGCTGCGAGTCATCTTCGTTTTCGTCGATCTGCCGTTGTCGGCATTTTCTTCCTTTTGTATTTTCTCTTTCTTTTCTTTTGGGCGTGCCTGTGCTGCTTCCGTCCCAGCACCTATCGTTGGTTGTATCGATGTTGTTGCTTTGTAATACAAAGCGGGGGGAAACCCTTTTTCGGTAATACTCGTATATTTTTTGAGTCCAACCAAACAAGCGAATGCATATATAGTCGTGTGACTCAATAAAATACATCCACGCTTCGTTTTTGAAAAGAAGATACAAACCACGCTAGCTGAGCTGACACAACAAAAAGTTCATCCAACAACATTAATAGTACAGGCAAATATAATAATTGAAGTAATCAAGCAGAACCGTTTGTTGCATACACGCCGTTGGAATCAACAGCTGCTTCTGATATGGATGACGATGAAGCCATTGGGATTTGTCCCTCCTGTGATGGTTGGACCCCAGGCAGAGAGAGATCAACGACTGGCCATCTGTCTATTGGTGCCCACCAGCTAATTCCTCTATCTCGAGTGCCACATATGTCCGACTAGAGGTACTCTGCACCACAGGGTGTCAGCACTGCATTATGCACAGGGAAATTTATATAGGAGCATTATACAAGTAAGTACTCCAGTACAGTATGTGGTAAAGTAGTTATCAGTTGCGATGTACTGTGTATCAATCTATGAAAATACTGAATGGATGAAATAATGCATATATAGTTTGTTTGTTTGACCACAATACTCCTACTTTTCAAAATACAACTTGGGCAACATCACAACACTGTGTATCAATTTAATTTATATATTTTGAAACATTTTTTGCGCATTTAATTATATTTTTTTCAAACATTTATTATTAATTGTATTTAAACGATTTATATGTATAGTTTGTTGAATTTTAGATTGAACAATGTTTGAGACGTGTGCAGGTTTACTAGTAAAATACAGGGTCCCTAAAGTTGGAGACCCTAATAAATAAGCATGGTTTATTAGCGGTTAATCCCAAGAACAGTTACGCACGCCGCGGCGCTCTGCCTCGCTCTCGAGTTTGTCATCTTGGTCACTCGCATGGCGGCGTTCGCGTGTCTCCCCTAGTTCGCAGTGGCGGCCACAGGAATCAGGCGCTGCAGGGCCGCGCGCTCAGCACGATGAGGCACCAAGCCCCCCGTCCCCTTGTTTATAGTTCCGGTACGGCCGCCGGAGAGCGGAAACGAGAGGGGATCGGGATGGCGTGTCGCCGGCCGGCCGCTCGATTTTCGGGGCAGAGGAGGGTGACTAGGTGAGGTACGGGCTATTCGCGGCCGCTCGATTCGAGCGGAGGGGCGACGGGCAGGACAGGGTGCTCGTTCCTGACCGGAGGCTGGGCTTCGAGCGGCGCAGTAGCCGCGTGGTGGTGGTGGTGGTGGATAACTCCGGTCGGTCACCGCCGAGGGTGGTGGAGGTTGTCCCCTCCCACGTGGCCGCTGACTCTGCTGCTCCTCGTTTCCGGTTGGTTCCTCTCGATCCTGCCGGTCTCGCTTCGCTTGTCACGGTGAGACGGCGTTGGTGACTGCGAGTTCGTGGTGGCGCATATTGGCAGACGGCAAGTATGGTGGAGCGCGATGGATCGTCTGGGGTCGTGATTGGTTGGGGGTTGGGAGAAATCCTTGTCGGCTTGTTCGGCACCGACGCGGTGACGTATGTGGGCGCCGCCGTGCCTTCCTGAAGGGCGTCGGATATCCCCCTTCCCTCCCACGGCCCTTCGCGTACCGGGGGAAACCCTAGGCCATGTCCGGTAGCAGCGTCGTTGTCGTCGCGTTCCTTCTTGAAGGTGTTGCTTGGTATGCGGCGTTTCGTGGTGCTAGGAGCGTGGTGGAATTCTCTGGCGGGCGCAGCGGCTGCGAGTCATCTTCGTTTTCGTCGATCTGCCGTTGTCGGCATTTTCTTCCTTTTGTATTTTCTCTTTCTTTTCTTTTGGGCGTGCCTGTGCTGCTTCCGTCCCAGCACCTATCGTTGGTTGTATCGATGTTGTTGCTTTGTAATACAAAGCGGGGGGAAACCCTTTTTCGGTAATACTCGTATATTTTTTGAGTCCAACCAAACAAGCGAATGCATATATAGTCGTGTGACTCAATAAAATACATCCACGCTTCGTTTTTGAAAAGAAGATACAAACCACGCTAGCTGAGCTGACACAACAAAAAGTTCATCCAACAACATTAATAGTACAGGCAAATATAATAATTGAAGTAATCAAGCAGAACCGTTTGTTGCATACACGCCGTTGGAATCAACAGCTGCTTCTGATATGGATGACGATGAAGCCATTGGGATTTGTCCCTCCTGTGATGGTTGGACCCCAGGCAGAGAGAGATCAACGACTGGCCATCTGTCTATTGGTGCCCACCAGCTAATTCCTCTATCTCGAGTGCCACATATGTCCGACTAGAGGTACTCTGCACCACAGGGTGTCAGCACTGCATTATGCACAGGGAAATTTATATAGGAGCATTATACAAGTAAGTACTCCAGTACAGTATGTGGTAAAGTAGTTATCAGTTGCGATGTACTGTGTATCAATCTATGAAAATACTGAATGGATGAAATAATGCATATATAGTTTGTTTGTTTGACCACAATACTCCTACTTTTCAAAATACAACTTGGGCAACATCACAACACTGTGTATCAATTTAATTTATATATTTTGAAACATTTTTTGCGCATTTAATTATATTTTTTTCAAACATTTATTATTAATTGTATTTAAACGATTTATATGTATAGTTTGTTGAATTTTAGATTGAACAATGTTTGAGACGTGTGCAGGTTTACTAGTAAAATACAGGGTCCCTAAAGTTGGAGACCCTAATAAATAAGCATGGTTTATTAGCGGTTAATCCCAAGAACAGTTACGCACGCCGCGGCGCTCTGCCTCGCTCTCGAGTTTGTCATCTTGGTCACTCGCATGGCGGCGTTCGCGTGTCTCCCCTAGTTCGCAGTGGCGGCCACAGGAATCAGGCGCTGCAGGGCCGCGCGCTCAGCACGATGAGGCACCAAGCCCCCCGTCCCCTTGTTTATAGTTCCGGTACGGCCGCCGGAGAGCGGAAACGAGAGGGGATCGGGATGGCGTGTCGCCGGCCGGCCGCTCGATTTTCGGGGCAGAGGAGGGTGACTAGGTGAGGTACGGGCTATTCGCGGCCGCTCGATTCGAGCGGAGGGGCGACGGGCAGGACAGGGTGCTCGTTCCTGACCGGAGGCTGGGCTTCGAGCGGCGCAGTAGCCGCGTGGTGGTGGTGGTGGTGGATAACTCCGGTCGGTCACCGCCGAGGGTGGTGGAGGTTGTCCCCTCCCACGTGGCCGCTGACTCTGCTGCTCCTCGTTTCCGGTTGGTTCCTCTCGATCCTGCCGGTCTCGCTTCGCTTGTCACGGTGAGACGGCGTTGGTGACTGCGAGTTCGTGGTGGCGCATATTGGCAGACGGCAAGTATGGTGGAGCGCGATGGATCGTCTGGGGTCGTGATTGGTTGGGGGTTGGGAGAAATCCTTGTCGGCTTGTTCGGCACCGACGCGGTGACGTATGTGGGCGCCGCCGTGCCTTCCTGAAGGGCGTCGGATATCCCCCTTCCCTCCCACGGCCCTTCGCGTACCGGGGGAAACCCTAGGCCATGTCCGGTAGCAGCGTCGTTGTCGTCGCGTTCCTTCTTGAAGGTGTTGCTTGGTATGCGGCGTTTCGTGGTGCTAGGAGCGTGGTGGAATTCTCTGGCGGGCGCAGCGGCTGCGAGTCATCTTCGTTTTCGTCGATCTGCCGTTGTCGGCATTTTCTTCCTTTTGTATTTTCTCTTTCTTTTCTTTTGGGCGTGCCTGTGCTGCTTCCGTCCCAGCACCTATCGTTGGTTGTATCGATGTTGTTGCTTTGTAATACAAAGCGGGGGGAAACCCTTTTTCGGTAATACTCGTATATTTTTTGAGTCCAACCAAACAAGCGAATGCATATATAGTCGTGTGACTCAATAAAATACATCCACGCTTCGTTTTTGAAAAGAAGATACAAACCACGCTAGCTGAGCTGACACAACAAAAAGTTCATCCAACAACATTAATAGTACAGGCAAATATAATAATTGAAGTAATCAAGCAGAACCGTTTGTTGCATACACGCCGTTGGAATCAACAGCTGCTTCTGATATGGATGACGATGAAGCCATTGGGATTTGTCCCTCCTGTGATGGTTGGACCCCAGGCAGAGAGAGATCAACGACTGGCCATCTGTCTATTGGTGCCCACCAGCTAATTCCTCTATCTCGAGTGCCACATATGTCCGACTAGAGGTACTCTGCACCACAGGGTGTCAGCACTGCATTATGCACAGGGAAATTTATATAGGAGCATTATACAAGTAAGTACTCCAGTACAGTATGTGGTAAAGTAGTTATCAGTTGCGATGTACTGTGTATCAATCTATGAAAATACTGAATGGATGAAATAATGCATATATAGTTTGTTTGTTTGACCACAATACTCCTACTTTTCAAAATACAACTTGGGCAACATCACAACACTGTGTATCAATTTAATTTATATATTTTGAAACATTTTTTGCGCATTTAATTATATTTTTTTCAAACATTTATTATTAATTGTATTTAAACGATTTATATGTATAGTTTGTTGAATTTTAGATTGAACAATGTTTGAGACGTGTGCAGGTTTACTAGTAAAATACAGGGTCCCTAAAGTTGGAGACCCTAATAAATAAGCATGGTTTATTAGCGGTTAATCCCAAGAACAGTTACGCACGCCGCGGCGCTCTGCCTCGCTCTCGAGTTTGTCATCTTGGTCACTCGCATGGCGGCGTTCGCGTGTCTCCCCTAGTTCGCAGTGGCGGCCACAGGAATCAGGCGCTGCAGGGCCGCGCGCTCAGCACGATGAGGCACCAAGCCCCCCGTCCCCTTGTTTATAGTTCCGGTACGGCCGCCGGAGAGCGGAAACGAGAGGGGATCGGGATGGCGTGTCGCCGGCCGGCCGCTCGATTTTCGGGGCAGAGGAGGGTGACTAGGTGAGGTACGGGCTATTCGCGGCCGCTCGATTCGAGCGGAGGGGCGACGGGCAGGACAGGGTGCTCGTTCCTGACCGGAGGCTGGGCTTCGAGCGGCGCAGTAGCCGCGTGGTGGTGGTGGTGGTGGATAGCCCCTGTTGTTATGTCTAGGCCTTTGGCATAGCTACTTCACACAGCAAACCAAGACGACCAGATGTAGAAACGATCTGGGCGGCTGTCACAATTTTTAGTAGCATTCTGGAAACTGAAATGTGGGCGATGGCAACTATATTATGAATCAATAGCAATTAGCACATCTTCATTTCTCAAATGATAGGGAAAACCATACATTTCTTGCCACACACTGCGATGCACATATGCACATTATACAAAGCCCTTGGATCTTGCCATGATGCAGAAGATATACCCGAATTTAGAATGCAAGAGTTACACTCTGGACCTCTGCAGCTGATGGTGCACGCAGCCTATTATTGAAAAGTCTCACAAATTCGAAAATGAAACAAATGGAAAAACAAAAAGCACCCCAGTATCCGTTTCAATAGTTTTTGCCATACTATGATACTCTGTAATGCAGCAATCATGGTGCACTGGCAGTGGCAGGCGCAATGTTGACGCCCAGAGCCTGTTTCTTCTGTGCCAAAAGATCTTCTGCGTTCTTAGCGAGGACAGAAGAGAGAGGTTTCAGAGGAACCCCGTGGCAGTCACGATCAACACCAGCAAAAAGCATGCTGCTTTCAAGCACGACCATCATCTCTGAAGCCTCCAATAATGCGCCAACGATATCATGCCTGCCGATCACTTCGACGTTTTCATCATGCTGCTGGATGAATTCTATAACCATCTTGCAGGTAAGCTTCTGTATTGCCAAGCACGCAGGGGTGGCATACATGCTGTCCTCCACCATGTTCTTGAGCCTCACCACAAAGTCCTCCTTGGTAGCCGGCGGCGTCAGTGACATTAATATTGTTGCAAAATCAAGATTGTTGTTTGCACGAATTGTTGCGACGAATGATAGCAGCTCTGCCTGCAGCCTCCTCTCCTCATATTGCTGGATGTGGTGGCTCTGAGAATTGGAAGGCTTGTCTTTCACAGTGTTACCTGGGTTTCCTATCTTGTTTCTGCTTGCTTTAATGCAAGGGATGGCACGCTCCCAACAGCTGGGCATGGTTGTACTACTCAATTCTGCTTGCATAGGAAGCAATTCCGTGAGTACCTGGAATTTTATACACACATGCAAGTTTAGCTCAAAAATAAGTTAATTTCCGAAAGCCTATAGCATGCAATGGGTGCTATAAGGACTTTGATTGCTTTAATTAATTAGATAAAAGGAACACGAATATGTCATATATGCATTCAGGCATACCATCCGTAAGGTTGGTTTCTTGTCGTAGTTGCTCAAATGCTTCAAGATGACTGCTGCGCTAATACGACAGCCAATCGTAATCTCTATTGGTATAGTAGTATCTGTTGCACTTGTTTTGGAGTTGAGCAATTCAGTAAGACGAACAACTTCATTATTTTTGCATCCTGTGAAGCTCTTGACAGCCTCTGAATCACTGGACAGCATGGCCAATGCTTCACCTGCCTTTTCTTTAAGCCGGCTTGCAGTTTCCTTAGCTTCTTTCATCCTCTTTTCAACATGTGCTTCTGCAGCCCGCTTTTCTACACTGATCATATATGTTAATATTGACGATGTTGGTAAAGTATTATCCAGCTTCATTTTCTCATCTTTCAAATAATCTTCTATCCAACCTGTAGTAAGGAAGATGTGCAGCGCCCTCTCAATAATTTTGTCCCTTATCTTTGTAGCAGAATTATTTGCTGGATGATGCAAGGCTAGTTGTGTAAGAACATCTATAGCTTGTATCTGTAGCTTGATAACACTGTTGCTCTTCATATCCATATCTAGTACGGCCTCCAAGTTTGTTACTGCATTACTATTGTTCGCAATCAGTCTGCGCATCTTTACGCTGGTGCTTCCTGAAGAACCCATGAGCTGGCTCACCACCTTCAGTGACCCGCCTATTACCTTGGTCCATGTAGCGTTGCTCTTGATGTCTTCTTCTAATTTGTTGGAACTGACAGGTGCGACTATTTTTGAAAGAATATCCTTGGTGTTGTATATCAGTGTGCAGTTGTGTCTGTTGTGAGCCAGCTTCTCTAGAATTCTCAAGCCTAGCAAAACCAGATCCTTATCAGTTCCTTTATAATTCTCCCTCTCCTTGTTGAATTGCTGTGCGGCAGACCTCTCCTTGTTGTATTGCGCGGCAGCATCGTGTCTTTCGCGCGGATTTTTGGCAGTGATAATGTTTGTGAACATGGTGAAGCTACCATCTTTACCCCCGTCATCCTTCTTGTTACCATCTTTATCTTCCCACGGGTTACCAGCAAAATTTTCGTTCAGGAAACCTCTCCTTTTCCTCTGCTTGCTACGCTCAGTTAGAAAAGGCGAATGGAGGGCTTCTTGATCAGCATTGTTATGATAGGAAGTGTCAAAGAGGGAGGATATGCATTCCAATGCTCCTGGAAAGTGAGCAAGGTTGAGGTGACCAGCTAGATGCTCCACAATCCTCGCTGCATGACATCTCATCTCTTGCTCAGCTGGGCTTCCCCAAGCAAGGGTCCCGATCAGCTTCTGAATTCTGTGTATCGGTGACAAATTCAGCAGCCAGGTTATCGCTAACGGTGTATCTTGATCAATCAGCATAGTTAGTACCCTTCCTCCAGACACATAGTCCTCCGGTAATTGGGAATCAAGCAAGTCAGCACCATATGCGATCAAATTCCAGCTCACTGTGGACGCGGCGTTGTTTAGACAAATCTGCTTGGTTTTGTCCAAGTATCCACCAAGTACTTTAGGGCTGAAACCATATTGTTGGCTAACATACTCCACCAACTTCTCCTCAGCAACAGCTCCAATAATCATACTCAGAAAGGAGAATGCGCTCTGAGCAAGAGATAAGCAGTAGAATAAAGTCAGCCCTGGCTCCATATTTGCTTCTCCGTCGGCGATGCCATAGTCTTGCTTTCGCAGACGAAGCAGCGATAGCACAAAGCAGATAATTGGCCCATAAGCAGCGAAGCACTCCACTGGGAAAAATAGCATAGACAGAGTGATGTCTATTATTTTTAACCGGAGTATATTTATTTGTCTCTTCAGCCATTGCCTCATAGGCAACTTGCGTTTATCATGATGCTTTTCCCCCCAAGATATAATATTTCTCATAAGTGAATCAACCCAATGCCCAAAGAACATCAACCGATCATCTCCCAGGGCGTCAGATAGCCTGTGTTTGTTCCAATTAGGGCAAGACACAATGTCAACGGGAAATTTAAGAATGTTCTCAAACAAAAAAAAATTGGTTGGTGCTTATGAAGGTTTATCTCTTTGAAAACCGATCAAGGTGCTGAAGTTAATTGCCAGAAATTTCAATCATCAGAAACTAGCTTTGGTTATTGTTAATGCAGACAATGAACTTTAGATGTGGTACACATCAACCGGAAATGCATTTAATTAGCTCTGTGTATAGTCTTAATCACGTTTGGTTTCAAAAGTCGTTGTACACATAGTAAGAAATTGCGTCGTGCCAGTAAGTTTATATGCTCTAAATCAGGATTTCTTGAAGAGAAAAAAAGAAGTAAAATCCATCTACGATACTGAAACTTGAACCCTGTGTGCACTTTGGGCACTGTACTTTACGAACCTTAAGTTATGTTCACGAAAAACGCTTGAAAATTTTATCTACGATCGTCATCGTATCTGTTAGTCTACGTATTTTGATGGCATGACATATCGTTTGACCAAGTTGAGACTCGTGGCGAATTCCAATGACCAATATGAAAATAACAGATGGGAAAAGGGCTAAATTACAATATAGCCGAAGAGAATTGCTGTACAATACACACCTATATAGCGGGTTGGCCGGTTTTCCCGGTTTTGAGAAGGTTCTAGAAGGTATTGCTTGCAGTGTTTTCTCTGCCGGTTTTAATGTTTTACTTTTGGTTTCTTTCCTTTTTTTATTGTTTTCTTTTTTCCTTTTCCTTTTTTGTTTTGTTTTTCTATTTCCTTTTGCGTAGAAACACAACTAAAAGGTGTTAGCAATTCCAAGAGAAAACGTCAGAGATCAATGAGCTCTTTGTTAGCCACCATCTAAACACAATTGTTGGTAGGCCTCTTCTAGATATGCATTCCGCTGTAGTAAGAGATAAGAGCCCCCCTGGTTCGGGCGGTTGCTTCGTCATGGGTTTCTTTGGACGTGTCGCTGCCTTCTTAGGGATGAGGCCTTGACGGCGCCGCGCTGGAGAAGGCATCCGTGGCCTATACACAAGTGTTGTGTCTCCGTTACGTGGGAGCCATGCCACTATTTTGCCTCTGGAGCTAAAGCCATCGTCGCGCAGGAGAAAAATTGTGATGTCATCACCTATGGGCTGTCGGGGAGTCGAGGACCACACCATTAGGAAGTCCGATGCCGCCATGGCGTCCTTCGTGTGGACTCCTTCGCCAATACATATCTCGTGGGCCATGGCACCACTTCCGCTGGTCAGCGTGTCCTAGGTGGTCCACCGATGCCGAGGGCGAGCCAATGGGGAAACAAGCTGAGTTGAAGAAGGTGCTGGGTCCACGCCAACTACTGGCTTGCACATGACCGGAAGATGCACTACAACAACTGGGGCAGGAAGTTGGCGCCACTTTGTTTGCGAGCGGCGAGGCACTTGGCCACATAAACATCAAAGCTGCAGAAGAGGAAGTCGATGATGAAGCCCTTGGTGCGTGCCTGCTTGGGTTTCTTTGTGTCGAGGTACACACCAACGTGGGTGCCGTCGGTTTAGGACACGATGAAATTGTAGACTTGTAGGGCCCAACGAGGCAATCACGCTTGTTAAAAACGGTAGAGCAGAAGGCAGCGAGGGCGACGAGATGAGGCTGTGGTAGTTGGGGTAGATGATTACGGTGAAACGGGGCATGGAAGCATGTAGAGTGGTGGTGCTACGGCTAGCCCTCTAGAGTGGAGGAGGTCAAGGAAGAGCACCTAGTAGAGTGCGTTGTCGAGGCCTCAAGGTTTACTTGGAGTAATCGATGAGGAAGGGAGCGGTGGGGCCGAACGTGGGCAATGTAAGTGGCGTTGGCGATGTAAGTGGCGTTCACGGTGAAGACAGAGGCGACCTCCACCAGAGGAAACCAAGGAGAGGCGGTAGTTTACCGTCGTCGGCATGGACTAGGTCATCAATGGCAAATGGGCTGCCTATACAACGTCTAAGATGAGCTTGACGAGGGGGAGCACCATCCGGGGCACCGTGCTGCGGGAAACGGCCACACCACAATGCATATTTCGTACTCCCTCCATCCATATATAGGGCCTAATACATCTTTCGATACTGCCTTTGACTATTGATAGGATTAATAGTATATGAGATGTATGAAGTGAAAATTATATCATTGAAAGCTCTTTTCATGTATGAATTTAACGATATGTTTTGTGTAACTTGCATGTCATATACGGATTATTATTGTAATAACATGTGATAAAGTTCGCGTCGAAAAATGCCACCTTGGTGAATACATAGGGCAGACGGGGTACTACCCTGCAGCGGCATACATGTACCCCGGGGGGTAGTAACCTTGCATGACGCAGCGGAACAACCTGATTGGCCGAATTTTGCTGTTTCCACAGTACGGTGACTAAATCGATCCTACCGGAGAAGTTTACCTACCGTGAATGAATTTTACTCAGATAAATTTATGCCACCCTTAATATCGACAGTATACGAATTTACTTGAAAAGGGGAGCATACTAAATTAAAGAGTTGAATGCTAAGCACAAACCCGGCAGCTTGGATGAATGCGATGATGGTGAGATACCAAAAATCTATCCTCCTCAGATCGGAGACGAAGCCGCCGAGGAGGACCACGGTGGCCCACAAGAGCGCCAGAGCCCCCATGTTTTTCACGCCAATTCGGATGTACGCCATGCTGACCGCATATTTGTTGAGGATCCGTACTTCTGGCCGCCGTCGAAGCTCCTCTGATAAAGCGTCAAGCTTATCTCCCATCCCCTCCTGGTCTCCAGATGATCCGGCGCTGCTCCGCCGTGCTCCGGTAAACATTTTCGTTTGTGGTATGGTATGGTGGGTGGAGAGGCTGATGATCCCTGCTGGTTTCTCTTGTGTTTGCTAGTCAACCGTCTTTGCCTCTTTGGGGTCACCTTAGATACTGTTTGTTTGGCTCGTCTTGGGGTCACGATAAACTAAAGAGGGAGCAAAACGACGAGCTGGAAATGGTAATTAAGAATGGCACATGTAAGCAAAGCATAACTTATCCTAAAAATACGAGTCCGACCTCGACATATGACCCGAAGCACACTATCTTATCTTTGGTGTTGGTCTGGGTGCAGTTGCTCTTGACGCCGGGTCGCTGATAATAATCTTGGTTTTGTCAGGTAGTTAGCCACTTGCCTTCGGACCCGTTCCAGTGTTGCTCGGCTGTCGGCTTGGACCACCTGCGCTGGAAATACTAGTAATTCCAACTTGCCAATGATCTGGTTGCTGAGTTTCGTCAGGAAACGGACTCACCTAGCTGACCCTCTGCCTTGTGGGATCACATTTCAGCACGCTCTGTAGTCTGTAGACCTAGCATGTATTGATGGATAAAGCTACACAATTTCACACATTCAAATCTTACATGTGATGGAGCTGAAACTGCACCGTTTACTCTTTTCTTACAAGGTATATACAAGTTTACCTGTCAGTAAAACGGCAAAGTGTTTAGCACTCCCTCTGTAAAATAGTGCCCTAAACGGTCTTATATTTCTTTACGAGGGAGTACTTCCTTTTTAGAGGAATCGCTAAGGTACAGTTTGAGCTGGGGTCCTCGGGGCTAGGAAGAAGCAGGTAGTGAACTTACACGACATTCTGTCTCTCTCGGACCATATCATGTGAAGTGAACACAGGGTGATGCTAACCAGAAAATGACACAAAACTGAGAAAAGTCTAGGAGTTACGGGCCAAGATCTACATCCGCCCGCTCATTCAACGTGGTTACCGGCCTTTTCCGCTCTTCAACCACAGGCCGCCCGGAGCTCGAGGCCCTAGCTGCAGCCCCTGCAGCCTTCAACACTGTCTCCTGTAATGGAGTACTCCGCATTGATTAATTCAGCTTGGATATATCCTCATCAACAAATACATCACCAGCTAGCTCACTGTCGCGACTGGTCCATTCGATCTATTTTCTCGAGGCAACCGTGACTGAAATTTCCCTGTTGATGGTTTCTGTCTCGACTCCGGAACACGTGGGACTGAGCTAGATCACTATTTTATGAGCCACAATCACAAATCAAACAAGCAATTCACTTAAGCACTAGAGTTTGATGGTGTTCAGTTACAGGCTTGAGAACAAGAAAGGAACAAGAGGGAAACAAGTGATGAACAACAGACTGAAGGACAGGGTAAAGGAGATTCGGTCCAGTTCGTTCCGTCCGTGACCAAAAGGTAACTTCACGGTAAATAAAGCCAGGGCGACACATAGCAGGGCAGCACTCTTAACCCAATCGTTGCGGGTGTAGCGTGTTGCTCCGCGTCCACATCTTACCCTGCTTTATCACCTCTGCACTTGTTCTGCACGGCCTCCAGGTTCTCTTCGTCACGGTAGTACCAGGTACAGCCAGGTTCATTTTTCGATAAAGAGCATTTCATTTCATTGAAATATCGAGGTGGGCCTGCTTTATCACCTCTGGCGACCCACGTGGCGACGCGCCCGCCGTGGTTTCCCCAGCGACGCCGCCGGCCTCCCCGCCCGCGCTCTCGGCTCCCGTCGCCTCCGCCGTCCTCTCCGCCCCCGGCCCCTCCCCGCCCTCTCCTTCCGCGGCCCAGGCGCCTCTGGTTTGGGCCGATTTGGCGGAAGACGAGGATGTCGATGCTGGCCGTCCGGTGGTCTGCCGTGACCGGGTCCCTCCTCCCGCCGCAGCCCCGTACCGCCGGCGGCCTTACCCCCAGGGGTGGGGCTTTGGCTGCCCGTGCACGGGCGCAGTCCCGCCGGGGAACGAGCTCGCCTCGACCTTCCTCGGGGCAAGGCGCGACCTTGGGGTCGGGGGGTTCCTGCGTCCGCCGGCGCGTGGCTGGCTAGGGTGTCGCCGGTCGGGCGGACCGTGGCCCTGCCCGGTCGTCGTGGCGGTCCTCGGACGCTACCGCCGTGGCTAAGGTGCCCGCAGCTTCGCCGGCATTGGCTGTCGAGTCTCCCGTGCTCCTCCGTCGCACCCCCTTTCGGCCGTTCATCGCCTCCTACGGCTCCTCCCGGCTCCGCTTCGTCTCCGGCCTCAGTGCCCCGCGCCCTAGCCCGCCTCTCCGGCGACTTGCCCTCGCTCCTCCGGCGCCGGCAACGGTAGGGGAAACCCTCGCCCCGCGCTCACCCCGGCCGAGCGTGCTGGGCCGCCCCGTGGTGGGCCTTGGCCAGGGGTTGGGCCTCGCCCCCCCCCATGGGCCCTCTGGCCCGGTCCCCGCGGCTGGACGAGTTCTTGGGCTGCACCGGCCCACGCAGGCTGCCGGCCCAGCCCAGGGCCTGTTCCACCGGCCTCCCGCTCGGGGATCTATCTGGCTCCCTCGAGGGTTTCCCATCCCGCCGTCATAGTCCCCCCGTGCGCCGCTCTCCCCTCGCCCGACCCCCCATCCTCTCGCGCCTCCCTGCTCCAGCCTGGCTAATCCGGCCCCCTGCTCCCGCTCCCCCTCCGGCGATGTCGCGCGACTGGGGCGACAATGCTGGCCGCCCCAAGCGGACCTTGGAGGACCGCCATGCCCCGTCCCGCTCCTCCCCCGAGGGCTTGCGACGGGAGGCGGACCTGCGTCGGGAGCTGTCCTCCAGGGACCAGCGCCGCTCGCCCCCTAGCGATTCCCGGTGCTCCCCTGGTCGGGACGGCCGCCGCTCGCCGGCCCGGGACGGCCGTCGCTCCCCGCCCCGTGACGACCGCCGGGATCGCCCTCGGTCGCCTGCCCCCGAGACTTGGCGCGCTGAACAACGTCGCTCTCCCTCGCCTGAGCGGCGCCGTGCTCGCTTCCCCTCCCCGGGCCGCAACCCCGTTCCACCTGCCGCCGATGCTCCTACGCGCCGCTACCAACCCCCGCAGAACCAGCCTAACTTCCCTCCCGCCAATGGAGGGAATGGGGGCGGGGGCGCCAAGGCGTGAAGAAGAAGAAGATGGGCCCCGCGTGCCCCCTGCCACGCCGGTCCCCTCACCCGCGCTGCCCGCCTCCGATGCCCCCCGAGACCCGCCCCCTTGCTTTAACTGCGGGCTCGCAGGCCACTACCAAGTCGAGTGCACCAACCCTCCGATGTGCTACCTCTGCAAGGATACCGGCCACCCCGCGGTGCTTTGTCTGGATCGACCATTGACGGATGACCTCATGATGTATGGCCATGGCATCAAGGGCCTCGGCTTCTTCCACATCAAGGTGGAGGACATCCCACCCCCTTCTCCGTCGCTCCAGGCGATTGTCACCGTTGTGGGGGTAGGAGTCGCTTCTTCGGAGATGATCGAGGCTGAGCTCAACCACCTGTGCCGGCGTGTGTGGGACTGGCATGTGACTCCGACCTCTGCCAGCTCCTTCACCGTGGTCTTCCCAGACGCCATCAGCTTGGGCCTCTGCACCCGCAGTGACGACATCACCTTGGCCCTGAACAAGCTCGTGGTGAACATCTCTGAGCCAAAGACCGACCCCAAGGCGGTCGCTGTCCTGGATACTGCTTGGATCCTCGTTGCGGGGCTCCCTGATGTGGCCCGGTCCGAGCGGGTCATACGCAGTATGTCCAAGATCCTCGGCATGGTGGTGGTGGTGGATGAGGTCTCCCTCCGCAAAGAGGAGGAGGTCCGGGTCAAGGTCAAATGCCTCGACTCCGACAAGCTCCGTGCTACCGTTCGAGTCTTCTTCAATGACCTGGGATTCGACCTCAAGATCTTCCCCGAGCCCTAATACGTCTCCAACGTATCTATAAGTTTTGATTGCTCCATGCTATTATATATTCTGTTTTGGATGTTTAATGGGCTTATTTATACACTTTTATATTACTTTTGGGACTAACCTATTAACCCAAGGCCCAGTGCAAATTGTTGTTTTTTTTCCTATTTCAGTGTTTCGAAGAAAAGGAATATCAAACGGAGTCCAAACGGAATGAAACCTTCGGGAGCATGATTCTTGGAACAAACGTGATCCAAAGGACTTGGAGTGGACGTCAAGCAATCAATGAGAAGTCCACGAGGCAGGGGGCGCGCCTACCCCCCTGGGAGCGCCCACCACCCTCGTGGGCCCCTTGTGGCTCCACCGACTTACTTCTTCCTCCTATATATACCTACGTACCCCGAAACCGTCGAGGAGCGCCACGAAAACCTAATTCCACCGTCGCAACCTTCCGTACCCGTGAGATCCCATCCTGGGGCCTTTTCCGGCGCTCTGCCGGAGGGGGCATCGATTACGGAGGGCTTCTACATCAACACCATAGCCTCTCCGATGATGTGTGAGTAGTTTACCACAGACCTTCGGGTCCATAGTTATTAGCTAGATGGGTTCTTCTCTCTCTTCGGATCTCAATACAAAGTTCTCCTCGATCTTCTTGGAGATCTATTTGATGTAACTCTTTTTGCGGTATGTTTGTCGAGATCCGATGAATTGTGGGTTTATGATCAAGATTATCTATGAACAATATTTGAATCTTCTCTGAATTCTTTTATGTATGATTGGTTATCTTTGCAAGTCTCTTCGAATTATCAGTTTGGTTTGGCCTACTAGATTGATCTTTCTTGCAATGGGATAAGTGCTTAGCTTTGGGTTCAATCATGCGGTGCTCGATCCCAGTGACAGTAGGGGAAACGACACGTGTTGTATTGTTGCCATCGAGGATAAAAAGATGGGGTTTATATCATATTGCTTGAGTTTATCCCTCTACATCATGTCATCTTGCCTAATGCGTTACTTTGTTCTTTTGAACTTAATACTCTAGATGCATGCTGGATAGCGGTCGATGTGTGGAGTAATAGTAGTAGATGCAGGCAGGAGTCGGTCTACTTGTTGCGGACGTGATGCCTATATACATGATCATGCCTAGATATTCTCGTAATTATGCACTTTTCTATCAATTGCTCAACAGTAATTTGTTCACCCATTGTAATACTTATGCTATCTTGAGAGAAGCCCCTAGGGAAACCTATGGCCCCCGGGTCTATTTTCCATCATATTAATCTCCTGTCAAGTATCTATTTCTGCCGCCGTTTATTTTGCTTTCTTTACTTTTAATCTTTATAATAAAAATACCAAAAATATTATCTTATCATCTATATCAGATCTCACTTTTGCAAGTGGCCGTGAAGGGATTGACAAACTCTTTATCGCATTGGTTGCAAGGTTCTTATTTGTTTGTGTAGGTATGAGGGACATGCGTGTGGCCTCCTACTGGATAGATACCTTGGTTCTCAAAAACTGAGGGAAATACTTACGCTACTTTACTGCATCACCCTTTCCTCTTCAAGGGAAAAAACCAACGCATGCTCATGAGGTAGCAACAAGGATTTCTGGCGCCGTTGCCGGGGAGCTGTGCACCAAGTCAAGTCAAGATTTGATTTCCCGTCAATGAGCCATTTCTGGCACCGTTGCCGAGGAGTCTACGCACAAGTCAAGATATACCAAGTACCCATCACAAACTCTTATCCCTCGCATTACATTATTTGCCATTTGCCTCTCGTTTTCCTCTCCTCCACTTCACCCTTGCCGTTTTATTTGCCCTCTTTTTCCGTTCGCCTCTTTTTCGCTTGCTTCTTGTTTGCTTCTGTTGGATTGCTTGCTTGTCACGATGGCTCAAGACAATACTAAATTGTGTGACTTTGCCAATACCAACAACAATGATTTTCTTAGCACTCCGATTGCTCCTCTTACCGATGCTGAATCTTGTGAAATTAATGCTGCTTTGCTAAATCTTGTCATGAAAGATCAATTCGCCGGCCTTCCTAGTGAAGATGCCGCTACCCATCTAAATAGCTTTGTTGATTTGTGTGATATGCAAAAGAAGAAAGATGTGGACAATGATATTGTTAAATTGAAGCTATTTCCTTTTTCGCTTAGAGATCGTGCTAAAACTTGGTTTTCGTCTTTGCCTAAAAATAGTATTGATTCTTGGAATAAGTGCAAAGATGCTTTTATCTCTAAGTATTTTCCTCCCGCTAAGATCATCTCTCTTAGAAACGATATTATGAATTTTAAGCAACTTGATCATGGACATGTTGCACAAGCTTGGGAGAGAATGAAATTAATGATACGTAATTGCCCTACACATGGTTTGAATTTATGGATGATTATACAAAATTTTTATGCCGGATTGAATTTTGCTTCTAGAAAACTTTTAGATTCGGCCGCGGGAGGCACTTTTATGGAAATCACATTAGGAGAAGCTACTAAACTCCTAGATAATATTATGGTCAATTATTCTCAATGGCACACTGAAAGATCTACTATTAGAAAGGTGCATGCAATTGAAGAGATTAATGTTTTGAGTGGAAAGATGGATGAACTTATGAAATTGTTTGCTAATAAGAGTGTTTCTTCTGATCCTGATGATATGCCTTTGTCTACTTTGATTGAGAATAATAATGAATCTATGGATGTGAATTTTGTTGGTAGGAACAATTTTGGTAACAACGCTTATAGAGGAAACTTTAATCCTAGGCCGTATCCTAGTAATTCCTTTAATAATTATGGTAATTCCTACAACAACTCTTATGGAAATTTTAATAATATGCCCTCTGATTTTGAGACTAGTGTTAAAGAATTTATGATTTCTCAAAAGAATTTCAATGCTTTGCTTGAAGAAAAATTGCCCAAGATTGATGAGTTGGCTAGGAACTTGGATAGAATTTCTCTTGATGTTGATTCTTTGAAACTTAGATCTATTCCACCTAAGCATGATATCAATGAGTATCTCAAAGCCATTAGAATTTCCATTGATGTGTGCAAAGAAAGAACCGCTAGGATGCGTGCTAAAAAGATTGCTTTGTGAAAGCGTGTTCTTCTAGTTTTCATGATAATAAGGATGAAGATCTAAAAGTAATTGATGTGTCTCCTATTAAATCTTTGTTTTGCAATATGAATCTTGATAATGATGGGACTGGAGATGAGTCAACTTTAGTTAAAAGGCGTCCCAATGATTTGGAGTTTTTAGATCTTGATGCAAAATTTGGTAAAAGTGGGATGGAAGAGGTGAAACCTATAGATAGCAATGAACCCACTATTTTGGATTTCAAGGAATTTAATTATGATAATTTTTCTTTAATAAATTGTATTTCCTTGTTGCAATCCGTGCTAAATTCTCCACATGCTTATAGTCAAAATAAGGCTTTTACCAAACATATCGTTGATGCTTTAATGCAATCTTATGAAGAAAAGCTTGAATTGGAAGTTTCTATCCCTAGAAAACTTTATGATGAGTGGGAACCTAATATTAAAATAAAAATTAAAGATCATGAATTCTATGCTTTGTGTGATTTGGGTGCTAGTGTTTCCATGATTCCAAAAACTTTGTGTGATTTTTTGGGTTTCCGTGAATTTGATGATTGTTCTTTAAACTTGCACCTTGCGGATTCCACCATTAAGAAACCTATGGGAAGAATTAATGATGTTCTTATTGTTGCAAATAGGAATTATGTGCCCGTAGATTTCATTGTCCTTGATATATATTGCAATCCTTCATGTCCTATTATTATTGGTAGACCTTTCCTTAGAACGATTGGTGCAATTATTGATATGAAGGAAGGGAATATTAGATTCAAATTTCCATTAAGGAAAGGAATGGAAAACTTTCCTAGAAAGAAAATTAAATTACCTTATGAATCTATCATGAGAGCCACTTATGGATTGCATGCCAAAGATGGCAATACCTAGATATATCCTTGCCTTTATGCCTAGCTAGGGGAGTTAAATGATAACGCTTGTTGGGAGGCAACCCAATTTTATTTTAGTTTTTTGCTTTTTGGTTATGTTTAGGAATAAATAATCAATCTAGATTCTGGTTAGATGTGTTTTTGTGTTTTAATTAGTGTTTGTGCTAAGTAGAACCTTTGGGAAGACTTGGGTGAAGTCTTTTTGATCTTGCTGTAAAAAACAGAAACTTTAGCGCTCACGAGATTAGTTACAACTTTTGACTGGAGAGTGATATTTAGTTGATTGTTTTTGAAGTTTATTAATAGATAAATTCGTCACGTCCAGCAATTTATTTTAGAATTTTTGGAGTTCCAGAAGTTTGCGTTAGATACAGATTACTACAGACTGTTCCGTTTTTGACAGATTCTGTTTTTCGTGTGTTGTTTGCTTATTTTAATGAATCTATGGCTAGTAATGGAGTTTATAAACCATGGAGAAGTTGGAATTCAGTAGGTTTAACACCAATATAAATAAATAATGAGTTCATTACAGTACCTTGAAGTTTTGTTTTGTTTTCTTTCGCTAACGGAGCTCACGAGATTTTCTGTTAAGTTTTGTGTTGTGAAGTTTTCAAGTTTTGGGTAAGGATTTGATGGATTATGGAACAAGGAGTGGCAAGAGCCTAAGCTTGGGGATGCCCAAGGCACCCCAAGGTAAAATCCAAGGACACCAAAAAGCCTAAGCTTGGGGATGCCCCAGAAGGCATCCCATCTTTTGTCTTCGTCCATCAGTAACTTTACTTGAAGCTATATTTTTATTCACCACAAGATATGTGCTTTTCTTGGAGTGTCTTGTATGATTTGAGTCTTTGCTTTTTAGTTCACCACAATCATCCTTGCTGTACACACCTTTTGAGAGAGACACACATTATTCGGAATTTATTAGAATACTCTTTATGCCTCACTTATATCTTTTGAGTTAAACAATTTTGCTCTAGTGCTTCACTTATATCTTTTAGAGCACGGCGGTGGTTCTATTTTATAGAAATAATTGATCTCTCATACTTCACTTATATTATTTTGAGAGTCCTTTAGAACAGCATGGTAATTTGCTTTGGTTATAAAATTAGTCCTAATATGATAGGCATCCAAGATAAAAACTTTAAAGTGCGTTGAATACTAAGAGAAGTTTGATACTTGATGATTGTGTTGAGATATGGAGGTAGTGATATTAAAGTTGTGCTAGTTGAGTAGTTGTGAATTTGAGAAATATGTGTGTTGAAGTTTGCAAGTCCTGTAGCATGCACGTATGGTGAACGTTGTGTAACAAATTTGAAACATGAGGTGTTCTTTGATTGTCATCCTTATGAGTGGCGGTCGGGGACGAGCGATGGTCTTTTCCTACCAATCTATCCCCCTAGGAGCATGCGCGTAGTTCTTGGTTTTTGATGACTTGTAGATTTTTGCAATAAGTATGTGAGTTCTTTTTGACTAATGTTGAGTCCATGGATTATACGCACTCTCAACCTTCCATCATTGCTAGCCTCTTCGGTACCGTGCATTGCCCTTTCTCACCTTGAGAGTTGGTGCAAACTTCGCCGGTGCAACCAAACCCCGTGATACGATACACTCTATCACACATAAACCTCCTTATATCTTCCTCAAAACAGCCACCATACCTACCTATTATGGCATTTCCATAGCCATTCCGAGATATATTGCCATGCAACTTTCCACCGTTCTGTTTATTATGGCACGCTTCATTGTCATATTGCCTTGCATGATCATGTAGTTGACATCATATTTGTGGCAAAGCCACCATGCATATTATTTCACACATGTCACTCTTGATTCATTGCCCATCCAGGTACACCGCCGGAGGCATTCATATATAGTCATATTTTGTTCTAAGTATCGAGTTGTAATCATTGAGTTGTAAATAAATAGAAGTGTGATGATCATCATTAATAGAGCATTGTCCCCAAAAAAGAGAAAGGCTAAATAAAAAAATGAAGGCCCAAAAAATATATATAAAAGGGGACAATGCTAGTATCCTTTTTCCACACTTGTGCTTCAAAGTAGCACCATGATCTTTATGATAGAGAGTCTCTTGTTTTGTCACTTTCATATACTAGTGGGAATTTTTCATTATAGAACTTGGCTTGTATATTCCAACAATGGGCTTCCTCAAATGCCCTAGGTCTTCATGAGCAAGCAAGTTGGATGCACACCCACTTAGTTTCTTTTGTTGAGCTTTCATACATTTATAGCTCTAGTGCATCCGTTGCATGGCAATCCCTACTCCTTGCATTGACATCAATTGATGGGCATCTCCGTAGCCCGTTGATTAGCCGCGTCAATGTGAGACTTTCTCCGTTTTTGTCTTCTCCACACAACCCCCATCATCATATTCTATTCCACCCATAGTGCTATGTCCATGGCTCACGCTCATGTATTGCGTGAAAGTTGAAAAAAATTTGAGATTTACTAAAGTATGAAACAATTGCTTGGCTTGTCATCGGGGTTGTGCAAGATGAGAGCATTCTTTTGTGACGAAAATGAAGCATGGACAAACTATATGATTTTGTAGGGATAAGCTTTCTTTAGCTATGTTATTTCGAGAAGACATAATTGCTTGGTTAGTATGCTTGAAATATTATTATTTTTATGTCAATATTAAACTTTTATCTTGAATCTTTCGGATCTGAACATTCATGCCACAATAAATAAAATTACATTGAAGAATATGCTAAGTAGCATTCCACATCAAAAATTTTGTTTCTATCATTTACCTACTCGAGGACGAGCACGAATTAAGCTTGGGGATGCTTGATACGTCTCCAACGTATCTATAATTTTTGATTGCTCCATGCTATTATATATTATGTTTTGGATGTTTAATTGGCTTATTTATACACTTTTATATTACTTTTGGGACTAACCTATTAACCCAAGGCCCAGTGCAAATTGCTGTTTTTTTTGCCTATTTCAGTGTTTCGCAGAAAAGGAATATCAAACGGAGTCCAAACGGAATGAAACCTTCGGGAGCGTGATTTTTGGAACAAACGTGATCCAGAGGAATTGGAGTGGACGTCAAGCAATCAACGAGGAGGCCACGAGGCAGGGGGCGTGCCTACCCCCCTGGGCGCGCCCTCCACCCTCGTGGGCCCCTCGTGGCTCCACCGGCCTACTTCTTCCTCCTATATATACCTACGTACCCCAAAACCATCGAGGAGCACCACGAAAACTTAATTCCACCGCCGCAACCTTCTGTACCCGTGAGATCCCATCTTGGGGCCTTTTCCGGCGCTCTGCCGGAGGGGGCATCGATCACGGAGGGCTTCTACATCAACAACATAGCCTCTCCGATGATGTGTGAGTAGTTTACCACAGACCTTCGGGTCCATAGTTATTAGCTAGATGGCTTCTTCGCTCTCTTTGGATCTCAATACAAAGTTCTCCTCGATCTTCTTGGAGATCTATTTGATGTAACTCTTTTTGCGGTGTGTTTGTCGAGATCGATGAATTGTGGGTTTATGATCAAGATTATCTATGAACAATATTTGAATCTTCTCTGAATTCTTTTATGTATGATTGGTTATCTTTGCAAGTCTCTTCGAATTATCAGTTTGGTTTGGCCTACTAGATTGATCTTTCTTGCAATGGGAGAAGTGCTTAGGTTTGGGTTCAATCATGCGGTGCTCGATCCCAGTGACAGTAGGGGAAACGACACGTATTGGATTGTTGCCATCGAGGATAAAAGATGGGGTTTATATCATATTGCTTGAGTTTATCCCTCTACATCATGTCATCTTGCCTAATGTGTTACTCTGTTCTTATGAACTTAATACTCTAGATGCATGTTGGATAGCGGTCGATGTGTGGAGTAATAGTAGTAGATGCAGGCAGGAGTCGGTCTACTTGTTGCGGACGTGATGCCTATATACATGATCATGCCTAGATATTCTCATAATTATGCACTTTTCTATCAATTGCTTGACAGTAATTTGTGCACCCACCGTAATACTTATGCTATCTTGAGAGAAGCCACTAGTGAAACCTATGGCCCCCGGGTCTATTTTCCATCATATTAATCTCCCGTCAACTATCTATCTCTGCCGCCGTTTATTTTGCTCTCTTTACTTTTAATCTTGATCATAAAAATACCAAAAATATTATCTTATCATCTCTATCAGATCTCACTTTTGCAAGTGGCCGTGAAGGGACTGACAACCGCTTTATCGCATTGGTTGCAAGGTTCTTATTTGTTTGTCTAGGTACGAGGGACTTGCGTGTGGCCTCCTACTGGATTGATACCTTGGTTCTCAAAAACTGAGGGAAATACTTACGCTACTTTGTTGCATCACCCTTTCCTCTTCAAGAGAAAAACCAACGCATGCTCAAGAGGTAGCAAGCCCCCCCAACCACATCGGCCGCCCCCATTTCTCTGATGACGGACACCTTGGGGGTGGGGCGTGGACCG
This sequence comes from Aegilops tauschii subsp. strangulata, assembly GCF_002575655.3. NCBI lineage: Eukaryota > Viridiplantae > Streptophyta > Magnoliopsida > Poales > Poaceae > Aegilops > Aegilops tauschii. Next base: position 630,671,748 of record NC_053036.3, on the reverse strand, counting down.
GCACGACGACTCCCACTACCGCCGGCCGCGTCCCTCCCGCTATGAAGACCCGGACGACGACGCCGAGCGCTCGGGATGCAGCCGCTCCCCCTCGCGCGACCCCTCCGATTCTCCTCCAAGCCGTGGGGGTGCGGGCACTGGCGCAGGCCGATCACGTGCGTTGACCCCCGCTGACGAGTCGGCCCCCGCAGTGCTGCCGGCTGCCTCCCCCACCTCCTCTGCCGAGATGAGTGACATCTCCAGCGTCGGCCTCCTCGTCATCCCGGCTTCCTCGCCGCGCTCCGCCTGCTCCATCCCTGCTCCTGGCTCCTCGTCTTCGGCCCTAGCGGCGCTGCCCCTAGTTCTGGCGGCTCCCCCGACGGCCGAGCTCCCCCCGTCGCGCCCCCTCCACCGGGCTCCCCTGGGGGTGCCACGCCGTTGCCCGCGCCCACACCCCCAGAGTCCGCCCCCGTGGTGGTGCCGGAGGATGGCCCGCCGGCCCCGTACCCGCTCTCCCCTGCCCGGCCGGGGTCCGGCGCCTGCGTGGAGTCCCCTGCTACCGCTTCTCCGACTTGACTACTCCTGGAGGTCACCGCGGATGTGGTCACCCCCGTCGCCTCCTGCCCACCTCGGACGGTGTCGTACGCACGCCGGACTCGGGCCTCGTCGACTCCGGTGACTGCCTCGCGCCGCAGTGCCCGTCTCGATGCGGACCACCCGGCTGGCTTCCCGGCGCCGTCTATCTCCGAGCGTGCTGAGCTCCGGGCCGCGGCCCGGAACCTCGAGCCAGGTGCGACCGACATCCCCTCCAGTTCTTCCAGTTGTTTGTTTTCTGCTCTTGAGGCTGTTCCACTCGGCCACCTCGCCAAGGTGGCCGCAGACTCGTCCGTCGTTTTTAGGGGGGAGGTAGAACCCCCCTTAGAGCAGATTGCTACCATCCAGGCCCGGGAGATCCTCGATGGAAAACTCGCCGAGACCCGGGCTCGTCTCCTCCGCTCCCCGGCACCCCAGCCACCCGCAGGGGGGCCGGCTCTGGAAATCCGCGGACGTACCCGCTCACGCACCACGGCGCTCAGGGCCCGTAGCGCCTCCACCGTTCTGGGGTCAAGCAGCCCCCTATGGGGGTTTAGATGCGGGTCCTCTTTTGGAACATCCGCGGCTTTGGCCATGACGGCCGCCACCGTCAGCTCATTGAGTACATGCGTGACGAGCACATCGACATTATCGCCATCCAGGAAACCATGCGCACGGAGTTTTCCCTTCCCGGGCTAGATTGTCTTAGCCCCCACCTATTCGCCTGGCACTGGCTCCCTTCTAGTGGGACCTTTGGGCACTCGGGTGGCATCCTTTTAGGTGTGAAGGATGCCACCTTTGAGGTTGGCGGCATGGACCGGGGTGAATTCTTTGTTAGCATGGAGATCTTCGAATGGGCGCTCAACTTCAAATGGGAGGTCATCATTGTCTATGGACCGGCGGACCACCGCCGCTCCCCCACCTTCCTCGCTGAGCTGCAACGGAAGATCTCCGCTTCCCCCTCCATGTGGTCGTGGGAGGTGACTTCAACCTCATCCGCTCTCCGGATGAGAAGAATAACGACCGGATCAACCGCCCCAGGAAGCAGATGTTCAACGACTGCATCGCGGAGCTCGGCCTCCGCGAGCTTGAGCGGACTGGTGCCAGATTTACCTGGACGAACCGCCAAGCCGACCCGACGCGATCAGTCCTGGGCCGCGTCCTAGTCTCCCCGGAATGGGAACTCAGGAGCCCCTTGGCTTTGCTCCGGGCGATTACCCGGATCGGGTCAGACCACGTTCCTCTCCTCCTCTCCACCACCGACGAACGCCCCCCACCCCGCCATGTTTTTGGTTTGAGCTTTTCTGGCTCAACCAAGCGGGTTTCCACGAGGCGGTCGCGGTTAGGTGGGTCACCGCCCGCTCTTCCCCCCACCGTGCCATGTCTGCCGTGGACTCATGGCAGTTCTGTGCCAAGCTCGCCCGCCAATTTATGAAGGGTTGGGGCGCCAACCTTGGCAGAGATCTCCGCGAACGCAAGAAAGCCCTCCTGACTGCCATCCAGGCCTTGGACACCCGCACGGACACTTCCGGGATCTCTTTGGATGAGTGGATGCTGCGCTATGATCTCGAGGACCAGCTCTCTACCATCTATACGGATGAAGAAGACTATTGGAGGCTCCGCGGTACCCAACGTTGGGTACTTCAGGGAGACTCTAATACGACATACTTCCAGGCAATAGCGAATGGGCAGCGGCGAAAGAATTCCATTCATTGCCTTTGGGACGGCGATTCTTATCTTGTCCGCCCATCGGACATTCGTGCGCACGTCGATGGCTTCTACAAAGCCCTATTTCCCCCATCCTTCGGGGTGGGGCCGCCCTAGCCCCCGACACCTGGTCGGACGCCCAGTTAGTGTCCGCCGCGGCTAACGCCGCCTTAGTGGCTCCGTTCTCCGAGGATGAGGTCCTCGCGGCAATTAAGCGTATGAATCCCTCCTCGGCCCCGGGACCGGATGGACTACCCGTGTCCTTTTTTAAAGCATTTTGGCAGACCATCAAACCTGAGGTCATGGCTCTCTTCGACGAATTCTTCTCGGGGACCATGGACCTCGGGCGCCTCAACTATGGGGTCTGATACGTCCATTTTGCATTATGCTTTTATATCGATATTTATTGCATTATGGGCTGTTATTACACATTATGTCACAATACTTATGCCTATTCTCTCTTATTTTACAAGGTTTACAGGAAGAGGGAGAATGCCGGCAGCTGGAATTCTGGGCTGGAAAAGGAGCAAATATTAGAGACCTATTCTGCACAACTCCAAAAGTCCTGAAACTCCACGGAAGTTATTTTTGGAAATAATAAAAAATCTTGAACGAACAAAATACCAGAGGGGGGCCACACCCTGGCCACGAGGGTGGGGGGCGCGCCCCCCTGCCTCGTGGCCCCCCTGTTTGCCCTCCGGTTCCCATCTTCTGCTATATGAAGTCTTTCGTCCGAGAAAAAATCAGAAGCAAGCTTTCGGGACGAGACTCTGCCGCCACGAGGCGGAACCTTGGCGGAACCAATCTGGGGCTCTGGCGGAGCTGTTCTACCGGGGACACTTCCCTCCGGGAGGGGGAAATCATCGCCATCATCATCACCAACACTCCTCTCATCGGGAGGGGGCTAATCTCCATCAACATCTTCACCAGCACCATCCCCTCTCAAACCCTAGTTCATCTCTTGTATCCAATTCTTGTCTCTAAGTCTGAGATTGGTACCTGTAGGTTGCTAGTAGTGTTGATTACTCCTTGTAGTTGATGCTAGTTGGTTTATTTGGCGGAAGATCATATGTTCAGATCTTATATGCATATTAATACTCCTCTAATTATGAACATGAATATGCTTTGTGAGTAGTTACGTTGGTCCTGAGGACATGTGAGAAGTCTTGCTATTAGTAGTCATGTGAATTTGGTATTTGTTCGATATTTTGATTAGTTGTATGTTGTCTCTCCTCTAGTGGTGTTATGTGAACGTCGACTACATGACACTTCATCATTATTTGGCCCTAGAGGAAGGCATTGGGAAGTAATAAGTAGATGATGGGTTGCTAGAGTGACAGAAGCTTAAACCCTAGTTTATGTGTTGCTTCGTAAGGGGCTGATTTGGATCCACATGTTTCATGCTATGGTTAGGTTTGCCTTAATACTTCTTTTGTAGTTGCGGATGCTTGCAATAGGAGTTAATCATAAGTGGGATGCTTGTCCAAGTAAGGACCGCACCCAAGCACCGGTCCACCCACATATCAAATTATCAAAGTACCGAACGCGAATCATATGAATGTGATGAAAACTAGCTTGATGATAATTCCCATGTGTCCTCGGGAGCGCTTTTCTCTATATAAGAGTTTGTCCAGGCTTGTCCTTTGCTACAAAAAGGATTGGGCCATCTTGCTGCACTTTATTTACTTTTATTACTTGTTACCCGTTACAAATTATCTTATCACAAAACTATCTGTTACCTATAATTTCAGTGCTTGCAGAGAATACCTTGCTGAAAACTGCTTATCATTTCCTTCTGCTCCTCGTTGGGTTCGACACTCTTACTTATCGAAAGGACTACGATAGATCCCCTATACTTGTGGGTCATCAAGACTCTTTTCTGGCGCCGTTGCCGGGGAGTGAAGCGCCTTTGGTAGGTGGAATTTGGTAAGGAAAAATTTATATAGTGTGCTGAAATTTACTGTCACTTGTTACTATGGAAAGTAATCCTCTGAGGGGCTTGTTCGGGGTATCTTCACCCCGACTAGTAGAGCAAAGAGTTGCTCCTCAACCTACTGAACCTACTGAAAATGAAAATGTTTACTTTGAAATTCCTTCAGGTATGATAGAGAAACTGCTAGCTAATCCTTTTGCAGGAGATGGAACATTGCATCCCGATTTACACTTAATCTATGTGGATGAAGTTTGTGGATTATTTAAGCTTGCAGGTATGCCCGATGATGTTATCAAGAAGAAGGTCTTCCCTTTATCTTTGAAGGGAGATGCATTGACATGGTATAGGCTATGTGATGATATGGGATCATGAGACTATAAGCGATTGAAATTGGAATTTCATCAGAAGTTTTATCCTATGCATCTTGTTCATCGTGATCGTAATTATATATATATAATTTTTGGCCTCGCGATGGAGAAAGCATCGCTCAAGCTTGGGGGAGGCTTAAGTCAATGTTATATTCATGCCCCAATCATGATCTCTCAAGAGAAATGATTATTCAAAAAATTTATGCTCGGCTTTCTGACAACAATCGCTCCATGCTCGATAGTTCTTGTACTGGTTCCTTTATGATGAAGACTATTGAATTCAAATGGAATTTATTGGAAAGAATTAAACGCAACTCTGAAGATTGGGATCTCGATGAAGGTAAAGAGTCAGGTATAACACCTAAGTTTGATTGTGTTAAATCTTTTATGGATACCGATGTTTTCCGTAAATTTAGCACTAAATATGGACTTGACTCTGAGATAGTAGCTTCTTTTTGTGAATCTTTTGCTGCTCACGTTGATCTCCCTAAGGAGAAGTGGTTTAAATATAATCCTCCCGTTGAAGTAAAAGTAGTTGCACCTATTAAAGTTGAAGAAAAGACTATCACTTATAATGATCCTGTTGTTCCTACTGCTTATGTTGAGAAACCACATTTCCCTGTTAGGATAAAGGATCATGCTAAAGCTTCAACTGTGGTTCGTAAAAGTAATATTAGAACTTATGCACCCCCTGAGCAAGTTAAAGTTGAACCTAATATTGCTATTGTTAAGGATCTCTTGGCTGATAATATTGATGGGCATGTTGTTTATTTCTGTGAGGAAACTGCTAGAATTGCTAAACCTGGTGCTAAAGATAAACATAGACCTGTGGTAGGCATGCCTGTTATTTCTGTTAAAATAGGAGATCATTGTTATCATGGCTTGTGTGATATGGGTGCTAGTGATAGTGAAATACCTATCTCTTTATACAAAGAAATTATGCATGATATTGCACCTGCTGAGTTAGAAGATATTGATGTCACAATTAAACTTGCCAATAGAGATACTATTTCACCAATTGGGATTGTTAGAGATGTTGAAGTCCTGTGTGGGAAAACTAAATATCCTGCTGATTTTCTTGTTCTTAGTTCCCCACAAGATAGCTTTTGTCCCATTATATTTGGTAGACCCTTCTTGAACACTGTTAATGCTAAGATAGACTGCGACAAGGATGTTGTTATTATTGGTTTGGGTGATATGTCTAATGAGTTTAATTTTTCTAAATTTCGTAGACAACACCGTGAAGAGGAATTGCCTAGTAAGGATGAAATTATTGGTCTTGCTTCTATTGCTGTGCCTCCTAATGATCCTTTAGAACAATATTTGCTAGACCATGAAAATGATATGTTTATGAATGAAAGAAGGGAAATAGATGAAATATTCTTTAAACAAGGACCCATTCTGAAACACAATTTGCCTGTTGAAATCCTAGGGGATCCTCTTCCAACCAAGGGTGATCCCATGTTTGAGCTTAAACCATTGCCTGATACTCTTAAATATGTTTATCTTGATGAAAAGAAGATATATCCTGTTATTATTAGTGCTAACCTTTCAGAAAATGAAGAAGAGAAATTATTGAAAACTCTAAAAAAGCACCGTGCTGCTATTGGATATACTCTTGATGATCTTAAGGGCATTAGTCCCACTCTATGTCAACATGATACGTCTCCAACGTATCTATAATTTTTGATTGCTCCATGCTATATTATCTTCTGTTTTGGACATTATTGGGCTTTATTATTCACTTTTATATTATTCTTGGGACTAACCTATTAACCGGAGGCCCAGCCCAGAATTGCTGTTTTTTTGCCTATTTCAGAGTTTCGCAAAAAATGAATATCAAACGGAGTCCAAACGGAATGAAACCTTCGGGAACGTGATTTTTGGAACGAACAAGATCCAGGAGACTTGGACCCTACGTCAAGCAACCAACAGGGAAACCACGAGGTAGGGGGGCGCGCCTACCCCCACCCCCCAGGGCGCGCCCTCCACCCTCGTGGACCCCCTGTTGCTCCACCGACGTACTCCTTCCTCCTATATATACCTACGTACCCCCAAACGATCAGATACGGAGACAAAAACCTAATTCCACCGCCGCAACCTTCTGTACCCACGAGATCCCATCTTGGGGCCTGTTCCGGAGCTCCGCCGGAAGGGGAATCGATCATGGAGGGCTTCTACATCAACACCATAGCCTCTCCGACGAAGTGTGAGTAGTTTACCTCGGACCTTCGGGACCATAGTTATTAGCTAGATGGCTTCTTCTCTCTTTTTGGATCTCAATACAATGTTCTCCCCCTCTCTCGTGGGGATCTATTCGATGTAATCTTCTTTTGCGGTGTGTTTGTTGAGACCGATGAATTGTGGGTTTATGATCAAGATTATCTATGAACAATATTTGGATCTTCTGAATTCTTTTATGTATGATTGGTTATCTTTGCAAGTCTCTTCGAATTATCAGTTTGGTTTGGCCTACTAGATTGATCTTTCTTGCAATGGGAGAAGTGCTTAGCTTTGGGTTCAATTTTGCGGTGTCCTTTCCCAGTGACAGTACACTAGTAGAAAAAGGGCCTGTTGTCCCGGTTGGTAAGGGCCTTTAGTCCCGGTTTTTGAACCGGGACTAAAGGGTCGTTACTAATGCCTCCCCTTTAGTCCCGGTTCTTACATGAACCGGGACTAAAGGCCATCCACGTGTCCGCATCCTAGAGCTCCACCTTTAGTCACCAACCGGGACTAAAGGAAATTTTATGATTTTTTTTTGATTTTTTTTTAATTTTTTTTATTTGCAAATTTCTGAATTTTTTTAACCTCTAATCTCTAATCACCACCCCTCATCACTGCTCAATTTAACCTCTAATCTCTAATCACCCCTCATCATTCCAAATCATCTAACTTCCCGGACGGTCACCCATCCTCTCACTACTCCAGCCTGAGCACACTTAACTTCCGGGTTCTATTCTCCCTCGTTTCCAAGTCTATACTTGTTGTTTTCCTGACAATAGTAAGATGTCAATCCTATTAACCCTCAGGAATTTAGCTTGACCATGAAGTCACACATTTCACTGTTTGACTTTGAAACTATTTTTTTAAAAAACAATAATTATTTAGTAACACTAATATTTCTTGAATAAGTAGTTTGACCATAGTTTGACCACGGTTTGACCACAGTTTGACCAGATTTGACCAAAATTCAAAAAAACTGAAATAATTATTTAGTAACACTAATATTCTTGAATAATTAGCTTGACCATTGTTTGACCACAGTTTGACCAGATTTGACCAAAATTCAAAAAAACTTGAAACATTTTTTCCAAAAAAAAATTGAAACTATTTTTTTCTGCTACTAGTGGCGCACCTAGCAAATGGTTCGCCACTAGTAAGTTTGAAATATTTTTCATTTTCCCCCTCTAGATCTTAAAAGCCCCGTAATTTTTTTCTGTTAGGTTTTTGAGGATTTTGAAAATGTTTAACGGGGTTCCCCCGGTTAAATTCGGATGTATCTTTTCGAGTAGATGATTTTTCATATAAAAAACTTTTTCATCCGAGTTCGTATGCAAAAGTTATGCCCATTTTACAAATTCCAGAGAGATTTTGCAAATAAAGACGAAATTCATATTTGTAAATTTTCCCAACAACTAGACCACATATCACATGGAAACTTATTTTATTTTATTTTTTTGACATTTCCATCATTTTTCTTTTGTTTTTTCTAAAACTGAAAAGGCGGTCCACGAGGGGGGGTAGAGTTTGAAAATGGGACCTTTAGTACCGGTTCGTGCCATGAACCGGTACTAATGCCTCAAAGCCCATTAGTACCGGTTCGTGTCACCAACCGGGACTAAAGGTCTAACCTTTAGTCCCGATTGGTGCCACCAACCGGTACTAATGGGCATCGCACCCTTTAGTCCCGGTTCGTGGCTCAAACCGGGACTAAAGGGCTCAGGTGAACCGGGACTAATGCCTTAGCCGCACGAACCGGGACCAATGCTCACATTAGTCCCGGTTCGTGACTGAAACGGGACTAATGTGAATACTGCCCTGTGACCAAAGCCCTGTTTTCTACTAGTGGTAGGGGCAGCAAGACACGTATTGTATTGTTGCCATCGAGGATAACAAGATGGGTTTTTTATTATATTGCATGAATTTATCCCTCTACATCATGTCATCTTGCTTAAGGCGTTACTCTGTTCTTATGAACTTAATACTCTAGATGCATGTTGGATAGCGGTCGATGTGTGGAGTAATAGTAGTAGATGCAGGCAGGAGTCGGTCTACTTGTTTCTGACGTGATGCCTATATACATGATCATACCTAGATATTCTCATAACTATGCTCAATTCTGTCAATTGCTCAATAGTAATTCGTTCACCCACCGTAAAATACTTATGCTTTTGAGAGAAGCCACTAGTGAAACCTATGGCCCCCGGGTCTATCTTCATCATATTAATCTTCCAACACTTTGCTTTTATTTTACTTTGCATCTTTATCATAAAAATACCGAAAATATTATCCTATCATATCTATAAGATCTCACTCTCGTAAGTGACTGTGTAGGGATTGACAGCCCCTTATCGCGTTGGTTGCGAGGATTTATTTGTTTTGTGTAGGTGTGAGGGACTCACGCGTAGCCTCCTACTGGATTGATACCTTGGTTCTCAAAAACTGAGGGAAATACTTACGCTACTTTGCTGCATCACCCTTTCCTCTTCAAGGGAAAACCAACACAGTGCTCAAGAGGTAGCACAACACAAAATAAATCTGGAGAAAGATGCCAAACCAGTTATTGATCACCAAAGACGGCTAAATCCTAAGATGAAAGAAGTGGTAAGAAAGGAAATATGAAATCTCCTTGAAGCATGTATAATCTATCCCGTTGCTGATAGTCAGTGGGTAAGTCCTGTCCATTGTGTCCCTAAGAAGGGAGGTATGACAGTCGTTCCTAATGATAAAGATGAATTGATTCCGCAAAGAATTATTACAGGTTATAGGATGGTAATTCATTTCCGCATATTAAACAAAGCCACTAAAAAAGATCATTACCCCTTCCATTCATTGATCAAATGCTAGAAAGATTATCCAAGCACACACATTTTTGTTTTCTAGATGGTTATTCTGGTTTCTCTCAAATACCTGTGTCAGCTGATGATCAAGAAAAGACCACTTTTACTTGCCCTTTCGGTACTTTTGCTTATAGACGTATGCCTTTTGGTTTATGTAATGCACCTGCTACCTTTCAAAGATGCATGATGGCTATATTCTCCGACTTTTATGAAAAGATTTGTGAGGTTTTCATGGACAATTTCTCTGTTTATGGATCCTCTTTTGATGATTGCTTGAGCAACCTTGATCGAGTTTTGCAGAGATGTGAAGACACTAACCTTGTCTTGAATTGGGAGAAGTGGCACTTTATGGTTAATGAAGGTATTGTCTTGGGGCATAAAATTTCTGAAAGAGGCATTGAAGTTGATAAAGCTAAAGTTGATGCTATTGAAAAGATGCCATGTCCCAAGGACATCAAAGGTATAAGAAGTTTCCTTGGTCATGCCGGTTTTTATAGGAGGTTCATTAAGGACTTCTCAAAAATTTCTCGGCCTCTGACTAATCTCTTACAAAAAGATATACCATTTGTCTTTGATGATGATTGTGTAGAAGCATTTGAAATACTTAAGAAAGCATTGATCTCTGCACCTATTGTTCAGCCACCTGACTAGAATTTACCCTTTGAAATTATGTGTGATGCTAGCGATTATGTTGTAGGTGCTGTTCTAGGGAAAAGAGTTGATAAGAAATTAAATGTTATTCAATATGCTAGTAAAACTCTAGACAGTGCCCAAAGAAATTATGCCACTACTGAAAAAGAATTCTTAGCAGTTGTATTTGCTTGTGATAAGTTCAGATCTTATATTGTTGATTCTAAAGTAACTATTCACACGGATCATGCTGCTATTAAATATCTTATGGAAAAGAAAGATGCTAAACCTAGACTTATTAGATGGGTCCTCTTGCTACAAGAATTTGATTTGCATATTATTGACAGAAAGGGAGCTGAGAACCCCGTTGCAGACAACTTATCTAGGTTAGAAAATATTCTTGATGACCCCCTACCTATTGATGATAGATTTCCTGATGAACAACTGAATGTCATAAATTCTTCTCGTACTGCTCCATGGTATGCTGATTATGCTAATTACATTGTTGCTAAATTTATACCACCTAGTTTCACATACCAGCAAAAGAAAAAGTTCTTCTATGATTTGAGACATTACTTTTGGGATGACCCACATCTTTATAAAGAAGGAGTAGATGGTGTTATTAGGCATTGTGTACCTGAGCATGAACAGGAACAGATCCTACGCAAGTGTCAATCCGAGGCTTATGGAGGGCACCACGCGGGAGATAGAACTGCAAATAAGGTATTGCAATCCGGTTTTTATTGGCCTACTCTCTTCAAAGATGCCCGTAAGTTTGTCTTATCTTGTGATGAATGTCAAAGAATTGGTAATATTAGTAGACATCAGGAAATGCCTATGAACTATTCACTCGTTATTGAACCATTTGATGTTTGGGGCTTTGATTATATGGGACCGTTTCCTTCCTCTAATGGATATACTCATATTTTAGTTGCTGTTGATTACGTTACTAAGTGGGTAGAAGATATTCCAACTAGTAGTGTTGATCATAACACTTCTATTAAGATGCTTAAAGAAGTTATTTTTCCAAGGTTTGGAGTCCCTAGATATTTAATGACTGATGGTGGTTCACATTTTATTCATGGTGCTTTCCGTAAAATGCTTGCTAAGTATGATGTTAATCATAGAATTGCATCTCCTTATCACCCACAGTCTAGCGGTCAAGTGGAATTGAGCAATAGAGAGCTTAAATTAATTTTGCAAAAGACTGTTAATAAATCCAGAAAGAATTGGCCCAAGAAACTTGATGATGCATTATGGGCATATAGAACTGCATATAAAAATCCTATGGGTATGTCTCCGTATAAAATGGTTTATGGAAAAGCATGTCACTTACCTCTCGAACTAGAACATAAGGCATATTGGGCTATTAAAGAGCTCAACTATGATTTCAAACTTGCCGGTGAAAATAGGCTATTTGACATTAGCTCACTTGATGAATGGAGAACCCAAGCCTATGAGAATGGCAAACTTTTTAAAGAAAAGGTTAAAAGATGGCATGACAAAAGGATACAAAAGCATGAGTTTAATGTAGGTGATTATGTATTACTATACAACTCTCGTTTAAGATTTTTTGCAGGAAAACTTCTCTCTAAATGGGAAGGTCCGTACGTTATCGAGGAGGTCTACAGTTCTGGTGCCATAAAAATCAACAACTTCGAAGGCACAAATCCGAAGGTGGTGAACGGTCAAAGAATCAAACATTATATCTCAGGTAATCCTATAAATGTTGAAACCAATGTTATTGAAACCGTAACCCCGGAGGAATACATAAGGGACACTTTCCAGAACGTTTCAGACTCCGAAAAGGAATAGGTATGTGGTACGGTAAGTAAACCGACTCCAAAACAGTTCTAATGGCAATTTTTGTCCGTTTTAGAATATTTAGAAAAATAGGAAAATAATAAGCAGTTCGGGAAGGACACGAGGCCTCCACGAGGGTGGAGGGCGTGCCCTACCCCCTGGGCGCGCCCCCCTGCCTTGTGGGCACCTCGTGTACTCTCCGGACTCCGTTTTCTTGCACGATACTTCTTTCGGTCGGTAAAAATTCATTATATAATCTACCGAAGGTTTTGACCACCGTATCGCGCAATTATCCTCTGTTTTCGTTTCGAGCTGTTTTTCTGACAGGTTTAGATGACCATGACGTCTCCAAGCGCCCCCAAGGACAAGTTCTTCAAGAAGGTCATCAGCCCCTACCTCGCGGACGTGCTGCAACACCCTCAAACCATTGAGATGCGTGATGGGTTGCTGCACATCCGCGATGTTGAGGGACCAAGGAGGACCGGAAGTGTGGAGACGAGGCTCGAGGCAATGGAACAACAAGTTTTCAAGTGTCAGGGGATGGTGGAACATGGACTCAATGCCAACCACATGATGATCGCAGAGTTCACTGACAACCACAAGCTGGATGCCAAGAACATTGGGGAGACCATCTTCAAGCTTCCCGAGAAGATCGAGCATCTCCAAGCCCAAATCTATGACCTGCAAAACCAAAACAGTGAGTATGAATATAGATTCAAGAGGATGAGTTTGGCTGTAGATTTGAGGATACCGGAGACTCGATCATCCTTCTATGATGGTGAGCCTATGCCTTGGAAGATGGACGACAAGCCCACATCATCAACAACCCTACCATCTTCTTCACCAGCAAAGGAGACATAATCATATGGGTATGGGCACTCCCCTTGGCAACTGCCAAGCTTGGGGGAGGTGCCCCGGTATCGTATCACCATCACACTCCTATCTTTACCATTTTTCTTAGTTCGATCCTTTTGGTAATATCTTGATCTAGTAGAATAAAATTTTAGCATGATTTAGTTTTGAGTTTTTCCTTATGATCCTTCTATGTAATCGAGTCCGTGAGCTATATATAATAAATATTAGTGTTGAGTCAAGGGCTTGATTATTTTGCCATGATCTTGAGGGAATAAAAGAAAGAGAAAGAATAAAAAGAAATAAAGAGATCATATTGATCTTATGGAGAGTAATGACTTCACATAGAAAGAGTATGATGATTAAAAATTGTTGAGAGTTGACAAACATAGTTTTGGTCATCATTGCAATTAATATGAAGTAATAAAGAAAGAGAGGCTTCACATATAAATATACTATCTTGGACATCTTTTATGATTGTGAGCACTCATTAAAATATGACATGCTAAAGAGTTGATGTTGGACAAGGAAGACAACGTAATGGGTTATGTTTTCTTATATCTGAAATAAAGTATATTGTCATGGATCATCCAACATGTTGAGCTTGCCTTTCTCCCTCATGCTAGCCAATTCTTTGCACCAAGTAGAGATACTACTTGTGCTTCCAATATCCTTAAACCCAGTTTTGCCATGAGAGTCCACCATATCTACCTATGGATTGAGTAAGATCCTTCAAGTAAGTTGTCATCGGTGCAAGCAATAAAAATTGCTCTCTAAATATGTATGACTTATTAGTGTAGGAGAAAATAAGCTTTATACGATCTTGTGATATGGAAGAAATAAAAGCGACGGACTGCATAATAAAGGTCCACATCACAAGTGGCAATATAAAGTGACGTTCTTTTGCATTAAGATTTCATGCATCCAACCATGAAAGCACATGACAACCTCTGCTTCGCTCTGCGAAGGGCCTGTCTTTTACTTTTATCTCTTACCCTTATGCAAGAGTCATGGTGATCTTCACCTTTCCTTTTTACATTTTATCTTTGGCAAGCACATTGTGTTGGAAATATCCTGATATATATATCCAATTGGATGTAAGTTAGCATGAACTATTATTGTTGACATTACCCTTGAGGTAAAAGGTTGGGAGGAAAAACTATAAGCCCCTATCTTTCTCTGTGTCCGATTAAAACTCCGTAACCATAAGTATTGTGTGAGTGTTAGCAATTGTGAAAGACTAAATGATAGTTGAGTATGTGAACTTGCTGAAAAGCTCTTACATAGACTCTTTCCGATGTTATGATAAATTGCAATTGCTTCAATGACTGAGGTTATGGTTTGTTGGTTCTCAATGAAGTTTCTGATTCATACTTGACATTGTGAATAGATTATTACTTGAGCATAAGAGTGTTGGGGAACGTAGCAGAAATTCAGAATTTTCTACGCATCACCAAGATCAATCTATGGAGTTTACTAGCAACGAGAGGGAAGGAGTGCATCTACATACCCTTGTAGATCGCGAGCGGAAGCGTTCAAGAGAACGGGGTTGATGGAGTCGTACTCGTCGTGATCCAAATCACCGATGATCCTAGCGCCGAACGGACGGCACCTCCGCGTTCAACACACATACGGAGCAGCGACATCTCCTCCTTCTTGATACAGCAAGGGGGGAGGAGAGGTTGATGGAGATCCAGCAGCACGACGGCGTGGTGATGGAAGTAGCGGGGATCCCGGCAGGGCTTCGCCAAGCACTAACGGGAGGGAGATGTGTCACGGGAGGGAGAGGGAGGCGCCAGGGGCTAGGGTACTGCTGCCCTCCCTCCCCCTCCACTATATATAGGCCCCCTGGGGGGGGGGGGCGGCCCTGGAGATCCCATCTACAAGGGGGGGCGGCGGCCAAGGGGGGAAACTTGCCCCCCAAGCCAGGTGGGGCGCCCCCCACCCCCAGGGTTTCGAACCCTGGGCGCAGGGGAGGCCCATGGGGGGCGCACCAGCCCACTAGGGGCTGGTTCCCCTCCCACTTCAGCCCATGGGGCCCTCCGGGATAGGTGGCCCCACCTGGTGGACCCCCGGGACCCTTCCGGTGGTCCCGGTACAATACCGATAACCCCCGAAACTTTCCAGGTGGCCGAAACTGGACTTCCTATATATAATTCTTCACCTCCGGACCATTCCGGAACTCCTCGTGACGTCCGGGATCTCATCCGGGACTCTGAACAACTTTCGGGTTACCGCATACTAATATCTCTACAACCCTAGCGTCACCGAACCTTAAGTGTGTAGACCCTACGGGTTCGGGAGACACGCAGACATGACCGAGACGACTCTCCGGTCAATAACCAACAATGGGATCTGGATACCCATGTTGGCTCCCACTTGCTCCTCGATGATCTCATCGGATGAACCACGATGTCGAGGATTCAATCAATCCCGTATACAATTCCCTTTGTCTATCGGTATGTTACTTGCCCGAGATTCGATCGTCGGTATCCCAATACCTTATTGAATCTCGTTACCGGCAAGTCTCTTTACTCGTTCCGTAACACATCATCCCATGATCAACTCCTTGGTCACATTGTGCACATAATGATGATGTCCTACCGAGTGGGCCCAGAGATACCTCTCCGTTTACACGGAGTGACAAATCCCAGTCTCGATTCGTGCCAACCCAACAGACACTTTCGGAGATACCTGTAGTGCACCTTTATAGCCACCCAGTTACGTTGTGACGTTTGGTACGCCCAAAACATTCCTACGGTATCCGGGAGTTGCACAATCTCATGGTCTAAGGAAATGATACTTGACATTAGAAAAGGTCTTAGCAAACGAACTACACGATCTTGTGCTAGGCTTAGGATTGGGTCTTGTCCATCACATCATTCTCCTAATGATGTGATCTCGTTATCAACGACATCCAATGTCCATGGTCAGGAAACCGTAACCATCTATTGATCAACGAGCTAGTCAACTAGAGGCTTACTAGGGACATGGTGTTCTCTATGTATCCACACATGTATCTGAGTTTCCTATCAATACAATTCTAGCATGGATAATAAACGATTATCATGAACAAGGAAATATAATAATAACCAATTTATTATTGCCTCTAGGGCATATTTCCAACTGTCTCCCACTTGCACTAGAGTCAATAATCTAGTTCACATCACCATGTGATTAACACTCACAGGTCACATCACCATGTGACCAACATCCAAAGAGTTTACTAGAGTCAACAATCTAGTTCACATCACTATGTGATTAACACTCAATGAGTTCTGGTTTGATCATGTTATGCTTGTGAGAGAGGTTATTAGTCAATGGGTCTGAACCTTTCAGATCCGTGTGTGCTTTACGAATATCTATGTCATCTTGTGGATGCTACCACGCGCTACTTGGAGCCATTTCAAATAACTGCTCTACTATATGAATCCGGTTTACTACTCAGAGTCATCCAGATTAGTGTCAAAGTTCGCATCGACGTAACCCTTTACGACGAACTCCTTTTCACCTCCATAATCGAGAAAATTCCTTAGTCCACTAGATACTAAGGATAAGTTCGACCGTTGTCATGTGATCCATTCCCGGATCACTATTGTACGCCTTGACCAACTCATGGCAAGGCACACTTCATGTGCGGTACACAGCATACCATACTATAGAGCCTACGTCTAAAGCATAGGGGACGACCTTCGTCCTTTCTCTCTCTTCTGCTGTGGTCAGGTCTTGAGTCTTACTCAATACTCACACCTTGTAACACAGCCAAGAACTCCTTCTTTGCTGATCTATTTTGAACTCTTTGAAAATCATGTCAAGGTGTGCGTTCTTTGAAAGTATCATCAGGCGTCTTGATCTATCTCTATAGATCTTGATGCCCAATATGTAAGAAGCTTTATCCAGGTCTTCCTTTGAAAAACTCCTTTCAAACAACCCTTCATGCTTTCCAGAAATTCTACATCATTTCGGATCAACAATATGTCATTCACATATACTTATCAGAAATGTTGTAGCGCTCCCACTCACTTTATTGTAAATACAAGTTTCTAACAAACTTTGTATAAACCCAAAAACTTTGATCACTCCATCAAAGCGTATATTCTGACTCCGAGATGCTTGCTCTAGTCCATGGAAGGATCGCTGGAGCTAGCATGCCTCTTAGCATCCTTAGGATCGACAAAACCTTTCTGATTGTATCACATACAACCTTTCCTTACAAAAACTGGTAAGGAAACTTGTTTTGACATCCATCTGCCAGATTTCATAAATGCAGCTAATGCTAACATGATTCCGACGGACTTAAGCATCGCTACGGATGAGAAAATCTCATCGTAGTCAACTCCTTGAACTTGTGAAAATACTCTTTGCCACAAGTCGAGCTTCATAGACGGTAACATTACCGTCCATGTCCGTCTTCTTCTCAAAGATCCATTTATCTCAATGGCTTGCCGATCATCAGGCAAGTTCACCAAAGTCCATGCTTTGTTCTGATACATGGATCCTATCTCGGATTTCATGGCTTCTAACCATTTGTCGGAATATGGGCCCACCATCGCTTCTCCATAGCTCGTAGGTTCATTGTTGTCTAACAACATGACATCTAAGACAGGATTACGCATTAATCTGAAGTAGTACGCATCATGATCATTATCATAAGCTTCCACTTCAATTGGTGTAGGTGCCACAGGAACAACTTCCTGTGCCCTGCTACACACTAGTTGAAGTTATGGTTCAATAACCTCATCAAGTCTCCACCATCCTCCCACTCAATTCTTTTGAGAGAAACTTTTCCTCGAGAAAGGACTCGTTTCTAGAAGCAATTACTTTTGCTTCCAGATCTGAAATAGGAGGTATACCAAACTGTTTTGGGGTTTCTATGAAGATGCATTTATCCGCTTTGGGTTCGAGCTTATCAGCTTGAAACTTTTTCACATAAGCATCGCAGCCCCAAACTTTTAAGAAACGACAACTTAGGTTTCTCTAAACGGTGTCGTCTCAACGGAATTGCGTGGTGCCCCTTTTAAAGTGAATGCGGTTGTCCCTAATGCCTAATCCATAAACGATAGTGGTAATTCGATAAGAGACATCATGGTATGCACCATATCCAATAGGGTGCAGTTATGATGTTCGGACACACCATCACACTATGGTGCTCCAAGCGGTATTAGTCGTGAAACAATTTCCACAATTTCTTAATTGTGTGCCAAACTCGTAACTCAGATATTCATCTCTGTGATCATATCACAGACATTTTATCCTCTTGTCACGACGATCTTCAACTTCACTCTGAAATTACTTGAACCTTTCAATAATTCAGACTTGTGTTTCATCAAGTAAATATACTCAACATCTACTCAAATCATCTGTGAAGTAAGAACATAATGATATCCACTGCATGCCTCATCACTCATTGGACTGCATACATCAAAATGTATTACTTCCAACAAGTTGCTCTCTTGTTCCATCTTACTGAAAACGAGGCCTTTCAGTCATCTTGCCCATGTGGTATGATTTGCATGTCTCAAGTGATTCAAAATCAAGTGAGGTCAAACGATCCATCTGCATGGAGTTTCTTCACGCATATATACCAATAGACATGGTTCGCATGTCTCAATCTTTTCAAAACGAGTGAGTCCAAAGATCCATCTACATGGAGCTTCTTCATGCGTTCTATACCAATATGACTCAAATGGCAGTGCCACAAGTATGTGGTACTATCATTACTATTTTATATCTTTTTTGCACGAACATGTGTATCATTGCGATCGAGATTCATTTTAGGTGCAAGACCATTGAAGGTATTATTCAAATAAACAGAGTAACCATTATTCTCCTTAAATGAATAACCGTATTGCGATAAACATAATCCAATCATGCTCAACGCAAACACCAAATCTCGAAGGTAGAGGGAGCATGCGATGCTTGATCACATCAACCTTGGAAACACTTCCAACACATATCGTCATCTCACCTTTAGCTAGTCTCTGTTTATTCCGCAGCTTTTATTTCGAGTTACTAACACTTAGCAACCGAACCGGTATCTAATACCTTGGTGCTGCTAGGAGTACTAGTAAAGTACACATTCATATAATGTATATCCAATATACTTCTGTTGACCTTGCCTGCCTTCTCATCTACCAAGTATCTAGGGTAGTTCTGCTTCAGTGACCGTTCCCCTCATTACAGAAGCACTTAGTCTCGGGTTTGGGTTTAACCTTGGGATTCTTCACTAGAGCAGCAAATGATTTGCTGTTTCATGAAGTATCCCTTTTGCCCTTACCCTTCTTGAAACTAGTGGTTTTACTAACCATCAACAATTGATGCTCCTATTTGATTTCTACGTTCGCGGTGTCAAACATCGCGAATAGCTGAAGGATCATCATATCTATCCCTGATGTGTTATAGTTCATCACGAAGCTCTAATAGCTTGGTGGCAGTGACTATGGAGAACCATCACTATCTCATCTGGAAGATTAACTCCCACTCGATTCAAGCGATTGTGGTACTCAGACAATCTGAGCACATGCTCAACGATTGAGCTTTTCTCCCTTAGTTTGTAGGCTTAAGAAACTTGTCAGGGCTCTCATACCTCTTGACGTGGGCACTAGTCTGAAATCCCAATTTCAGTCTTCGGAACATCTCATATGTTCTGCGACGTTTCAAAAACGTCTTTGGTGCCACAATTCTAAACCGTTAGCATTACGCACTGAACTATCACGTAGTCATCAAAACGTGTATGTCAGATGTTTCGTAACATCTAAAGACGACGCTCGAGGTTCAGCACACCGAGCGGTGCATTAAGGACGTAAGCCTTCTGTGCAGCAATGAGGACAATCCTCAGTTTACGGACCCAGTCCGCATAATTGCTACTATCAACTTTCAACTAAATTTTCTCTAGGAACATATCTTAAACAGTAGAACTAAATTGTAAGCTATGACATAATTTGCAAAGACCTTTTGACTATGTTCATGATAATTAAGTTCATCTGATTAATGAACTCCCACTCAGATAGACATCCCTCTAGTCATCTAAGTGATACATGATCCGAGTCAAACTAGGACGTGTCCGATCATCACGTGAGACGGACTAGTCATCATCGGTGAACATCTCCATGTTGATCGCATCTACTATACGACTCATGTTCGACCTTTCGATCTCTTGTGTTCCGAGGCCATGTCTGTACATGCTAGGCTCGTCAAGTCAACCTAAGTGTTTCGCATGTGTTCCGAGGCCATGTCTGTACATGCTAGGCTCGTCAACACCCGTTGTATTCGAACGTTAGAATCTATCACACCCGATCATCACGTGGTGCTTCGAAACAACGAACCTTCGCAACGGTGCACAGTTAGGGGGAACACGTCTCTTGAAATTCTAGTGAGGGATCATCTTATTTATGCTACCGTCGTTCTAAGCAAATAAGATGTAAACATGATAAACATCACATGCAAATCATAAAGTGATGTGATATGGCCAATATCATCTTGCGCCTTTGATCTCCATCTTTGAGGCGCGGCATGATCACCTTCGTCACCGGCATGACACCATGATCTCCATCATCGTGTCTTCATGAAGTTGTCTCGCCAACTATTACTTCTACTACTATGGCTAACGGTTAACAATAAAGTAAAGTAATTACATGGCGTTTTCATTGACACGCAGGTCATACAATAAATTAAGACAACTCCTATGGCTCCTGCCGGTTGTCATACTCATCGACATGCAAGTCGTGATTCCTATTACAAGAACATGATCAATCTCATACATCACATATATCATTCATCACATCCTTTTGGCCATATCACATCACATCACTAGTAGAAAAGGGGGCTTTTGTCCCGGTTGGTAAGGGCCTTTAGTCCCGGTTTTTGAACCGGGACTAAAGGGTCGTTACTAATGCCTCCCCCCTTTAGTCCCGGTTCTTACACGAACCGGGACTAAAGGCCGTCCACGTGGACAGCTCCACCTTTAGTCCCGGTTGGTGTTACCAACCGGGACTAAAGGAAATTTTATGATATTTTTTTTTGAAATTTTTTTTTGCGAATTTTTTTTTATTTTCAAATTTGTGAATTATTTTAACCTCTAATCTCTAATCACCACCCCTCATCACTGCTCAATTTATCCTTTAATCTCTAATCACCCCTCATCATTCCAAATCATCTAACTTCCCGGACGGTCACCCATCCTCTCACTACTCCAGCCTGAGCACGCTTAACTTCCGGGTTCTATTCTCCCTCGTTTCCAAGTCTGCACTTGTTGTTTTCCTGACAATAGTAAGATGTCAATTCTATTAACCCTCAGGAATTTAGCTTGAGCATGAAGTGACACATTTCACTGTTTGACTTTGAAACTATTGTTTTAAAAAAACAATAATTATTTAGTAACACTAATATTTCTGGAATAATTAGTTTGACCATTGTTTGACCACTGTTTGACCATAGTTTGACCACAGTTTGACCAGATTTGACCAATATTCAAAAAAACTGAAATAATTATTTAGTAACACTAATATTCTAGAATAATTAGTTTGACCATTGTTTGACCACAGTTTGACCACAATTTGAAATTTTTTGAATTTTTTTGCCTCTCCAGATCTTAAAAGCCCCGTATCTTTTTTCTGTTAGGTTTTTGAGGATTTTTCATATAAAAAACTTTTTCATCCGAGTTCGTATGCAAAAGTTATGCCCATTTTAAGAAATTCCAGAGAGATTTTGCAAATAAAGTCGAAATTCATATTTGTTAATTTTCCCAACAACTAGACCACATATCACATGGGAAACTTATTTTATTTTATTTTTTTGACATTTCCATCATTTTCTTTTGTTTTTTCTAAAACTGAAAAGGCGGTCCACGGGGGAGGGGGGGGGATAGAGCTTGAAAATGGGCCCTTTAGTACCGGTTCGTGCCATGAACCGGTACTAATGCCTCAAAGCCCAGTAGTACCGGTTCGTGCCATGAACCGGTACTAATGCCTCAAAGCCCATTAGTACCGGTTGGTGCCACCAACCGGGACTAAAGGTTAGACCTTTAGTCCTGGTTGGTGCCACCAACCGGGACTAAAGGTTAGACCTTTAGTCCCGGTTGGTGCCACCAACCGGTACTAATGGGCATCGCACCCTTTAGTCCCGGTTCGTGGCACCAACCGGGACTAAAGGGCCCAGGTGAACCGGGACTAATGCCTTAGCCGCACGAACCGGGACCAATGCTCACATTAGTCCCGGTTCGTGACTGAACCGGGACTAATGTGAAAATTGCCCTGTGACGAAAGCCCTGTTTTGTACTAGTGCATAGCATACCCTGCAAAAACAAGTTAGACGTCCTCTAATTGTTGTTGCATGTTTTACGTGGCTGCTATGGGATTCTAGCAAGAACGTTTCTTACCTACGCAAAAGCCACAACGTGATATGCCAATTTCTATTTACCCTTCATAAGGACCCTTTTCATCGAATCCGATCCGACTAAAGTGGGAGAGACAGACACCCGCTAGCCTGTGACACCCAAAAAATTCATTTGGCTTTTCCAAATCTTTATTTGATTTGAAGGAGGGTTTTTAAAAATTTTCTTCTGAAGAACTCTCCCTCTCAAAAATCTTCTTTTATGACAAGTGTTTTGTTGGGATTTACCCAAGACTTGATCTTTGGTCTTGGAGGATTTTCCATCTTTTGTTGACTCAACACAAATGTTTTTCATTTGGGGAAAGTTTTTGAAAATCTTTTTAAAATAGCCTATGGCATTTGGAGTGATCCTTTTCCCTTTCAAAATCTCCTCTTGCCATGACCTAAGTGGAAATCCCCTCCAAAAAGCCATTCCCCATATTTGTGTCAAGATATACTTCAAATCCAGCAAGTGGAACTCCCCCATGATTTTTCTTCCATTTATTTCTTATCAAAAATACTTTCTGCCTTCTACTTTGGCTCTTGAAGATTTACAAAGGAACTACCTTTTCTCCTTTGAGTTTTGCCTCCAAACCAATTTCCCTGGCTAGTCCTTAGAGCCCTCAACCTAGATCCGTGATGATCCACTGGTCTCCAGTTCAAAAATTTCAAATTTTGCTGGCTGCAAGTTTGGACCATATTTGCCAAATTTGATGAAATTCATTTGTTTTCTCCTCCTAAAAATCTGAGAAAATTCAGGCAGCCTCTGGATGCATTGAGAGGTCACCTCACCAAGTCCCAGCTCCAGAAAAAAAATTCTTCATGCCAAATCATTTCGTCGAACACCTGAAGGGCACTGTTACTGTCAAGTTTAGAAAATTCAGAGGTGCAGTTTCAGTGGCCGATGTCGTTTTCTTCAGAACCCCTTCTCGATCTCGCCAGTAAACACGGTGGCGCCGTGCGCCCTGTACCTCCTTCTTATCCCTGCGCCGCACGATCGCCTGGAAGCTTGCGGGCGTCGGCGACGAGCAGGGGGAGGTGCGCCACCCCGTGAGCGACGGCAGCAGCGCCCTTTGCGGCTACCAGAGAGGCGCAGCATTGGACGGCGCCGTCCAGCGCCGCCCAAGCCACCAGAGGCCACCGCGTGGCCATCCACTCACCCGTGCACGCCGCAGGTCCGTCGTCGTGAACTGGTAGGCGCGGAGCGCGCCCCCTGCCGCCGCCATGCCCGTACGGCCATTCCGTCGAGGGCCAGTGCATTACGCAAGCCCGACCGAGGTTTGAGCAGAGAAACGGCGCAAGTGATCCTCCCTGATGATGCCTAGCCTCCTAAACCCCCTGCCCAACCTCTGCCTCGCCGTAATTGCTCGCCGGAGCTATCCCGTTCACGGCCACCCCCTCGGATCGCCTATAAAAGGAGGCCCCGAGCTCGAACTCGCACCCACACCACCTCTACACACCACCAGTACCACGCCAAGCCACTGGAAGAGCCCCGAGGGAGCCTTCTTCCCCAACTCCTGCCGCCTCGACCCGCTTCGGGATCCAGCGCGATTCACTCCCGTGCGTGCACCCCTACCCCTCAGCTCTTGCCAGTAGCCTCCTAGTACATCCACATCTCTGACCCGCGCATCAATTTGAAGATTGCAGCACCCACCAGAGAGCTCCACCATCGCCCGAACCGCCGTCCGCCGGAGATAGTGTCGTCGTCGACGTGGTGCTCTCCGACGGCCAAGTCCACCACCCACCGACGCGGAAGAACACCCTGAACCTGTAGGTACCCTCCGATCACTCTGCCTCGCCGTGGTTCAACGCCGGCGACCACCACAGCCTTCGGGCGCCTGCGAGCTCCGTTGGGAGTTTTGAACCTGACGGGTGGGACCCCCCCCGTCAGCCTCTCTTCTTTTCCCCTTCGAACCGTTTTCTGAAAGCGCCTTTGGGCAAAACGTGTTTTCTCTCTGGGCTGGCGTATTTCATACCGAACCATTTTCTGTTTTCTCAAACAAGTCCCTGGATCTTTTCTGTTTCATCACAGATCAGTCCTTGGACTAAAACCCTTATATCTTTTTAATAAAAGATGCTTTTAGATTGATTCTTTTTCTGACAGCCTTATATTTTTGTCTAGTTTTTTTTAGTATTTAATTTAAAAAAATTGGAACAATTTTTATGCACGCAACGATTTTCACGTTAGTATACGGTTTCGTTATACCGTAGGTTCCGGGGAGGTGACGGAGCCGCGAACTTCGCTGAGCTAGACTCCGACTTCTCCGAACCAGGCAAGCATGTTTGCACCTTTGATATGATGAGTGTTTTGCATGTTTGCTTGAATGGTTTGTACATGGCATATGAGCTTCGGTGAGTATTACGTTGCATGCAAGGCAACTAACCGTGTGCTTCGAAGTTACTGTGATCTTTGATGAGAAATGACCTGATCATGTGGTGACATGAAAGGTAGTAAGATGGTATTGTTGTAGCATGCCAGTCTTACGTCATCCGATAAACTCCGACGTTAACGTGGACTGAGCCACGTTACCGTTCTTCCCCTTTTCGTGCTGCCACATGTTTTCTGCAAAGAATACGGTTTAGTAAGTTGCTAACCTCTTTCCTGGTACACACCAAATAGAGGGGCCGGGATGAGGGTTCCATGGCCCTGGATTAAAGCCAGTCATCCGGTCAGGGGGCATGGGTGTTTCCGGTTGGGACCAAGAGGGGGGCACCCCTTAGAGCGCGCGGTATAAATTTGATCCCATGCTACGCGAGGTTGTAGCCTCCCCGTCTCAAAGTTTTTCTTGAACGTTGCCGAGGGTGATTCCTGGCATCGGAATGTTGAATGGGTGTGTACTGGTTAGATGTGTTTCTCCTAAAACACCGTAAACGGAACTAGTCCCTTGTGACTACTGAAATCCGTTGGCTGTGGTTAAATAGTACAAACTCTGCAGATTCAAATCCTTCCGAGTCATCGTGTCAATGGTCGAAGTTCGTGGCCAGCATATCCATATCCATGTCAGTCCCTGTGTCAGTTTTCGTGGAAATCCCAGGTGAACAAGCTTGAGTGGTAAACCCGGTTGAACGTTAATCCTGTGGATGGACTAACCTTTTTATCATTTCGTACCTGAGTATTTCCTTGAAATGATTTAAATTCGTGAGCTACTGAAATATCAAGTCATGAAATATAAGCCCTTTATGTGATGTCGCTCAGACGTCCGACTGTGGCACCCTTGTCATTTACTTTCAAGATAAGCCCTTTATGTGATGTCGCTCAGACGTCCGACTGTGGCACTCTTGTCATTTACTTTCACTATAAGCCCTTTACGTGATGTCGCTCAGACGTCCGACTGTGGCACGCTCGTTATTTACTTTTGAGATAAGCCCTTTACGTGATGTCGCTCAGACGTCCGACTGTGGCACGCTCGTTATTCACTTTTGATATAAGCCCTTTACGTGATGTCGCTCAGACGTCCGACTGTGGCACGCACTGTCATTTATATTTCATTATAAGCCCTTTATGTGGTGTCGCCTTGATGCCCGACTGCGGCATTGTTATTTTATTTTGTACCCTTCCGAGGAGTCATTCAGACACTCGATTGGCCTTCAGCATTACGTTGGGATTTCGGGAGGACTACCGCCCGACTTCCTTTTTATTTCCCATGCATGGCTATTTTATTATCTGAGTGCGCTTTATTAATCTGTTCATATGCATCATGTTTACATTTGTTATATCTTATGTCCAAACTGTCTTGCGAGTACTTTCATAGTACTCACCTGGCTCGTTGATTTGGCCAGATGTTGACGAAGGCGATCTCATGGATGAAGAGTTTGATAGTGAGTCCGACGCCTAGAGGAGTCCCAGTCAGTCCCGTGCGATCCTGGTTATTGGTCACTTGTATTATATACGCTTCCGCCACCCACAATAAGAATCCTCGAGCCTCACTCCGACGCTCGATGAGCTGTTAGATTCAGGAGTCATGTCACCCACTTCACTATGTCATACCCACCACCGCTTTTATTGTGAGTCAGTAGTTATGCCACCATATCCGCCTTTATGTGTAATATCGGCGTGCTTGTAATAAATTGTTGAGCAGTCTCCGCTCAACCTTGTATTATATTTAGTACTCCTGGTTTTTCTTCTGTGATCAAGAAATTGTCTACCAGTGAGAAGGATTCTTCTCTACTGGTCCGTAAAAGGGATCGGTTTCTCAATAAATATTTTTATTGGAAAACCGGTCGTGACAAGCTTGGTATCAGAGCCAGGCTGACTGTAGGAAGCCACTAGGTGCGATCGCTAATCGGTTATTAGCGTTTTTAGTGCTTTTTCAGCATTTTACAAATATAGCTATTTTCTGTTGGTCATCATAAATTTATGATTTGACTACTCAGAATTCTTGCCTACTTTTGTAGATGGATGGCTGCGACTGCGCGACTCGGGTGTTCACTAATGTGCCCGAGGGGTTTGTCAAACTCCTCGTCTCCATCACCAAGCTCACGATCGGGCCAGCGACTCGTCCGGAGTTCATGCTTTACCAGCACAAGCTCAGCGACGACGTGTCTATGCACCAGGCCGTGGTGCAATTCAAGGGAGGACGTTCTGTGTCTCGCCACTTCCGTTTTGTGGGAAGGGCCATGCCTACGGAGAGGCATGCCATGCAGATGGCCGCCCGTGAGGCGATAGCTCGCCTTCGGGATATTCTTCCTTGGATGAAGACTCGTCGCTACCGCTACCTCCCATGCCATGTGCCATATACTTGTCACTATGCATTCGCCTGCCATAGGGGAGAGCGAGATGAAGCTATCGAGATGCTTGTTGAGTATCTCAAAGCTCTGGAGGCAGCTTTCGACAACCTCGTGGATGATCTTGTGGCTCCCCGCATGGACTTAGTTCGGGGCTGTTCTGCCAACAGGAGGGAGCTTCTCCACATGACACCGCCACTGACGTTCGTCTCGTCCTCAGCATCCTATTCACCTGCCATTTTGGCCACCGCTCGCCGTCTGCCTACCACTGAGGAGTTCGACCAGGTCATTGCTCCCACTCCAGTCAGAGCTGCACCGCCTGCCGCACCCACACCACCGCCTGTCGCACCCGCGCCATCTCCTCAGCCCAGTGTTGCGCACCTGGAGCCTATTAGGGAGGAGGTGGAGGTTGAGTCTCCTGCGCCGCTGGGTCTTACCCTCGGCAGGCAGAAGGACATCTTCACCATCTCCGACTGAGTGCGCCTAGTAGCCGCGCGATGTGTCTGCTTGTATGATATGTTTTATATGTACATAAGTTTGTAGTAGTTGTGTGCGCGCATGTAGGATCCCGGAGGAGTGTGCTAGCCTAAATAACATGTCAGGCATGTGTACGCGCATCCTGAGTGCTGTATCGTATAATTACGTACGCGTGTAAGATCTGTGCTGAGCAGTCCTTCTCCGTGCGCAATCAAATATTTTCTTGAAAAATCTTGAGGTCTTTTAAATTTTTGCCTTTGCAAAATTTTCCTTGTGCCACACAGTTCTTCTCATGAGTTTTGCAAAATAATACCCCAGAGTGGAAAATGTCTCGTCCGTGGACTCGTTCCATGCCAAATCCACCAGAAGAAGTTTATGGAACTCAGACAAGCAACAACTTCACACAGGGGCAGTCTAGTCAACAGGACAGCGAGGCAGCCTTATCTCAAGTATGCCGCCTTTTCGAGCAAAGCCAGCAGCAACACCAAGAAATGATGAATCACGTCATCAATATGGGAAATCACCGTGAGCCATACCAACCACACTAAAAAGTTGTCTGAACTACAGAAGACACGCCCTCCAACGTTCGCTCACACTGATAGGCCGCTTGAAGCCGATGATTGGCTTCGAGACATCGAAAGAAAGTTGATTATTGCTCAATGTTCAGATCATGAGAAGGTGCTTTATGCACCTCACTACCTCACTGGAGCAACTGCCACATGGTGGGAAAATTTCCTACACATGCACCCCAGTGAACATAACATAACCTGGGAAGAGTTTAAGGAAGGCTTTCGTGGGGCACACATCCCCAGGAGCATCATAAAAATCAAGAAAAGAGAATTTGATGACCTCAAGCAGAGAGGCATGACAGTGACGGAATACAACAGTCAGTTTACCCAGCTATCTCGTTATGCCTACGATGAGCATATGACTGAGAACAAAAGGATGGAAAAAAATTTGGACGGCCTAGCGGCAGCACTAAAATGCCAACTGGTCGTACACACTTTCCCAGATTTCAAAACTCTGGTTGACAAGACAATTACGTTGGAGAATGAGCGCCGCAGTCTGGAGGATATTCGTAAGCGAAAAAGGGACAAGACGACTCTTGCTCGCAACAACCGGAGCAAGACTGATGTTCAGAGGAATGAAGCGAGAAAATCCACGACTACTGCTCTAAGGCCAACGAAACAGTTTCATTCAAGGAAAAAGGACTTCACGTACCGCCCAGGGGTCACCTGCTATGCTTGTGGAGAGGAAGGGCACTATGCCAAGCAGTGCCCAAAGCCGAGAAACTCGGCCCCCAAGCCGAACAATGGTGGGAATAATCCAGCCCCCAAGCGTAACAATTTCAATCCCAACAACAATCACAGGAAGGGTCACCTGAACCATGTGACCAAGGAAGAAGCACAGAATGCCCCAGACATCGTGCTCGGTACGTTCCCTGTCAACACAATACCTGCCACGGTTTTGTTTGATTCTGGAGCTTCTCACTCGTTCATTTCGAAGAGTTTTGTTTTGCAACATGGTTTTCCGATACTTCCTTTGGAAAAATCTATGATCATCAAGTCCCCCGGGAATAAGCAGATCACTCAGAGTTACTGCCAAGGGGTGATTATTGAATTTGAAGGACTAAAGTTTCAAGCAAATCTCATCGTGTTGGAAAATAAAGGACTGGATGTTATCCTAGGGATGGACTGGTTAACCACCAACAAGGGATTTATTGACTGTTTCAATCGGACTGTGATTCTCACTCACCATCACGGCAAGACAATAAAAGTTACAGCTCAAGAGAGACCACGGTCACGGCAACCAAAGTTGAACAAAGTGGACATTTCAGAATTGAGAAAAGTTCCAGTGGTGTGCGAGTTTCCCGACGTATTTCCTGAAGAACTACCAGGCATGCCAGCAGACCGAGAGATAGAGTTCAGCATTGAACTAGCACCTGGCACCACCCCCATCTATAAGAAACCTTATAGAATGGCACCATCCGAGTTGGTAGAATTGAAGAAGAAAATAAAGGAATTACTGGACAAAGGATTTATTCGGGCCAGCTCCTCACCTTGGGGTTCGCCAGTATTATTCGCCAAGAAAAAGGATGGGACGCTGAGATTATGTATAGACTATCGAGCTCTCAACATGGTCACCATCAAGAACAAATATCCGATGCCACGGATAAATGATTTGTTTGACCAGCTCGCACAAGCCAAGGTGTTCTCAAAAATTGATTTAAGATCGGGATATCATCAATTAAAAGTACGGACAGAAGATATCCCTAAGACAGCATTCACCTCCAGATATGGATTATATGAGTTCACAGTAATGCCGTTTGGACTGACGAACGCCCCCGCATATTTCGTCCACCTCAAGAACAAAGTGTTTATGAAAATTATGGACAAATTTGTCGTGGTGTTCATTGATGATATTCTGGTATACTCAAGGACACCAGAGGAACATGCTGAACATCTCAGAATTGTATTGGGAGAATTAAGGAAACATCAATTATACGCCAAATTTAGCAAGTGTGAATTTTGGCTAAGACAAGTTGGTTTTCTAGGCCATATATTGACCCAAGAAGGCGTGGCCGTAGACCCAGAAAAAGTCAAAGCCATACTTGACTGGAAACCACCAGCCAGCGTAACAGATGTACGAAGTTTTCTAGGAATGGCTGGATATTACCGAAGATTTATTGAAGGATTCTCCACTGTGCCAAAACCAATGACACAGTTGCTCAAGAAAGACAAGAAATTTGTATGGACGGAAGCGTGCGAGAAAAGCTTCCAAGAACTCAAAAAGAAACTAACAACAGCACCGGTTTTGGTTGTGCCAGACATACACAAGAGTTTTGAAGTGTATTGTGACGCATCTCGGAAGGGCCTCGGGTGCGTATTGATGCAGGACCCGCGTATGCTTCCAGGCAACTACGGAAGCATGAGGAAAATTATCCTACTCATGACTTGGAGCTAGCAGCAGTCATCCATGCACTCAAAGAGTGGAGGCACTTTCTGTTGGGAAATCGTTGTGAAATATATACGGACCATAAGAGCCTTAAATATATTTTCACACAACCAGAGCTAAATTTACGACAACGACGCTGGTTGGAATTGGTCAAGGACTATGATGTCGGCATCCACTACCATCCAGGGAAAGCAAATGTAGTGGCAGATGCTCTTAGTCGGAACCCCAGCCCGGGCAACGACAGTCCACCGAACATGAGGCCTGAGTTTCAGCAGGAGTTCGCTAAACTCAACATGGTGATAGTCTCGGAGGGCACCGTATCAAATCTGGAGATACAACCCACCCTAATGGAACAAATTAAGAAGGCTCAGCATGGACATCCCAGCAGCGAAGGTATAAAGAGGAAAATGAGCCTTGGCAAGGCTTCAGAGTTCGTCACAGACACTGAGGGAATATTATGGTACGGGACAGACTTTGCGTACCAAACGTTGAGGACCTCAAACAGCAAATCCTGACCGAAAGCCACACCGCTCCATACTCGATCCACCCTGGAGGAACCAAAATGTACAAAGACATTCAGGAAAGATTTTGGTGGCACGGTATGAAAAGGGATATAGCCGCATTCATTGCTTGTTGCGATTCATGTCAGCGCATTAAAGCCGAGCATCAAAAGCCAGCAGGGCTGCTACAGCCAAACAGGATACCTGAGTGGAAATGGGATGAAATTGGAATGGATTTTATCGTCGGACTACCTCGATCACAACGCGGAAATGATGCCATATGGGTCATCACAGATAGGCTAACGAAGGTGGCACATTTCATTCCCGTGAAGACGACCTACTCCACTCAAAGGCTTGCTAAGCTTTATCTCTCCCGTATAGTTTGTCTGCATGGAGTCCCAAAGACTATAATATCCGACCGAGGCACTCAATTTGTCTCTAAATTTTGGGATCACTTACAACAAGCTCTGGGCACGCAACTAGCATTCAGTACAGCGTACCACCCCCAGACTGATGGACAAACGGAACGCGTAAACCAAATCCTAGAAGACATGCTGAGAACCTGTGTTCTCACCTATGGAACCAGTTGGGAAGAAAGCTTGCCATATGCCGAATTCGCGTACAACAACAGTTACCAAGTCAGCTTACAAATGGCACCTTTTGAAGCATTGTACAGACGGAGATGTCGTACCCCATTAAACTGGTCAGAAACAGGTGACAGTCATATCTTCGGCCCAGACATGCTCAAGGAAGCCGAGGAGAAAGTTAAACAGATCAGGGACAGACTCAAGATAGCTCAAAGCTGACAAAAGAGCTATTACGATCGAAAACATCGTGAGGTCAGCTTTGAACCCGGTGATTACGTATACCTACGAGTGTCTCCTATGAGGGGCTTGCAACGGTTCAAAATTAAGGGGAAACTAGCCCCGAGATTTATTGGACCCTTCTGTGTAATTGCACGAAGAGGCACAGTAGCCTACCAGCTGGACCTACCCAAAGAGTTGTCAGACGTCCACGACGTGTTCCACGTCTCACAGTTGAGGAAATGTGTGAGCAACCCGGAAAAGCATGTATCTCATGAGAGCATTGACGTGCAACCAGACCTCACCTACAGAGAGCGACCAGTGAAAATATTGGAAGAGTCTGAAAGGAGGACCCGTCAGAGAACAACTAAATTTTTCAAGGTTCAGTGGAGCAATCACACCGAGGATGAAGCAACATGGGAAAGAGAGGATTTTCTTCAGGCAGAGTACCCACATCTATTTGAGGATCAGCTGAAATCTCGGGGACGAGATTTTTCCTAAGGGGGTAGGTGTTGTGACACCCAAAAATTTTATTTGGCTTTTCCAAATCTTTATTTGATTTGAAGGAGGGTTTTTAAAAAATTTCTTCTAAAGAACTCTCCCTCTCAAAAATCTTCTTTTATGACAAGTGTTTTGTTGGGATTTACCCAAGACTTGATCTTTGGTCTTGGAGGTTTTTCCATCTTTTGTTGACTCAACACAAATGTTTTTCATTTGGGGAAAGTTTTTGAAAATCTTTTTAAAATAGCCTATGGCATTTGGAGTGATCCTTTTCCCTTTCAAAATCTCCTCTTGCCATGACCTAAGTGGAAATCCCCTCCAAAAAGCCATTCCCCATCTTTGTGTCAAGATATACTTCAAATCCAGCAAGTGGAACTCCCCCATGATTTTTCTTCCATTTATTTCTTATCAAAAATATTTTCTGCCTTCTACTTTGGCTCTTGAAGATTTACAAAGGAACTACCTTTTCTCCTTTGAGTTTTGCCTCCAAACCAATTTCCCTGGCTAGTCCTTAGAGCCCTCAACCTAGATCCATGATGATCCACTGGTCTCCAGTTCAAAAATTTCAAATTTTGCTGGCTGCAAGTTTGGACCATATTTGCCAAATTTGATGAAATTCATTTGTTTTCTCCTCCTAAAAATCTGAGAAAATTCAGGCAGCCTCTGGATGCATTGAGAGGTCACCTCACCAAGTCCCAGCTCCAGAAAAAAATTTCTTCATGCCAAATCATTTCGTCGAACACCTGAAGGGCACTGTTACTGTCAAGTTCAGAAAATTCAGAGGTGCAGTTTCAGTGGCCGATGTCGTTTTCTTCAGAACCCCTTCTCGATCTCGCCAGTAGCCGCGGTGGCGCCATGCGCCCTGTGCCTCCTTCTTATCCCTGCGCCACACGATCGCCTGGAAGCTTGCGGGCGTCGGCGACGAGCAGGTGGAGGTGCGCCACCCCGTGAGCGACGGCAGCAGCGCCCTTTGCGGCTGCCAGAGAGGCGCAGCGTTGGACGGCGCCGTCTAGCGCCGCCCAAGCCACCAGAGGCCACCGCGTGGCCATCCACTCACCCGTGCACGCCGCAGGTCCGTCGTCGTGAACTGGTAGGCGCGGAGCGCGCCCCCTGCCGTCGTCGTGCCCGTACGGCCGTTCCGTCGAGGGCCAGTGCATTACGCAAGCCCGACCGAGGTTTGAGCAGAGAAACGGCGCCAGTGATCCTCCCTGATGATGCCTAGCCTCCTAAACCCCCTGCACAACCTCTGCCTCACCGTAATTGCTCGCCGGAGCTATCCCGTTCACGGCCACCCCCTCGGATCGCCTATAAAAGGAGGCCCCGAGCTCGAACTCGAACCCACACCACCTCTACACACCACCAGTACCACGCCAAGCCACTGGAAGAGCCCCGAGGGAGCCTTCTTCCCCAACTCCGGCCGCCTCGACCCGCTTCGGGATCCAGCGCGATTCACTCCCGTGCGTGCACCCCTACCCCTTAGCTCTTGCCAGTAGCCTCCTAGTACATCCACATCTCTGACCCGCGCATCAATTTGAAGATTGCAGCACCCACCGGAGAGCTCCACCATCGCCCGAACCGCCGTCCGCCGGAGATAGTGTCGCCTTCGACGTGGTGCTCTCCGACGGCCAAGTCCACCACCTACCGACGCAGAAGAACACCCTAAACCTTTAGGTACCCTCCGATCACTCTGCCTCGCCGTGGTTCAACGCCGGCGACCACTACAGCCTTCGGGCGCCTGCGAGCTCCGTTGGGAGTTTTGAACCTGATGGGTGGGACCCCCCCCTGTCAGCCTCTCTTCTTTTCCCCTTCGAACCGTTTTCTGAAAGCGCCTTCGGGCAAAACGTGTTTTCTCTCTGGGCTGGCGTATTTCATACCGAACCGTTTTCTGTTTTCTCAAACAAGTCCCTGGATCTTTTCTGTTTCATCACAGATCAGTCCTTGGACTAAAACCCTTATATCTTTTTAATAAAAGATGCTTTTAGATTGATTCTTTTTCTGACAGCCTTATATTTTTGTCTAGTTTTTTTTAGTATTTAATTGAAAAAAATTTGGAACAATTTTTATGCACGCAACGATTTTCACGTTAGTATACGGTTTCGTTATACCGTAGGTTCCGGAGGAGGTGACGGAGCCGCGAACTTCGCCGAGCTAGACTCCGACTTCTCCGAACCAGGCAAGCATGTTTGGACCTTTGATATGATGAGTGTTTTGCATGTTTGCTTGAATGGTTTGTACATGGCATATGAGCATCGGTGAGTATTACGTTGCATGCAAGGCAACTAACCGTGTGCTTCGAAGTTACTGTGATCTTTGATGAGAAATGACCTGATCATGTGGTGACATGAAAGGTAGTAAGATGGTATTGTTGTAGCATGCCAGTCTTACGTCATCCGATAAACTCCGACGTTAACGTGGACTGAGCCACGTTACCGTTCTTCCCCTTTTCGTGCTGCCACATGTTTTCTGCAAAGAATACGGTTTAGTAAGTTGCTAACCTCTTTCCTGGTACACACCAAATAGAGGGGCCGGGATGAGGGTTCCATGGCCCTGGATTAAAGCCAGTTATCCGGTCAGGGGGCATGGGTGTTTCCGGTTGGGACCAAGAGGGGGGCACCCCTTAGAGCGCGCGGTATAAATTTGATCCCATGCTACGCGAGGTTGTAGCCTCCCCGTCTCAAAGTTTTTCTTGAACGTTGCCGAGGGTGATTCCTGGCATCGGAATGTTGAATCGGTGTGTACTGGTTAGATGTGTTTCTCCTAAAACACCGTAAACGGAACTAGTCCCTTGTGACTACTGAAATCCGTTGGCTGTGGTTAAATAGTACAAACTCTGCAGAGTCAAATCCTTCCGAGTCATCGTGTCCATGGTCAAAGACCGTGGCCAGCATATCCATATCCATGTCAGTCCCTGTGTCAGTTTTCGTGGAAATCCCAGGTGAACAAGCTTGAGTGGTAAACCCGGTTGAACGTTAATCCTGTGGATGGACTAACCTTTTTATCATTTCGTACCTGAGTATTTCCTTGAAATGATTTAAATTCGTGAGCTACTGAAATATCAAGTCATGAAATATAAGCCCTTTATGTGATGTCGCTCAGACGTCCGACTGTGGCACCCTTGTCATTTACTTTCAAGATAAGCCCTTTATGTGATGTCGCTCAGACGTCCGACTGTGGCACTCTTGTCATTTACTTTCACTATAAGCCCATTACGTGATATCGCTCAGACGTCCGACTGTGGCACGCTCGTTATTTACTTTTGAGATAAGCCCTTTACGTGATGTCGCTCAGACGTCCGACTGTGGCACGCTCGTTATTTACTTTTGATATAAGCCCTTTACGTGATGTCGCTCAGACGTCCGACTGTGGCACGCACTGTCATTTATATTCCATTATAAGCCCTTTATGTGGTGTCGCCTTGACGCCCGACTGCGGCATTGTTATTTTATTTTGTACCCTTCCGAGGAGTCATTCAGACACTCGATTGGCCTTCAGCATTACGTTGGGATTTCGGGAGGACTACCGCCCGACTTCCTTTTTATTTCCCATGCATGGCTATTTTATTATCTGAGTGCGCTTTATTAATCTGTTCATATGCATCATGTTTACATTTGTTATATCTTATGTCCAAACTGTCTTGCGAGTACTTTCATAGTACTCACCTGGCTTGTTGATTTGGCCAGATGTTGACGAAGGCGATCTCATGGATGAAGAGTTTGATAGTGAGTCCGACGCCTAGAGGAGTCCCAGTCAGTCCCGTGCGATCCTGGTTATTGGTCACTTGTATTATATACGCTTCCGTCACCCACAATAAGAATCCTCGAGCCTCACTCCGACGCTCGATGAGATGTTAGATTCAGGAGTCATGTCACCCACTTCACTATGTCATACCCACCACCGCTTTTATTGTGAGTCAGTAGTTATGCCACCATATCCGCCTTTATGTGTAATATCGGCGTGCTTGTAATAAATTATTGAGCAGTCTCCGCTCAACCTTGTATTATATTTAGTACTCCTGGTTTTTCTTCTGTGATCAAGAAATTGTCGACCAGTGAGAAGGATTCTTCTCTACTGGTCCGTAAAAGGGATCGGTTTCTCAATAAATATTTTTATTGGAAAACCGGTCGTGACATAGCCACCTTATGCAAGTAGTGCATGTCAGTCGGTGGAACCTGTCTCACGTAAGAGTACATGTAAGGTCGGTCCGGGCCGCTTCATCCCACGATGCCGCCGAATCAAGATAAGACTAGTAACGGCAAGTAAATTGACAAAATCGACGCCCACAACTACTTTGTGTTCTACTCGTGCATAGAAACTACGCATAGACCTAGCTCTGATACCACTGTTGGGGAACGTAGCAGAAATTCAAAATTTTCTACGCATCACCAAGATCAATCTATGGAGTTTACTAGCAACGAGAGGGAAGGAGTGCATCTACATACCCTTGTAGATCGCGAGCGGAAGCGTTCAAGAGAACGGGGTTGATGGAGTCGTACTCGTCGTGATCCAAATCACCGATGATCCTAGCGCCGAACGGACGGTACCTCCGCGTTCAACACACGTACGGAGCAGCGACGTCTCCTCCTTCTTGATCCAGCAAGGGGGGAGGAGAGGTTGATGGAGATCCAGCAGCACGACGGCGTGGTGATGGAAGTAGCGGGGATCCCGGCAGGGCTTCACCAAGCACTAACGGGAGGGAGAGGTGTCACGGGAGGGAGAGGGAGGCGCCAGGGGCTAGGGTACTGCTGCCCTCCCTCCCCCTCCACTATATATAGGCCCCCTGGGGGGGCGCCGGCCCTCGAGATCCCATCTACAAGGGGGGGCAAGGGGGGAAACTTGCCCCCCAAGCCAGGTGGGGCGCCCCCCACCCCTAGGGTTTCCAACCCTAGGCGCAGGGGGAGGCCCATGGGGGGCGTACCAGCCCACTAGGGGCTGGTTCCCCTCCCACTTCAGCCCATGGGGCCCTCCGGGATAGGTGGCCCCACCCGGTGGACCCCCGGGACCCTTCCGGTGGTCCCGGTACAATACCGATAACCCCCGAAACTTTCCCGGTGGCCGAAACTGGACTTCCTATATATAATTCTTCACCTCCGGACCATTCCGGAACTCCTCGTGACGTCCAGGATCTCATCCGGGACTCCGAACAACTTTCGGGTTACCGCATACTAATATCTCTACAACCCTAGCGTCACCGGACCATAAGTGTGTAGACCCTACGGGTTCGGGATACCCATGTTGGCTCCCACATGCTCCTCGATGATCTCATCGGATGAACCATGATGTCGAGGATTCAATCAATCCCGTATACAATTCCCTTTGTCTATCGGTATGTTACTTTCCCGAGATTCGATCGTCGGTATCCCGATACCTTGTTCAATCTCGTTACCGGCAAGTCTCTTTACTCGTTCCGTAACACATCATCCCGTGATCAACTCCTTGGTCACATTGTGCACATAATGATGATGTCCTACCGAGTGGGCCCGGAGATACCTCTCCGTTTACACGGAGTGACAAATCCCAGTCTCGATTCGTGCCAACCCAACAGACACTTTCGGAGATACCTGTAGTGCACCTTTATAGCCACCCAGTTACGTTGTGACGTTTGGTACACGAAAAACATTCCTACGGTATCCGGGAGTTGCACAATCTCATGGTCTAAGGAAATGATACTTGACATTAGAAAAGCTCTTAGCACACGAACTACACGATCTTGTGCTAGGCTTAGGATTGGGTCTTGTCCATCACATCATTCTCCTAATGATGTGATCCCGTTATCAACGACATCCAATGTCCATGGTCAGGAAACCGTAACCATCTATTGATCAACGAGCTATTCAACTAGAGGCTTACTAGGGACATGGTGTTGTCTATGTATCCACACATGTATCTGAGTTTCCTATCAATACAATTCTAGCATGGATAATAAACGATTATCATTAACAAGGAAATATAATAATAACCAATTTATTATTGCCTCTAGGGCATATTTCCAACAAAGAGATCATATGACAATATATATATATATATATGTTGCTGTTATAGGATTGATCATGATGCCCTCATGTCCGTATTTTATTTTTATCGACACCTCTACCTCTAAACATGTGGACATATTTATCGTTATCGGCTTCCGCTTGAGGACAAGCGAGGTCTAAGCTTGGGGGAGTTGATACACCATTTTGCATCATGCTTTTATATCGATATTTATTGCATTATGGGCTGTTATTACACATTATGTCACAATACTTATGCATATTCTCTCTTATTTTACAAGGTTTACAGGAAGAGGGAGAATGCCAGTAGCTGGAATTCTGGGCTGGAAAAGGAGCAAATATTAGAGACCTATTCCACACAACTCCAAAAGTCCTGAAACTCCACGGAAGTTATTTTTGGAAATAATAAAAAATACTGAGCGAAGAAAATACCAGAGGAGGGCCACACCCTGGCCACGAGGGTGGGGGCGCGCCCTACCCCCCTGGGCGCACCCCCTGCCTCGTGGGCCCCCTGTTTGCCCTCCGGTGCACATCTTCTGCTATATGAAGTCTTTCGTCCGAGAAAAAATCACAAGCAAGCTTTCGGGACGAGACTCCGCCGCCACGAGGCGGAACCTTGGCGGAACCAATCTAGGGCTCTGGCGGAGCTGTTCTACCGGGGACACTTCCCTCCGGGAGGGGGAAATCATCGCCATCGTCATCACCAGCGCTCCTCTCGTCGGGAGGGGGCTAATTTCCATCAACATCTTCACCAGCACCATCCCCTCTCAAACCCTAGTTCATCTCTTGTATCCAATTCTTGTCTCTATGTCTGAGATTGGTACGTGTAGGTTGCTAGTAGTGTTGATTACTCCTTGTAGTTGATGCTAGTTGGTTTATTTGGTGAAAGATCATATGTTCGGATCCTATATGCATATTAATACTCCTCTGATTATGAACATGAATATGCTTTGTGAGTAGTGATGTTTGTTCCTGAGGACATGGGAGAAGTCTTGCTATTAGTAGTCATGTGAATTTGGTATTCGTTCGATATTTTGATGAGATGTATGTTGTCTCTCCTCTAGTGGTGTTATGTGAACGTCGACTACATGACACTTCACCATTATTTGGGCCTAGAGGAAGGCATTGGGAAGTAATAAGTAGATGATGGGTTGCTAGAGTGACAGAAGCTTAAACCCTAGTTTATGCGTTGCTTCGTAAGGGGCTGATTTGGATCCACATGTTTCATGCTATGGTTAGGTTTACCTTAATACTTCTTTTGTAGTTGCGGATGCTTGCAATAGGAGTTAATCATAAGTGGGATTCTTGTCCAAGTAAGGACAGCACCCAAGCACGGTCCACCCACATATCAAATTATCAAAGTACCGAACGCGAATAATATGAATGTGATGAAAACTAGCTTGACGATAATTCCCATGTGTCCTCGGGAGCGCTTTTCTCTATATAAGAGTTTGTCCAGGCTTGTCCTTTGCTACAAAAAGGATTGGGCCATCTTGCTGCACTTTATTTACTTTTGTTACTTGTTACCCGTTACAAATTATCTTATCACAAAACTATATGTTACCTATAATTTCAGTGATTGCAGATAATACCTTGTTGAAAACCGCTTATCATTTCCTTCTGCTCCTCGTTGGGTTCGACACTCTTACTTACTGAAAGGACTACGATAGATCCCCTATACTTGTGGGTCATCGGGGTCATCACGCTCATCCCCAAAGTACCGGGAGCGGCTGACATCCGCCAGTTCCGGCCTATCTCTGTGATCAATGTGATATTCCAGATTCTGGCCAAAGGGTACGCCAATAGGGTGACCCTTTTAGCTGACAGCATCACCCATCCCAATCAATCGGCCTTCATTCAGGGGCGATTCATTCTGGATGGGGTGTTAGTTTTCCACGAGGTCCTTCATGAAGTCCGCTCCAAACACCACCGGGCGGTCTTCCTGAAGCTTGACTTCCATAAAGCCTATGACACAGTTCACTGGCCCTTCCTTCGGGAAGTTCTGCTCCGCAAGGGCTTCGATGACCGCTGGGTGACCAGGGTTATGCAGCTCATTTCCTGCGGTCGGACCGCCGTTAACATTAACAGTGAGATTGGTCCCTTCTTCCCCATGCTCTGTGGGGTTCGACAAGGCGACCCATTCTCTCTGTTCTTGTTTAAGATGGTGGTAAACGCACTTGCGGCCATCCTGGACAGGGCCAAATCAGCAGGCCATATCCACGGCGTGGTCCCCCATCTAGTAGGGGGGAGGGGTCTCCCTCCTTCAATATGCCGACGACACCATAATAATGGTCGAGGGCTCCGTGGCCGATATTGCCAGCTTGAATTTTCTCCTCCTATGCTTCCAACAGATGCCCGGGCTCACTATCAACTTCGATAAAAGTGAGGTGATGATTCTGGGATACACCCCGGACGAGGCCCAAGGTATTGCTGACCGGCTTAATTGCCGCCTGGGTACTTTCCCCACGACATATTTGGGAATTCCATTAGTGACTCGCGGCTCACCGTGGCGGACCTCCACCCAACCATGACCCGGATGCAACACCGGGTCGAGCCCTGGAAGGGGCAGTGGCTCTCGAAGGCGGCGAGGGTAATCCTCATCAACTCCTCGCTTGCCAGCCTCCTCTGGTTCCTCATGAGCTTCTACAGCTTGCATGAGACGCTCCATCAAGAGATCGCCAAGTACCAGTCCAGGTTTTTCTGGGAAGGCGAGGGCGACAAGCAGAAGTACCATATGGTGAGCTGGCCCGATATCTGCAAACCCAAGGACCAGGGAGGTCTAGAGATCATGTCTTCTCGGTGCATGAACATCGCTCTCCTGACCCGTTGGCTCTGGCGTATCGCCAACGAGGAGGGCGGCCTCTGGCTCACCATCATCCGAAATAAGTACCTTCGGGGACAGCCTCTAGCTTTCTACCAGCGCTCGGGCGGATCCCAGTTCTGGCAGGCGGTGATACAACTTCTCCCGGTGCTCCGTATTGGCACCTCCATCTCGGTGGGTTCCGGGTCCTCGACCTTGTTTTGGTTCAACCGCTGGCTAGGGGACTCCCCCCTGGCCGCCCGCTTCCCGGGCCTATTTGCCATTGTGGCTGATCCTCGGATCTCTGTCGAGACGGCCCTTATTGACTTAGGGCGTCTCGCCTTCCGGCGCCCCTTTGGCCCCCTTGAGGTGG
This sequence comes from Aegilops tauschii subsp. strangulata, assembly GCF_002575655.3. Classification (NCBI taxonomy): domain Eukaryota; kingdom Viridiplantae; phylum Streptophyta; class Magnoliopsida; order Poales; family Poaceae; genus Aegilops; species Aegilops tauschii. Next base: position 630,630,350 of record NC_053036.3, on the reverse strand, counting down.
ACGAGTGGGACTCCCTTCTCCAAGACATCGCTCTCCTGCCGATGGACGTTGAGGGCGCCCCGGACGCCATCTCTTGGCGCCTGGAGCCCTCCGGTCGCTTCTCCACGAATTCCGTATACGCGGCCATTGCCCCTTCATTGGCCCCTGATCCCTTTAGCCTGATATGGGACATTCGCCTTCCCCTCAAGATCAGGATATTCCTGTGGAAATGGATCCGGGGACGCCTCCCCTCTGGGGTTGAATTCCGCAAGCGCAATGGCCCAGGCGACGGGATGTGTCCCTTGTGCGCCACTGTGGAGGACTCGAACCACATCTTCTTTTCCTGCTCCACAGCCCAGTTCCTGTGGTCTTGCTTCCGTGAGACGGTCGGCGGACAGTGGTGCAATACCAACTTCCTCGACTTACTCGCTGAGATCCACGCCTCCCCCCTCGCTACCGCCACATTCGATGGCTGTGCATTGGGGTCCTCGCCTGGACGCTTTGGAACATCCGCAACAGACTTGTTATTCAGAAGGTGCCTCTTCGACCTGCGACTGACGCGATCTTCAAAATGTGTGGTTATTTGCAGCTCTGGCGGCCGCTTAGCTGCCCACAGGACCGGGACGTCATCACCACCCTCCTCGCCGGCCTTCGATCGATGGCCTCCCGCATGGCGCCTCCGCTTCCACCACCGCCGTCGAAACCTGATTAGGCTTGCTGCTCCTAGTGCAGGACTTGTGTGGGCTCTATGTTCCTAGGGCTTGTTGAGTTGTGCCATCAGCATTAACCCTCTTACGACTTTTTTGTGTGTGTGAGACTTGTGTTTGTGTGTGAACCTTGTTGGATGTTTGCCTCGGGCGGTTTGCTTTATAATATAAAGCAGGGCGAAAACCTTTTTCGGTAAATATCGAGGTGATACAATCGTTTCATGACACAATAGTTCTTGGCCAGGTCCCTGCACTCCCCCACGGCCAGCTTCACGTTAGTTGGGGCACCGGCACAGCACCCCTCACTCATCCACAGTCAGCGCGGTAGCTCGGACTGGACGTAGGCAGAAAGAAAGAGTAATGCTACACGTACAGACGAGTTACAAGGTTTTACAAAGAGGGTTAATTTGATTGGTCAATAGGTGAAGAGGCGGCCCACCCCCTTGAAAATCGAGGGGGGGGGGGTTGTGTTTGGTTAGTAGATGGAAAGAATCCTAGTCAGCGTGTAACTCTTTATATATTTAGCATTATTGAGAAAGAAATTCGCCATTTTCGTTGTTTTACTTTGTTTCTGAAGCCTGAAGGAAGACTTGCTTTTCAAAGTTCAGCTCCACTATAATTCAGATGCTCTTTTCGTCGCCGTTGGTTCTTTTACAGAGAAAAAAACCCATATAAATCAGCAATCCGTCCTCTCCTGTTCTCTGTCTTGGTGTCGAGTCAGCGATCTCTTACGTAAACGAATTCCGAAGCTGCGTGTTCACGAGGGCAGTATTAATCAGGAAAGCAAGCACTATGCAGGAATGTATATTTTTGGGTCCAAACAAGCGAATGCATATATAGTCGTGTGACTCAATAAAATACATCCGCGCTTCGTTTTAGAAAACAAGGTACAAATCACGCTAGCTGAGCTGACACGAAGTTCATCGAACAGCGCATTACAGGCAAATATAATAATTGAAGTAATCAAGCAGAAAAGTTTGTTGCATACACACCGTTGGAATCAACCGCCGGAGAGGATGAAGAGACCGCTGCTGCTGATGTGGATGAAGATGAAGCCATTGGGATTTGCCCCTCTGTGATGGTTTGGACCCCAGGCAGAGAGAGATTTACTGGCATCCGTCTATTGGTGCCCACCAGCTAATTCCTCTATCTCCAGTGCCACATTAGTTCCACCAGAGGTACTCTGCACCACAGGGACAGGGTATCAGCATTATGCACAAGGAAATTTATATATGAGCATTATACAAGTAGTACAGTATATGGTAAGGTAGTTACCGGTTGCGATGTACTCTGGTCCGGGGTAACTTGGGTTGCCGTACTTGGTTCGGGGTTGTCGGGCTCCCACATTCCAACTAATGACAATGAGAGGGGCTTAACCGACGTCGCCATCCGGTGATCATCGTGAACGAATTCAAAGGCGTAGAGGGGCTGGAGCTGGACTGATGCTGGCACTGGCAAGTGGACGATCGGCCTGACTCTCATATGACCTGTTAACGATGCTGGTTGTGGTGGTACAGGAAGAAAACCGGACAGTGAGAGCTCCACCTTCTCTCCCACATCTCCTAGCTGCTGATGCATCATGAGGCACCCAACCACGGTGAGAAGCTCCACTCCTCCGTTTCCAAGCTGCCGTGCATGCTCCTCCATGGGGCACTTACCGGCCGCATAGATGAGCAGCCTCGCCCACACCTCCTTCAAATCCTTGAGGGATTCCACGGAAGTAGGCGTGTCTCTCAAGGGAGAGCTGCCTATCAATACAGTGTTTGTATATTTGCGTAGCACCTCTGCCTTTGTAGAGTTGTAACGGCTGTCCCTGACCCATTCGGAGAAGAGGGACTCGAAATCTCGCGCAGCACTGCTGACCGGCAACATTGAAGGGCAAACTACCATGAGGTACATGAGGTAGTTTGATAGCTTCCTGCATTCTGCCACAAGTAATATCAGCTCACTAGTAACGCCATCCCCTGCCAACAAGTATGTGCTTAAATGCAACTCCCGCTTCGTCCCGACCGCTCCCGCGAGCGGCTGGGCGAAGCCCTAGGCGCCGCCGGCCCTAGCCCTCCTCCTGCCTCCCCTTCCCCTCGCCGCCGCCGGAGGGCGAGGCCGGGCAAAGCCTGGTCCGCGGCGGCGGCGGCGGGGCTCTCTTCCCCCTAGCTTGGCGGCGCGCGGCGCAGGACGCGGTGGTCGGCGGGGCGCAGTGCTCGGCGTGGGGCGCAGCGGCGGCGAGGCGCGCGAGCGGCGTTGGCGCGTGCTGGCTGCGGTGGTTGCGCGGATCAGGTGGGGCGTGTCGGCGCGGGGCGGCGGGGCTGGACTTCTCGATCCAGATCTGGATCGGGGTTCCCTCCGGCCGGCTGCTCGTGGGCGTGGGCGGCGCGGGCCGTGGCGGCGGGGGGGCGTGCGTCAGACGGCGGGCTGGATGGTGGCGCGTGTGGGGGTCCCGGTGGTGGCGGATGGCCTCGGCCAGCTCTGTCCGCTGCCGCACCTCGCGACGAGGGCCGTGGGCGGCGTGGGTTGGCCGCCTCTGCTTCGCTCCGGCGGGGTGTAGGCTCCAACGTGGTGGTAGCTCCGGCGTGTTAGCTTGTGGTGGCTCGGTCCGGCGTGTTCGAGTGGCTGCGGGTGGCTCGCCGAAAGCGGGAGATGCGTGTCCGGCGGCTCCAACGCTTGGAGCTTGGCGGGCGGCGCGGGTTGGGTAGTGGTCCGGTGTGGCTTCTGCTCCGGCCGTGGATGGCTCCACGGCAGCTTGGCAGGTCGGGTGCGGCGGCGGCTGGCATGTTTCGGCGTCGGCTCGTCCGTAGGCGGCCTGTTTCGGCCTTCGACCCCTCTCCTTGTCATCCGGGAGCTACTTTCATCGAAGGGCTGGCCTTCTCCCAGCTGCGGTCCATCACTCGTCTTGCGTCCGGTGCGGCAGGACAGAGCTCGTCTCGCGCACGGTGCAGTAGGACCAAGCTCGTCTCGCGCACGGTGCAGCAGGACTGACCTCGTCTCGCTCACGGTGCTGCAGGACCTAGCTCGTCTCGCGCCCGGTGCTGCAGGACGGGTCGATGGAAGCCACTGCTGGCTGGCCTTTTGGGTCTCGGCGCTCGGGGTCGCCCAGGGGTGTGTAAGGTGGGACCTTTCCACTCGTCTTTTTGGTGGGGGTGGCGGCGGGTATCAGGCGAGATGGTGTCGAGGTCTTGGATGTCAGGGCGGCGGCCCTGGAGGTGGTAGCGTGGTGCTCATGGGCAGAGCCCGTCGCTTGGTGCTGCCCGGTGGCCATGGCCGTGTGGGCGGTGTGGTAGCCGGGATGTGGCGTTCGGTGGCGGTGAGTGTTGGCCGGGGTGAAAACCTGTTCTATCTTCGGACGGACCGGCAGCGGCGAGCTCTTTCCCTTCTTGAAGGCGTCGTCGCGGCTCTCATTGCCCGTTGTGCGGCTCCAGGGGAAACTCTGATCCTTGGATCGGGCGGCGGCGGCGCTCTGGTGTCGTATCTTTCCTGAAGGCGCCGCCTTCACTACTAGGAAAAGGCCTGCTAGTGGCGCACCTGTTTTGCCTACTAATGGCGGACTACAGGTGCGCCACTAGCACCACACCATTAGAATTTTTTAGTAATGGCGCACCACAGGTGCGCCATTAGTATACCAGATAGTAATGACGCACCAGGCAGTGCGCCATTAGTATAGCTCACGGTGCGTCATTACTATCTGACTTAGTAATGGAGCACCACATAGAAGTGCGCCATTAGTAACAATTTTTTTTCAAATATTTTTTCAGAATTTTTTTTTCAAATTTTTTCAAAAAAAAAAATTAATATGTTTTTCGCTTTTTTCTTATCTCGGGTCACTATGGCTTAATCTCGGGTCAATATGCTTAAATCGCACTAAGTGGTCAAACTTCCCGAAAGGTCACCCATCCTCACACTACTCCAGTCCGAGCACGCTTAACTTCGCAGTTCTATCCAACCCCAACACCACCTCACTTAACCAGCAATTGTTGATATATCTATTATATCAATCGTATTAAACCTTGTTGATGCCTACGACTTTGTTCATATTCATGAGTATGATGAAATTTTGAAAAATATTTCAAACTTCCCTGTCATATTACGTCCAAAAAAAATTTGAAACCAATTTTTTTTGTTACTAGTGGCGCACCTAGCAAACGGTGCACCACTAGTAAGTTCGAAATTTTTTTAATTTTTTTCCCTCTAGATCTTAAAAGCCCCGTAACTTTTTTCTGTTAGGTTTTTGAGGATTTTGAAAATGTTTAACGGGGTCAAACTTCCCGGACATGCAGTTGCGTGCGGTGTGCAGGCGTGCGCGTGCAGTTGGGCCCGACAAAAAAACAAGATGAACAATTCTTATGTATGTTAAACATTTTCTAAATACATTGAATTTTAATAAAACATGATGACCATTTTCAGAATTAATGGACATATTTTAAATATGTGGTCAATAAGGATGAACAATAGTTTTGAATGAGCGACAAACTTTTTTCAAAACATTATGGCCATTTTCAATAGTTGATCTTTTAAATACACTATGAACAATTTTTTGCCCGTCCTGGCTTTTATCACCATACATTTGACTTGAGAGTGTAGGTTGCGAGCATCAATTGATAAAAGAGGCCGGTGTCTAGCCACATTTTGAGAAGCACTGAAAAAAAATGCTTGACAATGATAACCAAAATATAGAGAAGCATCGCAGTTCAACAAGACTTTGATCATACCGAGGTTTATAGTAGCACGGAGCGCGTTCTTTTTTTTAAACGAAGACGCTAGACGCGTCCGGCTTTAAATTAATAAAGCCCTCAGGCACTAGTTCAGCAAGTTACAACCCAGAAAAGCAGAAACCAGGTTCAGTCCAAGAGGACGACAGAAAACAGCACAGAGGTTCCACACGAAGGCAACATTACACCATACAAATCATCCAACGCAGAAGACCTATCTAACATGAAACATCCACCGAAGGCACCAAAAGCATCATCGAGTCATCGAGTCTTGTCTTGCCGTCACCTGGATAGTCTTGATTCGCGCCATGGCCTCTGACATGCGCTCAGCATCGCGCTCCTTCCCCAGCGGAGTCCAAGTCTGTAAGAAAAGGTGACATTTGAAGATCACATCCGCAGGGTGATTAGGAAATTTTTTCTCAATCGTAATTTTATTGCGCGTTGTCCAAATAGCCCACAGTAGCGCCCCTACGCAACGCCAAGCGATTCTACTACTAGTCCCTCTCGTGGTTTTAAGGATGGCAATCAAGTCGTTCCCCGAGGCTGGGTTCAAGTTCGAGTGGAAGGCTTCCCTAACTGCACTCCACGCGAACCTGGCTAGGTGACATCTAAAAAAGACGTGGTTAGCATCTTCACCTAGACCGCACACAGTGCAGGTACCGTCAGCCGGACCGTTACGTTTTGCCACATTATCCGACGTGGGCAGCCTATTTCTGAGCATTTGCCACATGAAGATTTTAATTTTGAAGGGCAGGCCTGCCTTCCATAGCCCCCTAGCTATGTCTAGCGATGTCCCTTCAGTAAGCTTGTTGTATAAAGATTTAACCGAAAATTTTCGGGACGCTGTCAAGCTCCATTCGACCAAATCTTCGCCCGGCCCTATACGGTTGTCACCAATTTGATGCACTAGGTCGTCCCATGCCTCCCGTTCGGCATTGGTAAGGGCCCTCATAAAATGGATCGCTGGAGGGTCAGTACGGGCTGCCTCTCCCACTAAGATGTTGGTGTCAGTAGCGATCCGAAAAAGATTGGGGTGACTTTGCCAAAGGGGAGAGGCTCCCAGCCAATGATCCAGCCAAAAGCGAGTGGATTGTCCATTTTGAATCTGGAATTTGGCCCCGATAGCAAACGCTGGTCGGACCGCTTGGATCCCTTTCCAAAACACGGAGCCGTTGGCCGGGGCACTGAAAGGATTCCCATTTGGGAAGTACTTAGCCTTTAGCAGCTGAGCCCAGAGACTCGTCTCGTTTTGGGCAAGCCGCCACCACCATTTGGACAGAAGGGCTACGTTCATAAGTTTGGAGTTTAGGATCCCCAAACCTCCGAATTTTTTTGGCCTACAGACAGCCGCCCACTTTACCAGGTGATATTTCCGCTTGATACCAGTTCCTTCCCAAAAGAACCGGGATCGCGGTGTATCTAGCTTAGCGTGCACGCCATCAGCTAATAAGAACATCCCCATTGTGAATAGGGGCAGGGAAGAGAGGCTCGAGTTAGTTAAAATGAGCCTAGCCGCAGAAGACAAAAACCGCCCACGCCACGGGCTAACCCTATTGGCCACCTTCCCATACAACGGCTCCCACTCTGAAATCGAAAGCTTACGATGGGATATAGGAAGCCCCAGATACTTTATTGGAAAGCTCCCAAGCTTACAATTAAGTAGATTTGCGGCACGCCGACTTTGATGGTCGTCCATCCCCATGGTGATGACCTCGCTTTTAAGAAAATTAATTTTGAGTCCAGACAGGATCTCAAAGGCTAATAACAAAAGCTTAATGGAGGCGATGCTATGGTCGTCGGTCTTAAACAAAAGCAAAGTATCGTCTGCATATTGTAGATGGGTCACACCACCCGGGATGAGGTGTGGAACGAGTCCCTTAACATGACCAGCCTCGCTGGCCTTGGATAGCATAGCTGCCAAAGCGTCTGCCACAAAATTAAAGACAAGTGGGGAGATGGGATCGCCCTGTCTTAACCCTTTCCTATTACGGAAAAACTTCCCCTTTTCACCATTGACAATTGCCGAGGTGTTTCCACTCGAGATCAGATGCATGATCCGGTGTACGAAACCCGCCTCAAATCCCTTTTTGAGGAGGACTTCCCGCACGAACTCCCAGTTTACGCGGTCGTACGCTTTTTCAAAATCGAGCTTGAGGATAACGCCCTGTCCACGAGTGCGTTTTAACTCGTGGATTATCTCCGTGAGCGCAATAGGCCCTTCAAGAATGTTTCTACCCTTAAGGAAAGCGGTCTGGCTCTTTTGGATAACTCGTTGGGCAACCGGCGCTAACCTAGAGGCAAAGGCTTTGGCACATAACTTGAAGGGAACATTTAGGAGCGTGATCGGACGGAACAGCTTGATTGTATCCGCCCCTTTGACCTTGGGAATCAAACAAATCGCCCCATAATTAAGTCTCGAGAGGTCAACCGTACCTAGGGCGAAGCCATTGATAATAGCTTGGAAGAGTTCTCTAAGGAAAGGCCAAAACTTTTTAAAGAACTCTACCGGCCAGCCATCCGGGCCTGGAGCCGTGTCGTTCTTCATGCCCGCAAGCGCTAGGTCAATCTCTTGTGGCGTAAAGGACAGCATGAGTGCGTCGTTTTCCTGTTGAGACACCCTCTCCTCCGGACCCCATAAGTCTTCCGTAAGACTTAAGCCTTTCTGTTCGGCTGTTCCCAACAACTCGACAAAGAAATCGAAGATGTGCTTAACGATTTCAGACTGGGACACCAGTGTCCCATGCTCCGACTGTAGTCTTAGGATGGTACTCTTGCGTTTACGGCCATTGGCGTACGCGTGGAAGTAGCCAGTGTTGGCGTCACCTTTCACGACCCACTTGACGCCGCCCCTACGTCGCCAGTACTCCTCCTCTGCTCTAAGGATAGCCAAGACCTGGTTTTGCAGAGAGTATCGGTGCTCCCATTCGTCGCCAGAGAAAGGTCTGGCATCCGCCTGCGCGTCTAAAATCGCGATTTCTTCCACGATGCGTTCCCTTTCCCTTTTAGACTCGCTACCGTGGTTGGCCCCCCATCCCCTGAGGAAAGCCCGCAAAGCCGCATCCGCAGTGGACCAGACCTCTACTGGTCCTCTTTGACACCCCACCTGGTCGCCAATCATGGCCCAACGAGTCGTGACCAACTGACAGAAGCCCTCATGTTCGAACCACGCCGTCTCGAAGAAAAATCTACGGCTGCGACGCCTACTGTCCTCCCCTAACGACAGAATTAAAGGGACATGGTCTGAACCAATGCGCGTCTCGGCCATTAAGGTACAGAGGGGGAACAGGGCCTCCCAATCGCTTGAACAAAAAACACGGTCTAGAACACATCGCACTGGAACCCGCTGTTTGTTAGTCCAAGTGTACCTTGCACCTGTCCGCGCAATTTCCCTAAGAGCCGCAGCCGCGATAGCATTGTTGAAAAGGGACACCCTAGCCCAGTCAATGTTGCTATTGCTCTTGTCCGCCCCCGAGCGAATCAAGTTAAAGTCCCCGCCCACCACGATGGGTAAGTTGGCCGCTCGCTTGGCCCCGACCAAGGTTGTGATTTCCCCCAAGAAATCTGCAGACCTCGCGTGGTCCGCCGGCCCGTATACACTGACAATCACCCAAGTAGCAAAGGATACCCGGTGACGGACAGTAACTGCAATATAGAATAAACCCGGCTCCCATGCAATAACATCACAGATATCTCTATTACAACCCATCAGCTGACCTCCAGAGTGCCCCATGGAAGGGGTCCAAAACCAATCAAAACGCTGTAAAGGATCATACGCCACTAAATCTCTAAACGAGAAATCAGCCTTAATAGTCTCTTGGAGCGCAACAAAATCTATGTGCTCTTTAGACATATACTCTCTGAGCTGCGTACGCCGCCCCCCATGGCCGCATCCGTGAATGTTCCAGTAGATGTATCTCATCAGATAACCCTATTACGCAGGCGAACTCCACGGGAGCTCACCGCCTTGGCCACACGCTTCCTTGCCGGCGCTTGGCTGGAAGAAGGCAAGTCCGAGGCCACCCCGGCCTCGTCTTCCTCGGTGGGCGAAACTACTGCACCAGCCCCTACTGGTATCACGGCCAGACCGTCCTCGGGCTGCACAACCACACAACGGGCGGCAGCAGCCGCAAGAGCGGCCTGAGCATCTTCACGTGCGCGAACTAAGGGAATGATATCCAAAGGCGATGAATCTAGTGCAACGCCACTATCGTGAAGAATCTCAGCTAGATGGACGTCAGAAAAGGCATTTAAGATCTTGTAAGAGGGGGAAGGGTTACCTGTCACATCCATGTTCTTGTCAGCCGCACGGAGCTTGGCGCTTTCCAACGATGACAAGTCCCCGAGCTTGGCCTTGGCGCGCACGCTAGGAGCCCGGGTCGCCACCGGAGTCGCCCTCGAACGCTTGGCCTTGGTCGCCGGCCCTGGCGCCTCCAGAGCCGCTCCAAGCTCTCCTCCCAGCGCTTCGATCGCACCCGCCGCCTCCTTGGCCCCCGTCTTGTTCCATGGTTTCCTCCCTGCTGTCTTCTTGCCCTGCCGTCCGGAGCCGCTCGACATCCGCTTGCCCGAGGCCGGGGTAAGGTCAGTTGCCTCGCGTCCTGACCCCGAGCCCCCTACGCGCGCTGGAGAAGCAGGCAAAGGGTCTGACTCCTTCAACACCAGCGTCAAGGGCACAGGCTTGATTTGAGGCAAGTTGGAGCCGTACTGGTCGAAGGACTGATCCAGGGAGCGGGCGAGGGGGGGGGGGAAACTAACAGCAGTGTCTTGAGTAGCTATCACACCCAACTTTTCCCAAGTCTCTGTGTCAATGGAAGTGTCTGGAATACTCTCTTCGGGGTCCTCTTGCAGCTCGCCCATCTCCACATCTTGGCCAGCCGGGGCCGCACCCGCGCCCGGCGCCACCTGCTGGTGCCCCCCAGCCGCAGAGTTGCCCGTTGCCGCACCCTTAGCAACTTGCTTGGAGTGAATCACCGCGGCTGTCCCGGGCTTGAGATTGGGCTGCCCGCCCGCACCACGCTGGCTTTGTGGAAGGGGGGCGGATGGGCCCGCCCCAGATGCACCACTTCCGTCCCCCAGCCTCCCCGGCATCCGCTCCACCTCCACCTTGATCTGATACCCTTCTTGGTTAAACCACACCTCGACCGTGCCGTTAAGTTTAGCCCGCGACTTGCAAGCCAGTTTCATCCTCACAGGCCCCAACTTTATGAGAGAAAGCTCGTCGACCACGATCGGACGTCCCAGCATCTTAAAAGCCTCCTTGATTCGCTCGATCTTGCGGTGTTTCTCAGGGATCCCGTAGAGCCGCACCCAAGCTTCTGGCATCACCATCGGGGGGATCACCTCTTGCTCCACATCACGCACCCTAGCAATGATATCGTTGATAGAAAGGAAAAGCTTGCCACTAGTCCGGGCCATATGCAGGAGATCTGCTGAAGGGAACACCACCATGAAATCGTCCTCTCCTACTTGGGTGACTTGCCAGTCCCACTCCCCCGTGACCATGTGGTTGACCTCCTGAACAAGAATCCGCAGGCTCAGACGTCCTGGCTCAGCCGAGAGGATGGCGGCGTTGCCAACAGAGAGCTGCCGTGGACCCTCGGATTCCTCCTCCTCTTCGAATTGCAGACAAAAGAAGCCTTCCCCAGAAATTGCGCTACCCATGATCTGCAAACAAGGCTGCCAACCCCTCGTCGGGCAGTGCGCAGACGCGTGTCCCTCCTCCTTGCACAGCACACACAAAGGCTTGAACTTACACTGCGACTGGAAATGGCCAAGTCTCCGCACTTGAAACATTCCACCTCCGGGGCCTTCGACACATCCTCCACTGGGATGGGTTCGTCCGCCGTACCCTTCGATCCAGGGAGGAGCGGCACCGTCTGGGGGGCGGAAGCCGCCCTGGGCCTCTTGGCCAATGGATCCCCGTGGCCACCACCACAGTTAGGGTGATCCATTGGCTTCCGCTCCAGCTCCCGCCGCCGCGCCATCTCCTTCTTCTTCTTCTTTCTCTCCTGCTGCTGGATCCACCAGGGGGGAGGAGGACCCCAATCCCCCTCGCGCCCCACTTGCTCTTGGAAGCGGTCGGATCTACCGCTTTTCCTCGCGCGCATCTCCTGCGACGCCTTCTCCCGCAGGTCTCTCTCCCGCCACCGCTCCCCATCCAGGTCCTGGGCCTCCGTCGGCCTCTTCTCCATGCGCCGCTCGCTCATCACCGCCGCTGCAAAGGAAATGGGAAGCGAAGGAGGGGGGTGGGGCGGATGGATCTGGCGAGGTGAGCAAGGCGTCGCACCTCGTTTCTGGTTGCGGGAAACCCTAGCGAGGGGGCGAGGCAGCCGCGCCGCAGCCATATATATGTGCCGTGGCTGGGCCTAGACCTAGGAAGCGTTGGCGCGTGCCCAGCCGGGCCAGTCGGCCCAGTAGGAACCAGGCCACCGCCCGCAGGCTGATGTGTGGGCCCCACTAGGCAAGACACACCCTCGCCACCCGTCCTAGGCACGGGGGCCGGCCCACGGCCCACTAGCCCGACCACGGCCCCAGGCCCAGCAGCGCCAACCCTAGCCTGCGAGGAAACAGAGCCATCGACCTCTGCCGACCGCCCTGCCGCCGCCTCCACCTCCTCCGGCCCCTGACCGGCGGCGGCGGCCACCTGCGACGGCAGGCTCGGCCACGCAGCCTCCGAGGCTACCGGAGCGAGCATCGCGGACGCCGCCCTCGACCTGATCGTCCGCGCGGCATCTCCAGGAGACGCCCCCCTGACCGGGGTCTGCGAGGGCTGCCAGGCCCGAACAGCGACGGCGCGCGATCCCCGGCCACCCGGAGCGAAGCGACGACGCGCCCCAGCGGCGCCGCTCCCCTCGGCTTGCGCGTAGGCGACAAAATCACCCAACGACGGGCCCTCAGGCACCGGCCGCCCTGCCTCCGACTCCAGATCCTCGCCGACCACATCCTCCGGCTCCTCTCCTGCCAACGCCCAAAACCTACCTCCTACCGACGCCACCACCGAACCCACCACCGCGCCCCGCCGCGACCAAGCCGGGGAGGAGCCAGGACCTCTCCTAACCACCTCCCAGCCCTCTCCGGCCGGAGCACTGGGCGACCGGGGCAAGGCGCCCGAGCCGTCGCCAGAAGGAGCGCCTAACGGTCTACTCATCTCTTTCGTTTCTCCTCCAATCTGTTTACTATTATACTGCACTACTCCGGAGCGCGTTCTCAACAGGACCGAACCTCCCCATTTGAGCGGCTACAATAGCAAAAAGAGTAGAACAGAACATCTCAACTGACATGGATATATCCATCAACGAAGTTACAGAATAAACACTATTTGACTGAAATTAAGGAAAGGAGAGCACAATGAGCAACTCTATTAAATGCAGTTTTAAAGGGACCATTAAAACCATGTTAAAGGTGTTGGAGCCCCCTTTTCCAGATTCCCTAAAAACTGCACCCTTTAGTACAATTTTCCTCTCCTGTTTCTCGTATGGATATATGGACTCCGTTTCATCTCCAATTTCACGCGACTATGTTTTGACATCACACAATTTAACAACATTTTAAACCCATCATTTCTAAACTGCCAAACTGAAATACAAATACAAACATAACATAAACAAGGTCCAAATGCTTGATACCACATCTAACTAAATATAGATAGGGTCCAAATGCGAGATAATCTAATCTAAGATTATAATCTAAATATGATGTAATTAAATGAACGGCACAGCATGGCTCGTGACCATCATTGGAGGAATCCAAATATATCTCCATGACTACCAGGACGGCCTCCCAAGCAACGGCCTCGACGGTGGAAGCGTCCATGGCCTGAAGAAGTCTCCCGTGGCACGCAGGCAAAACAGCCTACTAAAACCACTCAAATTAGGTTTAGGGGGGCGTTTAAATGGTATTGGAAAAGTTAGGGGGTTATATGGACTTCTTCCCTTCTTGGCCTGAAGAAGTCTTTTCTCTACTTACCGAGCTAGCTATTAATTGCTGCTCTACTAGAACATAGACGCACGAACATAGCCTTCTTTTCTTCCTCCCCTCTCCCCCTGTTCCCTGCCTCAGGTCGCCCTCCAAGTAGAGGTACTACCGAGCAAGGCTTGATGATGCATGCTACTGGATCCGAATCCCCTCTTCTATCCTGATGCTATTCCCCTAATTTTCTCTGTCGATTAAAGCCCTAATGCTCTGACTTTGGGGCTGGTCTGCTAGCTCTCCTTCACCTCCGGCTCAGGTCGCTGGCCGTAGTCGCAGCTACGCTGCTGGATGGCCGATGCTGGAACTAGAGTACACGGCCGTGCGCTGCTCCGGCATCGACTGCAGGTTGGTGCGCACTCATGTGCTTTCCCTATTTTATTTCCATTCCCCAACTGTGCTAACGAATGTCATCTCTCATATTTATCGTGCCACTACTCCTATTGGCTTTGGGGCAACTGATTCAGCCTTAGTTACAGCTGAGAATGGTGCTAAGAAGCATAGGGTGGCACAAAAATTATGCACGCACCTTGCTGGCTAGGAGCTGCATGCCGCTGGAGATTTACTCGATGGTGGTCAATTGCAGCTTGCAGGGGCTCCCCTTGTTAGCTTCACCCCCTTGGATCTTGGTCAGTTCGCCAGATACCTCATGGTCTCTCTCCTCCTCTGGCGTGATCTTGCTTGGAGGTCACCATCTTCTGAATGTTTCTAGGTTTCTGCTATTTGGGAAGGTGGTGACTGTGGAAGAACTTGGTTTGGGTATGTGGTAGGGGGGAACCGAATCAAAGACGAGTAATTTCTTAGCTTGCTTGTTCTCCTCCCTTTTATCGGTGCGTACCATCCTACAATGGAACTGGGTGCCCCTCTCTCTCTCTCTCTCTCTCTCTCTCTCTCTCTCTCTCTCTCTCTCTCTCTCTCTCTCTCATTTTTTTTGTGATGTGCGAAGACCCAGTGTCATCAGCCAGCATCGTCAACGGAGGGAACAACAACTTTCACTGTGGCTGCGGGGCCACTGTAAAAATGCACAGCCCTGTTGTTTTCTGGAAGCCGACCTCAAAAAATATTCCTAGCATTTGCACATGAGGAATACTTTATCTGCTTTTGCCATGCATAAACAAGTTTGGTGAGCGCCTCTTTAATTTGGTTCACACGATTCTAATAACGCAGGAACAAAAAATGTCTGACGTTGAATCTTGTAGGACCTAACAACACTGGAATCTGTTTTCTTTAAACACCGAACCAAAAAAGAAGAACACAGAAGATGCATGACATAGTTGTCATAGGAAAAAAAAAAGGAAATTCTTCCCGAGGTTGGACTCAGTGGATTGATTTTTGAAACTGTAGGCAAAATAAACTATGATTTTTCATTCCTATAAACCAAACAAGACCTATAGAAAAAATCGTCAAAATCCCTGTCCCTTTGCATCAAAGAAGCCTTTATATCTCTTTGGACGGACTGGACACTGTACGAGTTGGCCATAATTCTGTATAGTGTTACAATAGTGTGCAGGTGGGACAGACACGCACATGCCATGCCAGTCTCTCATCTATCAGTAGGCATGCAGTGGAGTAGCTCGGTCCTTCATAAGAAGACTAGTCATGCCTGGAACTTGTCGGAATATTTGGCCACTACTCATTGAGTCGGGCAAGGATTGGCTCTTGCAACTCCTGTCTAAATGTCCAGAACATACCAGGGACATGGTGATCATGATAATTTGGCACCTTCGGAACGATTTTACACATGGGAAGAGTGAGACCCTGTTCAAGTTACAGTTGTTTATTTGGATAGCTATTAACTTGGCAAGGAATTTTAGTATTGAAGAAATCATAAAAGGGAAAATGCCAATGATGGAGGAAGGCAACGGTGTATACAGCAAACGTGCGCTACCTCCTGTCCCGTGGCCTCATCCACCTGCAGGTTGGAATGCCCTCTCTGTTGATGGCTCATTCTTGAGCCATGATGGGCGCGCATCTGCAGGAATGGTTCTGCGGAATGAGGATGGTCATGTGATCTTTGCAGCATATAGGTATATCTTTCATTGCAATGACGCCCTTGAAGTGGATATTCACGCAATCATGCAAGGTATGGCGTTGGCCATTGAGCATCCAGACAAGCCGGTGATCGTCCAATCTGATTCTTCGAATGCCTTGGCAGTACTCTCAGGCGACACTCTTTCGAGATTAGTCTATGGTTATTTAGAAGCAGGGATTAAAGCTCACATGGTTGTTAGGGAGTTTGTTCCTTGTAAAATTGGTAGAGAGTAAAATAGGGCAGCACATCTTCTGGCGCATTATAACCGTACCGAGTGTTGCATTGCGGTATGGTTGAACTCGAGTCCTCCAGGTTGTGAGGAGCAGTTGTCTCGAGATTGTAACCCTATAATTTTAGAATAAACTCCTTTTCACCCTCTAAAAAAACTTGCAGCAAATCGTCGCTGAGCTGCAGGCGAAGACAAACGGGCGACGATCCAGCGGTCTGAGGGCATCTACAGGATCACCAAATGGGTTTCCCGGCCCAACGGAGGCCTTCCAACGGTCTTCCTCATTTTTGGTTGTGGACTATAGTGGGCTAGACGAACAAAATCACTAATCAAATATCACTATCACCTTCCCAGGTTGCAAAAAGTGGCGCGCTGCATGTGCGCCACTTGTCGCAACCTGCAAGTTTTTCTTTTTTCATAGATCTGTTTATTGAAAACGTTTTATCTCTTAAACCTTGCGTCCAAATATCGAGCCGTTTTCACCGTTGGATTCCTCGCATCGAGATCTTCAAAACTAGATCTCATATTGAGATAGGTGTTATTGTGGTTTATGAATCCTGGATCATTATTCTCCTGGGATTGGTTACCCTCTCATGAGAAATCTGATAGGATACTTTGTGGAGTGAGATCTGACTCTTTTAGTATTTTTGGTGTGGTGAAAGGGAGATATATCATTCAAATGAATCTTTTTCATGTTAATAAAAACGTTGAGATAGCTGTAATTGCGGTTTATGGCTCTGCTCATGAAGAACATAAAATTGAATTCCTTTCTGAGCTTGCATCATTTTGCAATAAAATCTCTATTCCATATGTGGTGGGAGGGGATTTCAATATTCTCAGGCATTGTGAGGAGAAGAATACTAGCACACGTATGGCTCATAGCTCGGATGTGTTTAATTCTATTATTCATACGCTAGACCTTCGTGAAATTTTTCATGAGTGGAGGTATGTTCACTTGGACCAATAACCATGACACACTAGTAGAAAACAGTGCTTTGGTTGAGGCCTGGCCAGCCCATTAGTCCCGGTTCAGTCACGTACCGGGACCAATGGTTGCATACGTCCCGGTTCATGATCCCAGGGGGCCGGCCAGGCCTCGTGGGGCATCTGTCCCGGTTCGTCTGGGCCTATTTGTCCCGGTTCCAGGCACGAACCGGGACCAATGGTCCTCGCTCCTGGCCCGCTCCTGGCCCACAACCATTGGTCCCGGTTCGTGGCTGGAACCGGGACAGAAGGGGTGCCTTTAGTCCCGGTTCCAGCCACGAACCGGGACCAATGAGGTGCCTATATATACCCCATCGTCGGCGAGCAGGGCACTCCACACTGCTCCGTTTTTCTGGCCGGCGAGGGGAGAGCTTTGTGGTGCTCTAGCTCACCTCCTATGCACATGAGGTGTTCGATGAAATGCCCGAGCCACACCAGTTAAGCTTTCTCCTCTCGAAGCTCGACCTCCAAGCTCCATTTTCCTCAAGATTTGTCTAGGTTTACCGGTCCTTCACGTGACGTCCCCGTCTTCACCACCGTCGATCGCCCGCGCCGATCTCGTCGCCGGCACCACCGTGGTGAGCCTCTTGTTCTTATCTTCTTTGTGAAACAAAATATTCTTACTTGTATGATTAGATAGATACTTGTCTATTTTTCTTACTTTTATTATTGCTTGTTATTGTATAGTGCGATGGTTTTGGTATCCGCCCCCGTCGGCCCTCGTCGTGTCTATGATTCGGATGTGGTATATATTATCTTTTATAACTACTTGGTTCATTTATTGTTTATGACAATTATGCCGACCAACGTGACATAGATTTTATTTATCTACGAGGTATGTGAACCGGAAATTCCAACCGACCCTATTGTCGAGAGGTTAAATTTAGTTGAAGAAGAAAACAATTACTTGAAGGAAAACATACAAAAATTTGAGGAGGAGAAGATAATATTGGAGTTGCATGTTGCGGATGTCGTCGATGATCACAAGATCAAGATGGACGCAATGCGTTTGAAGATTAGAAAGATTAGAAAATATGCCATTCATACCGAGGCTTGATATCATTATGCCATTGGATCAATTGTTACCTTGGTTGCGATTATGATCGCATTTGTTGTTGCATTGAAATGTTCTACATAGTTTCAATGTATAGTTTAATTAGATGCTCTGGAGAGCTATATGTTGTTCAATGAGAACTATGTATGTACTTTGGTTTTAATGCGATGATGAACTTCTATTAATTTGGTCACTTATCTATTCATGATGTTCTGTAATGGTTTTTGACATACTTAATTATATATAATGCATGCAGATGAACCGGCAATGGATGTACGGTGACGGACACACCTCTGAGTACATTAAGGGCGTGCATAATTTTCTCAAAGTGGCTGAGGCAAACAAGCAGAATGATTTTATGTGCTGTCCATGCCCTAACTATGGGAATACGAAGTCTTACTCTGACTCGAAAACCCTTCACACCCACCTACTTTATAAGGGCTTCATGCCACACTATAATGTTTGGACCAAGCACGGAGAAATAGGGGTTATGATGGAACACAGCGAAGAAGAAGAGGACGATGACAACTATGTGCCTCCTGAATACGGTGATGCTGCAACGGGGGAAGCTGAAGATCAAGAGGAACCAGACGATGTGCCCGATGATGATCTCCGCCAGGTCATTGTTGATGCAAGGAGACAGTGCGAAAGTCAAAAGGAGAAGCTGAAGTTCGATCGCATGTTAGAGGATCACAAAAAAGGGTTGTACCCCAATTGCGAAGATGGCAACACACAGCTCAGTACCGTACTGGAATTGCTGCAGTGGAAGGCAGAGAATGTTGTTCCTGACAAAGGATTTGAGAAGCTACTGAAAATATTGAAGAAGAAGCTTCCAAAGGATAACGAATTGCCCGACAGTACATACGCAGCAAAGAAGGTCGTATGCCCTCTAGGATTGGAGGTGCAGAAGATACATGCATGCCCTAATGACTACATCCTCTATCGCGGTGCGTACGAGGATTTAAACGCATGCCCGGTATGCGGTGCATTGCGGTATAAGATCAGACGAGATGACCCTGGTGATGTTGACGGTGATCCCCCAGGAAGAGGGTTCCTGCAAAGGTGATGTGGTATGCTCCTATAATACCACGGTTGAAACAACTGTTCAGAAACAAAGAGCATGCCAAGTTGATGCAATGGCACAGTGAGGACCGTAAGAAAGACGGGAAGTTGAGAGCACCCGCTGACGGGTCGCAGTGGATAAAAATCGAGAGAAAGTACCGGGCTGAGTTTGTAGGTGACCCAAGGAACGTATGGTTTGGTTTAAGCGCGGATGGCATTAATCCTTTCGGGGAGCAGAGCAGCAATCACAACACCTGGCCCGTGACTCTATGTATGTATAACCTTCCTCCTTGGATGTGCATGAAGCGGAAGTTCATTATATATGATGCCAGTTCTCATCCAAGGCCCTAAGCAACCCGACAACGACATTGATGTGTACCTAAGGCCATTAGTTGAAGAACTTTTACAGATGTGGAATGGAAATGGTGTACGTGTGTGGGATGAGCACAAACAGGAGGAATTTAACCTGCATGCATTGCTGTTTGTAACCATCAATGATTGGCCTGCTCTCAGTAACCCTTTAGGACAAACAAACAAGGGATACCACGCGTGCACGCACTATTTAGCTGACACCGAAAGTATATACCAGGACAAATGCAGGAAGAATGTGTACCTGGGGCATCGTCGATTTGTTCCGACCAACCATCAATGTCGAAAGAAAGGCAAGCGTTTCAAAGGCGAGGCAGATCACCGGAAGAAGCCCGCCATGCGTACCGGTGATTACGTACTTGCTATGGTCAATAATTTTCACGTAATCTTTGGAAAGGGTCCCGGCGGACTATCTGTTCCGAATGACGCTGAGGGACGCGCACCCATGTGGAAGAAGAAATCTATATTTTGGGACCTACCCTACTGGAAAGACCTAGAGGTCCGCTCTTCAATCGACGTGATGCACGTGACAAAGAACCTTTGCGTGAACCTGCTAGGCTTCTTGGGCGTGTATGGGAAGACAAAAGATACACCGGAGGCACGGGAGGACCTGCAACGTTTGCATGAAAAAGATGGCATGCCTCCAAAGCAGTATGAAGGTCCTGCCAGCTACGTACACTCTTACCAAAGAAGAGAAGGAAATCTTCTTTGAATGCCTGCTCAGTATGAAGGTCCCGTCTGGCTTGTCGTCGAATATAAAGGGAATAATAAATATGCTAGAGAAAAAGTTTCATAACCTAAAGTCTCATGACTGCCACGTGATTATGACGCAACTGCTTCCGGTTGCATTGAGGGGGCTTCTACCGGAAAACGTTCGATTAGCCATTGTGAAGCTATGTGCATTCCTCAATGCAATCTCTCAAAAGGTGATCGATCCAGAAATCCTACCAAGGCTAAGGAGTGATGTGGCACAATGTCTTGTCAGTTTCGAGCCGGTGTTCCCACCATCCTTCTTCAATATCATGACGCACGTCCTAGTTCATCTAGTCGACGAGATTGTCATTCTGAGCCCCGTATTTCTACACAATATGTTCCCCTTTGAGAGGTTCATGGGAGTCCTAAAGAAATATGTCCGTAACTGCGCTAGGCCAGAAGGAAGCATCTCCATGGGCCATGAAACAAAGGATGTCATTGGATTTTGTGTTGAATTCATTCCTGATCTTAAGAAGATTGGTCTCCCTCAATCGCGGTATGAGGGGAGACTGACTGGAAAAGGCCCGCTTGGAGGGGACTCAATAATATGTAGGGACGGGCATTCTTTGTCTCAAGCACACTACACAGTTCTACAAAACTCTACCTTGGTGACCCCGTATGTCGATGAACACAAGAACAGTCTGTGCTCCAAACACCCGGAGCAGTGTGACCACTAGATTATTTGTGAACACATCAGGACTTTCGGCAGTCGGTTGGAAACACGTCTCAGAGGTGACAACACTGTTTCTGATGAGCTGTACTCGTTGTCCAGGGGACCATCTTCGACTGTATTGACTTACAAAGGATACGAGATAAATGGGAATACATTTTACACGATCACCCAAGATCAAAAGAGCACCAACCAAAACAGCGGTGTCCACTTTGATGCAGCAACCAATAGGGGAAAGGACACATATTATGGTACATATTGGACATATGGGAACTTGACTACGGACATGATTTTAAGGTCCCTTTGTTTCAGTACAAATGGGTCAATCTGTCAGGAGGCGGGGTACAGGTAGACCCACAGTATGGAATGACAACAGTGGATCTGAACAATCTTGGGTACACAGACGAGCCGTTCGTCCTAGCCAATGATGTGGCGCAGGTTTTCTATGTGAAGGACATGTCTACCAAACCGAGAAAAAGAAAAGATAAGGAAGCGAATACATCATACGATGAGCCAAAGCGCCACATAGTTCTTTCAGGAAAAAGAGACATCGTGGGATTGGAGGGCAAGATAGACATGTTTGAAGATTATGAAAAGTTTCATGAAATTCCTCCTTTCAAAGTCAAGGCTGACCCAAGCACCGTGTTAAGCGATGAAGAATATGCATGGTTACGGCGCAATAAGCAAAGGACACAAGCGAAGAAAATGTGAAGACTTTCTCTCCACAACTATTATGATGATGCCTTTGATCTAGAATATCACTGCAGTTACATGTGAAGAAATGAAATGCCTGTTGTAATAGACGAGTTTCCGTATGAAACCCTGATACCTCGAAACAGATTGTCTGTTTTGTACACGAAGTGCATCCAGTTTTTGTCGTAACCCTCTCAACTTTTTAGCACATGCTATGTGGGTGAAATGATGATACCATGCCAACTTTCAACCTTTCCAGAGTTCACTCGAAATGCTTTTCCATTTCAGGGTCTTATAGCTCAAAAAAATCAGTAAATGCATGAAAAATAACAAATGAAGTCGGAAAGGGTTGAAAATTGATGATGTGGCTTTGAATGGTGCATTTTGAACACACAAAAAGTCTGGAGTTCAAATAAGTTCAAAAAAATGAAATCCCTTTGTAACAGACGAGCTTTCGTCCGAAACCCTAATACCTCAAAAAAGATTGCCCATTTTGTACACGAAGTGCATCCAGTTTTTGCCGTAACCCTCTCAACTTTTTAGCACATGCTATGTGGGTGAAATGATGATACCATGCCAACTTTCAATCTTTTCAGAGTTCATTGTAAATGATTTTCAATTTCAGGGTCTTATAGCTCAAAAAATTCGGTAAATGCATGAAAAATAACAAATGAAGTCAGAAAGGGTTGAAAATTGATGATGTGGCTTTGAATGGTGCTTTTTGAACACAGAAAAAGTCTGGAGTTCAAATAAGTTCAAAAAAATGAAATCCCTTTGTAACATATGAGTTTTCGTCTGAAACCCTGATACTTCAAAAGAGATTGTCCGTTTTGTACACGAAGTGCATCCAGTTTTTACCGTAACCTTCTCAACTTTTTTAGCACATGCTATGTGGGTGAAATGATGATACCATGCCAACTTTCAACCTTTCAGAGTTCATTTGAAATTCTTTTCAATTTCAGGGTCTTATAGCTCAAAAAAATCAGTAAATGCATGAAAAATAACAAATGAAGTCAGAAAGAGTTGTAATAAGTTATTGAAAATAAAAGAGAGGCGCAATGCTCACCTGCACGTTGCTTAGCTTCAGGCCTTGAGAAAGTACACATAGCTCCGTGCAGTCTACACCATTTCAAGGCCTGAAGCTAAGCAATGTGTAGTTGAGCATTGCACCTCTCCTTCATCGTCTCTGCATCAGGGCTTATAAACCGCTGTGAGTCCCTCTCGCTTGGCGAGGTGGGGCTAAAAAACCACTACAGAAAGAATCAACTAAAAAACTCTATTACTGGTTCATGCCACGAACCGGTACTAAAGATGCTCGTGGGGCCCCAGCCTTAGAACCGGTACTAATAGAAAAAAGAATGAACTAGAAAACTTTAATGAAACTCTAATAGCTAAAGGAATCAACTAAAAAGCTTTTATGAATCCCTAGTATTATTGAAACTAAAATCATATAAAATTTATGCAACTAAAATTATCAAAGTATTTTCTGTTCAAAACATTAAAACCAAAAAGAATTTTCATAAAATAAATTAAAAAAGCAAAATAAAAATAAAATAAATAAGTAGAAATAAAATAAAATTTAATAAGTAAGTACAAACAAAATAAACTTTAATAAATAAGTAGAAACAAAATAATACAAAATAAACTTTAATAAAATAAGTAGAAACAAAATAAAATAAAATAAATAAGTAGAAACAAAATAAACTTTAATAAAGTAAAATAAATAAACTTTGATAAAATAAATAAAAATAGCAACAATAAGTATTTTGTTGTAAGTAGAAACAAAATAAAATAAATAAAGCAACAAAGAAAACAAAGAGAAATTAAAAAAGTGCCACCTACTGGGCCACCACGACCTGAATACGACTAGGAACCCAACCATGGGCCAGGATTCAGGCCCGCAAAAGGCCCAGTAGGCCCACAGGCACATAGTGACAGATTAGGCCTGAAAGCCTGCAGTTGAGAGGAGCTCAAGAGGGTGGGCGCAGCAGCGCTTATAAACCACTCTCGAGCTCTCTCAACTAGCGAGGTGGGACTAAACTTTTGGCCGCGACGCGGGCAGCGGAAGGCCTTTTGTCCCAGTTGGTGGCACCAACGGGGACTAAAGGGGTGCGTTGGTCCCGGTTCTTGGGATCCACCGGGACCAATGCACGCCCTTTAGTCCCAGTTGGTGCCACCAACCGGGACCAACCGGGACTAAAGGGGGGCATTGGTCCCGGTTGGTGCCACAAACCGGGACCAATGCTCTACGTATATAAGAAAGCATTTAGGAAATTTCAGTTTTCATCTCGCATTAGCCCCCGACGACCCCTCGACGACATCGACGCTGCCAGGCTGCCCCGACGCCACCCGCCGCCCCCGCCGTCGTCGTCGCCGTTGCCCGCGCCCGTCGTCGCCGTCGCCCGCGCCCTCGCCGTCGCCCACGCCCTCGCCCGACGCCGTCACCGCGCGCCGCCCCTGCCCCGACGCCGTCACCGCGCCACCGCGCGCCGTCGCCACCCCGGTCCGCGCCGCCCGCGCTACGGTCCGGTCGGCCCTCCTCTTCATATATATGCATTTTTTCATATATATGTTGATGATGATATGATGATGTTGATGATATGTTCATGTTGATGATATGATGATGTTTGTTTTCATAAATGTTTTTTTCATATATGTATTAATTTTTTATTTAAGTTGTTAGTAGATATCTATTTTAGGTTAGTGTATTTTATCACTAATTTTAGGTTAGTTGATCGATTTAGTGCATTTTTGGTTTGTTGCATTTTAGGTTAGTGCATTTTAGGTTAATGGAGAGGAAAAAGTAAAATAAGGAAAAGGAAAAAAGAGGAAGAAAGAAGAAGGAAGAAGAAGAAAAAGAAGGAGAAGGAAAATAAGTATAGGAAGAAGGAGAAGAAGAAGGAGAAGACGAGGAGAGGAAGAAGAGGGGAAATAAATAAGAAGAGGAAGAAGAAAAAAATAGGAGAAGAAGAAGGAATAGAGGAGAAGAAGAAAAATAGATTTTTTTAATCTATTTTTTCTTCTTCTCCTTTATTCCTTCTTCTTCTCCTTTTTTTTCTTCTTCTCCTCTTTTTTTTCTTCTTCTTCTTCTTCTCAATTTTTATTGGGAACGAGGGTGTCGAGGATCGCCGAGGGGTCGAGGGTCGGGAACTAGGGTAGAGGGTCAAGGGTCGTCGAGGGTTCGAGGGTTCTAAGGTCGAGGGTTCGAGGGTCGAGGGTTCTAAGGTCGAGGGTTCGAGGGTCGAGGGTCGTCGAGCGGCCGAGGGGTCGAGGGGTCGAGGGTCGAGGGTTCGAGGGTTCTAGGGTCGAGGGTTCGAGGGTTCGTGGGTCGAGGGGTCGAGGGTTCCTGGGTCGAGGGGTCGAGGGTTCGAGGGTCGTTGAGGGGCCGAGGGTTCGAGGGTCGAGGGGTCGAGAGGTTGCCTAGTGTCAAAGTATTGAAGAAATCCATGGCTTCATCATTAGCCGGAAGTAACCAGGGCATGATGGTACGAAGTTCTGCAAAGTTGTTCTGGAACGGAGTCCCGGATAGGATAATCCGCCTTTTGGTACGAATTTCAGCAAAGGCCTTTCAAATAGCGATATTCGGAAGGCTCTTGCTGAACTTTGTACCAAAAAGTGAATTATCCTATCTGAGACTCCGTTCCAGAACAACTTTGACGAGCTTCGTACCATCATGCGCCTGTTACTTTCGCCTAATGATGAAGACATGGTTTTGTTGAATCCTTTGACACTAGACAAACGTGACATGAGGGGGTCGAGGGTCGGGAACTAGGGTAGAGAGTCGTGGATCGCCGAGCGGTCGAGGGTCGAGGGGTCGAGGATCGCCGAGGGGTCGAGAGGTTGCCTAGTGTCAAAGTATTGAAGAAATCCATGGCTTCATCATTAGCCGGAAGTAACCGGGGCATGATGGTACGAAGTTCTCCGAAGTTATTTTGGAAGGGAGTCTCGGATAGGATAATTCGTCTTTTGGTACGAATTTCAGCAAAGGCCTTCCAAATAGCGATATGCGGAAGGCTCTTGCTGAACTTTGTACCAAAAAGTGAATTATCCTATCTGGGACTCCGTTCCAAAATAATTTTGGAGAGCTTCGTACCATCATGTGCCTGTTACTTTTGCCTAATGATGAAGACATGGTTTTGTTGAATCCTTTGACACTATACAAACGTGACATGAGGGGGTCGAGGGTCGGGAACTAGGGTAGCGGGTCGTGGATCGCCGAGCGATCGAGGGTCGAGGGTCGAGGATCGCCGAGGGGTCGACAGGTTGCCTTGTGCCGAGCGGTCTAGGGTCGAGGGTCCAGATTTATCAAGAATGCCCCCATTATGGATGTGCACAAGTTGATCCAATTTTTTTCTGATCTTATATATATATATATATATATATATATATATATATATATATATATATATATATATATATATATATATATATATATATATGTCCACAAGTTGATCCAATTTTTATGCGCCTGTCATTTCCAGCTAATGATGAAGTCATGGTTTTCTTGAATTCTTTGAAACTAGACAACTTGACATATAGAAGGGTAGATGAGATCAGGAAAAATATGGACCATTTTCTGCACATCCAGAATGGCGCCATTTTGTTGAATCCCTTGTCGGTCTGGACATCGGACAACCATGAGAGAGGCGGTCCGGCCCAAACCATAGAAGCGCTGCCGAGGCCACCCAAATTTACCAAGTTAAAAGAGCGTTGTCGTCGAGGCCACCCCAAACCCTTGAAGCATTGCCGAGGCCACCCCAAACACTAGAGAAGCGTCGTGGCCACTAATATGATTCCTTGTTGTGATTAGCTAGCTAAGTCTACGTTTGCCACTAATATATCCATCTGTCATGTTTGTATAATAATTTCCATGTTATAATATTTGCAGAAACTGTGGAGCACGGCCGAGACGAGGAAGCAGAACAGGTGTTGGGGGACATAATCGCGGCCGGAGGTGATGTCTTGTCATATCTCAACGACACCGATGGTCTGGAAGGGGAGGATGAAGCAGGCTACGGTGATCGAACAATGGAGGAGGAAAGACATGATTATGATGGCTCTGGTGACCGAATGCCGGTGGAAGGACACCGTGATGACGGCTCCGGTGACCGAAAGGAGTCCAGCCAGGTATATATATTAATTAAGCTTGTGCTGATTATAGCTAATTGATGCATCAATTGTTTTGGTATGTACACATATTAACTCTCTTCTTTATTCTTTTCTAGCCCTCCGGATCGAGCCAAACTTCGGTAACGAGACGAGGCCCGAAGAAAAAGTTGCGCTCGGATGAAAGGTTCACGATCACAGAAATCGCGCGCGAAGGCCAACCGATTGCACCCATCCGGACCAAGGAAGCATTTTCTGCTCAGTGCGGGGTTCTTGTTAGGGACATGATCCCGATCAGCATCCACCAATGGTATAAGCCTAAGAAGGAAGACCCTGAGGTGTCTTATGTCAATGATAGGCAGAAAGCTGATCTTTGGACCGCGCTGAAGGCAAATTTCACCCTACCGCTAGAGGAGGATCCGGAGAAGCCAGTTAAAGAGCCATTGATCAAGGCTCATGCTCTTAAGAAGATGGCTGATATATTTAGGAGGTGGAAGAATGAGCTGAAATGAACGTTTGTCGACAATGACAAGACTCCAGAATTCACCGGCAGATTTGAGAAGATCAGAGATCACTGGGACGCATTTCTCGCCCACAAGACATCGGAGAAGAGTAAGAAGATGTCAGCGACAAACAAGAAAAATGCTGCAAAGAAGGAGCATCACCATCGCACGGGGTCAGGTGGCTACCTCAGAGCCCAGCCGTTGTGGGACAAGGCTGAGAATGACCTTCTTGATAAAGGGGTCGAACCAGAGACATTGCACTGGCCAGACCGTTCAAGGACTTGGTTCTTCAGGGTTGGGGGATCGTTGGACCCTGAAATAGGGAATTGCGTTTGGACGAACGAGCAACTGAGAATACCCGTCACGAGGCTTCAGGAGTATATCACCGCAGCGCAGGAAGGGACATTCGTTCCCGACAAAGAGAACGACAAGCTCACACAGGCCCTCGGGAATCCTGAGCACCCTGGACGGACACGAGGCACGCCAAGCTCCGTTTCGTGGAAGGCTGGATTTCCCGACGCAGGCGGTTACAAAGGCCGGGAGAGGAAGAGGAAAATGGAGCTGACCCAACTGCAGAAGCTGCAAGAAAGGGTACAAGCGCTAGAGGAACGAGAAGCAGTTCACAGCAAGCGACCTGCCAAAGCTACCCCCGAAGCTACCCCGCCATCTCAGCGGAGAAGCAACGTGGCTTCCACCGAGCTGCTTCAGGAGCCTGTCTTCACGGCTCTTGCTAGCTACCCCGTGGATGCTATTACGGAGTCTCAACATTGCCACCTTATGACGCAATGGCAGCAATTCAAAGTCAAGGCGGCTGTCGGCTCTGTTGCACCTCCTGAACCCGGCGCAACTTTTCACTGCCGGCCGATTCCAGAAGGATATGCTAGGGTGATGGTGGATGAAATAACGGAGGGATTTGAGGAGCTCGAGCTTAACCACCCTACCGGTGAAGGGGAGACTCGGCTGGGTTCTGCTCTGAAGACTCCATGCCTATGGCGGAAGGAGTTCATCAACCTTCCTAACTGGACGCCTCCGCCTCCTCCTCCTCCTCCTCCTCCGGCGAGTCAGGGCACTCCACCTCCTCCTCCGCCTCCTCCTCCGGCGAGTGATCAGGGCACTCCGCCTCCTTCTCCGGCGCGTGGCGGCACTCTGCCTCCTTCTCAGCCTGCGCCGGCGCGTCCGAGCAGCTCGCCTCCTCCTCCACCTCGTCAGCAAGGGCGGAAGAGAGTTGCCGCCGCTCCGGCTGCTCCGACGTATCGTAGTCCTTCTTCTCTGCCTCGTAAGCAAGGAAAGAAGACAGCCACAACCGCTCCATCTGCTCCGGCGTCTAGCAGTACAGCCAGAGTCGGGAGGCAATACAGATTCGGTCCATCTCTCAAGCCTGTAGAGAAGTTACCATACGAGATGACCGCGGAGGAAAACGAGGAGATCTGTCAAGCCTATGTGAAGGACTTCTTTGAAACGCAAAGATCTAAGAAACATCCACCTCCGGAGGAGAAGATAGATGCGGTGAAAGCAAAGCGCACTACGATGCCCTGACGAGACCACCACCGTCTCCGCCGAAAACCAACTATGAGTGCATTATTGAAAGGTCATATATCAAAGCGGAGCGGTCGGGAAGTACTTGCAGTGATCGAAGGTTAGCAGAACGACGAGCTGGGAAAAAAAATCCCAGCTCGGCGAACAAGCGAACCAATCGTGCCCCCCGCTCAACGTGTCTAGCGATATCGTCGCTAATCATCCGGGGATTTTGCCCGGTACCAATCTTGGAGATTACCTGCCCACGATGCACATTATGATACAATGGAGGTGGACGAACACAAATACCAGTACGGGAAGCCTCTCGTCAAAGATGGAAGTCCTCCTCTAACAACAGTGATGCGAAGATTCCATGATTGGTACATGAAAACCTGCGGAGAGTCTGGGGGAAGGATACTTTGACGCTGAGAGTTAAAGAGGAGCATGACCTCGTTGGAATTGATCTGTTGTCTGTTCCATTTGAGGAGTTCTTCCAGTTTTTCAATCAAAAGGCCCTCGATAAATTAACGGTCACTTGCTACAGTATGTAAGTACTACTTCTGTCATTAAGTCTCTATATATAGCTTAGCTCTTTCATTGCATGTATATATAATTATCCTCACTATATTATGCAGATTGAAGATCGTCGAATGCAGAAAAGCAAAAATCTATGATATTGGGTTCATTAACACAAGTTTCATAGATGAATGTACGGTTAAATTTCATGCCAAAAAAATCGAGGCCAACTTGCTCAAATCATTGCTAATAAATCAAAACAAAGATAAAATACTCTTTCCTTACAACTTCAAGTGAGTGTTACTGTCTTGTGCATATTCGATTTCCCTTATTACTCGAGGTTATAGTAATGTAATTGATGAGTTATGCATGTGTGCGCAGCTTCCACTATATTCTCCTAGAGATTAAGCTTGAGCAGGGACTAGTGACCGTCTTAGACTCGAGACGAAAAGATCCCGAGGAATATGTGGACATGACTAAAATGCTCCAGAAGTAAGTTCAATCGATCATTATCGCACCATATCGACAACTTTTTTTATTTCCTGATATCAAGTAATTGTTTTCTTTGTCTCGCAGGGTTTGGAAAGTATTCACCGCACAAGCTCCGGGACTGCCGGGGGAGCTACGATTTACATACCCGAAAGTAAGTACTACTAGCTAGCTAGTTCCGCGCATCTCCCGTTGATTCTAGCTACTTTCATCAATGCCATTTATAATGCTCCATTATCAGTTTGATTAACCTCTATTTCTCGTAAAGTGCTTGTGGCAGGAACCCAGGAATAATTACTGTGGATACTACGTTTGCGAATTCATCTACAACGCGACGGCCAAAAATAAGCGGGGCTACTCTAAAAGACAATAGAAGTGCGTAAGCAATAATGTTCACAATTTCATTTTATTACCATCATTTGTGTTGAGTTTCATTCATATATATGTATTGACCCCCTTCTTCAAATTAGACGTGGCAGATGCGGGATGAACTCCTACCACAAGATCGCATGAAAGCAATTCAAGAGGAATTGGCGGGATTCTTTCTTGATCACGTCATCAATAAAGCCGGAGAATACCATGTGGAAGTTGAGTTCAGACATTAGGGGATTGTAAGACACCTTATATTGTATATATGTAGCCAGTGGCGTCGGATAGATATACGAAAACTTGTTGTTCGACCAATCTCTCGGAGAAGGAAAGGTCGATATCACTTCTCTCTATATGCATATGTTCATGACGATCTTCTGTACTTAATGGTTTCCTTCATTTGCTTACTAGCTAGCGTGTCGAGTCCTCTCTATACGTATAGTACGTAGCATCGACTAAGCACGGAGATAAGAGAGGACACTTCTCTCTATTAGCTAGCTAACACAATATATGAAACACCTAAATTAACCCTACAAAACCCCCCAACCCCCCCCCCCTTCAGAAAAAAGAAACAAAAACCCTAGCCCCTGAACTGCTGATGCGTGGTAGCTTATTGGTCCCGGTTGGTGCTACCAACCGGGACAAAAGCCCCCCCCCCTGCCAGGGCAAGCCGCAGCGGTCACGTGGAGCCCCATTTGTCCCGGTTGGTATAAGAACCGGGACTAAAGGTATAGGGCTTTAGTACCGACCCTTTAGTCCCGGTTCCCGAACAGGGACAAATGGGCCTTACGAACCGGGACAAATGGGCCTTTTTCTACTAGTGACAACCCTACCTTGGAGAAGCTTGATAGGGTTTTGATATCCTCTTCTTCGGAAGATTTCTTTCCCCCTAGTATATGTTAGAAAGCTGGTTACAGAACTATCGTCTGACCACAATCCCCTGATCCTTGATTGTGGTATTTCGAGTAAAACGGCTCCTGCTAAATGAGACTTTAGGTTTGACATTGCCTGGTTAAAGAATGACCAGTCCCTCCCGTCTGTAGAGAGCATTTGGATTAAACATGTTAGTAGTGAGGATGTAATCGATGTGTTGAATATTAAACTCATGCAATTTAAGAAATACTTTAAAGGATGGGGGTCCAATATTTTGTCCATAATAGAAAAAGAAGGCATGAGCTTCAAACTGATCCAAAACCAGGCCCCCCACGCCCCCGCGTCATCTCCTTCGAGGCGACTCGGGGGAAACCCTAACCGCCGCCGCCGCACCCCCTCCCCCCTCCTTCCCCTCCGCCGTTGCCGGAGGTGTACGCCGGCGTGCGCTCGACACCGATGAAGGTGGTGGCGGGGGATCCGGTGGCTCCATGTACCGTGGAGGGCCTCGGCATCCGGGGCGGCGGCCGCCGGGCGGAGAGCGCGGGGTGGCCCTGGCGGCGGGCCATTCCTGTCGGAGCTGGTGAGGCACCTCCCTCGGTCTTGAGGGGGACGAGAAGGCGTTGGTCCCCGGTTGCTGGTGTGCGGCCTCCCCCGTGCCATTGTCGCCGCCAGATGCATCCCATCCTCTCCGCCCCGATATGCTCCTTCCATCGCTGGATCCGGGTCCCAGTGGCTTAGGCCGTTCTTCCCGAGCGCCGGCAGCGCGGATCTCGTCGACCGGGGTTAGATCCAGGGGAAACCCCTGGCCGGCGCAGCCACATCGTAGGCGACGCCCTGGGCGTCGTTCCCCTCCTTGGAGGCTGTGGTGTGGATCCTTGCCCCCCTCATTCTGTCCCTTGCTAGGTGAAATCCTAGGTCCCCTGATTCGGGCGGCGACGACACATCTGTGTCGTGTTCCTTCTTGGAGGCGCAGTCCGGGGATCGCAGGGGCGGTGAGAGAGTCGGGTTGTGGGTGTGATGGAGGCGGGTGGCGGCTTGGCTCTGCGCTTCAATGCCTTTTCTTCAGTGGCTCATCGCTTTTACCCTTGTTGCTGCGACTGTGGCCGACAGCTCTTGCCCTTCGGTGTGGCTTAACCGAGGATGATGACGGTTCTCGGAGTGGTGTGCTCTGAGCTTGCAGGTCTGCTCCTAGTTCCTTCTCCATGCGCAACTTGGATGTCTTCCTTCTGGGTTCTAGGGTGAACCGAGCTGCCGGCTGCCGGTGCAGCATCCTTCGAGCCAAGATGAGAGGGCAGATGCCGGCCCTTTGCAGCGGCGGTTCTAGAGGAGCTTCGGTCCATTGCTGTCTTCGAGTTTGGCTACGATCATGAAGCTTGCGCGGTGGTGCATCCTCTCAAGTCCGTAGTTAGTCATGTTGGTGTAGGTCGTCCTGTAGGATGATGGCTGCAGCATGGCGTTCCTCTGCTTGCTATCGTTGCTGCCTTTGAGTGTGTTTCACTTTGCTCCTTGTATCAGCCGCTTGTTTCTATTTGCTTTCCTTGTAAGTTGGTGATCTTGTAATGCTGGCCGGTTGATGGCTTTGTTAATTCAAACCCGGGCTCTTCTTGAGCCTTCATTCTAAAAAAAGCTTCAAACTGATCTGTTGGTCCTCGAGAGCCTAGAAGACCTCACTTATTTGACCGTGGAATATTATTTATAGAAAGTAAAGTTCAAGCCAAGCTCCATGGGCTATATGCTGATGAGGAACTCCATTGGTTCAAAATGACCAGTGAGAGGTGGCTTATTAAAGGGGATAATAACACGGCTTATTTTCAGAAAATAGCTAATGGGATGAAGCGAAAATTTGGAAGTCGAAAATTCCACTAAAAGTTAAGATTTTCATGTGGTATCTTCGTAGGAGACTTGTGCTAACCAAAGGCAACCTTGCACGACACAACTGACCAGGGGGTAAGAAATGTTGCTTTTGTGCTTATGACAAGACAATCAAACACCTCTTTTTTCAATGTAAGTTTGCACACTCTACATGGCTAGTTATCCAAATAGTGTCAAATTTATATCCGCCCACAAGTGTTGCCAATATATTTGGTCATTGGTTGGACAGTATTCTAAATAGGTTTAAAACGCTTCTAAGGGTGGGAGGGTATGCGTTACTCTGGTCACTAGGGTTATGTAGAAATGATTTGTTTTTTAATGACAATAATGCTTCTCCTCTGTGGGTTATTTTCCATTGTACGCACTCAATTTGTACGTGGTCTATGCTACGACAACCGGAGCACCAACCGTTGTTCAAGAAGGTGTGTACGCAGTTGGATCAGCCGGTCTATAAGACTCTATGGTTGTCGTTTTTGTTATATTTCCTATTGTCGGACTTCTGGTGTTTGGTTGTGTGCATTCTATTTATGCAGATTCCGGGTGTTACTCATCATGATAAGAATATTACTATTGCTCGGGTGCTCAGTTCATTCCCCTCTGGATAATTCGTTCAGGTGGAATTTAATTGGCCCCGACTTATGTCATGGTATAATGTTTCATCCCTGCTAGATTCGATTAACCTGACACAAGGTCGAGATGTGTTTTCCTGGAACCTTACTGCATCAAGGTCTTTCAGTGTAGACTCTATGTACCATGCGCTCACACATTCTGAAGCACCAGTGAGTAATAAAAAGAAAATTTGAAAGTCGAAAATTCCACTAAAAGTTATAATCTTCATGTGGTATCTTCGTAGGAGACTTGTGCTAACCAAAGGCGACATTGCACGACGCAACTGGCCAGGGAGTAAGAAATGTTGCTTTTGTGCTCAAACAACTCTTTTATCAAAGCAAGTTTACACATTCTACATGGCCAGTCATCCAAATAGTGTCAAATTTATATCCGCTCACAAGTGTTGCCAATATATTTGGTCATTGGTTGGACAGTATTCCAAATAGGTTCGAAACGCTTCTAAGGATGGGAGGGTATGCCTTACTCTGGTCGCTAGGGCTATGTAGAAATGATTTGATTTTTAATGACAAAAATGCTTCTCCTCCGCGGGTTATTTTTCATTGTACTCACTCACTTCGTGCGTGGTCTATGCTACGACGACCGGAGCACCAACCACTGTTCAAGGGTACGCCGTTGGAGCAGCCACTCTATAAGACTCAACAGTTGTTGTTTTTGTTATATTTCTTATTGTCAGACTTCTGGTGTTCGGCTTTGTGCATCCTGTTTATGCAGAGTCCAGGTATTACTCATCATGTTTTGGCATGACAGAAAGTGTTATTAAGATGGCCTGAAATGAAAATGTGCTCAATATGAATATTATTATTTTTGTCAAAATAAAAAAAAGTAGCCCAGTGCATATAGCCCCGCTTGCGTAGGGTCCGGGAAAGAGCCCAACCACTTTTGGTCTATTGTATGTAGACTTTTTCTACATTTCCGAAGAGGCTGTTTCCAGGACTTGAACCCGTGACCTATGGTCACAAGGCAACAACTTTTACCACTGCGCCAAGGCTCCCCTTCTACTATTTTTGTCAAAATAAACAATTTTAATTTTTGGATCATCTTCATTTGAGGTGGTATGCAACATCGACAGCTAAAACAATGCATCGCGTCGAAGACCTCCTTTTGTCTAGTGTGACACTCGGCAAAGACCTCCTTTTGCCGAGTGTTTTGTGGGCGGCACTCGGCAAAGACCCCCATGTGGCTAATGTTTTTTGTTTGCCAAGTATAACACTCGACAAAGAATTTTCCTCAGAGTTTTTCTTTTTTTGCTGAGTGTTTTTTTTCTTAACACTCGGCGAAGGCTTTGTTTGCCCAGTGCCCTACGAAATGCACTTGACAAATACGCTTTTTCCAGTTGATTCTATTTTAGCGTAAATTTGCGATAACAAACTTTATTGTTTCAAGTCACATACTTAACTAAAGTTATTTGAGAAACTATTTTTTTTCTTACAAGCACCTACAACACATTAAAGATGGAGCCCTGACAAATATAATGTAGGGTCAAAAACGCTTTTCTATTATAGGACGAATGAAGTAGTTTTGAATAACTTTTTTTTTAGAAATAGTTGGTTAGAATAACTAATACCCCGACCAGGAAGCATCTTTGAGCTCCCTGGAGCCAGGCCACCAAAGCTCATTTTCAGGCATGCTGACTTGCCGAGGTCTTCTTGCTTCAATCACCCGAAAATAAAAAAACAAGGTGAGGTCTACTGCAGCTCATAAATCCTACGTACTGTGATTTGCAGAGTTTTGTCCTTACCCTTTATCTTCACATGTACTCGTGCAGGCAATGGCAGTGTGCATCAATAAGTGCCTGTGAGGCTGTGACCTCGTGCGTGCAGGCACGACTTGACCCGGAGGAGAAGATAATAACTCCTGTACCACGCATAGGATTGGGTGCACCAATATCTTCCCCGCATTGATGATACCCCTTCTCCCTCGCTACTCCCTCGATCTTCGATCTTGAGCTACCGGGCAAGCCACACGAGCTCCACCACCGGACGGACTCATGCACCGAGCGCACCACCACCATTATTGCTTGAACTACAGGAGACTCGACGCGTAGAAGCACCAGTAGTATACATCTTCCCCGCATTGATGATACCATCCCCCTCACAGCTCCCTCTTGAACTACAGGCGAGCCAGACGAGCTCTAGCAAACCGAGGAGAAACCAGAAAACCGCCGCTCCACCAGACCACCACCATTATCATACCACACGGAGGAAACTGCCGTGCCGCTCCAGCAGACCACCACCATTACCATACCACGGAGGAATTTGTCTACTGGAGTACGGCGGAGCATTTGGAAACCGCATTGAAGGTCCAAGGCATGGGAGGAGAGTGGCTTGGCGCTCTCTCGGAGGAGGAGGAGCTTCGACGGCGGCCAGAAGTGAGGATCATTAACAAGTATGCAGTCGTCTTTGCGTACATTTGTATTGGCCTGAAAGGCCAGAGTGCTCTGGTGCTTTTGTGGGCAACCGTCGTCCTTCTTGGCGGCTTCGTCTCGGATCTGAGGAGCATAGATTTCCACTATCTGACCATCATCGCGTTCGTGCAGGCTGCCGGGTGAGTGCTTGGTATCCAGCTCTCTTCTTACTGTACATGCATGTTAAGCGTGTGACCTAAAGTTCGCCTCTTTGATAGTTCCTGATTTGTCGAATTAGGGTCTTGTATATCTTTCATTCATCTGGTCTGCCCCCCGCCATGTATGCTGTAACACTCTGGGGTCTGTAAAACGGGGCAGCAGAGCACGTTATTTTAAACTGCTAAAAAAGGTGCTTAAAAGATTTGAAAAAAAGAAGACTTCTTTACATGAATATGCATGCATGTGGTCTATAAGTACCTGTGAAATTTCGTTCAATAATACGTTGTACTATGTGCTGCACCAAAAAGACAAAAAATCTACGACAAAAAACAAGCCCCTAATTTGCATGTATTTTGTATTTTTTGTACCTTTCAAATGCAAGCACGTATATTGCTGAAATTTTGGCAAGTTATACGTGCTCGCAAACAAAATTTTGAATTTTTCAAGCCGTAAAAATCTGTTTTATTTACTTCAAACAAATAGCCATAATGTGCCCGTGCTCAGATGTCAAATAGCCATAATGTGCCCGGACTTTATACATAGAGCTAATGGCGAACGTCCTTTGCCAAAAATAAGATCTCTTTGTCGTCATAAAGAGTAACCAAAAGTAGCTCTTTTTTTTTGCGAATGAACCAAAAAAAACCAAAAGTAGCTTATGGCGCATGAAATTCCAGGCAGTTAACATTGGCCCATCTATCGCTTTTCTAAAATAGATGTAACTTCGATAAGGCCTACCCGAAATTGGACATCTTGTTTCTGTTTGAAGACATTCTTAATTATCTTGTTGACATCGTGTCCTGCTTTGACTGGAACAAACAACAGGCTATTCGACGCAATGGGAGAAGATCGGTTTTTGTTCTTTGGGGTTTGGTTTCACTCTCTTCTACGTAACATTGTATCCTGGGGAGACAAGCATCATGATGAACGTACCCAGTTGCCTATCAGACAATGGCTGAAGAGACAAATACATATACTCAAATTAAAAATAATAGATATCACTCTGATCGTGATATTTTCCCCAGCTATGTACTTCGGCGTGGGTGGACCAATTATTTGTTCTGGCCTGTCTGGGCTTCGTCTAGCAAAGCAAGACTACGGCATCGCCGACGGAGATGCAAGTAAAGCAAATCTGAAGCCGGCGCTGAACTTATTCTACGGCGTATCCTTTGCTCAGGGCGCAATATTCTTATTGTGTACAATGGGTGGAGTCATTGCTGAGCGATGGTTAAATGATATTTTAAGCCAACGCCATGGTTTCAGCCTCAATGTACTTCTTGGATACTCGCGTAAAACCATGCACATGGGTCTAAATGACCCCGCTTCCATAAGGAGCTGGAATTTGATCACATATGGTGCTGACTTGCTGGATTCCCAATGTTCGAATGACTATGCAGCTGGAGTACGGATACTAACCATGCTGATTGATCGTGATATACCGTTACAGATAAGACGGCTGTTGATCAGATCACCGAAACAAAGAATTCAGAAGCTGATCGGAACCCTTGCTTGGATAAGCCCAGCCGAGCAAGAGACGAGATGGCTTGCAGCGACGATTGTGGAGCATCTCGCTGCTGACCTCAACCTTGCTCATTTTCCAGGAGCATTGGAATGTGTATCCTCCCTCTTTGATGCTACCCATTTACCATTTGAAGCTGGGCAAGGAACTAAGGATCTGGTTTTGCCAGGCTTGAGAATTCTGCATAACCTAGCTCATGATGGACATAACTGCACAATGATATACAGCACCAAGGGTCTTCTTTCAAAAATAGTTGCGCCTCTCAGCTCCAATGAATTTGTAGAAGATATCAAGAGTAGTGTTGCATGGACCAAGGTAGTAGACGTATCACTCAAAGTGGTGACCCGGCTCATGGGTTCGCCAGGAAGCACAGGCCAAGAGATGCGAAGTCTAATTGCAAATGCTAGTCATGTGGTCAGAAACCTGGAGGCCGTTCTGGACATCGACATGAAGAGTAACAGCAGCATCATATGGCTACTGACGGGAGCTTTAGACGCTCTTACACGATTAGTATTGCATCATCCAGAAAGTGCGTCTGCAGGAAAACTTATTGAGAGGGCACTGCACATATTTCTTTCAACAGATTGGTTGGAAGATTATTTGAAACATGAGAAGAACGTGATGAAAAAAGCTAAGAAAACTGTAAGCCAGCTTAAAGAATATGCTGGTTTCGTATTGGAAATGTTGTCCAATCATCCAGAGGCTATCAAGAGCTTCACAGTATGCGATGATGACATCCATCGTCTTACTGAATTGCTCGACTGCAATATTAAGACCACTGAATGCAAAATAAGTGCAACAGAGACAGTGGAAATAGATATCAGCATTGGCTCTCGTATTAGCTCAGCAGTCATCTTGAAGCATTTGAGCAACTACGTCAAATTGCCAACCTTACGGAAGGTATGCCGGAAATTACCTACTGCATGCCACAAGTTTTCCTAGTTTATCTAATTATGAGTCTTAAAATAATTCTCAGAGAAAATGTAGACTTGCATCTTGTTATAACACGAGCACCTACAAAATTTCATGAACAAATATGATCATGTTTGTCATGTACAAGAAAGACAAGAGGTTGCTGTTATGCTGTTCAAAAAATAAGTAGAACAATTGCCTTTTTTGTGTAGGGTGTATTTGACCAGTTACAACTTACAACACGATGCATTTCATTTTTTCAGAATGTTTTAAATATGTAATTAGGTAGCCCTAAACTCAAGCGTTCGCCCTTGCAAGTACAAAATCCACTCACTTAACTTTTTATAAAATAAAATAATATGTATGCGTATGGTTGCAGGCACTCAGGCAATTGCTTCCTGTACAACAAGATGAGGCTTCCACTTTAAAGTGCCACATCAAGGACAGGATGATGCATGCAGCACTGTTATCACTCGTCGTGACCATATGTGCGAACACCAGTATTAATCTTGCAGGAATCTTGCTTTCGCAGACACCATCGGATACACTGGAAGATTTTGTGGTGAGGCTCAAGAAGATGGTGGAGGAAAACATGTACGCCACCCCAACATGCCTGGCGATACAGAAGCTTACCTGCCAGATGGTTACAGAATTCATGAAGCATGATCGAAACATCCAAGTGATTGATAAGCACAATATCGTTGGCACGTTACTGAAGGCTTCAAAGACGATGGCCGAGCTCGAGAGCAGCATGCTTTTCGCTGCTGTCATTCGTGACCGCTACGGGGTTCCTTTGAAGCCTCTTTCATCTGTTCTCTCCAAAAACACAGAAGATCTTTTGACACAGAGGAAACAGGCTCTTGGCATCTACACTGTGCCTGCCTCTGTACCAATACCACTACCATGACTGTTGCATCACGGAGTATCTCATTATGGTAAAAGTACCGAAACAGGTATTGAATTCTTGGTGTTGTATGCTTGATGTTTCTGCTTTTGTTTCCTTTGCCAACTTGTGAGAATTTGTAATAACTGCTCGTGTGCACCTTCAGGTGCAGAGACCGGGAATGTCATCCTTCCATTATCTAAAAGAACTGCAACCGTTTGTGCATTAAGATTCCAATCCATCTTCTGCATCAAGGCAAGATCCAAGTCTATATTGCGCCTGCCAGTGTACGAGTTCAGCATGGAGCTGCCAACTACTGTCCTGCCGAATGGCAATGCAATTCTCACCCACGTGCCACTTCTGTTGAGACTTGCTTAATTTGTTACTATCCAATGTTGACATATTAACTGGCAGAACTCATCCTGCCAATGTTGAATGGTCACTTTTATCTTGTTGTTTGTCAGTCCATGCAACTGACAGTGCAACTGCATCTTTGTGGAGTCATTTTATCTTGTTATTCGTATATTATCAGTTACTCAACAAAAATGTTCACTCAAAAAACGGTTATCTTGTTGTCCCACGGTGCAGTAGCTTTGTTTTCCCTGTGGTGTGAGCAGTAAACCTTTTAATGCCGCATATATGACAGGCGGGGGAGGGAACAGCCGATAGCTGCTGAGCATCGATCAGGTTCACCAGAGTAAAATTCCGTCGCAATCAGTCACTCACCCTACCTTCACCTGTACCCCTTATCTCCTTCTACTCCTCTGTTTCTAGCTTAGCACAGCTTGGTAATGGCCAGTTGCACTTTCCGTGCAGCGCTGACATTACCTTCATGTAATTGACATTGGTCACTCAGGTTTTATACCTGTTTTGAAATGAAAAAGGCAGAAACTGCTCTGCCTTTTTTCAAAAACAAGTCACTCTCCTATCCAGGTCAATCGAGTTCAGATTTAAACGGGACCCTGAATAATGACCCTCAAATCACCTAAACATTTTCATACACACATTGAAAACTTTTTGGCACAAAACCTTTTCAAAATTACATAGACATTTTTTACATTGTGTCAACCTTTAAAAAAAAGCACAAATATATTTTTCCAATTTGTGATATTTTTCAAATGTCATGAGCATATATATTTTTAATTGTGTGTTTATTACATTGCAGAAATTTCTTGAAGGGCATGAACATATTTCTGAAACGTTTGAACTTTTTTTGAATTGTCTGGAACATTTTTCTGAGTGGTACAAAACAGTTTTTCTACATCAGCAAACATTGTTTTTTTTTACATTGTTTTAAATGACACAAGCATTTTTTTTAGTGGTACGAAACATTTTTTCTACATTGAGCGAACATTTGTTTTACATTGTATTGACATTGTTTTTAACATTTAGTGTATTTGAAAAAATGCCGCGAACATTTGTTTCAAACTCGCTAACATCTTTTTAATGGTATCAGCATTTTCTAAAAGTTTCACCAATATTATTTTCACACCGAAGAAATATTTTTCCCGAATGTGATATGAATGTTTTTGAAAATTGAAGTAAATAGTTTTCCATTCTTTTTTTTGAGATAGAATAGTTTTCCATTCAAAAAAATATATATATACAATTAATTAAAAAAATGCAGAACAGGACATGGCCGGCCATTTATTAAGCACTAGGTTGTTCGGCCTCACAAATAAGCGAAAACGCGAAAAAGTGCTTCTGTTTTTTGGGGTAAGCGCTTCTCATGTTGGCATCGAATAGTGCAGGGAAATCACTAATTCAGAAGTACTCCTTTGAAAGATCACTCACACCTTCCCAGATGGCAACAAATGGCGCGCTGCATGTGCGCAACTTGCCACAACTGGGGAGTTTTCAAATTTTTTGTAGATCCATTTATTTGAAATGTGTTATCTCTTAAACCGTGAGTCCAAATCTCGAACCGTTTTCACCGTTCGATTCCTCGCGTGGAGATTTTCGAAACTAGATCCGGTGTTTGACAGGTTTTGATGTTTTTTTTATGAAAAATCCACACGGGGAGCATGGCTTTTTCTTTCCTAAAGCCGTTTTCCGAGAGGCGCGTCCGTGTCTCTCATAGAAGCACATCTGTGCCTCTCGTGGAAGCAAAACCATGCTTCTCGTGAAAAGAAAAAAACGTGTTTTTTCGCCTATCACAGAAATGAATCTGTGCCTCTCGCAGGTGCAAAACCGTGCCTCTCACGGAAGGAAAAAAACGAGAAAACATATTATTTTTTATTTCCTAGAGGCACGGCCGTGCCTCTCGCGGAAGCAAAACTGTGTCTCTCGCGAAAGCAAAAAAGTGCCTCTCACGGAAGCAACAAAAACGCATTTTTTTGCCTCTCGCAGAAGCAAGTTCGTGCCTCTCATGGGAGCAAAATTGTGCCTCTCACGAAAAAAAGCAAAGAGAAAACACTTTTATTTTTCATTTCCTAGAGGCACGGCCGTGCCTCTCGCGGAAGGAAAACCGTGTCTCTCGTGAAAGCAAAAATGTGCATCTCGCGGGAGAAAAAAAAGTGTTTTTTTTGGTTTCTGAGAAGCATGGCCACGCCTCTCGTGGAACCAAAACCGTGCCTCTCGTGAATGGAAAACCGCGCCTCTCGTGGAAGAAAGAAAAAACATGTTGTTTCGTGTAAATTTTGATTTTCGAATTTTTTGTCGAAAAGTTAAGAAAGACCAGGGAAAAACCGAAAAGCCGAAAAAAAACCAAAAATAACATCTAAAAAGGTGAAAACGCGAGCGGAAAAATTAGAAAACAAAATCGGAGGGAGCGCCCAGAGCGTGACACGTGGCGGCGGTTGAGAGTGCACCAAGTGGCGCGCTCTCAGCCCACCCAAGTGACCCTTGAGGAGGCTCCCGAATGAGCGTTTCAATTAGTTGCTCTCGTTGTCTTGTGTATTGAGGGAGGATTGGTGTTTTAGTTGGTTTTTGACCCCAAAAAACGACTGTTGTCTCTCTAGAGCTACACATTTAAAAAATATTTAAAATGAAAACATAATTTCGAAAATTGTTCAGTATAAGTTCTATAAAAAATGTTCTGTGTATATTAAAAAATGTTCAGTGTGCATAAAAAAATATTCATCACATAATTTAAAAGTTCATCATATATTTAATAATATTCAACGTATATTACAAAAATATTCATCATATACTTTGGATGTTCACAGTATATTAAAAAAGGTTGGTGTGTATTTGACAAAAGTGTTCACCTTATATTGCAACAGTTTAAAAAAGAAAATGTGCCAAAAGAAAAACAGAAGAAGAAACAACTCTGAAAAGAGAAAAAGAAAACAGTAAAATTGAAAAATGAAAAAGAAAAACCTTGTCGATCATCGTATATTAGTAATTAATTCACCTCTTCACCTCTTGCTAGCTCAGGCTTCACTGTCGTGACTGGTCCATGTCGATCTACTCGCAGCTGTAGGAGACGGCGACCCGAATTAGCGTGCTTACAAACAACCGTGTCTCTACAGAAACCGCTTGGCTTTTGATCTACCAAGGTTACAGAGTCCAGCCTCATGCCACTTTTCAGGGTCCGCAGAAGAAAGAAGTTCCCCCCTTTTCATCGTTTTCTTTGTTACCGATGGAAAACTTAGCTTTCAAAACTTCAGTTCTTCTACCATTCAGATGCTTTTTTCAAATCACAATCTGTTCCTTTACAGAGTAAAAACCGCCGTTCCTGGTGTCCAGATGCAGTTCATGCACACACATCTACAGGGAGCACTTCGCACTAGGAAGCTGTTGTATACACATAACACATCAGCAATATGTCCTCTCTTCTCTTGCACTAGGGAGCGCTTTGCACTAGGATGGCGTTACACATCAGCGGGCCTGTCCTCTCTTGCCCTGCTGATGCACCACCATCATGAGCGTTGCATTGCAGTATTGAATTCTCGGTGTATGCTTGCTGTTTTTTCCTTCTTCATTTGTTAACTTTTGCGAGCTTGTGGGCCTTTGTAAACTGTAACAATGAGTTGTGTTCACCTTTCAGTGTAGAGACACGGAGTGTAATCCTTTCATTATCTACAAAACTGGAATCGTTTGTGCATTAAGACTAAAATCTAACTTCTGCATCATGGCGAACTCCAAGTCTCTATAATATGCAGCATCACTATTGCGCCTGCCAGTGTACAAGTTCAGCTTGGAGCCGGTTAATGTCCTGCTGAATGGGTTATGAGCTCTGCTTGCACACAATCTGAACAGGTTGTGAAATTTGAGGTACCTGCTTGCTCACAATCTTCCGCTTCTCTTCAGACTCGGCCCACACACAATCTGAACAGGTTTTCCATAGGTCTCACAAATCGAGGTCGGAGTCATCTTGTTTTACGAGAACTTCATCTTTGCTTGCACGTGAGCACGTGTCTTTTGTACCTTTTCAGACCCACCTTTCCCTCTGCCCAATTTCTTCTTTCCCTTTTGTCACGTGTGTTAGGCTTTTCGGTAATACCTAAGAAGGATCCACGGGGACTAATTTGAGCGATTTGTCTCTGGTCGCACCGTAGATTAGTGCAGGAATGTTTGGCGCGGCGGTTGAATTGCTCATCCAGTCAAAAACGACGTTAGAGCATTTACTCTTGGACTTGGTAAATTCGGTCCCCCAAACACCCCTGAACGGACGCAGGCAGCGACCGGTCACACATCTTAAATTTACTTTTCTGCATCCGGACGTCGCCTCTCCTTCTTCTGGACGCCATTCCAGGTCCGATAGCACCTGACGAGCGGCCCTCCCGCGGCGGTCGGCCCCGACAGGCTGAGAAAGGTGTTCGCTGGCCCCAACGACCTCCACCTCGACAAGCCCGACGAACGGTGGATGCCCGCGGCCAAGGAGCACGACTACGTGGTCATGTCCGCGTCGCACTGGTTCGCGCACCCGGCGGTGTACTACCGCCACGGCCGCGCTGTCGGCCGCCACAGCTGCGGCACCATCAACGGCAATGTGACGACCCTCTAGCCGCGGTACGCGCAGTGTGCGGCGTTCCGCACCGTGCTACGGGCGCTCGCGGGCCTCGACAAGCGAAGCAAGGGAAGAGAGCGAGGGGGAGCAGGAGGGTGCGGTGCGGTCAGACCCGATCGGGTGCTTGTTTTATTTGCAACGATTTTGAAGAAAAAAAAACCCTTGGTTCCCAGCGTATTTTAACGGCTAAGACGACATGCCAGTCAGGGCCCGCGTGGCTCGTGTTGACCGATGCCAAATCAGCGAATACATAGAGGAAATCATATAATGGACCGTATGTGAACCCCTAAAACAAGTTTAGGGATCGTGTTTCGGGTATTTTGAACTCACGGGACTAAAGTGAGCACTGGCGCAAGTTCAAGGCCATATAGTGAATTTTCTCTCATAAAAGACCGATCGGTCATCGTTTCCTGAAAACCGAATTGGCTATAACCCAAACAAACCGAATTGAAATTCTCGGTTAGACCGAATGCCCATCCTTACCTATGACCAATGCGATAAGAAAATAATGTCATTCTTTCCTTTACAAAACTTAAGGCTGTTTGGTGAAAGTCAACCTGCCAATTACCAAAAAAGTATAAGATTGGACCAAAGACTATGGTCTGCGTATTACAGGGCTATGCTAATCGTAGTTGGCTATTGATATCTATCTGTGAAATTTGAGGTACCTGACGTGAAAGTCGGTGCGATTATAGAGTCTAAAGATGCTATATTTTTTAGGATATTTTTTCTATAAAAGATATGCAAAATACTTCTAAATAGGAATCTCATGAGTCATCTGAACCTGCCATGCCTATGAAATATTAAAATGAACACATGATGAATATCACGTGGAGGAAGAAAATAAAGCTCCTG
This sequence comes from Aegilops tauschii subsp. strangulata, assembly GCF_002575655.3. Lineage (NCBI taxonomy): Eukaryota > Viridiplantae > Streptophyta > Magnoliopsida > Poales > Poaceae > Aegilops > Aegilops tauschii. The sequence continues at coordinate 630,585,594 of NC_053036.3, read as the reverse complement.
CTAGGAGCAAGAGACAGAGGACTATAAAGTCCTTCAGTGCTGATTTCACTACATACCTTGTGGATGATACTCACACTTCCATTTTAGTAATATATGCATCTCTCGATACTGACTACTAGAAGGATGTGGTCCGAGCGAGATGGATTCCATCATGGCTAATGTGACATGCGAGATCACTGATCGTCTTTATGGTTTCAAACAAGTGGTATGTAAGTGGGTGCGCACATAGAATGTTAGGTCAGATGGTAGAATTGATAAGTACAAGACTATGCTTGTGGCCAAGGGTAATACATAGAAGGGAGGTGAAGATCTCTTTGATAATTACTCACATGTGGATAGATGTACCCGCTCAATGCGTAGTACATGCTCACATGGTTAAATATCAGTATGAGATTAATGTTCTTTTCCCTTCGATCATGATTTATTTATGAATTGGATCAATAGTAAAATGGCTAATTTATCCTACAGTTATGTGACGCAATAAGATACAAGCACGCTAGGTGAGCTGGCATATCTGCAGCTTACACGACGCTGGAAAATATAACGGAAGTTATTAAGAAGAAACATGTATTGAAACGAAAGGGGTTGCCCCCCTGCCCCAACTTTTTATTAAAAAAGCAAAGGCAACCAAAGCAAACTGTTTAACAGCTCTCGGCTCCAGCCAAAGGTAGCTGCAGCAGACTTATTACAAGGCGAAGTGTACTAAAAGTCTGAAACATACAAGAGCGAGTCTAAGGCCCTAAAGGAACAGAGCGACAGAAGATAAAGATACTAGCTACGCAGTCCCCCAGGCCAATCCACACGCCAGGCGATCCTAAGCAATTCCCCGCGATGATGGTCGAGCAGCCTCAAGCATCGGAGGAGTAGCGCAGCTTGAGAGTCCACACATAGGATCTTCCATTGGCGAATATGTCTCCCCACCAAGTCCAGCACACATCTGATACTTCGCCAACTTCTCCCCTGAAACACAAATTCATTTCGAAGCAACTATAAGCTCCATAAGGTAGCAACAGTGGTCAAGTTAACTGCATCATAGCACTTTTTCTTCTTCCAAAAAGGAATAAAGGACTCAAACGATTCAGGAGGGATCTTAATACAATCAGCTATCACTAGCCAAACTTGTCGGGCCACCACACAATCAAAGAATAGATGATGGATACTTTCAGATTCATTACAGAAGACACAAGTCAAGTCCTCCACATGCTGGCGTTTAGATAGATTATCCCTAGTTAGACTCTTGTTATGCACCATTAACCAAAGAAAGACATGGATATTAGGTGGGACTTTTATTCTTCAAATATAATCTCTCCAGACAGAAACCACTTCCCCAAAGTTGATCATTTTATAAAGAGATTTCACTGAATAAACTCCTTTACTTTCTAAAGTCCATACAGGCTTATCCGCCACATTATAGAGAGCAGACCCTCTAATCACCTTTAGCAAATCATTCCAGGAACGCAAAGTAATCTCATCCACACATCTTCTAAAGGTCAACTGGAGGTTCTCCCCATCCCAAACCTGGGCCACACAAGCATCTTGTTGTTGACAGATATCAAACAGATCCCAAAACCTAGTTTTGAGTGAGTAGTCACCGATCCAGGTATCATGCCAAAAGGAAATATTCCTCCCATCCCCAGGAATCCACTTATAAAAAATCTTTGCAGCAGAAAACGCCCAGGTGATACTATTCCAAAAAGGAGAGCCCACCCCAGTTCTGGACCAAAGAATACTTGGTTTGTCCACATTATATTTGAATCTAAGCACTTTTTTCCAATCACTATCTCTATCATAAAAAAACCTTTTACTCCAAGCAGCTAGTAATGACATATTGAACTCCCTAAGATTAGGGACACCTAAGCCACCCCACTCTTTCCTTTGAGAGATCAGCCCCCAATTGGCTAAATGATATTTATGATTATCTCCAACATTACCCAAAAAAAGTGAGACATTTGAGAGGTAATAGCATCAATTGCCCATTTAGGAAACTTCATCATGGACATTAAGTAAGAAGGAATACTAGCAATACAAGTAGTAAGCAGAATAAGCTTTCCTCTATAGGGTAGATTTCTCCCTAACCACCCAGCAATATTCTTGATAGTTCTATCAATTATAGGCTGGATATCTTCTCTCCCGAGTTTCTTGAAATGTAGAGGGACACCAAGATACTTAAAAGGGAACTCCCCAATTTGGCAACAGAAAATTTGGGCAAACTCTTTAGCAATCTCCTCATCAATATTGATGGTATGTAAGTCACTTTTATGAAAGTTAATGCATAAACCAGATAGTTTTTCAAAGCAAGCTAGGATCCATTTTAGATTTCTAGCATGCTCAACAGAAGCTTCCATGAAAAGCAGGGTATCGTCAGCATATTGAAGGCTGACCACACCACCAGGTACCACATGAGGCAGAAGCCCCTTAACCAAATTATAACTAGCAGCTTTCTTCAGCATTTTAGAGAACACATCAGTCACCAAATTAAAAAGTAAAGGGGAGGAAGGGTCACCTTGTTTAAGCCCTTTCCCTCCCACAAAATGGAAGAAACGTGTATATATAGTTGCTGCTCATACGCTTGAAACCCTTGGGCTTTGTCTCAGTGACGCTTGTTGTATCTCCGGTACTTCATCATCAGTTCCGCCAGAGGTACCCTGCACAAGGTATCAGCATGATGCACAAGATTATTTAACTAGATATTACTACAACACTAGAGAGACATGTAAGGGAGCTGACCGATACCGGAATCTGCTCATCATCCAGGAAGGCATGTTGTAGAGAGAAGGGAGACGAGATCTCTTCCTGCTTTACTGGGAGTGCCAAGCGTTCGATGTTGGATTTCACAAGCCCAACACAATGATGCATCATGAATGTCCCGACCATGGTGAGAAGCTCCACTCCGTTGCTGAGCTGCTGCGCGTGCAGATCCATGGGGCAGGTATGAGCTGCATGGATGAGCATCCTCGCCCACACCTCCTTCATCTCCTTCAGCGATTCCACGGAATCAATTTCACTGAAAGGAGAGTCGCGTAGTTCAGCATAATTCTCCTTTGTGAAGGGTTTCTTATTGTCCTTGACCAAGTCGAAGAGTAACTCATTATCCTGCTTGGTGACGTTGACTGGCAGCATTGAAGGGTTAACTATCATGAGATACATGAGGTAGTTTGATAGCTTCCTGCATTCTGCCGCAAGTTTTCTCATCTCATCACTGACACTCCCTCCCAACAAGTACTTGCTTAAATGTAACTCTGTGAATATATGTAGACTGCCAACAGTTTGCTCGAAGGGCATACTTAGCACATCTATCATTTTCTGGCCAAGCTCTCGCTATTGGGATCTCTGAACAGAAGGAAGTGGGCCATCGTCAAGCAATTCCATGATATAGTGGACGATCACCTTGTCCTCGGTGTGCTTGATATGACAAAAGTTTCTCCGCCGATTCTCCAGACCCAATGCTTCCAAGACCTTGGATAAGAACTTTGGCATGGATTTTTTGGCCAGGGCGTAGTCCAGAAAGTTAAATTGCCCTATGGACGGACTTGACAACCAGTGACAAGGAAAACAACAATCTAATTTGTGTGAAATCCAACAGAGAAACGTGCCCTTTTTGGAGCGCGCTCTTGTCCAAGGCGATGCTATGATCATGGAGGTAGAATATACTTCCACAAAAATCGCTGCAATGAACAACGTGTAGGTGATGGCAGAATTTGTTGTTTTATGGGCATGCAGATGTTGGTTTGCAGAGAAGAGCACAAAGGCGACCACCATGGAAACCAGGGTGACGCGCCGGAGCACCCTACCGGTCCAGCTTCGCAACACCAAGACTTTGGTGTATAGCATATCGTAAATCATGCCGAGCTCTGTCAGTACGAGTTTCAGATTCTTCTCTGTTGGCCGAACTTCTCCAAAAGTATCCAGAAGAACAGCTTTATACCCATAACGCAGATGGCTCATGGACGACTTTCCGACAAGAAATCTTCTAGCAACAAGCGCTGAGTTAAGAGCACGAAATTCCATCTCGTCGTGAACTGACGGCCCGGGGATGGAGCTGTTCGGAGTAATGTCCCTTGGAAAACCCATGTCATGGCTCCCTCTTTGGAGTGCCCATATCCTCTCCCCATACTTGATTATCCCAGCAACAAATAGGGGTACCGCAATGGTTATCAACTGCAAATCTAGTAAGTCAAACGACTTCCAGAACACGTATAGGGCTAGACTGAGTTGGATCATGAGATTGATCAATTGCCTGTTCCATAAACTGTTATCCTCGAGAGAGAAGGCAGTGATGGTGTCCGGGCCTCCGAGGTGAAAGAGGAGAAAAGGTGGCCAGAGGAAGGGCAGAGTCAGAAGATGCTCAAATGTCTCGTGGCTTCTTAGTTTGTACTTGTCCTCGTACTGGGAGAAGAGGCCAATGGCAGACGTGGCAACAGTGTATGACGCCAAGTAAGCCAACCACACCAAGAACCTCAGCCAACCGACTCTGCGCCACCGCCGGACGTTACCGGCGAATAGCAGGAAGAGCTGCAGCGTGAGGCTCAGGAGTACCATTATCTGTGTGTCCCTCTCGTTCCATATTCTTGTCCAATAACTTGGTGCTTTCGTTGATTCAATAGTATTGGTTCCTGTGCAATTTAGTTCCAGTTATGCATGGAAAAAAGTCTGAGGTCAATATGCAACCACACATGGAAAAAGACGCAACTCAACACACAACCATGCATGGGAAAATAGTTTCTTTCTATATGATACTTATTATATATGTATATATAGGGAAAATACACACACACACACACACACACACATATATGGCAACATATCCTGTGAATCCACTCTGTTCCTGTATCCCTGCATCCCTCTGTTCTCAGCCCCACGATCTAAATCCTTTGCTTTGGGTTAATTTCCAGTAATTTTGCATTGAAACGTCCGCCTGTAACCCATACCAATAGTTTTCCTTTGCAAAAACAACCCTGGACGCAGGACTGCATCGTGCGTCGTAATAGACAACCCTAGGTATTTCTCTCTCCCGCGGCGGCTGTGGGACCCTAGGCCGAACGCCCGCGACCCTGTGCTCTTCAGCGGCGACGGCGTCCATCGGCACGCGCCAGCCCATGCAAGTACTGTTATTCCCAGCTGACATGATCTTGGCGTTCATCAGCAGCCGTCGGCTCATGCATGAATGTACGTAATTGTTTTGATCTCTGTATCCTTCCTCTGCAGACTGCAGGTCCACACTCTAAGGAGAGATCTTATACGCTAGATCAGCTAGTCGCTTGAATGAACAACCTCATCAGTAACAATCAGCAACACTATGACACCACTAGTTCCAGGTAAAATCCAGTCCTTCTGTATGTTAAAGCATGTGTCATTGCCATGTGTGAACTTGATCCTGTAGGTGTGCTTGCAGTCACATGGAGCCAACCAGTTACTTGCAAATGCATATGAATGAAGAAGAGTTTGGCACACCCAAAAAGAATGCAGCCATACCCCTAGCTGTAAGTTTGATTACTTTGTACTACCTTACAACTAATCCTTTATTGATCTATGTGTGAATGTGGCGGTCACAATTTATTCTTGATGTTGCAGTTTTTGTCTTTTACACCTGAATGTGATGAGAACTTGAAGCCTAAAGTAGGTATGGCATTTGAAGGACTCGAGGCAGTGGAGAAGTTCTACAAGGCATATGCACATAATGCGGGTTTTGGAGTTCGTATCGGACAACAGAAGAAGACTGAGAATAAGGTGGTCCGAACTAAGCGCTTTATGAGTAATAGGGAAGGATTCAAGTGGAAAGATAGTAAGGAGGTCGATGACCCCTTGAGGAAAAAGCGTAAGCAGGCCAACACACGATATGGTTGTGATGCACACATCTTTGTTAGACTTTCTGGGGAGAACAACTTACAAAAAATAAGGCATAACTATTGATTCCTTATTGTTAAAAAATAATATGACTAACAAAAATAAATTCTTTGCAGGGAGAGTGTTTTTGATGAACAAGGGAATTTACTAGAAGAAAAACCCACTGATGCATTGGACGCGGCCACAAGAGAGAAGATTTCAACTATACGTAATAAGATGGAAGATATGATTCAGAAGGCGAAGCACTCAGATGTAGGCATGGACTTCTTAACATCAAGTGTGTTGAACATTGAGGCCCCTCTAGACCAAATGGTTCCTGCAACTACCAAAAGCACAAGGCAAGAGGAATATGAGGCTTTTATTGGTTGCAATATTCCTACTGAAGTTCATATACATCCACCCACTGATGTTCATACGGTGGGGAGATGCAAAAGAATAAAGAGCGGAAAGGAGACCAAGGAGGATAGTTGAAAAAAGGACAAAGAAGTAAAGGCAAGGGTAGCACGCTTGTGCAAGACATGCAAGCAAATAGTATTTCATGATAGTCGCAATTGTCCAAGCAAAGGGAAAAGGAGCCTGATTGTGGAAGATATGCAACTAAATGGTGCTTGCTGATGCCAAATTTTGCGATGCAAAGAATGATTTTATATATGTTATGATTTAGCCTTTGATGTACAGGAGCCATGTAATGGACGGGGATTTTTTTTCGGGGTAATGGACGGGGATTTGCACTATGTTAAATCAAATTTGACTCAATTTATAAAAAATTTATGATTATCAAATTACTACATTATATGAACATTCGTCGGCCGATGATTGTCAAATTTTCATCATGTTAAATAAATTCTTTGCTCAGACCTGCATCATACCGGAGCAGAAAATACAGTTTGTCAATATACTTGTTATACATGATCAATCAAGAACTACAGTAAATGTTCAGGAAACTTTGGATATGGACTTGTTTTCATAGCCTTTTTTATCTTAAAACTGATTACGGCCATTCTAGGCCACTTCTGGTAATTCAGAAGATTTTCTGAATAAGTCACTGATTTTGTTCAACACATATGGAGCTTAGTCACTGAACTTTGTGAATGTCCAGGATATTTTGGATAGTGACTTGCTGCTTATAGCTTAGATATCAAAACTGGACAAAGCCATCCCAACCCTCTTCTGCAACTCAAAATCTTTGCTGAACAATATATGGTTTGACCACATGACTGAGAAGATCACTGATTTTTTTCAATACTTCAGTTCGTAACTGAACTAGTCACTGAATTATGTGGCAACAACATGCATGAGTTTTGAACAAGGGAAAAGCTCAACGAAAGCCTCTGATCTGAACAAGCTTGGTAAGGCATATCACGTATTGGTAAGGAATTTAGAAAAGATTAGAAACACATACAAGCAGCTCACACGATGCCATTCATTTAGGTGCAAATACTGATACAGTTTACTCATATGAGCATAGCACCGGTACATTTTGTACAGGCTACAGGTTACAGCTACAACTTCTTATGGACGAGAGGCTGCAGCTTCCTATGTAATAGGAATCATCGCCCGCGGGGGAGGCCATCCAGGGCGGCGTTGGCGCCTCATCGTTCCGCATCATCACCACCGTAGAAGGTCGTTGGTTGTCATGGCTTCGCTGTCGAGACGGCCGGCCGACCGGCCGGGTCTAAGTGACCGTCGAGCTGTTGTTGTCGCTACTTGATTGCCGCCGCTAGAGAAGTTCGAGGGAATCATCCGTGAGTTGCCGTGGTACCTGGCCTTCAGATTGAGATTCGATTTAGGGGCCGATGCGAGAGATCTGGCAAGGAAGGATTTGGGTCAGAGTCGCACGACGCACAACTTGGAGCTTTGGGTTGGGGATGATGGATCAGAGCATTAGGGGGCTTTCTGCGAACGGAAAAATTTCTTAAGTTAGAAAGCGAGCGGGTGTGTGCAAAAATCCACTTCACTGCACCTGGGGCGAAGGATTTAGATCGGGGGGCTGAGAAAGAGATGGATGCAGGGATACAGGAACAGAGCGGATTCACAGGATATGTTGCCATATATATAGTGTTACTATTCATCACCCAGGGTGCAGAATAAGTTATTCTTCACCCGAGGTAATCTTACGATCGTTTCATAAATAAATTACATTTGAAATATAAATAGTTACATTCATATTGATTTACTGCATTAAATTTGGCATAACAAAAAAATATAGGTCAAAAGTTGTATTTTATGTACATTTTACACTATGTTTTTACATTTGTAATTTTACGTAAAATAAAATATTTTTTACAACAATTATAGATTTTCTTACGTTCTCTTTTTATGTCTAAAATAAGAAAAATTTTACGAAAAGTAAAATTATGGTGCATAGATGTTAAAATAGAGGTGGGTGAAGAATAACTATTCCTCACTCAGGGGATGAATAGTCACTATAGGACGGCCATTTGGGGCACCTTGCATACAAACTGTCGGATTACACTAAGATGCGTGCACGTGTATTAGTACTAGAACTAATGGATTAAATGTTGGCACTTTAATTAGGAAAGAATTATTGCTTGATCTGGACACTTAATGCCCTCATTAAACAAGAAAGAGAAAATCAACAATTAATGATCCATGCATGGTGCGTGTATTTTATTGATGTGTTATTTTTTTACATACTTTGTCACGTACTAATTCATATACCTATAAAAATTCACGTACTATTCATATACCTATAAAAATTCATATACCTCGTCACGTACTAATTTATATACCTATAAAAATCGTATATCTAGTCACGTACTAATTCATATACCTATAAAAATTGTATACCTAGTCACGTACTAACTTTTTCATATACCTGGTCAATATCTATCGTATATGTAAATTGTACTATTTCTGGGTATATCTCCAATATCATTTACGGGTATGTCTCAAAATAATTTACGTGTATTAAAAATGGTGTATCATTTTTTTGGGTTATGTGTCGTTCAAAGTGTATCACTTTTATGTATATCTTCAAAGCATGCATGTATTGAAAAAGGGTATGCGGGTATGATATGTTAGGTCCATGTATGTACGAAAAATCACGTATGGGTATTGGCATGCAACGTACATTCCTAAAACTAAAAAAAATTGTGTGTGGGTATATGTACGTAGGAAAAAAATTGTGTGTGGATATTCAGCATGCATCATATATATTTGTAAAAGTAAAAAATAATTGGGATTACATTTTATATTATCTGATGGCCTTATTTTGAATAGAAATATTAGTCGCCAAAAAGTGTGATCCGGCCCTAATTTTTTTAACACTACAAACCTTGAAAAGTGAAACATCAGAAGAATGCATAATATACGTCGTAATTAGACATATAGACATTTGCGATAATATTTCATATTATTTGGTCATATCTGATACGTTAAAAAATCAGAGCGTATATACATACCTTTTTTGTTTGGAAAGGAATATACATACGCTTTTTGTTTGGAAAGGAATCAATGCAAAGGAAAGTAGTAGGATATTGTTTTTGGAAAGCAATAATTGCCTATTAGAGCTGATAGTGCATGCAAACAAAGTTTTGGAAAGTCATATGTCGTGGATTGTATGTCATGCATAATGAATATCACTTACTATAACGGGCATCTAGGTGCCCAGGCACCTAGGTGTCCCATATAATTTACCTATATATATATATATATATATATATATATATATATATATATATATATATATATATATTATGAGTGTTTAGTTATGATATTATTAATCAAACTTTTCGTGTTTCAGTTTCGTACAATGAAAACTTATTGAAACATATTACGACCAACTCCTACAAAAATGTGTGGGGTATCATGTAGTCCCTTGATTTTCATGGGAAATAAGGAATTCTGGCTTATAATTGTGTTTATTTCGGTGGGCCAACAGAGTTGATTTTACTTTCCAATTTTCCTTCTCCTAATATAGTTATTTCCCCAAAAGATGTTGTTTCCTTTTTCTCTTTCTTATGCTATTGTATTATTTTTATTTTCTGATTACTATAATGCTTGATGATGTCATGGTGATAATAGATCAATGAAGATGTATTTTGTGGGACTGTCTATATGACAGGAGACTGCTTTTTTCCATAAAAATGCAACCCCCTACCATTTCATTAGGCAACACTCCATGTTGCTTTCTTCCCTTTCTTTCCCTCCTTTCTATTTATTCTCACTCACCAGCCCCTTCATTAACACTGACTGGAAAATGACTAATTAAGCTAGAATACCAAATGAACAAAATAGTGGGGTTGCCTCAGGAAACATTTCAAAAAAAGGTGTAATTGTGCAAAACTAAAATTAAAATGGCACAAATATAGAAGTGTAATTGCAAAATAAAGTGTGGTTGTACAATTTGAAGGCTGGAGAAATGATATCGAAGGTCCCATAATAATTAGGGAACCTAGATAGAATCACTTTAGTTGTTTCTTTTTTAAATTTTTATTTTTATTCAAATATGGGTGTAAATTTCAAAATATTTCAAAACACAATAAGTTAGGGAAGTCATCCTTAGCTCGACTCGAGCTAAGCCTAAAGTAAGTCTCACGCCAATATGCGGCGAGGCGGAGGTATTGTCAGTTTGGTTACACAAAACCATGACACCAATTAATCAATTGTTGGTAGTTAGTATATTTTGTAACTTCTCAGATTAATTATAGGTTACATACTTGCTGTGTGCTAATATGAGAATTGCACAAGTCATGAAGAGGAAGAAACCATGGATAAGTAATTTCTTCAAGCCAATGACTACAAACTCTAACTCTACAGTTAAAGATGCAAATCGAACCGGGGAGATAGATATGAGAGAGCAACCTACTGAATATAGATTAATTTCAAAACACAATAAGTTAGCGAAGTCATCCTTAACAAAAACCATAATGTGCACAATCTTGGATCTCAAGATGTCACTACCAACAACTAAACTAGTAGTTAGGTTTTTGTTAGACTGCTTACAAATTGTTGACTAGAGAAAAATAAATTAACTGATCAATGGGAAATATAATTTATTAATTTGCCATCGGATCACTTCATCATATTTGTTTTATCTTTCGACTTATTGTATGTTGCTTAATAAAACATTAAAACAAAGTTGATTTACTGAATATAGAAGATACACCATATAGCAATTTTATCATGTTACAATAATGAAGATGAAGACTACATAATTAAGTAGTGTGATGGGTTTGCTAGCAATTCATAATTCGACACATAAATTTAGAAATGTAGCTTTGTATTGTTGCTATATGTAAGATATTGGTGGTGGGGGTGGAGGGAGTGGAGGAACCCCTTAGATATAATGGACCCCAAACAGGATATAGGGACGCATAAGGACGAGGCGAGGAACGGGTTCCCCTCAAGGCCAAGCCTTTCCCTTTTTTGGCTTCACCGTAAAATATTGGTACGGGCAAAAACATGGAATCACCTGCTGATATAACGCTCAAATGGCAGGTCGGTAGATGCCACTAGCCACCAAACCGACAATGTTCCCCAAATGTGCTACATTACAATTAGGTTTATCTAGCGAAAAATAGTTTACAATGATCTCCAAAGTAGATCCCACATTACCTAGCAGATGAGATGGGCAACTTTGGTCCAATTGACGGAAACACAAATGAACATTACAAGTGCAACTCATAAATCAACAACACTTATTTTGCACTTGTCATTAAGCTGGATAACCGTTTGTTTGTTCGACCCGTTTCTTTCTACTTTGGTGTTATATAGGATCCAGATTTGGCTATGACTTATCTTTAACAGTAGTACATTGTTAAAAAGCACATCACAGTGCATTTTAACAACTACAAATTTGGCTTTAATGTCTCACACGCACACGCACGCACACACACACACACACACACACACACACACACACACACACACACACACGCGCGCGCGCACACACAGAGCACGGGAGAGATCATACTGAAAGCCCTTAAAACCAAAACCAGAATGAACATACAAAATATTGAAATTGTCTATGTACATGACTTAATCATACCGAGATTTGTAGTTGTGCGGAGCACACTCCCAACGGGACCAAGCCTCCTCATATCAGCAGCTACAACAACAAAAGAGTAAAACATACAACCTCCACTCCAAAATATAAGACGTTTTGGTACGCTAAACTAATACTCCCTCCGTCCCATAATATAAGAGCGTTTTTGACACTAGGGGACGGAGGGAGTAGAAGACAAAAAGGGTCTCAAGTCACAAATCCATAAACAGTAACTAGCAATTAATTACGAAAATCATTCGCATCCGTATATTTCCGTCCTATACATCTAAATATCAACACATACAAAGAATACAAGCCGTATTGAACTCAATTCAAAGGAAAGAAATGCAATGGCAAGAATGGTAACCTGGAGAAGGGCCTGCACAGAGGAAAGATGTGTTGGCCTTGGTGAGTGCTCGCGGAAGGAGAATGAATGAGCAGGCAACTCGGTCTTCAAGTGAGAATGTATAGGGCTATGTCGCGCGGTTGTTGTGTTGCAGATGGACAAGCGGCGTTATATAGCAGAATGAAGTCTCCTGGTTGATTAAAGCAAAGCTTAATTTGCTTTATTACACGCAAAAAAAAAGCAAAGCTTAATTATTCCCGCAAAGAAAAGAGCAAAGCTTAATTAAGTCGCTCGTACAAGGTGAGCCCATGCATGCATGTGAGCTGACACACGGCAGGATTGCAAAACGATGCAGCTGTCCGCTGGCAAGTGCATCTGCGTGTGTGCGTTCATGCGTGCGCGTGGGTACGAGGGGCTCATTGCCAAGGTGAAAACTCCAAGAGGATTCAAATGCCATGTTCGAGCATCATGAATGGAAACAATAGTTTTTGACTCTCAGTGGGCTGCTAAAGTTCAGTGGATGGCAAGGCCACCTCCAATGCAACCTGTATAGGGTACAATCTGAACAATTTTTTAGCGGGTCTCACAGATCTATGTCGAGGTCGGAGTCCTCTGCTTGCACGCGGTTTCACGGGTCATTTTGAACCTTTTCAGGCTCACCTTTCCCTCTGTCCAACTTAAACTACTCACAGTTTCAGGAATCCTTTCGCTTTTGGTAGGTGTACTACCTATCGCTTTTGATAGGTGTATTTAGTTTTGTCGTGAGCACCTCACATTGTAGGAGTAGCATGAGTGTGTTGACGTCATGGATTTGTAGGAGTACTGACGTCTTAGATATACAGAGCACTGATCAGGTAAGAGGATTGGGGCCTCCATACGTTGGAGGTTAAAGAAAATGGAAGAGGGAGGCACGGTGTATGGCGAACCAGTGATCTATGATAAACCCTAGTTCGGCGGTTCACATATAGTTGCTCATCGGCGACTTAAGAAGAAGACCACCTCAACTCCGATGACCAGCTTGAACGCCCCTAGACATAACATAAGAAGAAGATGCAGTCGGGCAACACGAACGGGCGACCCAGCTGCCAATGCAACTGCACCCAGTCCACCACGAAATATACGCTAGCTTCCCACCGGGTTTCCTAAACTGGAATCTTTTATTAGAACTCCCGCAGTTGCTTGCACATGATCACCGCGGCTTCCCATGACATGCATGCATATAACCTTTCCAGCTCACTGTTCCCTTTAGAGCATCTCCAACAGCCGCGCTAAATAAGCGCCGCGCCGCAAATTTGCCATTTTTAGCGCGCGCAATCGGTAGAGGGGCTTCAGCGGACGCACAATAAGCACGCGCGCGCAACATATAGAGTTGGGCGCGCAGTCCGAATCGCCATCGCGCGATGTGTATTTGGTGCGCCCGCTTCCGCGCGCGGCACACTCCAGCGCTCGCGCCGCACTCTCTCCGCCGCGCCACCTTCGCCCCGCACGCGCCGCCGCCGGCGAATTGTGACCCGATGGATGCCCGCGCCGGCACCTCCCTCACCCCTACCTACAGCCGCGACCCCTCCACCGCCGCTGCCACAGCCGCCGCCGCAAACCCTAGCACGGGGAGCTTTGGCTTTGCCTCTGCCGGAGCTCCTCCGAGCACCGGCATCGCGCGCGGCCTCTTCATGCCGCCGCGGATGACCTCGGCGGCGGGTGGCGTCGCGCCAGCGCCCGCCGTAAAGCCACGTGCCCCCCTCTTGAAGCTCCCAAATGCGGCGCGGCCGAAGAAGGGCAAGACATCTGCGAAGAAGAACAAGGCGGCGGACGGCTCCGGCTCCTCGAAACCGTCAAGGAAAAATCTTGTAGGGCGTGCAACGGGCGCGGAGGCGCCGGCGAGCTCACTTGTTGAGCCGGCGGCCGACGCGCACAAAGTGTTCGAGGAAATGCCCCAAAGGTATAAAATTTCGCCAACTTTCTTGTTGTTGTTATTTTTTGAATTCATACATATAGATAGCTTATTTGCATCGTTCTATACACTTTGTAGTGTCAACGATGAGGCATACATGTCAACTATGGGTGTTGGCTCCAACAATTCGCATTGGTCTCAAACCAATGACATGCATTTCAAAAACCATGAGTTCAAGGTGGACGAGAATGGTGAGGGCATTGTCGACGCACCGAAAGGAAGAGGAGGCAACTACACCAATGACGAAGACATCTTGCTATGAAAAACTTGGTTGCAAGTGCCGAGGGATTCATTCGTTGGAGGTGATCAAAGTAGAGATGCTTATTGGAACCGGATGAAGGGACACTTTGATCTACGCAACGAGAGTGGAGTTGACCGCTCCAATCGATCTCTTCGCTCCCGGTGGTCGACAATCAACAAGGATTGTCAAAAGTGGGCGGCCGCACAAAAGGCGGTTGACAAGTTGAACCCAAGTGGCACTAATGATGAAGATAGGGTAAGTGCCATTTCATTCATGTTCATCATGCTTGTTGTTGGTGTTTGTAGTGCTAACTTTTTTTGTTTTCATGTAGTTAAATATTGCACAAAACTTGTTCAAAGGAGAGGAGAAGAGGACCAAGAAGGGGAAGATCAAGAAAGGAAGGCCATTTACCTTGCCTCATTGCTATGAAGCATTGAAGGATGATGAGAAATGGAAGAAGTGTGATGATATGGATGATTTGGATTTGAGCAACAAACGCAAGCAAACATTTGATTTGGATGATGGTGAGGAGGAGGCATCAAGTGATGACGGCAAGAGAAGCCGCACACCAAACTCGGTTTCATACTCGAAGCCAAAACGACCGGATGGGACCAAGAAAGACGCAAAAGAAAAGAAGAAGAGAAAAGGAGATGATGAGCTAAAAATGCTATGGAAGCTATTGTGAAGGCAAGAAAAGAAGCCAACGAGGTGATGAAGATGGCAAGGAACCAAGATGCCGCGGCCGAGGAGAGGAGGTTGGCGGCCGAGGAGAGGAAGGTGGGCATGGAGGAGCGATCTAGATTGTTGGATTGGGACAAGCACTTGTTCTTCTTGGATACATCTATCCTCAGTGAGGTGCAAAAGGAGTATGTCAATCTTGCCCGTGAAGAAGTCTTGATCCAAAAAAGAGCCATGATTCGCGCCATGGGTGGCGGTGGCCTTGGCGGCATGGGAGGCATGGGTGCCATGGGTGGCTTTGAAGCTACCATGGAGACCATGGGAGGCATGGGTGGCTTCGAAGCAACTCCGGGCGGCATGGCCGGCATGGGAGGCATGAGTTTTGTGTCTCTCATGGGAGGCATGGGTGCACCTCCGGGCGTCATAGGCGGAATGTCTTCCGGTGTGCCTCACACAGCTTCGCATGAAGATGCCGTTGAAGATCTTGCCAACACCTTCCGAGCTTCACGTGATGAGGATGCAGCGTGCGACAATGAAAAGGAGGAGGAACAATCGTCTTCGGAGGAGTCGGATGAATCGAAGGAAGATGAGGATGAAGACGAGGACGAGGCTTGATTGTTGTGCCTTTCGTTTGTGTCGTGAACTTGGTTTGCATTTTAAACTTGGTTGGATGATGTTGTGGGCATGAATTTGAACTTGTGGACATGAACTTTTAGTCATCAACTTGTTTGTGTGATTTAAATTATATGTCATGTCTTTGTTTTGTGATGTTTGAAATTCATTTTGTCTCCAAAATGCAACATATGGCATGCGCCGACTGCTCGCTTGCTGCTGGAGCTACACGCACACGCTGTATTTATCGTGGCTGCTGGAGTCAGCGCTGCCCGCCGCACCAAACCAGGCGATGGGCGCGCTGCAAACTGGTTTTTAGCACACCGCGTGTTGGGCGGCTGTTGGAGATGCACTTAAGTTATTACACAGAGCCGTTCACGAGCCATGTTGTAGGAATTTTGTAGGAATCCCATACAATAGGATTTGTATAGGAAAAAAATTAGAGCCCTTTGGTTTGTATGAATATATTCCTCTTTCTATGGAGAAATTCTTCCTATCCTTCACATTTCATAGAAAAATAAACATTAATCTAGATTCAATGGAAAAAATTCTATGATGTAAGCTAAAGGGCATCTTTTTCTATACCTATTCATAGGATTTCAGATACATAACATCTTATTTCCTGTGACTTTCTTATTGCTATGACTAAGGCCTAAGATTCGGTCTGCCGAGCGTGTCGTCAATGTCCCTAGGCATTTTTGGATCAACATCCTCTCGCCCGATTCGTTTAATGGCTGTCAGACATGTCGCCTCCTTTTGTGAACGGCACCGCCCAGCGAGATGCGATCACCACTCTGCCGCCAGCACCGTAGCTCACGGGAACCATCGCTACCCGGCGCCGAAACAAATACTCGGAGCCAAACGTACACCAGTTAACAACGGGAGTGTGCACCCTGCATAGCCGCCTCGATCGACTACAAGAAACGAGGAGAAAACCTAGCATAGTTTTGTATAGTCTGCAAATTGCAGGAAATCGTAGCTGAGCTACACGCGGTGGTTGCAAAGATGCAATCGGGCTAGACGAACGTTTAACTGCTCCCAGCCCAACGTGTAATATCGTGCAAGCTTCCCATGGGGTTTAATATATCTAAACCTAAAGTGGAGTCTTTTAGTAGGAGAACTTGTGCATGGTTGCCTGCATGTGAGCACGCGGTTTCCTATGACATTCATCCCCTTTCCGGCTTTCCCCCTCACAGCTCCCTCTTAAACTAGGCCGTCAAACAAGGAGAAACTGCTGGAATTTTGTCTATTTTGGGCCTAGCCCAATAGCAGTTTCAGAAATTCCTAATAAATCCTAGAGGCCCACGCAGCCCATTTGTGCAAGGCAAGAGGTGGAACTAAAGTTTAGTCCCACATTGCTAGTTTAGAGGGAGTTGGACCTCTTTATAAGGGAGGTTCTTTCCCCATTTGTATGAGCATGAGAATAAGATGGACATCCACGCGCGCTCCTCCGACGCCACGCCAGGCGAGGATACCGACCCCAAGTCCAGCGCTTCTGCTGCTGCTGTCCCGTAATATATGAAGATGTTGTTTACCTTCTCTTTGTCAAATCGCATGGCTTGTTTTATCACTACTATTCTGGTCATGCTTTATCTAGTATTTTTGTTAATAAAATCATTTGGTAAATTGCTCATATTTTCAACAATCCAAAAACCTT
This sequence comes from Aegilops tauschii subsp. strangulata, assembly GCF_002575655.3. NCBI lineage: Eukaryota > Viridiplantae > Streptophyta > Magnoliopsida > Poales > Poaceae > Aegilops > Aegilops tauschii. The sequence continues at coordinate 630,568,255 of NC_053036.3, read as the reverse complement.
ATTATAGGCAATTTACCAAGTTTGGGGTCTCGGATGCTGGCACTGAGCTGTACATCATGGAGCAATTCTATGATTACAGGATGACTAAAGAGCGCTCTGTGGTTGAGCAAGCTCATGAGATACAGTCATTTGCTAGAGAACTTGAGCACTTCAACTGTATGCTACCGGACAAGTTTGTTGCCGGAGGTATCATCACTAAGCTTCCTCCTTCGTGGAGGAACTTTGCTACCTTACTGAAGCATAAGAGACAGGAGTTTTCCGTTCCGGATCTCATTGGTACTCTTGATGTGGACGAAAAGGCGAGAGCAAAGGACACACGTGCTCGAGGTATTGAGGAAGGATCTAGTGCCAATCTGGTACAGAAGAAGAACTTCCAGCCCCACAAGTTCAAGAACAAGGGCAAGTTTGATGGTAAAGCAAAGTTTGATGGGAATAACAAGGCTGTGCAGCACACGAACTTCAAGAAGAAGAATGACAAGAAGAAAGGTGCTTGTCATGTGTGTGGAGATCCTGATCATTGGGCTCCTAGTTGCCCTAATCGCTATGACAAGCGTCACCCTGGGAAAGGCGGCAAGACCGCTAATGTTGTCATTGGAGACACTGACATGAAGGATGATGGGTATGGTATATTTCCCACTATTCTTTCAGTATGTCATTCTCCTGATTGGTTGATTGACACGGGTGCTAATGTGCATGTATGCGGTGATATTTCCATGTTTTCGTCTTATCAGACCGCATGGACTTCAACCGTGCTGATGGTGAATGGTTCAAGTGCTTCTGCTCGTGGTGTTAGCACGGTCGATCTGAAGTTTACTTCGGGGAATATCGTGCGGCTGAAGAACGTGCATTATGTCCCCTCCGTCAATAAAAATCTTGTTAGCGGATCTCTTCTGTGTAAAGATGGCTACAAGCTTGTCTTTGAGTCGAATAAATTTGTAATATCCAAGTATGGAACCTTTGTTGGTAAAGGCTATGAGTCAGGAGGCCTGTTTCGTTTATCCTTATCAGACGTTTGCAATAAAGTTGTTAATCATATTTGCAACAATAGTGAATCAAATGTGTGGCATTCACGTATTTGTCATGTTAACTTTGGTTGCATGTCGCGACTAGCGAAGTTGAACTTAATCCCTAGTTTCACCACTGTCAAGGGATCCAAGTGTCAAGTGTGTGTGCAAGCTAAGCAACCTCGTAAGTCTCATGTGACTGCGGAAACGAGAAATCTTGCACCACTAGAACTCATACATTCAGATCTATGTGAAATGAATGGTGTTCTGACAAAAGGTGGAAAGAAATATTTCATGACGTTAATTGACGACTCCACTAGATACTGGCGTGTGTATCTTCTGAAATCTAAGGGTGAGGCTTTGAACTTTTTCAAGATCTATAAAGCTGAAGTGAAAAACCAACTTGATCGAAAAATCAAGAGGCTTAGGTCCGACCGTGGTGGAGAGTATTTTTCCAATGAATTTGATGCTTTTTGTGCGGAACATGGTATAATCCATGAGAGGACACCTCCCTATTCACCTCAGTCAAATGGGGTGGCCGAAAGAAAGAACCGTACTCGAACAGATTTGGTTAACGTCATGTTAGACACATCGGGTCTCTCCAAGGCATGATGGGGGGAGGCGATATTGACTGCATGTCATGTCCTAAACCGAGTTCCCACAAAGAACAAAGAGATAACTCCATTCGAGGAATGGGAGAAGAAAAGGTTAAAACTCTCTTATCTACGAACATGGGGTTGTTTGGCGAAAGTCAATGTTCCAATTCCAAAGAAGCGGAAGTTTGGACCAAAGACTGTGGATTGTGTTTTCCTGGGATATGCTTTTCATAGCATTGGCTATAGATTCTTGGTTGTAAAATCTGAGGTACCTGACATGCATGTCGGTACGATCATGGAGTCGAATGATGCGATTTTCTTTGAAGATATCTTTCCCATGAAGGATATGGCTACCTCATCTAATCAGGAGATGCCTACTTCATCGAATCAGAAACCAGTTACAATTACCAAACCTGCCATTTCGATGGAACACTTTGAAAGTCCTGTGGAGGAGAACAATGAAGTTCCTACTAGGAGCAAGAGACATAGGACTGCAAAGTCCTTTGGTGATGATTTTCTTGTGTATCTCATAGATGACACTCCCAGTTCTATTTCAGAGGCCTATGCATATGAAGATGCTGACTACTGGAAGGAAGCGGTTCGTAGCGAGATGGATTCCATCTTGGCGAATGAAACTTGGGAGATAACTGATCGTCCTTATGGGTGGAAACCTATAGGATGCAAATGGGTATTCAAGAAGAAGCTTAGGCCTGATGGTACTATTGAAAAGTACAAGGCTCGGCTCGTGGCTAAGGGTTATACCCAAAAGGAAGGTGAAGACTTCTTTGATACTTACTCACCTGTGGCTCGACTGACCACTATTCGAGTTCTACTTTCACTAGCTGCCTCGCATGGTCTTCTCGTTCATCAAATGGATGTTAAGACTGCTTTCCTAAATGGAGAGTTGGACGAGGAAATTTATATGGAACAACCAGATGGGTTTGTACTAGATGGTCAGGAAAGAAAAGTGTGCAAGTTGTTGAAGTCTTTGTATGGACTCAAGCAAGCACCCAAACAGTGGCATGAGAAGTTTGAAAGAATTTTAACAGCTGCAGGCTTTGTTGTAAACGAAGCTGACAAATGTGTGTACTATCGCCATGGTGGGGGCGAGGGAGTTATCCTTTGCTTGTATGTTGACGACATACTGATTTTCGGAACAAATCTGAATGTTATTAAGGAGGTCAAGGACTTTCTATCTCGCTGTTTTGAGCTGAAAGATTTAGGAGTGGCTGATGTCATTTTGAACATCAAGTTGTTGAGAGACGATGATGGTGGGATTACATTGCTTCAATCTCACTATGTGGAAAAGATTTTGAGTCGCTTTGGCTATAGTGACTACAAGCCCTCTCCAACACCATATGATGCTAGCGTGCTGCTTCGAAAGAATCGAAGAATTGCTAGAGATCAATTGAAGTATTCTCAGATTATTGGCTCGCTTATGTACTTAGCCAGTGCTACAAGACCTGACATCTCTTTTACTGTTAGCAAACTGAGTCGGTTTGTCTCAAAACCAGGAGATGTGCATTGGAAAGCTCTAGAAAGAGTTTTGCGTTATTTGAAAGGCACTGCAAATTATGGAATTCACTACACCGGGCACCCAAAGGTGCTTGAAGGATATAGTGACTCAAACTGGATCTCAGATGCTGATGAGATAAAGGCCACGAGCGGATATGTATTCACTCATAGAGGTGGTGCTGTTTCTTGGAAGTCTTGCAAGCAGACCATCTTAACGAGGTCAACAATGGAAGCAGAACTCACAGCACTAGATACAGCTATGGTCGAAGCAGATTGGCTTCGTCGGCTCTTGAATGACTTGCCGGTTGTTGAGAAACCTGTACCGGGTATCCTTATGAACTGCGACAATCAAACTGTGATAACGAAAGTGAGCAGCTCAAAGGATAACATGAAGTCATCAAGACACGTTCAGAGAAGGTTAAAGTCTATCAAAAAAATGAAAAACTCCGGAGTTATTGCATTGGATTATATCCAAATGTCTAAAAATCTGGCAGATCCTTTTACTAAGGGTCTATCACCTAATGTGATAGATAATGCATCGAGGGAGATGATTATGAGACCCACAATATGAGTTGTTCACAGTGGTAACCTATTCTTTGTGATCGGAGATCCCGTGAATTAGATGTGAAAGACAAGTTGTTGATCAACTGAGAGGAGAGTATCCTTACTATTAACAATACCACTCCATGAAGATGCAATACTCTTCTAAAACTGCATGGCAGGTTGATGTATATCTTAATATGTTCTAAGTGGCTTATTTAAGCAGAGATGTTGTCCTGTAGAACATCTTTTGAAGAACACACCTATATGAGTCTGATTGTCAAACGTCGCAATCTATGAGAGTAGGGTTCTCTCTAGTAAACTCATGAAAGGTCTCGGAGTATGACGCATAAGCTCCACCCGCGGGGAAGACCCACGGTAGCCACGTATCGGTCAAGGCTTTATGTGAAGCTAGATTCGCAGAAAACTTGCAGTTCAAGGCCTAGTCCACTGTTCAAGTTGCTTACTAGTGTAGCATAGAGTTCTAGGTGGAAGTTCAACTTAACAGTCTCCACTACAGTACCGGTATATAAAACAGTGTTTTGGAACCAAAGGCAAATTTTGTGTGCCTTTGGGATCTGGTGGGGGATTGCTGGAATTTTGTCTATTTTGGGCCTAGCCCAATAGCAGTTTCAGAAATTCTTAATAAATCCTAGAGGCCCACGCAGGCCATTTGTGCAAGGCAAGAGGTGGAACTAAAGTTTAGTCCCACATTGCTAGTTTAGAGGGAGTTGGACCTTTTTATAAGGGATGTTTTTTCCCCACTTGTATGAGCATGAGAACAAGAGGGACATCCACGCGCGCTCCTCCGCCGCCGCCCGCCTCGCCACGCCTCGCCTCGTCATGAAGATTTTTGCGAAAGTGGAGTTCGAATGCGAACGGTGCAGCCCTTCGGCTGCTGGCTGTTCGCTTCATCTCCGTCTCTTCGTTTCTCCTCCCGTCGCTGCCCTCTCGCCTCCTTCTCTTGCGCCTATAAAAGGGAGGTCGCTCCTCCCAGAGAGACGCACTAGAACTTCTTCGTCCTCTCGCCACCGGTTCCAATCTCTGAGTTGCTATTGTCTTCCTCATCCCGGCTTGCGGCGTGCACCGCGAGTCGGGACAGTAGGCCTTCGAAACCGCACCACTTTGAGTCCTGTACGGGAGAAGGGTGATAAGGTTTTTGGGGAGCGCTCCGCACGACTACTGGCTGCTTCATCACGGACGATCCGGTCGCCGACGACTACTTCCCCGACGACGACTTCTTCCCCGACGTCCACGACCTCCTCGACGACATGGCAGGCGAGGATACCGACCCCAAGTCCAACGCTTCTGTTGCTGCTGTCCCGTACGTGTTCTTCTCCTTTCCATTAGAGGTCCTGCTACAGTTCCTTATTCTAGTATTTGCCCTAGATATGTTAGACTCTATTTCATATATGCAACTTGCTATACTGTCTGCTCTAGATATGTTTAGTTATAGTTCATATATGAAGATGTTGTTTACCTTCTTTTTGTCAAATTGCATGACTTGTTTTATCACTACTATTCTGGTCATGCTTTATCTAGTATTTCTGTTAATAAAATCATTTGGTAAATTGCTCATATTTCCAACAGAAACCAGTAGACTGTTTCACTAGCAAACTGGAGAGAAGCCAGAAATCTGCCGCTCCACCACCATTACCATTCCAGGAGAGAAATTTCCACCGGAGTAAGGCGTAGGGGCAGAGCATCCGGAAACCGGAACGGGAAGCGGCAACAGAAGGGCATGGGAAATGAGCTTGACGCTTTCTCGGAAGAGCTTCAACGACGGCCAGAAGTAAGGATCATCAACAAGTATGCGATCGTTGCCGCGTACGTCCGACTTGCCCTGAATTCCATCGGGGCCCTGATGCTCTTGTGAATCACCGTGGTCCTCCTCGGCGGCTTCGTCTCTGACTTGCAGACGGTTGATTTTTGGTATCTGACCATCATCGTGTTCCTGCAGGCTGTCGGGTTTGTGCTTCGTATCCACTGTCTAGCTCTATCTTCTATGTGATTTTATACCCTTTTGTTTATGTTAAACTCGTATTGTCGGTGTTAAGTATGGCAGCGTAGTGTTTGGCCTCAGCAACGACTTCGCTTTCAGAATGGAATTTGTTTACAACTACTCCCTCCGTCTGGTAAAGAATGTAAGTTTGGTTTTAAAATTTGTTCACAAAAAATTGTACTTATATCTTTTCAATGCACTTTAAAATAGAAAAAAATATTTTTCTCCCATCACACGGTAATCAAGATCAATAATATTCTACACATGGTGTCCTTGTTTTCTAGATGCACTTAACTCATTTGGGGTTGGGTAACAAAATAAGAGATATGGCTTGCATCTTCCTAATGCATTTTTTACTCCACTTCATAATTTTTCCTAAAATTTCTATATGTACACTTTTCACCAGACGGAGGGAGTAGATACTACGAATTCTGATACCAAATGAGATTAAGACTATGTTTTTTTTGAAATGGATCAAATCTATTATAAAAATTCGTCGGAAGTACAAAACACCTAAACATAATAAAATTACATCGAGGTTCATGGACCATCGAACGACCTTTGCCGTCGCCAGAACAAGCCGTCGACGCGCCGTTGCCACCGCTCTCATACCAAACGAGATTAAGACTATGTTGATCTATAAGAACATCCTCTACTGATAATCATCCGGAAAAATGTCCCTAATGTTATTGACACTAAGCAAATTAGCTTCTGGGTGCAAAATTCTAGTACTCATGTTTTTAGCTCTCTGTGTTTTTCTTTTTCTTTTCGGGAAATAGTACAAACCACAACGCTCCCATACACGCAAGTCCACTCCTCCTTATGAACGCATACACACATTCTACTCACGTAAGCACCGCCGAGAGACAAGGCTGACAAATCATGAGATTGAAAAAGTTGCCACAGACTCCTCTTAGTTGACGTGAATGTCGTCTCCCAATGGATCTCATACATGTGGGTGGTCTTAACAGTAGGGCCAAGCGCACCATTGTCTGCACTATGATCAACATCACCTCGCCTTGCATTGTGTGTCTTCAAGAAACTAAGCTTTCCCAGGTCTCGCCAACGCTTGTTCTCGAAACCCTTGGCGGCCTCTTCGATGATTTCTTTTGGCTCCCGGTGGATAGTACTCGGGATCATTCTTGCTTGGCAAAGTAGCATGCTCTCCTTGTCCAACCCAATCGTTGGAGAGCACATACCTCGGCCATGGTAAGTTCTACCTTGGCTGGCAGTCATTGGTGGATCACGGGAGTCTATGGCCCCCAAGGTGATGACGCGAAGACTGCCCGCTCCTCATTGATTGGTCTACAAGGTCCCATAGTGGGCGGTGTTTTCATTTCGAGAAATTTTGGCCTAGCTTGGATGGTTTCCACCGTAATGTTGAGGGAGCTTGGGGTTCTATGACGCCTGACCCAGACCCTTTTTGGCGATTCTTTCCGCGGCTCAAGGTCAAGGCATGTTGCCTCCAAAGATGGAGCTCGTGAACTGTCAGCAACATCTCCATGCAGCTCGGTGTCGCGCGCGAGCTCATTGCCCTTTTTGACATGGCCCAAGACCTCAGACCACTCTCTTTCGCTGAAGCGTGGTTGCGCCGCGAGCTCAGGTGCAAATACCTCGGGCTCACTTCCCTTGAGCGATCTATCGCGCAACAGCGCGTTCGTCTATGCTGGCTCAAGGAGGGAGAGGCTTCTTGGGCCTTCTCCAAGATTCACGGGTCCCACCATGCCCGCAAGAACAGAATAGTTGACCTCATTGTTGATGGGGTGCGCATCTCTGGGAAACCTAACCTACCCATGCTGCTTTCGAGCATTTCTCGTTCGTTCTGGGAATGCAGGAGGATCGAGCTTTCACCATTCATCGTTTGATAACCAGTCCTTTGACATATCTTCACTTGAGGAACCGCTCGCTGCAGAGAAGATCTGGGAGGCCATCAAGAAGCTCCATTTAGGAAATTCCCTGGCCCTGACAGCTTCATGGTTGGTTTCCTTCACTCTTCATGGACTATTATCAACTGGGACCTCTGCGACGTTTTTGACAAGTTGTACTCCCACAATGGTCGGGCTTTCCAATGCTTCAATGAGGCTCTCATCATGCTGGTTCCAAAGAGGTTGGACGCAGCCATGCTCTTTGAATACAATCCGATAAGCCTTATCCACCTTATTGCAAAGCTCTTTGCCAAGGTCCTCTCACTTTACTTGGCTCCACTACTTCGGGAGCTGGTTTCTTCCAACCATAGGCTTCCATCACGGGCAGGAGCATCCATGATAACTTTATTCTTGTCTAGCTGACGGCTAGGCAGCTTTGGGTCCTCCTGAAACTGGATATTGTGCGTGCTTTTGATTCTGTCTCTTAGCCCTATCTTCATCAGATTCTTCAGGACTTGGGTTTTGGCCTAAGGTGGCGTGAGTGGGTGTCCATTCTCATCTCCATGGCATCTACACGCGTGTCGATCAATGGTACACCAGGCCCTCCTATTGCTCATCGATAGGGTCTTCAGTAAGGCGATCCCCTCTTCCCGATGCTTTTTATCTTGCTCATCGATGATCTTAACTCGCTCCTGCGGAGCGCGGCCATCTCTGGCATCAACTGACTATTGGCGCATCGTCATGTTGCTTCCAGTGTTTCCCTGTTCGTGGACGAGGTGATAATATTTTGCCACTCCGACACCTCCGAGCTCACCACTATCAACAAGCTTCTAGATTTCTTTGAGACTGCCTCGAGCTTACGCACCAACTTTCCTAAGTGTTTGGCCATGCCTATCAAGTGCACCACCACCATGGATTCCATTGGCAATACATTGGCCTGTCCAGTCACGGCTTTCCAAATCCAATATTTGGGCTCCCCGCTCTCTCTTAGGAAGGTGCCCCTCCCACTTGATAACTCTCATCGACTAGCTTTTGCGCAAATTGGCAACCTGGAAGGCCGCGCTCCTCACGCGTGGTGAACGCTTGGCTTTGGTTCAACAAGTGTTGAGCACCTTGCTGGTGCATCTTCTCCTTGCCATGGCACTTTCCCCCGCCATCCTCAAGAAGGCGAATAGGACAATTAGAGACTTTCTTTGGAATGGTTGAAAAGATGCCTGTGCCGGTTGCTGCCATGTTAGCTGGGCGAGAGTTTTTCATCCTTGGAGCTAGGGGCCTTCGAATCCAAGACCTTCACCGCACTGGGATCTCCCTTTGGGTAAGGTGGCTTTGGCTCTAGGTTACTGATGGCTCTGTGCCTTGGTCTCACCTTCAACCGCTGTCTGACCCCAAGGATCTCCTATTATTCCGGGCATCCACAACGTGGATGATTGGGGACGGAACCTATTGTCGATTATGGGTGGATTCGTGGCTCAGGGGCAGCGCCATCTCCCACATTGCTCCTAGCCTGGTTGCCCTCATGCATAGCAAGAGATGTCGCTTTCGCGTGGTGGTCGCAGCTCTCCATGCTCACACCTAGATCCTTGACATCCAAGGCTCACTCGGGCCGGCCGCCATCATCGAGTATGTGGACGTTTGGTGCAGGCTATAGCGGATGGTGCTCAACTCCCAGCCAGATGTGATTCGTTGGAGATGGACTGAGAATGGCATCTACTCATCTTCATCGTGCTACAACACCCTTTCTATGGATCCACGTCGTCCGAGCATTGGAGCCTGGTGCGGAAGACTGGAGGCCCACCTTCAGTGAAGTTTTAAATCTACCTGACCTCCATGAACCAGTGTTGGTCTGCCGATCGGCTAGCCGGCTGCGGCTTGCCGCACAAGCCATCTTGTGTCCCTTGTTCCCACGATCCCAAGACACTTCACCATATCTTCATGGGATGTGTCTTCGCCCGCGTTACCTGGCATGAAATGCTCTCCTGGTGCTGCCCTTCGACTCTCACACCAGATGGATCCTCGAGCTTCTTCGACTGGCTATCCGGGATCCTGCTCATGTCTCCGACAACATTGTGTCATGGCTTGGCTACCATTGTCGTCCTTACCTGGGCCTTGTGGCGTCACCACAATGCATTTATCTTCGACAAGAATGCGCCATATACCTCGACCCTTGTGGCTGCGATCAAGGATGAAGCTCGCTCTTGGGTTGTCGGTGGAGCCAGAGGACTGAACTTATTAATCCGTGTAACCTGAATTTATGTATGGGGCATAGCAACCCCATGAACCTCTACTCGAATGAGCAACATGGCTGCGCCATCTTATGTATGTCCCCGTGACGCGATCCTGTATTTTCTTTCTCCTATTGACGCAAATTAAGATACGCTCTCAAGCGTATTCACGAAAAAAGTCATAAATAGGATCAAAAATACTATCATCTATAGACTAGATAGATGGGAGTTGGTCAATTGAACTCAGAATATGGAAAAGAAATTGAATGTGGGAAGAATTTGAGTTTTTGTGTAGATTAGAGCTGCCAACATGATTTCATCCAAAAATTCCGAATCTTATATAGATGTTGCACATTTGTTTGTTGGTTCCAAAGCTTTCAGGCTGTGTCTTTGGCCAACTTGAGAATTTTCTTATAGGTGGCTCAGTATGTCGGTATCTCCAGAAGAGTCCATCTATGAAATTCTGATAGGCGTACATAACGTGTACACATCTCTTGGAGGCGCCGAATCATATCCTTTTGGATATTCTCAAGTACATACAAAACCCAAATCCTTATCGCAATGGGAGTTCAAAATATGTGTAATAATTAGAACGTGGGCATGATAGAAGGTAGATAGATAGCCTAAGTATCCTATTTTATCTAATTGTCCAAAGATCAAATCAAGTTTAACAACAATGTGGTGATTTCAGATAGAACAAGTGCAAAAAGGGTTGATCACCCATAGTCTATCCAAACAATCTATTAAGTAAAAAGGGGTGGTGGTGACTTATCACCATATATGAGTATGCTGATTTAGGACCGCTTGGTTTAGTAAAGACTTGGATCCTATGAGCCAAAATCATCGTTTAAATTCTAATATCACTTGGCAAAGTGAGATTTGAGTTAGAGTATCAAAGTGTTCACATGTAGAGTTTCTTTAGCTCATTATTATGAGTAAAGCTCCCGATATGTGTGATGTGCCTTCTTGAAAGGGATCAACTTGCAATGGGATTGATGATGCCGGATTTGGGTAGTCAAACTTTAATTGTTCAATAGACTTCTGGTTAAAATCAAGGAGTCGGGAACAACTTTTTTTCATGTGTTCCACTTTCAATACCTACATGTGTTAGTAGAACAAGGGACACCAAGGATATCCAAAAGACACAGAGTGAAATCCACAAAAGGTGATGTCTTTGGATGCATGGATACCTTGTCCCTATGCCTTACCAACAGTCCTGTTGCATGTGGCTTGCTAATAGTGGTGAGAACTTGTAGGTTGTCACACTAATAGTTGGAGTAAGCCCTAACAAAATAGTTCTTCCAAAACCTGGAGGGGTTTGATGGAAGTGGTTGTCTTGGTATTTCAAAAAAAGAGCGCACCATGAAAAAATCGATGTCAATCGGATTAGTGACCTTTTTTCATAGTGAGTAATTACAAAAATGATTGTGGAGATATAAAGTTGGTCAAGAAAAGTTTCTAGAATGGTGGTATGTGCATAAGGCCCAGAAGAGTACATAGTGCATCCTTGGGATCTTGCTTTACAAGGTGCCGAGAAAGTACACGAAGATGTACGGGTTTGAGATAGTGTTTGGTAGAGCATGGTTGTAGTCTCGTCAGTTGGGTTCAGACACGCATGGCAGGAGGCCTGGTTACTCTTATGGATCGATAACGAGATTGATCCGGATAGAGGAGGTCACCGAGATTGATGATAACAAAAGAGCGTGATGTTGATGGTGTTCGACCTTTGTGGTGTGGCAACACAATCTTAGCCCTAAATTTTGCATTTCAACACCACGATGGTGTGGGTCGTTTCAAGTGTATACACATTGGATCTCTATTTGGGCAACGCGAGGATGGAGTGATCATTCCCCCATGGATTTGTGTTGAAGGTGGATTCAGAATTTGATAGAAGATTCTAGTCGGTTGATGGGGTTGTTTGTGAAGGGGAGGGGGATGCTCCACTTTACCGTGTTGTGCTTCTCATCCTTGTGCCATGAAGAGCCACGCTGACACGAGACAAAGGGCTCATGTATGGGCCATCAACTTACATAAACAAAGCACCCCAGGATTCCTTGTGAAGGGGATCGAGTTGAAGGTGTTCATAACTCCCTGGGGCTGTGTTCGGTTCACAGGGAATTGAAGGGGTTTGGCAGGAATTAAATCCCACACAAATCAAATCCGCCCTCCCCCCTCCCCCCTCCCCCCCCCAAAAAAAATCCCCTCCAATCCCCTTGGGACAAGGTGTAACCGAACAAAGCCCATGGGGAGGAGAAGCAAACCAAGACGGTAACGAGCAAGTCCACCAACCAAAGGCCCCAATAAATAGGTGTCCACCTGATAACATCAGGGACATCTTCGATCACCCCGAGATCTTTGAGAGCCGAGTCTTGCTAAATATACCCGGTCTAGTCATCCTGTCTCGAACATCCACCCCCAACTTGGCGAGTTGACTCCCAACTCGCCGATTTGACATTTGTACTCGACATTGTAACTCCTCTATCATATAATTCATATAGGAAGGAATACGGTGGTTATCATAGTCTGCACATAGGTCCTCCCATGCCTTATGCCTTAAGTGAAACTCCAACGCGCCGATTAAAACGGACGCGTGTTTCGTCCACTTTTTGTCCGTTTGGGTCGGCTGCCCACTCGTCATCCGTCCTCTTTTGCGTTTGGATCGGCCGAGTGCCCAAGGCGAGGACGCATTTTTGTCCTCGCGGCTGGCCTGCCAGATTTGTTTTCAAACATATAGAAATTTAACCATAGGTTGCGTAATAATTCAAATGAAATACAAACATCTTATAGAGTTTCACAGCCAAACAAATATATCATAGTTTACAAAGCCAAATAAAATTTAAATTACCTCAAATACATTTTAAAAAAGATACATTTATCGGTTGCCAACTTGAGCCCACATATACTCAACCAAATCATTTTGCAGTTGCATGTGAATTTTCCAATCACGCATTTGATGCGAAATTGAGTGAAATGTGCAAACGTTGTCGCTCCTCCATGCTCAGGCACAACATTTTCACCCTGAAAGTGGAACCCTTGGTCATAGATATGTTCCGGACGCTCTTCCTCTGTTATCATATTGCACATGATCACACAAGCATTCATCACCTTCCATAACTTCTTGGTGCTCCAAATTCTAGTAGGATATTTAACGAGGCCCTATCGAGATTGCAGAACACCAAAGGTACGCTTCACATCCTTCCTAGCACTCTTTTGCTCTTGGGCAAATCTCTTCCTCTTCTCTCCTACAGGGTTTGGGGATTGTCTTCACAAGAGTAGTCCACTGGGGATAGATTCTGTCAGCTAGGTAGTATCCTTTGTTGTAGTTGTGGCCATTGATGTCAACACTGACCTCCAGGTAGTTGCCTTCTGCCATCCTTGCGAACACCGGAGAGCGCTAAAGCACGTTGATGTCATTGTGAGAGCCGGCCATGCTGAAGAAAGAGTGGCAAATCCAGAGATCTTGTGAAGCCACGGCCTCGAGTATGATGGTGCAAGCTTTGACATGGCCCCTATATTGCCCCTCCTAAGCCGAAGGGCAGTTCTTCCACTCCCAGTGCGTACAATCTATCCTCCCAAGCATCCCCGAAAAGCCCCTGCTGGCATCATCGCCAACAAGTGGGCTATATCTGCAGCATTCTGCTCTCTCAAGTACTCAGGGCCAAACACTACTATCGTAGCCTTACAGAACCTGTACATGGACCCTAGGCACGTGGACTCACTCATATGGACATACTCATCAATGAGATCACTGGGCCGTATGCAAGCATCCGAATAGCCACAATGCATTTTTTATAAGAGTAGAAGCCAATCTTTCCCAGGGCATCCTTATTGCACTCGAAATAATCATCGTACCCCACCAACCCCTCCCGGATACGGTTGAACACATGTCTAGCCATACGGAAACGGCGCCGGAATATGTGGTGTCTGAACAGCGGGTTGGGAGTCTCGAAGTAGTCCTTCTAGAGAAGGAAATGGCCGTGCTCTCAGTTGCAATTCAACACCGGAGTATGTCCTGGGATCGAGCCCCAAAACATCGGGCATTGCCTACTAAGGTGGTCATCGACGACCAACAGAGCAACCACAAGCTCCTCATCATCCGACGAGGAATCATCCGAGTCGCAAAGGAAATTGTGGGAAACGAACTCACTGCCGGAGTCCATTTGTCCTTGCGGGCAAACGGTCGAACAACTTGCGGACGTCGTTGAAGAATCTCGCCAGCAAAGAGCCTCGTGCCTCCCCTGGAGCTGGCAGCAGGCACTGTCAACGTCCAGCGTGCGTGGCCACCGCGCTTTGTCCGCTTCAGGCATGGCCGGGAGGCGCGGGGATGAGGTGGTGCCGGCGGCGACATCGGGGAAACTGCAGCGGTGCGGCGATGAGGTGGTGGCGGCGATGTTGGAAGGTGGTGTGCTGCGGCGGGAGGGACGTGGGTGCCGGTGGTTAGCCTGCGCACCGGAAATTGGCGGCGGCAGCTACGAGGGTGGGGCAACGGGGCGTGCTGGCTGTCGATTCGAGGAAGGGAATGACCTATGTGCCACCGACTGGCGGGCCAGGGAATGAGTAGGCGGGCGTCACGCACGTCCGTTTGTGTCCGCGCTGACACAAACGAGGCCCAAAATTGGGCCTGAAATGGGTCATCCGGCAGAAGCGGAAGCGCGTCCGTTTGGGTCAGCGCGTTGGGCTGACTTTTATGTCCGATTTCAACCCAAACGGACACGCGCGGACAAAATGGATCTGCGTGTTGGAGTTGCTCTAAGCATAGTTTGGTCTTATATGACTTTGTTCTCTCAAAGCAGGCTCTCACCCTGTTTTATAAATAAACCAAATACCAAAATACATGGCTAAACGGTACAAGGTGATGAGGTATCCCTCTAACAAAGTAGGTCCCAAGATAACCGGATCACGCATAACGCATGCGACTACGCTAACGAAAGAGAACACAGAAAGATCCACTAGTATAGAGATATCCTATGCAAACGGCTTTTACCCCTTTCCGTGACGCAGTTTCCAACCGTCGCTTTGCTAATGTGGTGATAGGGGGAGGGGTCCATCCCACACGACCCAGAAAAATCGTCGATGATAGTTTCGCCGGTCACTTACTCTGTTCAAGAATTCTTCGGATTAACCAGTTAACTTGCCGATTAATCTCTACTCATATGGTCACTGAGTAACCAATAAACTGATAAATTGTTCGATTAATTGATTAAATGGTTTATTAACTTCCCGATTAGCCTATTAATCCCCTACTCGCCAGTCAACTGAGTGGCTACCAGTTAATGGTTTCCTTCACGGTGGTCACACATGCGGAGGAAAAAATGTTGTGTGCGATCGGGAGACCTATCACAAACAATTATTCGGGCAAGCCGTGTGCGATGTACTCAGCTTCCCAAACAATATTTTAAAGAAAATGTTTGTGTTGGTACATTGTATCACACACGTTGTTCGGCAAAAACTCGTGTGTAATAGGTACCGCCATCACAAATGATTTTCCCTATCACAAATGATTTTCCCCAGTTAAACGTTTGCATTATTCGAGTACATCACACACAATGCTTACCAGAAAAATGTTTGACATAGAGCTATCTATCATACACACTTTCCCTGTTGGAAACGTTTGTGCAACGTTGCGTAACGCCAACGGTTGTAAGGGTAACATCTGTGTGGTTGTTCATGGATCCCACACGCGAATTTTGCAGAAACTGTGTGAGTTGCCTATGGACATCACACACGAAGTCTTGTGAGTAACCATCTGCAATATAAAATCCCAATAAGCAAGGTAATTAGCATGTTATTTTAAATCCCTTTACTAAGTTAATTGACATTTCATATTAAACACACAATATATTTCATATTCGTGTAATGGCCACCAGGATTTCATAATTGACATACATCACAGTACAACATCATGTAGCTAGTTCAGCACTCGGTTACACCATACAGCTAGTTCAGAGATCCAATTACACAATGTGGCCAAGTTTCACATGCAACATCTAAAACTTTTTGAAAAGTAACATCTTTCACCGTATATAGACAGATGAATCAAATTTGAACATTAATTGACTCTTTGGCATTTAATATGCATAATTCAAATTTGAACTAGAAGAGCATGTATCAGTGCACCGAAATGGGTTGAAAAATCATATATGTGTCCCTGGGTGTGTGCTTAGCTCCACGCAAAAATAAAATTTTGCACAAATCTTAATGTATGATCTTGCGGATATAGCATCGACTGGGACTCAGCAAAACTGTTATTCTATTTGTTTACCCGTCTTTGTGTTGATGTTGACCTAATGTCTTCTCTAATGGAACAATACAGGACAATCGATGCGACGGAAGATTCTGGATACGATGCAATTGAGTTTTGGGTTTATTCTGTTGTACAAGACACGAAATCTCGGAGACAAAAGCATCGTCATGAACATACCCAGTTGAAACAAGTAGTACTACAAAAAATCGTATCAAGAATAATAAATATCTGTATGACCGCGATATTTCTCCCATTGAATATCCCCGCTATGTTTGCCCCAGGTGCGTGCCTTATAGTACTATTGAGGAGCCGTCTAGGTAATAGCTACGACATCTGGGACGGAGAGGCAACTAAAACAAATTTGCAGCGGTATTATTATTCTACACCATAACTTATAATTACTGCATAATATCCCTGTGTTGGGCATATATTAAAGTGCCTGCTGATGTTCTGCTCCCGCGTATTGTTAGCCGACAACATGGTTTCAACTTAGAGATACTCCGTGCATATTCGCACAAAACAAAGCAGATGTGTGTAAATAGCCCCACGTCCGCAACGAGCTGGAATTTGATTACATATGGTGCCGGCTTGCTGGATTCCAGCTTACCAGAGGACTATGCAGCTGGAGGGAGGGTACTAACTATGCTGATTGATAAGGATACACCGTCACAGATAAGACGGCTGCTGATCAGGTCACCAAGACAAAGAATTCAGAAGCTGATCGGCACCCTTGCTTGGAGAAGCCCAGCCGACCAAGAGATGAGATGGCTTGCAGCAAGGATTGTGGAGCATCTCGCTGCCGACCTCAACCTTGCTCACTTTCCAGGAGCATTGGAATGTATATCCTCCCTCCTCGACCACAAAGCTCTCCATTTACCGTTTGCAACTGGGCAAAGTGAGGATGGTAAAGGAATTAGTAAGGATCTGCTTTTGCCAGGCTTGAGAATTCTAGAGAACCTGGCGCATGACACACATAATTGCACACTGATATACAGCTCGAAGGGTCTTCTTTCAAAAATTGTTGCTCCTGTCAGCTCCAAAGAATTAGTAGAAGATGTCAAGAGCAGCACTGCATGGACCAAGAGAGTAGACGGATCACTGAAAGTGGTGAGCCGCCTCATGAGTTCTTCAGGAAGCAGCGGCGTAAAGATGCGCAAACTAATTGCAAAAAATAGTAATGCAATAGACAACTTGGAGGTTGTTCGGGACATGGATATGAAGAGCAACAGTGGTATCATAGAGCTACAGATACGAGCTCTAGAGGTTCTTACACAGCTAGCCTTGCATCATCCATCATGTAATTGTTCTACGATGAGAAGAGAAAAACTTGTTGAGAGGGCGCTACACATCTTCCTTACTGCAGATTGGATGGAAGATTATTTGAAAAATGAAAAAGAGAAGATTGACAAACCAACTCCAAGCCAAACAAATACTTCACCAAGACCGTCGATGGGAACATGTATCGATAATCGCATTAAAAAGGCCAGAGAGAAGAGGGCCAAACAAGCAAGAGAAGCGCGTGTGGAAAAGAAGATGAAAGAAGCTCAGAAAACTGCCAGCCGGCTTAAAGAAAAAGCTGGTGAAGCATTGGCCATGTTGTCCAGTGATTCAGAGGTTATCAAGAGCTTCACAGAATGCAACGATGATATCCACCGTCTTACTGAATTGCTTGACTGCAATATCAAGACTATCAAATGCAAAGTAAGTACAACGGATATTGTGGAAATAGATATCAATACGGGCTGTCGTATTAGCCCAGGAGTCATCTTGAAGAATTTGAGCAACTACGTCAAGGCACCAACCTTACGCAAGGTATGCCTGAACACACCTCTATTCCTACATGCCACAAGTTTTCAGCAATAAACTTTTGCAAAAAATAAATGTACATGGAAGGGTGGGCGCTTGAGTTTACGATTTATCTAATTATGCAACATAAAAAAGTTCAGATATAAGTATGCATCATGTTATAACATTAGCACTATGTTATAAATTAGCACTATGTTATAACATTAGCACCAAGGAGACCGGATTTTTAGTACCCGGGTGTCTAGACTCCCTTCTATCCCACCGCTCATGCATAGCAGTAGTCCCAGGGATCTGTGACATGCGCTGCAATGTTGCTTTGTATCGCAGGTCTACTTGAACAGTAAAACCAGGGCTTAGGCATCGCACGACACCATATATTATCGGCGGATTCCACAGCACCTGTCATGTCCTGGTCGTCGCCCCACTTGATATGTCAGCCAATGTCTCGTCATAGGTCCCGATGCAATCCCATCAGATGTTGGATATGAACTTCTACCGGAGTAAATCAAACCATCGCCAGCCTTATGGAGCACCCATCACATAAATCTTGAGCGATGAAGCACTAACAGCAACTCTGCTCTTCGCTTGAGACAAGTTAGTATTTAATTGATCCACTGTTTGGGGTCACGGGTGCCACGTAAAAAAGTTTTGGTTTACAGTTTCACCAGAACCCATAGCGGTCAAACACATGCGTGCTAGTAGTATTCAAAGTAAACTTTATGAAGGGCAAGCCTCCTGCATCTGTTAAACATCACTGTCAAGAACAGTACACCTCCTGTCAAACCTGTCGGGCATAGTCTAGGCAGAACCAAGTACATACTGTCGATCCTACTCCTCGGTTCTATACCTCTAGTACGTATCAGATGAGGCAAATGGCTGACAGACAGGCTGGTGCTGCAAATGACTTGTTCCTAGTCAGAACCTAGCACAAATCTCGAAGTAACTGAACGGGGCAGATAAGGGGGTGCCGGGAGTCCCGGGTGCTACCACACCTTTCCCTTAGCGTACTAGCTTAAGTGGGGCTTCAGCAAGAAGTCAGGTATCAGTTGGAACAACAGAGATTTTGTGGACGCTAGCCTTCAACGCCACAAGCCCACAACCACCTAACAGATATGTCAGGCAGAGGAGGGGGCAGCCGATCGCTGCAGCGCATCAATAAGTTCAGAAATCACAGGCAATCAGTCCATCAAGTTGGGGTTTGGACGCGACCCAGAGTAACGAACTGCAAACTGGACGGAGCAGAATCAGAGTGGATTGATGGAAGCTTACCAAGAAGTCCGCATGCCGGCTCGAGCAAGCTGCTGCTGGTTCCCTACGCGCAGTCGCGTTCCGCTACCGGCTGGGGCGCGCCGCCCGCCGCCGTCAGCCAATGCGCGGCGAGCTTTGAGAATCTTCCTTTTTTTTTTTGAGAAGAGAGAATCTTCCTTTTCTTTGAAAGGCTTTGAGAATCTTCTGCTCGACTTCTTCACGGCCTGTTGAGAGAACTTCACGGCCTAGTTAGAAAACGGGGTCGAGCGAACAGTTAGGGCCAGCCCATTTGCCTGATTCGACGGTCATTTTTTCGTTTTTACTTTCTTTTTATTTTATTTTATTCCGTATTAAAATAATCCGGGACTACAAAAAGGTTCTAAAATTTCAAAAAATGTAAATTTTCAAAAACAGTTCTTGAATTAAAAATGTTCATGATTTCAAAAGAATGAACAGTTTTTGAATTTTCATGAAACAAAATTACGAGAGTTTTTTAATAATGATGAACATTTGTTTTTTATTTCATGACATTTTTTAACTTGATGAAAAAATATTGTATTGAAGAACTTTTTTTCGAAAAATGCAGGAACAAATTTTGAATTTGATGGAGACCTTTCAAATTGATTAACAAATTTCGAATTTGATGAACATTAATTAATTCAGGGAACAAAATTTTAATTTTGGTGAACATTTTTTAAATCTGATGAACAAAAAATTGAATTAGATGATTGATGAACAAAGAAATGTTCGTGAATCCGAAAAGAAATTTCCCCCAAAAATAGAAATGGTAAATAAGAAAAAGAGAAAAGGAAAAGGAAAAGAAAAAAGAAAAAGAAAAAACAAAGGGAAACGAAAAATGGGCCGGCCCATACAAACGCCCGCCACGAGAGGGGGTGTGAACGCAGTCACTCGAGGGCGACCTACGCGCCATATAGGATTCCCCATGCACGCAGGGCATCCAAGTGAACTTCACACTCTATCCTTTGCTAGCAAACTGGGCCGACCCGAAACACATATCTTCCAGTGTCAACAGTCAGGCGGTCAATGGAACCATTCAACAAGTGAACTGAGTAAAGGGAACACCGAGCAACTCGAAAAGGCGAGGGAAGACCGAGCAACTCGAGCGGCTTGAACAAGCGAGGGAGAAGCGTGTGAACGCTGGCAGCTCCAGTCAGCCGGAGAACTAATCGTACGCTTGTCGTGAAGGGGTTTCCTCTCTCTACAACTACTGGGCCAGCCCATTTGTCGGGTTTTATTCGCAGTTTGATCGATCGAGACGCTCGCTCAATGTTTGCTCACTCATTTCTTCTAGGTTCTTTGGTTTTTTATTTCTGCTTCTTTTATTGTTTCTTCACTGGTTTTCCAGTTTTTTCTTTGCTTTTTCATCACTTTTTTTGTTTCTTTTCTGTTTTCACTAGTTTTTTCTTTCCTATTTGTGCTTCTTCATTTTTCTTTATTTCTTTCTCAGTTTTCACTAGGTTTTATCTTTCTTTCTTTCTCTCTTTTTTCCTTTGTAATTTTTTTGGCTTTCATCGGTATTCTTCATTTTCCTTTGTTTATTTTTTTGGTTTTCATCGCTATTCTTCGTTTTTCTTTGTTTCTTTCTAGATTTTCACTTTTTTTACATTCCTTTGTATTGTTTTCGGTTGTCTTTTAATTTATTTTTTTATTTCGTTTCCTTTGTTCCATTTACTTTGGTTTTCTTTGTTTACTTTGCTTCTCTCCTTGGTTTCTATCGGCTTTTTCTTTCTCCTGTTGTATAGAACAGAGATATATTTTATACACATTTAACCTTTTATTTAAATACATGAAACCTTTACACGTTGAACCATTTTTCAAATACAAGATTAACATTTCTCAAAAATATATGTTTTGATGTTGAATTTTTTCATGCATATTCTACATTTTTTGTATACATTAGGAATGTATTTTTATAAATAGATGATTAAAAGTTTTCAATTACGTATGTAAAGTAATTTTTATAATGATATATTTAGTCTATTTTGAAATCCAGGTAAAAGTGAAAAAACAACAGAAGCTGAAAAGCTGAAAAAAGAAGAAGAAGAAGAAGAAGAAAAATGCAGTAGAGGCTTGTGGCCTCTACTGGGATGGCCCATTCCAACAGCAGTTGGTACTGAGCCTTCCCTACGTCTCGTTATAAGCGAAACATAGAGGTTACCTTTTAGCGCCTGAAGCGTCAGGAATTGCAATCCTAGGAGGCCCCAATTTGTGTTTCTTATTCCGCCCACGACCCACATTGGCGCTCGTACGACCTGTATTGGCTCGAAAATTTTATATCTACGAAGAGGTACATACACTTCCTAACAATAAAACCACTCTCCCCCCCTCCCCCTGAATTTTAGGGGGTCGCCCCGTCCTCCTCTAATCTCCAATCATATTCGTCCACCTGGTTCATTACGTTAATTACGTAGCAATATTTGCGTAGGTCTAGCATCTCTCGTATTGTCTCGCCAGGGCAATTTCTCTTTCGTTAAGAAACGTAGTTTTGGCACACCTTTGGCGCCTTGCTACTGGACCAACCCAGTATTGTAGATGCACCCTAGTTTTCTTTTCTCTGTGGTTTTTTAATCACTTTCCAGTGTTTGCGTTTCTTGCTGGTTTTATCATTTTTTCCTTTTCTTCTGTGTTTTTTTAGATTGTAAAAAAAATCATTTTCTTTTCTTTTTTATATTTTTTTCAGCAAATTCCATATTTTTCGAAAACATTCGGAATATTTTTTTTCAACCATTTAGTATTATCAAATACATGATTACATTATTTTTTCAAACATATGTTTCGATATCTATTTTTTTCATATACACTTGTAACTTTTTTGTATACAACTAAAACATTTTTTTACGTATCTTTACTAGTTTTAAATACATAATTTTTTCCAAATACATGTTTACTTTTTTGAATACATTTAAAAAAATCAAAAACACATTAAAATTTATTGTTAATTATAAAAACGCATTTTTAACTATTTGAACATTTGTTTACCATCTATAAACATATCTTAATAATGTCATAAACATATTTCTGAAATTCATAACATTTTTAATGAATGCAATGTACATTTCTAATAGTAAAATATATTTTCGAATTACATGAACATTGTTCTACATTGTATAGCTTTTTTAAATATGTCACACATATTTCTTTTGAAACGCGTGAACATTTTTTAAATGGCACAACATTTTTAAAATAACGCTAATAACTTTTTTCACTGTGCTAACATTTATTAAATTCGTGTTTATATATTTTTATGTAAATTTTAAGTTCTTGAATATGTGCACTCATAATGTTTACAAAAATATGAAGAAAAAAATGAGAAGAAAAGTAAACAAACCTAGAGCAAGCTACTTGGGTCAGCTGGTAAAGATGCCTGATGCAAGTCGAGCTTGTGGCTCATTATAAACGAGACATAGCCAGTCACATATTAGCCGGCCAATTTAATGATTTTTATTGTGTTTGGTTTCCACTGGTTCTCTTATTAGTTTTTGTGTTTTCTTCAGCATTTCTTTTGTTTCTGGTTTTTAATCTTTTATTTCCTTTTTCCTTTTTTAAATGTGGGAACATGTTAAAAAACTTGATTTTTTTACGAAAACACTAACGCCCACACGTGTGGGCGTCTGGCAACTCGCCCACACGCATGGATCCTCGTCCAACCAATTCTGCACGAATCTTGGCGCGTTCTAGTAGTTTTTGTATGCCACGTAGGACTAAGCTGGTGTGTGGGCATTCATCCGGTCGCCCACATGTCCTTTTTCACCACACGGGGGGCTGGTGTGTGGGCATTTAGCAATTCGCCCACACATCAGTTTTCACGCACGCAGAGGGGGCTGGTGTGTGGGCGTTTATCACTTCGCCCACACGCCCGTCTCCTCGCCCACACCCAAAGCTGGCAGTTGCCATGTGTTTCTGCAGGGTACATGGCAACTGCCCTAGCTTTGCTTGTAAGCAGATGGCAACTCTCTTTAACCCGAATTGCCATGTGTTTTTTGCATGGTACATGGCAACTGCCCTAGCGTGCACGTAAGCAGATGGTAACTCTTTTTTTTACATGGCAACTGCCTTAGCGTGCTTGTGAGCACATGGCAACTCTCTCTTTTAGCCGAACATATTTTTTTGCCATGCCTTTTTGTAGTACTACATGGCAACTGCCTAGTGTTAGTGGGTGGCAACTCCTAAAGTTTTAAAATCATGGCAACTGCAGTAGACCAGACCATACATGGCTACTGTAGTTCAGCAACCATGGCAACTGTAGTTGTCCGACATGGCAATCGAAGTTCAGCGACATGGCAACTGCAGTTAAACGACACATGGACGAGGGTCTGGACCATGGCAACTGCGGGACGCGCGGCGACTGTCACGCGGGGCGTGCGGAACCACGAGGTACGAGGCCTGACGTACGGGGCGTGTGGGCGTTATCTATTTCGCCCACACGCACGCGTGTGAGAGGGATCGGGAGGGGAAAAAAGAGGTGTGTGAGCATTACTTGTTTTGCCCACACGTAGGTGTGTGGGCTGTTCCTCTTATACACCACACAAAATGTGTGGGCAGACCCCCTAACGCCCACATGTGTGATACTTATCGGCGTCCATTTTTTAACGTTAAAGCACATTTTTGAAATTCACAAATATTTTAAAGTGCATGAGCCATTTTTGAAACTAGATGAGCACTTGTCACCGTTGTTGGCAGCTCGACCTCTCTTTTTGGAACCTTATACAGATAACTGAGATAACACTTAACCCAAATCCATGCTACTATATTGGCGTCGACGGAAGGAGAGCCGGTGCAGGAGTGGAGCCCGGCACCGGTTAGGTTAGCACCCGGGCCGCCTACGGGAGCAGCACATGGGCTAGGGAAAAGGAATAGATTTTCTTGTAGCACAGTAACCAAATTTTATGGGCTTGCAAAAAATATTTGTATGATTGCTATTGGTTGCAATCCGAACACACCCTCAGCCTTAGCTCCTCCATCTCCTCGTTCAGTGCTAGTCCCAAGCTTGGGCGGCTGCTGCGAGGATAGCACCTGCACGGCCGTCCTTGTCAGGATCCGCCGGTTTTTTGCCGGGTCCTTGCACGCCTTTAGAGTCAGCTTCTCGTATTTTAAAACCACCGGCACAAGGTGCCCCGCTCCTTCACCATGAGGGTCGCGTGAGACTGCGTGTAAACAGAAGGATACAATATACTTTGTCCATCACATAGATAAAAGTACTCCCTCTATAAACACATATAAGATCTTTTGTTTACCGAGGAACTATGAGGTAGAGCAGAGTTATATCAAACCCTAAAAAAAGAATTTAAGGAGGTTCAGTAACTAAACTTTTGTCTATGCTACTAGAAAACACGCCATAAATTCGGCAAACACGACATAGATTAGGCGTTCCACAGTTTTTTATATAAAGAACATAAAATTTACTAAAAAACAAAAGGGTCGCGCCTACAGGTCGAAGAACTTCTTGAACGCGGAGTAGTCACCGTCGTCGTCCTTCTCCTTCTTCATTCGGCCGTCCCTGCTGGACCCCTGCCCGGGGTCGCCCTGGCGGACTGGTTTGGCCGGCGGCGGCGCATCGTCGTCGTTGTCCTCAAGCACGATGACGCCGCCCTCATCACGCCCACGGCGGCGCGCGGCGATCTCCTCCAGGGCGCGGCGCTGGCGTTCCATCTCCAGCAGGGCCCAATCTTCCCGTGCCCGCTTCATGGCGCCTCGTCGTCGAGGGCGTCATCGTGCTCGCTCTTTACGGCAGCGAGCCCCGGCTCCGTCTTCGGCTTGACGAGGCGGGGAGGAGCCGACGAGGAGGCACGGCGGCCCTCATTGATGACGAGGGCGGCGCTGCGGGTGCGCCGGTCGAGCGATGTTTCCACGGGCTCGGGCTTGACACGACGAGCGCCGACGACCCGGAGAAGTGGGAGGAGGATCGGGAGGAGGAGAAGGAGGAGGAAGACCCGCCCAGCATTCGCCGCAGCAGCCACGGGCCGACACTCCGACGGGAGGCTGGGGCCACCGAGTACTGTAGTAGCGGATCGTTGCTGCCCTCGAGGTACACGAGGACGGCGTGTAGCGTGCGGCCGGGGGCGCCCCACCACAGGCGGCGGCCGTCGGTGTTGTTGCGACCCCTGACCATCGGCGCGTTGTTGACGGAGGCGAGCCGCTCCGCCTGCCGGCGTTCGAAGTGCGCCGCCCACGCCTCGTGGTTGCCGGTGTCATACTCTGGGAGGGCGTGCTCCTCCTTCGTCAGGGAGGCCCGCACACGCTCGATCTCGGCGTGGAAGTCTCCGGGGTGCTCGACGGGCAGAGGAGGGACTGGGACGCCCCGGCGCTGAGCCTCCACCGCCCTGGCACGCGCATGGTGGGGGCGTCGGGTAGTTCGCCTCGTGGAGGAGGTGAGCTTCCCACTCGTGAAGAGAGCGAAGGCCGAAGCTGTTGGCCGCCGCCGCGTCGCCGGGGAACTGTTCACCCATCGGGGTGTGCGTGCACGCAGTGGCTAGACGGGGAGAGAGGGCGTCGGCGGCGAGACAAGGGAGGTTGCGGGCGGGGTGATTCCACCGGCGAGGGAGGGGGCGGCTTTTATAGCAGCCCGGGGGGGGGGGGGGCGGCAATGCATGTGTATGCGTGGCGGGAGGGGGCGTGTCGCCGCACGGCGCCGCCCCGTGAGGAATCAATGGAAGACTGACCGGCGGCAGCCTTGGCACTGATTCCCCGCGGGAAACCGAGGTGATGAGGACGACGACGCTTGAGGGTCGCTGACTCGGCGGGCCCGCTGTTCTTTCGCGCCAATAACGATTACCCCGGTGCCCCCGGGCGCCCCAGCGCGCCGGGTTCGGTCTGTGTCCGCCAGCGTCTGTTTCGGGCCTAGCTGGCGAAAAATGGGCTCCTGGGGACGCGGCTGGGCCGTTTTTTGGGCGTCGGCCGCAAAAAAAAGGACTGGGGGCAGTTGAGGGCTGGGCTGGAGATGCTCTTAGTTTGTTACTATGGGATGTTAATGTTGACATATAAACTGACAGAACTCGTCTACTGACAGTAAATCTCAGCATACTAGCTTAAGTTGTAAGTATCGGATGTTTTTCCTTCAGCAAGAAGTCAGGTATCGCTTGGAACAACTGAACTTTTTATCCCCGTGATCTGTCGGCACTACACTTGGACGCCCCAGTAACCTAACAGATATGTCAGGCACACCAATGGAGTTTAAAAAGGAAAACGCTTCCTTCCAACTGATGGATTTCTCACTCGCGTAAGCCGCCTCGTACGTGCGCCACGTGCCCCACTCAGCCACCGCTTCCATCCCCACCTTATCCCCTCGGATGCTCTCTCCTCCGCTCATTCCACTTCTCATCTTCTTCCTTCTTTTTCCCCCTTTTCTCGTTCAATGGCAGAGGAGAGGCAACAGGAGCAGCCTGATTCATCCTCACCCCGCCGGGGCTATAGTAGAGCACGAGCGAGGTTGTCGAAGGTCTGCCGTGGCTGCGTTGAAGCGCCACCGGAGCTGCATCGCAGCTTCCGCCGTCATCGCCGTGCGTTACGTCGTAGCGCCCGCCATGGCCGCCGCAAGGGAGCGAGGTTGTTGAAGCTCCGCCGCGGTTGCATTGAAGTGCCAGCGGAGCTGCATCGCAGCTCCCGCTGCTGCCGACCGGGTTGCAATGGAGCGTGCCAGGGGGCTGCAATGGACCACGCCAGCTGCAATGGAGCTCCGCCGCGGCTGCAGTGGAGCGCGGCCGGGGATGCAATGGAGCTCCGCCGCGGCTGCAGTGGGGCGCGGCCGGGGATGCAATGGAGTTTCGTCGGAAACGCCGCGCGCCGGTGGCTGCAATGGAGCTCCGCGTTGGCTGCAATGGAGCTTCGTCGGAACGCCGCGCGCCGGTGGCTGCAATGAAGCTCCGCCGCGGCTGCAATGGAGCACGGCGGGGGCGGCAATGGAGCTTCGCCGGGACGCCGGGGGTCGTCGGCGCTGCAATGGAGCCGCGACGGAGCACCGTCGTGCCGTCCGTGCTGCAATGAGGTTTCAATGGAGCACTACCGAGGTCGTCGGCGCTGCAATGGAGCCGCGACAGAGCACCGTCGTGCCTGGCCATGCTGCGATGAGGTTTCATTGGAGCACCGCCGAGATCGTTGGAGCTGCGACGGAGCATCTCTGGGCTGCCGGCGCTGCAGTGGAGCGATAGGAGACAGGCTCACAGACAGCGGGCAGTAGCAGCACCGGCCACCGATGATGGAGCGAGGCTGCGGAAGTGCTATGCGGAATCTATGGAGGAGAAAAGGATGGCTGTGATGAATTGCATCTAACGGTCATGGAGGCGGTTTATAAATTGAGAGAATCATCCGACCTATGCCTAGCACCGGCCGTTCAAAAAAGTAAAATTCACTGGCAGTCATTGGTAAATCAAGTTTACTGGGGTTTGGACGTGACCCATAATAACGAACCCCAAACGGGAAAGAGCGAGATGGCAAGAACAAACAGATCCAAAGTGGGTTGGTGGAAGCTTACCGGGAGGGAAGTCCGCACGCCGTCTCGAGCAAGCAGCTTCTGCTGCCCTACGCGCGGTCGAAGTCCTCGCCGCTCGCCGCCGTCAGCCAGTGCGCGGCGCCCACGAGTACCAGATCCTCCGCCACACTTTAGTCGCCGCCACAGCTGTTTTGATGAGAATCAAAACGGCCTTAGTAGACACAAAACGGAGAAAAGACTAGGAGATATTACGGGCCATGGAAGTAGGAGCCCAGGAGGCCCAAATCTACATCCACCCGTGCGTTCGTGGCCTCTGTAACTAATTAACCACCTTCGGGCGAAATCACCAGTTGAGAAGTACTCAGTTGCAAAGATCACTCTAACTTGAGAAGTACTCGTTGCAAATATCACTCCAACTCCCCTGGTTGAGACAAGTGGCACACATTCAGCACGCCATTTGTCGCAACCTAGGAGTTTTTCCTTTTTTTTTAGATTCGTTTATTCAAAACGTTTTATCTATCAAACCGTGCGTCCAAATCTCGAACCGCTTTTACCGTTGGAATACTCGCGTCGAGATATTCAAAACTAGATCCTGTTTTGACGAACTTTTTTTCATGAAAAAACGGATGAATAAACCGAGCACATGTTTTTTCCTTTTCCGAAAGAGGCACGTCCGCGCTTCTCACAAAATCACAACCGTGCCTCTCGCGGAAGCAAAACCGTGACTCTCGCGAAAGGAAAAAAACGCTTTTTTTCCTTTTCCGAGGAGGCACATCCGTGACTCTCGCGAAAGCACAACCGTGCCTCTCGCGCAAACAAAACTGTGACACACGCGAAAGAAAAAAAAACAGAAAACGCATTTTCTTCGTTTTCTAGAGGCATGGCCGTGACTCTCGTGAAAAAAAAAAACCAGAAAACGCGTTTTTTCGTTTCCGAGAGGCACGACCGTGCTTCTCACTAAAGCACAACCGTGCCTCTCGCGGAAGCAAAACCGTGACTCTCGCGAAAGGAAAAAAATGTTTTTTTTCGTTTCTGAGAGGCACGGCCGTGACTCTCGCGAAAGCACACCTGTGCCTCTCCCCAGAAGCAAAACCGTGACTCTCGTGAAAGGAAAAAAAGCCAGGAAACGCGTTTTTTTCCGTTTTCGAGAGGCACGGCCGTGACTCTTGTGAAAGCAAAAACGTGCCTCTCGCGAAAGCAAAACCGTGACTCTCACGAAAGAAAAGAAAAAGAAAACGCGTTTTTTCGCCCAAATTTTTTTTATCGAAAAGCTAAGGAAGACCGGTGGAACGTCGAAGAAAACCCGTTTAAAAAGCCAAAACGCCTGCGAAAAAAAAACAAAATCCGGAGGGAGCGCCCAGAGCGCGACACGTGGCAAATGGCTGAGAGCGCGCCAAGTGGTGCCGATCGTTGCGAGGCTCCCGAAGGAGCGCCCGTTAACTAGTTGCTCTCTCCGTCGGGAGCTTTGCAACCATCAGCGCCAATTGGCGCGCTCCCAGCCACCCGCCACGTGTTGCACTCTAACGCTCACTCTGGATTTTTTTATTTTTTCGCACGCATTTTCAGCTTTTTAAACGTTTTTTTTTGTTTTTTGATGTTTCGGTTTTCCACCGGTCTTCCTAAACTTTTGGACAAAAAAATTCAAAAAAAGATATTTTTTGCGAAAAAGTGCGTTTTTTCCTTTCGCGAGAGTCACAGTTTTGCTTCTGCGAGAGGCATGGTTTTGCTTTCGCGAGAGTCACGGCCTGCCTCTCGGAAACGGAAAAAATGCGTTTTCTATTTTTTTCCTTCCGCGAAAGGCACTATTTTGCTTCCGAGAGAGGCCCGGTTGTGCTTTCGCGATAGTCACGTCCGTGCCTCTCGGAAACTAAAAAAACGCGTTTTCTATTTTTTCCTTCCGCGAGAGGCACGGTTTTGCTTCCGCGAGAGGTACAGTTGTGCTTTCACGAGAGGCACGGTGCCTCTCGGAAACGGAAAAACGCGTTTTCTATTTTTTTTCTTCATGAGAGGCACGGTTTTGCTTCCGCGAGAGGCACGGTTGTGCTTTCACGAGAGGCACGGCCGTGCCTCTCGGAAACGAAAAAAACGCGTTTTCTGTTTTTTTTCATGATGGATCTTGGTGATGCGTAGGAAATTTTAAAATTCTGCTACGATCCCCAACAGTGGCATCATGAGCCAGGCCTATGCGTAGTTACTATGCACGAGTAGAACACAAAGCAGTTGTGGGCGTAGATGTTGCCAATTCTTCTTGCCGCTACTAGTCTTATCTTGTTTTGGCGGTATTGTGGGATGAAGCGGCCCGGACCGACCTTACACGTACGCTTACGTGAGACAGGTTCCACCGACTGACATGCACTAGTTGCATAAGGTGGCTAGCGGGTGTCTGTCTCTCCCACTTTAGTCGGAACGGATTCGATGAAAAGGGTCCTTATGAAGGGTAAATAGAAATTGGCATATCACGTTGTGGTTTTACGTAGGTAAGAAACATTCTTGCTAGAAACCTATACAAGCCACGTAAAAACTTGCAACAACAATTAGAGGACGTCTAACTTGTTTTTGTAGTATGTGCCTTGTGATGTGATATGGCCAGAAGATGTCATGAATGATATATGTGATGTATGAGATTGATCATATTCTTGTAATAGGAATCACAACTTGCATGTCGATGAGTATGACAACCGGCAGGAGCCATAGGAGTTGTCTTTATTTTTTGTATGACCTGCGTGTCATTGAAGAACGCCATGTAAATTACTTTACTTTATTGCTAAACGCGTTAGCCATAGAAATAGAAGTAATCGTTGGCGTGACAACTTCATGAAGACACAATGATGGAGATCATGATGATGGAGATCATGGTGTCATGCCGGTGACGAAGATGATCATGACGCCCCGAAGATGGAGATCAAAGGAGCAGAATGATATTGGCCATATCATGTCACTATTTGATTGCATGTGATGTTTATCATGTTTTGCATCTTATTTGCTTAGAACGACGGTAGTAAGTAAGATGATCCCTTATAATAATTTCAAGAAAGTGTTGCCCCTAACTGTGCACCGTTGCGAAGGTTCGTTGTTTCGAAGCACCACGTGATGATCGGGTGTGATAGATTCTAACGTTCGCATACAACGGGTGTTGACGAGCCTAGCATGTACAGACATGGCCTCGGAACACACGCAATACACTTAGGTTGACTTGACGAGCCTAGCATGTACAGACATGGCCTCGGAACACGGAAGACCGAAAGGTCGAGCATGAGTCGTATAGAAGATACGATCAACATGGAGATGTTCACCGATCTTGACTAGTCCGTCTCACGTGATGATCGGACACGGCCTAGTTAACTCGGATCATGTTTCACTTAGATGACTAGAGGGATGTCTATCTGAGTGGGAGTTCATTGAGTAATTTGATTAGATGAACTTAATTATCATGAACTTAGTGTAAAATCTTTACAATATGTCTTGTAGATCAAATGGCCCACGTTGTCCTCAACTTCAACGCATTCCTAGAGAAAACCAAGCTGAAAGATGATGGCAGCAACTATACGGACTGGGTCCGGAACCTGAGGATCATCCTCATAGCTGCCAAGAAAGATTATGTCCTAGAAGCACCGCTAGGTGAAGCAGCCATCCCAGAGAACCAAGACGTTATGAACGCTTGGCAATCACGTGCTGATGATTACTCCCTCGTTCAGTGCGGCATGCTTTACAGCTTAGAACCGGGGCTCCAAAAGCGTTTTGAGAAGCATGGAGCATATGAGATGTTCGAAGAGCTAAAAATGGTTTTCCAAGCTCATGCCCGGGTCGAGAGATATGAAGTCTCCGACAAGTTCTTCAGCTGTAAAATGGAGGAAAATAGTTCTGTTAGTGAGCACATACTCAGAATGTCTGGGTTACACAACCGCTTGTCTCAGCTGGGAGTTAATCTCCCGGATGACGCGGTCATTGACAGAATCCTTCAGTCGCTTCCACCGAGCTACAAGAGCTTTGTGATGAACTTCAATATGCAGGGGATGGAAAAGTCCATTCCTGAGGTATATTCAATGCTGAAATCAGTGGAGGTGGAGATCAGAAAGGAACATCAAGTGTTGATGGTGAATAAAACCACTAAGTTCAAGAAAGGCAAGGGTAAGAAGAACTTCAAGAAGGACGTCAAGGGAGTTGCCGCGCCCGGTAAGCCAGTTGCCGGGAAGAAGTCGAAGAATGGACCCAAGCCTGAGACTGAGTGCTTTTATTGCAAGGGAAGTGGTCACTGGAAGCGGAACTGCCCCAAATACTTAGTGGACAAGAAGGCCGGCAACACCAAAGGTATATGTGATATACATGTAATTGATGTGTACCTTACAAGTACTCGTAGTAGCTCCTGGGTATTTGATACCGGTGCGGTTGCTCATATTTGTAACTCAAAACAGGAACTGCGGAATAAGAGGAGATTGGCAAAGGACGAGGTGACGATGCGCGTCGGGAATGGTTCCAAGGTCGATGTAATCGCCGTCGGCACGCTGCCTCTACATTTACCTACGAGATTAGTTTTAAACCTCAATAATTGTTATTTAGTGCCAGTTTTGAGCATGAACATTGTATCTGGATCTCGTTTAATTCGAGATGGCTACTCATTTAAATCCGAGAATAATGGCTGTTCTATTTATATGAGAGATATGTTTTATGGTCATGCCCCGCTGGTCAATGATTTATTCTTGATGAATCTCGAACGTGATGTTACACATATTCATAGTGTGAATACCAAAAGATGTAAAGTTGATAACCATAGTCCCACATACTTGTGGCACAGCCGCCTTGGTCACATTGGTGTCAAGCACATGAAGAAGCTCCATGCAGATGGACTTTTGGAGTCTCTTGATTACGAATCATTTGACACGTGCGAACCATGCCTCATGGGCAAGATGACCAAGACTCCGTTCTCCAGAACAATGGAGCGAGCAACCAACTTATTGGAAATCATACATACCGATGTGTGCGGTCCAATGAGTGTTGAGGCTCGCGGAGGATATCGTTATATTCTCACTCTCACTGATGACTTAAGTAGATATGGGTATGTCTACCTAATGAAACACAAGTCTGAAACCTTTGAAAAGTTCAAGGAATTTCAGAGTGAGGTTGAGAATCAACGTGACAGGAAAATAAAGTTCTTACGATCAGATCGTGGTGGAGAATATTTAAGTCATGAATTTGGTACGCACTTAAGGAAATGTGGAATCGTTTCACAACTCACGCCGCCTGGAACACCTCAGCGAAACGGTGTGTCCGAACGTCGTAATCGCACGCTATTGGATATGGTGCGATCTATGATGTCTCTTACCGATCTACCGCTCTCATTTTGGGGCTATGCTTTAGAGACTGCCGCATTCACTTTAAATAGGGCTCCGTCGAAATCCGTTGAGACGACACCGTATGAATTATGGTTTGGGAAGAAACCTAAGCTGTCGTTTCTAAAAGTTTGGGGATGCGATGCTTATGTCAAGAAACTTCAACCTGAAAAGCTCGAACCCAAGTCGGAAAAATGCGTCTTCATAGGATACCCTAAGGAAACTATTGGGTATACCTTCTACCTCAGATCCGAAGGCAAGATCTTTGTTGCCAAGAATGGGTCCTTTCTGGAGAAAGAGTTTCTCTCGAAAGAATTAAGTGGGAGGAAAGTGGAACTTGATGAGGTGATAGTCACCCCTTCCGAACCGGAAAGTAGCGCAGCGCGGGAAGATGTTCCTGTGGTGCCTACACCGACTGGGGAGAAAGTTAATGATGATGATCATGAAGCTTCGGATCAAGTTACTGCTGAACTTCGTAGGTCCAAAAGGACATGTTCCGCACCAGAGTGGTACGGCAACCCTGTCCTGGAAATCATGTTGTTAGACAACGGTGAACCTTCGAACTATGAAGAAGCAATGGCGGGCCCGGATTCCGACAAATGGCTAGAAGCCATGAAATCCGAGATAGGATCCATGTATGAAAACGAAGTATGGACTTTGACTGACTTGCCCGATGATCGGCGAGCCATAGAAAATAAATGGATCTTTACGAAGAAGACAGACGCGGATGGTAATGTGACCATCTATAAGGCTCGACCTGTCGCTAAGGGTTATCGACAAGTTCAAGGGGTTGACTACGATGAGACTTTCTCACCCGTAGTGAAGCTGAAGTCCGTCCGAACCATGTTAGCAATTGCCGCATTCTATGATTATGAGATATGGCAAATGGACGTCAAAACGGCATTCCTTAACGGTTTTCTTAAGGAAGAATTGTATATGATGCAGCCGGAAGGTTTTGTCGATCCTAAGAATGCTGACAAGGTATGCAAGCTCCAGCGCTCCATCTATGGACTGGTGCAAGCATCTCGGAGTTGGAACATTCGTTTTGATGAGATGTTCAAAGCGTTTGGGTTTACACAGACTTATGGAGAAGCCTGTGTTTACAAGAAAGTGAGTGGGAGCTCTGTAGCATTTCTCTTATTATATGTGGATGACATACTATTGATGGGAAATGATATAGAATTCTTGGAAAGTATAAAGGCCTATTTGAATAAGTGTTTTTCAATGAAGGACCTTGGAGAAGCTGCTTATATATTAGGCATCAAGATCTATAGAGATAGATCAAGACGCCTCATTGGTCTTTCACAGAGTACGTACCTTGACAAGATATTGAAGAAGTTCAATATGGATCAGTCCAAGAAGGGGTTCTTGCCTGTATTGCAAGGTGTGCAATTGAGCACGGCTCAATGCCCGACCACGGCAGAAGATAGAGAAAAGATGAGTGTCATCCCCTATGCCTCGGCCATAGGGTCTATTATGTATGCCATGCTGTGTACCAGACCTGATGTAAACCTTGTCGTAAGTTTGGTAGGAAGGTACCAAAGTAATCCCGGCATGGAACACTGGACAGCGGTCAAGAATATCCTGAAGTACCTGAAGAGGACTAAGGATATGTTTCTCGTTTATGGAGGTGACGAAGAGCTCGTCGTAAAGGGTTACGTCGATGCTAGCTTCGACACAGATCTAGATGACTCGAAGTCACAAACCGGATACGTGTATATTTTAAATGGAGGGGCAGTAAGCTGGTGCAGTTGCAAGCAAAGCGTCGTGGCGGGATCTACATGTGAAGCGGAGTACATGGCAGCCTCAGAGGCAGCGCAAGAAGCAATCTGGATGAAGGAGTTCATTACCGACCTAGGGGTGATTCCCAATGCGTCGGCCCCGATGACTCTCTTCTGTGACAACACTGGAGCTATTGCCCTTGCCAAGGAGCCCAGGTTTCACAGGAAGACCAGGCATATCAAGCGTCGCTTCAACTCCATTCGTGAAAGTGTTCAAATGGAGACATAGATATTTGTAAAGTACATACGGACCTGAATGTAGCAGATCTGTTGACTAAACCTCTCCCTAGAGCAAAACATGATCAACACCAGAACGCTATGGGTGTTCGATTCATCACAATGTAACTAGATTATTGACTCTAGTGCAAGTGGGAGACTGTTGGAAATATGCCCTAGAGGCAATAATAAATGGTTATTATTATATTTCTTTGTTCATGATAATTGTCTATTGTTCATGCTATAATTGTGTTATCCGGAAATCGTAATACATGTGTGAATACATAGACCACAACGTGTCCCTAGTAAGCCTCTAGTTGACTAGCTCGTTGATCAACAGATAGTCATGGTTTCCTGACTATGGACATTGGATGTCATTGATAACGGGATCACATCATTAGGAGAATGATGTGATGGACAGGACCCAATCCTAAGCATAGCACAAAAGATCGTGTAGTTCGTTTGCTAGAGCTTTTCCAATGTCAAGTATCATTTCCTTAGACCATGAGATCGTGCAACTCCCGGATACCGTAGGAGTGCTTTGGGTGTGCCAAACGTCACAACGTAACTGGGTGACTATAAAGGTACACTACGGGTATCTCCGAAAGTGTCTGTTGAGTTGGCACGGATCGAGATTGGGATTTGTCACTCCGTATGATGGAGAGGTATCTCTGGGCCCACACGGTAATGCATCATCATAATGAGCTCAATGTGACTAAGGAGTTAGCCATGGGATCATGCATTACGGTACGAGTAAAGTGACTTGCCGGTAACGAGATTGAACAAGGTATTGGGATACCGACGATCGAATCTCGGGCAAGTAACATACCGATTGACAAAGGGAATTGTATACGGGATTGATTGATCCTCGACATCGTGGTTCATCCGATGAGATCATCGTGGAACATGTGGGAGTCAACATGGGTATCCAGATCCCGCTGTTGGTTATTGACCGGAGAGGCGTCTCGGTCATGTCTGCATGTCTCCCGAACCCGTAGGGTCTACACACTTAAGGTTCGGTGACGCTAGGGTTGTAGAGATATTAGTATGCGGAAACTCGAAAGTTGTTCGGAGTCCCGGATGAGATCCCGGACGTCACGAGGAGTTCCGGAATGGTCCGGAGGTGAAGAATTATATATAGGAAGTCTAGTTTTGGCCACCGGGAAAGTTTCGGGGGTTATCGGTATTGTACGGGGACCACCGGAAGGGTCCCGGAGCTCCACCGGGTGGGGCCACCTATCCCGGAGGGCCCCATGGGCTGAAGTGGGAAGGGAACCAGCCCTTAGTGGGCTGGGGCACCCCCTCGGGCCTCCCCCTGCGCCTAGGGTTGGAAACCCTAGGGGTGGGGGGCGCCCCACTTGCCTTGGGGGGCATGTTTCCCCCCTGGCCGCCGCCCCCCCTGTAGATGGGATCCAGGGCCGGCGCCCCCCCAGGGGGCCTATATATAGTGGGGGGGAGGGAGGGCAGTAGGACAACAGCCCTTGGCGCCTCCCTCTCCCTCTGCAACACCTCTCCCTCCCGCTTGTGCTTGGCGAAGCCCTGCCGGGATCCCCGCTACTTCCACCACCACGCCGTCGTGCTGCTGGATCTCCATCAACCTCTCCTTCCCCTTGCTGGATCAAGAAGGAGGAGACGTCGCTGCTCCGTACGTGTGTTGAACGCGGAGGTGCCGTCCGTTCGGCACTCGGTCATCGGTGATTTGGATCACGGCGAGTACGACTCCATCAACCCCGTTCATTAGAACGCTTCCGCTCACGATCTACAAGGGTATGTAGATGCACTCCTTTCCCCTCGTTGCTAGTATACTCCATAGATGGATCTTGGTGATGCGTAGGAAATTTTAAAATTCTGCTACGATCCCCAACGCCATCACCACCATTTCCGAAGAGACACCTCCGTTTGGGTAAGATCTTCCCACGAGTAAGCACCCAATACGTTTTATCATCCATTGTGGTTGGGTTCATGAACATGATAGCACGGTCTTCGGCTTCTTTACATTATGAAGCCTTGCTTCCTTGAGTGCAAGCCTACGCTCCTCCGCCTTCAATTTACTCTCTTCGGCCACCAACTTCAATTTCCATTTCTCGTCCTCCAACAACCTGATCTCATTACATCTCGCCGCCTTGTCTTCCTTTTGTTCGGCCGCAAAGACTTTTTTGGTCCTAATCGTGGCCACAAGCTCCTCTTTGTATGTGCTACTGGATACTCCTCTCCTCTTCCTCTCCTTTTCAATCTTCTTGCTATCTAGTCTCTTGTTGGCGTCTTCATGCCCCTCGCCATTATCATAAACGAGTATGCTCAACCTTGATCTCTTTGGTGTGGTCTCGACGTTTCTCCTTATCCGCTTCTCATTGATGCAAAGTTCTTTGTATCAATGGTACAATGTTAAGGGCTTGTGGCCGTACTTCTTAATTAGTTCGTTGCTTGAAAAGATCTTGGATGATCGGGCCATACTCCATGATTGACACACCACTCGGTGGTGCATGGTTCACTTGACCAATACAACCGGATCATCAATTGCATTGGTCTTGGATGGTACCCAATGGTACCCAACGATGCCCAAGAGAGCCTTGGGGTGGCTTGATGTGACATCCACGGAGTTGTTGTAGTAGCCGGCAATTCTCCCCCCAAAAACAATCTTTTGATTGGTCCGTTCCAACCGTTGCATCAATGAAGATGTTTATCCAAGCATAGCACAAAGCAACATCGTCATCTTGCAAGTAGTTGTGATCAGTCCTTGATCGTATTGACCTTGAGCTCATTTGGGTCTCCATGGAATCTTTAACCTCTTCCTCTTCGGCCACCTGCTCGATCTCGGCCTCCTCTTCACCCAATTGGTGATCAAACACCGAGTGGTAGTTGAGATCTTCAAGCCTAAGCATATATGACGTCTCCAAAGACGACAAGAATGCGGCGGCAGCAGCAAACACCAACAACAATGAGGCGTCGGACGAGGACGAGGTACCAGAGCTACTTTCTTGGTCTTCTTCTTTGCAGCTTCGGC
Organism: Aegilops tauschii subsp. strangulata; assembly: GCF_002575655.3. Taxonomy (NCBI): domain Eukaryota; kingdom Viridiplantae; phylum Streptophyta; class Magnoliopsida; order Poales; family Poaceae; genus Aegilops; species Aegilops tauschii. The sequence continues at coordinate 630,530,439 of NC_053036.3, read as the reverse complement.
GCGCGCTGACTCAGCAGTCGTCAGCTTTCCTGCCCTCTTAACGGTGGCGGCATGGCAGGAGCAGTGGGAGGGCGGCCTACCGTCACCAAAGACGTAGTGACCACCCTGCCGGCGTTGCTACTGGCGGTGGATGCCGGTGAGGTGCTCCTAACAAGGTTTTTGTGCCCAACCTTTTTTTGGGTGCCGGCAGCGCACGCGGGTCATTTTCGGTGGCGGCGCACAGGCAACGGTGGGCGGGTGAGGTGGCGGAAGGGTTTTCGCTATGCATTCATGCCAAAATCGGGGTCATTGGTGACGGCGGCGGCGAGTGGCCGCGGCCGGAAGGGAAGAGGTGGCCGCGCGGGTGGGAGAGGGGGGTGTGAAATTTTTACTCTGCCGTGTGGTAAGTGGCTCAGTTAACAGTTCACGTTTTGCATGTTCATTGTTAAGTAAGTCTCTCCATCTAGCTAGCTTTGTGCGAGATTGGATCCGCCATTAGCTTTCGTCTATTTCCTCTCAGTGGTTGCCGGCTGTGTCGGCGATGCAAACGTGTGCACGCAGCCGCTGGCACCGTTTGCCTTGGCACCCCATCTTCTTTTTTCTCGTCTTTTTCCCCCTTCGAGTGGGCATTTCGTCGAACCGTTTCCATGCCATGCGCCAACGTCGAGCTCCGCCCAGCACCCTGCGGTGCTACCCGTGGATGACGCAAATGCACTTACTGGAGGTAGGGCCATGCAGGAGCCCTGGGCGCCGACGAGCTGTCACGGTCGGAGACCTACAAATTTATGCTTGCCCGGACGCTGGCCTTGCATGGACTCCGCCGTGGCGGCATTGGCCGTTCAACCCTGGGATGAGCACGTCGTCCAAGAGGCCGGCACACCCGTCTTCATACTCGTGTTGTGCATCCTCGATGACGATGTCCGCCGTTCCACCGCAGCCGCCGTCGTTCTTCATGTCGGAGTCGCTCCACGCGAGTAGCCACCTGTCCCAGTCCATGCCCCTGTCCACGAAGGCGATGCAGAAGCGCCCGTGCATCCGAGCACGCAAGGTGCAAAGAGGCGGCGGCTGGTGCAGATGCGCGCTGCGAGGTGCTCCCGTGGGTATAGAGAGAGAGAGGGGAAGAAGATGAAGGTGAGGTGGCGAGGTCAACGGTCAAAACCATGCCACGTCAGCACAAAACCACCGAAGCAATTCGAAGGATGTAAAATATCGGGTTTCAACAATTAAAGGACTAGATTTTGTTTGTTCTACTTCCTCCGTCTTATAATATAAGAGTATTTTTTACACTACACTAGTATGAAAAACGCTCTTATATTATGGGACGGACTGAGTAGAATTGAAGGATCATTTCTAAACTATCGAAAAAATTAAGAGATGAAAATTATTTTTCCCGTAAAATGTTGACTTTCACAAGCCCTCTGCAAACTTGAGTATTTTATTCTTTGTGTGTGACATTATTTTCTACTCCCTCCGTCCCAAAATAAGTATCTCAACTTTGTACTAACTCTAGTACAAATTTGTACTAAGCTCAAGACACTTATTTTGGGACGGAGGGAGTATTTGACAGTTTTTTGTGTGACATTATTGATTTTCCTGATGATCTCGTATCCTGCTTTTTCTGGAGGCGAAAATGGTATCCTGCTCTAATCTGAACGAACACGTACAGGCTGTTTGATGCGACGGGCGGTGATCGTTTTTTGTTCTTTCAGCGGTGGATCAGTTCACTTACAAGCAAAATTATATCCTGGGGATCAGAGCATCATCGTGCAAGTACCCATTTGCCTATGAGACAATGTCTGAGTAGCCAAATACATGTACTCTTATTCAAAACAATAGATATTGCTCTGATCGTGATATTTCTGCCAGTGGTGTCGTTCGCTCTTTGTGGACCAGCTGTGTGCCTTACCCTATCAGCGTCTCGTGTTGGAAAGCAAGACTATGACATAGCCGACAGAGATGCAAGTAAAGCAAACTTGAAACCGGCGCTGAACTTATTCTACTGGGTATCTACGGTTCATAGCATAATATGTGTATTCTATATGATGATTGAATGCCTTGCTGATGAATTGTTGCCAGAGTTTACTGGCACACGGCATGGTTTCAGCCCTGAATTACTTGATGGATACTTGCACCAAACCAAGAAGATGTGTGTAAACAACCCTGCGTCCACAATGAACTGGAATTTGATCACATATGGTGTCGGCTTGCTGGATTCCAATTTACCGGAAGATTATGCCTCCGGAGGAAGGGTGCTTGCTATGCTGATTGATAAAGATATACCAGTACCGATAACATGGCTGCTGATTAGGTCACCGAGACAAATAATTGAGAAGCTGATAGGCACCCTTGCTTGGAGTAGGCCAGCCGAACGAGAGATGAGATGACTTGCAGCGAGGATAGTGGAGCATCTTGCAGGTCACCTCAAACTTGCTCAATTTCCAGGAGCCTTAGAATGCATATCCTCCCTCCCTGATACCTCCGGTCATAACAATGGTGATCAAGAAGCTCTCCATTTGCCTTCTGTATTTGGGCGTAGGAAGCCAAGGAAAACGAGAAGTCTCCTGGACGAAATTTTAGCTGGTAACCCGAAAAAGGATAAATATGGTAACATGAAGATAAAGGAAGGCGTCATCAGCAGTATAGTCAGCCTCTTCCTAAAACTGATTAGCAAGAAATATGATACCCTGGAGAATGTTGGTAACCTAGGGCATGAAAGCACGCAGAGTGAGAATGGTGAAGGAATTGATGAGGATCTGGTTTTGCCAGGCTTGAGAATTCTACAGAACCTGGCACACGATAGACATAATTGCACATTGATCTACAACACCAAGGATATCCTCTCAAGAGTACTTGCACCTATAAGGCCCAACACATTAGTAGAAGATATCAGGAGCAATGCTGCATGGACCAAGGTAGTAGACGGGTCACTGAAAGTTGTGAGTCCGCTCATGGGTTCTCCAGGAAGCACCGGCCAAAAGATGCGCAGACTAATTGCGAACAATAGTAATGTAGTCAAAAACCTTGAGGCCATTCTGGAAATGGATATGAAGAGTAACTGCAGTATCATAGAGCTACAGGTGCGAGCTATAGAGGTTCTTACACAACTAGCCTTGCATCATCCAGCAAGTACTTCTGCTACAAAGGGAAGAGAACAATTTATTGAGAAGGCGCTACACATCTTCCTTGCTACAGATTGGATGGAAGATTATTTGAAATATGAGAAAAGTAAGATCGACAACCCAAATGCAAGACAACGAAATACTTCACCAAGACCATCAATAGGAACATGTATGGATAATCTCGTTAAAAAGGCCAGTATAGCATGGGCAAAAATGATGGCCGAACAAGCTTCAGAAGCACGTGCGAAAAAGAAAATGAAAGCAGCTCAGGAAATTGCAAGTCGGCGTAAAGAAAAGGCTGGTGAAGCATTAGCCATGTTGTCCAGTGATTCAGATGTTATCAAGAGTTTCATAGCATGCACAGAGGCTGATGCCCATCGTCTTACTGAATTGCTCAACTCCAGAATCAAGACCATAAAATGCAAAATAAGTGCAATAGATAATGTGGAAATAGAGATAAACATTGGCAGTCGTATTAGCGCAACTGTCATCTTGAAGCATATGAGCAACTACCTCAAGGAACCAACCTTACGGAAGGTGTGCCCGAATGCTCATATGACATTACTATTCTCTAATTAATTAAAGTAATCAAGTTGGTTATAGAACCCACCGCATGCCAGAGGTTTCCGGCAATTAACTTGAGATAAACTAATATGTGTGTGTATATCATTGCAGATACTCGCAGAACTACTTCCTGTACAAGTAGAAGAGAGCAGCACACCCCAGTGTTGGGAGCGCTTGCTGCCTATTTGTTGCAAAAGCGACATAGAAAATCCAGTGGATGGTGGGCAATACGAGACTATCGCTTCACCAAGCAATCACATCCAGCAGTGTGGGGAGAGGAGGCTGCAAGCAGAGCTGATATCACTCATCGTAGCTATTCTTGCAGATAGCAATTTTGATTTTGCAGCAATCTTAGTTTCGCCACCGCCGCCGGTTTCCCTGTTGGAAGATTTCTGGTGAGGCTGAAGAAGATGGTCGAAGACAGCATGTACGCCACCCCTGCTTGCCTGGCAATACAGAAGCTCACGTGCAAGATGGTTATAGGATTCCTCCAGCATGGTCAAAACGTTGAATTGATCGACAAACACAATATCGTTGGCACATTACTGGATGCTTCAAAGGTGATGACAAGGCTTGAGAGCAGGATGCTTTTCGCTGGCGTTAGTCGTGGCTGTCACGGGGTTCCTCTGAAGCCTCTCTCGTCTGTTCTTGCTAAAAATGCAGAAGATCTTTTGGAACAGAAGAAACAGTCTCAGGGCGTCAACAGTGGTCCTGCAGGTGTACCATCGCCATGATTTTTGCATTACAGAGTATGTTAGTATCCAAACAACATTGAAATGGGTATTGAATTCCCGCCTTCCCAGTGTGCTGTATGCTTGCTGTTTTTACTTTTGATTCCTTTGCGAACTTGTGAGACCTTGTAATAATGGATTGTGTGCACCTTCAGGTGCAGAGACTGAAATTGTAATCCTTCCACCATCTTTTTTTTTTAAATTGTTTCTGCAATAAGATTTCAGTCCATCTTCTGCATCATTGCAAGATCTAAGTCTATATGCATCAATATCGCACCTGTCAGTGTATCAGTTCAGCTTTGACTAGCCAACTAATGCCCTGCTGAAAAGCTATGCAATTGTCACTCACGTGCTACTTCTGTTGAGACTTGGTTAATTTGTTACCATCCAATTCATGCGGGAGAGAAGAAGGAGATGATCCATCGCGTCGTGCATCGGAGAACGGCGGCGACGGCGCTCCGGCCATGGAAGGGCCCCCTGCCTAAGGTAAGTCTCCCAAACTTAACACTTTTTGACATGATTCGGCCGGATTCGTGGATCACTGTTACGAGGAGGAAGAATGCACGCCGGGCAAGGCCTCGAGCGGCGCCAGCTGCGACGCCGGCGAAGCCGGCGATCCAGATCGCGGCTCGTCAGGAGGGTTTGAATTCGCTCGTGGGCCGAAGTGGGCCGGTTTTGGCTGAAGCTCCGCTTACTTTCGTTGGGCCGGGGACAGTTGGGTATGAGGCCCAGACTTGTCCGGTACCTAGCGATATTGAGCGCGACGCCGCATGCATCAGGTCGATCGCTCCATCGACGTCTTCCTCGCCGGGCGCTAGGGTTTTCCAGCGAAGGAAGCCGCGTCTTCGTTCCTGTGGTACTGGGCGTGCTAAACGGATCCTTCCCCTAGGGGCCATGGCTGGCCGTGGGGCGGGTCTGCCGCCGGGGAAGAGGCCCGCTGTCCTGACCGGGGCTGGTCGCGCCGGGGGTGCGCCGCCGCTGGCGTCTGGCACCGGCCGTGGTGCTGCGCCGGTGCCGTCCTCTGGCTCCGGTCGCGGAGCTGTGCCGCCGACGGCCTCCGGTACTGGCCGTGGTGCTGCGGTGGTACCTGGGATGGCGCTTGCGGCTACGGGGCGAGGAGGAGGTGCTCTTCCCGAGGCTCGGCAGCCAACACAGGGTTCGGCGGTGGTGCCTACTGTGGGTCGGGGCGGGTCGGCTCCTGGTTTTCTCCCGCCGGCGCTAGGGACTGTGGTTGCTGCTGCGGGGTGGGGTGGTGCGCTTGCACCGAGGCCGCCTCCGCCGGGGAACCAGGGCGTGACGCCCGGTCATCTGCCTCGGCCGGCTCTACCGCCTCATTACGTCACGAGGCCGGTGCAGAATCGGTCTGGCCGGTGCAGACGCATGCACCGCCGCCGCCTCAAAACGTGGGTGTTGGAGGGACTTTTGGACCGCCCCGGGGTCAATGGGGTGACGAAGGCTACAACGCGTATGGGGATGGCCAACCCCGGTTCGTCGTCAACGGGTGGTGGCCGCGGATATGCTTGGCAGAGTGATGGTACTGTGGAGAGACCTTTTCTCGGTCCTCTGGATGATTTTGTTGAGGGGGCGTCTGGCCCTATCTACCGGCAGCGGGGTGGATACCGCGGTCATCGTGGTGGTCGAGTTGGTCATTTCCGTCAACGGCAGCCTTCTCCGCATGTTGTCGTCCAGCAGACGGATGCCGCCAGGGATGCCGAGGCACCGGTTCTAACCGGTCAGGCTATGGATGTGGTGACGGCGCTCGCCAATGCGGAGCTACCTGGGAATGAGACCACAGTGGCTGCTTCAGTGGAGGCGGCCGACAGGGCTGATTCGGATAGAGCGTCCAAGTAGGCGCGCAAAAAGGAGAAAATGTTGTGCTATCGTTGTGGAGAGAAGGGTCATTTTATTACTGAATGTGTGGCTGAACTATGTGATACTTGTGGCAAGCCGGCACATGATACGGGGACTGCCCGATTTTGCGTGATCAGACGCCGTCTCTTACTATGTATGGTGTGTATTGTGCTGAGCTCACGTTTATTGAGTCTCCCAGTGCAAGGGACATTCCTGAGGAGACCCAGAATATGACCACTGGGGTGGTGAAAGTTACCAAAGGAGCTGTTTTTGAGACCCAGGTTGTGCAGAGGCTTAAGGAGTTAGCTCCAGGAGACTTCTAGTGGGAGCTCGTCAGTCTTGACGACAACTTGTTTAAGGTTGACTTTCCTTCGGTTGAGGATTTGCAGAGACTGTTGAGTTTTGGGCTGTGCATAGTACCTGACATAGAATGTATCCTCGAGTTTCACGAGTGGAAGAAGGTCGAGCCTCAGGGCAAGCCTCTTACTCAGGTTTGGTTACGTTTTTCTGGGGCTCCCTCGAAGCCAATGCAGGATGCTAGGGTCGTGGCTAGCTTGGGTATTATGGTGGGGAAAACTGAGAGAGTGGATATAGCTTTTACCCGAGCTCACGGGATAGCCCGACTGCTGGTGAGTGTGCTGGATATTGAGTTTGTGCCTGAGGTGGTCAAGTGGACTTATAGAGGCCAGATTTATAACCTCGAGATTGCGTTTGAGGATGTTGATCTGTTTGCTGAGGCTGTCAATGGGACCGATGTAGACATGCACGAGGGAGATGATAGCTCGAGCGCTAAGGAGGCACCAGTCGATGATGTTGGACGAGAGTTGTCCAACAAACCGGGGCCCGTTTCTCAGGCGCCCGGGGGTGGGACGGCACCACCCTCTTCGGTGCCTATGACGTCTCTGAGATTTGGGTCTTTTGAGCCTGCTTTTGCGCCTCCCAGACTCTGGAATGACTGGATAGAGTCCGACGATGTGATTGAGCACACTTTACCTCCCCTGGATTTTGAGGATGCTGATAGTCCCATTCTTTCGGTTGAGGGTGGGGGGGAGGAGCTTCGGCAGGTGGCCACTCTATCTCCCACGCCGCACGCCATCTCACCTTAGGCTACGGTTCCGGTGCTGGAGGTATTACCTGGAGGAGGGGGTCCGGGGCAGTGGCCTCAGCGCCTTCTTCTCCTATCGCGGCGACGGGGCCGAAGCCGGCGGCTCCGATTTCAGGAGGGGGCTCGGGGCAGGTGGCCTTGGCTCCCTCTTCCCTTGGGATGCCTAGGGTGGTTGCACCTCTTGTGGCGCCGGCGAGTCCCTCTAGCCAGAGGGCCGGGGTGGGAGGGGAGTACGGGCAGGCGGCCCATACACTTCCCTCCCCTGGTTCGCCTACGACTCAGTGCCGCGATGTGCGGCCGATGTCGGTGGCGCCGTGGAGTTCCCCGCTGCCGCTTTCGGGCGCTCCTGCTGTTTCGTCCACGGTGGTTGACCTGTTGGGTGCTGGGGGTGAGGCAGGAGGCCCCACTCCAAGCAGGGTCACTCGGGAGAAGGTTATTGCGTTTGGAGGGATTCCGGATCCAGTCTCTGCGGGGCGACGGATGAGCTGCCATCTGCAGGATCATCCGGAGGTTGATGACATGCAGCAGCGGTGCGCCATGAGGGCGGCCAAGCTTCGTGACGTTGAGGTCACTACTGGTATGTCGGTCAATACCTCTAATTCCATTCTGCATTTTTCAAATGATGAGATTATTAATAATGCAAACCTTTTAGGAGTTTCACTAGGTAGCACTGATAGTGAAATTTCAAATTCCATTAATGATATCCTGGATTTGGAGGCGGAGCGCGCTTTAGAAATGATTCGAAACTTAGCGGCGGTTAAACCAATGAATGAATCCGATATTGATGCATTGGGGGTCAGGGTGCTCGATAATTTTTGTGTGGATCTTGCATTATCCCTTCCTGAGTCTGAGGAGGAGGATGATCCCTTTGAGGCTAGAGTAGTTAGGTCCACAGAACCCGGTTGTGAGGACCAGCTGGTGGATCAGAACAAACCTAAAGGCAAGTGGAAGCGGAAGATTTACGCGGCTTCGGCGGTGCGTAGGAGTGCTAGGATCCGTACTACTAAAAAATTTCATGACGAAATATGAAGGGAATCTTTTGGAATAGCAGAGGTCTGAAAGACTTGGCTAAAAGAAGGTTTCTTGCTGAGGCGTCTATCGAGCATAGGCTAGATTTTATTGCATTGTCAGAAACTGGTAGAGATAATTTTTCGCCATAGTTTCTTAATACACTTTCGGGAGGTATTGATTTTGATTGGCATTGTCTGCCTCCGAGAGGAAGATCGGGTGGGATCTTACTCGGAGTTAGATGCGATTCGCTCGAAGTCCTAAGTGTGGTGATGGGAGACTTCGCTGTCAAGTTTCGGGTGCGGTCGAAGGCCGATGGCTTCAATTGGGCTCTGGTGGCGGTATATGGTGCCGCGCAGCCCGAACTCAAACCTGAGTTCTTGGCAGATCTTGTTCCGATTTGCGGCTCTGAGCAGCTACCAATCCTGGTTGGGGGTGATTTCAACATTATTAGAAGGCGAGAGGAAAAGAACAATGATAATTTCAACGGGAGGTGGTCGTTTATGTTTAATACCATTATTGAAAGCTTGGATCTGAGAGAGATAGAGCTTTCGGGTAGAAAATTCACCTGGGCCAATGCGTTGCCAAATCCGACGTTTGAAAAGTTGGATAGAGTCCTAGCTAGCGTCGAATGGGAGCAGAAGTTCCCCTTCGTAACGGTGCAGGCACTTCCGCGTGGTATTTCAGACCACACGCCTTTATTTGTGGATTCTGATGAGGCAACCCACTTAGGAAACAAAAACTCGTTTTTGTTCGAACTGGCTTGGTTTGAACGAGAAGGCTTCTTAGATCTCATAGCCAGGGAATGGGCTAAGGATGCAGGAGGCAGGACTGCGCTTGAGCGTTGGCAGAATAAGATAAGGCACCTGAGAAGTTTGCTACGTGGGTGGGCTTAGCATCTTAGTGGGATTTATAAGGTCGAAAAGGAAAGGCTTCTTACCCTTATTCAGTCCCTAGATGTAAAAGCTGAATCCATGGTTCTGCCGGCCACGGAGCTTCATGCTAAGCTTGAGGTGGAGATGAGATTGAAAGAGCTTCTCCGTGAAGAGGAATTAAAGTGGGCGCTGCGGGCTAAGGTTCGCCGAGTTGTCCAGGGGGACGCAAACATTCAATTCTTTCACATGATCGCCAATGGCAAGCATAGAAAGAAGAGTATCTTTCAGCTTGAACAAGATGAAGGAACGATCTTAGGACAGGAGAACCTAAAACTATACATTACCGAATACTACAAGCAGTTGTTTGGGCCTCCAGAGGATAACTGTGTATCTCTGGATGAGTCTAGGATTGAGGATGTTCCTCAACTTGCTGCTGATGAGAATGATATTTTGACAGCCCCTTTCTCCGAGAAAGAGGTGTTTGAGGCCATTTCGCAAATGAAAAATAATAAGGCTCCAGGCCCGGATGGATTTCCGGCGGAGTTTTATAAAAAATGCTGGCATATTATTAAGGGGGATTTATTACCAATGTTCCATGATCTTTTCTCTGGACAGCTTCAGTTATTTCACCTAAATTTTGGAACGATAACCCTGCTTCCTAAGAAAACAGAGTCTGTGAGAATTGAGCAGTTCAGGCCCATCTGTCTTCTTAATGTTAGTTTCAAAATCTTTACCAAGGTTGGGACTAATAGGCTCACGCCGATTGCGCATTCTGTCGTGCAGCACTCCCAAACCGCTTTCATGCCGGACAAAAACATCCTAGAAGGGGTTGTGGTCCTTCATGAAACGCTCCACGAGATTCACACGAAAAAACACTACTAGGGAAAAGCCTATACACATAATCTTACCAGCAACGCGCTTTAAAATAAGGTGCTGCTCCTACGTAGCAGTAGCGCGCGCAAACATAACTCGCTGCTGAAATAAATATAACAGTAGCGCGCCCGCTCTAAGATGCGCTACTGCTATAATTCCCACGAGGCCGCCGCGAGGCTAGTTCTAGCAGCAGCGCGTTATCACGAAGAGCGCTACTGCTACGGATCATAGTAGCAGCGCATTTCATCAATAAGCGCTACTGCTAAGTTTACTACAAAAATTTAGTCCCACCTCGCTCCGTGAAGAGAGTTTCTACCATCATAAATATGTTACTTCTCAAACTTTGACAAGCACTTGGTCTTCATTGAACTCTATGTATAGAATTTGTGGCTGCAATATGAGTCTTCACCGGTTCACTCATATTGACAAAACAGATTGTACACAAAAAGATCGTTGATGGTCAATGTATTTTTGAAGTCTATTTTTACATGTTGACACATAGCAGTAGCGCTTTCTTTGTGAAAGGCGCTACTGCTAGGTAGTTTAGCAGTAGCGCCTTTCTCTATAGCGCGCTACTGCTAAGCCATTCCATCTCCCACCCCCCCCCTCCTCTATCCGATCCACTCACACTCACACACTCACTGGATCTCCCCCTCAACCCCCCGCACCGGGGTCCTCCCCCGTCGCTCCTCCTCCCTCTGCGCCGCCGTCACCTCCTCCTCCTTGCTGGACTCGGTACCGTCCTCCTCCTCCGTCCTCCCTCCACTCGCCGCTGGCCGGCCCCTCCTCGCTCCGCCTTCCTCCTCTGTCCTCCCTCCACTCGCCGCCGGCCGGCCCCTCCTCGCTCCGCCTTCCTCCTCCGTCCTACTCCCTTCTCCCTCCTCGAGTCGCCCCTCCTTCTCCCTCCTCCCTGCTACATTTTGATTTAGTAGGCTAGTTCATATGCAACATTTTGATTTAGTTGATTTAGTAGGCTAGTTGATTTAGTTGATTTAGTATGCACCATTTTATTGTTATTTTTTCTGTACATGGATAGGTAGATGCTTTTGTTTTTTTGTAATAAATTATTTTGTGGCAAAATGTAGGTGGTACCTTGTCATCTAATATGTTACTAGATCTTAGGATTATAATTGTCCATCAAATTGCTTCTCGCGGAAGAACCAAAAATATCACATGCTACTGTTTTTCTTTCTTGTGAAGTGGATCGTTAATCCTTTACGTCGATGCAAGTTTTGACACTAAATCTAGATGACTCTAAGTCTCGGTCTAGATACATATTGAAAGTGGGAGCAATTAGCTAGAGTAGCTCTGTGCAGAGCATTGTAGACATAGAAATTTGCAAAATACTTACCGATCTGAATGTGACAGACCCGTTGACTAAAATTATCTCACAATCAAAACATGATCACACCTTAGTACTCTTTTGGTGTTAATCACATAGCGATGTGAACTAGATTATTGACTCTAGTAAACCCTTTGACTGTTGGTCACATAGAGATGTGAACTATGGGTGGTAATCACATGGTAATGTGAATTTTTGATGTTAAATCACATGGCGATGTGAACTAGATTATTGACTCTAGTGCAAGTGGGAGACTGAAGGAAATATGCCCTAGAGGCAATTATAAAGTATTATTTATTTCCTTATATCATGATAAATGTTTATTATTCATGCTAGAATTGTATTAACCGGAAACATAATACATGTGTGAATACATAGACAAACAGAGTGTCACTAGTATGCCTCTACTTGACTAGCTCGTTAATCAAAGATGGTTATGTTTCCTAGCCATAGACATGAGTTGTCATTTGATTAACGGGATCACCTCATTAGGAGAATGACGTGATTGACTTGACCCATTCCGTTAGCTTAGCACCCGATCGTTTAGTATGTTGCTATTGCTTTCTTCATGACTTATACATGTTCCTATGACTATGAGATTATGCAACTCCCGTTTACCGGAGGAACACTTTGTGTGCTACCAAACGTCACAACGTAAATGGGTGATTATAAAGGTGCTCTACAGGTGTCTCCAAAGGTACTTGTTGGGTTGGCGTATTTCGAGATTAGGATTTGTCACTCCGATTGTCGGAGAGGTATCTCTGGGCCCACTCGGTAATGCACATCACTATAAGCCTTGCAAGCATTGTGACTAATGAGTTAGTTGCGGGATGATGTGTTACGGAACGAGTAAAGAGACTTGCCAGTAACGAGATTGAACTAGGTACCGAGATACCGACGATCAAATCTCGGGCAAGTAACATACCGGTGACAAAGGGAATAACGTATGTTGTTATGCGGTCTGACCGATAAAGATCTTCGTAGAATATGTGGGAGCCAATATGGGCATCCAGGTCCCGCTATTGGTTATTGACCGGAGACATGTCTCGGTCATGTCTACATAGTTCTCGAACCCGTAGGGTCCGCACGCTTAACGTTACGATGACAGTTTTATTGAGTTTTGATGTACCGAAGTAGTTCGGAGTCCCGGATGAGATCGGGGATATGACGAGGAGTCTCGGAATGGTCGAGACGTAAAAATCGATATATTGGACAACTATATTCGGACTTCGGAAAGGTTCCGAGTGATTCGAGTATTTTTCGGAGTACCGGAGAGTTACGGGAATTCGTATGGGGCCTTAATGGGCCATACGGGAAAGGAGAGAAAGGCCTCAAAAGGTGGCCGCACCCCTCCCCATGGTCTGGTCCCAATTGGACTAGGGAAGGGGGGGCGCACCCTTCCTTCTTTCTCCTTCCCCCTTCCCTTCTCCTACTCCCACAAGGAAAGGAGGAGTCCTACTCCCGGTGGGAGTAGGACTCCCCCCTATGGCGCGCCTCTCCCCTTGGCCGGCTGCCTCCCCCTTGCTCCTTTATACACGGGGGCAGGGGGGCACCCCAGAGACACAACAATTGATCCTTGAGATCTCTTAGCCGTGTGCGGTGCCCCCCTCCACCATATTACACCTCGATAATACTGTTGCGGAGCTTAGGCGAAGCCCTGCGTCGGTGGAACATCATCAGCGTCACCACGCTGTCGTGCTGACGAAACTCTCCCTCAACACTCGGCTGGATCGGAGTTCGAGGGACGTCATCGAGCTGAACGTGTGTAGAACTCGGAGGTGCCGTGCGTTCGGTACTTGATCGGTCGGATCGTGAAGACGTACGACTACATCAACCGCGTTGTGATAACGCTTCCGCTTTCGGTCTACGAGGGTACGTGGACAACACTCTCCCCTCTCGTTGCTATGCATCACCATGATCTTGCGTGTGCGTAGGAATTTTTTTTGAAATTACTACGTTCCCCATTAGTGGCATCCGAGCCAGGTTTTATGTGTTGATGCTATGCACGAGTAGAACACAAGTGAGTTGTGGGCGATATAAGTCATACTGCTTACCAGCATGTCATACTTTGGTTCAGCGGTATTGTGAGATGAAGCGGCCCGAACCGACATTACGCGTACGCTTACGCGAGACTGGTTTCACCATTGCGAGCACTCGTTGCTTAAAGGTGACCGGCGGGTGTCTGTCTCTCTCACTTTAGTTGAACCGAGTGTGGCTACGCCCGGTCCTTGCGAAGGTTAAAACAGCACAAACTTGACAAACTATCGTTGTTGTTTTGATGCGTAGGTAAGAACGGTTCTTGCTAAGCCCGTAGCAGCCACGTAAAACTTGCAACAACAAAGTAGAGGACGTCTAACTTGTTTTTGCAGGGCATGTTGTGATGTGATATGGTCAAGACATGATGTGATATAATTTGTTGTATGAGATGATCATGTTTTGTAACCGAGTTATCGGCAACTGGCAGGAGCCATATGGTTGTCGCTTTATTGTATGAATTGCAATCGCCATGTAATAGTTTTACTTTATCACTAAGCGGTAGCGATAGTCGTAAAAGCAATAAGTTGGCGAGACGACAACGATACTACGATGGAGATCAAGGTGTCGCGCAGGTGACGATGGTGATCATAACGGTGCTTCGGAGATGGAGATCACGAGCACGGTGCTTCGAAGATGGAGATCACAAGCACAAGATGATGATGGCCATATCATATCACTTATATTGATTGCATGTGATGTTAATCCTTTATGCATCTTATCTTGCTTTGATTGACGGTAGCATTATAAGATGATCTCTCACTAAAATTTCAAGATAAAAGTGTTCTCCCTGAGTATGCACCGTTGCGAAAGTTCTTCATGCTGAGACACCACGTGATGATCGGGTGTGATAGGCTCTACGTTCAAATACAACAGGTGCAAAACAGTTGCGCACGCGGAATACTCAGGTTAAACTTGACGATCCTAGCATATAACAGATACGGCCTCGGAACACGGAGACCGAAAGGTCGAGCGTGAATCATATAGTAGATATGATCAACATAGTGATGTTCACCATTGAAACTACTCCATCTCACGTGATGATCGGACATGGTTTAGTTGATATGGATCACGTGATCACTTAGAGGATTAGAGGGATGTCTATCTAAGTGGGAGTTCTTAAGTAATATGATTAATTGAACTTAAATTTATCATGAACTTAGTCCTGATAGTATTTTGCAAATTATGTTAATAGATCAATAGCTCGCGTTGTTGCTTCCCTGTGTTTATTTTTGATATGTTCCTAGAGAAAAAATTATGTTGAAAGATGTTAGTAGAAAAGATGCGGATTGGATCCGTGATCTGAGGATTATCCTCATTGCTGCACAGAAAAATTATGTCCTTGATGCACCGCTAGGTGACAGACCTATTGCAGGAGCAGATGCAGACGTTATGAACGTTTGGCTAGCTCAATATGATGACTACTTGATAGTTTAGTGCACCATGCTTAACGGCTTAGAATCGGGACTTCAAAGACGTTTTGAACGTCATGGACCATATGAGATGTTCCAGGAGTTGAAGTTAATATTTCAAGCAAATACCCGAGTTGAGAGATATGAAGTCTCCAACAAGTTCTATAGCTAAAAGATGGAGGAGAATCGCTCAACTAGTGAGCATGTGCTCAGATTGTCTGGGTACTACAATCGCTTGAATCAAGTGGGAGTTAATCTTCCAGATAAAATAGTGATTGACAGAATTCTCTAGTCACCATCACCAAGTTAGTAGAACTTCGTGATGAACTATAGTATGTAAGGGATGACGAAAGTAATTCCCGAGCTCTTCGCGATACTGAAATCGACGAAGGTAGAAATCAAGAAAGAGCATCAAGTGTTGATGGTTAACAAGACCACTAGTTTCAAGAAAAGGGCAAAGGGATAGAAGGGGAACTTCAAGAAGAACGGCAAGCAAGTTGCTGCTCAAGTGAAGAAGCCTAAATCTGGTCCTAAGCCTGAGACTAAGTGCTTCTACTGCAAAGGGACTGGTCACTGGAAGCGGAACTACCCCAACTATTTGGTGGATAAGAAGGATGGCAAAGTGAACAAAGGTATATTGGATATACATGTTATTGATGTGTACTTTACTAGTGTTTATAGCAACCCCTCGGTATTTGATACTGGTTCAGTTGCTAAGAGTAGTAACTCAAAACAGGAGTTGCAGAATAAACAAAGACTAGTAAAAGGAGAGGTGACGATGTGTGTTGGAAGTAGTTTCAAGATTGATATGATCATCATCGCACACTCCCTATACTTTCGGGATTAGTGTTGAAACTAAATAAGTGTTATTTGGTGTTTGCGTTGAGCATGAATATGAGTTGATCATGTTTATTGCAATACGGTTATTCATTTAAGTTAGAGAACAATTGTTGTTCTGTTTACATGAATAAAAACCTTCTATGGTCATACACACCAACGAAAATGGTTTGTTGGATCTCGATCGTAGTGATACACATAATCATAATATTGAAGCCAAAAGATGCAAAGTTAATAATGATAGTGCAAATTATTTGTGGCACTGCCGTTTAGGTCATATTGGTGTAAAGCGCATGAAGAAACTCCATACTGATGGGATTTTGGAATC
The DNA here is from genome assembly GCF_002575655.3 of Aegilops tauschii subsp. strangulata. Lineage (NCBI taxonomy): Eukaryota > Viridiplantae > Streptophyta > Magnoliopsida > Poales > Poaceae > Aegilops > Aegilops tauschii. The sequence goes on along the minus strand of NC_053036.3, from coordinate 630,514,381 downwards.
ACTTGATTATGAATCACTTGATACTTGTGAACCGTGCCTCATGGGCAAGATGACTAAAACGCCGTTCTCCGGAAGTATGGAGAGAGCAACAGATTTGTTGGAAGTCATACATACAGATGTATGTGGTCCAATGAATATTGAGGCTCGTGGCGGATATCGTTATTTTCTCACCTTCACAGATGATTTGAGCAGATATGGGTATATCTACTTAATGAAACATAAGTCTGAAACATTTGAAAAGTTTATATAATTTCAGAGTGAAGTGGAAAATCATCGTAACAAAAAAAATAAAGTTTCTACGATCTGATCGTAGAGAAGAGTATTTGAGTTACAAGTTTGGCCTTCAGTTAAAACAATGTGAAATAGTTTCACTACTCACGCCACCTGGAACACCACGGTGTAATGGTGTGTCCGAACGTTGTAATCGTACTTTATTAGATATGGTGCGATATATGATGTATTTTACCGATCTACCACTATCGTTTTGGGGTTATGCATTAGAGAAAGCTGCATTCACGTTAAATAGGGCACCATCAAAATCCGTTGAGACGACGCCTTATGAACTGTGGTTTGGCAAGAAACCAAAGTTGTCATTTCTTAAAGTTTGGGGCTGCGGTGCTTATGTGAAGAAACTTCAACCTGATAAGCTCGAACCCAAATCGGAGAAATGTGTCTTCATAGGATACCCAAAGGAGACTGTTGGGTATACCTTCTATCACAGATCCGAAGGCAAAACTTTTGTTGCTAAATTCGGAAATTTTCTAGAGAAGGAGTTTCTCTCGAAAGAAGTGAGTGGGAGGAAAGTAGAACTTGATGAGGTAACTGTACCTGCTCCCTTATTGGAAAGTAGTTCATCGCAGAAACCAGTTTCTGTGACGCCTATACGAATTAGAGAGGAAGTTAATGATGATGATCATGAAACTTCAGATCAAGTTATTACTGAACGTCGTAGGTCAACTAGAGTAAGATCCGCACCAGAGTGGTACGGTAATCCTGTTCTGGAGGTTATGTTACTAGACCATGACGAACCTACGAACTATGAAGAAGCGATGGTGAGCCCAGATTCCGCAAAATGGCTTGAGGCCATGAAATCTGAGATGAGATCCATGTATGAGAACAAAGTATGGACTTTGATTGACTTGCCCAATGATCGGCGAGCCATTGAGATTAAATGGATCTTCAAGAGAAAGACGGACGCTGATAGTAGTGTTACTATCTACAAAGCTACACTTGTCGGAAAAAGGTTTTTGACAAAGTTCAAAGTGTTGAATACGATGAGATTTTCTCACTCGCAGCGATGCTTAAGTCTGTCTGAATCATGTTAGCAATTGCCGCATTTTATGAAATCTGGCAAATGGATAAACAAAACTACATTCCTTAATGGATTTATTAAAAAAGAGTTGTATATGATGCAACCAGAAGGTTTTGCCAATCCTAAAGGTGCTAACAAAATATGCAAGCTCCAGCGATCCATCTATGGACTGGTGCAAGTATCTCGGAGTTGGAATATACGCTTTGATAAGTTGATCAAAGGATATAGTTTTATACAGACTTGCGGTGAAGCCTGTATTTACAAGAAAGTCAGTGGGAGCACTAGAACATTTCTGATAAGTATATGTGAATGACATATTGTTGATCGGAAATAATGTAGAATTATTCTGCAAAGCATAAAGGAGTGTTTGAAAGGAGTTTTTCAAAGAAAGACCTCGGTGAAGCTGCTTACATATTGAGCATCAAGATCTATAGAGATAGATCAAGACGCTTGATAAGTTTTTTCAATGAGTACATACCTTAACAAAGATTTTGAAGTAGTTCAAAATAGAACAGTCAAAGAAAAGAGTTTCTTGCCTGTGTTACATGGTGTGAAATTGAGTAAGACTCAAAGCCCGACCACGGCAGAAGATAGAAAGAGAATGAAAGTCATTCCCTATGCCTTGGCCATAGGTTCTATAAAGTATGCCATGCTGTATACCAGATCTATTGTATACCCTACACTGATTTTGGCAAGGGAGTACAATAGTGATCTAGGAGTAGATCACTGGACAGCGGTCAAAATTATCCTTAGTGGAATAAGGATATGTTTCTCGATTATGGAAGTGACAAAAGGTTCGTCGTAAAGGGTTACGTCGATGCAAGTTTTGACACTAAATCTAGATGACTCTAAGTCTCGGTCTAGATACATATTGAAAGTGGGAGCAATTAGCTAGAGTAGCTCTGTGCGGAGCATTGTAGACATAGAAATTTGCAAAATACTTACCGATCTGAATGTGACAGACCCGTTGACTAAAATTATCTCACAATCAAAACATGATCACACCTTAGTACTCTTTGGGTGTTAATCACATAGCGATGTGAACTAGATTATTGACTCTAGTAAACCCTTTGAGTGTTGGTCACATAGAGATGTGAACTATGGGTGGTAATCACATGGTAATGTGAATTTTTGATGTTAAATCACATGGCGATGTGAACTAGATTATTGACTCTAGTGCAAGTGGGAGACTGAAGGAAATATGCCCTAGAGGCAATTATAAAGTATTATTATTTCCTTATATCATGATAAATGTTTATTATTCATGCTAGAATTGTATTAACCGGAAACATAATACATGTGTGAATACATAGACAAACAGAGTGTCACTAGTATGCCTCTACTTGACTAGCTCGTTAATCAAAGATGGTTATGTTTCCTAGCCATAGACATGAGTTGTCATTTGATTAACGGGATCACCTCATTAGGAGAATGACGTGATTGACTTGACCCATTCCGTTAGCTTAGCACCCGATCGTTTAGTATGTTGCTATTGCTTTCTTCATGACTTATACATGTTCCTATGACTATGAGATTATGCAACTCCCGTTTACCGGAGGAACACTTTGTGTGCTACCAAACGTCACAACGTAAATGGGTGATTATAAAGGTGCTCTACAGGTGTCTCCAAAGGTACTTGTTGGGTTGGCGTATTTCGAGATTAGGATTTGTCACTCCGATTGTCGGAGAGGTATCTCTGGGCCCACTCGGTAATGCACATCACTATAAGCCTTGCAAGCATTGTGACTAATGAGTTAGTTGCGGGATGATGTGTTACGGAACGAGTAAAGAGACTTGCCAGTAACGAGATTGAACTAGGTACCGAGATACCGACGATCAAATCTCGGGCAAGTAACATACCGGTGACAAAGGGAATAACGTATGTTGTTATGCGGTCTGACCGATAAAGATCTTCGTAGAATATGTGGGAGCCAATATGGGCATCCAGGTCCCGCTATTGGTTATTGACCGGAGACATGTCTCGGTCATGTCTACATAGTTCTCGAACCCGTAGGGTCCGCACGCTTAACGTTACGATGACAGTTTTATTGAGTTTTGATGTACCGAAGTAGTTCGGAGTCCCGGATGAGATCGGGGATATGACGAGGAGTCTCGGAATGGTCGAGACGTAAAAATCGATATATTGGACAACTATATTCGGACTTCGGAAAGGTTCCGAGTGATTCGAGTATTTTTCGGAGTACCGGAGAGTTACGGGAATTCATATTGGGCCTTAATGGGCCATACGGGAAAGGAGAGAAAGGCCTCAAAAGGTGGCCGCACCCCTCCCCATGGTCTGTTCCCAATTGGACTAGGGAAGGGGGGGCGCACCCTTCCTTCTTTCTCCTTCTCCCTTCCCTTCTCCTACTCCCACAAGGAAAGGAGGAGTCCTACTCCCGGTGGGAGTAGGACTCCCCCCTATGGCGCGCCTCTCCCCTTGGCCGGCTGCCTCCCCCTTGCTCCTTTATATACGGGGGCAGGGGGGCACCCCAGAGACACAACAATTGATCCTTGAGATCTCTTAGCCGTGTGCGGTGCCCCCCTCCACCATATTACACCTCGATAATACCGTTGCGGAGCTTAGGCGAAGCCCTGCGTCGGTGGAACATCATCATCGTCACCACGCCGTCGTGCTGACGAAACTCTCCCTCAACACTCGGCTGGATCGGAGTTCGAGGGACGTCATCGAGCTGAACGTGTGTAGAACTCGGAGGTGCCGTGCGTTCGGTACTTGATCGGTCGGATCGTGAAGACGTACGACTACATCAACCGCGTTGTGATAACGCTTCCGCTTTCGGTCTACGAGGGTACGTGGACAACACTCTCCCCTCTCGTTGCTATGCATCACCATGATCTTGCGTGTGCGTAGGAATTTTTTTTGAAATTACTACGTTCCCCATCAATGTTATTCTTACAAATGCAAATTATCCGATGAAATACTTAGTGTAGAGTCCAATGATATGGTATGTTGTGTGGAATCTAGTCGATGATATGTTTTAGTGTAGAGTTCGATCACATGCTTATTAGTGTAGAATCTAAGGAACTATTAATAGTGCAGATAATCCATATATACTTATCTGCAAGAGTATGTGCGAGGCTATTTATTAATTGATATGTTTTTCTTATTCAGAAATTGGCAAAGAGCCTATCTGTGAGTTATGGTATCGAGCCTGATGAAGAAGGCTCAGCTGGACTACGCCTTACTGCAAGGGGCTCCGTCACAACCTGTACTTGCCGCGTGGACACGGACGGTCGCACACACTTAAACTCGGTTGGGTGGAAGAAATTCCTCGATGGCAAGAATCTTCGTGTTGGACAGGCCATCCTAATTACTATCAGGAACACCAACCACCCAGGCTTGAGGATGATGATTGTCTTCGATATCATCTAGAACTACATATATGTGTGTGGCTATATCATCTAGAACTACATATGATGATCGTCGTCGATATCATCTAGAACTACATATGATGATCGTCGTTGATATGACCTTGTACTGCTTGAGGATGCATGTTGACTATGCATGAAATTGTTATCTAGTACTCCCTTCGTTCCAAATTACTCGTCGTAACCACGACGAGTAATTTGGAACGAAGGGAGTACTACCTAGTACTTATAATGGTTTATGAATTTGATATCTAGTAGTACCTAGTATCTGAAAATTGCAGTTTATTGAAACCGAAAGGGAAAGGGGTACAATGGGAAAATGATGAAAGATATAGCAGTAGCGAGGGACAACGAAATTGCTACAACTAACTAATAGTAGCGCGTTCCGCAAAAGCGCTGCTGATATCGTCAATAGTAGTAGTGCAGGTGCGGACCGCGCTACTACTACAAGTTAGCTGTAGCGCCTGATTAGTAGCGCGGCCACCCGCGCTGCTGCTAGCCTCAAAACCCGCGCTACTACTAGGGTTTTCCGTAGTAGTGAAACTAGATGGAGTTGTTTTTAAGGTGGACTTCGAGAAAGCGTACGATAAAGTCAAATGGCCTTTCTTTCAACAGGCCTTACGTATGAAGGGTTTTGATGAAGCCTGGCGACGCCAGGTAGAATCTTTCACGCAAAAAGGGAGTGTTGGAATTAAAGTGAATGACGACATAGGTCATTATTTCCAGACACATAAGGACCTGAGACAGGGTGATCCGATGTCTCCTATTTTGTTCAACATTGTGGTTGATATGTTGGCAATTCTGATAGGAAGGGCTAAGGAGGCTGGTCAGGTGGATGGCTTGGTGCCTCATCTAGTTGATGGAGGTGTGTCTATCCTATAGTACACTGATGATACGTTCATCTTTATGGAGCACGACTTGGCAAAAGCGAGAAATATGAAGCTGGTGTTATGCTTATTTGTACAATTGACCGGGTTGAAGATTAACTTTCATAAAAGCGACTTGTTCTGTTTTGGTAGAGCCAACGAGGAACAAGAGGCTTATAGGCAATTGTTTGGATGCGAATTGGGGTCTTTACCTTTCACGTACCTAGGTATACCCATTCACCACCGTAAGCTCACAAACAGAGAATGGAAGTGTATCGAGGATCGGTTTGAGACGAAACTGAGTTGCTGGAAGGGCAAGCTCATGTCATACGGAGGACGTTTGATTCTTATTAATTCGGTGCTCACGAGTATGCCTATGTTTCTCTTGTCTTTCTTCGAAGTCCCAGTTGGTGTTAGGAAGAGACTGGACTTCTATCGATCTCGATTCTTCTGGCAAAGCGATGAACTAAAAAGAAAATACAGACTCGCCAAATGGGATATCATTTGTCGACCAAAAGACCAAGGGGGTCTTGGCATTGAAAATCTTGAAGTCAAGAACAGATGCCTTCTCAGCAAGTGGCTATATAAGTTATCAGTTGAGACTGATGCCACGTGGGCGCAGATTCTCCGTAGTAAGTATCTGCAGTCCAAAACTTTGTCCCAGGTGACAGTGAGACCGACGGACTCGCCTTCCTGGAAGGGGCTCATGAGAGTCAAATCAGCCTTTTTCAATAGGACAAAGTTTATTATCGACAATGGTACTACCACGCGTTTCTGGAAGGATACCTGGCTTGGGGAGACACCACTGGCACTTCAGTACCCGTCCCTATATAGTATTGTTCAACGACGTGATGCTTATGTTGCAACGATACTTCAGTCCATTCCCCTTAATATTCATTTTAGGAGAACGCTTGCCGGCAATCGTTGGGAAGCGTGGCTCCATTTAGTGAGTAGACTGATGGAGGTGCAGCTATCTCATCAGCCCGATCAGTTGCGCTGGAAGCTCACTAGGTCTGGAGAGTTCACAGTTAAATCGATGTATATCGATGTTATCAACTCTAGCGTCATTCCTAGTTCCGAAAATGTTTGGAAAGTCAAAGTTCCTTTAAAAATTAAGGTGTTTAGGTGGTTCGTACATAAACAAGTCATATTAACAAAATATAACTTGGTAAAGCGCAACTGGACAGGATCTGCTAGGTGTAGTTTTTGTGATCGGGATGAAACTATCAAACACCTTTTTCTTGATTGCCCGTTGGCCAAAGTGTTGTGGCAGACGGTGCACATTGCCTTTAACATTATTCCTCCGAATTCTGTCAGCGCGTTATTTGAAACGTGGCTTTCTGGGATAGAGTCCGAAACAGCTAGACACATTCGCGTAGGAGTATGTGCTTTATTGTGGGCAATTTGAAACTGTAGAAATGATTTGGTTTTTAACAGAACAACAAATATTCATTTTTTGCAGGTTATCTTCCGAGTCACAGCGTTGATCCGTATGTGGTCGTTACTCACTCCGACGGAGGTCAGGGTGCGTTTGGTTACTGGATCTATCCGGTGGGAGATGGTAGCGCGGGATATCTCCAACCGGTTTGGATGGCGGTCATGTAATAGGATAGCCAATTAGTTTTCCTATCTTTATTTTGCTAGCCGGTTGTGGCCTTTTGGCTTTTGTGTTTTTGGCACTGTGGCTCTTTGTGAGCTAGCCACTACTTTGGTTTCAGACTTTAAGACCTTGTTGAATCTATTTGCTTATAAAGGTGACCGTATGCATCGTTCTGATGCAGAGGCAGGGGAATCCCCCCTTTTCAAAAAAAAGTAACTTCAGGAAAAAGTGGTGGTTCTTTATGTTTCATGTAATAAGGAGGGGGGAAGGGGCAGTGGTCTGTTATGTTCCTTTTGCCTATGTACTATGTTCAATGGTGCATAGGGCCAGAGGAAGTTATGCGTTCCTGTAGCGCGTAAAGTGGTGGTGAGAGAAGGGTGTGTTTTGGTTGTATCAAATACTATCAGGTTTCATTAATGAAATCGGGGTAAAGGATCCCTTTCTTTCAAAAAAAAAAAATTGGACACTACAGCCGGTAAATAAGTTCATAGAGTAAAATGCACTCGCACTCAGTGGTCAATCAAGTTCTGGTTTGGGCGCGACCCTGAATAACAAACCCCAAACGGGACAGAGCGAGATTGCTAGAAACAGGCAGATTCACAGCGGGTTGATGAAGCTTACCGTTACTGGGAGGGAAGTCCGCGCGCCGGCTCGAGAAAAGCTGCTGCTGCTACCGTACACACGGTCGCAGTCCACACCGGCCCGGGTGCACGGGCACCGACAGGCGCGCCGCCCGGCGCCGTCCTCCATTGCGCGCCGCTTGCGGATCCTTCGCAACCGCTTTGAGAAGCTTCACAACCTACAGATGCAGCTCAGAAAATGACACAAAACTGGAGAAAGCCTGGGAGAGATACGGGCCAGAGAATGAACCCAGGAGGCCCAAATCGACAGGCGGCATGCTGCTAAAACTGCTCCAAAACTGTTAAATACACATCGGCAATCTGTCCTCTCTCTCTCTTTACTTTCTGCCTTGTGCCAGAGATCTAGCTCTGACGTACACCGCTTATGTAAAAGGCATGGGATTTGGAAGCTGTATGTTCGCGACGAGCTTCTGTCCGACAAGGCAGTTATCGTAACAAGGTTTTTTAACATGCTCCCTTCTACCTCCCATTTTCCCATGAGAGATAAGTGTATAAAATAGATCTGAACTGTTGATTCAATTAACTAGTGGGTTTGATTAACTCTTATCTTCTTACCTTTCGATGTGGAAAAAGAGGGTAAGAGGGAGTATGTTAAAAGTACTCGTTAGTAACAGGAAAGAATGCATATTGAAGTCCAAACAAGCCAATTAATGCACACATAGTGATGTGACAGAATAAAATACAACCACAATTCGTTTTTGAAAAGAAAAAAGATACAAACCACGCTAGCTGAGCTGACACAGCTGCAGCTTACACAAAGTTCATCGACCAACATTACAAAAGCATAACGGGCGAATATAATAAGTTAACTGAAGTAATTAAGCAGAAACATTTTTGCATTGCATACACGCCCGCCCGAGAGGATGAAGAAACAGGTGCTGCTCAAATCATGAGATGGACGACGCCCTTTGTGCCGGTTGGGCAATCCCACGCGCGGAAAGAGATCGACTGACCATCCTTCTACGGTGGTCCACCAGCTTGCTCTATGTCTAGTGCCACTTCAATCCCGTGAGAGGTACTCTGCAAACCATGTGAGCATTATGCACAAGGAAAAGTATACTGTATAATCGGAGATTCCTATTTGGAAGTACAATGTTACTCATATACTACTACAGTATATTGTAAAGTAGTTACCTGTTGCCCTACAGATCGTGACCGCACACTTGGTCCGTGAGACGTAGTCTGCACATGAACCGCACATGTCAGCAACTCAGCATTATGCACAAGGAAAGTTCAATATATAATGGTCAAAGTACTTACCGGCTCTTCGCTAATGGTCCCCAGGCTCGTACATACATCTGCTCATTGTAATCCCGAAGGAATTCAAAGGCGTAGAGAGGCTCTTCTGGCGGTATCATATTCATCGACTCATTCTCATGAACTGAAACCAACCTTTCTCGCGTGTCTCCAAGAAGAGGTGCCAAGAGTTTGAGCTCCCTTCCAACATCTCCAAGACAGTGATGCATCATGAGGTACCCAACCACGGTGAGAAGCTCGACTTCATTGCCGAGCTGTCGCGCGTGCAGCTCCATGGGGCACTTACCAGCAGCATAGATGAGCAGCCTCGCCCACACCTCCTTTATCTCCTCCAGCGATCCCATGGAAGGCGGTTCTTTGAAGGGAGTTCTCATTCGAATATTGGCGTTGAATTTTGCATTTGTATACTTCTCTAGAATCTCTGCCTTCTCCAAGTTGTCATGATTGCCCCTCACCCATTCCGTGAATATGGACTCGAGATCCTGCGCAGCACTCCCGACCCGCAGCATTGAAGGGTAAACTACCATGAGGTACATGAGGTAGTTTGATAGCTTCCTGCATTCTGCCGCAAGTTTTCTCATCTCATCACTGACACTCCCTCCCACTGCCACTGCCACTGCCACTGCCACTGCCGCAAGTACTTTCATCTCACCACTGCCACTGCCATCTAGTCTGCTTAAATACATCTCTGTGAATACATGTAGACGGAAAAGGGCATGCTCGAAGGGCAGAGTTAGCAAATCCTTTAGTTCCCAGCCAAGATTCAGCTGCTGGGGTCGCTCCCTATAAGGATTATGGTCGGTGTTGAGTAATCCCGCGATATAGCTGATGATGACCCCCTTGTCTCCTTCCACGTCCTTGACGTGCCAAATGTTTCTCCAGTGCTTCTCGAGACCCAGTGATCCAGTCACCTTGGAGAGGAACTTCGGCCTGGATTTCTTGTTCAAGCAATAGTCTGTAAGGTTAAATTGCCTCATGGATGGACTTGACAACCTTTGACTAGGAAAACAACAGGCTAATTTGCCGGACAGCCAACCAAGAAAGTTGGAGCGTGCCCTTGTCCAGGGCGATGCTATCACCATGAAAATAGAATAAACTTCCATAAAGATGGCTGCAACAAACAACGCGTAGGTGATGGCAGCATTTGTTGTTTTGTGGGCATGCAGTTGCTGGTTTACCCAGAAGAGCACAAATGCGACCATCATGGCTACAAGGGCAAAACACCGGAACATACTGCCTTTCCATTTTTGCAGCACCGTGACCTTGGTGTATAGCATATCGTAAATCATGCCAAGCTCCGTCAGAACGAACTTGACCTTTGCTTCTGTTTGCTCAGTCTCTGCAAAAGCATCCAAAACTTTAATGGCAGCCCCAGATCCCAGCTGTACCAGTGTCCGTCCAACAAGCAATCCTCTACAGCAAAGAGCAGAGCTAAGAGCACGAGATGCCACATCATCATCTCTAGGTGGAGACAACTGTCTGATGGTGGGCCGGTGGCTAGGCCCCTCCATGGGCTTGGTTGGATCGTCCATCTTTGTGCGGCAGTCGAGGCTGTCCCGGCTGCCTCTCTCGAGTGCCCGTATCCTCTCCCCATACTTGATTATCCCGGCAATAAATAGGGGTACCGCAATGGCTAGCAACTTCGAGTTGAGTAAGTCGAACGACTTCCAAAATACGTACAAGGCTAGACTGAGCTGGACCAAGAGGTTGATCACTTGCCTCATCCATAGATCATTGTCCTCGATGGAGAATGCAGTGATGGTGTCCTGGCCTCCGAGGTGTAGAAGGAGAAAAGGTGCCCAGAGGAAGGGCAGCGTCAGCGTGTGACGATCCTCAGATGACTCGAGGCTTCTTAGTTTGTACTTGTCCTCATACTGGGAGAAGAGGCCAATGGCAGAGGCGGCAACAGCGTAAGACCCCAAATAAGCCAACCACACCAAGAACCTCAACCCAATGACTCTACGCCAACGACGGATGTTGCCGGCGAATAGCAGAAAGAGTTGCAGCGCAAGGCTGGTGAGTACCATTATCTGCACATCCCGCTCATTCCATATTCTTGTCCACAATGGCGTTTCAGATGATTCTGTAGCATTGGTTCCTGTGCAATTAAGTTCCAGTTATAATATACTCCTAGGACGCCGAAATATTAATCCATACCATGCATTCTCAGGAGAGTTCTAATGTTTTTACTAGATGAGTTAGCACAATTTAACTGGAGTTTTCAACAAAATGGTATGAAATCCATACGCATTGTTCTCTCCTACAAAATTATGCAACCGCTTGATCGTTAACTTGGATTTTATTGTGTTGGTTGTAATCTTTACTAAGTACTATATATGTTGGACAGAGTTCGGTCGATGCGTCCAGACTCGAGCTAATCCACCCCTGCCACATGCCACTGCCTCCTCCTGCCCATTCTCCTCCGCTCGTCGCCCATTCCAATCATCGTGGCACTGCCTGCTCATACCCAGCAAGCTTCGTAGTTGTTACATTGAAGTGTTCGATGAAATTGTCGACATGTATTTTTTTACCTTTTTTTCTCTGCGATTCTGGTGCACACTGCGAACCACAAATTGGCATGTGTGTTGTATTTTCAGCAAATGAGCTCTCTTATGGAGTATTGGTTTTTACTAGTCATAATTTAAATAAGTTATTTGGCCGATCTTCGTGTCTATTTACATTATTTGGTTTAGTTGGACCATATTTTATGTTTTAATTTGAATTTAAAAATTACTGATTGAAATGTTATTGGATTGTATGTGGTGGAAACATAAAATTTTATATATATACATAAGTTTCTTCTCCCGGGCTTATCTGCACCCGCGCTCAGAAAACAATTCAAAACAAATACTACAAAAATTCAAAAAAAAAATCAAATATTTTTTGTGTGGTTGATAACTTGATGCGTGAGGTCCGCTCTAAATTTCAACTCATTTGAACATTTGAGCAGCTCTCAGCAAAAGAGACAAATTCAGGGTCTGTAAAAAAGTTTACTGTTCAAGCATTGTTTTGACCAGATTTGTCTTTTTTGCCGAGAGCTGCTCAGATGTCCAAATGAGTTGAAATTTGAAGCGGACCTCAAGCATCAAATTATCTACCAAAAAAATTGGGTTTTTTTGAATTTTTCTAGTATTTGTTTTTTTTCTGAGTGGGAGCAGATGAGCCTGGGAACCGAGTTGGATTTTCGCATAAAAAATGCTCTACTAATAAAGAGACTAAATGAGGAGGCTTCTAAATCAACAGTTAGAGAATCTGTTTGTAGGGATGTACTAGAGATGCTAAAATGGTACTCCCTCCGTCCCACAATATAAGAACGTTTTTGACACTAGTGTAGTGTCAAAAACGTTTTTATATTGCGGGACGGAGGGAGTAGCTCTGTAGCCACCAACCTAGCTAAAATGCAAGAGATATATTGTATGCTAGAGATGGTGTCGAGTTGGCTATAGTAGTCTGAGTCTCTCAAAGGTAATTGTTGAAACTGACTCTCAAGTTCTGGCCTCACTTTGGGAATAAAGGCAAGAAAATAGAGGCATCATATATGTCCACTCTTCAGTCACTTGGTCGAGCTGGGCAGGCACTTCGTGTGTTTTAAGATTATTCATGTAAAAACGGAAGCTAATGTGACAGCCCACTTAACGGCAAAAAAATGTTTTTGAAATGACCCTAAATGTAACTTGATGTCATTCTTTGCTCCATGCTTGCAGCATGATTGTGATCATATTGTTTGATTAATATAAACTTGATGCTTCTAAAAAAAAGATGACGAACTTCCATTACATTGACAGAAAGACATAAAAAAAATTACGAAGTTCAACTCAGAAATCAGTAACACTCTCGCATCAGAGAGATCATACTCAAAGCGGTCGACAACATAAACCAGAATACAAAAACATATGGCGCATTCCCCTAAAAAAAACATGTGGCACGGCAACAACACATTATATACAGTAACAAGATTTTAAGCATACCGAGATTTATAGTAGCACCAAGCATGGTCTGAACAGTACCAAGCCTCCTCATATCAGCCACGGCAACAGCAATCGATCGAGTAGAACGTAGAAGATATAACTGACAAAGTTCCAAAAAGGTAAACATATGCATTAGCAATTAATTACTGAAAATCGTTGCCGCTCATCCATCAGCACATTACTAAAGCAAGCAATGTTGGACCGAAATTAAGGGAAGCAGAGCAATGGCAAAAGGACTAACCTTGAGAAGGCCTGGAGAGAGGAACGATGTGGGGGAGAATGAGCAGCCAACTTGGTATTCAGCTCAAAATATATAGGGGGGGGGGGGGGGGGGGGGGGGGGGTGGGGCATGTGTGCCGCGTAGTTGCTGCGTTACAGGTCAACAACCGCATTATAAAACAGAACTAAGCACCATGCATGGTTCATTAGAACAAAGCTTAATCAAGTAATCAAGTCGCGTACCAGATGATCCCATGTGAAACATAGGGAAGGATTGAAGGATGATGCAAGTGACGCACTGCGCACTCCCAGTGCTGCCGTTGCAGGACTATATTTGGTGGGGTTACGTAGACAAATGGGCGTCAAATAATATATGCTGCACATTGTGCAAATGAGATTGCTTCATATCAAATGACCGTTAGGTAGGCTTACAGAATTGCAGTCCGATGTGGAGGATCTGAGCTACGGGAGGCGGAAGAGAAAGGGGACGGGAAAATCTAACCTATAGGACAGTAGGCGACTAGCTAGCCGGCAAAATGGGTGTAAAGTGTGTGCTTGATCAACAAGGCAGAGACCGCGCCCTGATATCAGGAGTGAACGGAAATATTATTCGAGCAATCACGTGGGAAATGATTGAAACGGCTGTTTTTGAGTCAGAATCTGAAACACAAATCTCGGTCAGAGTCTTGCTTTTGTGAGTGCTTCAGCTTTGCTTGCACCTAGCCCGCGGTTTTGAATGCCAATAATTTGTACTACTATCTTTTCAGGGTCACACTGGTAGAAAAAAGCCCTTTAGTCCCGGTTCGCAACAGCCTTTAGTCCCGGCTGTGCAACCGGGACTAAATATGTGCGACTAAAGACCCCCCTTTAGTCGCGCCTCTTACGGACCGCGACTAAAGGCTTTAGTCCCGGTTCTTGTGGCTGACCGGGACTAAAGGCCCGTCCACGTGGGCGCCCGTGGTCCGTCGGGGCGGAGGACCTTTAGTCCCGGTTCTCGTGGCCAACCGGGACTAAAGGGCTCCTCCGCAGGTTTAGGGTTTTAGCCCCCCTAAACCTGGTTTCTTTTTAGTTTGGAGTGTTTTATTTCTTTTATATTATATTTTGTGTTTTATTTTAATTTTGATAAAGTTTCAGTACACATATTTTACGCTACTATATACATGCATATGAAATTTCAAACAAGAAGAATTCAAGAGGAATATATAATATATATTCAATCTCGGGTGACCATATACAACTTCGAACAAGTTTCCATACACAATTAGGATGGATGACCATATACAACTTCGTACAAGTTTCAATCTCGGGTATGCATATAAATTTCTTCGTCCTCGGTATAGTGTTCTCCTTTAGGATTGATGACTTCCCTCATGAAAAATCCTGCTAATTCTTCTTGAATTGGTCGGAAGCGAGCTTCTGGACTAAGCCTCCTCCGCAAGTTATCCGTCGCGTTCCGCACGCTATCTGATGCCTTCCGCTCAGTGCTGTGTCTCCGGATGTTCTCACAAACATAGTATCCACATAGATTGGTCCCCGGTGGCTGCTTATCCACATTAACTAACCTTCTGAAATCTAGCTCATGTTTGAATTCACCGACAATTTCTTCTGAGAACCGTCTCCAAACCCTACAGGGCAAAGAAAATTAAATGAATAAGGTAGTTATTAGTTACTTGATATTAGGAAATGAACGAAAGAGACCGATCGATATAGAGCTCAAATGATTGAAAATAATTACTTTTGCAGCATTTTTCTCATGTCGGCCCAACGCTTTGGATCCGAATCCATAGAGTCCATGATTAGAACTCTGGAGGTGTGAAGTTCAATATTTAGCAGAATCCAGTGGAACCTGCGGACACGTTACATGCACAGTCATGCATAACTCATCGATTAGACATACCATGCATGGAGTAAACAAAAGAGAATGGGCACAAGAGAGAAACACTCACCCAAAATGGTAAGGAAATAGAATATGACTTTTGAGTTGATGCTTTCTAAGAAACTTGTACAGGTCTTTCTCCACGTCTTCGGGGTGATGTTGTAACACATGTCCATTAACGATATGTGGGTCAATGAACCCAACATCATGGATGTTTCTTATTTTGCATTCCCAAATCTTCAATCTGCATAATAGCGTACGCAACAATATAGTTAGGACAATATATATATATATATATATATAGTGCAGGCAATGAAGAACGAGATGAGGTAGAAATAAATCACTTACAGAACGTAGCAACTCAGCATAGATTTGTCGAGGTCGCGCAGATTGAACAGCTGGAACAATTCACTCATATGAACTTCTACAGAGTACCGTTTGGTGTGATGCTCATCTGTAACATCCGCATAAACATATTCTTTGTCGGCCCATGTTATGAATTGCTTGTACCAACGTAGCAGATTTCGCATTTGTGGTGGTAGACTCTTTTCCCGCGCAGGCTCGACGAGAGGCCCATTCCGCACATATTGTAATGCTATCTCACATACTGGCGCATCCTCAAGGCCTAAGAAGGCACGAAGAGTCAAACCCATCTCGGACGCTTGTTTCATGGCACCCGCTACAGTCAATCCAAGTGCTGCCGCAGCTGCTATGATCTCGGGGTCCTCTTCCGGACCGGCTTTCACTATGAGCGGGGGGATCGATTGTTTCTTCTACATCCCGAGCTGGTCAACTTGTTTCCCGCTTTTTTAACTTTCTTCTTTCTCCTCCTTCAATATTTTTGCTTGCCTACGAAGTTCATGTCCATAGTCGTCAGGCATATTCAGCTCGGCTTGGGACGGTGTCGTCAAAAAATCCTTAGCCCACTTCTTTTGCTTCTCAGTGAATACTTGCTTGGGCTCAGGCTCTTTTTTCGCCTTCATATCCGCCTTCCATTTCTCATAATCAGCAGATGCGGCCAATTTGGTTTCAGCTTCACTAAGTTCCCCAAGCCTTGGGAGGAGAGGCTTCAGTGATGGCTCCGGTACCCTTGTGGTCTTAGGTACATAAGGGTCCGGGTTAATAGTCCAGGAGCGGGTTTCCTTGCTGTCCGCCTGCTTCTGCTTCTTCGCCGGAGGTGGATTGGGGGGCGTCGTACCCGCCGGAGGAGGATTGGGGGGCGTCGTACCCGCCGGAGGTTCTGGATCGGGGGACGGCATCGAATGGCGTGAAGGAGGTGTAGGTGAACCACCACGACCACCGCCACCGCCACCACCGCCGCCACCACCACCACCATCGGAGGGGGGTGGACTTGCTAGCCTTGGGGCCTCGCCTGGAAACACTATGTACTTCTTTTTCCATAGAATGAACTGGCGCTTGACATCTCCAAGTCTTCTCTCCCCTTCGGGTGTAGGTTTGTCAATCTCCAGGTCCTCAAACCCTTGGACTATGAATTCCACCGTGACACGAGCATAGCCATATGCAATGGGGTTGTTGTGGTGGAGTGCTCCAGGTGTACAGGGTAAAGCACTGCCGCTAGCTACCTTCGTGGAAACGTTCCCCACGGGATAATGCAGATCACATTCTTTCATCTCCTTTACATCATCCACGGGGTAGTGAGGCTCCGGTGCACGAATCTCGATCATCGGTGCACTAGCACCAGGCGGGGCATCCGTGGAAGCCACGCTGCTTCTCCGCTGCTGGCTTCCGCGATCCGCTTCATGATCTTCATGCGGCCCTGCAGCCGATTTTTCTTTCACTAGTTCATGCACGGTCTGCTTCAACTCATGGAGTTCCGATGCAAACTTCGTCATAAGATCTACATCCCGGTCCGTCTTTCTCTTACGGCTTCTGTAACAGTACGGGTCATTGTCCTGGGAAAACCCTACTTTCCACGGAGCTTTGCCTTTGCCTCGTACACGTCCTCCGTGTTCATCATTCCCGAGGGCTGTTGTCAGTGCGTCTTTCTCTCTGTTGAACTTGATCAAGCCCTCTTGAGCTTGGGTCATTGCGTCAATAAGGGCTTGGGTGGGAGCAAACTGTCTCTGCCGGTGAACACACACCCCTGTCTCCGGGTCTAGCGATCCCCCATGCCCGTACCACCAGCTTTTGGCCCTTGGGTCCCATCCCTCTGTACCTAGAGGGATTCCTCGCACCCTCAGGTCCTCCTCCATCTTCTGCCACCTAGGCTCCGAAAGGCGGTATCCTCCTGGCCCCATAATATGATGGAACTTTTTCTTACTCGCATTATCATTATTTTTTTTCGATATTTCCTTGAAATGCTCCGATTGCTTTTGCCTCACAAATTCTGGCCAATCATCTTTCAGTTTCTCATGTTGTCCATTGAAATCCGGAGTCTTGCCCTTGTTGACATAGTCACGGGTTAATTTTTTCTTGAAGTTCCGGAATGCTTCGCCCATCTTCTGAAGAGCGAACTCTTTAACTAGCCTCCTCCTCTGACGTCCACCCGGAACCTCGTTACCGAATTCATCGACTTTGTTGTATTCCGGAGGTAGAATGAAATGTTCCATAAGCTTTCTCCAGCAATCCTTTTTCGTTCTCTTGTCGACAAAACTGAAACCAAGACGTGCCTTCTTTGGCTCCTTCCATTCCTGGACGGTGATCGGGACGTTGTCTCTAACAACGACTCCGCATTGGTTGATAAACTTTGAGGTGTGCTGTAGGGGCTTGCCGGTTTCACTGACAAACTCAATGGCATATGTTTCTCCTGTTTTCATCGCCTTGGATTTGCCACGCTTTGTCGTACTCGATCCGGAGGGCTAAAAAAAGAAAGAGAGTCGCGCGCGTTAATACATATGTATTCACATTTCAGTAAGTTTGTATCACGAGAGGCTCTCAATGTATATATATACCTCGCCGGAGGTGGTCGCTACTTGCAATTCGAGATCGTCGGTTGTTGACGGTTGACCTCCGTCGACAATGTCCGTTCCTTTACCTTCTTGATCATCGACAATCTCTGTTCCACCGTCAAGGTTCAGATAAGAAGAAACTACATCCTCTTGTTGCTCATATTCTGAGCCCGGTACATAAGGAATCTCGTTGTTGATGATGCCCATTAAATAACGTTCAGCCTCCGGATCCCTAAGCGGCTCGGTTCTATCGTCCACCATATGTCACTCCTGCATGTAGTAAAAATTCTTTAAGTATAAAGGAATTAAAAAATAAGATTAAGGGGACATAGAGGAGGAGGAATTAAAAAATAAGATTCTTTAAGTAAAAATTCTTTTTTTCTTCTTCTTCCTTTCTTCTTCCTCTTTCTTCTTTCTTTCTTCTTCTTCCTTTCTTCTTCCTCTTTCTTCTTCTTCCTTTCTTCTTCTTCCTTTTTCCTTTCTTCTTCTTTCTTTCTTCTTCTTCCTTTCTTCTTCTTCCTTTCTTCTTTCTTTCTTCTTCTTCCTTCTTCTTTTTTCTTTCTTTCTTCTTCTTCCTTTCTTCTTCCTTTCTTCTTCTTCTTTTCTTCTTCCTTTTTCTTTCTTCTTTCTTTTGGTTTTCATTTGGTTTTCATTTTTTTCTTCTTCCTTTTTCTTTCTTGTTTTTTCTTCTTCCTTTTTCTTTCTTCTTTCTTTTTTCTTCTTTCTTTTTCTTCTTTCTTTTTTTCTTCTTCCTTTGTTTTTCTTCTTCCTTTCTTTTTCTTCTTCCTTTTTCTTTCTTGTTTTTTCTTCTTCCTTTTCTTTCTTCTTTCTTTCTTCTTTCTTTTTTTCTTCTTCCTTTTTTTCTCCTTTCTTCTTTCTTTTTTTCTTCTTCCTTTTTTTTTCTTCTTTCTTTTTTTCTTCTTCCTTTGTTTTTCTTCTTCCTTTGTTTTTCTTCCTCCTTTGTTTTTCTTCTTTCTTTTTTTCTTCTTCCTTTGTTTTTCTTCCTCCTTTTTTTTTGTTTTTTTCTTTTCTTTTGTTTTTTTCTTCTTCCTTTGTTTTTCTTCTGTTTTTTTGTTTTCTTTTGTTTTTTTCTTCTGTTTGTTTTTCTTGTGTTTTCCTTTTTTTTCTTCTTCCTTTGCTTTTCTTCTGTTGTTTTCTTCCTTTTTCTTTTTTTTCTTCCTTTTTCCTTTTTTCTTCCTTTTTCTTGTTTTTCTTCTGTTTTTCTTTTGTTTTCTTCTTCCTTCTTTCTTCTTCTTCCTTTTTCCTTTTTCTTTCTTCTTCTTCTTCCTTTTTCTTCTTCCTTCTTCTTCTTCTGCCGGCGCGCGGAGGACGGCAGGCAGGGCCAGCGGGCGGCGGGCGGCGGGCGGCAGGGCGTCGGGCGGCGGGCCGGCAAGGGCGCAGGGCACGGGCGGAGGCGGCGCTCACTGGGGACGGGGACGGCGGCGCGCAGGGCTTCGGCGTCGGCGTCGGCGTCGGGGCAGGGCTTCGGCGTCGATCGGCGTCGGGGGAGCGCTTCAGCGTCGAGAGAGAGGAGAATGGGAAGTGGCGAAACTGCTAAGTGCAGTATTTATAGACGCACCTTTAGTCGCGGTCCCTTTAGTCGCGGTCCGCCTCCCCAACCGGGACTAAAGGGTTTTGGCGCCGCTTTCGCTCCCGCGCAGAAAGACCCTTTAGTCGCGGTTGGGGACAACAACCGCGACTAAATGGTACCCTTTAGTCGCGGTCCGCCTCCCCAACCGGGACTAAAGGGTCTGTGCTGGAACTGGCGCGGTGCGGTGGGATGTTTAGTCCCACCTCGCTAGCCGAGAGGCTTCGACAGTGGTTTATAAGCGCGGCTGCGCTCACCACTTCGAGCTCCTCTCAAATGCAGGCTTACGGGCCTATTCTGTCACTGTGTGCCTGTGGGCCTACTGGGCCTTCTGCGGGCCTGAATCCTGGCCCATTAATGGGTTTCTAGTCGTATTCAGGCCGTGGTGGCCCAGTAGGTGGCATATTTTTTATTTTTTGCCTGTTTTTTGTTTTATTTATTTTGTTTTGTTTTCTTCTTTTTTTTCTTCCTTTTTTCCTTTTTCCTTTTTTCTTCTGTTTTTTCTTCTGTTTGTTTTTTTCTTCTGTTTTTTTCTTCTGTTTTTTCTTATGTTTTTCTTCTGTTTTTTCTTCCTTTTTCCTTCTTTCTTTTTTGCTTTATTTATTTTGTTTTGTTTTTCTTCTTTTTTTTCTTCCATTTTTCCTTTTTCCTTTTTTCTTCTGTTTTTTCTTCTGTTTTTTTCTTCTGTTTGTTTTTTTCTTCTGTTTTTTTCTTCTGTTTTTCTTCTGTTTGTTTTTTTCTTCTTTTTTTTCTTCTGTTTTTTCTTCCTTTTTCCTTCTTTCTTCTTCTTCCTTTTTCCTTTTAAAATCAGAAATAATTCATTTTAAAATCTTAAAAATACAATTATATATCAGAAAAATAAAACTAATTCATTTTAACATCCCTTGAAGGTTTGACAAAAGGTTTGATACATCATTCAGTTCATCGACCAAATACAAAGTTTGGTACAATAAATTATTACACATCAATTCTTCCCTTGTGTCCCTGCTTGCTTACGATTGTGCCGTATCCATGGAGCATCCTCATCATTTAACTTAATGCTTGGGTCAGTGTTCACTTTGAAGGGCGGAATTTCACCAAACATATTATAATCTTCTGACATGTCTGTCTTGTCCTCCACTCCCACGATGTTTCTTTTCCCTGAAAGAACAATGTGGCGCTTTGGATCATCGCATGATGTACTGATCGTTTTCTTATCTTTCCGTTTCCTCGGTTTGCTACTCATGTCCTTCAAATAAAAAACCTGAGCGACATCTTTGGCAAGGACGAATGGTTCGTCAAGGTAACCAAGATTGTTGAAATCCACCATTGTCATTCCGTATTGCTCGTCCACCTTTACCCCACCTCCTGTTAGCTTGAACTATTTGCACAGGAACAAAGGGACCTTAAAGGAGGGTCCATAGTCAAGTTCCCATATCTCCTCTATGTAACCATAATATGTGACCTTTTGCCCATTCTCGGTTGCTGCATCAAAGCGGACACCACTGTTTTGGTTGGTGCTCTTTTTATCTTGGGCGATGGTGTAAAATGTATTCCCATTTATCTCGTACCCTTGGAAAGTCGTTATAGTCGAAGATGGTTTCTTGGCCAACATGTACAGCTGATCTCCAACATCATTGTCATTCATTAAATGTTTTCGCAACCAACTGCCGAAAGTCTCCATGTGGGCCTTTCTAATCCAGGATTCAGGCTTCCCCGGGTTGTCCGAGCGTAAAATATTCTTGTGTTGCTCGAAGTACGGAGCCACCAAGCTGGAATTTTGCAGAACTGTGTGGTGTGCTTCAGTCATAGAATGACCGTCCATACATATCGTGGATTCCCTTCCGATCTTGCCTTTTCCACTTAGTCTCCCCTTGTGCCGCGTTTGAGGAATACCAATCGGCTTAAGGTCAGGAACATAGTCAATACAGAACTCAATTACCTCCTCATTTCCATAGCCCTTGACGATGCTTCCTTCTGGCCTAGCACGGTTACGAACATATTTCTTTAATACTCCCATGAACCTCTCAAAGGGGAACATATTGTGTAGAAATACAGGACCGAGAATGGAAATCTCTTCGACTAGGTGGACCAGGAGGTGCGTCATAATATCGAAGAAGGATGGTGGGAACACCAACTCGAAACTGACAAGGCATTGGACCACATCGTTCTGTAACCGTGGTAGATCTTCTGGATTGATTACCTTCTGAGAGATTGCATTGAGGAATGCACATAGCTTCACAATGGCTACTCCAACATTTTCCGGTAGGAGCCCCCTCAAAGCAATCGGAAGCAATTGCGTCATAATCACGTGGCAGTCGTGAGACTTCAGGTTTTGGAACTTTTTCTCCGCCATGTTTATTATTCCCTTTATATTCGACGAGAAGCCAGACGGGACGTTCATACTGCTCAGGCATTCAAAAAAAATGACCTTCTCTTCTTTGGTAAGAGCGTAGCTGGCACGACCTTGAAACCATTCCGGATGCCGGTCATCTGGGTCTTTCAAAAGTTGCTGGTCCTGCCGTGCTTCCTTTGTATCATTTGTCTTCCCATACACGCCCAAGAAGCTTAGCAGGTTCACGCAAATATTCTTCGTAACATGCATCACGTCGATTGCAGAGCGGACATCTAGGACTTTCCAATATTCTAGCTCCCAAAATATAGATTTCTTCTTCCACATGGGTGCGTGCCCGTCAACTCCCCGCGGAACTGATTGTCCGCTAGGACCCTTTCCAAAGATGACTTTCAAATCCTTGACCATATCAAATATCTCTGCACCAGTACGTTCCGCAGGCTTCGGCCGGTGATCTGC
This sequence comes from Aegilops tauschii subsp. strangulata, assembly GCF_002575655.3. Lineage (NCBI taxonomy): Eukaryota > Viridiplantae > Streptophyta > Magnoliopsida > Poales > Poaceae > Aegilops > Aegilops tauschii. The sequence continues at coordinate 630,491,967 of NC_053036.3, read as the reverse complement.
CTTGCCGTTGAAATGCTTGCCTTTCTTTCTTACGTTATGATTCGGGGAAGAAATCGACGATGACCCAGGTACACGTTCTTCTTACAATTAACCAAACGTACACTTTCAGTCTCATGTAAGCAGTGCGTGCATGCATTGTATCCCTTATTTGTCTGTCCCGAAAGGTTACTGAGAGCAGGCCAATCGTTGATGGTTACAAAAAGCAACGCTCGTAGGTCAAATTCCTCTCCTTTGTGCTCATCCCAGACACGTACACCAGGTCTGGCCCACAACTGTAAAAGTTCTTCAACTAATGGCCTTAGGTACACATCGATGTCGTTGCCGGGTTGCTTAGGGCCTTGGATGAGAATTGGCATCATAATGAACTTCCGCTTCATGCACAACCAAGGAGGAAGGTTGTAGATGCATAGAGTCACGGGCCAGGTGCTATGGCTGGAGCTCTGCTCGCCAAAAGGATTAATGCCATCAGTATTTAGACCAAATCTTATGTTCCTTGCGTCAGCTGCAAAATCTTTGAACACTCTGTCGATCTTTCTCCATTGCGTTCCATCAGCGGTGTGTCTCAACTCCCCGTCGGACTTACGGTCCTCTTTGTGCCATCGCAACGACTTGGCATGCCTTTTGTTCATGAACAGACGTTTCAACCGTGGTATTATAGGAGCATACCACATCACCTTGGCGGGAACCCTCTTCCTGGGTTTCTCGCCCTCAACATCGTCACCAGGGTCATCGCCTCTGATCTTATAACGCAATGCAGTGCATACAGGGCATTCATTCAAATTCTCGTATTCACCGCGGTAGAGGATGCAGTCGTTAATGCATGCATGTATCTTCAGAACCTCTAAACCTAGAGGGCAGACAGCCTTCTTTGCTTCGTACGTACTGGCGGGCAACTCGTTATTCTTCGGGAACATATTCTTCAACATTTTCAGGAAATTTTCAAATGATGAGTCACCTACACCTTCCTGTGCCTTCCATTTTAGCAAATTCAGTGTGCAGCCCAGCTTTTTCAGACTATTATCGCATCCTGGATACAACGACTTTTTGTGATCCTCTAACATGCGATCCAAATTCTCCCTATCCTTGTCAGTTTCGCAGCGTCTCCGTGCGTCAGCAATGGTCCGACCAAGATCATCAGCGGGCTCATCATGTGCCTCTTCTTCACCTTCACCTAACCCTTCCCCACCTTCAGCATCATCCTCCATGAAAGTATCACCGAAATGATCATGATAGTTGTCATCGATATCATCCCCTTCTTCATCTTCTTTCATTCTAACCCCTCTTTCTCCATGCTTGGTCCAACAATTATAGCTTCGCATGAAACCGTGCTGAAGCAGGTGCATGTGAACGTCTCTTGAGGAGGAGTAACCCTTCTGATTCTTACAGACAGCACATGGACAGATAATAAAACCTTGCTGCTTGTTCGCATTTGCCACTACGAGGAAATCTTTCAAACCCGTAGTGAACTCGCCGGAGAGTCGGGGACCGTACATCCATTGTCGATTCATCTGCATTATTATTATATAAAGTATATAATTAACCATCATGCATTTGTTAAACTAACTAGCTAGAAATAATACAAATTAAACAATGAACTACACACATGCATATTTTATCAATGACACATGAAAGGTTCAAGTTGCTAACCGTGATCGCGGAGGAAAAATAAATGAGAAAGCTCAAGTGTGGCTCGGACACTTCATATCATGTTTGTTTCAGGCTCTCGGGCATTTCATCAAACACCTTGTGTGCATAGGAGAAACCAAAAGCAAACCCACCACCCCCTTCTGAAAATTGTGAAGTGAGCTGAGTGAAGTGAAGTGAGCTGAGTCCTATATATAGGGATGGGCCTTTAGTCCCGGTTGGCCAGGCCAACCGGGACTAAAGCCCCTCCCGTCCGCCAGCTGTCGACCGGGCGCGCTGGGCCCAGATAGTTGGTCGCGGGTCTTCTCCCGAACCGCGACTAAAGACCCCTTTGGTCGCGGTTCGATTGTTTTGGGGACTAATGGGGCGTATGGAAGCCTCTTTTTCTACCAGTGTCACCTTTCCATCTGCCCAACACTACTCCCCTCGCTCCTTTCCTTCTGGTAGTTGTGTTAGTTTTGTCCTTGCACCAAGGAGGGAGCCCCCCCCCCCCCAAAAAAAAGAGGGATCAAGAAGACTATTTGGAGTGTTCTGCACCTAATTACAGTGTGGACTAGCGCAGGCCGGTACTGTTTGACGGCCGTTTAACAATCGAATGCAAGTCCCACTCTTGCGCACCTTGGCCCCATGCTCTCACACGTTGCTGCATGACTCATGCTTGTCCAATTCCATAGACGGAAGGGGCCGGATATGTGCACTGACTACAGTTCAAACGATCAGCACAAGCCTTAGCAAGTCCCGCGCAACACGCTCCAGTTTGCAAACAAGCATTTGAAAGCTGCAAATTTTTTGGAAGTTGGAGGAAATAATAAAGGTGGAAATCTCTCCATTTTTCAAAGTTTGCTTTGATATTTTTTTCCTTTTTTTTTTGGCAAAGATGCGTTTCAAACAATGTCTTGCGCACCAGTCTACCATTCTACAGTACGCGTAGTAGAGAATGCGGGACATGCGGCTCTCCTCTCGTCGGCGTCTAACCTTGGCGCCGGGGTGGTCGGCATCTACGGCGACGGGATCTGGATCGCGCTTTTCGTGTCTTCACTCGGATGAGGAAGAGGACTGTTCGTCGGGTAAGAATGCTACGGCATCGCGCCGGCGCAAATCGGACGAAGAGCTCGCAGCGGAATTTTGGGCTGACATCGGGTACCCTACACCTGCCTCTAGAGTGTGGGAGAGACCCTCTTTGCGGCGGGTTTCTAATCCGGTAGGTTCTGCTCAAAAGGAGGGGGAGATGGCTCCGGTAATGCCGGCGATCTCTACCAAGGTGGCGGCGCCGACTCGACGAGGACCTGCTGGGGCGGGGGTTTCATCTAGGGTTCTGGTCAGGCCATGGATCGGACCCATTCCGCCTCCAAGGATTTCTCCCCCCCCCCCCCCCCCCCCCCCCCCCGCTCTTTGGGCGACGCTGTCATGCCTGCCGGCCTTGCGACGGCGGTGGTGTCAACGCCGACAAGGTCACCGATCACTCCGTCCGTTGTGCATCCCAGATCACCTGATCCGGCTCTGTCGATGGGCCCACAACCAAGCCCAGGTCTGTCTGATCCTAGACGTCCATTACGCATGGTTAATCTCAACCGTTGGTTGTTTCATATGTGGAACAGGTCTTGTCATCGGAGAAACCCTAATCTTCCTCTTTCTTTCGCGGCTGTCGTGCGTTCCTCTGCGATGTCCCGTGAGGCGTCTGCGCTGCCTGGCTCCGGCTCTGTCCGGCCAACCTCCGCCGCTACGCTGCCGGCGGACGGCTCGTCTTCAGGTGGCGTGCCGGGCTTCGCGCCCGGTGTGTTTGCTCCGGTTATTCCGTCTCAGCAGCCAGCTCACAACACCAACTTGGCCAATATGGTGCCTCCTCCATCGCAATCTGCTTGTCATGTGCCTGTGCAACCTCAGCAGCAGTTTTATCAGGCCAACCATCCGCAGCAGTACTTTCAACAACAGCCGGTATTTCATGCTCCGGTCGGCTACATGCAGAACCAGTCACCGGCGTACATGTATCAGCCGGCTGGTCCTCTCCCGCAGCAGAGCTTGGGACTCCCTGTTGGCGTTCAGCACATTGCTTTTAATGCAGGTCCGGCGATCTCCGCGGCCGGCGGGCAGGCGGGAAACATGCGCCCGCGGAAGCCGAAGGGGGGCAAGGGTGGTCGTCCCAAGTACCAACCGGGGGTCGCTCCCACCAATGTCGCCTCAACGGCTACGGCTGCTCATGGTGCGCAGGGAGTGCCATCTCTCGTCCCGGTGGCTGTTGCAACTACAGTTCAATCTCATATGGCACCGGTTCAGCAACATGTTCAGATGCAACCCGCTACAGTTTCAGGCGTGGGTACTGCAACCAAAAAGATGTGGTGCACCAAGTATCAGTCGGCGGGACACCTGGCTGAGGATTGTGAGACCCAGCAATACTGTTTCATTTGTAACAAATCGAACCACCCGATGACACTGCGGCGGTGCCCGGCTCTGAAGCTGCCGAAGCCGGCGGCAATGCTTTGTGGATATGGTACTGAGAATATGGCCTTCTTTCAGATGCCAGATAATGTGTGCAGAGCAGATTTAGCGCCACAGAGTTCTACAACAGCTCTTGTCACGATCTCGGGAGGTTCTATCACTTCCAGCATTGTGGAGTCAGAGGTAGCCAAGATTGCGCAGTATCAGCAACAGTGGACGTGGGAGGCTATTCCTCACGGCCAGAATGCTTTTCTCATGTCGTTTCCTAGTGAAGAGGTGCTTCTGAGTAACCGGGTTTACGGTCTTCATCAAATCACATAACGTAACACTGGAGTTCAAGGCATGGCAGTCCGAGGATATCCCATATCGTTTTGAGCTGATTCCGATTTGGGTGCATGTTCATGGAGTACCTCACGCACTTCGGCATTTCTTAGGCCTTTGGGCTGTTGGTTCCGTTATTGGCGCCACCTTGGATGTCGATCTCCTTTGTTTGTGCCGCCGAGGAATTGTTCGGATACAGGTGGGCGTGCTTAATCTGGACACTTTTAAGTTGAGTACTCTCAACTCCCTCTCGTCGGACGTGGTTGTTCAGAGAAAGGGATATGAGTTCCGGTATACTTTGGAGGATGATGACTTCCGAGTGGATGCTGATTTTGTGCCACGAGTTTGGGAGCAAGACGACGATTTTGAGGGTGACAAGGGACATGACAGAGAGGATACATCAAGGCCTGATGACATGAGCAAGAGGCCGAAAGGATCCTCCTCTACCACTCACACGGCGGCCACTACAACCATGGGAGGTGCTGTTCCGATGCAGATAACTTCAGCCACGATCGTTCCTTCTGGTGCACCCTCACGGCCGGTGGCGGCGGGAAAATTAATTGCCGTCACGCAACCAAATCCTCTCCGGAGATCGTCACCTAATCTTGTGCTACAGCCTATGCGGAGTACGACACTGCCAGGTGATCGGTCGGATGTGGACCACTTGGCGCCAGGGTGTGCTTCCTCGCCGTCTTGTATACCTGCGCTGCCTTCTCTGTCGGCATCATCACCAGCTGCTCCCGGCGTTCGACTTCGGGGCGACGAGTCGTCGGCGTCTCTGGAGACAGGGACTCCGACGGTGGATGCTATGGATGAGGTGGTGACTCCGAACTCGGCTTCGTCGCGGCTGTCTAGCCGTCGGGGAGTGATTTTTTCCCCGGCAGTGAGGACGAATCACGACCTTGCGATGGCGGAGCTTCGAGCGCTGTCGTCCGCGCCTCCTTCGCCGGGCAGCGTGGCAGCCTCTTCGGCGACCAAGGAGGAGGAGGGTAGGCTACCGCCTACTCAGTCTGCTTCGGCTACGCTGGAGCCATCTACACCACCTTGCAGGGTCTCCGAGACGCTAGCTCCCACTGTGCCTACGACTGCATCTCTCAGACGCAGTGGCTGCCATTCAGTTAACGCTGACAGGGCTTCAGCTTCTGACGAGGACTCCATGCGGAAGGCCATGCGTAGAACGGCATCGCGGAACCTCGACTTTGATGGTACGTCTACTAGTAAATCTTTTCTCTCTTTTGATAATGCCAAAGTTTTTTCAAATATTACTAGTCTTGGTATCTCATTAGGAAGGAATAAAACAGCAGTAGACTTTTCCGTTAAGGCTCTTAAGCATATGGAGTTCGACCGGCTTACGGTTGATCCTAAATCACGTATTTTGGATCCCTTAGTATCAGATGAGGACGATGAGGAGTCGGATGCCAATCATGAAGGCAGACTCCTCTCTCATTTGGTCAAAGATGCAACTGAGGTAGACTTGGATGACACCACGCATGACACTATGCTTTGTGAGCTCGTTGCGTCGGTACGCAAGAACAAGTCTAATTCAGGTAGTAAAAAGGGTCGGCCAAAAAAGAAGGCAAAAGTTTACAAACACAAGAAAGGTTCATCATCAAAGGAATGTTTTGGAATAGCAGAGGTCTTGGTGACTTGGCTAAACATAAACATATTTCCGATTGTGTTAGGGATTATGCTCTCGATTTTGTGGCAATCTCTGAGTGTGGCAAGCGTGACTTTCCAACTCGTGTTCTCGACCATTTTTCATGTGGTAAAGATTACGAGTGGCATGTGTTACCGCCTTCTGGGAGGTCTGGGGGTATTCTGTTAGGCATACACTCCACTTACTTGGAACTTCTTTCGACTTCGAAGGGGGAGTATCATATTAAATTCAACCTTCGAAATAAATCTGATAACTTCATTTGGAGTTTGGTTGCTGTTTATGGCGCCGCTCAAGATGAGTTTAAATCAGCCTTCCTCAAGGAACTTGTCAATACCTGCCGAGAAAACCCACACCCAATGATACTAGGGGGGATTTCAATATTCTCCGATATCAGCAGGAGAAAAACAACGTTAGGTTTGACACTAGATGGCCATTCCTTTTTAATGCTGTTATTGATAGTCTTGATTTGCGGGAACTTACCTTATCTGGGCGCCAATATACATGGGCCAACAACAAATCTATCCCAACTTTCGAAAAATTAGACCGGGTGCTCGTTACCACCGACTGGGAATTTAAGTACCCCCTAGCTTCGGTGAGAGCACTGGAGAGAATTGAGGCTTTATCTGATCATGCTCCGTTGCTAACTGATTTCGGTCAACCCTGATATTTCTTTTCGTCGAACCCTCATTGGTCCTCGATTGGCAGCATCGGATGATCTGCTAACCCGACTGGGAGCCATCCAGTTGTCAGTGGAACCGGATATCTTTAAATGGAAATTGCATCAGAGTGGTAAGTTTTCGGTTAAATCCATGTATGATGCACTGTGCCATTAGATAATAGGAAATTGTGGAAGCTTAAGATTCCCCTAAAAGTGAAAATATTCCTATGGTTTTTCACTAAAGGAGTTATCTTAACTAGGGACAATTTGGCACGACGAAACTGGCTAGGTTGCAAAAAATGTATTTTCTGCCACCATGATGAGTCGATTAAGCACTTATTTTTTGAATGCAAGTTTGCTCGATCGGTATGGGCCATTGTCCAAATAGCCTCGAATCTATACCCTCCACGTAGTGCACGTAATATGTTCGGCAACTGGTTGAGGGGAATAGATAAACAATTTTCTAAACACATTCTTGTGGGGGCTGTTGCCTTATGTTGGGCACTCTGGCTCACTAGGAATGATACTGTTTTTAACCGTAAACGCGTTTCTTCTCCTATGCAGGTTATTCATATATGCTCGCGATGGCTCCGTATGTGGTCTATCCTACAGCGGCCGGAAGACAGAGACCTTTTTATGATGGCGTCTACACGGCTGGAGCGCTCGGCCAGGGAGATTTTCTACCCCATGGATGGCGGTGTGATCTTCGAATTGGATTGGCCCCGCTATAGGCTTGTTTTATTTTTTTCTTGTGGCTGTTTAGCCATATTTTTTTGATCTAGAGTTCTTCAAACTTTTGGCTGTGTGCATCTAGCTATGCAGAGGCCGGGTGATCTTTGATGCGTCTGTATCAACTCGATATTTCAATTCAATGAAAAGCTCTTTATCGAAAAATGCACCATAGCCGGTGGATTAGTAGTTAGACGCATGGGAGTCAAAACTATGCTGCACAATCTGTAAACAAATTGGCGTCATATCAAATGCCTGTTAGGTAAGCTTACGGGATTGCAGTCCGATGCGGAGAATGTGAGCAACGGGTGGTGGAAGAGAAAGGGAGGGAAAAAGTTAACCTTGACAACGGTAGGCGGCTAGCCGGTAAAGTGAGTGTAAAGTGTGTGATTGATCAACACGGCAGAGACCGCGCCTTGGTAGCGATGCTTGTCAAGGTGAGCAAGACGATCCAGGTGCCATGTTCGAGCACCAAATGCATGGAAACAATTGTTGTTTATGACGATCAAGGTTTCGTCTCCAATGCTGCCTGTATCGAGGCACCATCTGAACAGCTTTTTTGGGTCTCATAAACCTAGGTCGGAGTCCTGCGAACTTGTGGTTGCTCGCACGCGAGCTCGTGGTTTCACATGCCATTTGTACCTAAAAAAGCTAACCTTTCTCTCTTTTGGCTGGTGTACTTAGTTTTGTTGCTAGCACTACCACGAAGGGATCTAGGAAGGCCATTTTGGACTATTTTAGTATTTTGCCCCTGATTACAGTGTGAATTAGGGCAGTTATGCTTGGCGGCTGTTTAGTTGCTCGTCCAACATCGATTGCGACGTTAGCTCCCCGTAACAAGGGTTTAAAATTTCAACGAAATTTCGCATATTTTAGTGTGTTCCGAAATGTTTTTAACCCCGAGATTCTGATCCAGATTCAAATGAAATTTCAAAAAGGTTAAATTTCATTAAACTAAGTGAAATTTGAAATCTCAATATCCAAAATAATTTCTGAAACATGTGAAATTTCTGAAATTCTACATATTTGGATGTGGTATGAAATTGTTTTGTTTTCAAAATTGAAAATCATGCTCGTAAACTTAGGCCCCGCACACGTGGTTCGAAATCCCTCCAGCATCTAGCCGCGGCAGTCTGACCCGCATTGTTGCATGAACCATGCATGGCCAGTAGACGGACAAGGCCCCAATTAGGGCTGGAAAAAAAGCTCGAAGCTCGCAAGCTAAACGAGTAGCTCGTGACTCAGCTCGAATCGACTCGAACTCGAAGAATAACGAGTCGAGCCAAGCTTTAATTTAAGATCGTTTATAGACCAAGTTAAACGAGCCAATCTTACGAGTACTCGTGTAACTCGTTAGGCTCGGTAGTCGGTACAAAAGATCAACCACTCCAATACAAAAAAGATAAGCCACTCAGCACCCTAGGTTCTAGGCGCACAACACAAGGCCCAACCGCCTAGGAGACTCATGCGTTACAAGGAAATTACAATTGTTTAGTGATATATATGTTTAATATATACATAATAATTTTTATCGTTTTGAGGGTTTTATGTTCATATCTTTAACGAGCTTAACAAGCTAAACGAGCCAGCTCGCGAGTTATACGAGTCGAGCCAATCTTGGGTTTAAGCTCGTTATAGTAACGAGTCGAGTCGAGCTAGCTCGCTAACGAAACGAGCTCTAGCGAGTCGAGCCGAGCTGGCTCGACTCGGCTCGAATTCCAGCCCTAGCCCCAATCCATGAATTGGCCAAAAGCCTCTTTGATTAGCAATATGTCAAAAACACAGGAATAGGAGAAACGAAGGAACATGGTAGGATTGCATATGCAAAATAGAAGATTGCAAAAACACAGTCTTCAAAATTGATTGTTTGATTCGCGGAAATAGGAAAAACACATGAACTCTAAAATATATGGTCATATTAAGGCTAAACCGTATGAAAAGATTAGGTGGAGTTCATATTACGCTACTTATGGTCTGCCTCGTTCTTCGTGCATATGAATGTGAAAAGAAGGTTGGAGTGGATTGTAAAATTTCTTTGATCCTCCATCTTCCTAACAATATCTTTCAATCAAACGGGTGAATAGTGTGAATGTCCTATTCCTATTGTTTTCCTCTACTTGTCCTATGAATCAAAGAGGCCTACACTTGTGAATTTTTTCAGTAAGTTGGAGGGAATATGATAGGCGGTAATCTCTGTAAATTATACAAGTTAGCTTCGGAATTTTTCTCCAAGGTTGACTCACATTATTAATCGTGTGTACATCACTTCTTTTCTCCCTCATTCACTCTTCTCTTCTACCTCTCAAATGACCGATACCCAATAGTGCGATAAAATCGGATGAAATCTACAACTACAACGGCCCATTCACTGACTTAAACTATGATGGGCGCATTTGATTCAACGGAATTTTTTAAGATTTCTAGAGGGGTTTAATCCTAGTTTGTTTCCATATGTTGTTTGTTTGATTCGCATGATTGGAATCCTTCAAAAATTTCTTCTTATGATTCAACTAAGTCTTTTTTGGAGAACACTAAAACCTCTTGGTTGAACTTCTCTCTTTTTCATCTACTATCAAACACTCTCTTTTTTCAAGAATACGCAAAGGTTGCATATTAAGAACTAGAGGGGCAGGCCGAAGAGCATGACGTCCAACATCTCCAAAGCCAACACCGGGGGCATCGCGAGCAAGCAAGATAGCGCCTTCAAGAAGGGGAACGCCGCCATGACGCCGCCGACATCCGATCCGAAGATGGACCAAGGGCTTCCCCTGGTGATCAAAGAGGGGTGCAAATAAAGTCCATGGCAGTGCCTCAAAGAAGGGAAACGACACCCATGAGTGATGCGGCTCCCACCATCGGCAAGCCAAGCAGGGATTTTTCCTTGGTCTAAGTCCGAGCAATCCCATAGCCGTCGGATAATTAAGTGTACGAAGATGAGGAAGTCAGGCTGCTGAATGAGACTGTCACCTCAAGAGGACGGTGGGGCTGTGCCACGGGGTGCCACCTGAGCGTGGCACGGGGTGCCACCGAAATGTTATTTTTGGATCTTGCTGAAGGATGAGACGTGGATGTGGACATGATTAGGGAGGTGGCGAGGTGGTATTCCATGAATCCTTAGGAATGTTTCATGATGGACGTTCATGTAGGGCTAGATCTCGGCTTGGACGGCGAACTTGCCGGTAGTCATGGTGTCACCAACTCACCATACATGCATGGACACAAATAATGCGTTAATAAGGGGAGTGACGTGAATTGTGCAATAACCACCCTGCAATGGGATAGATACCATGGTAATTGTGCAATAACCACCCTTCAACGGGATAGATACCTATGCATGGACACAAATAGTTGATGCCCTCCCACACGCCCCATTGTTGAGGGGGTGAGGGGCGAAATTCGCATGGGCCTGCACTTGCCCAGCCTCGTCGGTAGTCTGATTGCCTCATGATCCACAAAGCCATTCGATCCCACATGAGGGAACCATAAGTTCTAAGTGTTAGTTTTTGAAACTTATGTTTTTGTCGGTCGCACTTATATTGTTTGAGTGCCTCGGCTCGTCCTATGCGTCCATTTTACGCATCAACACAACCTTGTCATGTGCAGCTCCAATGAGAATCAGTCATGATGAAAAAAAGTAGCATGGATATCTTGAATCTTGAAAGTGTGGCTTACACATAAACCATTTTAAAACGACAAGATCAAAGTAATAAATAGAGCCCTATTAGCACTTAGTCTTTGTGGTTGTCCATCACTAATATAAATGCACGAGCCAGGGAAGGACACATAGGAAGCACCTCAACATGTAAGTTTGTATGTAAAATAGTAATAAAGATCATTCAATCCTCCATTGCCTCAGCCTAAAACAACAAGATTGATTTCTCGATTAAGCTTAACTGGGAGTCTTTGTGGCACAAAATGAGAATGATTGCAACATTGTGGAATTAACAAAGGATATACTTCAATTATAAGACAACATGTAAGTTTTGTGTGATCTAACTTGAGGACAACGGTTACGTGTCAAAAAAGGTTCCGAGCTTTCGAGTTTCGACAGCTCACCTTCACCGTTGTTCCTAAAACTGCATCAGTGTAATCAATCGTTAGATCAGAATACTAATTTAATTAGACCTTCTCTGTGGATGACTTGTTCTTCTTCAACATGAAAGAATATATACAAGTAACCACTTACACCCCTTCATGATAAGATATAAATGCAAAGGGAAGCTCATCTACTATAATCATCTTAGCAATAGCTTTTCTTAGTGCTTCGGGATCAAATGTATGCACTGAAGGACTTTTCCCTTGGATTACTTACAAAGTACATTGATTGTTATTCTTATCATTATGAGGATTATACTTGCACATATTAAAACGACTGTTTAAGGCCAATGTACCGTTAGTCTCTGGAGCAGCCTTGATATCACGATTGCAATAGTTGCACTTTCCAAACTTGAGAAGACCACCAACTAGTACCTCAAAAAAGTGATCCCACATCCGTGATATTTTCTTCATATGCCTTCTTGTAGGTCATTCCTCCATCTCCTTCCTTTTCTTTTCATACTCCTCAATCTTTGTTTCTTCTTCCTCATAAACTCGCATCTCCCCTTCAGTCATGTCATCATCACCAAGTCCACCAGGTTCAACCATCTGAAAAATAGTGCATAATTAGAATTCATGTGATCATTCTTCTATACTAATTACTTGTAAGCAGAATTAAATAACATGTCAAAAATACAAATTACCAACAATGCATCTGCTAAAATCAGTACATACAGTGTGAGTGCACTAAGTAGATGGCTGAGATGAGCATCTTACATTATAACCATAAGACAAAACAATGTAACCAATGTAAATTTGCAGCAGAAGTAACCACAAGACAAAACTAGACCGCTTACGACACCAACCAAGATAAATCACACACTAAGGTGGGAGGAATGTTTATAGCAAAACAATGTGTTTGTTGCAAAAACTGCAGTAGTAAGAGACTACTAATACACAATATTTATACCAGTTCATTCCCATGTTGAATATTAAAAGCACACACTAGAATTCATAACCTGGCATGAATCTAAAAGACTAAAAGACACTAGATGTGGATGATTATGGAGGCAGAATGAGAAAAATTAAACAACAAGAGCATCCTGATCCACGTTTACCATCTACTCACAAAGAATGAAGAAAAGATGGAGACAAAGGATGGGAGATTGGGCTTATAACATTGACTGCATGCCCAGTTTCTGCCGTGGAAGATGTGATAACGAACTGCAGAATACGCCGCCCTGATGCTGCCGAGGACCGACCGATGTGCGAGGCCGTGACGGCGGGTCCTTGTCTAAGTTGTCTCCATGCTCCTTTCCTCCCTTCGTGCAGATGCGGTGGAGTTCACGGCGTTGGGGGTGGCCGAGTGGGGGAGAAGATGCGGTGGCCGGTGGCGCCAGTGGCGGCATCCCTGCCACTCAGATGAGAAGCAGCGGCGGCTGAGTAGGGCAGGGGGCGGGGCGTGGGGGACTGGTCGACTGGGATGCGGTGTTAGGTGTTAGCTGCAGGGGGTCGTGGGATGTGGCCGTGTGGGTGGGCTGCACTGGGCCGGGGCCGGGAGTGGAGTGGTGGACGGGTGGGTGCCTGGGTGGGCTGGAATTCAGTCATTTCGGTTAACCGAGAAATATACCGAACCGACCGAATTAGGTTAGGTTGGTAGCCCATCTAGCCGAATTTTTCTGTTCACAGTAAAAAAGAATCAAAAATTCGGTTTATTCGGTTTTTATTCAGTTTCGGTTGGTTGGTTTTTATGCCCAACCCTAAGCTCAGCGACGCGAGGCCACATGATCAAGAGCCACCTTCTAGCTTGTAGAGTGATGCTACACTTACATATTGATTCCTACGTACCTTTACGTACGATCTGACATGGTGATTTTTATATTGGACCGAATTTGGGGACGCAGGCCAACCCGGAAAATCAAGGGGGGGGGGGGGGGGGGGTTAGTTAGCGTGAAGTGGATTTACATAAGGTTTCATAAACCCATACATAGGTGTAGCATTATTGTAGCTTGTATGTGTATTGTGTGTGATGCATTGCAAGTGTTTGATGAAATGCATGAGCCAAATATAAGTTATAAGCAGTTAAGTTTAGGGGATCAACTACCAGACTTTTTTAGAGGAGGAAATATATACTCCTCTAAAGGATAGGATGTTGTTTGCTCCTCTAAATTATAAGGGAGCGATTAGAGATCTTTAGTCCCTAAAACAGAACATTGTCATAGTTCGAAAGTCCTATTCTGATCCCGAGCTCAAACGCTATCTGATGAATAGTAAAATCGAAAAAATAGTAAACAAATTCAAAACATTCTGATTTTTTGTTGTTGAACAGTTTGACAAATGTTTTGTACGCTTGCAAAAATTTAGCACGAAAATGACATTCGTGGAAGGTGTGGCAAAAAAGAAACAAAATCAGCACTCCAAATGTTTTCAAAACTAGCATTTTTGGAACATTGATTTTTCTTTTTTTGCCATGACTTCCATGAATGTCATTTCATGCTGAAATTTTGCAAGCATACACAAATTTTGTCAAAGTTTATCACCAAAGAAAAAAATTCAGATTTTTTATTTTTTTGGATTTTACTGTTCATAATGGATCATTTGAGCTCGGGAGCAGATACTCCATGTCCCTCACAATTGTAATATTTTGGCAACACTTTACAAAACACTTCTTAGACAGAGATATTTTGTAACTATGTTGGGCAACATGATGAAATTATGTTCTCTGCCACCAGCTACCATGTTATAATATACGATGGCAGCCATTACCCCCATCACGTAGTATTGAACAATGTTATAAAGTGGGGTCCTAGGCAGCCATTACTCCCACCAGCTACCACGATATACGATGCTCACCACGTAGTATTGAACAGTTACCATCCTAATAATGTGTGCTTCCCACGTAAAGTTTATCGACATGCCAGTCCCCGAAAGATCAGTAGGGCGTCGTTCGATCTTCAATCAGAAGATAGTGATGTCCGGAACATGCAGCAAATCGTTGTTAAGCTGCAGGAGGTGACTGCAACATGTAATCGCGGGCAAGACGAACAAGCGATCCAGCGGTCAGCACAATCGCGCCCACTCCAACGCGAAAAATCGTGGTAGCTTCCCCTGAACCACTTTTTAAGGAGAACTTGTGGTGAGCGCCACGCGGTTTCCGTGACATTCTAGGCCAGAGTTGTTTTGTAGGGAGAACTTTAGTGAGCACGCGCGTTTCCATGACAATACCCTTTCCCCGCATCGTTCCCTCTTGAGAAGAGCTATATCATCACCGCCGTGCGAGCCAAACAAAATCTAGCAAACCCAAGAGAAACCAGTAGAGGGTTTGGAGTATAGCAACCGAAGTGAAACCACGAATCCGCCGGCCCACTACGCATCATACCACCGAAATGTTTACGGGTGTACGGCGGAGAGGCGGAGCATCTCGGAACCGGGACGAGAAGTGGAAGCTCCAGCAGGACTGGGAGAATGACCCTGACGCATTCTCGGGGGAGGAGCTTCAACGGCGGCCGGAAGTAAGGATGATCAAGTATGCACTCGTCATGGCGTACGTCCGATTTGGCGTGAGAGCCCTGGGGGCCCTAACGCTTTTGTGGGTCACCATGGTCCTCCTCGGCGGCTTCGTCTCGTCGCTGAGGAAGATCGATTTTTGGTGTCTGACCATGATCGCATTCGTGCACGCTGCCGGGTTAGTGCTTACAGAATTCAACTCTCTCAGTCTTGTATGCACATTTTTTTTCTTGTAAATTCTCATGGCCAACATTAAGCGTGACATAATAAAATTTGTCTCTACAGTAATTCCTTATTTATCGCATAAAATTGTCGTGTTTAAGGATTTACACATCGAGCTAAATAGGAATAGGAAAACGTCCTCTAATAGTGTAAACAAAAGGCTCTTTCAATAAATATCCCATATTCCCATTGGAAGATTTTTTTTTTGAAAACGAGGTTATCCCATATTCCCATTGGAAGATGTCCATGTATTGTCATTAAGATTACCCCTCCCCGGGCACCAGTCCCTTGCACTTACCGAATTGGCATTTTAACTTTGTGAAAAGGGTCCAGATTATTATAAAGGTTCATTAGAAGTACGAAACATCCCAGGCACAATAAAATTTACATCGAGGTCCCTATCGGCGAGACCTTGTCGGGAAGTGTTCGTGCATGTGCCCCTAAGAACCAGTGACCCGGCTTAGTACTTTTTTTTGCGAGAATCATAGTGTATTTATTCTAAGGTTATAGAATTAACCCGGTTTAGTACTTGTTAAAGTAACTAAGGCTAATAATATAGCCAACAACCGGCTATATAATGATTAAAAAAAACTAACTATATAAAACTACCATATCATTAAGAGTAAGAGGGTTGGCTATTAGGTTAGTCTGCTTTCTCACTTTCACTTTCTTTCCTCTCGCTTAATCTTTTTACCTAGGAGCCCACTTTTTCTCTCTTCACGAAAGTGCCATACAAGCAAGCTATAAAACAATTGCTATACTTGTTCTTATTACATACCCACTCCTTTCATTATGTTAGGCGCCTAAGCTGTTCTCACAAAAATTAACGTGAGGTGGTTCCTGCATGATCGATCTAATTATGTTGTTGACCGATCCAATTTTCAGCTCAAACAAAATTTACCCTTTGCGAGCCCTCGCTAATTCCTTCCCGTGCCCAAGTAGTCGGTTAGCTCGCTAACCGTACGAGAGAGAATATGTGGGAGAAAATCATTTGCAGTCTGATTGATTTAGTTCCGTACCATAGCTAAGGGCATCTCCAATGGCAACCTGTAAATTTTCTCCCGCATCCGTCCATGGACAGGGGATCAGTCCACGGATACGGATGCGGCAGGACGCCATCCAATGCTAGCTACATACATCCGGCCAACAATTTAAACCAACCTCACGAAATTCGAGCACATCAAACGGATTTCATTCAAGCTCGGGTATAATTTACGTAAAAAGGTCGATATTTCGACCATTTTAACTAGAAACTAGGAAAAAAACTAAACCCTATACCGGACGACCACCTCGTATGCGTGGCCGCACTGCCCTGCTGCACCGCTGTCTCCGTCGCTGCGGTAGTCATCGTCGTCGTCATGGTCCCTCCAACGACTGTACGGCGCCGGAGGGCCACGACAACCTTGTCCGGAAGCTGCCTGCGGCTCGCGGAGGAGCTGTTCCACCTCCTACTGCATCATGTGGAGTGCCGCCACGGTGACTGCCGAGGTGGCCTTCGGAGCCCTGGCGGCAGCCTCGCCGTAGCCAGCATTGGTGGAGCCGTCGCTAAGCGACTCCTCCTCGCTGATCTTGACGAGCTCGCCATGAAGGCGGCGTCGACGCCTGGTGGCCGTCCCCGCAGTGATCACGAAGCAGTCGAGCGCCCACGCGGCGGTGAGGTCTGGGTCATTGCAGACCCAGTCCAGCCTCACGTCGCTCTTGGTGAACGCGGAGCAGCGATTGGCATAGCGCCGATCGTACCCTCCTGCTGCCGAGCCGCGCGCTCCACCTCAGACACGACGGCCCTCAAGCCCGACGGACTGCGGAGATAGTGAAGTAGGCGGCCCGTGCCTTCTTGATCGTGAGCGGCAGCTCCTCCTTGACGGCGAGGTGGTGGCGGCGTGGCCGCTACAATGACGCATGGATGCAGCCGTAGCGGCTGCATGGCGGGGACGCAGGCTCCTCCTTTATGCGGCGGCCGATCTGGACGCCGCGGAGGTGCAAGGGCGAGGTCGGTTCCTGCTTCATGTGGCGTCCGATCTGGATGCCACGGTTGTGCCGGGTGAGGCTGACTTCTGCTTCACCGCCAAGAGCGTGGATACAGGCTTGGTCTTGACGCGGTGGCGCAGCGGGGAGGTCGGCTCCTCCTTCACGCGTGTCGGCAATGGTGGTGATGGTCCCATGTCACGGAGCGACCACTCCGTCATTAACTAGATCTGACAGCCGAAATCTTCGTCCACCAGAGCGGCCTCCTTGAGGAGTCGGGACGGCTACTTCAGCGGCGCCTGGTCCTCCTCGTCATCGAAGGAGATGACGATCTCCTCCTTGGCGGAAGAGCCAGCCGCTGTGGACACTGGCGCGCCTGGAGAGCGTCTGCCGAGAACCGTCGGAGGACGAGCTTCCGTCTACTCCGCCTACCAACGCAGATCACCACGACTTCGGCATCGCCGGAGCTTGGGTCGAAGAGAGGGAGGGAGGTGCTCGGGCACGGAGACGGGGAAGGGGAGGGGGCTGGTGCTCGGTAAGGGCGTGGTGCATCTCTGCTCAATTCCGGGGCACAGCTTAATTAAGTAGCCGCGTCGAGGCCCAGGAGAAGGGCCGGTCCACAGCTTCAATGTGGCGCAGCAGCCGGAGTTCATTCCTCGGAAAACTACGTCCATATTGAAGCGATGGCTGCCGAGAGGTCGCGTCAGTCAGCGCTGCCCTCTCTCCCTCCCTCCGGTCACTTCGCGGCATCAATTCTTGCCTCCGCGTGGTCTGGGCCGGCATGAATACGGTGCGGTAAGTGTGGGAGTCCTGGATTAGGGGGTCCTCGAGCGTCCGGTATATTGGATGTGGGCCGGACTGATGGGCTGTCGAGATACAACACAGAAGATCACCTCTCGTGTCCGGTGGGGACTCCCGTATGCGTGGATGGCAAGTATAGGTGTTCGGATATGTTATTCCTTTCTGTAAAACCGACTTTGTACAACCCTAAGCCCTCCGGTGTCTATATAAACCAGAGGGTAGATCGGAGTCAGGATCACAACATTGCTAGGCTAGCTAATCTAGGGTTAGCCGAATCGATCTCGAGGTAGATCAACTCTTGTAACCCCTATACCCTTCGAATATAATAAAGCAGGAGTAGGGTTTTACCTCCATTAAGATGGACCGAACCTGGGTAAATATTGTGTCCTTTGTCCATAGTTACCATTGGTCGTCAGACATACAGCTTAGGCCCCCCTACCCGAGATCTGCCGATTTTGACACCGATATTGGTGCTTTCATTGAGAGCTCCGCTATATCGATAATAGAAGGATCGATGGCCCACCTCTTCATCAACAATGATGTTGCGTCCAGGGAAACCTTTCTCCCTGGGCAGTCCTTTGTGTTCGGTGGCTTTGTGCTTCGTGCCAACTCGATCGGCCGCCTCGAGCAGGTCGATAGTTATGCCCCCGGCCACCAGATCAAGTTTGAGGAGACCTAGTCTTCGACGGGTTCGCGGCCTCGGCCGCCACTCTGTGTCCCCTCCAAGAAGGCTCTTCGGATCCCCTGTTAGATCCCGTCCAGGGGTCAACACCCATACCCACCTCGGCCTTAGATCCGGGGTAGGTCTCATTGTCCGAAGATGGGAGCGTGAGCCCCGCCGGACTTCTTCCCCTTGTGGAACTGCCGACCGAAGACCCAGATGCAATCCTAGATTTGGCTCTGGGCAACCATCTCGAACTGCCGAGGTCTGCCACTCAGTGGGTCCGATTAGGTGTCCCATGCCGAACTCAGCCCAGCAGATCCACAGTTTCCGGTCCCACTTTCGCTCCTAGATGAAGCATTGGAGTTAATGCAGTCTCTCGCCATCACGGAGGCTTTGCCTCCGAACTATACCCAGCTTGGGCTGGGGCTGAGAGCGAGGAATTTTACGCCCCACCCACCACCCACTTAATAGCCATCGTCGAGGAATTAACCGACAAGCTAGACTATGCGTCCGAGGACATCGAC
Organism: Aegilops tauschii subsp. strangulata; assembly: GCF_002575655.3. Taxonomy (NCBI): domain Eukaryota; kingdom Viridiplantae; phylum Streptophyta; class Magnoliopsida; order Poales; family Poaceae; genus Aegilops; species Aegilops tauschii. The sequence goes on along the minus strand of NC_053036.3, from coordinate 630,472,804 downwards.
AACATGGACGATGATGCCCACGCCAAACCAAGCCAAGTCCCACCCGTCACGGGGCGTTGGACGGCCACCTCAACCTATGATGTGTACATGGTGGACACTCCGGATAAAAAGGACGATGAGGACGATCAGAACCCCGATGAGGACAAACCCGTCAATAAACCACCAAAGCGCCGACGTCAGTGGCGCCGCTCATGATCGCGTCGGCCGAAGGACAGTAACACTGGCACCGGAGACAATGAGAGTCCAGATGATGCCGAAGATCATGAATACCCCGTCAAGCCCATGTCTGAACAAGACGAGAGGGAAGAGGGTGAGCGTTGTCCCGAACACGCTGATCACGAAGATTCGTAGGACAACAACTATCCGAAGAGGAGGTCAGCCTCAGCGACGAAGATTTTATCGTCCCAGAGGAACCCCTCGATCAAGAACACTTCAAGCGACAGCTCATTGCTACAGCACGGAGCCTGAAAAAGAAGCAGCAGCAGCTCAAAGCCGAACAAGATACGCTTAATGAAAGGTGAACTAAGGTCCTGGCCGCTGAGGAATATGGCCACGAGCGACCTGTTAAAAGTTACACCAAGGGCAAGTTGTGTTGGAAATATGCCCTAGAGGCAATAATAAATGGTTATTATTATATTTCTTTGTTCATGGTAATTGTCTATTATTCATGCTATAATTGTATTGTCCGGAAATCGTGATACATGTGTGAATACATAGACCACAACCTGTCCCTAGTAAGCCTCTAGTTGACTAGCTCGTTGATCAACAGATAGTCATGGTTTCCTGACTATGGACATTGGATGTCATTGATAACGGGATCACATCATTAGGAGAATGATGTGATGGACAAGACCCAATCCTAAGCATAGCATAAAAGATCGTGTAGTTTCGTTTGCTAGAGCTTTTCCAATGTCAAGTATCTTTTCCTTGGACCATGAGATCGTGCAACTCCCGGATACCGTAGGAGTGCTTTGGATGTGCCAAACGTCACAACGTAACTGGGTGACTATAAAGGTGCATTACGGGTATCTCCGAAAGTGTCTGTTGGGTTGGCACGGATCGAGAGTGGGATTTGTCACTCCGTGTGACGGAGAGGTATCTCTGGGCCCACTCGGTAATGCATCATCATAATGAGCTCAATATGACTAAGGCGTTAGTCACGGGATCATGCATTGCGGTACGAGTAAAGAGACTTGCCGGTAACGAGATTGAACAAGGTATTGGGATACCCACGATCGAATCTCGGGCAAGTAACATACCGATTGATAAAGGGAATTGCATACGGATTGATTGAATCCTCGACACCGTGGTTCATCCGATGATATCATCGTGGAACATGTGGGAGCCAACATGGGTATCCAGATCCCGCTGTTGGTTATTGACCGGAGAGGCGTCTCGGTCATGTCTGCATGTCTCCCGAACCCGTAGGGTCTACACACTTAAGGTCCGGTGACGCTAGGGTTGTAGAGATATATGTATGCGGAAAGCCGAAAGTTGTTCGGAGTCCCGGATGAGATCCCGGACGTCACGAGAGGTTCCGGAATGGTCCGGAGGTAAAGATTTATATATGGGAAGTCTTATTTTGGTCGCCGGAAAGGTTTCGCGCTTTATCGGTATTGTACCGGGAGTGCCGAAAGGGGTCCGGGGGTCCACCAAGGGGGTCCACCAGCCCCGGGGGGCCACATGGGCTGTAAGGGGTGCGCCTTGGCCTATATGGGCCAAGGGCACCAGCCCCAAGAGGCCCATGCGCAAGAGATAAGAAAGAAGGGAGAGTCCTAAAGGGGGAAGGCACCTCCGAGGTGCCTTGGGGGGGAAGGACTCCCCACTGGCCGCACCCTTCCTTGAAGGAAGGGGCAAGGCTGCGCCCCCCCCCCCTCTCCCTTGGCCCTATATATAGTGGGGGGAAGGGAGGGCAGCAAGATCTAAGCCTTGGGCGCCTCCCTCCTCCCCTGCAACACCTCTCTCTCTCTCGCAGAAGCTCGGCGAAGCCCTGCCGGAGACCCGCTACATCCACCACCACGCCGTCGTGCTGTTGGATCTCCATCAACCTCTCCTTCCCCCTTGCTGGATCAAGAAGGAGGAGACGTCGCTGCACCGTACGTGTGTTGAACGCGGAGGTGCCGTCCGTTCGGCACTCGGTCATCGGTGATTTGGATCACGGCGAGTACGACTCCGTCATCCACGTTCATTGGAACGCTTCCGCTCGCGATCTACAAGGGTATGTAGATCCACTCCTTTCCCCTCGTTGCTAGTAGACTCCATAGATGCATCTTGGTGAGCGTAGGAAAATTTTAAATTATGCTACGATTCCCAACAGTGGTATCAGAGCCAGGCCTATGCGTAGTTACTATGCACGAGTAGAACACAAAGAAGTTGTGGGCGTTGATGTTGCCAATTCTTCTTGCCGCTACTAGTCGTTTCTTGTTTCGGCGGCATTGTAGGATGAAGCGGCCCGGACCGACCTTACACGTACGCTTACGTGAGACAGGTTCCACCGATTGACATGCACTAGTTGCATAAGGTGGCTAGCGGGTGTCTGTCTCTCCTACTTTAGTCGGAACGGATTCGATGAAAAGGGTCCTTATGAAGGGTAAATAGAAATTGGCAAATCACGTTGTGGTCATACGTAGGTAAGAAAACGTTCTTGTTAGAAACCTACAAACCACGTAAAACTTGCAACAACAATTAGAGGACGTCTAACTTGTTTTTGCAGCAAGTGATATATGTGATATGATATGGCCAGAAGATGTGATGAATGATATATGTGATGTATGAGATTGATCATATTCTTGTAATAGGAATCACGACTTGCATGTCGATGAGTATGACAACCGGCAGGAGCCATAGGAGTTGTCTTTATTATTTTGCATGACCTGCGTGTCATTGAATAACGCCATGTAATTTACTTTACTTTGTTGCTAAACGCGTTAGCCATACAAGTAGAAGTAATCATTGGCGTGACGACTTCATGAAGACACAATGATGGAGATCATGATGATGGAGATCATGGTGTCATGCCGGTGAAGAAGATGATCATGGTGCCCCGAAGATGGAGATCAAAGGAGCATGATGATATTGGCCATATCATGTCACTATATGATTGCATGTGATGTTTATCATGTTTTTGCATCTTATTTGCTTAGAACGACGGTAGTAAGTAAGATGATCCCTTATAATAATTTCAAGAAAGTGTTCACCCTAACTGTGCACCGTTGCGAAGGTTCGTTGTTTCGAAGCACCACGTGATGATCGGGTGTGATAGATCCTAACGTTCGAATACAACGGGTGTTGACGAGCCTAGCATGTACAGACATGGCCTCGGAACACACGCAATACACTTAGGTTGACTTGACGAGCCTAGCATGTACAGACATGGCCTCGGAACATGGAGGACCGAAAGGTCGAGCATGAGTCGTATAGAAGATACGATCAACATGGAGATGTTCACCGATCTTGACTAGTCCGTCTCACGTGATGATCGGACACGGCCTAGTTGAACTCGGATCATGTTTCACTTAGATGACGAGAGGGATGTCTATCTGAGTGGGAGTTCATTAAATAATTTGATTATATGAACTTAATTATCATGAACTTAGTCTAAAATCTTTACACTATGTATTGTAGATCAAATGGCCCACGTTGTCCTCAATTTCAACGCGTTCCTAGAGAAAACCAAGCTGAAAGATGATGGCAGCAACTATACGGACTAGGTCCGGAACCTGAGGATCATCCTCATAGCAGCCAAGAAAGATTATGTCTTAGAAGCACCGCTAGGTGAAGCACCAATCCCTGAGAACCAAGACGTTATGAACGCTTGGCAGCAGCGTGCTGATGATTACTCCCTCGTTCAGTGCGGCATGCTTTACAGCTTAGAACCGGGTCTCCAAAAGCGTTTTGAGAAACATGGAGCATATGAGATGTTCGAGGAGCTGAAACTGGTTTTTCAAGCTCATGCCCGGGTCGAGAGATATGATGTCTCCGACAAGTTCTTTAGCTGTAAAATGGAGGAGAACAGTTCTGTTAGTGAGCACATACTCAGAATGTCTGGGTTGCACAACCGCTTGTCTCAGCTGGGAGTTAATCTCCCGGATGACGCGGTTATTGACAGAATCCTCCAGTCGCTTCCACCAAGCTACAAGAGCTTTGTGATGAACTACAATATGCAGGGGATGGAAAAGACCATTCCCGAGGTATATTCAATGCTGAAATCAGCTGAGGTAGAGATCAGAAAAGAACATCAAGTGTTGATGGTGAATAAAACCACTAAGTTCAAGAAGGGCAAGGGTAAGAAGAACTTCAAGAAGGACGGCAAGGGAGTTGCCGCGCCCGGTAAGCCAGTTACCGGGAAGAAGTCAAAGAATGGACCCAAGCCCGAGACTGAGTGCTTTTACTGCAAGGGAAGTGGTCACTGGAAGCGGAACTGCCCCAAATATTTAGCGGACAAGAAGAAGGCCGGCAACACCCAAGGTATATGTGATATACAAGTAATTGATGTGTACCTTACCAGTACTCGTAGTAGCTCCTGGGTATCTGATACCGGTGCGGTTGCTCATATTTGTAACTCAAAACAGGAACTACGGAATAAACGGAGACTGGCAAAGGACGAGGTGACGATGCGCGTCGGGAATGGTTCCAAGGTCGATGTGATCGCCGTCGGCACGCTACCTCTGCATCTACCCACGGGATTAGTTTTAAACCTCAATAATTGTTATTTAGTGCCAGCTTTGAGCATGAACATTGTATCTGGATCTCGTTTAATTCGAGATGGCTACTCATTTAAATCTGAGAATAATGGTTGTTCTATTTATTTGAGAGATATGTTTTATGGTCATGCCCCGCTGGTCAATGGTTTATTTTTGATAAATCTCGAACGTGATGTTACACATGTTCATAGTGTGAATACCAAAAGATGTAAAGTTGATAACGATAGTCCCACATACTTGTGGCACTGCCGCCTTGGTCACATTGGTGTCAAGCGCATGAAGAAGCTCCATGCAGATGGACTTTTGGAGTCTCTTGATTACGAATCATTTGACACGTGCAAACCATGCCTCATGGGTAAGATGACCAAGACTCCGTTCTCCGGAACAATGGAGCGAGCAACCAACTTATTGGAAATCATACATACCGATGTGTGTGGTCCAATGAGTGTTGAGGCTCGCGGAGGATATCGTTATGTTCTCACTCTCACTGATGACTTAAGTAGATATGGGTATGTCTACCTAATGAAACACAAGTCTGAAACCTTTGAAAAGTTCAAGGAATTTCAGAGTGAAGTCGAGAATCAACGTGACAGGAAAATAAAATTCTTACGATCAGATCGTGGTGGAGAATATTTAAGTCACGAATTTGGTACACACTTAAGGAAATGTGGAATAGTTTCACAACTCACGCCGCCTGGAACACCTCAGAGAAATGGTGTGTCCGAACGTCGTAATCGCACTCTATTGGATATGGTGCGGTCTATGATGTCTCTTACCGATTTACCGCTCTCATTTTGGGGTTATGCTTTAGAGACTGCCGCGTTCACTTTAAATAGGGCACCGTCTAAATCCGTTGAGACGACACCGTATGAATTATGGTTTGGGAAGAAACCTAAGCTGTCGTTTCTAAAAGTTTGGGGATGCGATGCTTATGTCAAGAAACTTCAACCTGAAAAGCTCGAACCCAAATCGGAAAAATGCGTCTTCATAGGATACCCTAAGGAAACTATTGGGTGTACCTTCTACCTCAGATCCGAAGGCAAGATCTTCGTTGCAAAGAACGGGTCCTTTCTAGAGAAGGAGTTTCTCTCGAAAGAATTGAGTGGGAGGAAAGTGGAACTTGATGAGGTGATAGTCACCCCTTCCGAACCGGAAAGTAGCGCAGCGCGGGAAAATGTTCCTGTGGTGCCTACACCGACTGGGGAGGAAGTTAATGATGATGATCATGAAGCTTCAGATCAAGTTGCTGAACTTCGTAGGTCCACAAGGACACGTTCCGCACCAGAGTGGTACGGCAACCCTGTCCTTGAAATCATGTTGTTAGACAACGGTGAACCTTCGAACTATGAAGAAGCGATGGCGGGCCCGGATTCCGACAAATGGCTAGAAGCCATGAAATCCGAGATAGAATCCATGTATGAAAACAAAGTATGGACTTTGACTGACTTGCCCGATGAGCGGCGAGCCATAGAAAACAAATGGATCTTTAAGAAGAAGACGGACGCAGATGGTAATGTGACCATCTACAAAGCTCGACTTGTCGCTAAGGGTTATCGACAAGTTCAAGGGGTTGACTACGATGAGACTTTCTCACCCGTAGCGAAGCTGAAGTCCGTCCGAATCATGTTAGCAATTGCCGCATACTATGATTATGAGATATGGCAGATGGACGTCAAAACGGCATTCCTTAACGGCTTCCTTAAGGAAGAGTTGTATATGATGCAGCCGGAAGGTTTTGTCGATCCTAAGAATGCTAACAAAGTATGCAAGCTCCAACGCTCAATCTATGGGCTGGTGCAAGCATCTCGGAGTTGGAACATTCGCTTTGATGAGATGATCAAAGCGTTTGGGTTTACACAGACTTATGGAGAAGCCTGTGTTTACAAGAAAGTGAGTGGGAGCTCTGTAGCATTTCTCATACTATATGTGGATGGCATATTATTGATGGGAAATGATGTAGAATTATTGGAAAGTATAAAGGCCTATTTGAATAAGTGTTTTTCAATGAAGGACCTTGGAGAAGCTGCTTATATATTAGGCATCAAAATCTATAGAGATAGATCAAGACGCCTCATTGGTCTTTCACAGAGTACATACCTTGACAAGATATTGAAGAAGTTCAGTATGGATCAGTCCAAGAAGGGGTTCTTGCCTGTATTGCAAGGTGTGCAATTGAGCACGGCTCAATGCCCGACCACGGCAGAAGATATAGAAGAGATGAGTGTCATCCCCTATGCCTCGTCCATAGGGTCTATTATGTATGCCATGCTGTGTACCAGACCTGATGTAAACCTTGCCGTAAGTTTGGTAGGAAGGTACCAAAGTAATCCCGGCAAGGAACACTGGACAGCGGTCAAGAATATCCTGAAGTACCTGAAGAAGACTAAGGATATGTTTCTCGTTTATGGAGGTGACGAAGAGCTCGTCGTAAAGGGTTACGTCGACGCTAGCTTCGACACAGATCTGGATGACTCGAAGTCACAGACCGGATACGTGTATATATTGAATAGAGGAGCAGTAAGCTGGTGCAGTTGCAAGCAAAGCGTCGTGGCGGGATCTACATGTGAAGCGGAGTACATAGCAGCCTCGGAGGCAGCACAGGAAGCAGTCTGGATGAAGGAGTTCATTACCGACCTAGGGGTGATTCCCAATGCGTCGGGCCCAATGACTCTCTTTTGTGACAACGCTGGAGCTATTGCCCTTGCGAAGGAGCCCAGGTTTCACAGGAAGACCAGACATATCAAGTGTCACTTCAACTCCATTCGTGAAAGTGTTCAAAATGGAGACATAGATATTTGTAAAGTGCACACGGACCTGAATGTAGCAGATCCGTTGACTAAACCTCTCCCTAGGGCAAAACATGATCAACACCAGGACGCAATGGGTGTTCGATTCATCACAATGTAACTAGATTATTGACTCTAGTGCAAGTGGGAGACTGTTGGAAATATGCCCTAGAGGCAATAATAAATGGTTATTATTATATTTCTTTGTTCATGGTAATTGTCTATTATTCATGCTATAATTGTATTGTCCGGAAATCATGATACATGTGTGAATACATAGACCACAACCTGTCCCTAGTAAGCCTCTAGTTGACTAGCTCGTTGATCAATAGATAGTCATGGTTTCCTGACTATGGACATTGGATGTCATTGATAACGGGATCACATCATTAGGAGAATGATGTGATGGACAAGACCCAATCCTAAGCATAGCATAAAAGATCGTGTAGTTTCGTTTGCTAGAGCTTTTCCAATGTCAAGTATCTTTTCCTTGGACCATGAGATCGTGCAACTCCCGGATACCGTAGGAGTGCTTTGGATGTGCCAAACGTCACAACGTAACTGGGTGACTATAAAGGTGCATTACGGGTATCTCCAAAAGTGTCTGTTGGGTTGGCACGGATCGAGACTGGGATTTGTCACTCCGTGTGACGGAGAGGTATCTCTGGGCCCACTCGGTAATGCATCATCATAATGAGCTCAATATGACTAAGGCGTTAGTCACGGGATCATGCATTGCGGTACGAGTAAAGAGACTTGCCGGTAACGAGATTGAACAAGGTATTGGGATACCGACGATCGAATCTCGGGCAAGTAACATACCGATTGATAAAGGGAATTGCATACGGATTGATTGAATCCTCGACACCGTGGTTCATCCGATGATATCATCGTGGAACATGTGGGAGCCAACATGGGTATCCAGATCCCGCTGTTGGTTATTGACCGGAGAGGCGTCTCGGTCATGTCTGCATGTCTCCCGAACCCGTAGGGTCTACACACTTAAGGTCCGGTGACGCTAGGGTTGTAGAGATATATGTATGCGGAAACCCGAAAGTTGTTCGGAGTCCCGGATGAGATCCCGGACGTCACGAGAGGTTCCGGAATGGTCCGGAGGTAAAGATTTATATATGGGAAGTCTTATTTTGGTCGCCGGAAAGGTTTCGCGCTTTATCGGTATTGTACCGGGAGTGCCGAAAGGGGTCCGGGGGTCCACCAAGGGGGTCCACCAGCCCCGGGGGGCCACATGGGCTGTAAGGGGTGCGCCTTGGCCTATATGGGCCAAGGGCACCAGCCCCAAGAGGCCCATGCGCAAGAGATAAGAAAGAAGGGAGAGTCCTAAAGGGGGAAGGCACCTCCGAGGTGCCTTGGGGGGGAAGGACTCCCCCCTGGCCGCACCCTTCCTTGAAGGAAGGGGCAAGGCTGCGCCCCCCCTCTCCCTTGGCCCTATATATAGTGGGGGGAAGGGAGGGCAGCAAGATCTAAGCCTTGGGCGCCTCCCTCCTCCCCTGCAACACCTCTCTCTCTCTCGCAGAAGCTCGGCGAAGCCCTGCCGGAGACCCGCTACATCCACCACCACGCCGTCGTGCTGTTGGATCTCCATCAACCTCTCCTTCCCCCTTGCTGGATCAAGAAGGAGGAGACGTCGCTGCACCGTACGTGTGTTGAACGCGGAGGTGCCGTCCGTTCGGCACTCGGTCATCGGTGATTTGGATCACGGCGAGTACGACTCCGTCATCCACGTTCATTGGAACGCTTCCGCTCGCGATCTACAAGGGTATGTAGATCCACTCCTTTCCCCTCGTTGCTAGTAGACTCCATAGATGCATCTTGGTGAGCGTAGGAAAATTTTAAATTATGCTACGATTCCCAACAAGTTGCTGCCATAGTTCGACGACAAAGCCCTTGAGCTAATACCGTCGAAATACAATCAGGCAGAACAACCAGACCGACCACCATGTGGACGGGATAAAGCGGCATATCAAGCCGAACACCAACCCGCACCTCCTCGCCGAAGAGGCAGGGAGACATCAGCTGCGGGATACACATATGACTTACAACATGACCTAGCCAATAAAGCTGGTCAGACTAGATCAATCTACGGATCTAGGGGTCGTGCCCCGGCGCGAGACAATGGCTATGAAGCCCGGCGTGACGACCATTACTATAATCAGGATCAGAACCGAACTTAGATGTCAGCAGATCTCCGCCGCGATATTGCACGATATAGAGGGGCCGCACAACCTTTATGATTTACCGATGAAGTCATGGAACACCAATTTCTAGAAGGATTTAAACCCATAAACATCGAACAGTACGATGCAACGACGGATCCGGCTGTCTGGATTGAAGATTTTCTTCTCCACATGACATGGCTTGAGAAGATGACCTTCACGCCATCAAATATCTTCCTCTAAAGCTGAAAGGACCAGCACGGCACTGGCTAAACAGCCTCCCAGAAAACTCCATTGGAACCTGGGAAGACTTGTAAGATGCTTTTCGAGCCAACTTTCAGGGCACTTATTCTGGCCACCGGATGCTGACGACTTGAGTCACATAATTCAGCAGCCAGGCGAATCAGCTCGCAAGCTTTGGAATCGGTTCTTAACTAAAAAGAACTAGATCGCGGACTGTCCGGACGCCGAAGCCTTAGCGGCCTTCAAACACAGCGTCCGCGACGAATGGCTCGCCCGACACCTTGGGCAGGAAAAGCCGAAGACCATGGCAGCCTTAACTGCACTTATGACCCGCTTCTGTGTGGGCGAAGACAGTTGGTTGGCTCGTAGAAGAAACAACTTGGGTGACCCCGGCACTTCCGAGGTGCGGGACGGCAATGGTAAACCTCGCCGCAATAAAAACAAACGTTGGAATAACAACGACGACGTAGATGATACGGCAATCAATGCATGATTCAGCGGCCCTAAGTCCGGTCAGCGGAAGAAACCTTTCAAAGGCAACAAAGACGGGCAATCCACCTTGGATAAAATCCCTGAGAGGCCCTGTCAGATTCATGGCACACCCGATAAGCCTGCGAACCACACCAACAGGAATTGTTGGGTTTTGAAACAGGCCGGTAAGATAAACACCGAACACAAGGGAAAGGGACCTCCAAGCGAAGATGATGATGAGCCCCGTCAGCCGAACACCAGGGGTCAGAAGTAGTCTCCCCCTGAAGTAAAGATAGTGAACATGATCTATGTCACTCACATTCCCAAAAGGGAGCGCAAGCGCGCACTTCGGGACGTCTACGCTGTAGAGCCTGTCGGGCCCAAGTTCAACCCATGGTCAGCCGGTCCGATCACCTTCGATCGCAGGGATCACTCGACCAGTATCTGCCACGGGTGTTTGGCCGCCCTAGTACTTGATCCAATTATTGACGGATACCACCTCACTAGATTCCTTATGGACGGAGGTAGCAGTCTCAACTTGATTTATCAAGACACTATCCGTAAGATTAGCATTGGCCCATCAAGAATCAAGCCTAGTAACACTACCTTTAAAGGTGTGATACCAGGCGTGGAGGCACGTTGCACGGGATCGCTTACACTGGAGGTAGTATTCGGCTCCCCAGATAACTTTTGCGGCGAAGAGTTAATCTTCGACATCGTCCCTTTCCGCGTGGCTACCAAGCACTGCTCGGACGAACTGCTTTCGCCCGCTTCAATGCAGTCCCGCACACGCTTACTTGAAGCTTAAAATGTCTAGACCTCGTGGCGTTATTACATTCAATAGTAACATGGAGCGCTCCGTCCGTATTGAAGAGCACACAGTGGCCCTTGCAGCCGAAGTATATGGCGGCCTTATCAAGCCGAATAGTTCACCGGACAATAAAGCCAACGATGCGCCCAAACGAGTCCGGTCCGCGCACAATAGCGATAAATCAACGAATCCGGACCTTGATTAGCAGTTCGGCCTCCGCCGATCGCCCCACTAGGTTGCGGCTTGTGTACCGCGCGTACATAATTATGCACTAAAAATACCTTGGGCGGCGCCAGAGGCACACTGCAGAAGAGGTCCATTGTACGGCTTGACCCTATCTGGACCGCATACATCCTTTTCCTCTTACTACAGGTTCATCAAGAGCCCTACTTGCTAGATGGTTGTTGCAGGAGATACTCTTAAGGCTAGCGTTTCCCAACCATCAAATACTCCTCTCAAAGGACTTATTACTAAGGAGAAATGGCGCAGACGTGCGGCAGGGCATCACTAGAGTTTATTTTTTCGAACTATGATCGTTAGGCCCTGTGTTAGACTTTCCCTTATGTAAAACCTTTTCTTTTTTTTCTTTGGGCATGTAATATAACCTTAATATTGAATGGCATATCAATAAAGATAAAAAGGAAGCAGATGATCATCACCTTCTTTGGTTGGGTCCTGGTATTACCTTGTCATCTGTGTCCCCCCCCCCCCCCACGTTCGACTGACATGTGTGGTTCGACATGGCCTTCATACCAGGGGTTGTATTTAGCCTGTAAAACTCTTAAGTCCGAACACCTATAGGGAACTCTTCGGCGTCCCGGACATTGCATTATATGCATCGGCTCTGAATCATGTCTTTGGTTTATAGTTGGGTTGCCCGGCTCCTGCGTTTGCCACCTTACGTTCCGCAAGTTCGGCTAAGGTAGTAAAGGGAGAACTACTGCGATTGTCTAGTTCGTCAGGTTAAGTACCTCAGTAGAGAAAGCCGAAAACTGACTGTCATGATAGGTGAGAGCGGGTCAGCAATCCGGTGACTTAGTGTTATACTACAAATCGTTCAGGATTTATGCTGTGTTATACGAGGGGCTGGGCTTTCGACCAGCCACGTTGCAAAGGTGCCATACTCTAGATTGCCGTTCACGCAACAAGGGGCTAGTACTTAGCGCCACCAATGGACTCTTATGGCTAAGTGAAAGCACTAAAGCCGCTAGTCTGATTGCCTAGTTCACCTTGCAAGATGCCTCCTATATCGGACCAAGACGTTGGATAAAGTCCGGTCATGCGTTCCCGAACACCCCGGTAATATTTACATGGGGGCTGAAGCCGACGACTGGTAAACTTTCAGACATATAAACGGCCAAATAGGAGGATAAACTAATCATAAAGCATAGCTATTATAAATCACGAGTTCATTACACGACTCTTACAAACCGGACTCAACTATTCAAATATGACGTCCTTTGAGCACTGGCCCTCTACAATCCGGGCTCCCTCGAGGACCTCATCAAAGTACTTCTCCAGCCGCCGGTGCTCTTTGCCTTCAGGTGGCCCTGCGGTGGCAATCTCAGTGGCCTTCATCTTCGCCCACTACACCTTGACACGGGCGAAGGCCATCCGGGCACCTTCTATGCAGGACGACCGCTTGAGGGTATTGATCCGAGGAAGCGCATCCACCGGCCGCTTCACGAGGCCGAAGTGACTGCTAGGTATGGCCTCGGTCGGCCATAGACGGACTATTATGTCCTTCATGGCTAGTCTGGCCACCCTGTGCAGCTCGGACAACTGCTTCAGCTGGTCACTCAGGGGCACTAGAAGTTCTAGCGCAAGGTACTGCGACCAGAACAACTTCTCCATCGAGCTCCCCTCTTCAGCTCAGAAGAATGCGGCGGCATCCTCAATACTCCTCAGCAGATCCGCAAAGGCGCCTGGAGAACTCCAAACTCGGGTCAGTAAAATATATATGTCTTGCTAGTAAATCTACTCTACATGATAAAGGCCTTACCAAGCCGCAATCTGCCTCGCCTCTTGGACCTCCTGGCAAGCGCCCTAGGCATCAACCCGGGCTTTCTTCATGCTCTCAAGAGCTTTAGTGAGCTCGGAGGCCTGTTCCGAACTCTTTTGCTCCAAGGACTCGCACTTGGCGATGGTATCCTTGAGCTCCTGTTCGACCTCCTCCACCCGCGCCTCGTGTCTGCGGCGGACGGTTTGCTCCACCTCTAACTCCTTGGCCGCTTTGTCCGCGGCCGCCTTGCTCGCCTCCGCCTCTTTCTTGGCTTCGGCGACGGCGCTCTTGAGGGACTCGACCTCGGTTGCGCAAACTGTGAGTATATTTATAACATTTTTAGTCAGTTTAAAAGGACTAACACGCATATAATTTTTGGATATGTCGTAATGCCGCATACCTTGGGTTTCGTTGAACCGCTTGTTGATGCGGTCAAGTTCCTCATCGGATAGCCGAAGCTTACGATTGAGCTTGGCAATCTATGCGGCCTGAGCAGTAGCCGCCAGCATAGAAACCTGTCAAATAACATATACAATGCATTATATACTTGTTTGAGATCCTCTGTTTGGATTATTCTAATCCGGACAGAGTCTCAGGGGCTATTGTCTGCACATGGGCTTCGCCTCACACACACACACACACACACACACACACACACACACACACACACACATATATATACACACACAAAAAAACTTGTAAAGAGTATTACATCGCATACCTCAAAGCCCATCAGTAGGCTGTTGAAGGCTTTGGTCAGTCCGTTCTTCGCGGACCGAACCTTTTCCATGACCGCACCCATCAGGGTGCAGTGTTCCTCCATGATGGAGACACATTGCAGTGCCTCCTGCAGAGTGTCAGCGGCCTCCGGATTGACAGAGGCCACCGATGGAACTCCTGCTCCTCCCCCCTCTTTCGAAGGGGGTTGTTGGTCCAAACCCGGAGCCGTACTGGTCTCCGGGACGGTGTTCGGCGAGGGCCCGGATGGTTGAGGCCCCCCCACCCTCGGTGGTCATGGGGGTCGCCATGCCCCGCTCTACTGCGTCCGAGGTGTTGTCCTCGGGCGCCTTCTAGACGGTCTCGTCTGCTCCTCCCCGGCCAGGAGATGGCCTTTGGGACGACACCTCGGTGTCCTCCATGGCAGGGGAGAGAGGGCGCGAGATGGCCCGTTACTCTCCGCCTCTCTAGGGGCAAAAGAGTTCCCCTCCAAAGAGGAGGGAATCGGGATCTCGCGCGGAGGGCTGAAAAGCATAAAAAGATTGGGCATGACAGAGACAGATTAAAGCGATAATTAAACGAGTAAGTTTCTGACACTTACGTTTCGGCTAGGGGCTTCTCCCTTTGGACCCTCTCCGAGCTGTGTTCGGACTGTGAGTCCGAACTATCCGAGAGGACCACCCTCCCCTTCTTCGGCGTCGCCCCCTCCAGGTTCTCGAAGGCTATCCTCTTTCCCCTCCTCGTCTTGAGGTGGTAGTCGCTCTCCACTTCCTCTTCCTCCTCCTCCTCCTCCTCCTCCTCTTCGTCCTCGTCTTCCTCGTGGGAGGAGACAGGCTCGGTCTCTCCGGACACAGCTTCCGGAGGACCTTTGCGGCGGGGCCCATCCTTGGGCCCCTTGCTCTTCTTCTTGGCCTTCTTCTCCGGCGCCTTATAAGGCGCCGGGACCAGCATCTCCTCCAGCTCAGGAGTGACTGGGTCTTCAGGCAACGGAGCCGGACTCTTGATCCGCTTCGACTTCTTGGTCCAGCCCTGTAACAAAAGGATGGGTTGATGAATTCGGCATAGATCGAAAACACACACACACACACACACACACACAGATATATATATATATATATATATATAAACTAGGTATGTCTTCGGAGATATCAAATACTTATCGGAGAGGCCGGATTCGTGGCATTGAGGCCTACGTCTTTGGTCTCCATGGGCCAGCTCTTCTGCGCCTTCAAGAGCAGCTTCCACATTCCCTCGTGCGTGGTGTCGAGGAAATGTTGTAGAGTCTATGGCTCCTCCGGCTTGAATTCCCACATGGGGGAAGCCCGGCGCTAGCAGGGGAGAATGCAGCGGAAGAGCATAATTTGAACCACGTGGGTTAGACCAATGTTCTTCCCCGGCACGTTGGTGATGCGCATTTGCAGTGCCTGCACCTCCGTCTGGGACCCCCTAGTCGTGGCCCTTTGCGTTCCGGGAGGTGAGCCTCATGGGGGGTCCGAATCTGAACTCCGGAATCGCCGCCCACTTAGTGTGGCGCGGCTCAGTGATGTAGAACCACTCCTGTTGCCAGATCTTCACGGTCTCCACGAAGGCCCCCTTGGGCCATGTGGTGTTCGGTAGCTTGCTGATCATAGCTCCTCCATAGTCCGCGTGCTGCTCGTCGACCACCTTCGGCTTCACGTTGAAGACCTTGAGCCATAGGCCGAAGTGTGGGTGGACGTGGAGGAGAGCCTCACACACGATGATGAACGCCGAGATGAGGAGGAAAGAGTTCGGGGCTAGATCGTGGAAATCTAGACCGTAGTAGTACATGAGCCCACGGACGAATGGGTGGAGTGGAAAACCTAATCCTCTAAGGAAGTGGGTAAGAAAGACGGAGTGGGAATGACTTGACCTTCGGCGGGAAGCCTATGCTTGATGTTGGCGGCGAGGTACCCCGCACTCCTGAGATCTTTTATCTCCTTCTCTGTGACGGAGGAGGCCTCCCACTTGCCTTTGGAGCCAGATCCGGCCATGGTCATAGGAGGTGGTGATGGTGGTGGTGGTGGTGAGAAAGACGAAAACTTTGTGGGCGCAGAGAGCTTGGGAGATTGGAAGGCTAAGGAGATGTGAAGGCGTGGGGGAGAAAGTAAAGAATCATTGCCCTCTTATAGGCAGTAAAAATGCCAACCGCCCCCCACTTGTGCCTTGAATCTCGCCTATTCCCAATGAAAGCGTGCGCCACAAATGGTTGGATTACCCAAATATCATTGATGTGCAATCTCGTATTAAGTGGGCATGATCTCTGTTTTGACAGGACGTGCCAATGAGGCGTGGCCTCGAAACACGGAACGCGGGGTGGGAAAACGGTTCAAAATGCTGAATGGTCAAGTCTGACGCTTCGCCGAAAAAATTGTCAGTAAAAGACATTGTTCTCATTTTTTATATATCCTGGCTTCGCGGCTAAGGGTTGTGTTCATTATGAAAAGCCGGATACAATTTTTTTACAAAGGTACGCCGATGTGTATTCTTCAAGGAACCCGCCTTCACTACTGGAATCTGCTACTTTGCCATCTGCCAGCTATTTGCCGTCTGCTAGCTGATGGCAAAGAGGCTCTTTGCCGTCTGCCTTGGGATAGCGGACGGCAAAGAGCTGGCGGATGGCAAAGAGACTGTTTGCCATCAGCTGGCTCTTTGCCGTCTGCTGGCTGACGACAAAGAGGAAAAAGGCAGACGGCAAAGAGCCTAGTGGGCCCCATGGGGCACGGCGTGGCTAGGTCAACTTCTTTGCCGTCCGCCAGCAGACGGCAAAGAGGTTAACTTTTTTGCCGTCTGCTAGCGGACGGCAATGCCCAACCTTTGCCGTCTGCTAGCAGACGGCAAACATCAAATAGCAGACGGCAAAGCCGGGGCGGACGGCAAAGAAGAAGCACAACACCTGGATCGATCATGCGGATCGATGACATGGCATCCCCACCCACGCGCCCCACGTCTCACCCCACCCCACAGTCTGCCTTATCCACTTCTCACCCCCACCCCACCACATCTCTCTCTCATCTCTCTCCCTGCTCTCGATCCACTTCCCCCGCAAGCGCTCGCCACCACCTCGCCGGCAGTCCCCGGCCTCGCTGGCCGCCATCGCGCCCGCCGGCCATAGCCCGGCCCCGTCGCCCGTCGCCCCCGGCTGATTCCTCTGCGCCCCGTCGGCCTCCTCGCCCCGTCGCCTTTCGCCCGGGTGACCTCCGCGCCCCGTCCCGTCGCCTGTCGCCACCGGCGGCCTCCGCGCCCTGTCGCCTATCGCGCCCGCAGGCCTCGGCCCCGTCGCCCACGGCTGATACCTCTACGCCCCGTCGCCTCTCGCCCCCGTCGGCCTCCTCGCCCCGTCGCCTTTCGCCCGGGTGACCTCCGCGCCCCGTCGCCTGTCGCCACCGGCGGCCTCCGCGCCCCGTCGCCTATCGCCCACGCAGGCCTCGGCCCCGTCCCCCCAGGCCTCTGTCGTCCCCGTCCCCCCAGGCCTCTGTCGGCCCCGGCGCCGTCACCCTCCCTCGACGCCGCACCATATTCTGCCTCAAGGAGCAGCGGTAGGTCCTCGGGCGTCCATGGTGGCGGTGGATACTGTGGTTTTTGTGCTGACTTTGTGTACATGGATAATGTGGTGTTCATGAAAAAGAGTAATTTTGTGTAGATGGAGCAGATGAAAATCTATTCTGTGTAAATAGACTAATTTGATATTGTGAAATTTGTTCATTCGTCGTCGATTGTTGGAACAAAGCGTAGATGGATACTGTGGTGCACTTGGGCTGCTGGTTCACTATATTTTAATAAACAAAATCCTTTGATGTCTCTGATTGTAATAAACGTGTAGATGGACATTTTTGCCGTCTGTTATTAGTCGGCAGACGGCAAAACATTAGTTTGGCGGACGGCAAAGCCTCCGTTAGCACCTACCGTGGCTAACACCCACTATTTGCCATCCATTTTCTTTGCCGTCCGCCACTGACGGCAAAGGCCTCTTTGCCGTCCGCTGCAAAAAGCAGACGGCAAAGAAGGTGTTTACCGTAGCCTACTTTGCCGGAGCCTTTTGCCGTCCGCGGCTGACGGCAAAGGCCTTTGCCGTCCGCCGTTCATGCCTTTGCCGTCCGCCATGGCAGACGGCAAAATAGCTGATTCCTGTAGTGCTTGCAATGCCGAAGACAATCTGAACGCCGAGTATATCATCATTGAACACAGGTTCCAGGGCTACTGTGGGAGTCCTGGACTAGGGGGTCCTCGGGCGTCCGGTCTATTGGATGTGGGTCGGACTGATGGACCCTCGAGATAGAATGCAGAAGATCACCTCTCGTGTCCGGTGGGGACTCCCGTATGCGTGGATGGTAAGTATAGGTGTCTAGATATTTTATTCCTTTCTATAAAACCGACTTTGTACAGCCCTAAGCCCCTCCGGTGTCTATATAAACCAGAGGATAGATCGGAGGCAGAATCACAACATTGCTAGGCTAGCTGATCTAGGGTTAGCCGAATCGATCTTGAGGTAGATCAACTCTTGACCCCTATACCCTTCGAATATAATCAAGCAGGAGTAGTGTTTTACCTCCATTAAGAGGGCTCGAACCTGGGTAAATACGGTGTCCTTTGTCCATAGTTACCACTGGTCCTCAGACATACAGATTGGACCCCACTACCCGAGATCTGCCGGTTTTGACACCGACAGTAAGCGGGCGTGCATCGGAAGGAAAGCGCGCGAGGGGCAGGTGACGGGTTTTTGCTGGGCTAGGGTAGTCAGAAGCATGCCTGGGATCGGTCCGGACTCCCATAAACCTACCCCACATTTGTCTCCAGTTTGCAGGAGAAATCGTGTCCGGACTACGCCGCAGACCGATTCAGATCGGCGTTGGATGGCTTCCGCGATCCGGACAGCGCGGTCTTCCCTAATCGTAAAGGTCAGCGAACATCATAAGTTCAGTATGGAACTAAGAGCATCTCCAGCCGCGCCCCCAACACGGCCCCCCAAGGCGATTTCTTCGCGCCGGCACTGAAAAAACGGCCCAGTCGCGCCCCCAAGAGCCCGTTTTTCGCCGGTTTGGGCCGAATTTCGCGCCGGCGGACCCATGCTGAACCCGGCGCCCTGGGGGGCACCCGGGGGCGCCGGGGCGAGTGGTTTTGGCGCGAACGGGGCGGGCCCGCCCAGTCAGCGAGACACCGCTTGTCGCCCTCATCGCCTCGGTTCCCGCGGAAATCAATGCCAAGGCTGCCACGCTGTCGCGCCGGTCAGCCTCCATTGATGCTCCATTGATGCCTCACGGACGGCGCAGTGAAGGCGCCGCCGACGCGCGTCCCGCCCACTCCTGCCACGCATCGCCCGGCATGCAGCCTCCCCACCGCCCCGCTGGGGCTATAAAAGGTGACCCCTCCCCGCCGGTGAACGCCATAACCTCCCCCTGCATCCGCTCTCGCAAAAGCAGCCCTCTCCCTCCTTCCTACCGACGAGCAAAGAGGAGATGGCCGAGAGGTTTCCAGGCGATGGCGCGGCGGCGAACGGCTTCGGCCGCCGCCACCTCCAAGAGCCGGAGGCGCGCCTCCTCTACGAGGACGAGTACCCGGCGCCCCCTGACATGCGCGTGCCGGGGGCGTGGAGGCTGAGCGCCGGCGGCGTCCTGGTGCCGCCGGTGCCCGAAGGGGCGGCATGGCGGGCGGAGATCGCCCGCATCCGCTCCTCCTTGACGGAGGAACAGTGGAACGAGCCGAGGTATGCGCTCGACAACGAAACTCTGTGGACGATGTGCTTCGAGCGCCGCCGCGAGGAGCAGATCGCCTCCCTCAATGGCATCATTCCCCGCGACCGCCTCAACGCTGAAGGACGGCGCGAGTGGTGGGGCGTCCCCGGCGCACCCTCAAGGCCGTCCTCCACCACATCGAGACCGGCAACGTGCCGCGCCTCGAGTGCCCGACGCGGCCGTCCTTCTCTCGCCGCCGCGGCAGTTCTGGACGCCGCGGCGAATGGAGCCGACGTCCTCGGTGTCGGGCTCCGGCTCGCTCTCCTCCGGCTCGCCGGCTCTCCGTCCTGTCAAGCCATAGCCGGAGGAGACACCGCAGCGGCGCCGCACCCGCAGCGGCGCCCTCGTCATCAACGAGGGTGCCCGCCCTCCCCGCTCTCCCTTCGCATGGTCCGGCCGAAGCCCGAGCCGGGCCTGCTCCCCGTGAAGCGGGATCACACCGACATGGTGGCCCCCGATGACGAGGCCGCCCTAAAATGGGCGAAGGAGGACTACGTCCGCGAGCAGGTGCGCCGCCAGCGCCAGGCGTACGCGGAGCTCCAGGCTCGGCGACGCGGCCGCGAGGAGGGCGGCGTCATCGTTCTCGACAGCGACAGCGACAGGAGGACGAGGCCGGGCCGTCCAGTGCTCGGTCGCGCGTCGGCGACCCTGGGCAGGGTTGTAGCAGGGACGGGGGTGGCTCCGGCGGGGCGCGTGACGACGACGACAACGACGGCAACGACTACACCCGCTTCTACAGGTTTCTCGGCATGTAGATGGCGGGCGGTGGACGCGGCGTAGTGGCTGGCGTAGTTTGCCGTAGTTTGCATGTTTTTACTTTTTTTGTACAAATTTCAATGAAATTTCGCCAAGTTCGTACCAGATCGCCGAGTTTGCACAAGTTTCTACATAGTTTCACCGAACTCAGGGCGACCTGGTGGGGGACGACTGGGGACCGAGTCGCCCCCAAGCACCAAACTTGCGCCAGTTCGCCCCCAGGCGGCTTTTTTTCGCCGCCCTGGAGGCCGAACGGCTGGAGATGCTCTAAGATGCGGATGAGAAGCCTCCTGCAGGCCTCACACGGGCCAATGACGTGCCCTAGGCCTTTCCTGTGCCAAGGGGGTGTGTGGGCTCCTGGCAGCCTGCATCTGGCGTAGTCTCTCTTCTGGTCCCAAAATATACTGTTTTTATCTTATTTTTTTGTTCGTGGAAAATATCTGTTTTTGTTGCACCAAAAACACTAAAAAAAAACAGCAGACGAGAAGAACAGGAATTTTACTCCACTAACCGGTTTTAGGGGATCAGCTAGAGATGCCCTTAGACAAGAAAAATACTGGTAAAAAACAGATGGCCTTGGGTGTAAATGGGATTATCATGTGGTTCTTATGTCCTGCTCTGATCGAACAAATACAGGTTATTGGACGCGATGGGAAATGATGGCTTTCTGTACTTTCAGCAGTGGATAGGATCTCTTTTACGGAACATTAATTCTTTGGGAGAAAGGCATGATGGTACCCAGCTGCCTATGAGACAATCTCTGAAGAGACGAATAATAAATATCAGTCTGATCGCGACATTTACCCCAGTGGTGTTCTTCGCTACTAATGGACAAATGGTCTGCCTTTGGATATCGTTGTTTCGTGTAGTCAAGCAAGACTATGGGATAGCCGATGGAGATGCAAGTAAAGCAAATTTGAAGCGGGCAATGAACCTATTCTACTATCTATCTATTGCTCACGCCGTAATATGCACAGTGTGTACGGGCGTTGAAATCGCTGCTGATGAAAAGTTTGTGGTTACTGTTAGCCAACAATATGGCTTCAGCCCCCAAGTAGTTAAAGCATACTTGCGCAAAACCAAGCAGATGTGTGTAGACAACCCAGCTTCCACAATGAACTGGAATTTGATCACATATGGTGCTGACTTGCTGGATTCCCAGTTACCACAGGACAATGCATCTGGAGGAAGGGTACTAACTATGCTGATCGATCAAGATATACCAGTTCCGATAACAAGGCTGCTGATTAGGTCACCACAAAGAATTCAGAAGCTGATTGGAACCCTTGCCTGGAGAAGCCCAGCCGAAAGAGAGATGAGATGGTTTGCAGCGAGGATTGTGGAGCATCTCGCTAGTCACCTCAACCTTGCTCACTTTCCAGGAGCATTGGAATGCATATCCTCACTCTTTGACACCTCATATCATAATTATGGTGATCAAGAAGCTCCCTATTTGAGAGTTGTACTTGAACTTATTAGCAAGCAGAGGAAAAGAACAGGACACCTACACAAAAAAGTTGTTGGTGACCCACGTGAAGATAATGATGTTAACCTGAACAATGGGGGAGGCCTACTCACGATCCTAGAAAAGATTCGCAAGAGATACAGTGTTCCGGAGAATGTTGGTGTACTTGAGCAAGACAGGAAGCAGATGGAGAATAGTGAAATAATTGATGAGGATCTGGTTTTGCCAGGTTTGAGAATCCTAGAGAACCTGGCTCACGACCAGCATAACTGCGCACTGATATACAACACCAATGATCTTATTTCAAAAATAGTTACACCAGTCAGCTCCAACGAATTAATCGAAGATATCAAGAGCAACACTGCATGGACCAAGGTAGTAGGCGCATCACTAAATGTGGTTAGCCGGCTCATGGGTTCTTCAGGAACCACTGGCAAGAATATGTGCAACCTAGTTGCAAAACATAATATTGCAGTCGAAAGCTTGGAGGCCGTTCTGGGCATCATAGAGGAAAGAAGCAGCAGTATCATAGAGCTACAGATGCGAGCTATAGAGGTTCTTACATTTTTAGCCCTTCATGAGCATGATCGAGCAAATACTTCTGTTATGAAGAGAAGAGAAAATATTATCACGAAGGCGCTAGAGATGTTCCTTAATACAAAATGGATGGGGAAATATTTAGAAGATGAGAAAATGAAGATCGAGCACCAAACTGCAAGGCAACAAACTACTTTACCAAGACTGTCAATGGGAACATGGATGGATAATCTCGTTAAGAAACTCAGTGGAGAACAGGCAAAAGAGGAGATGATCGAACAAGCTGCAAAAGCACAAATGGACAAAAAGATGAAAGAAGTTCAGGAATCTATAAGCCGACTTAATGAAAAGGCCGGTGAAGCATTAGCCATGCTATTGCAGTCCGATGACTCAAATGTTATTATGAGATTCACAGGATGTGATGATGTTGTCGGTTCTCTCACTGCATTGCTCGATTCCAAGATCAAGACCATCCAATGCAATATACCTGATGTGGAAATAAAAATTAATATGGGCTGCCGTATTAGTGCAGCAGTCATCTTGAAGCATTTGGGCAACTACGACCAGGAAACAACCTTACAAAAGGTATGCCTTAAGTAATTCCTTTTCTCTAATAATTAATTAAAGTAATCAAATTCCTTATGGCACTAACTGCACTCCTTAAGTTTTCGACCATTAACTTTCTTGAGCTAAAATAATATGTGTGCATATCATTGCAGGTACTCGAAGAATTGCTTCCTATACAAGCAGAAGCGAATAGTACAACCACACCCAGGTGCTGGGAGTGTGTCACCGGTTGCATTACAGCAACCATAATCAACATAGAAAACCCAAGTGATGGTCGAAAAGATGAGACTTCCGATTCACCGAGCCACCAAATCCAGCAGTGTGGGAAGAGGAGGCTGCAAGCAGAGCTGTTATCACTCCTCGCAGCGATTCGTCCAACCAACAATCTTGTCTTTGCAGAAGTCTTAATTTCACAGTTGCGGCCGGATCCAGATGCCCCGGAGAAATTGGGGGTGAGGCTCAAGAAGATTGTGGAAGAGAACATGTACGCCACCCCTGCGTGCCTGGCGATACAGAAGCTTACCTGCAAGATGATTACGGATGTCCTCCAACATGATGAACTCTTCAAAGTGATAGACAAGCACAAGATCATTGACACATTACTGGAGGCTTCAAAGGCGATGGCCGGGCTTGAGAGCAGCATGCTTTTCGCTGGCGTCCGTCAGGACTGCCACGGGGTTCCTCTGAAGCCTCTCTTGTCCGTTCTCGCTAAAAATGCAGAAGATGTTTTGACGCAGAGGAAACAGGCTCTGGTTCAGGGCATCAACAATGCGCCTGCCGGTGTATCAACACCATGATTGCTGCATTACGGAGTATCTTTTTATGTTAAAAATACTGAAACGGGTATTGAATTCTAAGTTTGTTGTATGACTGCTGCTTTTTCTTTTGTTTCTGTGCGAATTTGTACGTGAGACACTGTAATAATGGAGCGTGTGCACCTTTTGGGTGGAGAGACCAGGAGTATAGTACTCAAGTTATCGAAAAAGAACTGAACCCTTGTGTTCATTAAACATTCTGGTCTATGTTCTGCATTTGTGGCAATGATGTATTTCTGTACCAGTGTGTAGCATGATATATATATATATGGCTCTCCCTATCTTGTGAGAAATGAGGATGTGATATTCATTCTTAACTATTCCATTCTGATGAATCTGATTGACAGTGGTGTTTTTGGAGAGGAGGGAGTCTTTGGAAAAACCAGGAATGACGTGAAATAGGTATCTCTGAAACTAAGCTCAATCAGTTTCGGAAGAGTAAATTCACTAGCGGTCAATCGGTCAATCAGTTTCGGAAGAGTCTAATGACCCCCAAACTGGAAAGGGAAAGATTGCAAGAACAAGCAGATTCACGGTGGCTCGATGGAAGCTTACCAGGCAGGCAGGCAGGCCGCCCGGCAAGCTGCTGCTGGCACCCTACGCGCAGTCGCAGTCCGCACCGGCCGGGGCGCACGGGCACTGACGCGCGCTCGCCGCTTCACCACGCCCACGCTATAGTCGCCACCGCTTCACGGCAGAACAGAGAGATCCATTCAGATTCAGATTCAGGCAGGGCAGTTCAGAAAAATGACACAAAACTGAGAAAAGCCTAGTATGAAGATCGAAATTGCTTTGCACACGATCTTTGTACATACGATCTGACGTGTCTTCACTAGACAACATGCTGCATTGGTTTTCTTTTCCCGATGGAGCTGGTTGATTGGACGAAAGGACATGCAACCGCACATCGTATATGTTTCCGACATGAAAATGTCGTGCAGCTGGAAACACGAGCACAGGAGACCCAAATCTATATCCACCCATGCCGTCGCTGTCTTGTTTAATTATGACGAGGGTAGGTTTTTTAGTCAGTTTTTCACACACACAAAACGGCTGTTGTTTTTCTGGTCCTAAATGTTTAATAATCTAGAAAATTGTTTACTATAAGTTTTATAAATAAGTTCAGTGTATATTAAAAAAATGGTCAATGCGTATAAAAAATCAGTTTATATTACGAAAATATTCATCATATATTGTAAATGTTCATGTATGAAAAGTGTTCACAGTATGCTAACAAAAGTTCAGTGTGTATTTGAGAAAAATGTTTACTGTATATTGCAAGAACTGGAAAAGAAAATGTGCCAAAAGACAAAAACAGAAGAAAACACAACTCTGAAAAGAGAAAAAGGAAACAGTAAAAGTAAAAAAAATGAAAAAGGAAAAAGAAAAACGTTGTCAATCATCGTATATTACTGATTAATTCACTTCTTCGCCTCTTGCTAGCTCAGGCTCGCCGTCGGAACTGGTCCATGTCGATATACTCGCAGCTGTTCGGCGACTCGAATTTGTGTGCTTTTTTTTCACGCGTCAACGGCGGGCTTACGCCGGCCTGAACCGTATATTACCAAAGCAGAAGCAATTACAGCATGCGAGATGCATGTGAGAGATATAAGGGGGTTTTGAGAGAAGGAACAGGAGAGCAAAAGAAATTACAATAGGACTGCATTCTCCCAGCAAGGTGTAACAACATGGTGCCCCAGTCCTGGAGTAAAAGCTTCTTCTCTGCCCCATTACATCGATTGGACCAGAGCGACAGGTCCTCAGCAGCTGCCCGAGTAGTGTGATGTAAACCTTGGGATCTGTTCCGAAAGACCTTGTCATTTCGGCGTTTCCATATGTTCCAAAGAAGAGCAATGATCACAGTTAAGCGAACCTTATTAGATGTAGCCCCAAGCCAGATAGAGAGCAAATCTGGAGGCCTCCCAGCATATAGTGATTGCAACTCATCCCAAAGGGGTTGTAGATGGCAGCACTGGAAGAGAAGATGATCGATGGATACGCGAAATCCGCAGAAAGGGCAGGCATCCGAGGTGGCGATAGAGTGTCGGAAACGCCTATCATTTGTGAAAACCCTGTCCTTGTGTGCTAGCCAGATGAAGATTCGTCATTTGTTGGGTGCATAATTCTTCCATATAGCCATGGCAAGTGGGTTGGTTGGCCTTGCTGCCCATAGCGCCTGATAAGCCGATTTAGCAGTTAGTGGCTTGCCATCGTGCCTGCCAATTCGCCTGTCGGTGACCTGTGAATTCAAGTTAATCAAAGCCATAATAGCACGTAATTGAGCAAGTTCGCTTTCCGCCGCATGAGATAATCTGGGGGCTAGGGTGAGGGTTAGGTGAGGGGAAGCCAAAACCCTAGCAACAGAGGCCGACTGACTAAGAGAGTGTGAGAAGAGGGCCGAGAATTTTTGAGCCAGAGTTTGCTCGGAGTTAGGAATCCAAAGATCCGCCCAAAAGGAGGTACTGGAACCATTGCCAATAATGACCTTGGTAATGGATCGAAAGAAATCCAGACCTTTGAAGATATCCTGCGAGACTGGGGTGGAGGACAAAGATGGCGACCCTAAGTCCCGAACCGGGGACCAGCCATAATTATTTATGAGGTATGAATGTGCGGGAGAAATACCCGAGTCATGAAGTTTGGATAGATGTTTAAGGAGCAAACAGAGGTTCATGTGTTTAAGAGAGGAGAAACCTAAACCCCCATGAGAGAAAGGGGTGCACACGAGATCCCAAGCCACTTTGCACTGACCGCCCGTAGTCTCATCTACCCCAGACCAGAAAAACGCCCGACATCGTTTGTCAATCTCCTGCAGAGTTCCAATTGGAAGCAACAACGTACTCATAGCATAAATCGGAAGGGCGTGTAAGGTAGCCCTAACCAAAATGGCCCTGCCAACAAAGGAGAGAAGCAGCCCCCGCCACCCAGCCAGCCGCCGGTCAATCTTGTCGATGATGAAGAAAAAAGCCGAGAGATTAAGCTTAGTCGTAGATAAGGGCAGACCTAGGTAAGATTGAGGGAAGGAAGCCACCGGACACCCCAGGATTGCCCCAATCCAGCAGAAACCTCCTGACTAACATGGATTGGGGCGAACGTACTTTTGTGGAAGTTTATCAAAAGGCCCGTGGCCTCAGAGAACTGCGACGGCAGGTTCTTAAGGTGTAGAAGCTGAGAAGCCTCGGCCGGAAGGACAATCAGGGTGTCGTCAGCGTACTGAAGCACCGGGCAAGGCAACGTGTGATCAATAGGGTGAGACAGGAAGCCGACATCAGAAGCTTTGATAATAAGGCGTTGGAGGACATCGGCTATAATCAATGTTGAGGATATCGCTTATCGTTAGCGTCTCGGTCAACTAAGGATTAGAGATTAATTGGAAATCAATCGATTAATCGATTTTATCGGTCAACTATTAATCGGACATTTTTTTTTGCAAATCCTAGGTCATCAACACTAAAATACGTATATTCAACACCAAAACAATATTTGATAGAAGTGTTACCTTGATTCCTAGCCTTTGAATCTTCGTATAATGACAAACAGAATTGGACAACAATACATATTGCGTAACAAGGTCCACAAAACACAAATAAACATAGGTTTTACAAACATACTACTATGAATAGGTCCGATTTATGTGTAGATTCCCGATAAATCGCTTGTCAGAGTGATAAATCGGTCTAAAAGATAAACGGTGAAGATAAGGCATAATCTTATCGGTCACCCCATGAGTAGAGATAAATCGGAAGATTAATCGCGAAGGTTTCTTGAACAGTGGCTATAATAATGAATAGATAGGGAGACATTGAATCCCCTTGGCGAAGGCCATGCCGGCACTGAAACCAAGGCCCCGACTTCCCATTTAGGAGGACGGCAGAATTCCTAGTGGAATTAAGATTATGGATCCAACGTTCCCAAATAGAAGGGAGCCCTTTGGCGCGCACAATGAGAGATAAGGCTTCCCATGAAACCAAGTCAAAGGCCTTTTTGAAGTCTAATTTAAGAACGATAGCCGGGATTTTTCGCTTATGACAAGTTTGAACGATATCCGCAGCGAGAAGGAAATTGTCTGCAATGCCGCGGCCATGGATAAAGCCCGACTGGCCGCAGTGGATTAAAAAAGGCATAAGGGGTTGGATCCTGTTAGCAAGACATTTGGAAGCAATTTTGACCGCACAGTTCTGGAGGGAGATTGGACGGTAATCCTCTGGATGGTTGGCTCCCATTTTTTGGGAAGCAGCACGATGAACGCCCTATTGATGCGCCTCAGGTCAGCGGAACCAGAGTGAAAATCCGACATGAGGTTGTACAGATCCGTTTTAACTAAATCCCAGTTAGATTTGAAGAAAGCGGGACCAAACCCGTCACGTCCCGGACTAGCGTTGTCGTCCATAGCCCAGAGGGCACCCTTAATCTCGTCAAGGGAGAAAAGCTTAATCAGGTCCGAAGCAAGGCTCGGAGGGAGGGAAGAGTTCGCTAATACTCCCTCCGTTCCAAATTACTTGTCTCAAAAGTGGATAAAAATGGATGTATCTACAACTAAAATACGTCTAGATGCATCCATTTCTGTGACAAGTAATTCCGAACGGAGGGAGTAGGTTGGTAAGGTCAAAGGTGAAGTTGCAAGGTGATGGCGTACCAACCAAGCCTTTGAAGAAATTGAGAAGGATCAGCTCTTTATCGGCATGAGCGGAAAAAGAAGAGTCGGCAACCGTCAGAGATTTGATTTGGTTTTTGCGATACCTAACAGAGGCACAAACATGAAGGTAGGCCGAGTTTTCATGGCCGAGAACACAGTCCCTAATCTTGGCCCGTTGCCTCCAGTACCCAGCAATGGTAGCATTCAGGCGATGAAGGGCAAGTTTAGGAGAGGTGTGGACGGTCGCGAAGGGGGAAGATGCCCAAGGCGACTGCGGAGGCGACTGCGGGCGTCCCGGGCGCCGACGGTGGCGATCTCGCGCCTGGCCTTGCTCCCGACGGCTCAGGTTCTCAGGCCTTGGAGGGAGGCTGGTCGGCGGCTGCCTCGCCGACGGTCAGGCGGGCGGTCGCGCCTGCTCAGGGAGCGACCAAGCGGTCGGGGAGTCGTTTCTGGGCCCTGGCAGATGAGGTTTCTGACGACGAAGAGGAGGTGGAGTCGAGTGGCGAGGCGCGGTTAGGGGCGGGCGGCCGTGCGCCCTGCTCCTTTGGCGACTTCGTGTCGCGCGCGGAGGAGCTCGGGGGCTCCTTCAAGGCCGGACGCCGGCGCGCTTTTGTGCCCGGAGGCCATGGCCCAAGGCGGACCGCGCTGCCAGGGGGCAGGGCGCCGCGCGCATCTCCGCGGGGCGAGGGTCGAGGTAGCCCTGAAGCGTCCGCAGCGGGGCTGCTCCTGCAGCCTGCGCAGTCGCTGCGCTGCTCGGTGTGGGCGGCCCCCGCGGCCACGGCGGCGGCGGCGGCGGATTCGGGCGGAGCGCAGGCTAGGGTTGGGGACGACACGCCCGGGGCGCTGGTGGGCCAGATCCAACGGGGTGATTGCGGCCCAAGTGCGGGACTCGCGCGTGCGGCGGCCCAGCCTCGGGTCGAGTCTGTGGCGCAGGGAGCCTCGCCGGCCCTCAGGTCACAGCCTGGCCCACTGGTGGAGGCCTAGCCCAGGCCCGCCCGATCCGCGCAGCCATATAAATGGCTCTGGCTTCCCCGTGGAACCCTAAACACTGCGTTAGGGTTTCCGGCCTCCATTTCGGAAGTGCGGCGCTTCGGCCACTCCGCCCGCTTTCTCTCCCCCACTCCCTCACCCTCTCCTTCCCCACCTCCTCTGGTGAGATCTTTCGCGGAGGTGGTGGCGATGGGATCCAAGCAAGACCGCCGGGGGGAGAAGCCGCCCATGGAGCCGCCGCGGGATCGCAACATCGGGCGGGCCGACGAAGAGCGCGGATGGGGTCCGCCTCCCGCCTGGTGGATCAAGGAGCAGGAGCGTAAGAAGAAGAAGAAGGAAGAGTACAAGAAGCACGGCCTCGAGCTCAAGCGCAAGGGGCAGCAGTCCGCTGCGGGTGGCGACCGCGTCGGCGACCCCTCTGTGAAGAAGCAGAAGTTCAAGCCTGCGGGGGCGGCGGCTCCCAAACCGCCCCTCCCGCTCAGATCTGCGGCACCTGGCTCGTCCAAGGGCACGGAGGAGGAGCCGATCCCCATCGAGGAAGCAGACGGCCCGGAGTGCTTCAAATGTGGTCGCACGGGCCACTTCCAGAACCTCTGCACTTTCAAGCCGCTGTGCGTGGTGTGCACCAAGGAGGGGCACACTTCGGCGCAGTGCCCGACCCGCGGCAAGCCCCTGCTCCTCCAAACCATGGGCCACGCCATATCTGGAGAGGGCTTCTTCTGCCTCCAGTTCCCGGAAGAGACGTCGGAGGAGCCGCAGATTCTGAGGGGGCCAACTCGGCGGTGCTCTCCATGCCTTCGGGTGCGCTCACGCAAGAGATCCTAGAAGTGGAGCTGCCACACCTCTTTGAGGGAGCCTGGGACTGGCAGATCTCTCCTATCAACGGCGGCGCGTTCCTGGTGGTGTTCCCAGATCCCATAATGCTCAGGATGGCTACGCGGAGCGGCAAGCTCTTCCTCTCCCTCAACAACCTCATGGTGGACATCCGCAATGTGGTCCTCGACGCGCCCAAGGGTCTGGCCATGCCGGAGGTGTGGGTCAAGCTGGGTGGCGTCCCACCCAAGCACCGCCGCTCCGACCGGCTCATGGCGGCTACCACTATGCTCGGCCGTCCCCTGTTGGTCGAGGAGGAGTCCTTGACCCGTCCGGGGCCGGTCCGCATGCGCTTCGCCTGCCGCAATCCAAGCAAGCTCCGTGGTCAGGTCCAGATTTGGTTCAACGGCGAAGGCTTCAACATCTCCATCGAGCCCGAGCTTCCCCCGGAGCAACTCGCGGCACCAGCCCTCCCTTCCCCCAACCCCCCTCCCCCCAACCGTGGCCAGGACCCGGATGGGCCGGGGCGTGACGGCGACAAGGACCTTGATGCTAGTATGGAGGATGACTCCATCGATACGGCGGCGTGGGAGAAGTTGGGCATCACCGACAAAGGAGGGGCGGCGGACCAAGTGCAGATGCCTATGATGGAGCAGCCCCTGGTGGGGGGGGTCCGTGGAGCTGGAGCTCTCGATCCCAAACCAGTACGGCTCCAACCTGGGGTCCGTCACGTCCCCTCCGGCGAGGATGGCGGCTGGGGTGGTTTCGGACATGATGGTGGAGACGCAGGCCGATGCCCGCACCCCGGGTGTGGCGTTGGTAGACTCGCTGCCTCTCTCCTCGCGTTCCCCGACCCAAGGCGGCCGCAGCAGCAACAAGCTTGGCACGGTGAAGCAGCTCAAGAAGGTGGCGGTGCGCAAGGTCACCGCGAAGGCCGGGCGTGCAGCGGAGCTCTTAGGAGCGCCGGCGACGCCGCGCCAGGCGGTGCCTGTCCCCGGCCCGCCCGCTCCGGAGGCGACCAAGACGGCGTCCTTCCCGAAGGCCAAGCGTTCCAAGGCCGTGGTGGAGGTGCAGCCGGCCCCTGTGCGGGTCAACGCTCGGGCCAAGGGTGCCAAAGGGAATCTTCCGTCTCTCCAACGTGCCCAACTCCTACAAGCACAGAAGAACCTCGAAACCTCAGGTAATCCCTTGCCTCGTTTTACGATTCTCGACTCCTTTTCGGATGATCACTTGAGCGAGGTCTTGGGAGAGAGTGGGGTTGAACCGATGGGTGAGGGAGGGATGAGCGAACTCATCTCACTGGTGCATGCGAAGGAGATGGCGCAGGCGGCGCTAGCAGCGGCGGCTGCTCAACACGCGGATCGTCTGGCACTTGAGGCTGAGCCCTCGACTTCGCTAGCGATCCGGCCCGAAGGGGAGACAGCAACAGGGGTTGCTGCTCCTTCCTCGCCTCGCTGCGGCAAGGTGAGGCGTGTGGCCAAGGCGATCACCTCAAGGGGGGTGCGCCTGCGCAATCGCGTCATCTAGATGCGTGCGCTTCTTTGGAACATCCGTGGCTTCGGTCACGCAGGTCGGCGCACCCAACTTAAAGATTACATTAGGAAAGAAGCCATTGATATCGTTGGTCTCCAAGAAACGATTAGATCAGAGTTTAGACATCATGATATCCTAGCCATAGATCCCCTTGAGCGCTTTGTCTGGCACCATAAGCCGGCAACGGGCCATTCGGGTGGTATGCTGCTTGGGTTCTGCAGCGCCACATTCGAGGTGCTGACCTGGGAGGTCGGCATCTTTTTCATTGCTGCCAACATCCGCGTGCGAGCGTCGCTTCGCGAGCTTGTGATCGTGCAAGTCTATGGACCAGCAGATCACTCACGATCGGCCGAGTTCTTGGGAGAACTTGAAGCCAAGGTGAGGGAGGTTTCGGTAGCCCAACTCCCGTTAATGGTGGGAGGTGATTTTAACCTGATTCGGTCAGGAGCAGACAAAAACAACGATAATATCAATTGGCCAAGGGTGGCTATGTTCAACAATGCTGTTGCATCTATGGCACTTAGGGAAGTGGCCAGAACTGGGGCAAGGTATACTTGGACTAACAAGCAACTAGCCCCGGTGCGATCCGTCTTGGATCGGGTTTTCATGTCTCCAGACTGGGAAGTAGTGTTTCCACTCTGCTCGCTCCTTGCAGAAACCAGGATTGGTTCGGACCATGTGACCCTCATCTTATCCTCAGGGGAGGACAGGATTCGCCGCAGCCCGCGGTTCTTCTTCGAAACCGCGTGGTTTGAGGTCCCAAATTTCGACTCCATCTTTAGGGAGAGATGGTTGCGAAGCGTCCAACTCGCAGGCCAGCAACGCGGCCCAATGGAGTTTTGGATCGCTGTCGGGGGCCGCCTCGGCGCAAGCCTAAAGGGATGGGGCGCGAACCAGGGGTGTGCTGACAAGATCCTCAGGGAGAGGCTTCTTGCTGAAATAACCGTCCTTGACAATCAAGCGGACACTCGTC
The DNA here is from genome assembly GCF_002575655.3 of Aegilops tauschii subsp. strangulata. NCBI lineage: Eukaryota > Viridiplantae > Streptophyta > Magnoliopsida > Poales > Poaceae > Aegilops > Aegilops tauschii. The sequence continues at coordinate 630,440,062 of NC_053036.3, read as the reverse complement.
CTTTCTCAGAGCAAGAATGGGCGCATCGATACGCCTTGGAAGGGCAAGTCGAAGCTCTGCTGCGGTCAGAGGAGGAATATTGGAGGCGCAGGGGTGGCCTCAAGTGGACGCTCAAAGGAGACGCGAACACTCAGTATTTCCACGCATACGCGAATGGCAGACGTAGGAAATGCTCAATTCTTAGGTTGCAGTCGGAGCAGGGGCTTCTTCTACAACACTCGGAAATCACCCATCATATCTACGACTTCTACATAAGTCTGATGGGGACCGACGAGGCACAACAAGCGCGTCTCAGCACGGAGGTGTGGCTCCCGTGCCAAAAGGTACTACACAGCGAGAACGAAGAGTTGGGGCTCGCGTTTCTCCCTAAGGAGATTGACGACGCTCTCCTAAGCATGAGAACCGACACGGCTCCGGTGCCGGACGGGTGGCCGGTGGCGATGTTTAAGCACTTTTGGCCATTGCTGCGCGATCCCATCTACGCGGTGTGTAATGTCTTCATGCGTGGCTTCGTGGATATTGCTAGGTTAAACTACGGCGTCCTATCGCTTATCCCAAAAGTGCCAGGGGCGGACAACATACGCCAGTACAGACCTATCGCGCTGATTAACGTTCCGTTTAAAATCTGCGCCAAAAGTTGTGCCACCCGGCTCTCGCCGATCGCCCATCGCACCATTAGTCGTGCCCAGTCGGCGTTCATTAGGGGTAGGAACATTCTGGAGGGACCACTAGCGCTGCAAGAGACCCTTCATGAGCTTAAGCGCACACACGAACCTGCGATTCTCCTTAAACTAGACTTTGAGAAGGCCTACGACCGAGTTAATTGGGACTTCCTCAGGCAGATCCTCACCAGTCGAGGATTCTCGCCGTTATGGGTGCACCGAGTCATGCAATTGGTCTCGGGGGGCCAAACTGCGGTCTCGGTGAATGGAGAAGTAGGGCACTTCTTCAGGAACAAGCGTGGCTTACGCCAAGGCGACCCCATGTCGCCGCTCTTGTTCAACTTCGTCGCTGATGCGTTGGCAGCTATGCTGCGGAAAGCAACGGAGGCAGGCCACATAAAAGGGGTGTTGGGACACCTCATCCCAGGGGGGATTTCGCACCTGCAATATGCAGACGATACGCTACTGCTGTTCCAGCCCGACCTCCATAGTGTGGCTACGGTCAAAGCCTTACTGATTAGCTTCGAGCTTATGTCAGGGCTTAAGATCAACTTTCACAAGTGTGAAGTGATGCCCATGGGATTGGTGGCGGATGAAAGTAGACGCATCGCGGACCTGCTCAATTGCAAACTTGGCAATATGCCGTTTACCTACCTAGGTCTCCCGTTGGATGCCAAACGCATCAAGATCGACGGGTGGGCTCCGCTCTGGACCAAGGTGGGAGAGCGGGTCAGTCCGTGGAGGGGGAAGTTCCTCTCCTCTGCAGCTAGGCTGGTGCTCACGAATGCGAGCCTCTCCTCGCTGCCGCAATTCGCAATGGGTCTGTTCCTCCTGGCGGAAGGGGTACACGCCAAGATGGACACACCGCGGTCCCGTTTCTTTTGGGAAGGCTCGGGACCAAAACGCAAGTACCACATGGTTAAGTGGGCTGCGGTGTGCCGCCCCAAGGATCTGGGAGGGCTTGGGATCACAAACACCAGAATCCAGAACATTGCACTCTTGTGCAAATGGATTTGGAAACTCTCGCAGGGAGCGACGGGTCTATGGGTTGATCTGCTGCGGGCCAAGTACTTCCCGAACGGGAATTTTTTCGAGGGCGTGGCGAGGGGATCTCCTTTCTGGAACGATCTCCAAGCGGTCCGGCCAGCTTTTGCTCAGGGAGCCAAGTTCTCCATTGGTAATGGACGCTCGGCTCGCTTCTGGCTAGATCACTGGGTGGGAGCCCAACCCCTCTGGGTCGACTTCCAGAACCTCTATACCCTGGCTGTCAACCCGGAGATCTCAGTTGCCACGGCGCTTGCCTCTTCCCCTCCGGCATTGCATTTTCGGAGAGAATTATCGCAAGTAGAACAAGCACACCTAACGGAATTGCTTGATACCATTGCGCCGGTCTCGCTGTCGTCGACGGCGGACACAGTCACCTGGGCCCTCACCCCGTCTGGCAAGTTTTCGATCAAGTATCTTTACCGTAAGCTGTGCCAGGGCCCATCCTTACAGATGCCAAAGGGCTTGTGGAACGCGCGCCTTCCGCTTAGGATTAAGGTGTTTTTCTGGCAACTGTTCCGCAATAGACTGCCCACTTCGGCTAACGTCGCCAAACGCAATGGGCCGTCGACAGGCCTGTGTGCGATATGTAACGTCCTGGAGGACGCGACCCATGTTTTTTTCCAATGTCCTCTGGCACGTTTTGCTTGGAGCGCCGTTCGTGCAGCGGCCAACTCCTCCTGGGATCCCCGGTCAGCGTTTGACCTCGCAACCATAGTAGGCTCGTTTCACGGTGGCAACAACCGAGTGCTCTGGAGCTGTTTCGGCGCCTTGACCTGGGCAGTCTGGCTCACTAGGAACAAACTAGCTATCGAGGGTATCTTCCCATCTCACCCTGCTAACATAATCTACAAATGCAACCTTCTTCTGCAGCAGTGGAGTCCGTTGGCGAAGCGCAAGGATGCTGAAAAACTGAATCTCGCCCAAGATCGCCTTCGTCAGATCTATGTTTTGGCTAGGGAGCCATCTGCCACCTCTGCGCCGTGAAGTGACCCTTTTGTCTTGCGAGCGAGCCTGCGTGCTCTATGCTCTGCCTCCGGGCCTGTATTTTCTGCGTGCTACTGCTGGCCTGGTCTAGACTTGTGCGCCTTCGTGCCGTCGAGGTCTGAGCCTCCGTGCTCTGGTTCGAAACTTATGTCTGAGCCTACGTGCTCGTGTTCGAGGTCCTAACACTGTCTGTTACGCTGCCTATGATGTGGGCTTTATTAATTTAAAGCCGGACGCTCCTAGCGTCTTCGTTCTAAAAAAAAAAGGGCAAGTTTAACCGCAGTCGTAAGGTTCAGTTCAATAGTGGATAGAGGTCGAAATTCCTCCAACTTGTCAAGGAGATTGATGGTAGTATTGCAGTTTTTGCCAGAACAGTAGGAGATCTGGAGGTAGCCGCCCATTTTTTCGCCATGTCTCTGGTTCTCTTGATCCGAAGAGAAAGCTTGCCCACCAAACCCAAGTGGCAATGTCGCGGCCCAACACTTGCCCAATTGGACGAAACCCGAAGCTTAAATAAATTGTTGCTCAGAAGAGAGTTGTTAAAACGAAAGACAGAGGGCTTCGGGATTTGAGTAGCAGCCGATAGGCAGATTGGAACGTGGTCAGAGGTCGACCTAGTAGAGGACGAGAGAGAGCTGTCTGGGAACATTTGAGTCCAAGCCACATTAACCAACGCCCTGTCTAGACGAACTAAAATCGGCACGTCCGGCTATTGGACCAAGTAAATCTCCTGTCCAGAAGGGGGAGATCCTGCAGTTGCATGGATTGGATAGCCGAAGAAAAGAGAAGTGCTTCGTGCATGTTGGAGTTATCCGAGGATTTGTCGGCTGGGCGAAGTGTCAAGTTAAAATCACCGACGATGACCCAAGGGCAAGACATGGATACAGAGAGGTCCATAAGTTCTTGCAAAAAGACCGGTTTAGAGGCCGAATCACAGGGACCATAAACGTTTGAAATCACGAAAGCTAGATCATCGGACGTAGATTCAAGCCAGCAGGATAAAGTGAACTGCCCTTTGGAAACGATAGAGCAACTCCAAAGATTGCAATCCCAGGCGGTAAGAATCCCACCCGAGGCACCATTAGACGGGATGCAGTGGTAGTTTCTGAGATTTGGAGGGAGAAAGGAGATCGCTTTGAAGGAAGAGAGGTCCTGAAGCTTAGTTTCTTGACAGCAGAAGACCGAACAGTTTGAAGCAGAAATAGCTGCCTTAACATCTGTACATTTTTTGGCCCTACCTAGCCCTCGCACGTTCCAGGAAGTGATTTGGAGGTTTTTAATCATTGGGAACAAACGAAGCGACAAAGGTAAGGCGACACTTGGAATTGAAATATATTGCAATGATACCGTCGAATTTGTGTGCTTACAAACAACCGTGCCATTTTTGGTCTTGCCAAGCGGTTTCTGTCTCGATTCTTGATCACAAGTATACCAAGGTTACAGAGTCCAGCCCCCCTGCTTTCCAGGGTCCGCTTCTTGTAGCCAAGGCAAGGCACAGCGTGGAACTGCACGCAGAAGAAAAAATTTCCCCCGTTTCCATCGTTTTACTTTTGTTAATGAAGGAAAACTTAGCTTTCAGAAGTTCAGTTCTTCTACTATTCAGATGCTTTTTCCATCGCAATATGTTCTTTTATACAGAGGAAAAATCGCCGTTCCTTTTGTACACATTCGCAGTTCGCCAACTGCAGTTCGTGCACACATTCGCAGGGAGCACTTCGCACTAGGAAGCTGCTGCATACACATCAGCAATATTATGTCCTCTCTTGCATGCACTAGGGAGCGCTTTGCAGAAGGATGGCGTTACACATCAGCGGGCCTGTCCTCTCTTGCCCTGCTGGTGCACCACCACCATGAACGTTCCATTGCAGTACTGAATTCTCGGTCTATGCTTGCTGTTTTTTTCTTCCTTTGTTAACTTTTGCGAACTTGTGGGCCTTTGTAAACTGTAATAGTGAATTGTGTTCACCTTCGGGTGTAGAGACAGGGAGTGTAATCCTTTCATTATCTACAGAACTGAACTCGTTTGTGCATTAAGATTTAAATCCAACTTCTGCATCATGGCAAGCTACAAGTCTCTATAGTATGCATCACAATTGAGCCTGCCAGTAACAAGTTCAGCTTGGAGCCGGTCAATGTCCTGTTGAATGGGTTATGAGCTCTGCTTGCAGCCTCCTCTTCCCACATCTATTCAGACTCGGCGAGACACAATCTAAACAGGTCTCACAAATCGAGGTCGGAGTCATCTTGTTTTACGAGAACTTCATCTTTGCTTGCACGTGAGCACGTGTCTTTTGTACCTTTCCATACTCACCTTTCCCTCTGCCCGACTTTCTTCTTTCCCTTTTTTCTAGGTGTGTTAGGCTTTTCGGTAATACCTAGGAGGGATCCAGGGAGACTAAGTTGAACGATTTATCTCTGGTCGCATCCTGGATTAAGGATTGTGCCTTTTATCATGTGCCAGATTGATTGTTTTCCACATTCATGAATTTGTACGTTGTTTCTTGATACTTCCAGTTTCATTTCGCATACTACATGCTACTGGGTTCATGGGACTTAATATGGCGCCGTATGGGAGCGTGGTCATGTGAGTATACCTATCAACTTCATATTACGAAAAAGGGTCCCCCATTTTATATATAAAGCAATATCGCAGTACACCCGAGAGAACGATACAAACACACACCACCCAACACCGCACACAACACACACCCAGGGCAAGATACAAGGATGCTGGGCACCAACACACCACTCCAACGACTACAAAGCACACAAAGGATAAGCAAAGGAGCACCGCCTTGAGCCGACGGAGATCACCGAGAGCGATACCTAGGAGAGGTGAGAGGCCGACGGCGGAGCGAGGACTCCAAAACGGTGCCTTCAAGAAGGGCACGACCATAGCCGCCACCGTCCGATCACGTAGATCAAGTTTTCACCCGGAGTAATCCGAAGGGAGTGGGAGCACCACGACGGAGCCTGCAAGGAGGAAACGACGTCCCCGGACGCCGCCACCGTTGGCCGGGATTAGGCAGGTGATGTACCCTGGTGCACCGATCCCTCCGACGCATCCCAGCTCCGCCAACCTTCCGCAACCATGCCGCCCGAGAGGCCATGACTGCCCACCCGCACCCGAGCCGCGCAATCTGCCCAAGATCAGCGCGCCTCCCACCGCTAGGGCCGCCGCGCTGCATCCAGACAGCCTCGAGAACATCAAAGGAGCAAGCTTTGGACAACACAAACCCCAACCACCGCCGAAAGCAACAAACCATCCCGCCTCAGGCAACGTCGAGTCAGCGACCAGCAAGCACTGGGGTGAGGAAGCGGGAAGGGAGGAGCGGCACACGCTTGTGCCGAAGACGGGGGCACCACTTCAAGCCCCCATCCCTCCTACTGGCCTTCCCACCCGAAGCACCCGGTTTCGCCTCACCACTACCCCTGGCACAGACCGGCGAGAGGCCACCGACGGCTGCCCATCCGACGAAGATAGGGGAAAGGATCGCCGCTACCGCAGCCAAGGAAGGGCCCATGGACTGTCCGCCCGCGCCACACGCCGTCACCCCGTCCGGGACGAAGGCCCGGCCGGACCCCAGGACACGTACGCACCGCCACCACCGCAACCACGCCACCAGCATCGCCACCCCTAAGCACGCAACGCCAGCAGCCCGCGACCCAAGCCACACACGGCCCGCGCCATCACAGGGCAGAGCAAGCAACTGAGCCGCCACCCGCCCGCCTGGATGCGCACCATCCACCGCCGCCGCCACGCCTCCTGCTCCGCCAGCCGTGGCCATGGCAGAACCAGACGCCAGTGGCCCAGGCAGCCCGCTGCCCCCGCAGCAGGGCCGCCAGAGCCAAATCGGCCAGATCTGGCCGGGGCCGTCCTGCGTGTCACCACCAGAGGAAGACACACCGCTGCCGCCGCACGCCAAGAGGGCCCCAGGTCGCTGCTGCACCGCCGCCACCCAGCACGCCCGCCACCGCGCCGCCGGGCCCCGCACAGCCCAATGCCCTCCCGCGGCTGCGCCATCCCGCGCCAGCAGCTGACCGCGAGGAAGAGGGTGAGATCCCCGCCGCCAAAGCCCGGCCGGCGCCTCCCGGTGGCGGCGGGAGGGGGAGAGGCCGACGGGGGAGATGAGTGGCGGCGCACTAGGGTTCCCCGAGGACGCTCGCAGGAGCGGCTCGGGGGGGGGGGGGGGGCGGAGGGGGGTGGCAAATGTGGTTACCGCCCATTTGCTTTTATCAACTTCATATTCTACTCCCTCCCTCCGGAAATAGTTGTCATCAAAATAAACAAAAGAGGATGTATCTAGACGTATTTTAGTTCTAGATACATTTTTTTTTATTCATTTTAATGACAAGTATTTTCGGACGAAGAGAGTAGATTTTAATCGTGTCCCATAAATTTCCTTCCATCTCCAAGGACGTCGGGGTATTCACTCTCTCACAATCTACAACCGTACTCCCGTACTCTAGTACGTATGCACAGCCAGTCTCCGATCGATCGTAGGCAGTAGCTCGGTCTTTGATCAGAGGACCGGTGAGCTTGCAACATATCGACGTTGAGCTGCAGGCGGGTAGCTTTAAGTTGAAGATGCAATCGGGCAAGACGACCGGGCGAAGACCTAGCAGTGAGAGCGACTGCACCCGGTCCACCACGAAATATCTTGGTAGATTCTCAACGGGTTTCATACGTACTCCTACCTAAACTGGAATCTTTTATGGGATAATACTCCCGCAGGTTGCTTGCACGTGAGCACGCGGTTTCCCATGACATGCATGCATGCGTACCTTTTCCAGCTCACCTGACTGTTCCCTCTTAATTAAGCTATTGCATGGAGCCTTGGTTCACGTACCAAAGGTTTTTCCAAGCAAAACGTGGAGTCTCATAGTGGCTAACCCTCTTGCCCCTCTTCTTCCTCTTGGGCATAGAAAACATCATCTATTGTTTCACCTAAGATTCGGTCTCCCGAGCATGTCGTCAATGTCCCTAGGCTTGTTTGGATCGAGATCCACTCACCTGATTCACCGAATGGCTGTCAGGCATGTCGCGTCCTTTGTGAACGGCACTGCCCAGCGAGGTGCGCGACCACGCTGCCGCCAAAAGTAGCACGCAGGAATCATTCCCGTCTTCCCGCCCTGCGCTGAAACAAATACTCGGAGACAAACGCCAGTAGCAACAACTGGAGTCTGCCTCATAGCCGCCCTGAGTATAAAAATCGAGGAGAGAGAGAGAGGGGGGATTTTTGAGCCCGGGTGCGTTGGAGGATTTTATTTTAAATAGTTCAAAAATCACATTTAAATTTTCAAAAAGAATGCTAAACTTTTTTTTACATGATCATATGGATGTATATACACATGTGTAAAGTTTGGTGATGAAATAAGTAAACATATGAGCTATACAAAAATGACAAAATGATGATTTCTAATAGATGATACGCACACTCGTGCGTATTCCAGAAAAATGATGATTTCTAAATAGTGAATAATAAATGCACTGTTCATCTTTCAAAAATCATTACTTTGTCATGTTTGTGTGACTCACATGGTTACTTATTTCAGCATCAAAAATTTGCATGTGTGTAATATACATCCAAATTAACATGTCGCTTATTTTAGAAATTTTGGGAACTTCAAAATATCTATTCGCCGCTATTTAAAATATAGGGTTCACTGGAGCTCATCCTCCAAAGTGACTTTCTAGGAGAAAGCCTAGTAGTTTGACTTTGACATAACTCGTGACTCGTGCTTTTACTGTCTATCAATTATTCTTTATGTAAGAACAATACACCACAACAGATAAATAGAGACATCATTAGAAATTGTTGGCAAAAACAAAACACCCCGTCGTTGATTGAATCCTTTTATAATTAATAGGTCCATCTTTTTTAGAGGAATTAATAGATTTATCTAAGCTGGCAAATATCCATAAATTGTACCAAACTTATCGCCGCATTTTCGTTTTCGTAATTGTACTAAAAATTGACCATGGTCGTTAGATCTTTATGACTACTCAGACCGATTAAGCTTTTTAGATCTTCTATAATTGTACACGTCACAACTGCAAGATCAATCATACGTACGTGCCAACCTTAAATTATGCATAAACAACACAACCAATAGTGAGTCCATTTTTTTTTAAAGCAACACAGTGTATTTCAACCAATTGTTGAATAATATACTATGCGAATTAAAGGTAGCAATAATCAGTAATATTTCCTGAGAAATTTGCTTCAGATGGTTGTTAGGAAAGTGGAATTCATTATTTCATACTCTCATCGTTCCTAAATATAAGTCTTTTTAGTGATTTCAATATAAACTACATATGAAGCAAAATGAGTGAATCTACACTCTAAACAACATCTATATATATAGTTCATATTAAAATCTTTAGAAAGACTTATATTTAGGAACGAAGGGAGTAATATAAGTATAGTACTAGTACATACGCGCATGCCAGTCTCTGATCAATCTTCACACACTAGCTCGGTGATATGCGGAACTTGAAGGAAATCGTTGCGGGGCTGCACCATGCGATCGGCCGGGCAAGAGTAACGGGCAACTGCACCCAGTCCAACACGAAATATCGCGCTAGCTTCTCATCGGGTTAACACATCTAAATCGGATTCTTTTATCAGTAAAACTTTTTGGTTGCCTGCACGTGAGCTCGCGATTTCCCATGGCGCGCGCATGCATACCCTCTCCCCCCTCACTGCACTCTCTTAAACTACCAAGCCCGGCAGTCGAGCCAGCCAAATGAAAACTAGCAAATGGAGGAGAAACCAGTAGACTGTTTGACTAGCAAACTGAAGAGAAACCACAAATCCCCCGCTCCACCACCATTAGCATTCCACGGAGGAAACCAGCACGAGAAGCGGCAGCTCCGGAGCATGGGAGATGAGGTTGACGCTTTCTCGGAGGAGCTTCGACGGCGGCCAGAAGTAAGGATCATCAACAAGTATGCCGTCCTTGCGGCGTACGTCAGAATTACCCTGAAATCCATCGGGGCCTTGCTGCTTTTGTGGGCCACCGTGGTCCTACTCGGCGGCTTCGTCTCGTCGATGAAGAAGGACGATTTTTGGTCTGTGACCATCATAGCATTCGTGCAGGCTGCCGGGTTAGTGCTTAGTATTCAGCTCTTCCTGAATGCAATCTTTTTCCGGTTTTGCTATTTTTTAGGTCCCTGGAATTATTCAAAGTGTCGTTCACTTTTTCTTAGTTCATCCTGTGATCGCCGAAGAAGAAGTAGCACCACTACCTATCTTAGGCGGCCCCTAAATATTTTCTGTTAAATTTGTATTGTCGATGTTAAGTGTGACGTGAAGTTCTCCATGATTTTGAAACGATAAAATCTGTAGGTTCTCTCCCATGTCGCTCCCGCGGACAACCTAGGAGCCACTGCCTCAGACCCCCCCCCCCCCCCCCCCCCCCCCGCCGCGCCGGAGCAGTTGCGACATGTCTGGAGATGGGAGAGTTCGTGCGCAGTGACGGAGCTAGCACTTCTATAAGAGCATCTCTAACAGATCCTGCAAAAGAGGTCATTCGGTAATATCACTGCCGATTTAGCGGACGAGCACATTTTTTCCGGCCGTCTCATAATTTTTTTATGGGAACCTGCAAAGTCCGGGCCGGTTCCGCCATATCTGCGGGATCCCTCCCTCTTTTTTCTGGTTCCCCTATCCTTGGCACGAAGAAAACTTTCGCCGCTTTTTGTTCCCGCCTCACGCGCCGCCGCCACCTCGGATATCGCTGTCCCTCACCGCGTTGCCAACCGACCCTATGGAGTACCCGCAGCCTTCGGGTGCAGCATTTCATGTGCTGCCCCCACCAAGTATGCCGCCGCTTCGTCCTCCCGCGTCTCCCTCAGCCGTGCATGCCAGCGCCGCCCCAACACCTTCTGTTGCCAACAGCAAGAGGAAGCGGCAAGGGAATCACCTCGTTCAAGGGGGCGTAGGCAGCACGACACCACCTCCTTCTACCCCTGCTCCGGTTCCTCCCGTCGCGGTCGCCGGTGCAAGGAAGGAGACTGCCTCCACCGGACTGGACGGCATTCGGGCGGAGCCCCCAAGGAAGAAGGTTGTCGCGGCAAGAGGCCAGGCTCCTCCTCGGCCTCCGGTTGGCCACATTCTCCCCAATCATGGCCACTTGACCGGTCACGCCTACCACATGTTTGATGAAAAACGTTCGGGAGATAAAAACAATTCTTTTGCTTAAAACGCTTCGGTGATCTTTGGTTCAACTTTGAAGCACTTGTTTACGCTTGCCCATTGAATTTTGTAGCCAAAACATGCACACAACATATACCGAAATGTTGGAGGAGAATGCGGTGAATTTGAGTGCTCCCCTTGACGATTTTGATACACCACACGTGGAGGTCGAGGCGGAGGTGGATCAAGCTGATGATGGTGGTGACAAAGTGGAAGTGATTGAGGAGGCCGTGTATGATGCTAGGGTGGGGAGGACCGACAACTACACGGAGACGGAGGATGTGTGCTTGATACAAGCATGGGAGAGTGTATAACTTTATGCGGTGATCGGCAAGGATCAAACCTTTGGGAATTATTGGCGAAGGATCGAGGACAAGTATCACTGGATCTTGTCATTCCCCTCCGGCCGGTCTTTGAAGTCACTCAAAGGCCGCAGGGACGTGATCAAGAAAACTTGTGGCCATTGGAGTGGGTGCTTCCAGCAAGTGTGGAATGCACCCTCAATTGGCGTCACTATTGATGATTATGTGAGTGTTTCTTCATTTTGTTGAGTTTGGTCGAGTTGATTAAAGTTTGAGGTAATATTTGCCTCAATGTCCATGTGTAGGATCACATCACCAATCAGAAGGAAACAAGAAGAAAGCGAGAGTGAAGAGGACAACCGAGGCAACCACTTTGAGAGAACAAATTGCTGATATGGCGAAGATAAAAGAGACCATGTTAAGCAAGCATTGGGATGCTAAGGTGGCCATGGCCGAGAAGAAAGAGAAACACAAGGAGAAGTGGGAGAAAGGTGTGCCTTCGAAGAGCGCAAGATTGCCCTAGAAGAGCAAAAGTGGACGGATGAGAAGACCACCTCGAGGAAGACTGTTTCATGTTGATGAATCTGGAGGGCATGGATGCAACGAAAAAAGTATTTTGGGAATTGAGAAGAATGAAGATCATGTGCCAGAGAAAGATGGAGCTTCAAAACCTCGTGACCAGTGGGCTGGGCAATGGTGGTGGTGTTGGGTTTGGAAGGAGTTTTGCTTTCGGCAATTTTGATGGTGGTGGTGGCTTCGGCAATGGTGGTGGTGGAGGGTTTGGAGGTGGTGATGGCTTTGACGGTGGTGGTGGTGGAGGGTTTGGAAGTGGTGGTGGCTTCAGCAATGGTGGTAGAGGAGGGTTTAGAGGTGGCGTTGGCTTCGACATTGGGGGTGGTGGTGGTGGTGAAGCTTTTAACAATGGTGGTGGAGGTGGTGGTGGTGCTTCGACAAACGGTGTTCTGATGACGGTGGTGCTCATTCTCCAGTCAATGTGGATGAAGATGGGATTGCTTATTCTCCGGTAAATGTGGATGGCGATTGAGGTGCCAAGGCCGGTGGTGGTGGCGACGATCTTCACCACAATGAGGATGTTGCTTGATTTCTTCATGACCGATGGTCATTTGATCATGTTTTGTTTTGTTTGGTCGTGCACTGTTTATTGCTAAACTTGCTACATCACATGTTGCGTGTGATTTTGGATATGATGAACTAGTTAATGTATCTTTCCTACATATAAAGGTTGGAGTTGATAATGAGTTTACATGTGAGACCATATAAATAAACAAAGTGCACTTCTATCCATAAGTGAGACTAGAAGTTCTCCAAAAGATAAAAGAAACAAGTGTTACTTTTACGAGACCTATCCCAAATAAATATTTACACTACTACCCTAACATGAGAATAACACTTTTATAAAAACACTGTTTATAAATGCATACTACTCCCGTTCAAAACCATGGCATTTATATTAATTTCTCTATCCAGCCAATTTATTCAATGCTATAGCATAACGCAGCCAGCAAACATCAGTTTACCGTCTGCTGCCAATCGCGCTTAGAATGAACACATGCCCAATTCTTTGCCAGGTGTTTTTCAAGAAAAAAATAAGTATAAACTATTAATATACCGAGTGTCCATTCTTAACCTAGTGGAGTGTTTTTCCGCTACACATGGTAAAGGTACATGTTTTTCAATTCTAATAAAAAGTACCCGGTGAACTTCTTGACATTCTGTAAATAAAAAAAGTCTACTATAATGGCATATTTTATAATCTAAAAAAATTGACACAAAATAGAGAAAAAGAGGTTTTAAGGGCATACTCCGACCCTCAAACCGTCTGCAACCATTCAAACCGTGCGGTGCGGAAGTGTTTTGCTATCCAGCTCAGTCCTCTATCAGTCCGCTCGGCGGTCCGGACGTGTTTTTCCCCGCAAATCAAAGAAAACTAAGGGGGCTTTACGGGCGTCCGGACCACTACCACGCCCGCTCCTGATTCCTGAATAGTGTGGCCCACCAAAATCTCCCACCCACCTCTCCCGCGCTTTTCGTTCGATGTAGCGTGGCCCAGAGCATGCAATGGCCGACATTGATGCCGCGTGATGTGACCGGCCGGGAGTGCAGCGCTAACTGACGCGACATCTCGGGAGCCGCTGCTTCGATGCAGCGGAGGAACCAACTCTGGCCGTTGTGCCACATTGAAGCGCCTGACCGTCTGTTCGCATGGCCTAACCGAGGCTATATAAGCCGTGCTCCGGCGGCGTCCACATCATATTCACCGCATCGCTCTGCACGTCATCGTCCTCACCTCCACTCTTTCTCCACAACTCTGGCGAGGGGAAATTCATGGGCCTCAGTGGCGGCTCCGAAGCCCGCCCTCAAACTCCGAGGGCGCCCCCCTCACCGGTGGCCGGCTCCTCGGCGATGGCGGAGATCGTCATTTCCCCTGGCAACGAGGAGTACCAACCGCCACAGTAGCAGTCGGCGGCGCAGCAACAACCAGTAACGCAGGGCACGGTCTACGTGTGATGAACGAGGAGTACGATTAGCAGATGGAGGTCATGCTCCGTTTGTCCGTACTCCACCTCAACGGCCCGGCGGCGCCACCGAAGACGCTCCTCCTGTTGGAAATATGCCCTAGAGGCAATAATAAATTGGTTATTATCATATTTCCCTGTTCATGATAATTATTTATTATCCATGCTAGAATTGTATTGATCGGAAACTCAGATACATGTGTGGATACATAGACAACAACGTGTCCCTAGTGAGCCTCTACTAGACTAGCTCGTTGATCAAAGATGGTTAAGGTTTCCTAACCATAGACATGAGTTGTCATTTGATAACGGGATCACATCAATAGGAGAATGATGTGATGGACAAGACCCAACCATAAGCATAGCATTTGATCGTATTAGTTTATTGCTATTGCTTTCTTCATGTCAAGTAGCTGTTCCTAAGACCATGAGATCATGCAACTCCCTGGCACCGGAGGGATGCCTTGTGTGTATCAAACTTTACTTCGTAACTGGGTGATCATAAAGGTAATCTACAAGTATCTCCGAGGGTGTCTGTTGGGTTGGCATGGATCGAGACTGGGTTTTGTCACTCCGTATGACGGAGAGGTATCTCTAGGCCCTCTTGGTAATACAACATCACAAGAAGCTTGCAAGCAATGTGACTAAGGAGTTAGTCGCGGGATCTTGTATTATGTAACGAGTAAAGAGACTTGCCTGTAACGAGATTGAACTAGGTATGGAGATACCGACAATTGAATCTCGGACAAGTAACATACCTCTAGACAAAGGGAACCGCATACGGGATTGATTGAATCCTTGGCATCGTGGTTCGACCGATAAAGATCTTCGTCTAATATGTGGGAACTAATATGGGCATCCAGGTCCCGCTATTGGTTGTTGACTGGAGAGGTGTCTCGGTCATGTCCACATGATTCTCGAACCCATAGGGTTCGCATGCTTAACGTTCGGTGAAGCTAGAATAGTATTGGGATATTCGTGTTGGTGACCGAATGTCGTTCGGAGTCCCGGATGAGATCTCGAATGTCACGAGGAGCTCCGGAATGGTCCAGAGGTAAATTTTTATATATGGGAAGTCATATTTTGGCTACCGGAAAAGTTTCTGGTTTTACTCGTACTATACCGGGAAGCTTCCGGAAGGTTCCCAAAGGTTCTAGAAGGTTCCTGAGGAGCCCGGAAGGATCCCTCCAGCACCTAGGGCGTGCATGGGCTATAGGGGGTGTCCTAGCCTTATTGGGCCAGGCGCACCAGCCCCCTAAGGCCCATCCGCCTAGGGGAAGGGAAACCCTAAGGGAGAGGGCCCTCCACTTGGCTTGGAGGGCACTCCTCCCCCTTTAGCCGCCTCCCCTCCTTGGGGGAGGGGCTAGCGCTGCACCGCCAGCCCTCCAACACCCCTATATATAGTAGGAAGGAGGCGCAAGGGCTGGAGACAACAATTCCCATGCCCATGTGGCCTCCCATCTCTCCCGTTCTTCCTCATTCGTAGTTCCGGAGGCGCTTGGTGAAGCCCTGCTGGGATTGCTCCACCATCATCTCCACCATGCCGCCGTGCTGGTTGAGATCCCATCTACTTCTCCTCCCTCTCTTGTTGGATCAAGAAGGAGGAGACGTCATCGAGCCGCATGTGTGCTGAACGCGAAGGTGCCATTCGTTCGGCGCTAGATCGGATTGGATCACGATTGGATCGTGAAGAGTATGACTACATCAACCATGTTTCTTAACGCTTTCGCTTAGCGATTTACAAGGGTATGTAGATCCAATCTCTCCTCTCATAGATGTTCATCTCCTAGATTGATCATGGCGAGCGTAGGAATTTTTTTGTTTCCCATGCAACATTACCCAACACCTCGATGTCAAGCTGGAGCTTGCGTCCCCTCCCCACTCTCCCCGGCGCAATCATGACATCCAAATCGGATGCCACGTCTAAGAGGAGCCCCTCTCGTCACCTCCCCTGCGTGTCAAGGAGTGGCTCTCGTCGCCGCCCCATCGCGTGAAGAAGGAGTGATGCCCTCCGCCGCCGCACCGCGTCAAGGAGGAGTGGCGCTTGCCGCCGCCCCTGCCCCACGCGATCGCCGCGAAGGCGTGTGGTTGCCTTCGCCACTACCTCGACAGTGGCAACAACTCGTCCTTCCAGAGCACCCGAACGGCGGTAGAGTACGCCAATAGGGAGCGGTGACGGCGGGACCGGTGCAACGCGGCGCGCCGGTCGGAGTTCATGGACTCAGACATCCGGCCGCCACACATCGTGGCGGACCCGGAACTGGCGTACGCCTAGACCCGGAGCAAGTGTCGTCTTCGCTGAGTAGTGGTCTCTCAGTGAGACCGCCGCCACCGCCACCTCCTCCAAGGCCCACCGCCCTCTCTCCCGCCCACGTCGTCGGTGGTTGCAGCCACACCATGTAAGGCACGGGAGGAAGCGGAGAGGATCATCCGCGAGCGGCAGGCGGCTACCGGGAAGCCACGCCGCGCCCTTTCGCCGCCCCAAGCCCAACTCCGACAACTACAACAACGGCCCCGGCAACGATGATAGAGGAGCCAGCCAGGCAGGCCGACATGGCCTACAAGGCCACCGTCAAGTATACGGTACTATAAGGTTGTATTTGTTTAAGGTTTTTAGTTCACCAGACGTACTATCATCTGGTTTTATGTAAAAATCATGCAAGTGTGAATGAATATCATCCGATTTGTTTGAGTCCGAATCAAATTTGTTCATTTTCGTTGAATTTCATTTGAAATATATCCAAACATATGCGGCTAGCTTTGGATGGTCGGCTCCTGCATCCGTGTCCGCGGACTTGTCGGATGCGGGAGGAAATTTGAGGGTCAGTGTTGGAGATGCGAAATGTAGTCCCGTTCCTTTTGTTTACCAATTTTTAATTTTCTTGTTGACATCATGTCCTGTTTTTAACTGGAACAACACAGGGTATTCGAAGCAATCGGATTTGCTGGCATGGATTTATATTTGGATTGGTTTTTTTGTAATGGACCGGACATTAAATATTGGTTACAAAAGTGTCGGTGTGAACTTAACCAGTTGCCTATGAGACAATGGTCGAAGAAACAAATACAAAATGTCGTGTCATTTCTAATATTTATCACTCTGTCCGTGCGATCTGACCTAGTGGCGGTCCTCGCTGTTAGTGCACCATTGGTTTCCATGAAACTGTCGAGTCGTGCAATAAGGCAAGACCATGGCATCGCGGACGGGGAGGCATTTAAAGCAAATATGAAGCGGGCGCTAAACTTATTCTACGGCGCAGCATTTGCTCACGGCGCCATATCCGCATTGTGGATGACGGCTCAAGCGGGGGCTAATACGTGGATCGAGGTTATTGTCAGCGACCAACATGGTTTCAGCCCCAAGGTAATTCGTGCATATTTGCGCAAAACTAAAGACATGTGTCTAAAGAACAAAACGTCTGCAACAAGCTGGAATTTGATCACATATGGTGCCGGCTTGCTGGATTCCAGCTTACCAGAAGAATATGCGGCTGGAGGGAGGGTACTAACAATGCTGATTGATAAGGATGTACCATTACAGGTAAGACGGCTGCTGATCAGGTCACCCAGACAAAGAATTCAGAAGCTGATCGGCACCCTTGCTTGGAGAAGCCCAGCCGACCAAGAGATGATATGGCTTGCAGCGAGAATTGTGGAGCATCTCGCTAGCGACCTCAACCTTGCTCACTTTCCAGGAGCATTGGAATGCATATCCTCCCTCCTCAACCACAAAATTCTCCATTTACCATTTGTACCTGGGCAAAGGGAGGATGGTGAAGGAATTGATAAGGATCTTCTTTTGCCAGGCTTGAGAATTCTAGAGAATCTGGCGCATGACACAACTAACTGCACACTGATATACAACTCCAAGGGCCTTCTTTCAAAAATTGTTGCACCTGTCAGCTCCAACGAATTTGTAGAAGATATCAAGAGCAGCGCTGCATGGAACAAGGTAGCAGATGGGTCACTGAAAGTGGTTAGCCGCCTCATGGGTTCTTCAGGACGCACCGGCAAAAACATGTGCAGACTAATTGCAAACAATCGTAATGCAGTCAAAAACTTGGAGGTTGTTCTGGAAATGGATATTAAGAGCAACAGTGGTATCATAGAGCTACAGATGCGAGCTATAGAGGTTCTTACACAACTAGCCTTGCATCATCCAGCAAGTGCTTCTTTTATGATGCGAAGAGAAAAACTTATTGAGAGGGCGTTACACATCTTCCTTGCTGCAGATTGGATGGAAGATTATTTGAAAGATGAAAAAAAGAAGATTGAGAAACCAACTCTAAGCCAAAAAAACACTTCGCCAATACCGTCAATGGGAAGATGTATTGATAATCTCATTAAAAAGGTCAAAGAGAAGAGGGCCAAACAAGCAAGAGAAACGCGTGTGGAAAAGAAGATGAAAGAAGTTCAGAAAACTGCAAGCCGTCTTAAAGAAAAGGCAGGTGAAGCATTGGCCATGCTGTCCAGTGATTCAGAGGCTATCAAGAGCTTCACAGGATGCGATGATGATATCCATCGTCTTACTGAATTGCTCGACTGCAATATCAAGAGCATCAAATGCAAAATAAGTACAGCTGATACTGTGGAAATAGATATCAACACGGATTGTCGTATTAGCGTAGGAGTCATCTTGAAGAATTTGAGCAACTACGTCAAGGCACCAACCTTACGGAAGGTATGGCTGACCACACCTACTCCTACACGCCAAAAGTTTTCGGCAATAAACTTTTGCAAAAATAAATGTACATGGAAGGGTGGGTGCTTGAGTTTTTATCACATATAAGTATGCATGATGTTATAACATTAGCACCAAAGAAATTTCATGCAAAAATATGATCATACTTGCTCTCTACAAGAAAGACAAGTGGTTGCTGTTACCCTACAACTTTTTTTACAAGGTATATTTGACAATATGTTCGTATGATTTTTCTAGATGCTCATGTTAGAACATGATGCATATAACTTTCTGAGAATGTTTTAAGATAGGTAATTAGGTAAGTAGAAACTTACTCACTCATCTTTGCATTTCTAAAATCCTCTTATTGAACTTTTCCTAAGCTAAATAATATGTGTATTCCATTGCAGGTATTTGGAGAATTGATTCGAGTAGAACAAGACGAGCCTTTCACTTCAGGGAACCACAACAAGCAGTGTGGGGATAGGATTCTGCAAACGGAGCTGTTATCACTCGTCGCAGCAATTCGTGCAAACAACAATCTTAATCTTGCAGGAATCTTACTTTCGCAGACGCCGCCGGATACCCTGGAAGACTTTGTGATGAGGCTGAAGAAGATGGTGGAGGACAACATGTATGCCACCCCTGCATGCCTGGCGATACAAAAGCTTACTTGTGAGCTGGTTATAGAATTCATCAAGCATGATCGAAATGTCGAAATGATAGACAGACACAATATCATTGCCACATTACTGGAGGCTTCAGAGGTGATGGACTGTGTTGAGAGCAACATGCTTTTCGCTGGTGTTGATCGTGACTGCTACGGGGTTCCTCTGAAGCCTCTTTCTTCTGTTCTTGCTAAAAATGCTGAAGATCTTTTGGCACAGAGGAAACAGGCTCTGGGTATCACTATCAACATTGTGCCTGCCAGTGCACCAATACCGTGATTGCTGCATCACAGAGTATCTTTGCATGTTAAAAATACTGGAACGGGTGTTGAATTCTCGATGTGTTGTTTGCTTGTTGTTTTTTCTTCCTTTGTTTCCTTTGCGGATTTGTAATAATAACTGGCGCAGTGGGCATCCACATTGTGCTTGCTGGTGTATCAATTCAGCTTGGAGTTGCCAACTAATGTCCTGCTGAGTATTTATGTCTAACTCGTATGCAGCTACTTCTACTCAGACTTGCTTAATTTGATTTGTTACTATCCGATGTTAATGTGGGCATATAAACTGGCAGAACTCATCTACCGACAGTAAATCTCAGCATACTAGCTTAAGTTGTAACTATCCGATGTTTTTCCTTCAGCAAAACGTCAGGTAACACTTGGAACAACTGAACTTTTTATCCCTGTGGCCTGTAGACACTACACTTCGACGCCACGGCAACCTAACAGGCGGAGGAGGGGGCAGCCTATCGCTGCAGCGCATCAATAACTTCACAAGAGTAAAAGTCACTGGCAATCAGTCAATCAAGTTGGGGTTTGGACGCGACCTAGAGTAACGAACTGCAAACTGGACAGAGCAGATTCAGAGTGGATTGATCGAAGCTTACCAGGTAGTCCGCATGCCTACGCGCAGTCGCGGTCCGCACCGGCTTGGGGCGCACGGGCACTGACGGGCGCGCCGCCCGCCGCCGTCCACCAATGCGCGGCGAGGGCGGACACAAGATCCGCCGCCACCCTGGAGTCGCCACCTGTTTGAGAATCTTCCTTTTCTTTGAAAGGCTTTGAGAATCTTCTCCTGGACTTCTTCACGTCCTGTTGAGAGAACTTCACGGCCTAGATAGAAAACGGGGTCGAGCGAACAGTTAGGGCCAGCCCATTTGCCGGATTCGACGGTCCTTTTTTCGTTTTTATTTTTATTCTATATTAAAATAATTCGTGACTACAAAAAGGTTCTAAAATTTCTAAAAATGTAAATTTTCAAAAAAAGATTTTGAATTAAAAACTGTTCATGATTCAAAAGAATGAAAAAAAAATTAATTTTAATTAAATTTTGATATTTCTATGAAACAAAATTACGAAAGTTTCTTAATAATGATGAACATCTGTTTTGTATTCGATGAACATTTTTTAAACTTGATGAAAAAAATTGTATTGAAGAACTTTTTCGAAAATTGGAGGAACAAATTTTGAATTTGATGGAGACCTTTCAAACCGATTAATAAATTTCGAATTTGATGAAAAAAAATTCACTGAACAAATTTTGAATTTTGGTGAACATTTTTTAAATCTGATGAACAAAGTGTGAACACAGTCGCTCGAGGGTGATCTACGCGCCGTATAGGATTCCCCATGCACGCAGGGCATCTAAGTGAACTTCACGCTCTATCCTTTGCTAGCGAACTGGGCCGGCCCGAAACACATATCTCCCAGTCAACAGTCAGGCGGTCAACGGAACCATTCAACAAGTGAACTGAGCAAAGGGAACACCGAGCAACTCGAAAAAACGAGGAAGAAGCGTGTGAATGCTGGCAGCTCCAGTCAACGGGAGAACTATACCTCGCTTATAGTGAGATGGATCGTACGCTTGTTGTGAAGGGGTTTCCTCTCTCTACAACTACTGGGCCAGCCAATTTGTCGGGTTTTTCGCAGCTTGATCGAACGAGACGCTCGCTCGATGTTCGCTCACTCATTTCTTCTAGGTTCTTTGGTTTTTTATTTCTGCTTTCTTTTATTGTTTCTTCACTGGTTTTCCAGTTTTTGTTCTTTGCTTTTCCATCACTTTTTTTGTTTCTTTTCTGTTTTCACTAGTTTCTTTTTTCTATTTGTGCTTCTTCATTTTTCTTTATTTCTTTCTCGGTTTTCACTAGGTTTTAATTTTCTTTCTTTCTCTCTTTTTTTCTTTGTTTATTTTTTTGTCTTTCATCAGTATTCTTCATTTTCCTTTGTTTATTTTTTGGTTTTCATCGCTATTCTTCGTTTTTCTTTGCTTCTTTCTAAATTTTCACTATTTTTACATTCCTTTTGTACTGTTTTTGGTTGTCTTTTGATTTAATTTTTTATTTCGTTTCCTTTGTTCCATTTACTTTGGTTTTCTTTGTTTACTTTGCTTCTCTCCTTGGTTTCTATCGGTTTTTTTATTTCTCCTTTTGTATAGAAACAGAGATGTTTTTTATACACATTCGAACTTTTATTTAACAAAATATGTATGTGGCAACTGTGTGGCAGATTGCAAAAACGACCACACGAATTGAGAACGCTTCGATCGTGATCACGCGGCTGCTGACGATCTGCACAGGAGAAGAAGGAAAGCTGACAGGAGCCTTATCTCCTCGCTCGCACCCATTTCCTCTCCTACCCAGCTCCGCCATCGCCACGCACCCATCTCCTCCCCTGCTCCCAGCCGGCGCCGTCCCGCCCCCATCTCCCCCCGGGCTTCTGCCGTGCCGCGACGGCCGATTCGGTGCACAACCGCCGTCAGCCTCCTGTCGCACGACCGCAGCATCCATGCCCACCGCCGCTGCTCTCTATCCCCAACCTCCCACCATCTCCCCGAGTCCACAAGTCATCGTCGGGCCAACCCCGCGCGTCGTGTGCCTTCGCCACCCCATCCGCCACCTCTGACCACCGCCGCCGCTCATCAAATGGAAGATCCACCGTCGCCGCCTACTACGTCGACAGGTGAGCTTATGGTGAGTGCCTCCTTTGACCATTCCGAGGAAAGTTTCCACTAGCGCAATCATCCTCTTTTCTCTCTCAATTTTGTTCAAACAATATAGCATGGAATCAGTTACTATGGAAATTGAAAAATTCCTTCTCTGAAGTCCTACTTTTAATGGACAGAAGTCTTCAAAAATTCCAAATTGTCATCTATTTTTGTCGTGGTATGAGTGCCCTCAACTTGTTTGTAATTATACCTATGAGGCTGAATAAATTATTTTCAATTGTATGTGTATGTAACAGGTTCCTGATCATGGTGCTGTAATTGCGCTCATCCTCTATGGGGTCCATCAGAACTGAAGTGCGTTGCTCGATCAACCCATTTGGTTGCTATTCTTAAATTGTGTGATATGTGGTAATCAATTGTACATCACCAATGGCCTGAGATTGACATCGACGTGCACCGTTTCAGCTACATATTGTGAAAGGGCCTCAAGACCTTCCGAAAGCTGCACAAACATGGCGCCATCGATCTTGGGGCTGACCATTCAGGTACTTGCGTTTCCTTCTGTTCTTGGCCTTGAGACCAGTTGACATGATGAGTATTTTGTTCCGAGGAAGTATAAAGTCTGAACCTTATAACTTATAGTGTCAGCTTAGTCACTTCTAGTGGATCAGCATGATAACGATCACTTTGCTAACCTGTCTAACTCATTTTATTTTTCAGCATAGTAATTCAATTACTTCCACCTAATAATTCATATTGATTTAGCTTGATAAATTATATCGTGCCAACAGTTTAACTCGAACCGCTTTGAATACTTATTCTTTTTTATTTTAACCAGATAACTTATGAAACTTCAGCCTAATAACTTGTGATGTATCAAAATGTTAACTCTAACTGGTTTGAACACTCATGTTTTACTTCAACTTGATGACTTATGCGGCTTGAACCTGATAATTTATAGTATGTCGGCCTGAATAAATTCTAGTGTGTCAACATGGTAAGAATCACTTTGTTAGCCTATTTAACTCATTCTATTTTTTTCAACATGGTAACTTGAAATTTTTTTGATTGATAATTCATATTGTTTTAGCCTAATAATTTATACAGTGTCAGCATTTTTAATCCGATCTGCTTTGAACAGTTTTTTTACTTTCAACCCGATAATTATGCAAACTGAGCATGATAGCAATATGTCAGCTTGATAACTTTGAAGTGTCACCACATTTAACTCACACTTTGTCAACATGTTGAACTCATTCTATTTTTTGGCATGGTAACTTCATTTTAGCATGATAATTTATGATGTGTCAGCACAATAACTTGTATTTGTTTTGGCCGATAACTTTGTATTGTTTCGACCTGATAAACCACATTTCTCTTTATCTTATCAGATGGCGGAGAGCCTCATTAACACGGGCTTCTCCAGCCGTCGGATGGCCACCCCCCAGCATTCCTTCGTGCTCATTGTAGTCACCCGCTCCGAGTCGCTCAACCTCAGGGCGGCCATCGGTGCCACCAAGCTCGCCAGCACGCTCGTCTCGCTAGACGGCGCCATGGTGATCACCTTCTACATAGGCGTGGTCTTCAGCTTCATCCAGGTCACCGTGCAGCGCAACCTCACCGGCTAGACCATCTCCAGCAAGTTCCAGATCATCACTTTCATGTACTCCGTAAGAAACCAACCAACCATCATGCTTTTGAATTGCTTGCTACATTATGCACAACATGGCTTGCCACTGATCGACTTTGATTGATTTTACCTGAAGTCGGGTTGTGGTCGCATCTGGCATGTCCTTCGTGATGATGCATTCCTTCGTGATGCTGACATGGTGCATCGACCCATGACCTAGCCTGGTCAGTGGGAAATTCTGACCACGCTAACCAGGTCAAGTACATCATGCTTGTGCTAAGATTGACCAATCCATGTGGTTGTTCATTCATGGAACTAGTGAATCAAAAAACAAAATCATAGAAGACCCAAAACTCATGGAATCGACCCATAGATTATATAAAATAGCATGTGGTTGTTGAAAAACATACTCTGGATAACTTATATAAAAATAGCATGGTAATATATGAGCAACATACTTGATAACTTAGGTCAAACACCACGGTAACTCTGTCCAAGGAGGGGAACAAGTTGTTGAAAAACATAGTCCCAGTAACTTATGTGAAAATAGCACAGTAATTTATGAACCGATACCCGATAACATACATAAAAACACCGAGGTAACTTTGAACAGTGGAAAAATGTTATTGAAAATATACCCTTGGTAGCTTTTGTGAAAATAACATGATAATATATGAACCATATACCTGATAACTTAGGTACAAATACCATGGTAAATTTGACCAAGAAGGGGAAAAAGTTCTTGAAAAACATACTCCTAATAACTTATGTGAAAATAACACGGTAATGTACGAACCGCATACCCGATAAGTATGTATAAACACCGTGAGAACTTCGAGCAAGGAGGGGGAAAAGTTATTGAAAAATATACCCCCAGTAAATTATGTGAAAATAGCACGGTAATACATGAGCCGCATACCCTATAAGTTACTTACAAACACCATGGTAAATTTGATCAAAGGGGAAAATATTTAAAAAACATATCCCGGTTACTTATGTGAAAATAGCACGGTAATATACGAACCACATACCTGATAACTTACATAAGACACCACGTTAAATTTAACCAAGGGTGAAAAAGTTGTTGAAAAATACCCCTCATTGACTCCTATGTAAATAACATGGTAATATACGACCAACAAAGTTGATAACTTAGGTGAAAATATTGTGGTAATTTGCATCTGAAAAGGAGGGAAGGGGATGATCAGGTTTGTGAACCGGCGTGAAACGTGCAGAAAAAATGATGGAACTAGGGCGTATAGTCCTAAAACCCGGACAAATGAGGCCACTGGTTTCGATTTTCAATTATTGAGCGCTGTCTTTTTTTTCAATCTCGTCTCAAGAAGATATGTAACTCCTGTGGAATCAGCAAAGGGAGCTAGAGCAGCTGGGTGTTGTTGTTACATTTAGTATGGTAGGTTGTGGGTTCCATGTAAAGTAATTTTTTCAATTATGTATGTAAAGTAATTTTTATAATGATATATTTAGTATATTTTGAAATCCATGTAAAAGTGAAAAAAGCAGAAAAGCGAAAAAAGGAAGAAGAAGAAGAAGAAAAATGCAGTAGAGGCCGGGCCTCTACTGGGAGGGCCCATTCGGACAGCAGCTCTTGTACTGAGCCTTCCCTACGTCTCGTTATAAGCGAGACATAAAGATTACCTTTTAGCGCCTGAAGCGTCAGGAATTGCGATCCTAGGAGGCCCCAATTTCAGGGATCGCCCGTCCTCCTCTAATCTCCAATCATATTCGTCCACCTGGTTCATTACATTAATTACGTAGCAATATTTACGTAGGTCTAGCATCTCTCGTATTGTCTCGCCAGGGCGATTTCTCTTTCGTTACGAAATGTAGTTCTGGCACACCTTTGGCGCGTCGCTACTGGACCAACCCAGTACTGTAGATGCCCACTAGTTTTCTTTTCCCTGTGGTTGTTTAATCATTTTTTCACAGCTTATCTTTCTTGCTCGTTTTATCGTTTTTCTCATTTTTTTCTTCCTTTTCTTCATTTCTTCTGTGTTTTTTTAGATTTTTAAAAAAGTTCATTTTATTTTATTTTTCATATTTTTTCAACCCATTCCATATTTTTTGGATGCATTAGGAATTTTTTTACACCCGTTTAGTATTATCAAATACATGATTATATTATTTTCTCAAACATATGTTTTGATATCTATTTTTTATCATATACACTTGTACATTTTTTCGTATACAACTAAAACATTTTTTACATATCCTTAATAGTTTTAAATACATAATTTTTCCAAATACATGTTTTACTATTTTGAATACATGTTAAAAAGTAAAAAACAAGTTAAAATTTATTTTTAATGATAAAAACACATTTTTACTATTTGAACGTTTGTTTACCATTTATAAACATATCTTAATAATGCCATGAACATATTTCTGAAATTCATAACATTTTTAGTGAATGCAATGTACATTTCCAATAGTACAAAACATTTTTTCGAATTACATGAACATTGTTTTACATTGTATAGCTTTTTTAGATATGTCACACACATTTCTTTTGAAACGCATGAACATTTTTTAAATGCCACAACATTTTTAAAATAACGCTAATAACTTTTTTACACTGTGCTAACATTTATTAAATTCATGGTTTATATATATTTATGTAAATTTTAAGTTCTTGAATATATACACTCATAATGTTTACAAAAATATGAAGAAAGAAAAAAATGAAAAAAAATGAGAAGAAAAATAAACAAACCTACAGCAAGCTACTTGGGTCAGCTGGTAAAGATGCCTGATGCAAGTCGAGCTTGTGGCTCATTATAAACGAGACATAGCCGGTCTCATATTAGCCGGCCAATTTAATGATTTTTATTGTGTTTGGTTTCCACTGGTTCTCTTATCAGTTTTTTGTGTTTTCTTCAGGATTTCTTTTGTTTCTGGTTTCTAATCTTTTATTTTTCCTTTTTCCTTTTTTAACCATGGGAACATGTTAAAAACTAGATTTTTTTAAACATTAAAGCACATTTTTTAATTCGCAAACATTTTAAAGTGTCTGAGCCATTTTTGAAACTAGATGAGCACTTATCACCGTTGTTGGCAGCTCGACCTCTCTTCTTGAAACCTTATGCAGATAACTGAGATAACACTTAACCCAAATCCATGCCACTATGTTGTCGTCGAGGGAAGGAGAGCCGGTGCAGGAGTGGAGCCCGGCACTGCAGCGGTTAGGTTTTTTTTTCTTTTTGAGGGATGGTGGCGGTTAGGTTGGCACCCGGGCTGCCTACAGGAGCAGCACATGGGCTAAGGGAAAGAAAAAGATTTTCTAGTAGCACAGTAACCAATTTTTATGGGCTTGCAAATTTTTTGTATGGTTGCTATTGGTTGCAATCCAAACACACCCTCAGCCTTAGCGTCTCCATCTCCTCGTTCAGTGCTGACAGCGAGCTCCCGAGTCCCAAACTTGGGCGGCTGCTGCGAGGATAGCACCTGCACGGCCGTTCTTATCAGGATCCGTCGGTTTTTTGCCGGGTCCTTGCACGCCTTCAGAGTCAGCTTCTCGTATTTTAACCACCGGCACAACGTGCCCCGCTCCTCCACCATCAGGGACGCGTGAGACTGCACGCAAACGGAAGGATACATTATACTCTGTCCATCACATAGATAAAAGTACTCCCTCTATAAACACATATAAGATCTTTTGTTTACAGAGGGACTATGAGGCAGAGCAGAGTTATATCAAACCCTAAAAAAAGAATCTAACGAGGTTCAGTAATTAAACTTTTTAAAAAGTTCTGTTGATGATCCTAGCCAAATCATCATATAGTTAGAAATTGTTTAGTGCCCTGTTTTGTCGGTTAGCATGCTCAAAAGGAATAACGTGGATGCCGTGAAAATCAAAGCGAAAAGGACGCACAAGAAAGCGGAGGAAGGTGATTAAAGGGGGGAAAACATGGAAACCACCAGGCGATCCGGCAGAAGGTAAACTCAAGCAAAGGCTACTAGCCAATCACTAGTACATTATGGAACGGAGGGAGTGGGAAACAAAATCGAGATCCCACTTGCGAAAATGATGAGCCAATACAAAAGTGAAACCAATTTGATAGACCAATGACAACATGAGGCAAAAAGTGCACTGCGTGCAAACGGGGCCAAAGCAATGTCAAAGTTACGTCCCTGCATGAAAAAGAAAACATCTGCATGCATGCAATTGCCAAAAAAAAGTTTGGTTGTGCACAGACGTGAGAGAGGAAAACACGGCCGTAACTTGGTTGTGCACATGCAGAAGAGAAGAACACTAAACTCGATTCAGATTTTAGTTTAACTACTGCTGAAGATGCCTCTGTTCAAGCACTAGTTCTCTGAGAGAACCAGGTACATGGATCCAGACGCATAGCAAAATTCAGCATGTTGAGTCGATTGAGTCGGTGACTATGGAAAGAGATTCCTTCATGCTAATCCTGACAGGATGAAAGGATAAGACGGGGGATAAAGCAGGCGAGTGTGGTGTGGCCTAGGGACAAGTTTTTCTTTCAGATCTGAGCCGATGGACCAAAAGCAAGCGCACAATGCAGAATTGCAGAGTGCCAAAGGGACCAAAGGCATAGCAAACAAATTGCTCCACACTCCATGACACAAAAAGTGTTATACTGTACTAGACAATCCCTCTAACCATCATTAGCAACTCATCATAGTACGTACTATAAAACTCTATTCAGTTGCTTTGCAAAAGTCTTTGTTTGATCAGTCATCTTGGCCACCATCATACGGCCATCATAGTCCCAGAGAATATTCCTGGCTGGACTACACTCTGCCTACTGTCCTTAATCCCTCCAATCATCACGACTGGGCCTTTTTTCTGTTCTATTGAGAAATCGATTTCAATTATCAACACAGTACTGCCTGCTTGTTTCTGAATCGATTATCTTTTCTTTTTCTGAAAACGCAATCGAACAGCACACGATGCTTCAGTTACCTCCTTAACCTCCCATCCTAAATCAGCATGACTATGTCTACGTGTGATCCGAAACATCGTTGCTTAGGAATTCGATTTCAAATTCAACTGCCAATTCTTCAAATCAAAATCAAAATTTTCTCTAAGTTCAGTTGAACATTTGAAGTTTTGGAGAAAAATTACTTGCCCGGATACACAAAGTCGTATGGCGCTCTGTATGATGATGGTTCGATCTCTGCATATGTTGTGCTTTACACTCGTATATGCATAGGAGCAAGATCTCCGCGTGGTACTCGTCAACTAACCTCCCCACCTTCATCATCATCTACTGTCATGACGGTCGTTTGTATTGAGTTATGAGCAACCTGGTTGCACTAACTTATGAACTACTCCCACCGTCCCTAAATATAAGTCTTTTTAGAGATTTCACTCATTTTACTCCGTATGTAGTAATATACATCCGTATTGTAATCCATATTGAAATCTCTAAAAAGACTTCTATTTAGAAACGGAGGGAGTACCGGGTTATCTATTCTGTCATACTCATATGTATTACTCCCTCCAATCCAAAATAAGTGTCGCAGTTTTGAACTCGGTTTAGTTCAAAACAGCGACAATTATTATGAATCGGGGGTATTTTCTGAAATGATCTTATTCATTTCAACTTTTTAATCGCATGTACATTATTTTAGGCAAAAGAAAGTATAACCCGCGTCACTCGCAATCAGCAATCAAGAAGGCACAAGCCAAAAATATCAACACAACAAAAACAACTGTACAAAAAGATCAAGAGGTAGAAAAGAGGCAAGAGCCTCACCCCCAAAAAAGGAAATCCTTGCTCAATTTTTCCATTAGCCAGCTGCTAGCACATCCAAGGCAAGCCCCCGCCACCCAATGCCTTGTTGCCCTTGGCCACAGCCCGGGCTCCCTTTCTCTTCCTATTCCTCCCCAATTCCCCACTCTCTTCTTCCCCCCTCGTCGCCGCCGGAGCCTCTGCCCTTGCCGCGCCCAAGACTCGAGCGCCGCCGGAGCCCTGCCCTCACCGGAGCCGGAGCTTCTCCCCCGTCGGCATCGCCCCAAGCTAGATCAGTGGCGCGCTGACCCACTGGCACACCACTCCATCCTAGCTGAACCACTGGGGCGCTGACACAAGGAACGGCGCCGACTCATGCTTGCAGGGGACAGCGGCAGGATGCAGTCCCCAGAATCGGAGAGTATGATGGCCTCCGACAGGCGCGCCTGGTACGTAGCCTCCTCCTCCTCCGCTTTGCACCGCTCCTCCTCAGCGCTTTCCTGTAGGGAAGCCACCAGCGTCGCCTGGTAGGCGGCGCCCTCCTCCAGGTCCTCATCGCGCACGACGGGAGGGGGCGGCAGGGTGCCAGCTCGCACGTGCTGGACGTTGCGCCGGTGCTGCTCCTCGTGCTCGAGGGTGAACCAGACCTCCCAATCAGGAGAGTCTGGTGTGTAGACGGGGTTGAGGCGCTGCTCCAGGGTGAGTAGCTCCCGCCGGCACTGCACCTCCTCCGTTTCCACCCGCGCCAACCGCGGCACTGGGATCCTCTCTGGATCCAAATGCCAACCATGTGGCAGGGTCACGTCGGGGTACGGGAGGGGGACACGGTTCTCCCAGTGCCACCTCGCCTGGTGCACTGGGACGTTGAGCCTCCGCCTCGCCGGGCGGGCAGACGCCGGCGGAGGCGGGGGAAGCGCGTGCGCGCGCAAAGAGCCGGTGGGGGCCTTGCCCTTGTTCTTGTCGCCGAAGAAGCCCATGGTGGTGCACGCTAGGCCAGGGTTGTCATCGGCGGGGGAGCAGCAGGGTGGCTAGATGGGGACGGGAGGGTGGAAGAGGATGAGGCCGCCCCCTCCCCCCCCCCCCCCCCCGCACGCTCGGATAAAAAAAGATGCCTGTCGTCGTTGACGCGTGGGCCTGCGGTCGATGGTCGTCATTAATAAAGACGCGGGAGGTAGTTGACCGGCTGCCATGTGGGGACGCGGCAGACACCGAGCGGACGCGTGGCATGTCCGTGCCGACACATTTCTGGCCCAAATATGGGCCAGAAATGGGTTTGTGCGGACGCGTTTTGGGAATGGATCGGCGTATTGGGCCAGCATTTTTGTTTGCAGCAACCCAAACAGACGTGAGCGGACGAAACGGGTCGTCGCTTTGGAGTTGCCCTTAGAGCATCTACAACCGGACCCCTCAAACTCGTCCCAAACGCCCGGGCAGGTCACCCGCGGTACATTTCGACCCAACCGGGTCTCTCAAACCGCCCTCAAACGCCCGGGCTGACCGGCACCCCTCATATCCAGCCCAAATATGGGGCGAATATGAGAAGGTCCGGGCGCGCCCGCCACGTCGACTTGGCCCAGCCTGGCCCACGGCTGCCCCACTAATATCGCCGTCCGGAAAACCCTAGACCGCAGTCAATCTGGACTCCACTTCACTCCCCTCTCCGTCCACTCCACTTCCGATCCCCTCCAAACGCATCCGATGGCCGTTGTCCGAAGCAGCGCTGTCTTCGGTGGGGACTCCGGCTCCGACGACGACTGGTCTAGCCTGCTGCGCGAAGCAGACCCCAACGATGTGGAGGAGGTCGCCCTCCGCATCGCATTGAGGCGTTCGGTCGTCGACCAAGGAGGATACGGCAGCGGCGGATCCACTTCGTTAGCACCCGACACCCGTCAACGCAGCATCGGCGACGTCGCCGGCCCTTTCTGCCCGGCGCGCAGCTCTGGCAACTCCGCTCCGCTCCTCCAGGTACACCGCCCACCACCAGCACCCTCTGCTCCGGAGGTGGTGCCCGGCCACCGCTGGGTCCTCGTGCCCGCGGTGGGGTCGGCGCGCACTCGGACGCCCGAGTCAGAGGCACGAGCAGCCCGACCCGAGTGGCAGCGGGCGAGGGAGAGGGCAGTGGCGTCCGACTCGATGTCCGCGCACCGTCTGCGCGTGAGCGCCGGTCGGTCCTGAGGCAACGCTCCTCGCTTCTGTCCTCCGCCGGTCACTCATGACCATGGAGACAGATGCATGGTTCCAAGGCGCTCCGACTCGCTATCAAGATGTCAAAGCGCAAGGCAACAAAGGAGGCGGCAGCCCGCCATGCGAAGGAGTAGCACCGCTTGCTCCGTAGGCTGTCGAGCACGAGGTGCAGCTCCAAATTGGATATGACGGACGGCTCCACCTCCAGCTCCTACGACGACGCGCCTCCGCACGCCGACGCCTACATGGAGGAGGGGCACAACCACGCCGACGGCCGGAAGGGGAAGGGGCCAGCGTGAAAATGGTGATTTCCTCCGCCCTTCCTCGTTCTGTTTATATTTTATCTATGTTTCACAAGTTTGTAATTTGGATTTGCACTGTCCGCCATTAAACTCCGATGAATCATGTTTCTTTTGTCCGGCAAATCCGATGAACTGCACTATGGTCATGCGTTTTACGTAGTGTTGCATGAACTGCATAGCTTTGAGGTTTAGAATACGAGGGACGCGAGTGTGAAAGACCAAATATAAAGCGTGTCCGGTCAGTACCCATGGACACTCCCGAACGCGTTCGCAGGCGTTTGTGTGGTCGAATTTACCCAATACGGCTGTAGATGCTCTTATCCCTCCTGCACTCTCTTTACAAGCATGCAAATGGTTACAATCTAGCGGATGCCACCATCTGTGTCTCTCTTATATGAATTTGTATTTGAAAGTGTCAATATTGAGAGAGTTGATTTTTTTCCCAAAAGTTTGGAATCCCTAAAAAACTAAAATTCTGAAAGTTTAACTTCTAAAAAACTTGAAATATCAAATTTTAATTTTTTTTAATTCTCAATATGTACTATTATTGAAGTCGAGAAAAAAATAAAGTCGGCATTCAAAAGTTAGAAAGTAGGGGGGCTTAAAAAATTCGAAGCCAGGGAAGCAGACAAAGTGAGATATCTACATGTCGGGGGACTAACTTTTGCACCGGGTTTAGGCGACACGTACGGCTTGCCTGGTCATGCGTGTGACACGGTATCCAGGGAAAAGGTACTCTAGAAAAATAACAGTGTCAGGATTCCCTCAAAAACAAATGGATTCCCACGCGGGAGACCACGCACTAACCGCGCCCGTTACACGGATCCTTGGTTCACATGCCATGTTGGAAGCAAAACGTTAAGACCTTCTTTAGTTTGTAGGAATTTCGTAAGAATTTTATAGGATAGGATTTGCAAAGGAAAAATTCCTTTGAAGCCTTTTGGTTTATAGAATGGATTCATATTCCTGTAGGATAGGAATCAATCCTTCACATTTTAGAGGAAAAAAACATTAGCCTAGGCTTAATGAAAAAATTCCTATCCTATTCATTAAACGACATTTCTTTCTCTATTGAAATTGAGATGCATGTCATCTTACTTCCTATGATTTTCCTATTTCCATAAAATTCCTATCCTACAAACCAAAGGAAGCCTAAACGTAGATTCTCAAAGAGAGATGAGTGGATAAATGTGTCTTCAGTACTAACCCTAATTACAACATTTAGGGTCGGGCTAGGCAAATCCGGACCCTTAAATGACCGGACACGTGCGCGGGCAGGTCCGTCCTCAAATGTGTTCATCTGCATCTGGATATCTCATACTAAAAATCTTAAATTCATACAAAAGCATGCAAAGAAAAAAAAATCCACGTTACGTAGGTCAACTAGCCTAGTCATCGTCACATATGTCCACTATCTTTGTGCCCGGCTCCGGATACATGGGAGGCAGCCGCCGCCCTGGCTCCTCTGCGTCGGCCTCTGTATCCATCTCTGCTTCGACCTCGTCGAAGAGGGCGTCGGTCGCCACCCATTCCTGCCGGATGAAGCGCTGGTTGGCCTCCACATATGCCTCATCCTGGATAGACTCCAAAATGGCATGCTAATCCACCATGTTGTCCACTTGGGGGATGGCAAACTCCGCCTCCGCGTCCTCCATGTTGAAGACAAGAGCCGACGAGATCTCCTGCTCCGGCTGCTCCGCCTCGGCCTCCTCCGGATCCGCCACCTCCATCAGAGCCGGCTGCTGCTTCCTCCTCCTCCTCCTCCTCCTGCTACTTCTCCTCCTCCTCCGGCTCCGGCGAGTCCGGAGGCAGCACGACAGTTATGAGCGCGGCGCGCACGACGTGCCTCGCACGGACCTCCCGCTCGATCTGGTACCGGCGCCCGGCATGAGCATAGCGTAGGCGGTTATCTTCTTCCGGACCATGGCGAAGCTGGAGAGCGTGGGAAGAGCCCTTGAACGGGAGAGAGGAGGTGGATGGGCTAGGGCTGGGGGACGACAACAGGGTTAAATAGCCAAATTTGGCCTCGGGCGGCGAGCCGGAACAGTGCCACGCGGCGTTCACACCCGCACCAGAGGAGACGTCCGTCGGACCGCTGGTTTCCAGGCGATCCGGCGTGGGACCCCGTTGAGGGAGTCCTGGATTAAGGGGACCTCGGACAGCCGGACTATATGCGTATGCCGGACTGTTGGGCTATGAAGATACAAGATAGAAGACTTCGTCCCGTGTCCGGTTGGGACTCTCCTTTGCGTGGAAGGCAAGCTTGACGATTCGGATGTGAAGATTCCTTTATCTGTAACCGACTCTGTGTAACCCTAGGCCCCTCCGGTGTCTATATAAACCGGAGGGTTTAGTCCGTAGGACAACAACAATCACAACCATAGGCTAGCTTCTAGGGTTTAGCCTCTACGATCTCGTGGTAGATCAACTCTTGTAATACTCATATCATCAAGATCAATCAAGCAGGAAGTAGGGTATTACCTCCATCTAGAGGGCCCGAACCTGGGTAAACATTGTGTCCCCCGCCTCCTGTTACCATCAGCCTTAGACGCACAGTTCGGGACTCCCTACCCGAGATCCGTCGGTTTTGACACCGACATTGGTGCTTTCATTGAGAGTTCCACTGTGTCGCCACCATAAGGCTTGATGGCTCCTTCAATCATCTACAACAACGCCATCCAGGGTGGAGGTTTTCTCCCCGGACAGATCTTCGTATTCGGCGGCTTCGCACTGCGGGCGAACTCGCTTGGCCATCTGGAGCAGACCGACAGCTACACCCCTGACCATCAGGTCAGGTTTGGAAGCTTGAACTACACCGCCGACATCCGCGGAGACTTGATCTTCGACGGATTCGAGCCTATGATAGCCGCGCCCCGCCGCCACAGTGAACATGACCTAAATCTGTCATCGGACTATGTGCGGGAGATCGCGCCTGTAACCGCACTGGCCCTAGATCCAGAGCAGAGCGTGCCATCCGAGGGAGGGAGGCTCAACCTCACCACAGAAGCCGTGGACTCAACGGCGCTAGAGCCAAACACAGATCTGACCTCCAACGAGGCATGTGTCATCGGAACCTCGGACTCATCTCCGGCCATAGGCTCCGGACCGCGTGTATCCGCACCCATCGAATCTGACGGGGCGCCGATCTTAGAGTTCAGCTCCGCAGACATCTTCCAACACTCACCCTTAGGCGATGTGTTAAACTCATTAAAGTCTCTCTCCTTGTCAGGAGATCCTTGGTCGAACTATGTCCGGCTTGAGTGGGAAGCGGACGACGAAGAACTTCGTTACCCACCCACCACCCACTTGATAGCCACTGTCGATGATTTGACCGACATGCTTGACTTCGACTCCGAAAACATCGACGGTATGGACGACGATGCCGGAGAAGAACAGGAACCACCGCCCACAGGGCGGTGGACAGCCACCTCCTCATACGATATATACATGGTGGATATACCCAAAGAAGACAATGGCGATGACATAAAAGATCCAGTGGAGGATAAACTTCCTGAGAAGCAGTCTAAGCGCCGACGTCAGCGACGCCGCTCTAAATCACGCCATGGTAAAAACAGCGATACCGGCACAAGAGAGAATAGCACTCCGGACGATGCCGAAGAAAATGAAGACCCCGCCAGGCCAAGTTTCGAACAGGCTGGACGGGAAGATGGGTGAGCCAGCCCCGATGAACAGGCCGTGAACGACGACTCGGAAGACAGCAATTATATGCCCCTCTCCGAGGACGAGGTGAGCCTCGGCGACGAAGAATTTATCGTCCCTGAGGATCCCCTTGAGCAGGAGCGTTTCAAGCGCCGGCTTATAGCCACTACAAAAAGCCTGAAGAAGAAGCAGCAGCAGCTTCGAGCTGATCAAGATCTGCTCACTGGTAGATGGACCGAAGTCCTGGCAGCCGAGGAATACGGACTCGAACGCCCAACCAAAATTTACCCGAAGCGCAAATTGCTACCTCAATTTGATGACGAGGCGTTGGAGCCAGCACTACTAGCGCATAATGCGGCTGATCGACCACCGCGTGGCCGAGATAAAATGGCAATTCAGCCCGAGCACCAGCCGGCACTGCCTCGCCGAACAAATATAAACACAACAGCTCGGGGATACACACATGACCTGCGGTACGATTTGGAAAATAGAGCAGGACAAACCAGATCGATCTACGGATTACGGGGGTGCGCCCCAACGTGCAACGACGGCCACCAAGCCGGATATAACAAGCACAAAACTGTCCGGGCCGAATACCGCAGACCGGCTCCATCCGACCTACGTCCCGACATAGCCCGACACAGAGGTGCCGCACACCCCCTCTGCTTCACTGATGAAGTAATGGAGCATGAATTCCCAGAAGGGTTTAAACCCGTAAACATTGAATCATATGATGGAACAACAGATCCCACGGTATGGATCGAGGACTTCCTTATCCATATACATATGGCCCACGGCGATGACTCCATGCCATCAAGTACCTCCCGCTAAAACTCAAGGGACCAGCTAGGCACTGGTTGAACAGTCTGCCCAAAAACAATATTGGCAGTTGGGAGAACCTGGAAGATGCATTCCTTGACAACTTCCAGGGCACTTATGTCCGACCTCCAGATGCCGATGACCTAAGTCATATAATCCAACAGCCCGGAGAGTCAGCCAAGAAATTCTGGACTCGGTTCTTATCTAAAAAGAACCAAATCGTCGACTGTCCGGATGCCGAAGCCCTAGTGGCCTTTAAGCATAACATCCGCGACGAGTGGCTCGCCCGACACCTCGGCAAGAGAAGCCGAAGTCCACGGCAGCCCTTACGACGCTCATGACTCGCTTTTGTGCGGGCGAGGATAGCTGGCTAGCTCGTAGCAACAGCACCTCAAGCAAACTTGGCACTTCTGAAGCCAGAGATAGCAACGGCAAGCCCCAACGCAACAGACACAAGCGTCGAAATAATGACGATAACATCGAAGACACGACCGTCAATACCGGATTCAGTGGCTCCAAGTCCGGTCAGCGGAAAAATCGATTTAAACGAAACAAGCCGGGCCCGTCCAGTCTGGACCGCATACTCGATCGTCCATGCCAAATCCACGGCACCCCGATAAACCAGCCAATCATACCAACAGAGAATGTTGGGTCTTCAAACAGGCCGACAAGTTAAATGCTGAAAACAAGGAAAAGGGATCGCAAAGTGACGACGACGAGGAACCCCGGCCGCCGAACATAGTGGGACAGAAGAAGTTTCCTCCCCAAGTTAAAGCGTTGAATATGATATATTCTACCCATATCCCCAAAAGGGAACGGAAACGCGCACTAAGGGACGTCTACGCCATGGAGCCAGTCGCCCCAAAATACAACCCGTGGTCCTCCTGTTCGATCACTTTTGATCGAAGGGACCACCCGACTAGTATCCGTCATGGTGGTTCAGCCGCGCTGGTACTAGACCCTATCATTGACGGATTCCACCTCACACGTGTCCTCATGGACGGCGGTAGTAGCCTGAACTTGCTCTATCAGGATATAGTGCGCAAACTGGGTATTGATCCCTCAAGGATCAAGCCCACAAAATCCACCTTTAAAGGTGTCACACCAGGTGTAGAGGCCTGCTGTACGGGCTCAATCACACTGGAAGTGGTCTTCGGATCCCCGGATAATTTCCGAAGCGAAGAATTACTCTTCGACATCGTCCCCTTCCGCAGTGGTTATCACGCACTGCTCGGACAAACCGCATTCGCTCGTTTCAATGCGGTGACGCACTATGCTTACCTTAAGCTCAAAATGCCCAGACCTCGCGGTGTTATAACAGTCAATGGAAATATGGAGCGCTCCCTCCATACTGAGGAGCACACTGCGGCCCTTGCAGCAGAGGTACAGAATAGCCTTTTTAGGCAAAACCTTAATTCGGCAATAAAGCCCCTAGACTCCTTCAAGCGAGTCCGAGCTACTCTGCAACAGAACCGTCCGGCTCGTCCAGAGCTCAGCTAGCAATTCGGCCTTCGTCCTAGCCCCAATAAAGCGGGGACATTCGTGCCGCGCGTACACAACTATGCACTTAAAATACCATGGGCATGGACGGAGGCATTGCTAGACCTTCACCGTTCCTTTTTCTTTCAGGTTTTTTCACCTCTCAAGGCTTTTTCTGATAAACCTGATCACCGGCCGGACCCATCGTGGGACGTATACACCAAGAAAGCTAGGGGCTCGGACGTACAAGGGAATACCTAGGTGGTCTTTGCTAAACGATCGCCATACTTGTTTTATATACCCGCACGCAGCTCGCTCTTGGTCCTGGCATGTTAAATAACCTTATTTGCTTATTGCACTACTTTGCACAGATACGCCTTGACGTATCAATCAACTTACAATGAAAAATAATCTGCAGCGTCTGCTCATTACTTAAACTTTTCCTTGTCTATTTTATTTTCAATTGCACCCGTACATCCTGGTACGCCTTAATTCGCCAGGGGCTTCATTGTACCCCATAACACGGCAAGAAAGTCCGAACACTTTTACAGTATAGTTCGGCACCCCGAACTTATAGCATTATATGCATCGGCTCCGAATCATGTCTTTGGTCAATAGTTGGGTTGCCCGGCTCCTGTGCTTGCTACCCTGCGTTCCGCTATATCGGCTAGGGTAGTAAAGGGAGAACTACTGCGATTGTGTCCCGGTTCTTCCGGACGAGCGCCTCAGTAGAGAAAACCGAAAACTGACTGTCATGATGCGGCGAGAGCTGGTCAGCTGTTCGAGAGGTTTTCAAATCGCTAGAGATTTTTTCTGCTTCCTGTGAGGAATCGGTTTTTGTCCGATTAGGCGTGTATAGCGCCCCAACTTCGGCCTTCCGAATACCAGGGGCTACTCCAAAATTTAAAATTATAGAACTCCTATGGCTAAGTGAGGGTGATAAAGCTGTATAGTCTGATTGCCTTGTTCGTTGCGTTAAACACCTCCTTAAAGGACCAAAAATTTGGATAAAGAGTGTTTAGATTTATTCCGAACACCCCTGTACTAGCTACGAGGGGGTAGAAGCCGACGACTGGCCAACTCTCAGATTTCATAAACGGCCGCACAAGAGGTAAAATTTTAAATAACAAGCATTATATTACATAAAGACCTCGTTCCATATTACAAGACAGGATAAAATAATGCTTTCATGGGAAAATGATATCATTGGCACATTGCTCCGCTACAAGGCGGGATCCCTCCGTGACACTGTCATAGTACTTCTCGGGCTTGCGATGCTCCTTGCCCTCGGGCGGACCCTGAGTCATCAACTTCATGGCATCCATCTTCGCCCAGTGCGTCTTGGCGCGGGCAAAAGCCATCCGTGCACCTTCAATGCAGACCGATCGCTTGACGACATCAAGCCGATGGCACGCACTGACCAGCCGCTTCACGAGTCCGAAGTAGCTACTGGGCATGAGCTCGGCATGCCATAGTTGGACTATTAGGTCCTTCATGGCCAGTTCAGCTGCCTTGTGCAGCTCGACCAACTGCTTTAGCTGGTCGCTAAGGGGCGACGGATGTTCTGATCCAAGGTATTGGGACCAGAACAGCTTCTCCGTAGATCTCCCTTCTTCGGCTCGAAAGAACTCTGCAGCATCTGATATGCTGCGCGGCAGATCCGCAAACGCTCCTGGAAAAATCCAAATTCGGGTAAGTAAAAGGAACGCTTCCTTCACACACTTGCTTTGCATAATAAAGGCCTTACCCGCCGCGATCTTCTGGGCCGCCTGGATTTCCTGGAGGGCGCTCTGGGCTTCGGCTCGGGCATCTTGCGCGCTCTGGCGGGCCTTGGCAAGTTCGGACTCTTGAGTCTTCGAATTACGCTCCAAGGACTCGTACTTTTTGACGGCGTCCTGGAGCACTTGCTGGACCTCGCTGACCCGGGCCTCCTACTTCTCGCGCGCGGCGCGTTCCTTAGCCGCTTTGTCCCCGGCCTTGGCCAACGCCTTCTTGAGGGCCGCTACTTCGGTCGTGGCCCCTAATAAAGTGCATGACACTTCAGTCAGTGCGAACCTTTCATCCTTCCTAAATATAAAGCGTCGATTAGTGCATACCTTGGTTGTCCTCCAGTTGTTTCTTCACGAGGCCGAGTTCTTCCTTGGCCCGCTCCAGATTGCGCGTCAAGCCGGAGACCTCTGCAGTATGAGCGGCAGCGGCTAGCAGCGACGCCTGCTTATTCACATAGACATGTTATGTTAGACTCCTGCGAAATTTATTTTGATCCTCTGTTTGGTTTTTCTTTCCGAACACCGAACAGAGCACCAGGGGCTACTGTCTACAAGGTGATATTCTTTTACAACTATATTACTTACCTCAAAGCCTGTTAGAAGGCTAAGGCAGGTTTCGGTCAGTCCATTTTTGGCAGATTGGGAAGCGCCGTGTAGCGCTTCCAGTCATCAATCCGGTGCCTCTAGATGGACAGAGGTCACCGGCGGAGGCGGCTTGCCCCCTCGTTCGGGAAAGGCTGCCTGCCCGAATCCGGAGCCACTTGGGTCTCCGGAGTTGTATCCGGCTGAGGGTCGAACTGGACTCGGCCCTCATCGTCTGGGTCTCTAGGGGTCTTTCCCCCCATGTGCTCGGCAACCGGACTTCTTTCCTCCGGCATCACTAGAACGGCCTCCCCTTGGCCCGGTATCCTTCGGGACAACACCTCGGTGTTGTGCGCGGCCTTATGGGAGGTGGCCGTTGGAAGGGACCCGTTGTTCATCGCCGACGGATCCAACGATCCCTTCGAAGAGGAGGAGAGCTCGATGTTGGATTGGGCCGGACTGCAGATGCATGGTCTAACACATTAAAAAACGATAAAGTGAAAAAACCGGAAATATTATCGTGTCCGGATACTTACGATTTGGCCAGGAGCTTGACCCTGGGCCCCCACTCCTTGCTGCTATTGGTGGCTGCGGCGGAGTAGTCCGGAAGAGAGATTTTTCCCTTCTTGGGCGCCTCGGCCTCCCCATGTGTGGAGGCCTTCCTCTTCTTTTCCCCCCCAGTGGGGGGGGGGGGACAGGCCTCCTCCTCCTCCCCGTCATCTTCGGCGGAGGAGTGCGCCTCGGCGTCTTCGGACGTCACGTCCGAAACGTCCTTGCGTCGGAGACCACCTCTGGTCCCCTTGGCCCCCTTCTTGGTTTTCTTCTCCGGCACCTCATAAGGCGCCGGAAATAGCATCTTCGTCAGAAGAGGCGATTCTGGATCTTCGGGCAGCAAAGTTGGACATTCGATCTGCTCCGCTATCATTACCCAGGCCTGAGAAATTGGCATGGAGGCTTAGGTTCCTCCCACGGATATGCCGGCAAAAGGTATATCTTGCAAACATAAAAGAACTTACCGGATTAGCCCAGCGTTTTGCGCTAAGCCCGTGGTCTTCGGACGTGGGCGGTGGTACCTCGCCGGCCTTAAAAAGCACCTTCCAGATGTCTTCGTGTGTCGTATCGAAGAGCTCCAGCAGCGTCTGCTGCTTGTCCGGGTCGAACTCCCACAAATTACAAGTCCGGCTCTGGCACGGAAGAATCCGGCGGAAGAGCTTGACCTGGATCACGTTGACAAGCTTGATTTTCTTGTCAATCATGTTCTGGACACATGTCTGGAGCCCAGTCACTTCTTCCGCTGACCCCCAGGCTAAACCCTTCTCTTGCCAGGAGGTGAGCCCCATGGGGACTCCGAATCGAAATTCAGGGGTCGCCGCCCAGTTGGCGCCGCGCGGTTCGGTGATGTAAAACCACCCTGATTGCCACCCCTTTACGATCTCTACAAAGGAGCCTTCGGGCCAGGTGACATTGGGCATCTTGCCCACCATGGCGCCTCCGCACTCCGCTTGTTGGCCGCTCACCACCTTTGGCTTCACATTGAAGGTCTTCAGCCATAGGCCGAAGTGAGGAGGGATGCGGAGGAAGGCCTCACACACGACAATGAATGCCGAGATGTTGAGGATGGAGTTGGGGGCCAAGTCGTGGAAGTCCAGCTCGTAATAGAACATCAGTCCGCGGACAAACGGGTGGAGGGGGAACCCCAGCCCGCCAATGAAGTGGGGAAGAAACACCACCCTTTCTTGGGGCTCCGGGGTAGGGATGATCTGCCCCTTGGCCGGAAGCCGATGAGCGATGTCTTTGGACAAGTATCTGGCCTCCCGGAGCTTCTTGATGTCCTCCTTCTTGACGGAGGAGGCCATCCACTTGCCTCCAGCTCCAGATCCGGACATGATTGGAGTGCTTTTTGGGCGGAAGAGATGGGTGCTTGGGCATTGGAGCTCGAGAATGAATGGGCAGAGGAAGAAGAGGGTGTGGGTGAAAGAGGGGAATCCTTATCCCTTTATAAAGGCAGTAAAAATCGCGCGCCTCCCCGCTCGCCCTAAAACTCGCTTGTTTCCCAAGCGCCGTGTTGATGGCACGGTTAGGTTACCCATGCCCGCATTGATGAGAATCTCATGATAAGGGGACACGATCTCTGCTTCGACAAGACGTGCCAATGAAACCGCGCCTCGAAATACGGAGAGGCAGGATAAAAACGGTTTGAATAAAGACCGGGTCGTGGCGTGAGGTCACGCTATGATTTGTCAGCAGATTGGACTCGTGGGATATTATACTCTCTACCGCGGTATGTGGAATTTGTTTTGCAGAGCCGGACACGATTCTTATGTTCAAGATCTACTTTGGAGTATTCGGAGAAGGAACCCGCCTTGCAATGCCGAAGACAATCTGCGCGCCGGACTCATCGTCAATGAAGCCTGGTTCAGGGGCTACTGAGGGAGTGCTGTATTAAGGGGTCCTCGGACAGCCGGACTATATGCGTATGCCGGACTGTTGGGCTATGAAGATACAAGATAGAAGACTTCGTCCTGTGTCCGGTTGGGACTCTCCTTTGCGTGGAAGGCAAGCTTAGCGATTCGGATGTGAAGATTCCTTTCTCTGTAACCGACTCTGTGTAACCCTAGCCCCCTCCGGTGTCTATATAAACCGGAGGGTTTAGTCCGTAGGACAACAACAATCACAACCATAGGCTAGCTTCTAGGGTTTAGGCTCTACGATCTGGTGGTAGATCAACTCTTGTAATACTCATATCATCAAGATCAATCAAGCAGGAAGTAGGGTATTACCTCCATCGAGAGGGCCCGAACCTGGGTAAACATTGTGTCCCCCGCCTCCTGTTACCATCAGCCTTAGACGCACAGTTCGGGACCCCCTACCCGAGATCCGCCGGTTTTGACACCGACACCCGTCATCAGTCCAACGTGGCGGACGCGCCCGGGCGACCCTTATCCGCTCCATATTTGGGCTGGATATGAAGGGTGCAGGTCAGCCCGGACGTTTGAGCCAGTTTCAGAAGCCCGTCTAGGTCAAATTTTCATAACCGACCGAGTCAT
This sequence comes from Aegilops tauschii subsp. strangulata, assembly GCF_002575655.3. Lineage (NCBI taxonomy): Eukaryota > Viridiplantae > Streptophyta > Magnoliopsida > Poales > Poaceae > Aegilops > Aegilops tauschii. The sequence goes on along the minus strand of NC_053036.3, from coordinate 630,396,842 downwards.
CCGTCCAAGCGTTTAAGGCGGATTTAGGACGCCCGGGTGTAGATGCTCTTAGGGCAAGAAATGCTAGGCCCTCTTGCTCGTAGAAAACATCGTCTACTTTCTCATCCTCCAGCGTGAGATACGCCAGCACCACGCTGGCAAGATGCAAGAGCAATCAAAACATACACATCAAACTACATCCAATCCATCAGTTGGATGGTTAGGGGATAGTGGTATCCCTGCCTCATCAGAGTTTAAGTTCTAAATTTGACACTTGTGCCCGGATTATTCTAAATTTATTTCAGGCCTTTTGACGATGTCAGTGGGAGAAGACGTTTTCGTCTACTATGTAGGCGTATGCGGCGTGTGTATGAGCGCCTATGTCTATACCGTGTTAAAAAACTACATCCAATCTGATGCAGCAAATGTCCGTCCTAATTTATATATGTATAACCGGAGCACTCAAAATAATTGAAAATAAACATCATCTTTCATCTATAATCTTGTTGTTCAAATATGTCGGTGCAACAATAATTTCAATAAAAATATTGCAAATTCAACTATAAAGTTTTTCAATAAAATAGTTCATATCTGAATTTAACTTATTCAGACACATTTTTAGTTCAATTCTCGAAGTGCCCACAGCCGGATCATTCTGAAGTTGCTCACGAGTTGATCGACGACGAATCTGTTTATGCATTTGTATGAAATCCTCAAACATCGCCGGATTATGCTCTGAAAGTTGGATAGGATCACCATGTGCTCAAAATCGAGATTGGCGAACTCTGACACCCTCATCCTCCACAATCATATTGTCCATGATCACATAATCTATCATCACCTCCCACAATGTCTCTGCATCTCGTAGTTTTGCAGATCCTCAAACAACTATAAAACGTGTTTGGAGCTGTCTGAATGCCCTCTGGACAACATTTCTACCTCCTTGTCTTTGGGGAAAGTTAGATCTTTTCTCACCCATTGACTCAGAGATGGTCTTGGTGAAGGTCATGCATGGAGGATAGATACCATCGCAAAGGTAACAACCTATGGTGTAGTCATGACCATTGATGGTATAGTTCCACAAAGAAGTTTTTCAACCTTACAAACAATGAAGACCACTGCAGCACGTTGATGTCCTTGTGAGATCCGGGACGAACTACCTTCATCATCATGGTTTCATCATCCTCATCGGATGAGGACGAATCGATAAACTCGACGTAGAAGTACTCGTCTGAATCCATCGCGTTTGGTCAAAACATTTGGCTATGGAATTTCCTCAAACACAAGCCGAATGTGGTTTTCGCCATGGACGACAATGTGTAGGGGACAAGGGTATGTGGGTGGCGACTGGACTAGCCGACTAGGGGTGAAAGGGAATCATAGGCAAAGCAGGCTTGATGCCCGTGTGGAGCGGCGGAGGTTCGGCAAGGCCTGGAAGAAGTGGTTGATACGGTGGTGGCATCAATCTCATATTAGGTGGAAACAAAGCAAGGGGGGTGGAGTGAGAAAATCGGGGCTCCGGATGCGGTTTTGGCTAGGTCCGGAGTATCGGACATGTGATAAATGGCTGGATGTCTGCAAACCTCTCCAGCTTTGCTTGTAGTTTGTGGCATTTCATACACCTGAACCACACCGTGGATGTTTGACGCGCCCACTGGCAATGACCTGTCAGTCCTCAAATTTACTTATCTGCATCCGGATACTTCATACTGGAAATCTTAAATCTATACAAAAGTATGCAAAGGATATAATCCACGTATTACGTAGATCAACTATCCTAATCCTCATCAGAGATGTCCACTATCTCTGTGTCCGGCTTCGGATACATGGGTGGTAGCCGTAGCTCTGGCTCCTCCGCGTCGTCCTTCGCATTCATCTCCGCTTTGACCTCGTCGAAGAGCGCGTCGGTCGCCGCCCATTCCTGTCGGAGAGCGCGGGAAGAGTGGCGGAGCAGGAGGGACGAGGTGGATGTGTTCGGGCTGGCGACGCGGAGAGGGAGAAGGTGGATGGGTTAGGCCGTTGGGGGACGCCGACCGACTTAAATAGCCGAATTTGGCATCGGGCAGCAAGCCTGAGCGGCGCCATGCAGCGTTTACACCCCACCGGAGGAGATGTCCGTCGAACCATCGGGTTTTTGGCGATTCCGTGTGGGACCTTATCGTTAGTCCAACGTGGCAGGTGCACCCGGGCGCTCTATATCCACGTCATATTTAGGTTGTATACGAGGGGTGCCGGTCAGCCCTCACGTTTGTGACCCGTTTGAGAAGCCCGTATGGGTTGCATTTGTATAACCGATCTCCGTCCGAGTGTTTGAGGCAGGTTTGGGTGCCTGGCTGTAGATGCTCTATAAGCGTGCAAGATGAACGGATGACCCAGCTGCAGAGCAACCACAACCAGTCCAACACGAAATGTCGTGCCAACTTCTTATCCGAGGCTGGAGTGCCTTTTTAGGAGAACTTCTGGTTGTTTGCATGTGAGCACGCGGTTTCCCATGGCGTTCCGACCCTCTGCCCTCACCGTTCCCTCTTAAACTATTATCGTCGGCAAGCAAGCAAACATAGTCTAGCAAACCGAGCAGAAACCAGTTGACGGTTTGACTAGCAAACTGAAGAGAAACCACAAATCCGCCGTCCCACCATCACTACCGTTCCACGGACGAAGCCAAAGAAAAATCAGGGCCGATCCTAGGCGTAAGCCGGGTGATAGCACCCAAATATAAGCCGCCTTAATAACCGTCCGATTGTGCATATAATAGCCGTTCATTTTGTCTCGCCATGCAGCGCCCAAAAGTGACGCTCCAAGCACGCCCATCAGCATGGAGGCAGCGGCTGCCATGCAACGGCCACGACGCCACTCGAGCTGCGGTACAGCAAGTTCGTTGGAGCTGCGTTGCAAATGAACGTCACCGCCCGAGCTGCGATACAGCGAGGCCGCCGGAGCTGCGATGCAGCAAGGCCGCCGGAGTTGCGATGCAGCAGCAGCCGCCGCCGGAGCTGCGATGCAGCAGCCGCCGCCGCCGCCGCCGGAGCTGCGATGCAGCGTTCCTCGACGCCGTCGGAGCTGCAATGCAGCTACCGTCGAAGCTGCGATGCAGCGGTCCTCGACGCCGCCGGAGCTTCGGTGCAACGGTCCTCGATGCCACCAGCGAAATCCTATGACGAACCTGTGTCGCAGACTTGCAGCACCATGCGTGTTGCTATGCAGCTCCACCGGCGGTGAGACCCGGGTCGCAGCACGACGGGCGTTCCAAACAGGACCCCAACATGCACTGTAGCTCCGCCGACGGCACACAACACCATGGTCGTTGCCCTGCGTCTCCGCCGCCGACGCGCAACACCATGGCCGTTGCGCTGCAGCTCCTCCGCTCACCACCCGCGTTGCAGCTCCTCCGCTCACCACCCACGTTGCAGCTCCGCCGTCGCCGCGCAGCGGCACGCCCGTTGAGTTGTAGCTCCACCGCCCACCGAAGGAGCAGCCCGCGCTCCCGCCTCACAGCGCCGAGCCCGCCTTGCAGAACTGCGACGGCTTATGCTGCGCCGCAACATCGACTTTGCAGCACCGGTGGCCGGGATGGGAAGAAGCCGTGCTTCGTCCTTCTTGCATCGTCGGTGGCCGATGCGGTCTCGATGTTTCGTCACCGGGGGAGAAAGTGTGGGATACAAAAGAGAGAGCGGCTGTTGGGAAGATAAGATGGAGAGAGCTTCGAACGATGCCGACCTCTTTGTGGTGGCCGGCCTTATGGGAGAGAGAGCCGAGAGGAAGAGGTTGGGGATAACAGAGGCGACAGAGGTAGGAGACGAAGGAGACGAAAGGAAAAACGAGTGGCTGTTGGGGAGATAAGGTTGCGCGAGCGATGGGTGGGTCTGATAGAGACACATGGAGGACGCAGCACGCGGCTTATTTTCTGAGAAATCAGTCGGATGAAAACAATACTTCAGTTGACATTATCTGGAGGAAACCGGAACGAGAAGTGGCAACTCCGATCCAGGCATGGGCGATGAATTTGAGGCTTTCTCGGAGGAGGAGCTTCGACGGCGGCCAGAAGTAAGGATCATCAACAAGTATGCGCTCACTGTAGCGTACATTAGATTTGCCCTGAAATCTATCGGGGCCCTGTTGCTTTTGTGGGCCACCGTCGTCCTCCTCGGCGGCTTCGTCTCGTCGCTGAAAAGGGTCGATTTTTGGTACCTGACCACCATCGCGTTCCTGCAGGCTGCCGGGTTAGTGTTTAGTATTCTGTTCTCAGTTCTGTGTATGCAACTTTTCTTATCCTTTTTCTGTTAAACTCATATTGTCGATATTAAGCGTGGCATAAGTTATGGCTCTTCAAGAATTAATAAATTTATCGATTGATAAATATCCCATCGGAAGGTATCCCTGCCGTCGTTAAGATTAACCAAAGCTAGCTATGAACACTGAAATTCCACGTACTAGTCAAAAGCACGAGTTGGCCTCCCGCTCCTAGCCCCTGGCCGACGGCTATCGTGGCCGCGGCGGCCACCTTCTAGCCCTTCAACGGCGACCGCCCCACCTACCACCCATGTGTGTGTTCATCTCACCGTCTCTCTCGCCGGTCTCCACTTTGATAAAGGACAAGAGTTTGCTTTTTTTTTCTAGAAAATGAGGAAGACCCCCGGCCTCTGCATCTGGGCGATGCATACATCCATTTTATTAATTATTAACACAAGACTTTACAAAATCATACAACAATAAGACTAAAGCCACCGTCTAAGCAACATCTATCGCTACTCCTATTCAGTTAATGAAGGGGCGCTGATAGTCTGGACCTAATACCAAACAGACCTCGCAGCCAAACCTAACATCTAAGACCTGAGGTCCCAATCAGGATGCCTGTCGGGTATGGGCACCCATCAGTCTGGCGTGCTCCTCAACCAGGACACCTGCCGGGCATGAGGCCGCCGCAGCCACCTGCCACGAATCCATCTTTAGAGTTGTACTGCTGCATGTACCTTGCCCGGTCTAGCTGCCGCCGACGCCACCACGACGTCAGACAGCGTCGACCTCCTGCGCGAGTCCATCATCGCACATCAGACGCCTAATCTCCAGGGCGCCATGCCATCGAGATCCGAACCATCAATGTGTATGATGAAGCACCGCTCCTCCTCTTGTCACCTCCAGCCATCACTTGCTCCAAAATGATGCCCCCATGAGGGAAAGCGATACTAAGAACGCCATCATCGTCTGATCCGGGAGACCCAGATCTAGAGTTTTCCCCAGAGCATCCCGAGCCTGATGACGCCAACTGCAACGACGATGTCTCGACAAGGAAACGCCATCAAAGACACCGCTATCGTCCGCCATGACCGTAGTCGGCGCGATTTTCATCGGCAGTTGCGCCACCGGGCGTACGCCGCCGGCCTCGCTGGTCTCTTCAACCGTAGCAAACTCCAAAACGATGCCCTGAAGAGGGACTACGACGCAAAAGCACCGCCATCGCTCGATCCCATGGAGATCTAGTGTTTTCCCGGAGTTGCCTGAGTTGTCAAGGACCAGACAAGGATGGAATCCCGCAGATCCGTCCAGCAGCCGACGTGTCGCACTCGCCATCGTGCCGACCGTGACCTGAAGACCAAGCTCACGCATGGGCCCAGATCCGGCCGCGCCGCCGCCGATCTGGTCACGCCGCCGCCGTCCCTGGCGATCGTGGCGCCCTAGATCTTGAAGCCGCCTGCCATGGGGTATGGGATCGCCGGAGCGCCACCAGCCCACGCCGTGACGTCCGGCCGCATGCCACGCTCCATCCCGGGGGCGCCGGCCCACGCCAGCTCCTCACGAGCGGGAGGGCACCTAGTCCCCGCCGCCGCCGGCGCCCTAGGAAATTTTACCTTCAAGACGGAATTAGGCAATCCCTTAGTCGTCACATCAGCAAACTGTTGCGACGTCGGCACGTGAACCCCAAACATGGCCAAGGGCAACCTGCTCGCGCACAATGTGAATATCGTCGCAATATGCTTCGTACGTCGATGGTGCACCGGGTAGGCGGGAAAGGTAGACCGCGCTGACGTTATCGCAGTAGACAAGAGTGGCCTTATGAACATCACAAAGCAACTCCTGGAGCAGCTGACGGAGCCAAGAGCACTCGACCACGGCATTAGCCACGGCGTGATACTCTGCATCGGCGCTGGAGCGAAGACCGTGGGTTGCCGCTTCGATGACCAAGAGATCAACGAGGGCCCAAGGTAGACGAAGTAGCCTGACGTGGAGCGTCGAGTGTTGGGGCAGCCAGCCCAGTCGGCATCAGAGTAGGCCACGAGGTCGGTGGAGGCGGAGGCCGTTAGGATGAGTCCCAAAGACATGGTGTTGCGTATATAACAGAGTATGCTTCACGAAAGTCCAGTGAGAGTCACGCGGAGCGTGCATGTGGAGGCACACCTGCTGGACAGCGTACTGCAGGTCGGGTCGAGTCAGCGTCAGGTACTGTAAAGCACCGACGATGGAGCGATAGAACGCTGCATCGGACGCGAGAGACCCCTCCAGAGCAGAGACCTTCGCCTTCGTGTCGACAGGGGTGGGCGCCGGCTTGCAGTTAAGCATACCGGCACGCTCCAGAATCTCGTGTGCGTACTTCTGCTGATGCAGAAAGAAGCCGCCAATCCGTCGGACCACCTTGATGCCGAGGAAGTAGTGCAGAGGCTCCAAGTCCTTGAGGGTGAACTCATCATGAAGACGAGCAGTCAGCCGCTGAAGGAGATCGGGGGCAGACGCCGTGAGGATGATGTCGTCGATGTAGAGCAGCAGACATGCAGTGTCGGCTCCCTGATGATACAAGAAGAGTGAGGCATCGGAGTGAGTGGACCGAATCCCAGAGACTGTAGGAAGGCTGCGATACGCTGGTACCAGGCCCGAGGCGCCTGCTTCAACCCGTAAAGAGAATGGGAGAGCAAGCCCAGAAAGTCTGGGTGCTCGACGTCGACGAAGCCAGTGGGCTGCTCACAGTACACCTGCTCAGCAAGCTGGCCGTGCAAGAAGGCGTTGGAGACATCCAACTGGTGCACAGGCCAGGCGTGCGAGACCGCTAACTGGAGAACGGCGTGGATCGTGCTCGGTTTAACAACCGGGGCGAAGGTGTCGGTGAAGTCCACGCCCGCACGTTGCCGAAATCCGCGAACCACCCATCGAGCCTTGTAGCGCTCGAGAGAACCGTCCGGGCGAGTCTTGTGGCGAAACACCCACTTGCCAGTGATGGTGTTGGCACGAGGGGGTCACGGAACAAGCTGCCATGTGCGGTTGCGCTGTGAGGTGTCGAACTCCTCCTGCATCGCAGGTAGCCAATGGGGATCCCGAAGGATAGCGCGAGCGGAGGTGGCGATGGGTGATGGCGTCGACGTCGAGGCGGCACACACATACTCGTCGGAGGAGTAGCACGTGCTCGGCCGAACCACTCCTGCTCGGGCACGGGTCGTCATGCCGAGAGACGGAGCAGCCGGGCCAGCGGGGGCGGCAGGGGCCGCAGCAACGACGGGGGCGTCCGCGGCGATGGAGGCACCTGCGACGGCGTTGGGGGCCGTGACAGCGGCAGCCGAGTCGGCGACCGAGGAGGTGACGGGCGAGGAGGACGCCGAGCCCGTCACCGGGGTGGTGGCGCCAACAAGGGTGGCGGGCGGGGTACCCACCGGCTCAACCTCGTAGGAGGGAGACGGGGACCGAAAGGCCTGGCCAAACTTGACCTTTGGGGAGGGAGTCAAAAAACCGGGCGGCGATGGCAGGAGGCGCCGTGCCGGGGGGGGCTCCGGGGGGCACTGCCACGCATCGCTCCAAGAAGGGGGCCGGGCGCGGGGCCGGGCGCCAAAGCGGCCGAAGCCAGAGAGACCTGAAAAAAAGGAAACACCGTCTCGACAAAGTACACGTGCCTTGAGGTGTACACACGATGAGTGACAGGATCATAGCACTGGAAACTTTTGGTGTTAGGAGGGTAGCCAAGGAAAACGCATGGGACGGAACGTGGTGCGAGTTTGTGCGGCGTGGTGGACGCAGTGCTAGAATAACAGAGACACCCAAAGATGCGGAGACCATCATAGGACGGTGGTGTACCGAAGAGAAGGTGGTGAGGGGCGTAGTTCCACTGAGGACGACACGAACGAATGTTAACTAAAAGAGTGGAGGTGGCGAGAGCATCGGGCCAAAACCGAGCAGGCACGTTAGAGTGAAAGAGTAACGTGCGAACACAGTCGTTAAAAGTGCGGAGAATGCGCTCGGCGCAGCCGTTTTGCTGTGAAGTGTAAGGGCAAGTCAGACAAAAGGTGGTGCCGTGAGAGGCGAGAAGTGTGCGAAGAGCGACGTTGTCAAACTCTTTTCCGTTATCAGTCTGGAGTGCGAATATGGGGCGACCGAACTGGGTGATGACATAGGAATAAAAAGCGGTGAGTGTGGCTAAAGCATCGGATTTACGAAGAAGAGGAAAAGTCAACACATAATGAGAATAATCATCTAAAATCACTAAGTATTATAGATAGCCCGTGTTACTCGCAACGGGAGACGTCCAAACATCACTATGAAGTAATTGAAACGGAAAAGTGGAAACTGAAGTAGACGCACTAAAGTGAAGACGAACGTGCTTGCCCAAATGACAAGCCTCACAAGTATGCTCGTCGAGCTTATTACATGAGAAATAAAAACTCCTAAGAATCTGACGCAAAACGGCGGAGTAGGGGTGGCCCAAGCGAGCATGCCAAAGATCGACGCCGGCGGCGAGAGCGAGGGGTGTGGAGGTGGATGCACCGGCGTGCACGGGATAAAGCTCATCAGGGCTATCACATCGGTGAAGCAGCATCCGGGTATGGGCGTCCTTCACAGGAAAACCAACACCGTCGAATTCAACAATAAGAGGATTCTCACGAGTAAGACGACGAAGGGAAACTAAACTAGTGACTAAGTCAGGAGAGACAAGGACATTAGACATAGTGATAGGTGTGGAACTAGAAGGAAAACTAGTGCTACCGACATGGGTGATAGGTAAAGAAGAACTGTTACCAACAGTGATATGAGTGGGTGTGTTAACTGGGGTGGAAGAGGATAGGTTACCGGGATGAGTTGTCATGTGCGCAGTAGCACCCGAGTCCATGTACCAGTCGCCTCCACCGCCGTAGTTACTCGGCGACGGCGCCAAGTGTAGGGCGGCCAGGAGGATGGGGTCCCACGGTGTAGGTACCGGCGGCGGCGGCTGGCCTTCATAGGGTGGCGCCTGAGCAGGCGCGCCGTAGCCACCGAGGGGTGGAGGAGAGCGGAGCACCGTAGGGCTGGTAGGGGCGCCGGGGAACGCTTGGTGGCCCGCGGGGCGGGGACCAAGAAGACCCAGTGCGGGGGCCCGTGGGATAGGCATGTGATAGGCATGGACAACGCCCGTCCACGGGAACTGCACAGCGGCCCACGGCAGGGGCGGCTTCTGGTAGCGGGGCGCCCCCCCTGCGCCCAGCGCCTGCTGCTGGCGGCGGCCCCCGCTGCCCCGCCGGTTGCACGGGCCCCGCCACGTTGCGGCTGCTGGGGAGGCGCGGGGGGCGCAGGCGGCAGCGGGTAGTAGCCGGCCGGCGCGGGCTGATGAGGAGCGGACAGAGGAGTAGGGTGTCACGCCCAATATGCGATCCTATCCGAGAGGAACTCGAAGGTCCCACCAAGGATAGAGCTGCATATTTAAACGCTTTTGCAAGGTGGATATCATTACATCGTACCATTACACAATAGCTGGGGATACATACAAAAGGCATACAATGCCGCATGAATACAACAACATCATCCACAAGTGCAACATCCGACTATGGATGAAACACAAACAAAAACTCAAACGACATCCACCCTGCTAGCCCAGGCTGCCGACCAGGAACCTAACACCTGAACGAAGAAGAAGCAGAAGAAGAACCCCAAGACAAGCATACATCGCTCTCACGTCATGATCATCGCATTACCTGTACCTGCAACTGTTGTTGTAGTAATCTGTGAGTCAGGAGGACTCAGCAATCCCATTACCATGGGTATCAAGACTAGCAAAGCTTAATGGGTATGGAAAGAATAAGTGGTGAGGTTGCAGCAAGCGACTAAGCAATATATGGTGGCTAACTTACGAATACAAGAATGAGACGAGAAGCTACGCAAACGGTCGTCTTGCTAGTAATGATTAAGAAGTGATCCTGAACTACTTACGTTCAAACATAACACCACCGTGTTCTCTTCTCGACCCACTCGAAAAAAGACCATCACGGTCACACACGCGGTTGGGTATTTTAGTTCAAATCTGGTGTCAAGTTCTCTACAACCGGATATTAAAAACTCCCATCTGCCACATAACCGCGGGCACGGCTTTCGAAAGATCAAACCCTGCAGGGTGTCCCAACTTAGCCCATTACAAGCTCACGATCCGCGGAGACAATCCTCCATCGCGGGACATCCGATCAGACTCGGGATCCCGGTGTACAAGACATTTCGACAATGGTAAAACAAAACCAGCAAGACAGCCCGAATGTGCCGACAAATCCCGATAGGAGTTGCACATATCTCGTTCTCAGGGAACACCGGATGAGACATCCTACGAGTAAAACCAACCCTCGAGTTTCCTTGAGGTGGCTTGCAGTCTACTCGGTTCGGACCAATACTCAGAGGAGCACTGGCCTGGGGGGAGTTGATTAAGAAATACTAAGGGTCCGGAGAAAATCCCCTATTTAAGTTTTAGTTGTTATTAGGCAAATGGAAAACCAATATTGGGCCTTGCTGGAAGAGTTTTATTCAAAGCGAACTGTCAAGAGGGCCCCATACCCCTCACCGTGTTAGGGACGCAAAATCAAGGAACATAACACCGGTATGACGGAAACTAGGGCGGCAAGAGTGAAACAGAACACCAGGCAAAAGGCCGATCCTTCCACCCTTTATCAAGTATATAGATGCATTAATTAAATAAGAGATACTGTGATATCCCAAAAATATCCATGTCCCAACATGGAACAACCTGCAACTGCACCTGCAACTAGCAACGCTATAAGAAGGGCTGAGCAAAGCGGTAACATAGCCAAACACTGGTTTGCTAGGAAGGATGAAAAAGGTTAGAGGTTGTCATGGCAATTTCGGAGGCTTAATAAACAAGTGGTAGGTAGCGCGACATAGCGATAGCATCGAGACAATTAGCATAGCAATGATAGTAGTGAGATCCAAGGTAACGGTCATCTAGCCTAAAATCCCGCTGAGAAGAAGAATGATTCCATGAAGAAGACGATCGGGCGAAGACGAACCAAGCGTAGTCGAACGAATCCTCGCGATCGCAACAAAACAGGAACTATCGAGAAGAAGCACAATCGGAAAGAAGCAAACAACAAGGTAAACACACAACACATAAACATGGCATGATGCTCAACCAAGAATGATGCATGACAAGGCTACATGATGCTACTCATGGCAAGGGATGATGCATACAAGAACATCACATCAAAGCAAGTTTAAATGAGGCCGGAACAACATACAACAAATCCGGTAAGTCCCCATATGCAAATTTCGAAATTGGTCAGAACTGAATAACACATTATGTTCAAGTTGTTAAATAGCAAGTTAAGATGCACCAAGATGATCTACACGATTTTCTAGTCAAGTTACATATAAAGTTCGTTTAATTCGGAGCTATGGCCTAGAAGATATGAGCAAAACAAGTTAAACATGGCATTGATACAAAATGCATCCAAACATCAAGCAAACACTCTTAAAACATGGATGCAACAAGATAATATTAAACTACATGCAATTCTAAGCAAGTTTCATATAGAGCATGCTCAAAACGGAGCAACGGTGCAACACATACACTCCAAACAAGTTTAAAGAACAAGCTGTCCAAAACAGCAAGTAGGCACTTTGCAATCATCAAAACAACATGCTACAGGAATCATAAGGGCACAAACTTGACATGCACTTCATCTACAGATAACATACTTCAAATATCACTAAGGTTCAGGTCCATAGGCATCAGTATTAAACCAATATGATCAATGCAAAAATGCAACTTTATAACACAGGGGCATATACATGAGCAGAGTTAATATGGTAACATGTTGTAGGCATGAAACAAAGATGCTACATAAACTAGACATAGCAAATAAAGCCATGGCATTAAAGTACACATAACAAAGAGCAAATAACATCAAAGCATCATATACATATAGCTCATGGCTTAGTGAGAACGAACAAGACAAGATTGAATGTTGAAACAGTTTCAGCAAGTGTAAAATAGCAACATCAACATAGCATGTTTGCAAGCTTGGAACAAAGGTCATTTGAAACCTAAAATTATCAAACTTAGCATGTGGACAAATAACTCATAGCATACTTAAAAACACGTAATTGGAGCATCTACAAAAGAGACATAGATTAATTAATATCAAGCTCACAACATGGCATCATAAAGTTAACAGAAAATTGAAACATTATATAGGCATGTTCATGGCAATGAGAACATATGCTACAAGACATATATAAAGCATAAAATGGCATGGAATAATAGAGCATAACATGTACATCAAAACATGTGAACTAAGTATCTCCAGATTATGCATGGATTAAATGATAGCATCCAATAAACATAGCAATATGATATAACAGATTCAGACTTGACAGCACGTTAACAGCGAGCAGCCCACTTCACAAACTTGTTTATGCTTCTAAAACATGTTGACATGATGCTCAAAATAAAATCACACAAAAATATATAAAAATGACAAAATGACAAATTATAACAGTTTTCAGCAGTTAACATCAGTAAGCACTTTTCCAACAGGGATTAAGATATCTACATGAACTCAAACAAGCAAGCTAATGACACCAGCATGTAGAGCATGAAGAGTATAACATGTGCATATAAAGACCATCATCATAGGATCAATAGGGACAAAGTTATAGCACTCACAAAACACCTAAATGATGTTAACATGCAGCAGTTTTTAGCAGTATATATCACTTAACAGTTTTGCAACGAAGATTAAGGCATGAATATTGACAGTAACATGCATGCGAACTACTCCATCATGAAGAACATCAAGTGATGAACGGTTTCATATATCATACACTCAAAACAGAGCAACATGCATGAAGTTATGACACGACAAAGTATACAACATGAGATGGAAATCTGGGGACTTAGTGGAAAATTATACCCTCCGAAAACTGGACGGGGTGGAGCGGGATGGAGGGATCCGGGACGGGGACACGGCGTTTGGATGGATGGAGTGGTGGATCTGGTCCACCCGACCAGATCTGGCGAGGAGGCGGCGCCGGCGAGCTCCTCCGGCGATACGAGCGGCGGCCGGCGACGAGGAGGCGCGGACGCCGAGGCGGCGACTCCGGGGCGGCGGGCGGCGGCGAGGGGCTCGACGACCGGCGACGGGCGGCGATTCCGGCGGCGAACGGCGATGGGAGGAGGCGCGGCGGCGCGCGCGGCGGGCAGGCGGCGGCGCGGACGGTTCGGGCCGGGGGGGCCGATCCGGGCCACGGCGGATCGGTGGAGAGGAGGCCGGGCGGCGGCGACGCGGCGGGACGTGGTTGGCTGAGGGGGCGGCGGCGGACGCTTTTGGCGCCGTCCGGATGTGTCCGGCGCGCGGAGGAAGAAGGAGAGCTAGGGTTTCACTCGTGATTTGAGGAGGGAGGGTGTTTATATAGGTAGAGGGAGCTAGGAGAATCCAAATGGGATGCGATTTTCACCCACACGATCGTGATCCAACGACGGAGAGCATGGATGGGGTTTAAATGGGCTAGTGGGCTGTTGTGGAGGGGTGCTGGGCTGCAAAGAGAAATGGGGATTTCGCGGTTACACGGTTAACTGTTAGGGCATCAAACGACCTCTAAATGGAACGAAATTTGACAGGCGGTCTACTGGTGATGTACCGAGACCACTCGTCAAATCTCGGCCCACTCCGAGAACATTTTTCTGCGGCTCACGGAACGAGATCTGGGAGGTGCGACGGGCGCGTGCGAGTGTGTCTGGGCTCAGAACGGACAACGGAGAGAACTGGATGGACCCGGACGGATGCAAGTTTTAAAAAACATGCAGATGAAATGCAGAAGATGACATGGCAAAGTGTAACACGCAAGCAAATGACATGGCAACGACGGCGAATAACTGGAAGACACCTGGCGCATCGGTCTCGGGACGTTACACAGGGCCACCGCGGGTGCTGCCGGCGGCGAGAGCGGTGTGATGGACCCGCTGCTTCAGCTTCGTCATCCGGTGTTCCTCAAGTTTGAGGTACGCAACGATGCACTGAAAAGTGGGATGCAACACCAGGGTGAGGTTGGACGCCGCACTGTCGAAGTCCTCATTAAGACCGTCGGTGAGGGTGCTCAGCATGAGGTCGTCAGAGACCTTGGCGCCTATGTCACGAAGCTCATCGGCGAGCATCTTGAGCCTCATGCAATACTCGTCGATGGTGGAGTTGTCCTGGTGACAGCCGAGGAACTCCTGCTGCAAGAAAACAAGGCGCTGAAGTTTGTTGTCAGTGAAGAGAGCGTTGATCTTGGCCCACACGTCATAGGCGTCGTCGTCCTCGGCGACGACCGTGTGGAAGATGTCCTTTGAGAGCGTCTGGTAGAACCAACGGATGATCGTGGCCTCGATGGCGGACCACTCCGGATCGCCGCGCATGTACGGTTTGTCCACGGAACCGTCGATGTGCTCGGTGAGATAGTACTCGCGGAAGATGAGGTTGAAGTAGGTCTTCCACGCACGTGGTAAAATGTGTTGGAGTTGTCGAGACGGATAGGGACCCGGGCCTCAATGTTGAGGTCACGGATGGCGGCGGCGGAGGGCTCGGGGCCGGCGAACGAGTTCGACGAGCGGGTGGTAGAGGAGCCGGGTGAAGACATGGTGATGCGCGCGTGGGTTGAGGGGCAGCGGCACGGTGGAGAGGCGGCGGCTGCGGGTCGGGGTTAAGGTTGGGAGGGGTGGAAGAGGCAGCGGCGGCGTGGAGAGCGGCGACTGAGGGGGTGCGGTGCTGCGGGAGGGAGGCAGCGGGGCGGAGGCAGCGCAAGCGGGAGGGCGCAGTGGCGGCGATCGGTCGCGGCAAGGAAAGAGGAAGCAGGACGGCACAGGCGGCGGCGGCGCGACGGGAAAGAGGGGAGGGCGCGGCGGCGGCGTGGTGCGGCGGTGGTGGGGTGCGACGCGGAGGCGGCGGTGGCAAAACCCTAGGGTCGGACCGACCAAGATGATACCATGTAGAAGGAAAAGTTTGCAATACAATTGACGTTATATTGATGAGGTGCTGGTGCACATATATATAATTACAAGGAAAGACCTCTACTTCAACTATACAAGACTAGGAGGTGGGCCACAACTCCAATATACATGCAACACAAAATACAACTCAACAAACTCCTCGATTCTGCCACCTTTGGTGGATATTCATCATTACGCTGCCGCTCAGAATTCCATTGCCCTGTGTCTCCAGTCCTCAGCTTTACTCGAGAACGCACAAACCTTCTACCCTCCTCCGACCACCCCACAGCCTGCCACCAGATTGCAATCTTCTCCGATGATGGCTTCGTTCCCACTCGACCCGGCACCTTTCATCCCACCCAATCATCAGCACATCGATGTTGAAGGGCCGCCTGCAAGGGTTCGTGTTCTGGCGGACACTGCACCCCCAACCCACGAAGATTAGGCTATACCAACAATAGTACCGATGCCAAATCTTCTAGTGTAGTTCAACACGATACGAGAGGTACTTACCGATCTTCTCACTGAAGTCAAGCACATGGGTTTCTTTGAGATTTTCCATGTCCATCTGAGCAAGCATATGTGAAATTGGACAACGTATTTGATAGGGATGAGCTTGTTAATAATAGCCCACACCAGTCCACTGACGTGCATGTCATCTTTGAGAAACACAACAAAGGCTTGAACTGGAGGAGGCTCACCCCAAATATAGAGGCATGGATTTTACTCTATGGATTTCCTTTTGATAGACGCAATATTCATGAAATCAATATTGTTGTCAGCAAGTTTGCTAAATTTGTCATGTGGGACAGAGTCCGTAGTACAAGAGCTAATATGATGGTGAAAGTCAGAGTTGAGGAACTCAAAGATATCCCTGGAGATGATTTTTAGTCTGATTATTTAACTGCATGGCATGAATACTTCATAAATTATAAATCATATAAAATTATTGTAAACATGGCATGAATACTTCATAAATTAAAGATATGTTGGAGACGTATGAGTGAACTACTCCCTCCTCGTCATGGAGACCGCCGAGATGATAAAGATGGCGATGATTTCCCCCTCTGGCAGGGTGCCAGAGAAGGCCTCCATATGAGATCGCTTCGGTATAGAGGCTTGCGGCGGCGGAGTGGAAGTTCTAGGTTTCTTTCTAGGGTTTTCTATATTTATAGGAATTTTCGGCGTTGGTTTCATGTAAAGGGGGCCCACGAGGAAGCGATAAGCCCGGTAGGCCCTCGCTATCCCCAGGGCGCGCCTATTGGGCTTGTCGTGTCCTCGTGGCTCTTCTGGTCCTTCCACGAAGCTTCGGAGCTCTCTTATATTTCAAAAAAAATCACCAAAAAGTTTCAGCCCAATCTGAGACCTTTTATTTCTGCAAAAAAACAACACAACGGTAGTTCTATAGAAAACAGCGTCAGTCCGAGTTAGTTCCATTTAAATCATACCAAAACCATACAAAATTATTGTAAACATGGTATGAATACTTCATAAATTATACTCCCTCCGTCCCAAAATAAGTGTCTCAACTTTGTACTAGCTCCAATACAAATTTGTACTAAGCTCAAGACACTTATTTTGGGACGGAGAGAGTAGATACATTGGAGACGTATCTGTATACCGAAAAAGGCTTTCACCCTGCTTTATATATAAAGCAACGAACCTCATACAACGAACCAAGAAGAGTTTAGAACTCTTCATTACTCAATTGGTTGCATCTGTTTGAGAACTGCTTTTCTGTAGTCTTTTTGTTACACTTTCTGACATAGATATATTCCTCCTCTCCCCTTGTAACTACTCCTAACTATACTATGTAACAACTCTTTTAATAGAAAAAGTCAGTGAGGGAGCTCTCCTCACTGTCATTGTCCCTCAAAAAACGAACCTCATACAACCGAATCATACAACATACCACCCAAACAAACACACCCAAGGCAAGATACAAAGGCGCTAAGGATTAGCAACATGATCACCAAGCGAACAATAGATGTACAATAAGCACCACTACTAAGATGAGGGAGCTCTCCACCATGAAGCTAGAAGCTGACTGCCCGAACCATGAGCTCCAAGGAAATGCCTTCAAAAGGGACCAGACACCAGAGAGCCGCCGCCACCCGATTCAAGGGATCAAGATTTTCATTCGGAGTAACATGAAGGATCAAGACAGACCCCGATGGAGCCTACAAGAAGGGGCCAACGCTCCGGATGTTGCCATCATTGGTCTGGCCACAGTCAGAGGGGGATTTCACCCCGGCATACCACTCCACCTCCAATCAGGGTGTGCCCAGTCGAAGAAACCTGTCACACCACTGCCACCGACTGTCGATCCCCAGCCGCCCCTCCGCCCACGCTACCAAGGTTGCCAGGCCGCACCGAGCTGTGAGTTCCGCCCACAAACATGGCAGCTCCCACCATAAAGACGCCTCCCTGCATCCCGACACCCCATCAGCCATTCAAAGGAACATACCTCCACCCACCAGCAGACCCCTACCAGCGTCTGAGCCGCCAGCGACCGGCATGCCTGGGTAGTTTGATTCGGAGGCAACTAGGCCAGGGAAAAAGGAGGGGGAGCGGTACGAGACCACAACGGGCACACCCCTGCGCCAGTGACAGGTGGCCAGACCACCCATCCCTCCTTCCAGCCTCCTCGCATTGCCCCTGCAACACTCCACCACAGCCTCCAGGTGATGTCCGCGAGGAGTAGGCCGAACACCCGCCTAAGGATGAGGGAGCCCGGTCGGCCGAGACCTGCCCCCAGAGACGACCATGGGAGGTGCCATGCCAAACCTTGCCACAATGAGCAAGCCGGTCGATGTCTTCCGCGCACACCGCAACAGACGCGCCCGACCTACCGGCTAGACGCCCCGCGCCATCCATGGGCGATGGAACGCGGATTTGGCTGAGCCAGATCATGTCGTGACCCCTACCACGGATGCGAGCGCGCCTGCGATGCCCACCACGCTGACGCCATGCGCCCGCCACCCTGCCGCCACGCCCCTCGCCAGCACGACGGAACACTCGACACCGTCGGCCTGCGCCAACCGGCACCGAGCCAGAAGAGGAGAGCCCCGCTGCCGCCGACGCCGGTGGGCTTTGCCCGTCAGCGCGCTCCGGCGGCAGCGAGGAGGGTCGAGGGCCGGCAGCTAGGGTTTCCCTCGTCGCTCGTGGCAGGGGGCGGGGGGGGGGGGGGGGGGGGGGGGGGTGTATGCAGTGTGTTTCATAGATCAGGTATAAACAAACTTCTAAGCTCGTCGATTTTAAGCCGACTGATAATTAGCAAAATTTAACTTGCTATGTGCAATTTGCCGCAAAAGTAGGCACAAACAGATTATAACCAAATAAATAAATGAGAAAAACAATTGGACAACCGGGATGGCTATAACCACCACAATACCAAGCATAATCTTCCCCGCCAAAAAGAAATACTAAAGATAACCTAGTTAGCTATCATTCTTTTTGTTTGCCAATCTTAATTTTCCGTTGACCTAATGTCCTGTTCTGATTGGAACACACAGGGTATTTGACGTGATGGGAGATGCTCGCTTTGCATTCTTTGAGGATTGGCTTGATTCGCTTATGCAGAATGTTGAGTCGTATCATCTTGAGCATACCCAGTTGCGTATGAGACAATGGCTGAAAAGAAAATTACATATGCTAATAGATATCAT
This sequence comes from Aegilops tauschii subsp. strangulata, assembly GCF_002575655.3. Classification (NCBI taxonomy): domain Eukaryota; kingdom Viridiplantae; phylum Streptophyta; class Magnoliopsida; order Poales; family Poaceae; genus Aegilops; species Aegilops tauschii. The sequence continues at coordinate 630,378,002 of NC_053036.3, read as the reverse complement.
TCTGATCGTGATATTTTTACCAGCGGTGTACTTTGCTCTTGCTGGGCCAGTTCTGTGCATTGTGCTATCGGCGATTCGCGTAGCAAACCAAGGCTATGGTATCGCCGACGGAGAAACAAGTAAAGCAAATTTGAATCGGGCGCTGGACTTATACTACTACGTATCTCTTGCTCACGGCACAATATGCTTATTGTGTATGCTCTCTGAAGTCACTGCTAATGAAGTCGTCGTAGTTTCTCTTTGGCTACGACATGGTTTCAGCCTCGACCTACTTGACGGATACTTGCGCGAAACCAAGCAGATGTGTGTACACAACCCCGCATCCATAATGAACTGGAATTTGATCACGTATGGTGCCAGCTTGCTAGATTCCCAATCACCGGAGGACTATGTGGCTGGAGGAAGGGTACTAACTATGCTGATTGATCAGGGCATGCCGTTATCTATAAGACGGCTGATGATCAGGTCACCGAGAGAAAGAATTCAGAAGATGAGATGGCTTGCAGCAAGGATTGTGGAGCATCTCGCCGCTGACATCAACCTTACTCACTTTCCAGGAGCACTAGAATGCATATCCTCCCTCTTTGACACCTCATGTCATAACAATGGTGATCAGGAAGCTCTTCATTTGCCTTTTGTAATTGGACATAGCAAGCAGAAGAGAAGGATAAGTTTGCTAGACAGAGTTGTTGCTGCTACACTGGAGGGTCTGCTTAATTCCAGGTCCTTTCAGCGTCAATTCCGTGTACAATTGATTCGCAGGTATGTCAGAAAGCAGCAGCACAACAGTGAGGATCTGGTCTTGCCAGGCTTAAGAATTCTAGAGAACCTGGCTCACGACACACATAACTGCACACTGATATACAACACCAAGGGTCTTCTTTCAAAAATAGTTGCACCTGTCAGCTCCAACGAATTTGTGCAAGATACCAAGAGCAGCGCTGCATGGACCAAGGTGGTAGACGGATCACTGAAAGTGGTGAGCCGGCTCATGAGTTCTTCGGGAAGCACTGGCATAAAGATGCACAGACTAATTGCGAACAATAGTAATGCAGTCAAAAACTTAGAGGCCATTCTGGACATGGATATGAAGAGCAAAAGTGGGATCATAAAGCTACAGACGCAAGCTCTAGAGGTTCTTACACAACTAACCTTGCACCATCCAGCAAGTACTTCTGCAGAAAAACTTATTAAGAAGGCGCTACACATCTTCCTTACCGCAGATTGGATGAGAGATTATTTGGAACACGAGAAAAGGAACATCGACCAACCAACTACAATCCAACAAAATATGTCATTAAGACCGTCAATGCGATCACGTTTGAGTAATCTTATTAAGAAGGCCAATGGAGCATGGGCGAGAGAGAAGATGGCCGAACAAGCCGCAAAAGAACGTGTGGAAAAAAAGATGAAAGAAGCTCAGGAAACTGCAATCCAGCATAAAGAAAAGGCTGGTGAAGCGTTGGCCAGGATATCCAGTGATTCAGAGGCTATCAAGAGCTTCACAGGAGGCAACAATGATGTCCTTGGTCTTACTGAATTGCTTGACTCCAATATTAAGACCATCAAATGCGAAATAAGTGCAACAGATAGTGTGGAAATAAAGATCAACACGGGCTGTCGTATTAGCGCAGAAATCATTTTGAAGCATTTGAGAAACTACGATAAGGAAACAACCTTACGCAAGGTATGCCTGAATGCATCCATGCCTTTTTTCTAATTAATTAAAGTAATCAAATTCCTTATAGAATCCACTACACGCCACAGGTTTTGGGCAATTACCTTCTTTGAGTTATAAAATAAAATTGCGTATATCATTGCAGGTACTTGCAGAATTAATTCCTATACAGGCAGAAGCGAGTAGCGCAAGCACGCCGCGGTGGTGTGGGCATGCCAACTCTTGCTCTTGCCTTGGGAACGGCATAGAAAACGGTGCCATCTCTTGTGTTATATCATTTGGAACCGGGGTGGCGGCTGGTTGCTTTCCAAAAAAACCAAGTGATGGTGAGCAAGACAAGCCTTCCGCTTCACTTAGCTACCACATCCAGCAGTGTTGGGAGAGGAGGCTCCAAGCTGAGCTGTTATCACTCGTCGCGGGGATCCTTGCAAATGGCAATTATAATTTTGCAGAAGTTTTAATATCGCCACCGGCTTCAGATAGCCTGCTGGAAGACTTTGTGATGAGGCTCAAGAAGATGGTGGAAGACAACTCATATGCCACCCCGGCATGCCTGGCAATACAGAAGCTCATCTGTGAGATGGTTACAGGATTTCTCCAACATGATGGATACGTCGAAGTGATCGACAAGCACAATATCGTTGCCACATTACTGGAGGCTTCAGAGGTGATGGACTGTCTTGAGAGCAGCATGCTTTTCTCTGGTGTCGATCATGACTGCCACGGGGTTCCTCTGAAGCCTCTTTCTTCTGTTCTCGCAAAAAATTCCGAAGATCTTTTGGCACAGAGGAAACAGGCTCTGGGCATCAACATTGTGCCTGTCAGTGCCGCAATACCGTGATTGCTGCATTACAGAGTATCTTTGCATATTAAAAGTACTGGAACGGGTATTGAATTCTCGATGTGATGTATGCTTGTTGTTTTTTCTTCTTTTGTTTCCTTTGCGGATTTGTGAGGCTTTGTAATAATAACTGGTGCGGTGGGCATCAACATTGTGCCTGCTGGCGTACCCATTCAGCTTGTAGCTGCCAATTAATGTCCTGTTGAATGTTTATGCAGGTCTCACTCACGTGCTACTTCTACTCAAACTTGCTTAATTTAATTTGTAGCTATCCAATGTTGACATATGAACTGGCAGAACTATCTTAAGTTGCAACTATCCGATGTTTTTCCTTCAGCAAGAAGTCAGGTGACACTTAGAACAAAACTGAACTTTTTATCCCTGTGGTCTGTGGACACTACACTTCGACGCCACAGCAACCTAACAGATATGAGGGGAGGGGCAGCCAATCGCTGCAGCGCATCAATAAGTTCAGAAGAGTAAAAGTCACTGGCAATCAGTCAATCAAGTTGGGGTTTGGACGCGACCCAGAGTAACGAACTGCAAACTGGACAGAGCAGATTCAGAGTGGATTGATGAAGCTTACATGCAGTCCGCATGCCGGCTCGAGCGAGCTGCTGCTGCTTCCCTACGCGCAGCCATGGTCCGCACCGGCCGGGGCGGACGGGCGCGCCGCTCGCCGCCGTCCGCCAATGTGGCGGTGATGGATCCCCCGCCACTCTGTACTCGCCACCGCTTTGAGAATCTTCTCATCGGCCTCTTCACGGCCAAGTTTTTTTTTTCTTTTTTTAGAAACTCTTCACGGCCTAGTTAGAAAAGGCTATCCATCATCCACCCAAGGCAGCTCGGCCCATTTAATGTTTTTATCTCCTTCGCAACATTTGTTCCTGTTCGACCGATCCAAGTAGAGTTTTTTTCCTCACCGCTTTTAAGAACCTTCTAGAAGGTTCCATCAGTTTCTTTCTGGGGTGATTTTTCTCTGGTTTTTTCCAGGTTTGAGATTTGCACGGTTCTCCTTTTTCCTTTTTTTTCTTTTTCATTTATTTTTTAACCCTTTTTCAATATTCGCGTACCTTTCTTAAATAATAGAAGATTGTTTTGATCTTTTATTAATTTGGGAACATTTTTTCAAATTCTTGAAATCTTTTCAAATTTGTGAAATTTTTCAAAACCATGAATTCTTTAAATGCTCGAATTTTTTTCAAAACCTGCAAACATTTTTTGTACTCGTGAAACTTTTTGAGTTCACAAACTTTTTTCTAATCACACCAACTTTTTGGAAGTCGTGAACTATGAATGTTTTCAAGTTCATGGGCTTTTTCAAATTCCGCGAACTTATTAAGAACTCGTGAACTTTTTTTAGATCCCACAAAGTTTTGTAGAACTCGTGAACATTTTCAATTTCACAAAAAAAATTCAAATTCATGAACTTTTCTAAAATAAAATGAAAATATGAACCCATGAACTTTTTCGAGTTCGTGAACTTTTTAAAATCCTGCAAATTTTTGTTGAACTCGTGAACCATTTCGAGCTTGTGTACATGAACCTTTTTTAAAACTAAAAGCCTACAAGATATGGGCCAAAGAATTACGAGCCTAGGAAGCCCACATATGTAATTCTTATTTCCCCGGTGACCTGCGTGCTCATGCGATCTATGGGGAGCAACTAATCAAAGGGTGCCCTTTGCTGAAGCCCGACAAGCGTCACTTTGGTGGGCTGAGAGCGCGCCACTTGACGCACTCACAGTAGCCGCCGTGTGTCGCATGTTGAGCGCCCCCTCGGGATTTGTTTTACGCAATTTTGGTTTAAGTTGTTTTTCCAGGCATTCTCGGCTTTCGGTTTACGCCCGGTTTTCCCTAGGATTTGGAAAAAAATATTCAAATAAAAAGTTCCTGCCAAAACGTGTTTTTTTCTTTCAAAGAGGCACAAATTTGCTTCTCGTGGATACACAGATTTGCTTTCGCAACAGGCATAGGTGTGCCTCTCGAATAAGGGGAAAATGCTCTTTTTTCTACAGGGGGCACAAATTTGCTTCCACGAGAGGCACAACAAGGAAAGGGAAAAATTGAGTTTTGTTTCTTCTGTGAGAGGTACAGATTTGCTTCTCGTATCGGCACAGATTTACTTCCGCGTGAGGCACAGATTTACGGGTTTTCTTTTTTATTTTTTGCTTTCGCGAGAGGAACATATGTGCCTCTCGGAAAGAGAAAAAATGTGTTTTTTTGTTTGCTTTGGCGAGAAGCATAGATTTGTTTCTCGTTGAGGCACATATTTGCTTCCGTAGTTGTGTCTCTCAGAAAGGGTAAAAGGTGAAAAAAATAACCGTGCTTTTGGCTCGGTTTATTTTCTTCCGATTATTTCATGAAAAAAAGTTCACTGACACCTATTAACATGACATCTAGTTTTAAAGATCTTGACGCGAGAAATCTAATGGTAAAAGCGGTTCCGAAGTTGAACGCATGATTTAAAAAATAAAACATTTTGAATAAAGAAATTTACGAAAAAAAAGGGAAACTCCCAAGTTACGACTAGTGGCACACATGCAGTGCACCACTTGTTAACTTGAGAAGGTGAAAGTGAGACCTTTGCAAGGTACCTCTTAACTTGTGATCACGCTATTTTCCTGCCAGGGCGATTTCTCGCTCATTGGGAAACATAGTTCCGTCTTGTCTTAGGCGTCGTGCTACTGGACCAGCCCAGTAATGTAGCTACTCACTACTTTTCTTTTCTCTGTGCTTGTTTAATCATTTTTTCCACTGCTTCCATTGGTTTTCTGCTTTTCCTTTTCCCTTTTCTTTTTGGCTATCTTTTCTCTTATGTCTCAGCGGGTTTCTTTGTTTCTTCCATTGCTTTCGTAGTCATTTTTTATTTTCTTCCCCTTTTCTATTTTTTATACATATTTCATACACATTTCTACATATTACATACACATTGCACATTTTTCTATATGTAGGAATACTTTTTATACATCTTTAGCATTTTATAAATACATTATTAGCAATATTTTTCAAAAATATGTTTTGATGTTTTTTTTCATACACGCTGTACATTTTCGTATAACCTAAAATATTTTTATATACATTAACATTTTTATCTGACGTTGAGTTGTACTATCTGTTGTTGTTCGTTCGCCAAGAAGCTGGTATCACTTGGAACAAGTGAACTTTTGACGGAATTGATAAAAATCTGACGTCGGAGTTATATGAATGTTATATCAGATCCAGTAATGACAAGAGGGGAGATGCCGCTATGACAGAGGGGAGATTGTGGTGGCGCACAGAGGGGATGTGGCACGTGCAGCTCTCGGCGATGGCGGACATGAACATGGCAACCGAAGGAAGGATGTGGCACGGGCAGCGCTCGGTGGCAGCGGACATGGCTATGGTGGTTCGGGGAGGGGGCGCGGGCAGCGCTCACCGGCGGCGGACATGGCCATGACGACCCAAGGGGAGGATGTGGCTCGGGGAGGGGATGGCTCATTCGAGCAACTCCAATGGGGCGACCCAAACGGATATCGATTGTGTCCGCTTTTTGTCCGCGTCCGTTTGGGTCGTCCGTCCACCCCTTTAATTTGAACTCCAAAGCACGTCATATACGAATTACTCGGCTATTCATGATCCATTTTACCAAATGAAGAAAACAAGCAAATCAGGATGTTCAACATGAAGTTATCTACGTCTTTCGTGTTGTAATAAAAAACTCGCCTTGCCTGAACATAGACTAGTTCTTGCGAAATGGAAATCTGCTAAAGGTCGCAGAAATAATATATGCTAAACTTTGAAAATACTTGAACAACAACACCGTTGTGGTGATGCCTCAGCAACCATTAATCCAAACTAAGCAATTTGGGTTCGATTGGACTGCAATCCAGAACCGTTACAAAGTTGATTTTTGTGTCATCTCGAAATTAAGCACTGATAGTGCAGTTTTCAACACACTAATCCTATCCAATGTTGGATTATCCAAATCAATTCTCGGCATCGACTTTAATTAAGAAACAGCAAATTTAGGAACTAGGGACTACAGAGGCTACCTTTGAGCTGTAGAACATGGATTTACAAATCAACTGAGAGATTCTGATCTAATCTAAGCAGCCGTTGTGCACTCTTGTTCCTTGCTCCTGGATGTTGCTGCGCATGAAGGTGATATGGTGAGGCGAGGGTGCGAGACCAGAAGACGATCAGGCGATGGCAAGGGCGTTCATCCTCGATCGTCAGCGTCGTCCGTGACACATCACCCTCCTTGATCTGATCTGATCGATCAGCCATGATGCGTGTGTTTTTCTTTCCGAGAAATTGTGCGTATATGCATTCATGGTTACTAGCCCAGCAGTCCACTTGCGAGTCTTTTTCTTTCGGCTCGGGCGACTTGAAGCCCTAGCCGCGGCCAGGAGTTCCTTCCGCCGCCTTGCTCCGGCGGCTCCCTCCCCCAACAACCGGTGGTGAGGAGGGGTCGCCGGATCTACACGCATGGATCGTGTAGCTTTAGGTTAGAACCTAGTAGCTTAGTTTTTCGGTTGTTTATTGTCTTGACTTCGGCAGCGGCAATGACGGTGTTGAATAAAGAAGGTCCAAATCCTTCCTCAACGAGGCGATCGGTCCAAAGGTTGGGATAGATTGGAAAACCAGTCTATTCAAGTAAGGATGGCGTGGCGGCGGCGGCATCCTCGTGGTGGATTTGTGCCCTCGGGCTTCGCCGTTGTGACGGCATTTGCTCCAACAAAAGAAATCCAATGATAAAAATGGGCCAGGATTTAGAAGCACGGTTTAAGAGATTAAACGTTTTAAAAAATGAATCTATGAAAAAAGAAGAAACTTACATGTACCATTAACTAGTGATTTCGGAGAATCCCAGGGCTACTTGCATATTTGAGAGGGCCCCCCTGGATTTTGGGGGCCCGGGCGCGCCTCCCTGTACACCGGCCCTGCTCCTAGGATACAATGTACTCTGTCCGTCACTTTTTGTTGGTAGAGCAAAGTTATATGAATGTTATATCAGATCCAGTAATGAATGATTACAGAATTTACGAGGTTTCATAAATAAACCTTTTTAAAAGTTTTGTTGATGATGATAACGCAATCATATTGTGAGAAATTGTTTAGTGCCCTGTCTTGTCGGTTAACACGCTCAAAAGGAATACCGTGGATGCCAGGAAAATCAAAGCTGAAAGAACAGACAAGAAAGTGGACGAAGGTGAATAATGTGGAAAAAACATGGAAAGCACCAGGCAATCCGGCAGAAGGTAAACTCAAGCAAAGGCTACAAAAGTGAGATCCCACTGTGAAAATGATGAGCCAATACAAAAGTGAAACAGATTTGATAGACCAATGACAAGATGCAGCAAACAGTGCAGTACGTGCAAACGGGGCCAGATGTCAAAGTTTACGTCCCTGCTTGAAAATAATAACATCTGCATGCAGGAAATTGCCAACAAAGTTTGGTTGTGCACAGACGTGAGAGAGGAAAACACTGCCGTAACTTGGTGGAAGCACAGCGAAGCAACCTTCAGACAGAAGAGAAGAGAACACTAAAATCAATTCAGATCCCAGTTCAGCCTTGTTGCAAGTATTAGTTCTCTGAGATAACCAAGTACGTGCATCGATTCAGGCGCATAGAAAAATTCAGCATGTTGTATGGATTGAGTCGGTGACTACTGCCGAAAGAGACTCCCCCATGTTAATCCTGACAGGATGAAAGGATAAGACAGGGATAAAGCAGGCGAGTGTGGTGTGGCCTAGTGACAAGGTTTTCTTTCAGATCTGAGAACCGATGGACCAAAAGCTAGCTAGCACACAATGCAGAGTGCCAAAGGGACCAAAGGCATAGCAAACAAATCGCTCCATGCTCCATGACACAAAAGTACAATGCTATACTAGACAATCCCTCTAACCATCATTAGCAACTCATCATAGTACGTACTATAAAACTCTATTCAGTTGCTTTGCAAAAGTCCTGGTTTAATCAGTCTTCTTGGCACCATCATACGGCTATCATAGTCCGAGAGAATATTCCCTGTCTGTCCCAGAGTGAGTCTCGGTGCCCTGCCTGGCCTACACTCTGCCTACTGTCCTTAAACCTCCCAGTAATCATCTCCCCAATCATCACGACTGGGCCTCTTTTTTTGTTCTATTGAGAATTTGATTTCAATTAGCAACACAGTACTCTGCTTGTTTCTGAATAGATTTTCTGTTCTTTTCTTTTTTCATTAAGACGTTTCCGAAAACAACTGCTCCCTCGGTAAACAAATGTAAGACGTTCTAGGTCACTTGCTGACTGACATTTGTTTACAAGGTAGTACTTTCTAATTCAATAGCTTTTGGAATATAAATTAAAATAGAGTCGCTGCAATGTGGTGGCACCGTATAGTGGGCCTTTTAATCCCATGATCTTGGCCTAGTCTACTTTTTTTTTTGCGGAAAAAACTTTCAATCTACTCATCTTCAATCATGGTAGTACAACGAACTAGAAATAATAAAAATTACATCCAGTTTAACCCCATGATCTTGGCCTAGTCTACTGTTATATTGTCATAATTCAAAAGTAAACTTCACAACATATACTGTAATTAACGTTTATTTTTTAGAGAAAATAAGGTTTGATTTTCCTTGATGATCTTGTTAATTTTCAAATTTCATTACATTATTGTAGGGCAAATTTATGTGTACCCCGCCTCACTCGCAATAAGCAATCAACACGTCACAAGCCAAAAATATAACCACAGCAAAAAAAAAACTTTACAAAGGATCGAGAGGAAGAAAAGAGTGAAGCTCCATGACAGCATCATACCCCCGTTTTTTTCCGTTAGCGAAGTTGCTAGCACATCCAAGGCAAGCCCCTACCACCCAAGACCTTGTTGCCCTTGGCCGCAACAACCCGGGGCGACAACCTCGTCTTCCCTCTCATTTCTTTGCACACCATCTCCAGCTCCGCCACCCGGCCCTGCATCCGTCCTAGGTTCAACCTTAGTGTCTCCTTCTCCTTCTCGTCATCCGACATGACCCGCTTCGGTGTAGGCGACGACAAGGGGCTCTGGAGCGAATTGGGTGGCCGCTGCAAGGACAATGCTTGCACGGCAATCCTCGGTGGGATCCGCCGGTTCCTCGCCAGCTCCTTGCACGCCTCGAGGGTCAGCTTCTCGTAGTTGAGGCACCGGCACAACGTCGCGCGCTCCTCGACGGTCAGCTCCGCGTGAGACTGCATACATTCACAAAGATACAAACATTATAGTCTCTCTCCGTCGCAAGATATACAATGATGCAGTTGTTTTAGATGCGTCTTCCAGTTGTTTTTTTTCCATCTTAGTATGTCATTTGAAAATTGGAAATTTGCAGTCATAAAATGTTTCTAGGTCCTCCTATCTTATTTCAGAATTTACAGTCAGTACATTACATAGGCTACGTCAAATTCAGTAACTAAGAGTTTGACGAACAGGACTTTGTAGGCTCCGTACCGGTGGCTAGCTAGTGCACGGAATGCCGTGGGCGAGAGGGAAACTAAAGCAGAAAGAAGAGACAAAAAGCGGAGGAAGGTGGTTCGTTAAAGGAAGAAAACATAGGAAGCACACCAAAAGCAATCTGGCAGAAGGTATGTATACTCGAGCAAACAAAGGCTAACAGTACTACCTATCACCACTAACAACACAAAGGCGAAATCTCAGCTCTGAAATGATTGGAGCTCTGTAAAAGAACTTGACTTCAAGCAGAGGAAAAATGCTGGCAAACATGTGTTGTAACTTGGTGAAAGCAGAGCCAAAGTTCAGAGTTGTTGCAAGTGCTAGTTCGGAGTCTTGAGACAGAGATAAAATTTTCGGCATGTCGAATGGATTGACTGGGTGTCTGAATGCACGAGAGGATAAGGCATGATCGATGGATAATAAAGCGGACATGGGTAGTTAGTGTTGAGCTACTGACAAGGTTTCGAGATCTGATCTGATGGACCAAAAAGGGCTAAAGCCATCGGAGCGCAAAGAAATTGCTTCCATACTCCATGACACAAAAGTGCTACACACTCCACCTGTCCATCACTATCATCCCATGGCGAGGTGATCATATTGCTGGCACCAAACTCTATTCGGCTGCTTTGCTTTGCAAAAGACATCATTGCAAAAAAATAAAAAATAAAAATGGCGTAACATAGATAATTATGATTGGTCTAATTTAAATGGTACTCCCTCTGTTCAGAATTAATTGGCACAGCCTCTACACAATATGCAAAAATATCGGTTTTTGCTAGGAGGGGTCAGAATTAGATCGAATAGCTAGCACCATTTCCATCGGAAAAAGCTAGTACAAGAAAAATCTGAACAAGCTTAGACCTAGACAGACACAAAAGAATCTCAGGTTTATCATTATCCATTTTACAATTCTACTACCTCTGTAAATAAATACAAGACGTTTTAGAGACTAGAGTATTTTGGAGATTGCAATGGTATTCGGTAGCTAAAACATAATGTATTTTGGTTCTAGGTGAACATTGTCATCATGACCTCTTTCTGGCAACAATAAAAATAAATCATCGTGGCCTCGTAATAAATTGAGAAAAATGTGCACAGTGCCAGGTGAAATCTAGGTGACCTTTGGCGTCTCTCACCAGTCACCACCATGGGAGTACCTTGGCAGAGAATAATTTACTGCAATATTTATGATTGGCTTATCACTAGCTACAGCACTTCATCCAACTTTTTAACCTCCGGGTAATCATCGTGAACAAGTATGGTCCGAAATATTTTTTTGCTTGAGAAATCGGTTTCAAACATATGAATTGCCTAATTTTAAATCTCAATTGAATTTTCTCCGAATACAGACGAAAATTTTGAAAATTCGAAGAAACGATTCTTACCTCGAGGTAGATGTCTAGTGCCCTGTACACGCCGTCATAGCAGTCCCTGGCGGAGTCCGGCAGGCTCTCGGCGACGGCGAGGAACCGGGACACCCGCAGCCCCTGGTCCGGCGAGATCTCCGCCAGGTACTTGTCCACCAGCCTCCCCGCCTTCCTCATCCTCTGCGACGACGACGGCGAGCCGTCCTCCTCCACGGAGCTCGCGAACACCCTGACGAGCCGCATGACCAGGCTCACGTCGTACACGCCGCCGCCGTCGCCGGACACGAGGAGGTCGTCGAGCGTGGCCTGGTCCAGCATCCGCCCCACCAGCGTCTCCAGCCTGCGCCGGCACTCCCTGCTCAGCCCCGCCGCCGACACGGTCCGCAGCGCCGAGAAGAGGCCCCGGCACGAGAACGCCGCGCCGCCGCCGGCCAGCGCCACGCCGTGCACGGCCGTGTCGGCCAGGCCGGCGAGGACGCCGCCGCCCGAGTCGTCGGCCTTGCGGAGCGTGGCGGCGCGGCGGAGGTAGTGCAGCAGGAACCGCGTCAGCGTCAGGTTCTTGTTGTCGGCGCCGTAGCAGCCGAGCACTTTCATGGCCTTGTCGACTGTCGGCGGGGACAGCGACGCCACGTCGTCGAACCACCACTCCCTGCCGCCGCTCTGGCACGATGGCTTCACCGACTCCGGCGTCTTGGCGGCCGAAGACGGCCGGCCGCCGGCCGTGTCCTGCGACGAGGACGAGCACGTCGACGACGTGGAGCAGTTGGACTTGGGCGTCTCCGCGCCCGCGTCGATCCTGGAGAACAGAGCGGAGAGCAGCTTCTCTTGGAGCCCTGCCCCCGAGGTGTCGGCGGCAAAGGACTCGCAGGACTTGACGGCGGCGAGCACGTCGGGCCACGTCCAGTAGCAGAGCCCGTCGTCCACGAAGGCCTCGGCCTGGGCGAGGAGGTTGCCGGCGCGCACCTCCTCGGTCATCTCCAAGAACGCGGCAGCACAGTGCAGGAGCGGGACGTCGGCGGGGCGGAGCGGCGGGAGGCGGCCATCGCCGTAGCAGAACCGCGCCACGAGCTCGAACCCCTCGCCGCCTCCCGGGAAGCCGTCGAGCTCAACGGACACCAACGCCTCCGCCGCTCCTCTGCTCTGCCTCGCCCTCGTCATCTTCCCCTTCTTCTCCCGCGCCGCCATCGCCCTCAGCCGCCCAGAGAAGGCGCACACGACGCTCTGTTATAACCAACCAATCAGTCAAACAAACTGCAACAGTCAGAATTTCCCACAATCGAGAAACTGCATGCTTTCTTGATCGATGCGACGCCGACAGATACGTACCTGGTGGAGAAGGAGCGTGTGGCGGCCATTGACGCGCACCTTGAGGTCACATGCCTCGTCCATGGTGCTCGACGTGGGAGACAACAAACCACCAATGGAAGCAATGGACGTCGCACCCGGAGAAGCGAAGCGAAGTGGAGCGGGACAATATATCTAGGGAGACGAGAGCCGAGAAGATTTGCTTGCTCAGTTCAGCTGCGAGTCACAGGCACACAGTGGCACTCGTCCGGCTTAAAGAAAACTGGTTAGTTCAGAGCGCTGAGTGGTGGCGCGACATGTGCATGTGTCCCAGTGGAAGGGAAATCTACGGAGCGGCTCATGATTCCCAGGAAGAAAACAAATGGGTGTTTTGGCCTTGGTAGGCTCCGTGTTCTCTGAACTCTTTATAGTGCCGGTGTTGGCCGGGCTCATCAGAGATCGATCAGAGTGGTGGTGATTGAAGTGGTAATTGATTGAGGGGAAAGAGGACGCCCCGCCTTCTGACCGCACTAGAGCAAGCCAACAAAATGTCACCCCAGCCCAGAGCTTGCTCTGTTGTGAATGATGAGTGAATCCAATAGAACAGTGGCACTGCGTGTGTGGGCTGAACTTTAGCACTGTGCAGAGAGATGCTTCACACATAATTTCAGATCGATGACTTTGCCACTGCAGCTTCACATCTGAGATGCATGCCACAGGATCATCTTTGGCTCTTCCTTCACCCTCTCTCATCTCTTGCGCCAGTTCATAACTTTTCTACTAATCTGGGCAGACATGCCATGCATATAACACTGTTTTCAAAACTGAAAAAGAGAACAGGCCTAGGGAATCATGTACGTACTGAAAAATAATGAGCCTAAAGATCAAGGAGGACAGCATGACACATGTACATGCGTACACAGTCCTCCGTATTTAAGTACGCCCGTGAGTGCTGTTTTGTCATGATCCAATCATCCAATGCAACTGCTGGGTCTCCATGCTAGTCCAAAACCCAAATTATGCCTGGCTTGTCACATCGGCGACTCAGATTATCCGTGATCTTGGAACTGTCTCCTCTCCTATCCTCCCCATTTAACAAATGCAGATCTATCACCGGATTACATTACATTACACGGTCGAATTTGTTAGCTAGCTGGCCGCATTTTCATGACTAAACTACTCTATGTTGGAGCCCAGTGTGTGATTGGTGGTGCCAAAAGGGGAGGGTGAGTTGGAGAACGCATGGAATGGACCATTGCGAGCACCTTTTTGGTGACATGCCAATGGATGTAGCTGATCCAAGAACCTTCCGATATGAGTGAGGAAGAAACAACAGCATCGGTCTATCTTGTTCAGTGCTAACTCAGCTGTTCGCCTGCTCCCCGTACCATGAAGTGGCACGAGGGCATCCAAGATCACTAATCCCAGGTTAATTAGGCAATAAGCAGACAATAGCTAACCAACCAAGGGACAAATCAAATACTAAACACTGTGCATGTTAAGATCTCTAATGCTGCGTGCATGCAGATGCCTCCAAGCTCAACCGGCAAAAACAAGAACATGCAGCTAGAGTAATGCTGCTAGCTCGCTGGCTATGGAATTCATTGACAAGTGACAGCACCACTAGCCCGATCCCCTCCCCTTTAACATTTTTAGAGCATCTCTAGCCAATCCCTTGAAAAGCTTTAACTCCTTTAAATTTTTCATTTTGAGGAGTTAAATTGGACCTAGCCGAATCCTCATTTAGTTTAATTCATCAAAATTATAAGCGGTGCGTCGGCTAGACTTTAAATTTGAGAGGCTGCAACCACTTCTCAGGATAATTTCGGCCTCATTCCCCTGCCCACCCGCATCGACACCGTAGTTTCCTCCGGCGTCCACCCATAGCCTCCGCCACACCCCCTCCATCCCGTGCCTCCGTCGACCTCTTGTCCCACTTCAATTCGCTTGCCCGCCGTCATCGTCACCGGAATCGACCCATATTGTCGCCGCTGCCATCCCTTGGACGAAAAAACTCATCTCCGAGATTGGTTTGTTCCAAAATAGAGTTGACGCACAACCATGATGTCGTAGAGCACCTGCCGAGGAGCTAGGCAGTGTCGGAGCACAAATTGAGGACAATCTTCCTCCTACGAAGTTAGCAGGCCGTCACGCAACCCCGTCGACAACCCATAGCCTCGACATCGCATCAACGTCGTCGGCCGATGCTCTCACCTCCTCCGCCCGCAAAGTGTTCTCCGAAATGAGTAGGTGCATTGTTTTTCGCTTTTTTCATTGCGTTTTACTACTTTTTAACCAAATCCAACTTGGAATATTGCGTAGTGTAGATGAAGAGCTTGAGGGAGATGTTCTTCCGCAACCCTTCCTGGGAAGAGGAAGAAGACGATGACAATTTCAAAATTGCCATTGTTGTGATCGTTAACGAGGGCTTTCGGCAACCGAGACTAGGATCATAGTCCGGTTGCTTGTACCTCAATTGAGACAGAGCACAAGGCCATGAGAATCGTATGAAGGATTACTTTTCACCCAATGCAACCTATCCGCACAAGTATTTTCGCCAACAATTTCGGATGTACCGAAGTTGTAGGGGAACGTGCTATATATGCAACAGAAATTTTATGCTACATGATCGCACCCAGGAATACTATGAAGATGGATCACTGACGAGTAGAGTATCAGAAGATATGTAGTCTGCTGGTGAAGCGCGACGATTCCCGCCGGTAGCTTATACCTCCTAGCCGCGAGAATTTCTCCTAGACGGTTCACCGATCAAGAATTGAAGTAGACGACCCCCCGAGGTATCCACATGTTCTGAAGTAGTAATCCGACAACACTCCAACGTCCAGGAAGAAGTGCTTCGAGAAAACTAGAGAGAGAAAGCCTAGCGGCGTTCCTATCTAATTAGGAGTCTAATCTTATTTGAACAACTAGAATGGGATTAGAGCATGTCTAATTAAAAGTCTAAACTTTAGACCTATTAGACCAGGATTAGAGCATAGCTATGTGAAGAGGGGGAGAGAGAGAGGGGATACTTTTTATGTAGGATAGAAACTTTTCCGAACCATGTTTTATACCTTCTTGGAATTCCGGAAACCATTCCGGGACAAACCTCCGTGCATGGCATGATGGACCCGGCCACGGCATGCGACACCAACGGTCACCCTCCCCGGTTCTCTGAACTCTTTACAGTGTTGGCCTCTGCATCTGAGGTTCATCAGAGTTGTAATTGATTGAGGGGAAAGAGGACGCCCTGCCTTCTAAAGGCACCAGAGCAAGCAAACAAAATGTCACCCCTTGCTCTGTTGTGAATCCAACAAAACAGTGACATTCAGAGTGATGCTTCACACATAATTTCAGGATCTGCATGGGCGGGCATCGGTCGATCGATGACTTTGCCACTGCAGCTTCACATCTGCCACAGGATCATCTTCGGCTCTTCCTTCACTTCTCCAGCTCATAATGTTACTAATCTGTCCAGACATGCCATGCATGCAAAGCTGTTCAAAACTGAAAAAGAAAACAGGCCTAGAGAAACCTGTACTGCAAGAAACAAACGAGAGGGCAGCATGGCACATGTACTACTGCGTATTTAACTTTGCCCGTGAGTGTTGTTTTGTCATGATCCAATCATCCAATGCAACTGCCCGGTGTCCATTCTAGTCCAAAACGCAAATTATGCCTGGTTTGTCACATCGGCGACTCAGATTATCCGTGATCCTGGAACTGTCTCTCCTATCCTCCCCATTTGAGAAAGGCAGATTTATCACCGGATTACATTACACGATCGACTTTGTTAGCTTGCTAGCCACATTACATTTCATGCCTAAATTATGTTGGAGCATAAAGTGTGATTGACGGTACCAAAAGAGGAGGCTGAGTTGGTGCACGCATGGCATGGACCATTGCAAACAGCTTTTTGGTGACATGCCAATGGATGTAGCCGATAGAAGAACCTTCAGATATATACTAGGAAGAAACAACACGCAAAGGAGTTCAGAGGGCTAATTGAGAGGAATGCTAGTACCATGCATGATACTAAAGATAATGCTGCGTGCACGCGTGCAGATGCCTCCAAAGCTAGGCAGGAACAAGATGCAGCTATATTACTAATGTTGCTTGCTAGTACTCCCTCCGTAAAAAAATATAAGAGCATTTAGATTAGGGATCTGGACACTCTTATATTTCTTTACAGAGAGAGTAGCTACGTACGAAATCCAGCCACGACTCACAGGTGACATCATGTATAGATGTATAGACGCCTAGCTCTTGTGTTAATTTTTTACATGGTAATACGTCTCTCATTTATGTCATAAGGATCATAGGGTGTGTTTGGTTTATGCCCAAATTTGCCTCATCAAAGCATTGCTAGCCAAAATATTGGTTGAGGTTTTGGTTGTCCATGATTTTGCCAACATTGGTAAGAAAAATGAACTAGAGTTGGCTAGAGTTTATTGGCATGCCAAAATATTGGCAAGCATCAAAACAAAGACCAATCTTTGGTTCATGACCAAAATTTTGTAGGGTACGCTTTGGACACAATCCAAACATACCCATAGTACAAGTCGCGTACACACCGACCTGATAAAACTAAAAAAACAGTAGAACGCTATTCTTTGCAGATACAATCATCAAGATCGAAGAATACTCTGAGCTTGACACCAATAGTCGATCACATGCCTCTGGCACCACCACAGTAGCCACCAAAGAAAAAAAATGACAAATCACTTCTTCACCCGAGTTCGACGCGGCTCCGTTGTTGATTTGCAGTTTTGCGGACCTCCAAGGTGCCTCACCAAAGGCCTGCCAAGGCGAAGATATTACCGTTGAACGAATCAGACCGGGGCAACACCCCGGACATGCCATCAAACTCCTGATCTAGTACCCCGCACAAATAAAATGTCAAAGGAGGAAACCATACCCGTCATCACCGAACCACGAACCCAGCACATGGCGTCTAGCTCTTGTGTTAGTTTATTAGACAACTTGGATATTGTGGGCTGTGTAAATACCACTATCGACTACATCTGCTATGGTAGGGACGGCGATTGATCAGAAAAACTTGTAGCCTTGCTGGAATTCAACCAACGCTCATGTTATATTCAAACTGTCTGCTGAATTCGGCGAATATATCATCATGCTAGTACTGCTTGTGATGCTCCTACTTCAGTCAGTAGAGTAGCACGCAACTTCCACGCATACATTCATCTTTGTTCAATATCAACACAAGTCAAGAGCCAACCAACTTGATGCCACGAAAGCAGTGAACCTCTAGCAAATGCCAAGTGACAGATACATATCCACATTTCGCGGCAGACTATTCGGTCACGGGGTAGGGATCGGAGGAGGAGGGCCGGGAGGCAAGCGTACGTACGTATGGATTTGAGCGTTGGGAAAACCGGTCGTCGACGGAGGTCATCAGGCGCTCGGAATCGGAGACGACGAATGTTCGCTTGGCGGCACGCAACCAGCTGAGGATCAACTGGTTACTGGTTGGCAGGTGACGACGATTCCCCGGTCGCCGCGCAGGCTCACGGGTGTTCTGTATATCGAACCTCGGTGTTGAAACAGAAAAGAAAGGAAGACGGTACCACGGCGTCACATATATTAGTGTTGTTTTATTAGAGGCTTGGTGCGACCCTTATTCCTTCTCTCCTCAGACTAGTCACATTGGGAGTAACTTGACTAGTAACATCACACATTTCAATACAAGATTGCTTATGTGGCAGCTAATTAATGAGGAGAGAGGGGTTTGTGGTAACTTAGCTAGTTACTGTAACATCACACATTTCAAGACATAATGAGTCTATAGCCTAATAAATGAACTCTTTCATGATACCATTCATATGTTACTACCCACTATGGAGGTAGTAATATAGACTAGTAACATCGTCAAGTTACTACTATATATTACTTCCCACTGTGAGCAGTCTCACACATACACATGCAAAGCATGCACGAAAATGTCACCCCTTTGCCCGTTGCGAATCCAGTGGACGTGGGCTCTTCAGGATCTGCAATAAATACAGTGAACATGGCCGGCGCGCTTTCGCCCAAAGACAGCTGGCCGCATTCATGCTGGCCCAGAGTAGATGCGACCGCTCACTGGAGCCGGCATTGAAGCGACTCGCCAGCCCAGAGCGCCGCCCGCTATGCACGCCTTCTTTCTGCATTGAAGCGTCACCCGTCAGCCTGCCTGCCTCCATTAAACTAACGCATGTGCCGAGGTACATCGCCCCGAGCGCCACACGTCTGTTACTGTACCGACAAGCATTAAACACCTCTCCAGCTGGCTCCTCGCATTCGCCTGCTATATAAACGTGTCCAGGCACCGGGAAAGAACCGCACCTCACCTCTGCTATCCCCACCTCCTCCTTTTACAACACTTGTCATGGCCTCCGACGAACAGAAGAAGAAGTTCTCCAGCATTGCAGCTGTCTGGGTTGCCTGGTGAGCTAGCCCGATACAAGTTAGCTCGCCAGCAAAACCTCCGGATCCGGCGCCACCACCATCGCCATCTCCATCCCTTCCTCGTCCTTTCAGGCTGGACAACGGCGTCTCGCGGCGCATTGGAGGCAACGCGTCAGGCAGGTGGGGAATGAAGCCATGTCGATGGAGGCCGGTACATCCGCGACCACCGTGGACATCGAGGAGAAGTAGATCAATCCATGCCACCGCCGTTTGGGTCCCACGAAGGCCATCGCCACTGTGTCGATGGGTTACACCGCCGGTGTCTTGCCAGGTGAACGAGGGCGTAGACCACGGCGACCTTCTTCCCCTGCCCAAAAACCAATCCTGATTTGTGCTTCATGAAAGCGGAGGGAGCTTATTATTGCCCTCTCGCTGAAGCATATCTTTCCAGGCCTCCCAATAGTCCGATGAGCGCGCTGTCGGACATAGGGAAGACATGTCGTGGGAGTGACGATCCATCGTGGCCAGCGTAGAATAGTTTCACCGCAGGCGGTATAGTTTAGTTAAAATATGCCCGAAATGTAAATATTTTCGTTCGATTTGAATGAAAATCATCTAAATTGCATGTAATTCGTCCGGTTTATTTATAGCCAACTTGAAATGTATACAGATAGCTGGCTCCCGTATCCGTGTCCACGGACTGATAAGACGGATGCAATGCCCGATTTACGGGTCAGCGTTGGAGATGCCTTCACAGCGGCTTCACGTTAGACCATGCATGCAATAAAACTATCTTCGGCTCATGCTTAACTCTTTATAATGCTGCTGTTGGCCGACCTCTGCGGTTCAGACTTCAGCACTGTTCAGAGTATGCATGGACGTGGCAGGGGACCGATTGGCGACACTGTAACCGGCTAACTGCATGGTCTAACGCGGCAGGGGACCGATTAGCTTCACAACACAACGTGCATGCCACAGGGTCATCTTCGGCTCACGTTACCCTCTCAACTCCAGTCTGCACTGTCACAATTCAAAAATTTGAACAATCTTACACGGATCTTTAAGAAACTTTGCAGGGAACAGTTTCCCACACGAAGCAGGAGAAGTATAGCGGTGCACTTGAGCAGCAGAGCGGGTGTCCTTCACCAGGACATGACATTACCAGTATACCCGCGTAAGTACAGAACCTAATCCAGGGCACCAGTGCATGCAACGTCGTTTGTGCACTGTGCAATAATCTATCTGCACTTTTGCGCCAGTGAAAAAATAAGCGTAGAGAAAAAATTATTTAAAGCATGCATGACTGGGTACATCAGCCCGTGATCGTGGTGTCATGAGGACCTCATGCGATTATTCATGTTATCCAAGGTATTTGAGCTGCCTCCTCTCCTACATAGCCCCATTTCGTCCCCATGCAAGGACCGTTTCAAAGCACTTTTTTTTTGTGACACGTTAGTGGAATCAAAGAACCTTCACACATGAGGAAGAGAAGAACTAACCGACCCTTAAGCCGCCCGCGACCATCCGCACCGAGCGGTCTGTACGTGTTTTGCCATCCAATGCGGGTCTGTATCAGTCCGTCGACCGGTCCGGACATATTTTTTCCCATAAACCGGATACAAACCGCGGGGGGGGGGGGGGGGGGGGGGGGGTCTTTGCAGGCGGACAGCTGCACGCCGCTCACTGGAGCCGTCATTGAAGCGGCTCGCCGGCCGAGAACGCATTTTGTTGTGCACGCCTTCTCTCCGCATCGAAACGACATCCGTCTGCCCGCCTACCTCCACTAAACCAGTGCGTGTGCCGAGGAACTACTCTGGCATTCCGAGCACCACACGTCCGTTCCTGTGCCGGCCGGCATATCCCTCTCCGAGGCTCATGGCAGTCCGATGAGCGGGTGTTGTTGGGCATAGAGAAGACATGTCGTGGGAGTGGAGATCCGCCCCGGCCGGCATTAGACTAGTTTTACCCTAGTCCGGTAGAGTTTAGTTCAAATATCTCCAGAATGTAAATGTTTTCGTCTAGTTTGTATGAAATCATCCGGTTTGCATGTATTCGTTCGGTTTGTTGAAACCCAGCTTGAAATGTATGCGGGTAACTTTGGATGGTCGGCTCCCACATCCGTGTCGGTGGACCGGTTCACCTTGTCAACGAACGGATGCGGTGTCCAGTTTGCATGTTAGCGTTGGAGATGCCCTTACGGTTGATAGCTCAGCTGTCCGGACCCATACATATAATCATGACACCGGTAGATATTTCTCAAGAATTAAAATTTAAAATATTTGCATCTCTCGAACCACAGTACGGTTGATGATTCGTTGTGATGCGGTCTTCGAAACTAAATTCCATGTTAATATATTTTTGACGATTTTTTCCGTCACTAATTGTCTAATTAACTAGATGATGTCCCGCGCGTTGCTGCAGGAACCATGTTAAAACAAATGCATTAATAAGTGCTTAAAAAACTAAAACTAATAAAATACAAGTGTAAAAATGCTCTTAGTTTGCGTTTTTAAAAACAATAAAACATGCAAAGTATGAGATAAAATGATGTATAAAAAGAGGAAACATTTTGAAACATAATGTGACACCTTCTTTAAAAAAATGTGAAACACAAACTATTTACTTACCGCACATGTCCACATAAAAATTAATGGAAAATTTTAAATTATAACTGGCATGGATGACCTTATTCCCCTGAAAAAAAGATATGCATGCAGTAATGAGGTGGCATGGTTTGCATGAATTGATTAATGTAACGAGTGTAACTTATGAGTACATGCATGCCATCTAATGTCACACGATTTTGATTGGACGGCTACAAATAATTAAGGTGATGTGGAAGCACGCGTGTTGAGAGAAATCTAGTAGTGGGGGCTAGCTATTTAGATATATAGATAGTAGATACCACTTGCACCTATTATAGTCACGTAATTGTCGTGTCAAAGTAACTTGGTTATTACGTTACCTAACATCATTCTCCGCACATATAAGGCTTATATGATAGGACTTCTATGGCTTTTATCATCTCTTACTTGTTGCTTACACTTGAGAAGCCAATCTCTAACCCTACAGAAACATTGCATACCTAGAAGCATATGCACTATTATCTCCTAACGATATACTTTTATCATGGCAACTGGTAATTAACTACTAACATGAAAGTCAAAATAAACAAAAATAGTACTTCTACGTAAAACACCCATAAAGGGGATTTCAATCAAAATCTCAAAACAGGGTATTAGTTCTTTCTTTTGTTCTTGATTATATTGGAATGGAATGATGAACCTATTTCTTCGCTTTTTCACAAACAAATCTCCATAGTACCATGACAGGCCACGTCGAGAAGAACTCATGGATGAATACTGATCAGTAATCGGAAAAATTGTTGGTGCGATAAATCATATCAAAATTTTGTATTCTTTTTTTATTGAAAAGGAAGAAAAAAACAAATTTTGGTCCAGGTAGGCTCTAAATTCTTTATAGTGCTGGTGTTGACCTCTTCGGTTCAGAGTAGGAATTCATGAATGGCAAAGTGGAGGCCCTGCCTTTCTAATACACTCGCACAAGCAAACAAAATGTCTTCCGTTGCGAATCGAATTTTTTGAAAGTTTGAATCCGGAGGAGGATCTTAGTCGACATTGGGAGGAACTGTGTGGGTTGATCGTTAGTGCTGTTCATGGTTCTGCAATCAGAACAGTGGGCGCGTGCAGGGACTGATTGCCGACATTGTCACTGCAGCCTCACATCGGCGCATGCCACCAAAATGTTCCTCGGCACATCATGCACACGATGTTAATCCTTTTTTTATTTCCACGTCAGATGAGAATTCGTAAAACCACAAAATTAATCCAGACATGCTAAAAAATCTGCACTTAAAAACACCAAGCAGCCTAGAGAAACCTGTACAGATTAAAAATACGGCTAGTGGCGTTTCAAAAAAATTAAAAAGCCTAGTGAACAGGCAGGACAGCACGACAAATGTACATGGGTACACCGTTTTCCGTATTTAAGGTTCCCGTGATTGTGGTTTTGTCATGATCAGTAGTCCAAGAACCAAATCATGCCCAGGTTCGTCGTCACATCGGTGACTTAGATTATTCATGATCTTGGAACTGTCTCCTCTCCTCCCCAATTAAGAAATGCAGATTCTCACCAGATCACACGGTACGTTGTTAGCTACCTAGCCATATTAAATTAATTTAGGACGTAAAGCGTTGCAGACATCTTTTCAGCGACATGCCAATGGATGTAGCCGAAGAACCTTCAGCTACGAGGAAGAAACAGCATGCAAAACAACAGCACCGATCGATCTTTAAGGTTCAGAGCTGAGCTGTCCAGACCCACTCCCCATTACAGATAAGCAAATGAGCATCGCGAGATTTGAGCCACGAGATTGGTTTCCAGGTTGGGAGGTTGATGGCCATTAATTAGCCGGTAAGAAATCAGACAAGGGCCAGTTAACTACAACTAACTAGGGGACAAATCAATTGAAGGGTTGACAGAAGTTCAGAGTGCTGCTAACTAATTAAGAGGAACGCCGTTCCTATGCACGACAAGGTAATGCTGCGTGCAGGCATGCAGACGCGTCCAACAAGGTCGATGGGCAACAACAATAACATGCTGCAGCTACACTACAGTACAGTAGTACTGCATGCTGCTGGCTAGCTATGGAATCCATCGACAACTTGTGTGCAGCAGCGGCAGCAACTTGAATATCGTGTGCTGTGCTGTCTTGTACCTGAATATTACCGTCAGGTCAGCAACATTCGCCGTGGTTATGGTGTGGAAGCTGCAGCATCTAGGAGGGACTGGAAGGAGATATAGGATCTAGCAGCGATTGGTGAGACAAAAGCTGGCCCTAATTGAACTGGTATCAACCCTGCTGGACCTAGGCACCTAGCTGCTGAAAATATAATCTGAAGAACTCAAAGTTTGACGCTGATAACGGACGAACGTTGGCCTGGCTCCACTCACCAACTGAGTGAGTCTGGGACGGGACGGACCAACTGTGTCGGGTGACGACGGCGATACCCTCGGCGCCACGGCACTATGCTCGATCGGCGGTCAGGTGGGTGCCCACGGGTAGTCGCCCGGTTGATCGGTAGTGCATCACCTCCGTTTTCAGGTGCTTCTTCAAGTTTTGTTAGAGTTTGTGTCCTGCTCAAGAAGACGAGACGATGACGGCTTTTTGAAGATGGAATAAAGTTTTCCCCGCCTAGTCCCCGTCCCAATGATGTGTCTAGCATCGTCGGAGGGTGTGTGGAGGTGTGTCTCCGGCGGATCTCGCGAGATTTGGTCGGTGGTTGTCTCTGGTGGATCCGATCGGATCCGGTCTTTGTTCGTCTTTGTTCATGTGTCTTCAGGTTGGACTCTTCCGATCTAAAATTCTCTTCATCGGCGGCGGTTGCTGTTCTGGGGCATTGGTCATATGGGACCTTAGCACGACGACTTCCCGACTGTTTACTACAACAAGTTGTGCCCGGCACCGGCAAGGGAGGGGAGATGACGGCGGCGCACCTTCAGCTCGCTTCAATGCTTGTAGCCGTCGCTAGATGGTCTATGAATCTGAATGTTTTTTTTTATTTCTGGTGTTCGTTGTACTGCCATGATTGAAGATAAATAGATCGATAGTTTCTTGCGAAAAAAAGTGACTGAAATGATATACTCCATATAAGGACAGCGATTGTTGACACAAAACCTGGCCCTAATTAAACATGGCCATCGGCTCCCAAACAATACGGTGCTCATTTTATTTTACTTTTGCCACAACTTGCACGAATGTCATTTCATGATGAAATTTTGCAAGCACTCAAACCATTTGTCAAAGTTCGTAAAAGAAAGTCCAAATTTTGTTTCCTTTTTTTCGATTTTATTGTTCATCGCGAGCTTAAATGAGCTCGCAAACCGAAGATGACTTTATCAAGATTACCCCTGAAAAAAGGTAACCGTGATTTTTGCAGTGTTTCTGAACGACTCGTTACCTACAAGTATCATTGCCGTACTTCTAGGATCATAGTTTCTCCGCATGTCGGTTCAAATTTTGAACATGTCCGTAGCTTCGCAGTGTGATGTTTAAAACTTACAGGGGTGGTACCTGTTCCCCAAGTTGCTCAGATTTGGAGTTTGACTATACAAGCCAGACATCAACACCGTAAAGAGCATATATTCCCTTGTAATGCAAAAGTGCTCTTCTGATATGGAGCTCACATGCACCCCAGATGAACAGTTAATTCTGAATAAACAAGCTGATTCTTTTTGCCAACAAGCTTTAATGAGTTTTTCACCTGCGTGCAAATTTTCATGATGAAATAACATTCACAGAGGTCTGGACAAAGAAAAGAAACCAATGCTTCCAAAATAGTTTTATGGGAGCATCGATTTTTCTTCAGACCTCCACAAATGTCATTCCATCACGAAATTTTGCATGAAGATGAAACATTCACCAATGTTTATAAAAAAAATCAAATTTTTTTTGGATTTTACTACTCAAGTGCATATGAGCTCAAGTTCAGAAACTTTGTGTCTGCTGTAATGTGTCTATCTGGGAGGTGAAACTGATTGGCTCTGCACTTCAGAGCAATTGAATGAGGGCAAAGAGGACACCCTGTCTCCTGAATGCACTAGAGCAATCAAACAACTTGTTCTGTTGTGGATTCAGAGGAGGGCCTTGTTAATTTTTTTTTTGCGAGAAAGAGGAGGGTCTTGTTCATGGGCACTGCCAGTGTGTTGGTTGAACTTTAGCACCGTTGCTTCGCACACAGCTTTAAAACCTGCATGGACGATTGATTGATGACATTGTCACTGCAGCTTCACATCACAAGTTCACAACATGCATGACAGCAAATCTGGTTCTGTTCTTCTCTCAGTCCATGCTGTTACATTTAAAAGGGAATGCCCTAGGGTATGTTTAATTGGAACACAAAATTTTCATATATATTTTTTAGGCAACGATTGAGTTCTTTCAAGATCAGCAAGAAAAATACCTCCTTCAAATTGTGCACATTAATTTGTAACAGCGGTGAAATTCAGACGCATACAGACATGCTATGCATGTACACTGTTCAAAAACCCGCACTAAAAGAGAAAGAAAAATGCCTAGAGAAACCTGTGCTGAAAACAGAAACAGATAACCTAAAGAACGAGGATGAAAGCATGACGCTTGTACATGAGCACATCATATTCCTCCCTATTTAAGTTTGCCCGTGATTGTGGTTCTGTCGTGATCCAATGCAACACTGCATTGTCTATAGTTGTAGTCCAAAAATCAAATAGTGCTAGGCTTGTCATATCGCTGACTTGGATTATCCAAGATTTTGGATATGTCTTCTCTCCTCTATGCCCCAATTAAGAAATGCAGATTGTCAGCGGATCACGCGACCTTGTTAGCTACCTAGCCACATCTTATGCCTCAATCATTCTGGCACCTAAAGCATTGTAAACATCTTTTCGGTGACATGACAATGGGATGTAATGTAGTCTATTCTATCGAAGAACCTTCGGCTATGAAGAAGAAACGACATGCAGAACAACGGCATTGATCTTACGGTTCAGAGCTGGACCCACTTACCATCGTAATCCGAGTTAGCCGATGAGGAGACCAGAAATATGATAGGAAGCAAATATCAAATGAAGGTCGACAGAAATTCAGAGCGACGTGGACACATGCAGATGCCTCCGAATCTCCAATGCAAGTTCAGTCGATCGGCAAGAACACAATACAGTGCTGCTGCTAGCTAGCTACGGAATCCATTGACAAGTGGCAGCATAAATACATCTTGTGATTCTAGACAAATTAAAATTATATATATATATACTGTATGTATGTGTGCACGTCGTGACAGCCCACAGTTGCAAAGAAGGCGCCAGCCGATCCAGAGGCTCGGAACCAGCCTGTGTGCCGACGTTCCAAACCAAACCGAGCAAGAGATAAAAGAGGAGGCACACACAGTCCGGCAGCGGCTATGCCTCGCCCACAGCAATACATAAGCACGCCTCGCCACAGCAATACATATAATCCAAAAAACATAATATAGTACTTCATTTTTTCCTAAATGTACACTGGGAATTCGAGAACGGCAAACACAATGTAAAATTTGTGTTAGTGTAATTTTAAAAAATTGTTGATAGTATTCAAATAAAAGATTGTGACATTTAAAAATTGTTCACACATTTCAAGAAAAATTTGTGAGATCTTTGAAAAATGGTATACAATGTCGAAACAAATATTAGTGTAATTGGAAAAAATGGCTGTTACATTGTCAGAAAATATATGTTTAAAGCATAAATATGTTGTGACATTAAAAAAGGGTTATATAATGTAAAAAATGTTCTCATAGTTAAAAATATTTATTTATCATTAGAAAAATATAAAATTTAATTTGAAAATTGTTTAACATGTATTATAAAAATATTCAAAAATATGTATTTGAAAAAATTACCTATTTAAAAAATATAAATACTTATACAAATTATTTTGTATCTATACCAAAAATGTGAAAAAATAGACATCAGAACATATATTTGAAAAAATGATAATCATGTATTTGAAAATGTGAAACGTGTATAAAACGATGTTCGTGATTTTTACGAAAAATGTACAACGTGTACGAAAATATAGACATGTGTTGAAAAAAATGGAAAAAGAAAACTTAAAAAACACGAAGAAAAAGCACTGAAAATTGAAGAAAGAAACAAACAAAACCGGAGACTGCGATGGCATGTGCAGGACTGGGAGAAGAACAACCCGTAGCCACCCTGCTCTGAGGGCTTGTCCATTTAATCCCCTCTCATCGGAATTGGAGTTGGTTTCCGATCCGCTTCAACCTCTACCAAACCGAACAAATACTATTGGAATGTCGGATGTGTCTTGTATTGAAGATCTTTGAAAAACTAATGGCATTATGTCTATCCACCTATGCTCTATGATGATGTGACCATTCTATGGGGTATTTGGAAGAGACAGAATGGAAGGTATCCAGGTCATAGTTGTTGTCACTTGCCACATTATCGGGGATGTCTTGCCATGGCGGTGGTGGTGTTCCCACCCTATCTCTAAATTGATCCTCAACGTTTGTGTGGAAAGCTTCGTCTCCTCACTATGGTATCCCGCATCCCTATCCTTATGCTCATGTTGTTGCTTTTCTTGCTATTAAGAGCTTATGTTGCTAAACCTACCCATCTAGTATCCCACACTCATATCCAATGTCCTCTGTGTTGGGAAACGTAGCATGCAATTTTAAAAAAATTCCTACGCTCACGCAATATCTATCTAGGAGATGCATACCAACGAGGGGGAGAGTGCGTCAACGTACCCTCGTAGACCATAAGCGGAAGCGTTTAACAACGCGGTTGATGTAGTCGAACTTCTTCGCGCTCCAACCGATCAAGTACCGAACGTACGACACCTCCGCGTTCTGCACACGTTCAGCTCGGTGACGTCCTCCGCCTCTTGATCCAGCAAGACGGCGAGGTAGTAGATGAGTTTCGGCAGCACGACGATGCGGTGACGGTGATGATGAAGTGATCTCCGCAGGGCTTCGCCTAAGCACTACGAAAATATGACCGGGGGTATAAACGGTGGAGGGGGGCACCGCACGCGGCTAGACAATTGTCTCTTGTGTGCTAGGCACCCCCTCCCACATATATATAGGTGGTTGGGAGGGAGGAGCAGCCAAAGGGGGCGCCCAAGTAGGAGGAATCCTACTTGGGGTCTCTCCCAAGCCGCGCCGCCCTGCCTTGTATAAGTGCGGGGGAAAGGCATGGGAGGGTGCCCCCCCTCCCCCCCGCCCACTTTCCTTTCCCACTTGAGGAGGGAAAGGAAGGAGGGGCCTCCCCTCCCTTTCCTTCCCATAGGGCCTGCTGTCCAAGGAAGGGGCGCACCAGGGGCTGATCTGTCACCCCCTTTGGCCCCATTAGGCCCATACACTTACCGGGGGTGTCCGGAACCCCTTCCGATGCCCCGATGACTACCTGGTGCACTCCAAAACTCTTTCGGTGTCCGAATACCATCGTCCTATATATCAATCTTTACCTCTCGACCATTTCGAGACTCCTCATCATGTCCGTGATCTCATCCGGGACTCCGAACAACATTCGGTCACCAAATCATATAACTCATATAACACTATATCGTCAACGAACGTTAAGCGTGCGGACCCTAGTCGAAGGAATATGTACTTGACATGAAGAAAGCAATAACAATATAACTAAACGACCAATATGCTATGCTAACGGATGAGTCTTGTCCATCACATCATTAACCGATCGATCTTTAAGGTTCAGAGATGAGCTGTCCAAACCCACTCCCCATTACAGGTAAGCAAATGAGCATGGCGGGATTTGTGCGACGAGATTGGTTTCCAGGTTGGGAGGTTGATGGCCACTAATTAGCCGGTAAGCAATCAGACAAGGGCCAGTTAACTACAACTAACTAAGGGACAAATCAATTGAAGGGTCGACAGAAGTTCAGAGTGCTGCTAACTAATTAAGAGGAACACCGTTCCCATGCACGACAAGATAATGCTGTGCGCAGGCATGCAGACGCGTCCAACAAGGTCGATGGGCAAGAACAACAACATGCTGCAGCTACAGTAGTAGTGCTACTAGCTAGCTAGCTATGGAATCCATCGACAACTTGTGCGCAGCAGCTGCAGCAAGTTGAACATCTTGTGCTGTCTTGTACCTGAAATGAATACCACCGTCAGTTGAGGTACATCCACCGTGGTTATGGTGTGAAGGTTGCAGCATCTAGGAACTGGAAGGATATTTAGTATAGGGTCTAGCAGCGATTGGTGAGACAAAACCTGGCCCTAATTAAACTTTTATCGACCCTGCTGGACCTAGCTGCATGCTGAAAGTATAACCTGAAGAGCACAAAGTTTGACGCGCGCGCTGTACTCCAAATCAATCGCCGAATTTGTCAAACACATGCTATGCTAGCATGTATTACATCGGCGATACTCTGCTACTACTTGTAGCTAGCAGCAGTTTACACGCTAATTATTCAGTGCCGCTGTTCTGGTCTCGGGCAGGCAACCACATTTCGCGGCAGATTGCTGGATCACGGGGCAGGATTAACTGGGAGAGACAAGCTGAGCGTACGTGTAGGTTTCGCCGCTGGCCGAACTTGGAAACGGAGACACCGGACGAATGTTGGCCTGGCTCCACTCACCAACTGAGTGAGTGTGGAACGGGACGGACCAACTGTGTCGGGTGACGACGGCGATACCCTCGGCGCCACGGTGCTATGCTCGATCGGCGGTCAGGTGGGTGCCCACTGGTTGTCGCCCGGTCGATCGGTAATGCATCACCTCCAACCCTGGCCGAAAAGTAGTCCAAGAAATGAAACTTGCAAAAACGTGATGGGTATGTCACGCTATCGGTGGCTATCTAGAAGTTCCACCATCTAGTTAGGGACTGAAATGATATACTCCACATAAGGACAGCGATTGTTGAGACATAACCTGGCCCTAATTAAACATGGCCATCGGCTCCCAAACAATACAGTGCTCTTTTTTTTTTCTGCCACGACTACCACGAATGTCATTTAATGATGAGATTTTGCAAGCACTCAAAGCATTTGTCAAAGTTCGTAAAAGAAAATCCAAAATTTCTTGAATTTGTTTTCATAATCTTATGATTTTAATGTTCATCGCGAGCTCAAATATATGAGCTCGCAAACAGAAGATGACTTTATCAAGATTACCCCTAAAAAAGGGTAACTGTGATTTTGGTAGTGTTTTTGAACGACTCAGTGCCTAATCATAGTTTCTCTGCATGTCGGTTCAAATTCTGAACACATCCGTAGCTTCCCGGTGTGATGTTTAAAATTTATAGGGGTGGTGCTTGTTCCCCCAAATTGCTCAGATTTGGAGGCTGACTATATAAGCTAGATATCAGCACCGTGAAGAGCACATATTCCGCTGTAATGCAAAAATGCTCTTTTGATCTGGAGCTCACATGCACCCAGATGAATAGTTAATTCTGAAAAAACAAACTAATTCCTTTTGCCAACAAACTTCAACGAGTTTTTCACATGCGTGCAAATTTCCATGATGAAATAACATCCATGGAGGTCTGGACAAAGAAAAGAAACCAATGCTTCTAAAATAGTTTTATGGGAGAGTCGATTTTTCTTCAGACCTCCACGAACGTCATTTCATCATGAAATCTTGCATCAAGATGAAACATTCATCAATGTTTATAAAAAAATCTTTTTTTTGGATTTTACTATTCACCCAAGTGCATATGTGCTCGAGTTCAGAAACTTTGTGTCTGATGTAATGTGTCTATCTGGGAGGTTAAACTGATTGCCTCTGCAGTTGAGAGCAATTGAATGAGGGCAAATTGGCAAAGAGGAGACCCTGTCTCCTGGATGCACTAGAGCAATCAAACAATTTGTTCTGTTGTGGATTGAGAGGAGGGTCTTGTTCATGGGAAATTCCTGTACATGGGGGCAGTGCCAGTGTGTTGGTTGAACTTTAGCACCGTTGCTTCACACGCAGCTTTAAAGCCTGCATGGACGATTGATTGATGACATTGTCACTGCGGCTTCACATCACAAGTTCACAACATGCATCCTAGCAACTCTTGTTATGTTCTTCTCTCAGTCCATGCTGTTACATTTAAAAGGGATGCCCTAGGCCTAGGGTATGTTTAATTGGAACACAAAATTTTCATATGCTGTCCCACTACTCAATTTTGCCATTAAAAATTACAACTACTAAAAAACGCCCTCGATCCGTGAGATGCTTGCTCAAAAATGCCATTAGATATCTCAATAATGCCATCGTTTCGTTAGATGTTTGCTCAAAAATGCCATCAGACATTGTTATTTCCACGTCAACCCCGTTGACCATGTTATGACAAAAATAAGCCTAGACCCACATGTCAGTTCTCTCTATCTCACAACGATAATTGTGGCCCCACTTGTCAGGAGTAACCAAGCGAATAATTTTACAGGAAAATAAGAACGCGTTGGGATCAAGTGGGCCCCGCACTTTATTGTAGTGAGATAGAGGGAGAGCTGGCACGTTGGTTCATACGTATTTATGTTATTATAACACGGCAAAAGAGATTTGAGATCACAATAATGGTGTCCAGTGGCATTTTTGAACATGTGTCACCTCGCTAGGGGGTCTAGGAGTAGTATTACTTACCAACCCTATTATATTCTGCCTTTTCGCTGGGATTAGTTCTTGTTTGTATATCCTACACTCCGCCCAAGTCTCGCTCATGATAACGAAGTGAAGCGTTCTGTAGTTGAGGTGGGTGAAGCCGGTTTTCCATTTGTTTTCACGAGTTTTTTGTTTTTTCTTTGGTTTTTTGTTTTTCTTTTTTCTTCTCCACCTTTATTTTAGTTTTCCTTTTCCTTTTCCACCTTTCTTGCTTTCTTTAGTTTTTTTTTCTTCTCTGGATTTTTGTTTCTTTTTTGGTTTTTCCTTCAAATGCTTGTTCAACATTTTCTCAAATACTTGTGAACATTTTTTTTCAAATACTTGCTCAACATTTTAATAGTTATTCACCATTTTTTGAAATACTTGTTCAACATTTTTAATACTTATTCAACATTTTTAAATACTTGTTCAACATTTTTCATATACTCGTCGACGCGAGCGCATCCCCCTATCTCGCTTAAAGCAAGATATAGGGGGGCCCAGAATTGCCAGAGGATGTGGAAACCCTAGGAGAAACCCTAGGGGAGTTTCCGATCCACAGGGCCAGACGACTTGGTCCATGGGCCAACATTTTTTAACACATATGTTCATTAATGCCATGAACAATATTTTCAAAACATGCAAACATTTGTTAAATTTTAGAAACATCTTTTACAATGTCACGACCATTTTGTTTTGAATTGTACAAAAAATTGTTTTACAGTGTATAAAAATTATTTTAAAATTTCCCAAACATATTTTAGTAATGCATGACATTTTAGAAATGCTGTGAACAATTTTTTGAATGATATGAACATTTTTTTAAAACTGCATGATTTTGCTTTCCGTTTTACAAACATTTTCTAAAAATATCCTGACCAAAATTTTAAACTTGTGAACCTTTTTTTCGAACTGTAAAAATATTTTCAAAAAGTTGCACGAATATTGTCTTACACGGCATGAACTTTTTTAAACGCATGATGAACTCTTTTAAAAATTTAAGTAAAATAATTTTTGAAATATATGTATTTAGAATATTTAAAAATTTAAATACAAGTACAAAAGAAATAAAAGGGAAAAAGCCGAACGAAAGAAGAAAAATCGAATGGAATGATTGCTACTAGGCCGGTTGTCGCCCACTACGAAAGCCGCCTGAGGCTAGCTGTACTTCTACTTTATCTCCAGTCGAGACGTGTACACCCCTGTCGATAGGTTTCGACAAACTTTTTTTTTTCACGAAACCGGACGAAAAAACTACACTAGGAGTATGTTTTATTTTCCTTTCCGAAAGCCGTTTCTGAGAGACACGGCGGTGCCTCTCGCGGAAGCAAATCCGAGCCTCTCACAGAAGCAAAACCGTGCCTCTTGCGAAAGAAAAAAAAAGTATTTTTTTCCATTTTCGAAAGACACGGCCGTGCATTAAATGAGAAATAGCTCTCGCGTTCGTTTAGGCAGGAACGCCAGCAACCTGGCCCAGATGCTCGAGACAGGCCATGGGCCGACAGCATAGTCGCCTGATCTGATCCGCCGCCCTTACGGTTGGTCCAAAGACGCCGAGGCAGACGGGACTAAAGCTGGCCAAGCGGGCCGGGCCTAGCATGCCGGCCCACAAGCACGCTGTCACGACACTTGGCGGGCTAGGGCCGGCACGCTCTAATAGGGCCATTCCATGCACGCGACACACCTTGGGCCAGAAGGGTGCGCACGCGGGCCAGCATGGCCTGGCCCGTTTACTTTTTATTATATATATATGCCATAAGGAACAACCCAATAGGCCAAAATCGGTCCAAAAAAAGCCTAGCAGGCCAATAGCCGAGCGGCCCAACATGCCCAATGTGCCGCCGGGCCGGCCCGCATAACTCTTGGGCCGTGCCTGAGCCGAAGGAGGCAGCACGTGGGCACGGCCCGACTAATAATCGTGTCACGATGACCATGCCGTGAAATCACTAATTAGGGCATGTACAATGGTGGTATATGGATACAGATGCCCCATGACAAAAAGTAGCTTGAGGCATCTATATTGATTTTTTTCTCCCTAATGCAAGGTACTAATAGACGGCCTCTTCAAATAATTTTAAGTAGACTCCCACTACACATGCATCCCTACTCTTCACTTAAACTTTTTTAGCTCTATGCATCGGACCACACTTTTTCTCCCCCAAGCACCCGCCTCCTGCAGAGGATCCCGCTGCACTATCCGCACCTACTTTTTCTGACATCCGATCCTACATGGTATATGGGGCATCACCCTGGGGCTATGCATTGGACATGCCCTTAAGGAGTACTCTTTCCAAAAATCGCTCCCACCTCCCCATGCTGTGACTAGTGGTGCGCAACATCGCAACCTGGGAGTTTTCCATTTTTTCGTCTGTTTATTCAAAACGTTTTATCTCCTAAAGAGTGCATCGAAATCTCAAACTGTTTTCACCATTGGACTCTTCGCGTTGAGATCTTCAAAACTAGACCACATGTTGATAGGTTTTGACAATACTTTTTTTCACAAAAAACCGGACAAAAGACCGAACCGGGAGCATGTTTTTTTCCTTTCTGAAAGAGGCACAACTGTGCGTCTCGTGGAAGAAAAGAAAAAGAAAACACATTTTTTTCGGTTTCCAAAAGAAAAAAACAAAAAACATATTTTTTTCGTTTTTGAGAGGCATGGTTGTCCCTCTCGCAAAAGCAAAACCATGTCTCTTGAGAAAGCAAAAAAAACACGTTTTTCCGCACAAATTTTTTTGGTCCGAAAGCTTTGGAAGGCCGGTGAAAAACAAAAAAAGTCAAAAAAACCGAAAAAACATTTAAAAAGCCAAAAACATGTGCGATAAAATAAATAAAAAATCGAAGAAAGCGCACGCCAAATGGCGCGCTTTTATCCCACCCCAAGTGATGGTTGTGAGGATTTCGAAGGAGCGCTCCTTAACTAGTTGCTCCCGGCATGACGTGCCAGGCATGATTATGATGGGCTGGCCCGGCCCGGCCCGTTTGGCCAGCCCTAGACGGGACAACCCTGACCCCTCACGCGCCGCCGCCGTTCCCACTCCTTCTCCTCGTTGCCGCACCGCCACGGAAGGGAAGCTTCCAGAGCGCACGCAACCAAAACCCGAGTTCCCCTTCCCCTCTCGCGCGCCCGCCCGCCCGCCCGCCCGCCCACGGGATTTCCTCTTCTTCCCCGCCTCCACGCGCCCTCTTCAGATCCATCCATCCGTAAGCGCCTCGAAGCAATCCCCCTGCTTTCCCATTCGATCCACCTGCTCCCGCCGCCGCCGTCGCCGGCCGTTCATCTGACCAGGGGCGAACGATTCCCCCCTCCCCTCTCTGCCTCCTCCTCGCTGTTGCAGGTGATTCCGTCGGGGGCGGGCCACATGGCGGCGGCGCTCGCGGTGACGGACGAGCTGGCCCTGCCTCTCCGCGCGGTGGGGGACCTGGCGGCGGCTGCCGGGGTCTCGCGGGAGGAGGTCGTCGTCATCACGCAGTGCGCCTCGCTCGGTCGGTAACAGCTTCTCCTCCATCTCGCCCCTTTCCCCCTGTTACCG
This sequence comes from Aegilops tauschii subsp. strangulata, assembly GCF_002575655.3. NCBI lineage: Eukaryota > Viridiplantae > Streptophyta > Magnoliopsida > Poales > Poaceae > Aegilops > Aegilops tauschii. The sequence goes on along the minus strand of NC_053036.3, from coordinate 630,342,284 downwards.
ATTTCGCTCAAGCGTCGCCCCGCCCCGCCCCGCCCATGCTAGGGTTAGGACCCGCTGCATCTTTATTACACTAGTATAGAATATATAAAATCCAAGGGCTCTTTCTCGAGCGGTGGCTTATAAATCAAATTTGGGATTGCCCCTTGCTCATCACCATATATTGCCCTCTTGCTCGTTCATACTTAGATTTGATCCGTTTAAACTTATTCAACGTATGATAATCTTTGCTAACTTTAAAGTGCTACTCTGCACATGTGAACAATACACATATAACACATAGTACATAGTACTTACCGCTCCCTCCGTTCACAAATATAGGATATTCTGACTTTTAACTAAATCAGATGTATATTGACACGTTTTAGTGTGTTTGTTCACTCATTTCTGTCCGCTCGCATCCGTCCAGATAAAAATATACACTATCTCACATAGTAGAACATCTCTGGCTGTTAGCCTACCACTCATGGGCTGCTATATGAATTATCTATTACACGGTATGTTATGTGTCCCGGCGTCTTTCTTATGGACAAACAATCCAATTGCTGTGTGCTTCACAAATCTGGGAGTAAACATTTCATTATTTTTGCTCTTGACGACTTTTACTTGGACTTTCAGTTTCAATAAGCCACATCCTTGTATGAAACTTAACTCTGTCATGTACCTGTTCACAAAACTTTGTTGTAAACATGGGTCAGGTGGGACCCAAAGCCGCGCGTATGCCTATGATAGGGTTAGGACCTGCTGCATGTTTAGAAGAAATACATGTGAGATGATAATATTTCTTGAGGGTTAGATTAGAATCAGATGTGAGGTTGCCCATTGCTTATCAGCACACTACCTGTGTGCTGGTTCTAATTTGGTCTTCTGTTGCGACTTCGCTGCGGTTCAGTTTTGATTAATCTATGTGCACTCCTGATATGCTTGATTGGAGTTTACCTTCTGTTGTTGTAGCTTATGATTGAAGCTTATGCCTCGAATGCTAATTGCCCAGTTCTTAAATGTCAATCTACCTATCTATCTGTTAAATATAAGATAAGAATACACATATAACACGTACTACCAATAGAGAATGGAGAAAAATAGGTTGGTATCATCGCTTTAATCGCGAGAGAAAAGGAGAAGATCATTCTCCCATCAGGACATCACTCATGCACTTATGTAGTGCTAGTGCAAACTATGTAATTTGGCTAATGTCTGTTGTGTGTACAAATGTTTTATTGTTGTGTCATAACGCTGGGAGGAGTAACACGTACTCCCTCGGTGGGAATACCATTTCATATCTAGACTTGATGCGTTTAAACTTATTCTACATATGACAATCTTAGCTAACTTAAAGTATTACTCTACACATATAAAGAATACACAGAAGATACATACATATAAAGAAGTGGAAAAAAAAAGCAATGCTTATATTCTCGTTTCGTTGGAAGAAAAATATACTAAATCTCACAGAATAGAACATTTGGCTATTAGGCTACCACTCATGGGCTGATATATGAATTGCCTATTACACACTATGTTATTTGTCCCAACGTCTTTCTTATGGACAGACAATCCAATTGTTGCGTAGTTCGCAAATCTGGGAGTAGACATTTCGTTGTTTTTTCTCTTGATGATTCTTACTTAGACTTCAGTTTCAATATGCCACATCCTTGTATAAAACTTAAATCTGTCATGCACCTGTTTGTAAAACTTTGTTGTCAACATGGGTCAGTTGTGACCTGGAGCCGCGCGGATGCCTATTCTAGGTTAGGACCCACTGCATGTATAGAATAAATAACACCTGAGGTGATAATATTTCTCTAGGGCTAGGTTAGAATCAGATTTGAGGGTCCCCCTTACTTCAGCACACTGCCTGTGTGCTGGTTCTAATTTGGTCTTGTGTTGCTTCGTCGCAGTTCAATTGCAATCGATTTAGGGGCACTCCTGATCAGCTTCATTGGAGTTTACCTTTGTCATTGTAGTTTCTGACTTACAGCTTATGCATCATGTGCTAATTGCCAAGTTCTTAAATGTCCCTCTGCATGTCCATCTTTCAAATATAAGAATACACACGAAAGACATAATACCAGTTGAGAAAAGGAGAACAAAAATAGGTTGGTTTTCTTCCTATCAGGAGTGCACTCATGAACTTCAATGTAGTGCTGATACAAACTATGTAATTTAGCCAACGTTTGTTGCATGGAGAGATGATTCGATGTCTTGCCTCAGAAGCTGCGGGGAGTGCACTTAGTTGTGTTCAGTTTTCATTCTGCTATGCTTTAGTATGTCACATTCTTGTGTGAACAAGTCTTTCATGAACCTGTTCTAAGCCTTTGTTGTCAACATGGGTCAGGTGGGAAGTTGCCTTTTGATGACGCGTCCGTGGGTGCTGTTCTGTCTGTTATAAAAAAGGTTGAGAGCTTTGGAGATAAGTTGGTTGCTGAAATTAGCCGAGTGCTGAAAGCTGGTGGAATTGTGCTGGTACAGAGCTTCACACCCTCCGCTGACCAGAAGGTAAATTATGTGTCTGTTTTTGCTCGTATCCATTGTCTTGTAATGTTAATTTAGCACAACCTGATTTTCTGTTTCCCTCTGCATTAGCCAAACAATTATATCGAGCGCCAGCTACTCATGGGTGGTTTTGTTGAAGTGCAAGCTTCTGCTACAAACTCGCAAGATAGCGTGCAATCTGTTACTGTGAGTATGACACATCTTGTTAAGGCTGCTCTGTACATGGTTTTCTCTATTGACGAGTGCTAACTGGGATCACTTACAGATCAAGGCAAAGAAGCCTTCTTGGATTATGGGTTCTTCCTTTCCCCTGAAGAAAGCAGTAAAGGCTCTTCCAAAGATTGAAATTGACGATGATGATGAACTGATTGACGAAGACAGCCTCTTGACTGAGGAGGACTTGAAGAAGCCACAGCTTCCAGTTGGTAAAGCCAACAAACCCCCAGATCTTGTTTAAATCTTGTGGAGATGTTCAATTTTGGTTTAGATGCTAAGAGGTTGGCTGTTGTTTCACCAGTCGGAGATTGTGAAGTGGGAGCCACAAAGAAGGCATGCAAGAACTGCAGTTGTGGCAGGGCCGAGGCTGAGCAGAAGGTGGAGAAGCTGGGGCTCACTGCAGAACAGATTGATAACCCTGTCTCAGCTTGTGGCAGTGTAAGTACAATAGCTTCTTTGTAGACATACAATGCCACTTGTGATCTCCACTAGTCGTTGCATGCATGTGGTCAAGTGAATATCTCACATTATTCTCTGTGAACCTGCAATTTCAGTGTGGGTTGGGCGACGCTTTCCGATGCAGCACCTGCCCATACAGAGGCCTGGCGCCGTTCAAGTTGGGCGAGAAGGTAATCAATCACTCTCTTCCGCTCTAGCTAGACTCGCAAAATTGATCTTGTTTCGATGCGATATGCTTGCTGACTCCTCTGTTTCCTCTCCAGGTTACCTTGTCTGACAACTTCCTCTCAGCTGACATATGATGACGGACAGCAGCTGCGGATATGAAATGCGCCTTGTTGGATTTGTTGGCTCGTTAGGAAGATATATCTGCGTATGGTTTTTTCGTGGTGATGGTGGTTACAGCAAAAGAAGGGGAGTGCGTTTGGAGTAGCAGCTCGTGTTAGCATGTCGTGCGTGTCCTTGCTCTCCCACCTAGGTTGAAGCAAGATTTGGATCGTGTGTGCGCCTCTGTATTCGGCAAGAAGATTACATGCATGTAATTTGACGAAGAAACATATGATGGAAAGACTTTGGTCTGCTACATGTTCTTGTTTTGCTCCCATCTGGTTTATACTACTACTCCCTCCGTTCCCTAATATAAGACTTTTAGCTTTTTTATTAGTATGTATGTTAAGACACACTTTAGTATGTATTTTACTTATTTTAGTACTCCTTCCGTACTGAATTACTTGTCGCAGAACTAAATGTATCTAGACATATTTTTGGTATTTTCAGTTTTAGATACATCCAGTTTTATCTATTTGTGTGACAAGTATCCGGGACGGAGAAAGTCTGTATGTAGTTAATATGTTGAAATAGCTAAAAGGTCTTATAAGACGGAGTAGATCATTATAACAAATGGGTAGAACGAGGTAGGGACAGGAACTTTTGGTATATGGGTGTATATACACCTAATATAGAAAAAAATACCCACTAAATTCCTGAATACAAAGTACAAGTCCATTTAGAGATTCTAATATGGAGTACATGCAAAATGAATCTACCTGACTATATATATCGGTATGTGGTTTATATTGGAATCTCTAGAAAGACTTGTATTTAGAGACGGGGAGAGTAGTAATTAAATAAAAGGTTAACAAATTATAAAAATATTTTTGAAATAAACTTTACCTTTCAATGTACTTGTAAAAAAATCCACAAAAAGAAAAAAAAATCTTGTTGACTTCTTTTCAGAAAAGACAAAAAAAGGTCAAAATAGTGTGAATAGTTACCTATAATAACTAGCAAACATTTTTTGTTATTTTTTTGCCTTGAAGTCAACGCTGGTTTTCTATTTGTGAAAATTTATATACTAGTGCAAAAGAAAGTCAGGTTAATGTGAGTTAAAAAAATCAGGTTTATTGTTAAAAAAATTCAAACTTTGTTGACCTTTTTAAATTATTAATTTCTTTTCTCATATGAGATGTATAAACACTTAGGAACCAAAGGGTATTTCCCAGTATCTGTTTGTTATTTTGCCATATGTTACATTATTGTCATTGTATTATACACTTGGGTTGTGTGTCAGAGCATCTACAGCAGGAACCCGCAAATTTGGGTCCTCAAACGTCTGCGGACGCGCAAGCGGACAGTGACCCGGCAGGCTTTAAAATTTACCATTTGCAATCACATACCTATTTTCAAAATAGATGATCATCATGTCTGTCTTGGGCCGGCGGGGCTGTCAAAACACACTGAAAATTGATCATACTTAAGATTTTCACATCCGTATTAGTTCCACCTCGCCGCGTGACAAGCTAGTTAGTCAGCTTAAATAGCCAGATCATCCAGAAGCGGTAAGCTTTTGACATCATTGCAACCTTTCTCAAGAGGATAGACCATCAGTATGAATCTTATATGTTTATCGCATAGAAGATTCATAATCATGGTCGACGAGGGAAACATTCACGTCAGTATTTTTTTTTAATCATAATGTGTCGATATAACTGGATGAAGAAAATAAAAATATATTGTCACTATAGTAAGGGTATCAGCATATACTAACGAGACGGACTTGACACTCGATGAAGAATCATCGGTTAATGAAAATGCAATCTAGTGTCAAGTTATCTCTTTCGCACAACGAGAATTGATTGATCTATATTTTTTTTTTGCGGATTAGAATTGATTGATCTATGCAACAACAGAGAAGTTTGCCGTCATCCGCCGGCGCGGCTATTTAAGCCTGTCGCATCCGCCTCGCGCGGCTACGTGGAACTAAAATTTAGGTGCGGCGATGAGAGAGAAATGAGCTTCCGTGGCTGCAGGTGGGACCGCTACGACCTGCAGCGAGGTCGGCGGACGCGCCCGAGCGCCTCGTATCCACCTCATATTTGGGCAGAATACAAGAGGTGCTGGTTTGACCGGTTTGGGGCGTCCAGCTGTTGGAAGCATGGATGAAGCTAACTTTTCAGACTGAAACCAACCGAATTTCTTTCCTAGTCATACGACCAAACCGGCCGGACCGGTTCGCGCCGCACCACCTAGACCGGCCGACTTGTCGTCGTCCACCTTTGGTCACGCGGCGTGTAATATTTTAACTTTTTTCTCGCCATATGTTACATTATTGTCATTGTATTATACACTTGGGTTGTTGTGTGTCAGAGCATCTACGGCAGGAACCCGTAAATTTGGGTCCTCAAACGTCTGCGGACGCGCAAGCGGACAGTGACCCGGCAGGCTTTAAAATGTACCATTTGCAATCACATACCTATTTTCAAAATAGATGATCATCATGTCTGTCTTGGGCCGGCGGGGCCGTCAAAACACACCGAAAATTGATCATACTTAAGATTTTCACATCCATATTAGTCCCACCTCGCCCGCGTGACAAGCTAGTTAGTCAGCTTAAATAGCCAGATCATCCAGAAGCGGTAAGCTTTTGACATCATTGCAACCTTTCTCAAGAGGATAGACCATCAGTATGAATCTTATATGTTTATCGCATAGAAGATTCATAGTCATGGTCGACGAGGGAAACATTCACGTCCTGCAGCGAGGTCGGCGGACGCGCCCGAGCGCCTCATATCCATCTCATATTTGGGCAGAATACAAGAGGTGCTGGTTTGACCGGGAGTTTAGGGCGGGTCTGGGGCGTCCAGCTGTTGGAAGCATGGATGAAGCTAACTTTTCAGACTGAAAACCAGCCGAATTTCTTTCCTAGTCATACGACCAAACCGGCCGGACCGGTTCGCGCCGCACCACCTAGACCGGCCGACTTGTCGTCGTCCACCTTTGGTCACGCGGCGTGTAATATTTTAACTTTTTTCTCGCCGCCTCGCTTTCCTCGAATCCTTCGTCGCCAAGTCGTGGCGGAACTACTCCACCACCACCAGGTCCGTCCGCTCCGCTGGCGACGGAGATTCGCGCCTCGGTTGCTCCTCCTCTTCCTCGCCCCTTCCGCTCGCGCAAGCTTCAGCCGAGTTCCCAGCCCCAGCCGCCTCCGATCTCTCATCGCTCCCAGACCCCGCCCCCGGCGGATCTGCTCCGGCGATGGGGGAGCAGCCGCAGCAGGAGCCGCTCCTCGAGGTTCGCCGCCCGCCCTCCTCCCCCCTTCTTCTTCCCTCCCCTCTCTCCCCAAACACGCTCGCGCGCGAATCGCTAGGTGCCGCCAGCGGCTTCGAGCTTCCGCACCCTATCCCCCGTCGCCGTGTACGCGGTTGGACCGTCCCCCATCCCATCTCCCGGCCCCCTTCTGCTCCGTTTACTGACATGGTAGGGATGAACACAACTCACGAGCAATGAGCAGAGCAGCACAACCCCTCTGCTCTATGCAACTGATGTGATGAAACAAACAGTGCTGCTGTAATTCTTTCCCTGCTACTATTAGGCTCACGGTTTGGCTACCAAGATTGCTCTTGCTCTTGCTCTCGCAGAATCGGGCTTTGGTGTTGTCAATTTGGCTCGAGATCGCACTAGGCTGTATGTAACCAAGGTCACCACTGCAAGATACTTACTGCAAACTCAATGTAGACAGGAAATTTTCGGCATATTTACCTTTATTAGGCTAACTTACTTACTAGTATATATATACTTCTTCAGATATGCAGCAGGTTGCTACAAAGGGAGTAACAGTAAAGTATGCAGAAATTCATCTCAAAATTGCTCCTATGACATCAGCCTCGGTAGATTAGGGCGGTGTTTTCAGTTTATGTTACTTGGATTGTGCACTAGTCTCTTGCCAAGGCCCATTAGTGGAAACCTATTTTAAACATGTAAAATCCAATGCTTTATTTTATAGCTCACCAATATAAACTAAATTTCTTAAAACTCAAATTATTGTGCGTATGGATTACTGCACTCCTGTGTTACCAAGGCCACCAATAATTGTTTCTGACTTCGGTCAAAGTTACTCTGTAAAGAGTGATATTTATATGGTCTGTGGATTAAATGACTAACTCTCCAGGCCTACGATCTGCGGTTAGCAACACAAATAATGACACAACGGAAATACTTTAATTTGCTAATCTATCCTGCAGCAATGCTCTAATCACCATCCTCCTTCCGTTTAGGTAGAACAATGTGTCACGTCCATACCAGAAGATCATGAAGCCACTTGCTGGGGCTGCGGTCTTCGGCTTGTTTTTTCAAGTTATTCACCTGTCTATAAGTGTGGTTGGTGTGGAGCAGTCACCCAAGGCAACCAAACTTCAAGAAAACCTGACAGTGTATGCTTTTCTCACTGGAGGCGTTTCCGGGATGGGTTCTTTGTGATTGTGCTCGTCCTCTTCGTGCTCTTCGTTATTTGTAAGTTCTAAATATCTCACTGTCATTTTCTGAAATGAGGACTTATCTGTTTATTCATGTAAGTTATGGTTCTAATATGTTTGAAGTGTTCCATAGGACTGCTGTTTGATTTTGTTTCCTTTTCGCCGTTTCATAGGTGGCGGGGTCTGGGCGGTGTATCCAGTTGTTTTCTCAATCAGCATCTTCTGTGGCATCTTTCACTGCACAGTCACAGCTCTCTTATCTATATTTACAATTGCAAGTTATTGTTTGGCCTCTTTCAAGTCTGCTGGTGCACCACCAGGCATACGTTGGGGAAGCTATCCCATGGTTGGAAAAAATGATCTTGAGAACTATACTTTCTGTACATATTGTAGTAAACCTAAACCCCCAAGAGCACATCACTGCCGATCTTGTAAAACATGTGTGGTGGACATGGATCATCATTGCCCATTTGTAAGTTGGATAAATTTGACCAGAATGATGTTGATATATTTTGCACTCTGTTGTATCGTGAATTGTTGCTAATTAGTTTTGTCTTGTTTTATTTGCCTTTTTGTTGTGTTCATCTGCAGATTGGGAACTGTGTGGGAGCTTCAAATCACCAAGCTTTTGTCATTTTTCTCATCTCTGTGGTCACGAGCTGCAGTTATGCTGCTATTATGACCATTTATGCAAGTTATTGTATATGGCCCCCTCTAGAGTTTCCAAATGTATCATCATATGGTCAAATGGGTTCTACGAAAGTACTGATGGAGATCATTACTAGCGTGGCCAGTTCTGCATTCTTCTTATCAGCAAGGGGTATAATTCTGGTATATCTTGCATTTGCCAGTCTATCAGTTAATGCGGGTATAGCTGTGTTGCTGTGCCAGCAACTTAGCTTAATATATGAAGGAAATACATATCTTAGCCATATAAGCTCACCAACTGATATTCATGGAGAGAGAGGATTGCGAAATCTTGTTCGATTTTTTGGGTGCCCCTACCCTCTTTCTAGACTATTGTTGGGCTACACCAACACTGGCAAGTCGCAGAACAATTCAGGCTCAAAACTTCTTTAGAGGTATGCATCTCATTTCTTCAAGCAATGTTTACTTACCTGGTGTCGTTGTTTCATCCTTTCATATGCAGACCCGCTCTTGTATGGACAAGATAAATTTCCTTTCAGTTGTCCCACTTTTGTTAAGTTGATATACAGTACACTCCACTGTCAATTTTCTTTCCACTTGGCCTTATCAAATGCACAGATTCGGTATTATACATTATGGGCTTCAAAGGCCTCTTTGCCAGTTGCACCTTTACATATTCTAACTAAGTAGACTAGTCTGTGACAATAAAGTAAATGATTAATTGACCACTACTTGCCGGTGGTTGGTTTATGTTATAAATACTATTCAACGTGTTCTTTCAAGATTGGTGGTGGAGACACCAGTATGCACTATAGGCTGTTTTGCCAGCCTTCAGGACTGTATATTGATAACTATGAATTCTCATCTAGATTATGTAATTAATGGGTCCCTTGCAAATGACAGATCTTTGCTGATTTTACAAACCTGTTTGGCAGAATTTGGTAAATTGATTAGACCAAGGGAATATGTTTGAAGGTTTCATTGTGTGAGTTAGTGAGCTATATAATGGATAAAATGGTTATTTTTTTAATAGTAACTTTAGCTGACCACCGCACACAGAATGGAAGATGGAGCTAGTTAGTAGCCTGTAAGGCATCTGGCCATAATACTAATGGTTCCTCAGTTTCCGTATTCTGTAAACGCAAAGCAATCATGGTATTTTCTGATCCTTCGAATCGTAGACTGAAACAGAGGTTTTGTTTACATGCAGGCTCCATTGCTAATATGTACATTTCACCAATTGAGGGAAGGATGTTTGATTCTGCATTTCTGCTGCCCAATAGCCAACTAGTCTGTACAACTGAAGCTGGTGATGTAAAATAGCAGTGACGTACATGATAATTCCTAATCTATAAGGGTGGCTTTGTTACAAAGATTTTCTTTTGGATTCAGTAGTAGTAAAATGGCTGTCTTCAGGTGGATGTTTCACCGGGGTTGCTTTACTCGAACAGTTTCAGCAGATGCTGAAATACCATGTGGTCCTATCTGTTCATTTCCTACAGATGATCTTGCTGCTCTGGTGAATTGCAGTATCTGGAATTCTGATAGTGGTGGAGTCTTTGCTCCGAGATCACATCTTTTACGGTTGGGTGCTCCAGTAGAAACCATGGTGAAGAAGTGAAGATTAATTATGATTTACAGTGACTCTGAATGATGCTGTGAAGGCGCGGAATGCTTGGGCCACATCTCTTGGCTGTCAAAGTATACTGACATGTATAGGAAAAGAAACCCAACACTTGTTTTTCTTTAAACCATTTATATTAATCATACTGAAGTAGCCTTGGTAACCATGGTCGTCAACTCCATACAACAGGATTTACCTGTGCTGTAATCCTGTATCCAGCCTTGTTGAACTGATGCGCATCCTGTGATATTAACGTATGCTGTGCATCATGGTCGCCAACTTATCTCTTCTTGTCAGTCGATACATGTTTGCTGTCAGCTCCATACAGGCTCCGGCAGTATATTTTTCAGCCGGTTTCGCGTGTTCCGAGGCCCTTGCATTGACCGCGGACTTGAATCTTCATCGAATTCGGGTGACGAAATGATTGTGTGGTAGCGGTAAATCACTTGAAGGAGAATTATTTGGTTTTTAACCACTCCTGCTATTATTTGCATTGATGTCAAAATGTTTAAGTCTTAAATAAATGGGGGTGATTTCGAGAGAAAAAAAAACGTGTAGTCATTTTTAGCAAGAACAGGACACCGGCTCGGACGCTGCTCTGCTTGTCCGCCCCGATCCCACGAGCCCCCCAATTGTTTCTACCGTCACTGAGCTACTCCATCTCTTCACTCCCTCGGCGACCCCATGTTTCTTAACTGATAATGCCCCCTGCATTGTTGCGGAACCTTGTTAGAAGAAATGCACAAATAAATGGTTGCCAGATAAAACGACTAAATCTAATTGAAATCAAGTACTCCCTTCATTTTTGTATACAAGGCCACTATGGAATATACGTTTGCATGAATACAAGGCCACCAACACTAATCGAGGAAAGAATTAATGATATTTCCTCGTACTAGCAACCTATTTAATACTTGCACGCATGCAGTCATAATAACACTAGCTACTTCCTCCACTCAGTTTCCTTGCACGCTTCTTGCGTATTAATGATCCGAGTAAACGAAAAGAAAAGATGGCTTGTAAAGTATGCATTAAATTTTGTTTTGTTACCTGTAATTTAAGTTTGTGGCCTTGTATATAAAAATGGAGGGAGTATTAAGCTTTTGAATTATGACAATCAAGACAGATGGAGCATCTAAAAAGAGAGAAACTCTTTTCAATAAAGAAATGCATAAATAGTTTCTAAAAATGACTAAATCTAATAGAAATCAAATATAAGCTTTTGAATTAGCAACTATTATTTGATTTCCATTTTTGTTAGATTTTCACCAATGTTGTTTTGGTGTTTAATTAATCCTTAATGGAAGTTGTGTTATTTGGTCCCTACTCTATACCCTAAACATGAGAGGAGGTATAAAATGGCCCTAGTGCAGTTGTTTCTATCAATGAGTGTGAGGTTGTTTCTATCAATCAGTGTCTGCTCTCAGTGAGGTTGTTTCTATCAAGCTTGACGTTGCGAGAATACTCAAGTTCCTGAGACTCATATTGATTGTGCCACTGAGTCCATGCCCGAACTAGTTGTGCATAGCATCGTCACCAGAATGTATCCTGTGCACCGATCCAATCTATGCACCCAATGCACCGGTAGATCCAGGACCTTTAGATGAAAAATTAATGGACCAGACTCTGCTCAAAAGTTGGACTATACCTTTTTCGCACAGACAACCTTACAGTTTGTACAAATTAACCCGTACTCCACAACACACGAGCCGATCAAAATAAATCCATGTGTTTACTTTTTTGCTTCAAACAAAAAGGGGTCATATATTTTAAACTAAATGTCTGATTTCAAAACCATTTTGACAACCTTTTTTTTTACTCGATGAGATCTTTAAATCAAATTCAATATTGAGTACATTTGTGAAAATTAATATTTTTTTTGCTTTGAAATTTAACTCGAAACTTGACTGGAACATTTACGCGTTTTGTAGTTTGTCGGCGAGGAATATCTGCATCTTTCTCATAGGTGTGTTCTGCGTACACATCCTTCTAGTACATCAAATTCCTGGTCATCAAGCTTCAAAGAAGCAAAAAATAATTTAATTTGGAAGCACATTCAACACTGATCTTATTTCAAAGATCTCGTCGAGACAAAAATTACATTCAGAATGGATCTTAAATCGAACATCCCATTCAAAATATATGAACCATTTTGTATTTGGGCAAAAAGAAAATACGTTCAGATTTTTTATGGGAGTGTGTGCTGTGTAGTGCGGGTTAGTTTGTACAAACTGAAGGTTGTCTTGCAAAAAGGTATAGTACAACTTTTGTCCAAAATCCTATCCATTACTTTTTCATCTAAGGGTCCAGAATCTACTGATGCATTGGGTGCACAAATTGGATCGGTGCACAGGATATACATTCTCGGCAACACCAAGCCACTCGTTGCACAGGTTGTTACACAACAGAAAGTACCTATGCTGACAATTTTGAAATTTCTACTCACGTATTGCGGTAATGTCACATCCCATCAGCACTATTTCTAACCTTTTTTGTCGGAGTGCTTACCATTAACCGTCATTGTGCAACTTAGATAAGAAATGAAAATCAGTCATGATGTGTGAAACTGTACCTTCAACGGTAATCCAACTTTCGGCCCGAAGTCTTCTTCCTAGATCCGCACAATAGTTTTTGGACATCAATCCTACCCCCACACTTCCTTCAGTTTTGTACCACTTCATTAGCCTTTATGCATTAGGGAAATCTGGATAGAAGCTCGAGCTGATTATGCCCATAGATGTTGTTAAGTTCACTGACACATCCACGTATAGGATTAAAACCAGAAATGCATTTTTTGATAAAGGATGGATGTTATTGGCTCAAAATGAAGCATTAAGATGATACAAACACAATGAGTACACACCCGGCCTCTGCATAGCTAGCATGCACACAAGCAACACCAACGCACGCATGCACACACAAAAAATAAAGCTATGTGTAGCTGAGAAAAAAAGGAACACCCCAAAGCGATAAGTTCTGCGTTTGACAAACTGAATAATGAGCATATCTGCACTAACTATCTCATGACACCATACGGACGAAAAGGTTTCTTCAATAGCAATGTCTTCAGGAAAGCATCGACGCTCAAGTGCCGCCGTCACCGGGTCCAACCATACAAGGCAAGAATCTAGATTTTCACCCAAGCAGTTTGAGCATATCCGAGCAATGCCTTCAACAAGGTAACGACATAAAATGATCGCCCATTGCCAGGTATAACCACCTTGGGGTAGACCTAGGATTTCACCCCGGAGCTCGAGTGGCACCACCATCGACATCACTCATGTATTGTCGCCACCACTTTTAGTATATATGATTCACGAAAAATTCTGAAAGTTTTTTCCCACATTCTAGTTAGAATGTTTTGTTGTCTTGCAAAGTTTGAAGTTCATATGTTGTTTTATTTGAAAAAAAACAAGAAAGACAAAAGTGCTTGCATGAATCACGATACAGAAATGGATGACAACATAAGGGGGTGTACCAAAGCCTACGCTTTCTCAAATGTTAACCCGCGCTGCAGCCACCTGTTGTCGGGCTCCGGGACCGGGAGTCGCGCTGGTGATGGAGGAAGGGCAGGAGAGAAGTGGGAGACGACCTAGAAACCCCGTCGCCACTGGCTGACCGGCAATGGCAAGGAGAGAAGCATACGAGGACCGTAGTGGCGTCGTCTAGTCACCTCGTGATAGGGCACCCGTTTTCGGGAGCAGTTGGTGCAAACCAGAAAATCATAGTGAGTGCATCATGTATAAACTTGTTGATATACATTCCACATGCGAGAGGTAGGTCATGGCCTCAATGAACTTACAAAAAGTGTGTGTTGGGGGGTGGTGGTGGTGGTGGGGGGGGGGGGGGGGGGGGGTATAGTTCCCACCCCTACCCCTCCTCTAATACAAAATATGGAAGAAGCGTAGCTAGGGTACCTTAAAGGTAGAGGATACCTCCACTACGCCATAACACTCACTGCGGCAGATGCCTTCACACCATGAGCACACCTACCAGCAATCGCGTATGACAGAGACTAGAGGGCCGATCCACTTTGTAGCGCGGTGTTGCGCATGTTGGTTCGCTTAGTTCTCCCTCGTAGCGATCGCAATAGAGTTTCCTCGCTCCTTTATTTTCTTTTGTTTTTCTTTAGTATTTCTTTTCACCGATTTTCCGTTTTCCTTTTCTTCTTCTTTGTATGCTTCGCTTTTCTTTTGTTTATACAATGTATTTTTGTTTTGTCTGTTTCCTTCATTATAATCAGGCTTTCTTGTTTTTCTAGGTTTTCTTTGGTTTCTTCACCTTATTCTTGTTTTTGGTCGGTTTTTAAAGGTTTTGTTTTCTCAATGCATGTATACTTTTTTCATACAGGTTAAAACGTTTGTTTTATACCATTTAACAGTTTTCAAATATATGTTTAACTTTTTTTTACAGAAACATGTTTTGATTTTTTTGCAAATACGTGTTAACTACTGTTTTCAAATACATGTCACATGTTTTCAATGTTTTTTTTTTGCACTATGAAAACATTTTGAGTACATTGTAAGCACATTTTTTGAAAATGTCACGAACACATTTGTGAAACTTGTGAAGATTTTTAGACTTGTCGTTCATTTTTGGAATGTATGAAACATTTTTAGTAGATTAAACAAACATTTTATTTACATTTGTAGAATTTTGTAAAACCTCGCAGAAATGTGCGACATTTATATTTGTCACATTTTCCGTACATATGATTAACATTTTCCGTATACATGATTAACATATTTTTAGTTTTTACATTCACATTTTAAAATTTTCTGTATACGAGAGAGACATTTTCCCATACATGTTTAACATTTTCTCAAATGCAAGATGAACATTTTTCAAGGCTAACATTGTACAGACATTTTTTTAAATGTCTTGAACACATTTTTGAAACTTTTGACTTCCTTTATATGCAATGTACATTTTCTTTTAATGTACAGAGTCATTTTTCGAATTACATTAACATTTTCTTTACAATGTAACCATTTTTTGTACACATGATTAACATTTTTCGTACACACGATTAACAGTTTCTACTTTTTCGATGCACATTATAATTTTCATATACATCAAACGCATTTTTCTATAGACTTTTAACATTTTTCAAATGAAAGATTACCATTTTAAATTTTATGTGAAGTGTTTTAATACATATTTAGAATTATATAATTAAAAAGATAAAAAAGGAAAACAAACATGTGAATAGAGAATGGAAGAACACACACACACACACACACACACACACACACACACACACACACACACACACAAAGCAACTTGACGTCGGCAGACGCGCCGTGGTCACTTGGCCGTCCCAAAACCTGCCCCCCTGCAGAAGAGCCGCGCCCTGGACCGAGTACTTTCTGTCCCTCATTACAATATATGGGCTCACAAAATTCTTTTAGAGAAAATACTTCTATGTTCTGGGAATCTGCCATCCCTGACTTTGTTTTTCACTCCATCGATCTTTCCATTATATGAGGAATGAAGTCTTTCATATTTCCAAAAAAGGAGATGGGCCGGAATCTTAGGATGGTTGTGTCCTTTGTATGAGGCCTAGGTTTGGGGCTGAACACTATTTCATTTTGAATTTACTCTTTATGCCTTTTTAAGAACAATTTACTCTTTCAGTCAAAGAATGTAGATACCCTTTCGTAGCACGTATAAGGATTCTTTCTTCCAGGAGCTCATCTTGCAAAAACCAACTTCGTTAACCAAATGGCTGGTTAACGGAGACTTCAATCAAATATATCGGGCTAGAGACAAGAATCACGCGAATGTGGACCGGAGCCGTCTTGTTCGCTTTCAAAACACCTTGAACGATTGTGAGCTCAAGGAGGTTCACCTTCAAAATAGAAGATTCACGTGGAGTAATGAGCAAAATGACCCGACTTTGAGCAAACTTGACAGTTTCTTCTGCAATGAGGATTGGGACGTTGAATTACTCACATCCTTCATGCCCTCTCATCATTGCTTTCAGACCACTGTCCCCTTTTACTTGCTAACGACGAGGGACCCAAGAGACCCAAGTCCTTCCGCTTCGAAAACTACTGGATCAAAATGCCGGGCTTCCAAAAAGGTTCTTCCACAAGCTCAAGAAGACAAGTCAAAATTTGCGTGCTTGGAGCAAGACCCTCTTTGCAAACTCAATGGTCCAAGTCCACATGGCCCTCGAAGTCATCCTCCACCTTGAATTGGCGCAAGATGAAAGAGCTCTTAGTCCGGAAGAAACTGACATCGGCAAAAGGCTTAAGAGAAATATTACCAGCTTGGCCGCCTTGGAGAAGACCAGGAAGCGTCAAAACTCAAGAAGCACCAACCTCAAAGATGGAGATGCCAACACACGTTACTTCCATTTGTGTGTCAACCATAGAAGAAGGAAAAATTGCATTCATCGCCTCAAGCACAACAATGGTTGGGTCATCGAGCACGAGCACAAGGAAAACATTGTCCACTGCCACTTCAAGAACATCGCAAAAAAGGCCCTTAACGTAACATTCACATCAATTGGGGGATTATCCCCACGCCTAATTGCGACCTTTATGAATTGGTCGAGGCCTTCACTGAGGAGGAAGCTAAGAGAGCCGTGTTCTCCATGCCAAGCGACAAGGCACCGGGCCCTGATGGATTCACGGGTTCCTTTTTCAAGGCACGTTGGGACACTATCAAGCCGGACATTATGCTTGCCATCAAGCATTTCTCTGATCTCCATGCTACTCACTTCCATTGGTTGAACTCTGCCGGCGTTGCCCTCATTCCGAAAAAGGATGGTGCCGAGGACATCGCCGACTTCCGTCCCATCAGTCTTATACATGTTGTTGCTAAACTAATTGCTAAGATGATGTCCAACCGGCTTGCCCCACACATGAATCAACTCGTCTCGCACGCCCAAAGTGCATTCATTAAAAGACCATGCATCCACGACAATTTCATGTATGCGTGAAATCTCGCAAGACGCTTCCACTGTAGAAAAATCCTGGTGTTGCTCTTCAAGCTTGATATCAAGAAGGCCTTCGACTCGGTTCGGTGGGACTTCTTCCTCGAGCTGCTTCGACACCTTGGTTCCCCGCCCCGCTTTCGTGGTTGGGTATCAACACTGCTATCCTCGGCTTCGTCACGCGTTCTGCTCAATAGCGTGCCCGGCGATCCCATCAAGCTTGGTCGCGGGTTGAGGCAGGGGGGCCCTCTATCCCCCCTGTTATTCGTGCTCACTACCGACCCGCTGCACCACATCCTTGCCAAGAGATCTTCACCCGCTCGGCAGAAATGCTATGCCTATTCGTGCTTCGCTCTACACAGGTGACGCCGCTGTTTTTCTTGCGCCCATTATGGAGGACGTCCAATTTTTCGTCGACACTCTCAAGCACTTTGGTGATGTCACCGGTCTTGTCACAAATTGTTCAAAAAGTTGTGTCGCCCCAATACGTTGCGAAAATGTTGATCTTTCAGACATCCTCCAACCCTTCCCGGTCAAGCGTTCCTCCTTTCCGTTGAAATACCTTGGGTTGCCTTTGTCCGTCAAGAGGCTGAAGAGAATCCATTACCAACCCCTCGAGGACAAGGTGGCGAGTCAGCTCACTCCTTGGGTGGGAAGGCATATTGCCTCGGCGGGTCGTGCGGTCTTGGTCAAGTCGGTCCTCACGGCGATTGCTATCTACTACATGACAGTGTTACATTTACCGGTCGAGGTCAAAAAGAAGATTGATGCCCTCGGACGTGCTTTCCTTTGGGCAGGTTGTGATAAGGTCATAGGTGGAAAATGCAAGATAAATTGGGAGCAAGTGTGCAAGTCCAAGCTGCATGGAGGCCTTGGAATCCTAAATCTCGACAAGTTTGCCATTGCTCCTCACCTTTGTTGGTTGTGGGCCGAGTGGCTTCACCTAGACAAGCCATGGGTTGGCTTGGGAACCCCATGCGATGACAATGACAGAAATATCTTTGTTGCGGCTACCAAGGTCCAAATTGGGGATGGCATGCGTGGCAAGTTCTAGGAGTCTCCTTGGCTTGATGGGATTAGACCTAAAGACCTGGATCCTAAAATCTTTGACTTGTCGAAGAAGAAGAATTGCTCGGTCCGAATGGCTCTACATGAGAACTTCTGGACTTCCCAGGTGGAAATTTTTCAAGGCATCACCGTCGAACACCTCGTAGAGTTTGTCACCCTTTGGGAGAGGGTCTCCCACGTCAACCTCGACGTTGACACACCCGACAGCATAACGTGGAAGTTCACTACTGACGGTCTCTACTCAGCGATGTCGGCCTACAGGGTGCAATTCTTGGGCCATACTGACACAACCATGATCCCGACGGTTTGGAAGATTTGGGCTCCTCCTAAATGTAAGTTCTTCACATGGCTGACAATCAACTGGACGGCGGACACGCTTCAATGTCGTGGGTGGCCAAACTGCAATCTTTGTCCACTATGCAAACAAGTTCAGGAGTCGGCGGCCCACCTTCTATTCCAATGCCGATACACTATTAGAGTTTGGCGCATGGTCAAAGATTGGCTTGGTCTCCAGGATGTGCATCCTTCTGATTGGAGTGACGCGACTTCCGTCAAAGAGTGGTGGAGCCACAATGCTAACAGGAAGACCCAGTCGCGAAGGCCACTTGCTTCCTTGATGCTTCTCATCTCTTGGGAATTGTGGAAGGAGAGGAATGCACGGATCTTCTGTAACGAGGCCGTTCCAGTGGGTGTCATCGTCGCTAGGATTAAAGAGGAAACCTCGCTTTGGAGCATTGCGGGGGCGGAGCACTTGAGTAATGTAATGCCGCGGGAGTGATTATTGTAATTCGGCCATGGGCCTTAAACCTTTAAAACTTCTCTCTTAATCAATGAAAATGTTAAATCTTTTGCCTCGTTTCAAAAAAAATAATATAGATACCCTTCATGTTATGTCTACGAATTACGAGGCTGGAAAATAATGGAGCGGTGGAGGGGTGGATCTGGGCTAGCTCCTTCCATCACATGCTTGGTAGCTTCGATCGCAAGCTACCAACCGATGTGCATATGGCTCCTATCGGTTTGTCCTCTCCTCGCTCGCGTCGCATGCGCGTGCCTGCTCCGTTGTCTTGTCCCCGGAAGCCAGGGAGGCATATGCATCCCATCCAATCATCTTCGAGATCGGAGCAACCATGTAGTACGTGCTAGCTACGTGACACACATCTCTCCGTCCGTGATCCGTCTCTCTCCCGTGGATTAACCTACGTACTACTATGATAATATTCCGCCGTCACATGGGCACATGCATGCTTGGAGATCGATCCATGGACATGCCCTGATTATACTCTCTCATCGTTCCGTAATTTTAATTTTAACCCGGCCCGAGAAGCTGCTGCGTCGTTACGACTTGGTACGCACACGAATTGATTAGTAATATTACCCATCTTGTTCCTGATGGAATTTTTGCTTTGGTTGCAGGCACGATGTGCAGAGAACCCTAGCATTGTAAATTGAACCAAGACCAGTTCACCACCTTGCAAAGTCAAGTCAACAAGTAGTAAATGCAAAACAAAAGAGATATGTGCGGCTAGGCATGTTGCTGCCATGTGTCAGCTCGCTTGCACCCTTCTCCGGCACCGGCGGACGGCGGTGACCGGCCGGCCTGCGGGGTGCGAATATAGTAAGCACCCTGTCTCCCTCTGGCTGCGATGGTCAGAGCAACTCCAACGCGCACAAACGGACGACGTTTTTGTCCGTTTTTTACCTGACTGGGTCGGTCGTCCGCTCGGCGTTCGTTCTTTTTTTGATTTGGATCGGCAGTGCGTCCAATGCGTCGACTCATATTTGTCGACATGGCCGGCTGGCCGTCCTTTTTTTAACAAATATGTACACATTTTGCATTATTTCACAAGCAAACATATCAAACATAGCATAGTTTCAGAACCAAATAAAGCATAGTTACAAAACCAACTAAATTAAGCATAGTTTTACAAACCGAATAAAAATTAAATTGTCTCAAATACATGTGAAAAGAAGATACATCTATTGGTTGCCAACATGAGCCCACATATGCTCAACCAAATCATTTTGCAGCTGCATGTGAGTTTCCCAATCACACATTTCATGATAAAATAGGGTGAACTGTTCAAACGTTGGCGCTCCTCCATGCCCAGGCACAATATTTTCACCCTGAAACTGAAACCCTTAATCGTAGATACGTTTCGGGCGCTCATCTTCTACGATCATATTGTGCATGATCACACAAGCAGTCATCACCTCCCACAGCTTCTTGGTGCTCCAAGTCCTAGCAGGATACCGAACGATGCCCCATTGAGATTGCAAAACACCAAAGGCACGCTCGACATCCTTCCTAGCACCCTCTTGCTGTTGGGCAAATCTTTTCCTCTTCTCTCCGACATGGTTGGGGATTGTCTTCACAATAGTGGTCCACTGATGATAGATACCGTCACCTAGGTAGTATCCTTTGTCGTAGTTCTGGCCGTTGATGGTAACATTCACCGGCGGGCTGTTGCCTTCGGCAAGCCTTGCAAACACCGGCGAGCGTTGAAGCACGTTGAAAGAGTGTCATATCCAGAGATCTTGTGAGGCCACGGCCTCAAGTATGACAGTGCAAGCCTTGACATGGCCCTTATACTACCCTTGTCAAGCAGAAGGGCAGTTCTTCCACTCCCAGTACATGCAGTCTATACTGCCAAGCATCCCTGGGAAGCCCCTGTTGGCATTCATCGCCAACAAGTGGGCTATATCTTGAGGAGTCGGCTCTCTCAAGTACTCGGGGCCGAACACAACAATCACAGCCTTGCAGAACTTGTACATGGAGTCTAGGCATGTGGACTCGCTCATACGGACGTACTCATCAATGAGATCACAGGGCACTCCATATGCAAGCATCCGGATGGCTGCAGTGCATTTCTGATAAGATGAGAAGCCAATCTTTCTAAGGGCGTCCTCTTTGCACTCGACGTATCCGACCACTCCGTCTCTAATGTGGTTGAAAACATGCCTAGCCATACGGAAACGCCATCAGAATTTCTGATGTCTGAACAGCGGGTTGGTTGTGTCAAAGTAGTCCTTCCAAAGAAAGAAATGGATGCTCTCTCGGTTGCGATTCAACGCCGGAAGGTGTCTCGGGATCGAGCCACGGAACACCGGCCGCTGGCTATTAAGGTGGTGATGGACCAACACGGCAGACAAGATCTCCTCCTCATCATCGGACGAAGAATCGTCAGAGTCGCAAAGGAAATTGTGGAAAAAGAACTCGTCGGCGGAGTCCATTTTGTACCTTGGCAAACTGCCAAACAGCTTGCGGACGTCGTCGAGGGAGCTGGCCGGCGAAGAGAAGCGCGCCTCCCTCGGACCAGGTGGTTGGCCTGGAGACGTCCGACGAGCGTGCCGGCGTCAGGACGAAGGAGCTGGCCGGGGCGGCGAGGCGACATCGTCTGGAGGTGGGGATGGGAAGCTTCGGTGGCCCTTGGGGGAGGTGTGTCGGCACCGGCTGCTGCCAGAGGCACCGGCCAATGGGCGGCGGCGGCGATGCGGCGGAGGCGGGCGAGGGTTTGCTGTCGATATGGGGCATGGGAGAGGATGGCAAATGTGCCACCGACTAGCAGGCCTGGGGGAGCAGTGGGCAGGCGCTGTGCGCGTATGTCTCTTGTCCGCGCCGACGCAAATGAGGCTTAAAAATTGGGTCGGCAGGCAGACGAAAAGCGGACACGCACCTCTGTTTGAGTCGGCGCGTTGGGTCGACTTTTCTATCCACCGCAATCTAAACGGATGCGCGCGAATGAAATGGGTCGCCGCGTTGGAGTTGACGCAGTCTCTGCATATGGGTCAGGGAAACCAACTCAGGAAACGACACTACACTACCAGTACACTGCTCTGCCCGCCCGCTCGATCGTCTTTACAGCGCGAAGAGGTTCATTTCCTTCACAACACGCACATGATCGGCGCTACTGATCTTCTGATCCGATCCCCCGGAGGAGGAGAATAATCAATAATGCCAGCACGGTGGGTGCATCACTCTCTCAGATCCAACAGAAATCCACTTTCCTGTCTGTCAGTAGCAGTAGTACCCCTGCGGCCTGAATCCGCCCTGGTAGTACCATCATCATGCGACCTTTAACCCCTCCCTCCCTCCCTTGCTGTGTTTCTCTGCACTGCACTTGACTCGTCTTTTGGGCTCTGCTCTGTTACGCCTGAATGAGCAATAATAACCTGGCGAAAGCCGACCCTGCTTTTGTTGGGTGCAGGCTGCTGGCTGCTCATCTGCTACTGTTACGGCCCGTGCTGTTGCCGCCAGGTCTCGGAGCGGCGAGCCACCCAACTTTTCGTATTCTTCCTTTGAGCTTATTTATTTATTTTGTGTTCGTCCGTCTGTCGTGGTATACGTACGTAGTACAATACAATGCTACACGCACTCGTGCTTTACTCCGAATGAATAAACGCAAGGTTGATTCACTGCGGCAACCTTCAATACTCCTACCTTAAGCTGATCTGACAGCATAGCAGAGCAGACTGCACATTCTTTCCTCCTGTGGCATGCATGAAGCTGAGGCAGCACGACGTCATAATCATTCAGTAAACAGTCATTCTGCAGCAGCGCGACATGCATGCCAATGGCAATGGCATGGTACCACGTACTCCTACTGTCAGCCGCCCGTCCGCCCGGTTAATTAATCATTCATTCATGTGACAAAGGCTACAATGCAACTCTCAAGTGTTCATAGCTAGCCGCATAATCTGCATTTGCATAATTAATCGGCCAAGAAAAGGGCCATGATTAGCCTGTCATTTTCCTCAAGTAGGCATGCAGGTCGCAGCCTTGCAGTTGCAGGCCGGCTTAAACTAATTCGCAGATCTGCTGGGGCAGGCTCACAAACAGGGTGTCTGATTGGCGATTGATTCATTTGCCGGGCATGCGGCACATGCACGCAGGCGCAGGGAGACACGACAACGAAGCGCGCGCTGCCGTGCCGTGCCCCCCACTAGGCTGCACGGCAAGCCATCCATCGTCGGAAGGACTCGATGAGAGAAAAATAACCTGTTGGTGCCAAGGTTTCTCGATCTCGCGTGATTTTGGAAGAATTTGGTAGGAGGATGTGTGCCTTCCTGCCTGTTCGACGCCCATCTCTGCTGCTCCTCGTGGTTGGTAGGTGGATCTCCGCGGTGTGTTCACTGACTCCATGTGATGATTGCTAGCTAGCTAGCTTAGCTAGTGTGCACATGTGAGATGTGACGAGAATTGGCAGATCCAGAAACCTGTCACACACACATATGCATCTACTGCACCTACTACATACATATATCCACGTACGTCTTCTTCTGCCTGTCTGTACGTACGTAGCATGGATCGAGTAGTGTACTAGTACCACATTTATCTTTGCGTTGCGCAGACGATAAGAGCGCATGCAGCGGTATGTGTCAAGTGTCGTCCACGAGTCCGGCCGGCTGACAACATCCGTCCATCCACAACCTATCCACCCACCGACGGACTTCACGCGCGCCTGCTGCTAGGGGTGGGCACAGTCACACCGAAAACCGAAAGACCAAACCGAACCGAACCGTTTTAACCGATTTATATGTTTATTCGGTGTATGGTTTTTTGGTTTGGTGGCAGTTTCGTTTTCTATTCGGTGTTCGGTGCAAGTTCGGTTTCTTGCCATCACAAACCGATATCACCAAAGAAACCGCCATTATTTACGATGGCCATACGCTCGTAGCTTCATACCCCGTACGTGACTGGCTATGGATGTGAGCGGCTGAGCGCAGCCCATTTATCCTTCGGCCCAACAGCCTCTAATTTACATAATGTATAAATATATAATCATCCCACGTTGTCTCAAAAATAAATATAATCACCCCACATTCACACGTCCGCGAAACCCTAATCATCGGCTCATCGCCCATCTCTCCATCCCTTCGTCAGGCGGCGCCCTCTCCTCTCCAACCCTAGACACGCGATCAGCCGGCTCCGGCAAGTCGGCGTTCTGCAGTCCTTTTGTTGCGACGGACGTAAGCGGTAAGCCATCCGTTAGCTTCTCCAAGTTCCAATCTCTGAAATCTCAATACAAGTAGCTAGTACACTACGTAACGTGTCTCCATGCAAGTGATTAGTTTGATCTACTACTACTAGGAATATTTTAGTATTGTTTGCATGAAGCGATTCTCATGAGCTAGTGTATCAGCAAGTATTTATATGATTTCTATCCATGGATCTTCTTGTGTACATCTGCAGTCTGCGTGCGTAATGGAACAAATTATTTATTAGTCTATGGTTTAGTGCATGTGCTTATTCTAATCCATATATTTTTAGACATATGCCAAGACGCCGCTAGATACGTGAGTACGTCCTGTGGTGAATCGATCTAGCAGTCTAAAACAAACATATAAAATACGTATCAAATTCCCTAAAAATGGTACCAAATGAAAGCTGCACACTTATAGGCATCACATGTATTCTCCCTTATATAATACTTTTCATGTTCCACGTGATCTTATGTTTTATACACAGTACACTTGTTTTCTTGACCGAATTGATCTTATTCCTGTCCAATTTGTAGATGTCAGAATCAAAAATATACATCCTTTTCATGCGGTTGCTATGCAAGTGTGCTAACAAATTTACTGTACAAAATCCTCAGATGTTTGTTTCCGGCAAGGTCGCCGTATGAAGCCATGGAAGTAGTACTACAGATCTGAGATCTTGAAGTCTTGTTCCTGTGATGAAGTCCCATCTATTCACGTTTCTGTGACCAGTCAACTATTTGATAGCCTTTTTGTTTGATTTCCCTCCACTTGTGTTTGAGAAAAATAAGAACTATGTTATTTGCTTTTGCTGCTACATAAGTGAGACTATTTGTTATATGTCCGTGGGTGAGACTCTGTTCACTATCCATTTATACATACATATATATCAAAGTTGTGTCTTTCATTACAGCTGCTCATGAGTCGTGGCTTTGATTGGTGCATGTACTTCGGTTTTCCGGTTAACCGAATAAACCGAACCGATATATTTTGGTTAATATGGTTCGGTGTCTAATTTCTGTGTGATTATTTCGGTTGCCATTTCTCCAAAACCGAAATTATAAAAAACCGAATAAACCGAACCGTAATAACCATATTAACCGAACGCCCAGCCCTACCGGCGGCTCCCCTCCGCTGACGACCTTGGTCGTCGGTGGTGAGGGGGCCGCCGGATCCGCGCGTGTGGATTGATTTAGGCATTAATTAGTTTCTTAGGATTTTGGGTTGTTCATCGTCATGGCTTCGGCTGTGGCGCCGACTAATATATACATGCGCCCACGCCCACAGCCATGCAGCCGCTCATGGCTCACCGCGTGCGTGCAAGTGGTTGGTTGGACGATCAGTATACTAATGCAGTATCCATCCATCCAGCAGTAGAGTAGATGCATGCAGTTCTTCGTATCCGAACCCAAAAATCAAAGGAGCTCTTTGTACGGTCGATCATAGAAAAATCGCGGGAAGATGGGACGGCTTGAAGAAGAAGAAGAAGAAGAAGAAGAAGAAGAAGAGCTAGGCGTTGGAGTTGGAGGAATTATATACTCAGCTGAGTGAGTGACTGATGATGATGTGTTGGTTATCCGGTATGTATGTATGGGTGGACGGGACGGGTGGGGATTAATATTCCCGGCGGGTGCGGTGCGGTGCGGTGCCGGCAGCCGCACGGAAAAGGAGGAGGGAGGGCGGGACGGACGGCACGGGGTGGGGTGGGGTGCGTGGGGCTCCATCTACCGGCCACCCTCCATGAGCCTGGCCGCTGCTGCTGGCACTGGCACTAGTCTCCTCGCTCTATACCGGCCCGTGCCCTCTCTCTCTCTCTGCTCTATTTATATCCCCTGCTCCGTGGGCCGTTGCTCTCACTCCTCTCCCGCAACCACCTCTAGCTAGCCGCATCCTCCTTCTCTCTCCCTCCGGCCGCCCTCTTCCTACGCCTCCAGCCTCCTCTTTCGGTGGTTGTGAATTATATGGCGTGGAAAGATGCGCGGGCATGCTCTCCACAGGCTTTCTTGAACTGTGAACTCGCGGGGATGGGGATTCCCTGGATTGTGGCGCTCCTGCCTTCTCTTCGGCCGTCTCCGCCTGTTGATGGTTCAAGAAAGCCCATGGAAACCATGCCCGCCTCTTGTGTCTGGGCTCTGCCCGGCGATGTGGGTTCCGATTGTGCGTGTTTGCTCTGAGTTCCGCGTCTGTTTTTCTTGAATTATGCCTTCTTGTTCTGAATTATGTGTTTGTTTGCTTCAATTATGCGTCTGGTGACCTGAATTATGCGTCTGTTTCCCTTGATTTTGCGTTTTTGCTCTGAATTTTGAGTCTGCTGGTCTGAACTGCGCGTTTGTGCTCTGAATTTTGAGTCTGCTGCCCTGAATTATACGTCTGCTGGCCTGAATTGTGTTGGGTGTCCGTGCTCTGAATGATGCGTCTGTTCGTCTTAATTACGCGTCTCTGCTTCGAATTATGTGTTTGTTCGCCTGAATTATGCTTGCTCCGAATTTTGCTCTTCTGCTTCTCAATTCAGGGAATTCTCTTTGCAGTCCTTCTCGAGCCATCAAACACGTGAATTCCGCCTTGTCCCGTTGGAGCAAGTCCACGGCAGTTGAGTTGCGCCAGGGATTTACCTGGCCTAAATTCGGCAACAGGATGGCCTGAATTGGGCCATCGTAAATGCTGCTGCCTGCAGGTGCAGTTCAGTGAGGAGGATCTCCTCCCGTGGCTCCGGATCTTGGTTCCCGTCAGTTGTTTTTTCGAATTGATGAACTGAATCCTGCTATTTTACAGTTGCGTTTGTCCTGTCTGGGCAATTCTCGTTTTTCCCAATTCCGAATTGCTCATCCATCCACGCTCTGTTTATTTATGGAAAATTCAGAACACGAGCTGAATTGCCTATCCGCAGGCTGTTCATGGAAAATTCAGAACACAGGCCGAATTGTCTGCTGGAGAGAAGCACGTGATCCAAGGCTTAGCTGGCTTGCAAGCAAGAATTCTTCAGATCAGAGACACCGCCACGCCGCTGCTAGAACGCTAGAACAGGCCTACAATTCAGATCAGGAAAGTTTGGGCGAAGCAATCTTGAGAATTCTCCAGTTTATTTATTTTTGTCTGCCTAACTGAAGAACTTGCGTTGTTGACAGTTGAGTTGCAGTTGGGAGCTCTCATGGTGGTTTGTTTCTGCATACATAATAACCAGCCCACATTTATCCCGCCTTAACTGCCTAACCAAACCGGCGCATGTAATCACGGTGTTCAAAATTCGAAAACGGAGTACCTGTACAGTGACCTGACCCTGACTGGGTAGACCTGACCCTGACCGAATGACTGACGGCACTGCACTTGTCCACTCACGACAGCCACAAAACTTACCCTGACAGTAGTCACCGGATCCCCAGTAGTATAACGCCGGCAGGATTCAGCATATGCTCCTCCATTCTACTTCTTCTCACCATATGCAATTATGCAGTAACTAATAACTGCGGAGCTCACGACAAAACCCCTTTCGGGGCGGCCGCACATCAGGTCCCCGTGGAAAGAAAGCAAGAAAGAAAGGACCAAAGAGACAAACAGAAAGGCGGGCGTGCCCCCTTTGCCGTTGGACGGTGTTTGCTAGCGCATTACGGCCATGGCCATGGATGGGCATTTCGTAGCTTAGGAAAATGACCACTCGGTCGTAAAGGAGAGCCGTCACCGTCGCCGTCAGGGCCTCTGCGCTCCGTGGATGGATCGGCAGCAGGTGGAGACCAACCAAACCAAACCAAACCCAACCCAACCAAATCGCGCTGGTGCAGGCCGGCCGGCAGTAAAGTGGCCGATCTGGGCCGGCACGCACGCACCGGAAAGCTAGCCAGAGCCAGCGAGCATAATATAACCCCCCACGTAAATTAAAGCCACCATGTGATTGATTGATTCCCCTGCAAAACATTCAGATCACCATCCCGTTTCACCTCACTCACCTGCTCTGCTCCGCTCTGCGTGCGCCTCTGCGGCGGCGGCGTGCGGCACCCGACCCGACCCCCCGCGCGCGCCTGGAGAACGTAGGACGGCAGTGAGCAGGGCGCATCCCGGCCGGCGTCTGTCAGCCCATGTGCATTGCAGTTTATTCAGGCTTTCGGTCGTGCCGTCCTACCGCTGCATGCTTTGCGGTGCCATGGCATGGCAGAGATTGGGATCTGCATCTACAAATCTCGTGCTCATCGGCGGAGATTTGGGAAGGGATTACGGCGGGTGAGTCATGCGGATCACATGACTTGGCAATGATGGATGGATGGATGGAGAGGATGTCCTGTCAGTCATGGCCTGACCCACGCCGGGCTGGTGCCGGGGCTGCGCAGATCCAGACCCTTCCTGCGGCCGTAGGGGACCAACCAGATCTCCCCGCGGACACAGGGCATATGAGATGTGATGAGATACTCCCCCGCTCTACGACCTACTCTTCCCCTGCCTACGCGCCTAGTGCTGCCACACATGAATGGACCCCGAAAACCACCTACTAGTACAAAGCAAAGCAAAATTACTCTACTCACATTCCAGTTCAGTGACGACGTGTTTGGTATGAGGCTCAACCAAGTCCGCCAGATCCAAAAATCCTTCATTTGGTTGCCTTTTTTTTTTGCGGGGGAAAGAAAATTTTCATTACTCAAGGAGGCTTCTCACTCAGCCATAGATAAGTTTACAACCAAGCCCATCCTAGAGTGCAACCACACTGCGGAAATCCTTCATTTGCTTGCCTTACCTGCACGAAATCTTCAGTCCGCACATAACTTAAAGCATCGCTCGGCCCGACTCCGAAGCAACAGTTGAATCGGCGTTTTCAGTCAGCCAGACCCGAGCGATGCAAGCGACCACACATGCTTGCACGCGACTTCCACGCCTTTGTCAATCGCGATAAGCCCTCTCCCACCGCCTTCGTCAATGGCGATAAGCCCTCTCTCCATGCCTTCGCGGAGATCGATGTAGGCATCGATTTACCCATCATTTGAACTTCGCGCATCAATTAAATGGAGAGAGGTCGATTTAGACATTGATTTAGGGCGTGTTTGGTTAGTCCGTACAATGGGACTGGAAATGATTTCGACTAAAAGGGAGTTAAATCGATGGCAATCACCTTAAGTCGCTTGATTTTCACTATGTGCGACGGTTCTGGAGGCACTTCGAGTGACGGTAGCCTTGACTCTGGTAGTCGTCGACCATCGACGGCATTGTAGAGCAGTCAGGCTCACGAACCCTGGCCACCATATCAATTGCTTCGGTATTGCTAGCATCTACCATCTCCTCCTCCTCGTCCTCTAGGACAAATGTGCCCGACGCCACCGCAACGGCCGGCGTTGATGCCGCCTTCGAAATCCCCGACCACGGCTTTCAAAGTCCATGGTCGCTGCCGCCACCGGCATCCCGGTCCCTGTACGCCGATTCTATGATGGCCAGCAGACGCGAAGCAGTGACGCCATAGCCTCACCCCCATTTCGAACCCCGATCTAGAAGTAATTTCTCTTCCTTGGTTGCTACTAATTTCTTAAGTAAATCATGTGTTAGGTTGGCTAGGTTTTCTTGATTTGGATTGCTATGTGTTCTTTATATGGAAGGAACTAGTTCTTGCTGAAATATGGGGCGGGCTTTAGGCCCATCTAGCAATTTCTGAAAATCTCTAAGGGCCCATGTGGGTTTAGTTCGCACTAGTGTAGTGGAAAGTTTAGTCCCACCCCGGAAGTTGGAGAGGAGTTGGACCTCCTTATAAGGGTTTCTCTTCCACGTGCTATTGGAGCTTGAGAATAGAAGAGGCCCTCGCGCACTCCTCCTCCGCCGCCTGCCTCGTCACGACGCCAATTGCGGGAATGAGCCGAGCCGAGCTCACACCTATGCGCTTATTTGTGCCAATCAGTAACGGAGACTCCATTCTATCCGCCGACTACGCGACTGCTCGCCTCCGTCCGTCTGCTTCCTCTACGTCCGCATCGCCTTCATCATCGCCATGTCTCGGTCCGACGCCGAAAAGCTCGAGGACGCCGCTGCTGCCGCCACCGCCACCGCCGCTTCTGCCTGGCCTACTGGAGGGTATAACTCGTTTATCCCGCTCCTACTATTTTCTGTTTTAGCCACGCTAGTGTTATACGTAGATTTGTCTGCAATCATCATAGTATGTGCTTGCATGATTGAATATTAGTATGCGATTACTTATGTCAGTGCCATGCTAGTGATTTACTCGTGGATTAAATTAATCAAAAAACTGCCTACTCAGCAATCCAAAAACCTATCATGTGTAGGAACTTTTCGGCAAGTGGCTTTGCCGCTGCACTGAAACCGGATAAGTTTACCGGTACGTAATTTAAGCGTTGGCAGACTAAGACCACTTTATGGCTCACGGCTATGAACGTGTTTTGGGTCGACGGTGTCTCCACGGGAACGATTGCTCCTGAACAGGAGAAGGCATTCAGGGAGGCCACCGTTGTATTTCTCGGAGCAGTTCTTAGCGTGATCGGAGATAAATTGGTCGACGCATATTTACATGTGCATGTTGCCAAGGACTTGTGGGAGGCGCTCGAATCTAAATTTGGGGCCACTGATGCTGGGAGCGAAATGTATATTATAGAGCAGTTCCACGATTACAAGATGGTTGAGAACCGTCATGTACTGGAGCAGGCTCATGAGATAATATGCTTCACTAAGGAGTTTGAGCTTCTTAAGTGTGATTTATCGGGCAAGTTTGTCGCGGGCTGCATAATCGCTAAGCTCCCTATTTCCTGAAGGAACTTTGCTACCATCCTGAAACATCATAGGCGTGAATTCTCAGTGGAAGATGTCATGGCCATCTGAGTGTTGAGCAGAACTCGAGAGCAAAGGACTCGAACGGAAAAGTGGTCGAAGGAACTTCTGTCGCCAACATGGTGAACCAGAGGAACTTCAACTCCCACAATCCCAAGGGAAAGAATGGTGTCCAACACAATACCGACTTTAAGAAGAAGAGAAAGAAGACCTTCAAGAAGAACAAGAAGGATGAGGGCTGCTTTACTTGTGGTTCGGTTGAACATTGGTGAAGGAAATATGCCCTAGAGGCAATAATAAAGTTGTTATTTATATTTCCTTATATCATGATAAATGTTTATTATTCATGCTAGAATTGTATTAACCGGAAACTCAGTACATGTGTGAATACATAGACAAACAGAATGTCACTAGTATGCCTCTACTTGACTAGCTCGTTAATCAAAGATGGTTAAGTTTCCTAGCCATAGACATGAAGGAAATATGCCCTAGAGGCAATAATAAACTTATTATTTATTTCCTTATTTCATGATAAATGTTTATTTTTCATGCTAGAATTGTATTAATCGGAAACTTAGTACATGTGTGAATACATAGACAAAACAAAGTGTCCCTAGTATGCCTCTACTTGACTAACTCGTTTATCAAAGATGGTTATGTTTCCTAAACCATAGACATATGATGTCATTTGATGAACGGGATCACATAATTAGGAGAATGATGTAATGGACTCCGGATCTGCCCTCCCGAGGAAGAACAGGAGGCGGCGGCGGCTCATAAAACGCGATGAATCCTTCTCACTGATTTTTTTCTCCCCAAACGTGAATATATGAAGTTGGAGTTGAGGTCGGTCGAGCTTCGTGGGACCCACAAGACCAGAGGGTGCGCCCTCCACCCTTGTGGACAGGGTGTGGGTCCTCTCTGGTTGATTCTTTCGCCAATATTTTTTATTTATTCCAAAAATAATCTCCGTGAAGTTTCAGGTCATTCCGAGAACTTTTATTTCTACACAAAAATAACACCATGGGAATTCTGCTGAAAATAGCGTCAGTCCGAGTTAGTTCCATTCAAATCATGCAAATTAGAGTCCAAAACAAGGGCAAAAGAGTTTGGAAAAGTAGATACGATGGAGACGTATCATAGGTGAAGTTCAACCTTAACAGGTCTTCACTGAAACACTGGTATGTCGAAAAAGCAATTGGAACAGAGGACACAATGGGCCCTCGAGATCTGGTGGGGGATTGCTGAAATATGGGGTGGGCTTTAGGCCCATCTAGCAATTTCTGAAAATCTCTAAGGGCCCATGTGGGTTTAGTTGCACTAGGTGTAGTGGGAAGTTTAGTCCCACCCCGGAAGTTGGAGAGGAGTTGGACCTCCTTATAAGGGTTTCTCTTCCACATGTTGTTGTTGCTTGAGAATAGAAGAGGCCCTCGCGCACTCCTCCTCCGCCGCCCGCCTCGTCACGCGCGACGCGCCGCGGGTTGCGGGAATGAGCCAAGCCGAGCTCACACCTACGCGCTTATGTTTGCTAGTCAGTAACGGAGAGTTTTCTGACAGTTGGGCCACGATCTGCGACATCGTGGGTTGTCACGGACTCTGACATGGGTCGAGCCCACGTCTTTCCACGCGGCTCCGCCTATATAAGTGGGAGGTGTCTCCTAACCCTAGCCGCCACGAACAGATCACATCTGCTCCACGCGCACCACTCACCGTCGTTCCTTTGCTGCTGCTGCCGCCGGTGACTCCATCCCGTCCGCCGCATACACGGTCGATGGGAGAATGGGTCTCCAAAACCCTGCCTCTCCGGATCCTGTACGGGAGAGGGGCGAATAGCTTTTTGGGAAGTGACTACGCGACTGCTCGCCTCCGTTCGTCTGCTTCCTCTACGTCCGCATCGCCTTCATGATCGCCATGTCTCAGTCCGATGCCGACCATCTCGCTGCCGAGAAGCTCGAGGCCGACAAGAAGGCCGCCGAGGACGCCGCCACTGCTGCCACCGCCGCTGCGGCTTCTGCCTGGCCTACTGGAGGGTACAATTCGTTTATCCCGCTCCTACTGTTGTCTGTTTTAGCCATGCTAGCGTTATACGTAGATCTGTCTGCAATTAGCGTAGTATGTGCTTGCATGATTAAATATCAGTATTGGATTATTTCTGTCAATGCCATGCTAGTGATTTACGCATGGATTAAATTAATCAAAAATTGCCTATTTACTCAGCAGTTCTTGATCCGTAAGCTAGATGTGTATGCTGCTTGAGCTGTCTATAATATTGTGTAGGTCAATTCTAGTCTGCCCGTATGTTTCAATGCAAAGGACAATCAGTAAGTGGTACGTTATCCTTTCAGTGCAAATGATTCAGTAAGTAGGAACTAGTGCTACTTGAGTTGTCTATAACACTGTCCTGGCGAAGTATTTATTATTTGAATCAAAGAGGGGGATCTCTGTTTCTGTGAAGTAGTAACTCTATTGACACCTACTCCCAACTTTCAAAGAGATTGGTTGAAATAAGTTGATATGTATTATAGCTGAGAATGTTTATGATAATAAAATTTAGAATTTTCCCAAATGGATGATATCTCTAATTTTTTAGTGCACATAACTAGAATTTTGCTTCCAGCATGCATATGGTGATGATGTAGAATCAAAGACGATTATGAGAGTTATGCAGGTGTTCCAAGGGTTGTTCAATCAATATGCTCAAATGGATGACATAGTCCAGAGCTTGTACAACAGGAACTGATGTATATATGGATGGTAATGGTAATGAAGCAATGGCAGATTGGGATCGATATGTGAACCTTAGAGCTTGCTCTGCAAGTGTGTTAACTACGAAACTTGAGACATTATCTGGCAATGCCCCAGTCCCTCGTGCCGACAATTTTGATATCCTCTCTGAACTCTCCTAAATATCCAACACTTGGTCACATGGAGAAGGATATATTGGCAGTTTTTGTCTCAATAGTAGAATCTTAGCTTTCGGTACAGAGCGAAGATTACTATCTGATTTTAGGAGTCGATTGGCCACTGAGAAAGTTGAAGTGCTTGTATGCTCGCAAGATGGGTAAGACCCGTTGGTTGAACTATAAACTTTATCTATTTTCAATTTCTTGCAGTGCTCGCATCATGAACGTTATTAATTATCCTACTCTTGGTTTGAACCATAGGTTCTTCTAAACTGAGCACAACATCTATTTTTGATTATCTTGGGGAAGATTAACATGATATGTGACACGTCGGGAGTTGTTTCAAGTAAGGTTCAATCAGTATTTGTCATGCATATCTTTGCTAGGATCAGAATGTTAAATTTCACCTATCCTCATGTTATGTAATTAACTTACAAATGTGATTGGTAGTTTCATTCAAACTTTTAGTTTTCTCTTGATGCCTAAAGATTTAACACATCAGAACAAGGAGATTTTCTATATTTAGTAGTATGGTTGCTGGAGACATGACATAATCGAAACAAAAGAGAGCCCGAGATGTTTCTGAATATATTTTGCATAGTTGTATCATTTAGTAGTATGGTTGATCCAATGCCTATTGATTATTTTATTTTCCGCTTCTTGTATGCCAAACCATTGCATTCTGGTTACATTGGTCATCTACTACAAGTGAAGCAATTGTCACTCGAATAGTGCAAACTCTGAGATTCTTCTTGCTGGCTTGCTGAACATGCATTTTGAGTATTATATGTCCCGGAACATGCAAATTTGAGTACTATGTGTCCTGAAACATGCATATTTGGTTACATTGTTATCTTACACTTGTTTTGAGTATTAATATATGTCCTGGAATAGAATAGTTTTGTCCCGGTGCCCTAGTGATGTAATTTTGCATGTTCGTTGATCAATGCTATTATTTATATCTATGTTGCACGCTCTGGTGATGAAAATGTTTTAATTCTGGTGATAACATTATGACGCTCATGCAAGTTATCATGTATTATCTGGGTCAGGCCATATTGCCCAATGGGACATGGGGCCAGTCGTTCCCGAACCATTGGGTCGGCTCGATGCCCTTGGTGTAGAGAACATATGCCATCACGGGCCAAGTCTGGGCCAGAGCGGGCCGGCCCATTTCCATCTTGACAAGGTGGTGGTGCATGGCAGCGCCTCCAAAAGGCTCTGCAATTATGATCATTTCCATTGCGACTTAGGCCTAACTCACTTCTGCAAAGCTCATTCTTGCACCTAAGTAGGAGTGACTGCCAATGCCCACTCACTTCACCAAGTGCATTATCACCGTCCTTCCGGAAGTCATGCTAATGATGAACACCGGTTGTGCCTGTAGAATCATGGTACGAGTGGTCAACAACAAGCTCACCCCTTATAAAGAGTGGGCCCTCTTCGCCGTAGCTCATCAGCTGAAGATTGGGTACCTTGCGACCTTCAAGGTGGTGACTCCCGATAGCTTCAAGGTGATCATCTTCAACATCAATGACGTTGAGATGGTGGCCAAGTGTAAGAAGCACGAGGATGCATTTGCGTTGGACTATTTGGATGTTTTCTTTAGTACTGCCTAAGACTTGTTGAAATGGCGTTGGACTGTTAGTGCCTGTTGGTTTAAGTGCATGTTAGTACTGCCAATTACAATGTTTCTTAATGTACCGCGTAATGCTTAATTGATGCCCCAATGCTTTTGTTAGTTTAAGACTTGCTACACTGTGCCTATGAATGTGTGTGCTAGTTGCTAGTAACCTCATCACTAGAACAAAAGATTACCACATCGAATGTCTTTATGCAACCAAATAACATCTTTTTGCCTCTTGTTAGCATAGGCTTGCAACCAATACAACCATGCGTGTGTTTTTTACTCAGCTAGGCTGGGGATATAGGGAATCAAACTATGTGCAAAATATGATATTTTTTTCCCGTATCCACTAAGCCAGACTCAGTTGAGTCAGAGATGCAAGAAGACCAAATTTCATGCAGGAAACCAAACCGGCCCTAAGATTTAACGGTATATATCTACAACCCAAAAGCGAAAATATTTCAAGGGGGTGGCCCGTCCTCCCCTTATCTCCGGTCATATTTCTCCACCTGACGGATCGATTACGTTAATCCCGTAAAACTATTCACGATAGGTCTAGCATTACTCGCCCAAAAGGCAGGCAGGTGTTTAGGCTCCACCCCAAGGTTGAGTACACCTGAATTAGTCGAAAATGCATCACCCCAAGGTCCAGTATAGCTGAATTAGTCGAAAAAGGTACCACCCCAAGGTTCAGACTTGAGTTCAGTTGCGACTTTGAGGCTGGAGAGAGGTCAGTTCATGATGCATGCATGCACCCCAAATGTGGTACTTTACTCTTCCCAGTTCCAATGCAAACATCTGATCTATCGATTCTACTGAATGAATGTAGCAAGAGGTACACTCTAGTTACTACTACCAGTACATTAATGTATCTGTCACTACTATGCTAAATATTTATGTGTGTCAGGCAGCCAGCTCGTGGGTTAGCTTAGCCAGGCGGCGGCGGTAGAGATTTGATGAATGCCTCCACCTGGATGTTGGTGGCGCGCGGCAGGAACTTCATGCAGATGGGCGGCCTCACGCCGGCGAGCGCCAGCACCGACTGCGGCAGCGTCCAGATGCCGTCGCCGCAGATGAGCCCCGACGCCACGGGCGGCGCGAACGCCTTGGCCCTGGCGCCGTCCACGTGGTCCCACACGAAGCGGATGAGGCTTCCGATGCACATGTCGATCCCGAAGTAGGGCCCCAGGTAGAAGGGGATGGCCATGGCCATCGGCAGCGGGATGAACTGCGCGATGTTTGGCCCGGCGAGGTCCCTCGCCAGGTTCACCACGATGGCGCCCACGAAGAAGACGATGCAGAGGTCCAGGCAGTGCTTGGGCAGCGACCCCAGCCCCTGCACGCCCAGGATGGCCATGTTGCGGTACACGAGAGCGTTGGGGGACGGGTACTCGGACCCCGGCGTGCCGATGTCGCCGAACGCCTTGTAGAAGAGCCAGAAGACGGACGGCGCGATGACGCAGCCCATGGCCGTGCCGATCACCTGGCTCACGAACATGGACCGGGGGGACGCCAGCGTCATGTACCCGGTCTTGAAGTCCTGCGTCAGGTCGGACGCCGTGGAGACGATGCCGATCATGACCCCGCACGCGGCGAGGCCGGCGATGATGCCGCCGTTGGACGCGCCGGCCCAGGCGCCCACCAGGAAGATGGCGAGCTTGCCGTACGTGGTGGCGAGGGACCAGTCCGTGAGGCCGCAGCCGTAGGCGTTGCAGAAGGCCAGCACCGGCGCGATCACGTAGGAGGTGGCCACGTGGTACCACCTGAGCTGGTGGAAGATGCGCGGCACCGTGATGATGGAGATCGCCGCGGTGACCACGTAGGCGGTCAGCGCGAGCGTGTTGGGGATCTGGTCCTTCATGAACAGCTCCGTGCGGCGCTGGTCGTCGAACGTCTCCACCGGCCCCAGGTCCTCCCCGGCCTCGCTGATCGGCAGACTCGGCCCCGACATCATCCCGCGCACCTGCGCCACCAGCGCCGTCATGGTCCGGGTCAGCACCTTGAGGAAGTTGTACAGGCCGTCGCCGAGGATGAGCGAGATGGAGATGAACACCTGCACAATCACCGTTCGTATCAATCCTTGTCCTTGCTGCAATGCAACGAGGATGAAATGTTGACAAGAGAAGAGAGGGGTACCCGGTAGCCGACGATGCCGCGGAGGCTGCTGGGCTTGAGGTCGGCGGGGTACCAGTCGCCCTTCTTGTGCTCGATGACAGGCCACATGATCCCCCATGATATGATGCCTCCGAGGAGGACGGAGAGGTTGACGAGGTAAGGGCAGATCATCCCGACACCTAGGTACGTCGCCGAGAAGTCGAAGTAGAACCTGCCCGGATTCATTTGTTGCAAGTCCAACAACGAGGGAGTCATGTGACTGATTCTAGTATTTGGGTCAGTGGAGATTACGTGCATGTGTATGTGAATTAATCAATTCAATTAGCCTGACGCATCTGATTATCCTCATTGGTTAACTACACGTGCACACACGGTACACAGGCACCACAAGAATTTTCACACAAGCAGAGCACACCGGGCGTCGTCGTCGTGATAGCCAGCTAGTGCAAGCCTAGCAAGATTCTTAAGCTCTTGGAGAATTGCATACAGCCGCATGAAATTTGACTTGTCAGACCCTTGTATTTCTACCGCAAAAAAAAAAAACCTTATCATTCATTGTCATTTTTCTTATTACATGCTGTATTCTCTGCATGTGTACCGTGCAACTTTCCTCCCGTAACACATCTTCCAAAGTCACTATATTTTCATAGCTTACGATGATTTTTTTCCTAGTTTTGCAGTACACGCAAGTCACGGTAATGGATTATTGCAATATGCAAAAATAACCACATAATTGTGCAATTTTCGCAAAAGAAATGTTTTCTAAAATGTAATGGATTAGTGACATCGAATTTACCCTTACAAAAAAAAAGAAAATGAAAACTAAAGCAAAATAAAAATAAAAAAATAAAGTTTTCTAAGGAATGATTTATTCGTGACCTTGGTATTACCTTTTGGAAGAAAGAAAAAAAACTTAATGAAGTTTTCTAAGAAAAAATGAAACCCTTTAAGAAGAAAGACAATAAAAAAACTTTAAAAAGTTGCACGCAACTTTGCACTAAAATTGCACCTTTTGAAATACTCAAAGAATAAGCATATAATAGTGCAATTTTTTGCATTCTACTATAATATGCACACATATTATTTAGTACCTGCATTTATGCTTACACACACAAAATTAAAATAATTATGTTTCCTAAGAAGGAATGAATTAGGGCATTCTTATTACCCTTTAAGAAGAAAAAAGTGAAAACAATAAAAAATAAACTCAAAATAATTATAATTTCTAAGGAAAAATTAATTAGTGGCATTAGTATTGCCATCTAAGAAGGAAAATTGAGGGGGGGGCATCTAAAACAATGAGTGAATTTTTTTGCACTAAATATGCATAAAAATTGCGTTTTTAAAATATGCAAGAATAAGCATATAAATGTGAAAGTTTTACAAAAAATAATCTAAAAACGAATGAATTAGTGGCATCGGTATTACCCTTAATATATAAAGGAAATTAAATAAAAATTAAAACAATATCATAGTAATGAAGTTTTTCTATGAAAGAATGAATTTGAGGTGTTGGTATTTTTCCTTTAAGAAGAAGGAATTTAAAAATAAAATAAAAAACTTGCTTACAACATTGCATCAAAATTGCACATTTTGTAATATGCAACGAGTAATTATATAATAGTGAAATTTTGATACATATTATATATTATTTGTGTGTATATGTTTACTTATTTACACTCTCCCAAATCCCAAAAATACAAAAAAGAAAAAATGCATAAACATAGAAAACAGAAAAAACAAAGTAGAAAGAAGAAGTCTGTGTCACACTGGAATGGGCATTGGCTCGTTAGAGAATTGACTGGCGCAAATATCGGGTCAGTCAAAAAGAAAGACAACCTAAAACAACACAGAGACAAACACAGACCACGGATATTAAAGCCGAGTTCTGAAACGAAGCCCCACTCCCGCATCGCCCTCCTCTGGCGACACGGTGGGAACCGCGTCCACCGCCGCTAGGACCTCCCCCCCCCTACGCCCGCCACCGCTACACCGCCGTCGGAGGGCCCACCGGCGAAGCCTTGCCGCTTCCCGGGATGCTGGTAGCGGGGCAGATCCGCCCCCAGATCCACCAGCCATCGCCGGGACGCACCACCCTCCGCCCGCTTCCGTTGCGCCGCCTCCGAGGGACCGACCGATGAAGCCGTGCCACGCCCTGGGATGGTGGCGCCCGCCAGATCCGTGCCCTGCACGTCCCCCAACCCTAGCCCCGCGTCCCTAAATCCTTGAGCTCTGGCGTGGGTGCTACTCCTCCCAGCGCTGCCGCACATACCTGCCTGTCGCCCTCCCCAGCAGCCCACCCCCCTCCACCCTCCGTGGCGCGGGCAAGCCCTGCTCGTGCGGCTGGCCGTGGGTTGGGTGCGGGATCTGCAGCTGGTCGCGGTGGTGTTCGCTGTCTTCCTTCTTGCAGGCAACCCTCTCCCCCGATGCCGCGGTGACAGCTCACACGCGAAGGCAACGTAACTATATTTCTAGCGGCAGTTACGAAGCCCCTCAAGGCGGGTACTTGTCGGTGCTGCTCCGGCACCGGCGACCTTGGACCCGCGTCTCTCCGGTGTCCATGGTTGTCGGCGTCCTCTGCCGGGCGGCTACGGCCTCGGCGACCCAATAGTTGTGTCCCTTGCAGCTCGCCTGGCTCCCCGACGTCCAGACGGCTATTGCCACGGTAGCTCGGATCTGCGTCCCTCCAGTCATAGCTTGCCGGCGTTGCAGTTCGCCGACCCCACCCCCTCGTGGTTTGCTTCACCGTCTGCCCTACCTTGTACACCTCAAAGCCTCCCTTTTCGCTAGATCTAATGTTCGTTGGTTCGGAGGAGGTGCCACCTCCGACGACAGGTGCAGCCCGCAAACCCCCTTAAAACATGGTGGCTTCGATCAACATTGGCTTCCTCATCCGCTCGTTTCCATATACGGCGGCTATGGGATTGCTCAGCCTCGGGCCAGGGAGAAATCCCTGCTCGGTTTGCCAATGTTGGCAGCATCGGCGTCTACGGATGTCGTTTCCTCCTTGGAAGCATTTTCAAGGCCCTCGGTTGCGCCCCTCTTCGAGCTCAGGGGAAACCCTAGGCCTGATTCCTCCGGACCGGATGGCAAAGCCGTCTCGGTGTCGTATTCCTTCTTGAAGGCGCTATGTTACTCGCTCGTGGTGTCCCCAGTCTTGGCTCCGGCGATGTTGGTGATCTTGTTGGTCCGGGTTTGCTGC
This sequence comes from Aegilops tauschii subsp. strangulata, assembly GCF_002575655.3. NCBI lineage: Eukaryota > Viridiplantae > Streptophyta > Magnoliopsida > Poales > Poaceae > Aegilops > Aegilops tauschii. Next base: position 630,301,506 of record NC_053036.3, on the reverse strand, counting down.
TCTTTGTTTGGGCTTGGTAGGTTTAGTTGTGTTGTATCTTCTGTTCGGGACAAGCATTACTTGTCTTTCTGCTCCGGGCACCATGTTCATGCCGGTCTGTGTTCATGTCATGTGTTGTACTTGTACCCCTATCTGTACTCATTCTCTTCTATCAATGCAATAAAATCTTAAAGCTGAAATCAACGGTCTAAAGTTTGACTGGTCCAAAATTTTGGGCGCTTTTTCTTTTCAAAAACTTAATTTTCAGGCGACTTGCATATAGCTAAAGTGAACAAGTATTTACCAGGCTAGCTAGCTATGAAATGTGAAAAGTTGCTGACATTTCTGATCAGTGTGGAAGGAACGCGACGTAGGCTAGGAACATACTTTTGTCTGCGTGCCTCGAGGCCCAAGGTGGGGAAGGAACTGAAACCGCAGTCTTTGCCGCCGGTGTAGAACCACTGGAAGAAGCCCCAGCTGAAGCTCATCGCGAAAAACTTCCCCAGCGTCTTCACCTGTAACCTGCATGCAGCAGCAATCCAGTCCAGTCCAGTCCAGCCACCGGTAATTAAATTGGCATGAGTGGGTGCAAGTTCCGAGAATGATCGATATCTCATACTTGGCGAGCTTTGCGCCCTGCGGTGTGTGGAAGCTGTTGATGAGGTGCGCCGTGGCCGTGCCGCTCGGGTAGATGAGCTTGTAATCGATGATCATTATCTGAAGCCCAAATTAACCAAACGATTGGCCATGTTTAACAGATTACATTGTGAAATCAAAAAATTGACTGTAGAATGTATGGATCGTGTGGTGTGATGAGACGTGCATGCCTTCCTGAGGGGCACGACGGAGAAGAGCCCTAGGAAGCTGACGATGAAGAGGAAGCCGATCATCCATCCCAGGCTGGGGTTCTTGATGCTGTCCTCGTCCCTCACCTCCCCTGACTGCTCGCTGATCCTCTCGCTCATCCCGAACATGTAGCTCCCAAATCCCCCTGCAACGGGGATCTCTTTCCATGTAACCCAAAGAAATGCATGGGAAAAACTTGTGAATGCAAACGATCCATCCATGGAGCATACACGCCCAGCGATCGATGGAGATCGATTGCCAATCGCTGTGCGGGGTGCTTACGTACCGCTGAAGGCGATGCCGGAGCATGCGACGACGCAGGTCTGGACGACGGTGTTCTCCTGGCGGGTGAAGGGCTTGACGCCGGGGACGCCGGCCTTGTTGAGCAGCCGGGTCCAGGAGGTGAGGAGGAAGAAGCCGAGGAGGCCCGCGGAGACGTTGAGGGAGGGGATGATGCCGGTGGTGAGGTTGAGCTTCATCACGATGACGCTGAACATGAAGCCCAGCAGCACGCTCACCGCCAGCGCCCGCGCCGTCACCTGCTCCTTCCAGTCGGGCACCTCCTGCCCCTCGAACACCCGCTCGATCGACTCCCCCTCGTCCTCCTCGTACTCCTCCTCCTGCACCTTCCTCGCCATCGTTGAATCTCCTCTCCTCTCCGGCGCGCCGTCCGTCCGTCGCGCGCGCGTCTGATTGTGGGGATTGTTCTGTTCACTTTGCTTGGTCCCCGCGTGTCAGTCAGTGGGACTTATGGCCATTTTCTCCGCTCGCTCGCTCGCATGCATGGCGAGCTAGCTAGCGGACGGCGGGTGTTGTGTCGGGATCGATCCGGGTCTCTCGGCTACTGTCTCTCACTCTCGCTCGATCGTTCTTCCCGCGAAGGTAGCACTAGGCGGTCAAAACTGGCCAGTTTGACACTGAAAACCAACTTTCTTAGATTTTCTTTAACTCGAGCGGTTGAGCCCGTTCGGAACCCACACTGCCACACCGACCAAAGTATATACACATGCATCTACTCCATTTCATAATGCAGTGCATTTTTTAAAGTCAAAATAGTGACAAAGTTCGTGGAGAAAACTATTTATATGTATAAACACTATCTATATACAGTATGAAAATGTCTCACGATATATATAGTTGGTATTCTAGATGTCAAACTTGAGACCTTTGCCTGGTCGGCAGGACCTGCTTTTTTTGTTACCAATAGGGAGAGTGAATAGCCTAGAAAATCCCCGGGGTCCAATTGAAACATACCCATCCCACCCGCAAAAAAGAGAAAGAAACATACCCATCCGACCCTATAGTCGAACAACACCTTCTTACTCGATTGCAATACCACCACAATTGAAGGATCGATCGTGGACTAGGGAAAGGTGTGGTTGTCGGTATAAAGTATAAACTCGTTGAAGTAGAAGCACGTCGTCTCCCTACTGGCTTATTTAACATCCACCTCTCCTCGCATTGCTAGTCTCGAAGTCCTCCCCATACCGCTATAGCGGCCAAGTCGTCTGCCATAGCATACCTCGAGTGCCTAGTACTCCCTCTTCAAAGGCGGCCTCACCCCCAACACCGCGCAAGAACGGTTGGCGGCAGATGCATGCATTAGAGTGAGGTTGAACCTAGGTTTACCGGTTGCCCTCTTAGATGAGGTGCGGGTGGAACCATGAACCTAGGGTGTTGTTACGGGTTTACAGGTGTGACAACATGTCCGGATCACCTGTATCTTGATTGACAGCGAACCTGCTTGTCGGGGTTCACGACAAAGCCTAGGTGGGACCAGCGTAGTGGTGACAAGCGCTCCATGGACGATTCGTGCACCGTCTTGCACATCTTGCCCCTCCTCCAGACAACACGACTTGGTGGTCGACAATCAAGGTGGACATAGGATATGGGACATGAGTGTGGGCTACTAGGTGGGTAGGTTTAGCAACATAAGCTCTTAACAACACGAAAACGACAACATGAGCACAAGGATATGTATGTGGGATACTACAATGAGGAGACGAAGCCTTCCACCCGAGCGGCACGGATCATTTTATAGATTGAGTGGGAATACCACCATCACCATGGCACGACATCCCCGACAATGTGGCAAGTGACAATGTGCCACAACTACGACCTCGATACTTTGCATTCCGGCTCTTCCAAATACCCCATAGAATGGTCACATCATCATAGAGTATAGGTGGATAGACATAATGTCATTGGTTTTTCAAAGATCTTCAATACAAGACACATCCGACATTCCAATAGGGTTTGTTCGGTTTGGTAGAGATTGAAGCAGATTGGAAATCGACTCGAATTCTGATGAGAGGGTATTAAATGGACAAGCCCTCAGAGCAGCGTGGGCACGAGTCATATTTCTCCCAGCACGGGTCGACTACAATTTTCAGACATTGTATGACATGAAATTTTGTCCTAATTTATGTGGTTGTGTTGCTCATACAATTCCCAAGGTTTCGAGGACCTGCGGTGCTCACGCACGAGCAACCTAGAAGAAACAAAATCAGAGAACTAGAGTGTCTGAATATTGCATTGTATTTCTTCCAAATAATGATTAATTATGAGAACCGAGTAATTTTGTTGTCCCCCTTTTGGTCAAGAATGTTCACACTATCTTTTACCATGAAGCAAGTAATGATGCCTTTCATTTATATCTTTGGCATCACCTTTTCCCTGCTATTAGGAACTACCCCCTCCGATCCATATTAATTGACACTGAATAAATAGGTGTCTATTAATATGGATCGGAGAGAGTATTATTTACATGGTTGCGTACATTAGTATGCCCTCTTCTTATGAGTCTTAAAACCGGTCATCGTGGTTAGGAACATGTGATCTTCTGTGTTTATCAACTATCCTCTACCGGCAAAATGAGAGCATTCAAAAACTCAAATATGTTTTGAACCAAGAATGTTACGGAAAGAATTATAATGTTGCAATGGTATATATGATAGATTTTAGCTGTTGTTCCTTAATCATATTTTTGAGATTCTGAACATAAATGCGAATAACTTTTCAGGTATATGAACTGAAATTGCATGTATAATATTGCCTATGTTTTGGTAATTGTAAACTTATGGTTGAGGCTAGCTTTTTGTGAATAGTCAAAAAATTGCGAATAGCAAGAGTTTCTAGATTTCGGTAAATCCTGGCTTGGGTTTGTTTCTCAACCTTGACATTTATTCTGAAGATTTAGATCAGCAATAATCACTTCAGTTATGGATCCATGTTGTGCATGGATTTATCCAGTGGATTGCTTATTGCAATTTAATTCTTCAATGCACACTTGTCTAGTCAATTTCTTATTGTAATTTAATTTTTTATGCACATTGATTAAGTAAGAGCCAACAAATAAGATAAAGTTGTGTCAAACTTATCTACTTCGAAAAATAGAGCACCTTTGGCATGCTACATTTGAGTTTAGTGTCCCGTATTTCTTTTGATTGTACAATCTGCTCAGATAGTCGCTTCAGCTTGTCTTCTTCATTCCAATAGGTATAGTAGACATATAGACTATGTTGTTTTGCCTAGATTTGCTGCACTTCTTTACTGACTTGCTTCCTCTTGCATTATCTTTCTAGCAGAATATGCAATTTCTTCTGAAGAGGTAGAAGCCACATCTTTGTTCATCTCCTCTCACCGTAAGTTAGCCCTCTACCCTTCCCCTTGGGAGGCAATGTTGATTATGGCTTTGTTATCATGCTTAGCTCTAGATGACCGCCTCGCAGGTCCAAGACCATTTTAACCTCCTTGATATGATTATCTTATATTCACGTATCTTCCATTTGCTTTCGTGAAGTTCTAAGGTTCTTTTCTTGTTTGTTTAACTTGACATGGAATCAAAAGATTGAGGATTGGAGTTTTATTTGATTGAACTTTGCCGCATAGCTGAAGTTCTGCACCCCGTTAAGGTGGAACCTATGTAACCGGACATTTCGTGATGGTAGAAGTTGCAGGAAGAGCCCAAATGTGCGACAAGGAGATGAGGAGAAATGGTATACTAGGATGTAAGAATCTAAGCTCCCTCAGTGAATCACTTATGTATGTTGTGTTTTGGTCCACTACCAGGTGAATGTAGCGTCCATGTGTTGATTTCTATGTTATGTGTAAGAATAAGAACAGCACAACCCCTGACATCCGAGGTATCGCCTCCACTGAATGTGAGAGAGAGAGGCTTAACTAATGACCGAAGTGTGGCACGACAAAGCGTGTGTCACCCTATACTGCTTTACATCAGTGCGTGAATCTGCCTCCAATGCATCATTGCAATTAACTAAGAGCATCCCTAGCAGATCCGCTAAAACCGCGTCCTCTGAAAACTATATACGGTTCCCCCTAAAACGTATTTGTGGGAATTTATGATAAGATTTGTATGTCGGCAGAACAGATCTTGTATATGCCCGCAAAAAAAATAGATCCCGTATAAACCAATTGAACTTACAACAAGTTCCCTGCAAAATAGCACAAAGCACCCTCACACGTAAAAAGGAAAGAACATTTGGATCCTCGTGCGCGGCAGCGCGGCGCTCGCGCCAAGCAGTAGCAGGCCATCGAACACGGCCACGAGGAGCCGCACCCGCCTGGACACGGACGCTGCATCGGCGGGTCGGTGGCGGCCAGGTTGTGCGCGAGGCGGCGCAGGGAGCAGAGGATCTCGACGTCAGGCACTGATGAGGAGTAGGGCGAAAATGACGAAGACGACTCGATCACCGCCGTTCCTCGCTCTGGCCATTGCGGCAACCAGAGGGCAGCTATGGTGCGTGAAGGCTTTGGATGCGGATGGAGTTGGATTGAATTGGGCGTTGGGGTGCGGCAATAGATGAGATGAAGTGGAGAATGGGCAACATATCGTGAATGGCGGCGACGCGCGTGGGTCGAACTGGCCGGAGGTCTACTCCCTTCCTGAACCGGCAGGGATGGCCGGAATCGAGATCGGGCTGTGGCGGCGGTGACAAGGAAGGCGCGGGAGCAGAAAGTTCCCTCCCGCCAACCGTTTTTTGTTTTACAGCTCCCAGCAAAAACTGCCTCCAATCCTAGTTATCTACAGGACGAGGTCCATTTTTGATGGAGGGGGGTTCTATATAATTTTTACAGAGGAGGGCTTTTGTGGTATCCAGTATGGACTTTTTTTCCTCTCGTACTATAAAACAACGGTTATTTTACAGTTCGATGTCTTCCGCGGGATCTAAGAGCATCTCTAGCAGACCCCGTATAATGCCCCGACCCGCAAAATAACCGCTAAAATATGGGTCCGCGCAAAAAATGCTGCCCGATCAGACCCCGCAAATACGTCCGACCCGTAATTTTTTTGAGGGGCGCAGTAAAATCCCATCTCCAACCCGTGAAAACGCAGGTTTTTCCCTCGACCCGACGGTGCCCCGCATCCTAGAAAAGCAGTTGGCGTGAGGGACATTTCAGCCCGCGCCCGTTCCGCAGCCGCCCGCCATTGGTTCCGCCGGGCCGCCGCCGGCGATTTTGGCCAAATCTGTGGACATAATCACGCCGCGGGGACGCCCTCACCCTGTTCCACCTAGCCGCTTCACCGGCTCCCCGGGATCCACCGCCGCAGAGCCACCGCCCCTAGTCGCCGTCGCCGCCCTGGGATCCACCGCCGGTGAATACCTGTGCTTGTGCTTTTGGGATGCACTATGCATAGTTGGCTCATGCGACGTTCGTATTTGTGAATTTAGATGGATTTGAGCCCTTAAGAGAGGTTTTTGCTCGAGGATTCGTCCAATTCGGACGACTCGGATGTTGAGACGCTGCTTGTGAACAATCGGCAGCAGATGTTGGTGATGGCCCTCGCCGTGAAGGAGCATGAAGATGAGAACCGAAAGAGACGGCGAGGATCGACCGCGGCCGTCTTTGCATTCTTCGAAATCGCCATCTCGGAAACGAGATGTTGATGCAAGACTACTTCACCGACAATCCAACATATCCACCTCACCTCTTTCGGAGAAGGTACCGAATGCGCCGATCCCTCTTTGTAAAAATAGTGCAAGCTTGCGAGGCCAATTGTCGGTATTTTACTCAAAGAAGAAATGTTGCGGGCTTGAAGGGATTTAGTGCATATCAAAAAATCTCGGCAGCTATGCGTGTAATTGCATATGGCATTCCGGCTGACTATGCCTATGAGTACCTTCGCATTGGTGAAGATACTATGATTGAGTCAGTGCGTGATGTCTACTACGCAACCTTCTTCTTGTAGACGTTGTTGGGCCTCCAAGTGCAGAGGTTTGTAGGACAGTAGCAAATTTCCCTCAAGTGGATGACCTAAGGTTTATCAATCCGTGGGATGCGTAGGTTGAAGATGGTCTCTCTTAAGCAACCCTGCAACCAAATAACAAAGAGTCTCTTGTGTCCCAACACACCCAATACAATGGTAAATTGTATAGGTGCACTAGTTCGGCGAAGAGATGGTGATACAAGTGCAATATGGATGGTAGATATAGGTTTTTGTAATCTGAAAATATAAAAACAGCAAGGTAACTAATGATAAAAGTGAGCACAAACGGTATTGCAATGCTTGGAAACAAGGCCTATGGTTCATACATTCACTAGTGCAAGTTCTCTCAACAATAATAACATAATTGGATCATATAACTATCCATCAACATGCAACAAAGAGTCACTCCAAAGTCACTAATAGTGGAGAACAAACGAAGAGACTATTGTAGGGTACGAAACCACCTCAAAGTTATTCTTTCGGATCGATCTATTCAAGAGTTCGTACTGGAATAACACCTTAAGACACATATCAACCAAAACCCTAATGTCACCTAGATACTCCAATGTCACCTCGAGTATCCGTGGGTATGATTACGATATGCATCACACAATCTCAGATTCATCTATTCAAACCAACACAAAGTACTTCAAAGAGTGCCCCAAAGTTTCTACCGGAGAGTCAAGACGAAAACGTGTGCCAACCCCTATGCATAAGTTCACAAACGGAACCCGCAAGTTGATCACCAAAACATACATCAAGTGGATCACGTGAATATCCCATTTTCACCACAGATAAGCACATGCAAGACATACATCAAGTGTTCTCAAATCCTTAAAGACTCAATCCGATAAGATAACTTCAAAGGGAAAACTCAATCCATTACAAGAGAGTAGAGGGGGAGAAACATCATAAGATCCAACTATAATAGCAAAGCTCGCGATACATCAAGATCGTACCACCTCAAGAACACGGGAGAGAGATCAAACACATAGCTACTGGTACATACCCTCAGCCCCGAGGGTGAACTACTCCCTCCTCGTCATGAAGAGCGCCAGGATGATGAAGATGGCCACCAGTGAGGGATCCCCCCTCCGGCAGGGTGCCGGAACAGGGTCCCGATTGGTTTTTGGTGGCTACAAAGGCTTGCGGCGGCAGAACTCCCGATCTATTCTGTTCCTCGATGTTTTTAGGGTATATGGACATATATAGGCGAAAGAAGTCGGTCAGGGAGCCACGAGGGGCCCACGAGGGTGGGGGGGCACGCCCAGGGGGGTAGGGCGCGCCTCCCTGCCTCGTGGCTTCCTCGAAGCTTCTCTGACGTCTACTCCAAGTCTCCTGGATTGCTTCTGTTCCCAAAATAACTCTCCCGAAGGTTTCATTCCGTTTGGACTCCGTTTGATAATCCTTTTCTTCGAAACACTGAAATAGGCAAGAAAACAACAATTTGGGCTGGGCCTCCGGTTAATAGGTTAGTCCCAAAAATAATATAAAAATGTTTAATAAAGCCCATAAACATCCAAAACAGATAATATAATAGCATGAATACTTCATAAATTATAGATACGTTGGAGACGCATCAGCATCCCCAAGCTTAATTCCTGCTCATCCTCGAGTAGGTAAATGATAAAAGAAATAATTTATGAAGTGTGAATGCTAGCAGGTGCACAAGTTTGATCAATGATAATTTCAATCACCTTTTCTAGCATCATTATATGTCATAACAGTAGCTCATATCATAAAACTTTTCATGATCAAGTAACAAGCTATTCACATGTTAAAGCATAGACCATAAACTTTCTTGAAAACTAACAAACTATGTTCTCAGTCATCAAACAATTGCAATTCATCTTATTTTCAGGAAGGGTCTATGTAAGAGCTTTGATTTAGCAAATCCCACATACTCAACTATCATATAGTCTTCCATGATTTCTACCACTCAAAGCATATTTTTAGAACAAATATCATCCATCGAACACAGAGAAAGATAGGGGCTTAATGTTTCGCCTCCCAACTTATTTATCATATAGATAATTGTCAACAATAATAATTCATGATTAAATATATTTGAGTGGTTATATATGCTTAGATCTTTCTCCACCACATGATGCTTGCCAACTAAAAAGTAGGTTGGAATGAGAAGGAATACTACTGACTCTTACATAAAAGTAAAAGATAGGCCATTCGCAGAGGTAAGCAGGGATTTGCAGAGGTGCTAGAGCTTGAAGCTAAAACAGGGATGAAAACAATTTTGAGAGGTATGCTTTCATTGTCAACATAACGACCAAGAGTTCCCAATATCTTCCATACTAGATACATTATAGGCGGTTCCCAAACAGAAAGGTAAAGATTTTACTCCCCCTCCACCAACAATCACACTCCACGGCTTGTCCGAAACAACGGGCGCCGTCCGACTATCAACAATCCTGGGGGAGTTTGTTTAAATTATTTGCGAATTTGTTTTTGATCTTTTGATCATAGGACTGGGCATCCCAGTTACCAGCCATTTTCTCGTGAATGATGAGCGGAGTCCACTCATTGTGAGAATAACCCACCTAGCATGGAAGATACTAACAGCCCCTAGTCGCTACATGAGCGATTCGGGCATATAAAACAGATTATTATTTGAAGGTTTAGAGTTTGGCACATGCAAATTTACTTGGAACGACAGGTAAATACCGCATATAGGTAGATATGGTGGACACTCATGGAATAAAATTGGTTCAAGGAATTTGAATGCACAAGCAGTATTCCCGCTTAGTACAGATATTTTGGCTAGCAAAGGATTCTAAATAGGAAGCACCACATGTTAGAGGATCCATAACAATATAACTTCTATACAAATATACCCAAGCATAACTCATCATGTTGTCTTCCTTGTCCAACTTCAACTAATTTGCTCATGTTTGAAAATAATTAATGGGGCTCACAATCATAGAAGATGTCCAAGATAGTATATTTATATGTGAAATCTCTCTTCCTTCAATATTTTTTCATGAATTGTTCAAGTGACCAATACAATGTTTGCTAACCTTCAAAAATTTTACCACCTCTACTTCTTACATGTGAAGGCATTACTCCCCATGGGAAAGGCATATGAAACATATATAATTTCAGATTTATGACATTCAAATCATTCAACCATTTACTCATAGGATATAAGTGATGTTGGAAATATGCCCTAGAGGCAATAATAAATGGTTATTATTATATTTCTTTGTTCATGATAATCGTCTATTGTTCATGCTATAATTGTATTGTCCGGAAATCGTAATACATGTGTGAATACATAGACCACAACGTGTCCCTAGTAAGCCTCTAGTTGACTAGCTCGTTGATCAACAGATAGTCATGGTTTCCTGACTATGGACATTGGATGTCATTGATAACGGGATCACATCATTAGGAGAATGATGTGATGGACAAGACCCAATCCTAAGCATAGCATAAAAGATCGTGTAGTTTCGTTTGCTAGAGCTTTTCCAATGTCAAGTATCTTTTCCTTAGACCATGAGATCGTGCAACTCCCGGATACCGTAGGAGTGCTTTGGGTGTGCCAAACGTCACAACGTAACTGGGTGACTATAAAGGTGCACTACGGGTATCTCCAAAAGTGTCTGTTGGGTTGGCACGGATCGAGACTGGGATTTGTCACTCCATGTGACGGAGAGGTATCTCTGGGCCCACTCGGTAATGCATCATCATAATGAGCTCTATGTGACTAAGGCGTTAGTCACGCGATCATGCATTGCGGTACGAGTAAAGAGACTTGCCGGTAACGAGATTGAACAAGGTATTGGGATACCGACGATCGAATCTCGGGCAAGTAACATACCGATTGACAAAGGGAATTGTATACGGGATTGATTGAATCCTCGACACCGTGGTTCATCCGATGAGATCATCGTGGAACATGTGGGAGCCAACATGGGTATCCAGATCCCGCTGTTGGTTATTGACCGGAGAGGCGTCTCGGTCATGTCTGCATGTCTCCCGAACCCGTAGGGTCTACACACTTAATGTTCGGTGACGCTAGGGTTGTAGAGATATGTGTATGCGGAAACCCGAAAGTTGTTCGGAGTCCCGGATGAGATCCTGGACGTCACGAGAGGTTCCGGAATGGTCCGGAGGTGAAGAATTATATATAGGAAGTCAAGTTTCGGCCATCGGGAAAGTTTCGGGGGTTACCGGTATTGTACCGGGACCACCGGAAGGGTCCCGGGGGTCCACCGGGTGGGGCCACCTATCCCGGAGGGCCCCGTGGGCTGAAAGTGGAAGGGAACCAGCCCTTAGTGGGCTGGGGCGCCCCCCTTGGGCCTCCCCCCATGAGCCTAGGTTGGGAACCCTAGGGGGGGAGCTTCCCCCTTGCCTTGGGGGGCAAGGCAACCCCTTCCCCCCTTTGGCCGCCGCCCCCCTTGGAGATCCCATCTCCCAGGGCCGGCGCCCCCCCAGGGGCCTATATAAAGGGGGGAGGGAGGGCAGCACGCTACAGCCTTGGGCGCCTCCCTCCTCCCCTGCAACACCTCTCTCTCTCTCGCAGAAGCTCGGCGAAGCCCTGCCGGAGACCCGCTACATCCACCACCACGCCGTCGTGCTGTTGGATCTCTATCAACGTCTCCTTCCCCCTTGCTGGATCAAGAAGGAGGAGACGTCGCTGCACCGTACGTGTGTTGAACGCGGAGGTGTCGTCCGTTCGGCACTCGGTCATCGGTGATTTGGATCACGGCGAGTACGACTCCGTCATCCATGTTCATTGGAACGCTTCCGCTCGCGATCTACAAGGGTATGTAGATGCACTCCCTTCCCCTCGTTGCTAGTATACTCCATAGATGCATCTTGGTGAGCGTAGGAAAATTTTAAAATTATGCTACGATTCCCAACAGTGGCATCATGAGCCAGGCCTATGCGTAGTTACTATGCACGAGTAGAACACAAAGCAGTTGTGGGCGTTGAGTTTGCCAATTCTTCTTGCCGCTACTAGTCTTTTCTTGTTTCGGCGGCATTGTAGGATGAAGCGTCCCGGACCGACCTTACACGTACACTTACGTGAGACAGGTTCCACCGACTGACATGCACTAGTTGCATAAGGTGGCTAGCGGGTGTCTGTCTCTCCTACTTTAGTCGGAACGGATTCGATGAAAAGGGTCCTTATGAAGGGTAAATAGAAATTGGCAAATCACGTTGTGGTCATACGTAGGTAAGAAAACGTTCTTGCTAGAAACCTACAAACCACGTAAAAACTTGCAACAACAATTAGAGGACGTCTAACTTGTTTTTGCAGCAAGTGCTATGTGATGTGATATGGCCAGAAGATGTGATGAATGATATATGTGATGTATGAGATTGATCATATTCTTGTAATAGGAATCACGACTTGCATGTCGATGAGTATGACAACCGGCAGGAGCCATAGGAGTTGTCTTTATTATTTTGCATGACCTGTGTGTCATTGAATAACGCCATGTAAATTACTTTACTTTGTTGCTAAACACGTTAGCCATAGAAGTAGAAGTAATCGTTGGCGTGACGACTTCATGAAGACACAATGATGGAGATCATGATGATGGAGATCATGGTGTCATGCCGGTGACGAAGATGATCATGGTTTCCCGAAGATGGAGATCAAAGGAGCATGATGATATTTGCCATATCATGTCACTATTTGATTGCATGTGATGTTTATCATGTTTTTGCATCTTATTTGCTTAGAACGACGGTAGTAAGTAAGATGATCCCTTATAATAATTTCAAGAAAGTGTTCACCCTAACTGTGCACCGTTGCGAAGGTTCGTTGTTTCGAAGCACCACGTGATGATCGGGTGTGATAGATTCTAACGTTCGAATACAATGGGTGTTGACGAGCCTAGCATGTACAGACATGGCCTCGGAACACACGCAATACACTTAGGTTGACTTGACGAGCCTAGCATGTACAGACATGGCCTCGGAACACGGAGGACCGAAAGGTCGAGCATGAGTCGTATAGAAGATACGATCAACATGGAGATGTTCACCGATCTTGACTAGTCCGTCTCATGTGATGATCGGACACGGCCTAGTTAAACTCGGATCATGTTTCACTTAGATGACGAGAGGGATGTCTATCTGAGTGGGAGTTCATTAAATAATTTGACTAGATGAACTTAATTATCATGAACTTAGTCTAAAATCTTTACACTATGTATTGTAGATCAAATGGCCAACGTTGTCCTCAATTTCAACGCATTCCTAGAGAAAACCAAGCTGAAAGATGATGGCAGCAACTATACGGACTGGGTCCGGAACCTGAGGCTCATCCTCATAGTAGCCAAGAAAGATTATGTCTTAGAAGCACCGCTAGGTGATGCACCAATCCCTGAGAACCAAGACGTTATGAACACTTGGCAGCAGCGTGCTGATGATTACTCCCTCGTTCAGTGCGGCATGCTTTACAGCCTAGAACCGGGTCTCCAAAAGCGTTTTGAGAAACATGGAGCATACGAGATGTTCGAGGAGCTGAAATTGGTTTTCCAAGCTCATGCCCGGGTCGAGAGATATGATGTCTCCGACAAGTTCTTCAGCTGTAAAATGGAGGAGAACAGTTCTGTTAGTGAGCACATACTTAGAATGTCTGGGTTGCACAACCGCTTGTCTCAGCTGGGAGTTAATCTCCCGGATGACGCGGTCATTGACAGAATCCTCCAGTCGCTTCCACCAAGCTACAAGAGCTTTGTGATGAACTACAATATGCAGGGGATGGAAAAGACCATTCCTGAAGTATATTCAATGCTGAAATCAGCGGAAGGGGAGATCAGAAAAGAACATCAAGTGTTGATGGTGAATAAAACCACTAAGTTCAAGAAGGGCAAGGGTAAGAAGAACTTCAAGAAGGACGGCAAGGGAGTTGCCGCGCCCGGTAAACCAGTTACTGGGAAGAAGTCAAAGAATGGACCCAAGCCCGAGACTGAGTGCTTTTATTGCAAGGGAAGTGGTCACTGGAAACGGAACTGCCCCAAATACTTAGCGGACAAGAAGAAGGCCGACAACACCAAAGGTATATGTGATATACAAGTTATTGATGTGTACCTTACCAGTACTCGTAGTAGCTCCTGGGTATTTGATACCGGTGCGGTTGCTCATATTTGTAACTCAAAACAGGACCTACGGAATAAACGGAGACTGGCGAAGGACGAGGTGACGATGCGCGTCGGGAATGGTTCCAAGGTCGATGTGATCGCCGTCGGCACGCTACCTCTGCATCTACCCACGGGATTAGTTTTAAACCTTAATAATTGTTATTTAGTGCCAGCTTTGAGCATGAACATTGTATCTGGATCTCGTTTAATTCGAGATGGCTACTCATTTAAATCCGAGAATAATGGTTGTTCTATTTATTTGAGAGATATGTTTTATGGTCATGCCCCGCTGGTCAATGGTTTATTTTTGATGAATCTCGAACGTGATGTTACACATGTTCATAGTGTGAATACCAAAAGATGTAAAGTTGATAACGATAGTCCCACATACTTGTGGCACTGCCGCCTTGGTCACATTGGTGTCAAGCGCATGAAGAAGCTCCATGCAGATGGACTTTTGGAGTCTCTTGATTACGAATCATTTGACACGTGCGAACCATGCCTCATGGGTAAGATGACCAAGACTCCGTTCTCCGGAACAATGGAGCGAGCAACCAACTTATTGAAAATCATACATACAGATGTGTGCGGTCCAATGAGTGTTGAGGCTCGCGAAGGATATCGTTATTTTCTCACTCTCACTGATGATTTAAGTAGATATGGGTATGTCTACCTAATGAAACACAAGTCTGAAACCTTTGAAAAGTTCAAGGAATTTCAGAGTGAAGGTGAGAATCAACGTGACAGGAAAATAAAATTCTTACGATCAGATCGTGGTGGAGAATATTTAAGTCACGAATTTGGTACATACTTAAGGAAATGTGGAATAGTTTCACAACTCACGCCGCCTGGAACACCTCAGAGAAATGGTGTGTCCGAACGTCGTAATCGCACTCTATTGGATATGGTGCGATCTATGATGTCTCTTACCGATTTACCGCTCTCATTTTGGGGCGATGCTTTAGAGACTGCCGCATTCACTTTAAATAGGGCTCCGTCGAAATCCGTTGAGACGACACCGTATGAATTATGGTTTGGGAAGAAACCTAAGCTGTCATTTCTAAAAGTTTGGGGATGCGATGCTTATGTCAAGAAACTTCAACCTGAAAAGCTCGAACCCAAGTCGGAAAAATGTGTCTTCATAGGATACCCTAAGGAAACTATTGGGTATACCTTCTACCTCAGATCCGAAGGCAAGATCTTCGTTGCCAAGAACGGGTCCTTTCTGGAGAAGGAGTTTCTCTCGAAAGAATTGAGTGGGAGGAAAGTGGAACTTGATGAGGTGATAGTCACCCCTTCCGAACCGGAAAGTAGCGCAGCGCGGGAAAATGTTCCTGTGGTGCCTACACCGATTGGGGAGGAAGTTAATGATGATGATCATGAAGCTTCAGATCAAGTTACTGAACTTCGTAGGTCCACAAGGACACATTCCGCACCAGAGTGGTACGGCAACCCTGTCCTGGAAATCATGTTGTTAGACAACGGTGAACCTTCAAACTATGAAGAAGCGATGGCGGGCCCGGATTCCGACAAATGGCTAGAAGCCATGAAATCCGAGATAGGATCCATGTATGAAAATGAAGTATGGACTTTGACTGACTTGCCCGATGATCGGCGAGCCATAGAAAATAAATGGATCTTTAAGAAGAAGACGGACGCAGATGGTAATGTGACCATCTACAAAGCTCGACTTGTCGCTAAGGGTTATCGACAAGTTCAAGGGGTTGACTACGATGAGACTTTCTCACCCGTAGCGAAGCTGAAGTCCGTCCGAATCATGTTAGCAATTGCCGCATACTATGATTATGAGATATGGCAGATGGACGTCAAAACGGCATTCCTTAATGGCTTCCTTAAGGAAGAGTTGTATATGATGCAGCCGGAAGGTTTTGTCGATCCTAAGAATGCTAACAAAGTATGCAAGCTCCAGCGCTCAATCTATGGGCTAGTGCAAGCATCTCGGAGTTGGAACATTCGCTTTGATGAGATGATCAAAGCGTTTGGGTTTACACAGACTTATGGAGAAGCCTGTGTTTACAAGAAAGTGAGTGGGAGCTCTGTAGCATTTCTCTTATTATATGTGGATGACATATTATTGATGGGAAATGATATAGAATTCTTGGAAAGTATAAAGGCCTATTTGAATAAGTGTTTTTCAATGAAGGACCTTGGAGAAGCTGCTTATATATTAGGCATCAAGATCTATAGAGATAGATCAAGACGCCTCATTGGTCTTTCACAGAGTACATACCTTGACAAGATATTGAAGAAGTTCAGTATGGATCAGTCCAAGAAGGGGTTCTTGCCTGTATTGCAAGGTGTGCAATTGAGCAAGGCTCAATGCCCGACCACAGCAGAAGATATAGAAAAGATGAGTGTCATCCCCTATGCCTCGGCCATAGGGTCTATTATGTATGCCATGCTGTGTACCAGACCTGATGTAAACCTTGCCGTAAGTTTGGTAGGAAGGTACCAAAGTAATCCCGGCATGGAATACTGGACAGCGGTCAAGAATATCCTGAAGTACCTGAAGAGGACTAAGGACATGTTTCTCGTTTATGGAGGTGACGAAGAGCTCGTCGTAAAGGGTTACGTCGACGCTAGCTTCGACACAGATCTGGATGACTCGAAGTCACAGACCGGATACGTGTATATTTTGAATGGAGGAGCAGTAAGCTGCTGCAGTTGCAAGCAAAGCGTCGTGGCGGGATCTACATGTGAAGCGGAGTACATGGCAGCCTCGGAGGCAGCACAGGAAGCAGTCTGGATGAAGGAGTTCATTATCGACCTAGGGGTGATTCCCAATGCGTCGGGCCCGATGACTCTCTTCTGTGACAACACTGGAGCTATTGCCCTTGCGAAGGAGCCCAGGTTTCACAGGAAGACCAGGCATATCAAGCGTTGCTTCAACTCCATTCGTGAAAGTGTTCAAAATGGAGACATAGATATTTGTAAAGTACATACGGACCTGAATGTAGCAGATCCGTTGACTAAACCTCTCCCTAGGACAAAACATGATCAACACCAGGACGCAATGGGTGTTCGATTCATCACAATGTAACTAGATTATTGACTCTAGTGCAAGTGGGAGACTGTTGGAAATATGCCCTAGAGGCAATAATAAATGGTTATTATTATATTTCTTTGTTCATGATAATCGTCTATTGTTCATGCTATAATTGTATTGTCCGGAAATCGTAATACATGTGTGAATACATAGACCACAACGTGTCCCTAGTAAGCCTCTAGTTGACTAGCTCGTTGATCAACAGATAGTCATGGTTTCCTGACTATGGACATTGGATGTCATTGATAACGGGATAACATCATTAGGAGAATGATGTGATGGACAAGACCCAATCCTAAGCATAGCATAAAAGATCGTGTAGTTTCGTTTGCTAGAGCTTTTCCAATGTCAAGTATCTTTTCCTTAGACCATGAGATCGTGCAACTCCCAGATACCGTAGGAGTGCTTTGGGTGTGCCAAACGTCACAACGTAACTGGGTGACTATAAAGGTGCACTACGGGTATCTCCGAAAGTGTCTGTTGGGTTGGCACGGATCGAGACTGGGATTTGTCACTCCGTGTGACGGAGAGGTATCTCTGGGCCCACTCGGTAATGCATCATCACAATGAGCTCTATGTGACTAAGGCGTTAGTCACGGGATCATGCATTGCGGTACGAGTAAAGAGACTTGCCGGTAACAAGATTGAACAAGGTATTGGATACCGACGATCGAATCTCGGGCAAGTAACATACCGATTGACAAAGGGAATTGTATACGGGATTGATTGAATCCTCGACACCGTGGTTCATCCGATGAGATCATCGTGGAACATGTGGGAGCCAACATGGGTATCCAGATCCCGCTGTTGGTTATTGACCGGAGAGGCGTCTCGGTCATGTCTGCATGTCTCCCGAACCCGTAGGGTCTACACACTTAAGGTTCGGTGACGCTAGGGTTGTAGAGATATGTGTATGCGGAAACCCGAAAGTTGTTCGGAGTCCCGGATGAGATCCCGGACGTCACGAGAGGTTCCGGAATGGTCCGGAGGTGAAGAATTATATATAGGAAGTCAAGTTTCGGCCACCAGGAAAGTTTCGGGGGTTACCGGTATTGTACCGGGACCACCGGAAGGGTCCCGGGGGTCCACCGGGTGGGGCCACCTATCCCGGAGGGCCCCGTGGGCTGAAAGTGGAAGGGAACCAGCCCTTAGTGGGCTGGGGCGCCCCCCTTGGGCCTCCCCCCATGCGCCTAGGGTTGGGAACCCTAGGGGGGGAGCTTCCCCCTTGCCTTGGGGGGCAAGGCAACCCCTTCCCCCCTTTGGCCGCCGCCCCCCCCTTGGAGATCCCATCTCCCAGGGCCGGCGCCCCCCAGGGGCCTATATAAAGGGGGGAGGGAGGGCAGCACGCTACAGCCTTGGGCGCCTCCCTCCTCCCCTGCAACACCTCTCTCTCTCTCGCAGAAGCTCGGCGAAGCCCTGCCGGAGACCCGCTACATCCACCACCACGCCGTCGTGCTGTTGGATCTCTATCAACCTCTCCTTCCCCCTTGCTGGATCAAGAAGGAGGAGACGTCGCTGCATCGTACGTGTGTTGAACGCGGAGGTGCCGTCCGTTCGGCACTCGGTCATCGGTGATTTGGATCACGGCGGGTACGACTCCGTCATCCACGTTCATTGGAACGCTTCCGCTCGCGATCTACAAGGGTATGTAGATGCACTCCCTTCCCCTCATTGCTAGTATACTCCATAGATGCATCTTGGTGAGCGTAGGAAAATTTTAAAATTATGCTACGATTCCCAACAAGTGAAGCACACGAGTAAATGACAAACTACTCCAAAAAGATATAAGTGAAGATCAATGAGTAGTTAAATAATTATGTAGCTATGTGAAGACTCTCTCTCATTTAAGAATTTCAGATCTTGGTATTTTATTCATACAACAAGCAAAACAAAAGAAAATAAAATGACGCTCCAAGCAAAACACATATCATGTGGTGAATAAAAATATAGCTCCAAGTAAAGTTACCGATGAACGAAGACGAAAGAGGGGATGCCATCCGGGGCATCGCCAAGCTTAGGCTCTTGGTTGTCCTTGAATATTACCTTGGAGTGCCTTGGGCATCCCCAAGCTTAAGCTCTTGCCACTCCTTATTCCATAGTCCATCGAATCTTTACCCAAAACTTGAAAACTTCACAACACAAAACTCAACAGAAAATCTCATCAGCTCCATTAGCGAAATAAAACAAACCACCACTTAAAGGTACTATAATGAACTCATTCTTTATTTATATTGGTGTTAAACCTACTGTATTCCAACTTCTCTATGGTTCATAACCTCCGATACTAGCCATAGTTCATCAAAATAAGCAAACAACACGCGAAAAACAGAATTTGTCAAAAACAGAACAGTCTGTAGTAATCTGTATCAAACGCAAACTTTCTCTAACCCACAAATTCTACCAAAATAGGAACACTTAGATAATTTGTTTATTGATCTACTTCAATTGGAATCAGTATTTTATCACGTTCTGGTGATTTTTAACAATTGTTTTCGTGAGCAGAAAGTTTCTGATTTTTCCAGCAAGATCAAACAACTATCATCCAAGAAGATCCTATAGGTTTTACTTGGCACAAACACTAATTAAAACATAAAACCATATCTAACCAGAGGCTAGATCAAAGATTTATTACTAAACAGAACCAAAAAGCAAGAAACAAAAATAAAATTGGGTTGCCTCCCAACAAGCACTAACGTTTAACGCCCCTAGCTAGGCATGATGATTTCAATGATGCTCACATAAAAGATAAGAATTGAAACATAAAGAGAGCATCATGAAGAATATGACTAGCACATTGAAGTCTAACCCACTTCCTATGCATAGGGATTTTGTGAGCAAACAACTTATGGGAACAATAATCAACTAGCATAGGAAGGCAAAACAAGCATAGCTTTAAAACTTTAAGCACATAGAGAGGAAACTTGATATTATTGCAATTTCTACAAGCATATATTCCTCCCTCATAATAATTTTTAGTAGCATCATGAATGAATTCAACAATATAACCATCACATAAGGTATTCTTTTCATGATCTACTTGCATAGAAATTTTACTACTCTCCACATAAGCAAATTTATTCTCATCAATAGTAGTGGGAGCAAACTCAAGAAAATAACTATCATGTGAAGCATAATCCAAATGAAAATTAAAATCATGATGAAAAGTTTCATGGTTATCTTTATTCTTTATAGCATACGTGTTATCACAATAATCATCATAAATAGGAGGCATGCTTTCATCATAATAAATTTGCTCATCAAAACTTGGGGGACAAAAAATATCATCTTCATCAAACATAGCATCCCCAAGCTTGTGTCTTTGCATATCATTGGCATCATAGGTATTCAAAGAATTCATACTAACAACATTGCAATCATATTCATCATTCACATATTTTATGCCAAGCATTCTATGTAATTCTTCTTCTAGTACTTGAGCATAATTTTCCTTCCCATCATTTTCACGAAAGACATTAAAAAGATGAAGCATATGAGGCACCCTCAATTCCATTTTTTGTAATTTTCTTTTATAAACTAAGTAGTGGTAAAACAAGAAACTAAAGATTCGATTGCAAGATCTAAAGATATACCTTCAAGCACTCACCTCCCCGGTAACGGCGCCAGAAAAGAGCTTGATGTCTACTGCGCAACCTTCTTCTTGTAGACGTTGTTCGGCCTCCAAGTGCAGAGGTTTGTAGGACAGTAGCAAATTTCCCTCTAGTGGATGACCTAAGGTTTATCAATCCGTGGGAGGCGTAGGTTGAAGATGGTCTCTCTCAAGCAACCCTGCAACCAAATAACAAAGAGTCTCTTGTGTTCCCAACACACCCAATACAATGGTAAATTGTATAGGTGCACTAGTTCGGCGAAGAGATGGTGATACAAGTGCAATATGGATGGTAGATATAGGTTTTTGTAATCTGAAAATATTAAAACAGCAAGGTAACTAATGATAAAAGTGAGCACAAACGGTATTGCAATGCTTAGAAACAAGGCCTATGGTTCATACTTTCACTAGTGTAAGTTCTCTCAACAATAATAACATAATTGGACCATATAACTATCCCTCAACATGCAACAAAGAGTCCATCCAAAGTCACTAATAGCGGAGAACAAACGAAGAGATTATTGTAGGGTACGAAACCACCTCAAAGTTATTCTTTCGGATCGATCTATTCAAGAGTTCGTACTAGAATAGCACCTTAAGACACATATCAACCAAAACCCTAATGTCACCTAGATACTCCAATGTCACCTCAAGTATCCGTGGGTATGATTATACGATATGAATCACACAATCTCAGATTCATCTATTCAAACCAACACAAAGTACTTCAAAGAGTGCCCCAAAGTTTCTACCGGAGAGTCAAGACGAAAACATGTGCTAACCCCTATGCATAAGTTCACAAACGGAACCCGCAAGTTGATCACCAAAACACACATCAAGTGGATCACGTGAATATCCCATTGTCACCACAGATAAGCACATGCAAGACATACATCAAGTGTTCTCAAATCCTTAAAGACTCAATCCGATAAGATAACTTCAAAGGGAAAACTCAATCCATTACAAGAGAGTAGAGGGGGAGAAACATCATAAGATCCAACTATAATAGCAAAGCTCGCGATACATCAAGATCGTACCACCTCAAGAACACGAGAGAGAGAGAGAGAGATCAAACACATAGCTACTGGTACATATCCTCAGCCCCGAGGGTGAACTACTCCCTCCTCGTCATGAAGAGCGTCGGGATGATGAAGATGGCCACCGGTGAGGGATCCCCCCTCCGGCAGGGTGCCGGAACAGGGTCCTGATTGGTTTTTGGTGGCTACAGAGGCTTGCGGCGGCGGAACTCCCGATCTATTCTGTTCCTCGATGTTTTAGGGTATATGGACATATATAGGCGAAAGAAGTCGGTCAGGGGAGCCACGAGGGGCCCACGAGGGTGGGGGGCGCGCCTCCCTGCCTCGTGGCTTCCTTGAAGCTTCCCTGACGTCTACTCCAAGTCTCCTGGATTGCTTCTGTTCCAAAAATAACTCTCCCGAAGGTTACATTCCGTTTGGACTCCGTTTGATAATCCTTTTCTTCGAAACACTGAAATAGGCAAGAAAACAACAATTTGGGCTGGGCCTCCGGTTAATAGGTTAGTCCCAAAAATAATATAAAAGTGTTTAGCCCATAAACATCCAAAACAGATAATATAATAGCATGAATACTTCATAAATTATAGATACGTTGGAGACGTATCAGTGCATAGGTTTACCAAAGTGATAATCCGTGTCTCTAGTGCTGAATATCTTTGGGCACCCAACGAGGAAGACACAAAAGTTGAAGGCATCAAATGAGAGAAGAGGTAGGCCTGGCATGCTAGGAAGCATTGATCGTATGCATTGGACTTGGAAAAACTGCCTGAAGGCATGGCAGGGAATGTATTGTGGCAAGTCTCGTGATGCAACAATTGTACTAGAGGCCGTAACATCCGAGGATTTATTGATTTGGCATTGCTTTTTTGGTATGGCAGGTACTCTGAATGTTATCAATGTGTTGCAACAGTCTCATTTGTTTGCTAGGCTTGCTAGTGGTGATGCTTCTGCTCGCAACTACACTATCAATGGGCACGAATACACAATGGGGTACTATCTTGCAGATGGTATCTACCCTTCTTGGTGCATATTTGTCAAGAGCATCCAAGACCCCCAAACTAGGAAACAATGTGAATTTGCAAGAGTACAAGAGGCAGCCCGAAAAGATATAGAAAGAGCATTCGTGGTTTTGCAATCTAGGTTTGCCATTGTTCGTGGTCCTGCTCATTTTTGGGACAAGCGATCCTTGAAATACATCATGACATGTTGTGTTATTCTTTACAATATGATTCTCGAAGATGAGAGAGGCATGAACTTGGAGTTCTTCTACGACAATTTGAGTAGCCGTGTCGAACCAGCTAGAGACCCTAACCGCATTAGAGCATTTCTTCAGATGTACCGGGAGATTGAAAATGCAAACACCCACTTTCAGCTTCAGGAGGATCTCATTGAGCACCATTGACAAAGGACTGGGCAGTAACACATTCCATTTTTGCATTCATTTCATTTACTTCATGTGTGATTTGTATTCGGGAGAAGTTCTGTATTGAATTATTTAGTTTGCTTCAGTGATTTAAATAACTATTATAATTTGGATGATTGTTGTATTTTAATATTGACATTTTATCTCATATTGTATTGTAATTCTGAATATGTGGCACATGTGGAAAATTTGATAAAAACCCATCTGAATTGCGGGCCGGAGCAGGCGCCGGCAAAGCAGAACCCGCATAGCGAAAGTGTAAAACGGAATATTTTCGGTATGTGGGGTCTGCTCGACTGGCGCTCGCTCCAGTTCGCAAAAGCGTTTTTCCACAAACTGTAAACGAGCTTTGCGGGTTAGCGATATACGGGGTCTGCTAGAGATGCTCTAGGAAATGATATACTGCAAATATCACCCTCCCGTCTTGATGCGTGAGAACCATCCCTGCTGCACCACTGCACGACACATCTTTTCCATTTCCTCTGCTCAAATCGTTCGATGTGGAATTGTGGATGCAAATTAGTCTTTGAGGCCACCCTTGAGACCCGAGCAACAGCTGAGGTACTCTTGGAGGGTGGGCGAGCAACGGGAACTAGATTCACGTCCGGTCTGCCGCGGCGGCAGACTTTCAGTGGTTTGCCTTCGATCAACACCCGAGGAAGTGTCTCGTTGTCCGTGGTGAACTGGAACGGCGGATCCATGGTCTTGTCTGCCAAGTAGCGCACGCCGACCGGAGGACAGCAGACGCCGGCCGCCCCCGGGTACACGGCGTTCCCCGCCACGCACGGGAACGTCCTGGTGGAGGCGGAGAAGCACGCCACCTCCCCGACAAACACGGCGCGGTCGCGGCCGACGTCCTCCACCGGGACGAGCTGCGTGTTGCCGTCGGTCAGCTCGTCCAGCTCGAACACCTGGATGAGCTGCCAGTCGTAGCGCCTCGGCGACCACCGAGTCGGAACCTTGATCACGTCCCTCCTGCGCTTCATCTTCCTCTCCTCGTCGGCCCCGAGGGCCGAGGTGCCCGAGATGACTGTAGTAGCGCACCATGAGCATGCCCCCGTCGTCGGGAGGAGGGACCAGGTAGGAGACGGCGTTGTTGCACTGGTTCACGGGCTGGTTGGCCACCACGGGCACCAGCCGGGGCTTGGGACGAAGCGCCACCTTGAGTATGTTCCCCTCCGGCGTGCACAAGTAGACGCGCCGTTGCAGCGTCGCCACCGAGGAGTACCAGTGGCCGCGCGGCATGCGCCGTCCCTGCGCGAACACCAAAGAGTGCCAGGATCTCCTGGCCCAGTCGTCAATGACCGCCCACCGCCCGTCGCCCGGCTTGGCGGCGTAGGCGACGGAACATGAACCGACCGCATGGTCTGTTATGACGAGCACGACCGACGCCGGGGACGTCTCGTCGGAGATGCCGGCGTACACGATGCGGGACGCGGACTCGAACGGCTCCGTCCAGACAATGCGGGCGCCGCCGGTGATGGGCGGGAGGTAGGTGAGAGCCCTGGTGAGCGGGTTGAGCAGGCGCACGGCGTGGGTCGCCTTGTCGCGCAGCAGCAGCAGGCCCTCGGCGCTGGCCTCGAGGTGGTGGCGGGAGAGCTGCGGCAGGTCGACGCGGACGCAGGAGCCGGTGCCGAGGTTGAGGAAGCGGCGGCCGTCGCCGTCGGCGCGGTTGGACAGCATGACCCAGCGGCGGGGCCGGAAGCGGCGGTCCAGGGCGCGCTCGCGCGGGTCAGCGGTGCACTTCCTCCACTCCGTGCACGCGGCGCGGAGGCGGATGTACTCGGCCACGTCGTAGCGGAGCAGACGACCGGCGATGTCCTCGACGAGCTCGCGCGGCAGGTTGGCCCAGTCTCTCCTGCCCGCCCCATACAGTAGATGGATCGACCACCATCAGAAGTTAAACCAGGAGAAATTAGCTAAGAAGACGAACGGGGCCGGCTATTGAACTGACTGACCATTCCTCTCGGTTTCGGCGTGACGGCGGATTACGGCCGCCGCCGCCGGATTGCTCGAGACGCCGGATTCGCTTGCTCATCTTGGCAGCAGATCTGGTCCTTCTTCCCGAGATGCTGGATCAGGGGCGTGTGCTGTGGCGGCGGTTTTGAACATCTCTCGATTTTGAAAACCTAAAATGCACCCCCCTGCGCCCCGGCCCGTGTGTGCCGGTACAACATCACCCTTGATTCCCCGCAAAAAATAAATAAAACATCACTCTTGATTAGTTTCCAATAAAACTCACAATTAAGGTCGTGCATGATTCGGTGAAAATCTCCATTTCTTCTTTTTCCTGACGTGAAAGATCTCCATTTCTTAATTGGGGAGGAGAAGTGATTTCCAGAAAATTTGAAAATTGTTCGCGTTTCTTGAAACATTCATTTTCTTGAGAAAATATGATTTTTTTAATAAACATGAATAACTTTTGAAATCCTGAACATTTTTTGGAAAAAACAAAAGAATTTATGAAGTTTTTGAACATTTTTGAAAAGCACAGAAAGAAAAAATGAACATTATTTAATTTGCAAATCAAATTTGGAAACACTTTCAATTTTTGAATTTGCTAACAATTTCAGTATCCAGAACATTTTTTGGAAATCGGTACAAAATTTCATAAACACGGAAAATAAAAAATAAACAAAGGAAAATTAAAAATAAAAAGATTTGATCTACTTTATGTTTGGTTCTTATAACTCACGCTGCTATGTACCCCCTCTATCCCAAAATAAGAGTAAAAATCATACTAAGTCAGCGATACTTATTATGGGACAAAGGAGTAGTCACTAGTTCTCATTATCATAGCAGGACACTCCATAGATGGAGGTCTTGTTTTTGATTGATAGGGCGCAATATTTTTTGTGAATTTATATTTGCTACAATGCCATATTGCTCCTCCGTACACATCTGCTTCGCTCGTGCGCTAGCAGGTGGGCCAATTGGGATGTATGTGCATTTGTCCGACAGCCAGTGGCAGATAGGAGCTTCCCCTATATGACGCGTCGAGCGGATATCTTGAGGTAAGGAGTTCTTATTTAACTAGATGATACATTCATACCCCGTGCGTTGCTGCGGTAACTTTATTTAAAAAATGTGTAAATAGTTACTAAAAAATAACTAAATCTAATGAAAATATATATATAAGCTCGAAAATCAATAAAAAAGTCTACAAACTAATCTGAAAACTTTGTGCCTTCGATTATGACCAAATATTCTAGGTGCTTGCAAATTTGGTGTCCAAATGACATCCGAGGAGCTTTGTAAAGAAAAAAGAAACAAAGTTGTGCTCAAAATTATGTGTATTGTTTGAGCAGACTTGTATTTTGTGTGATGTTATTGGCCACTAAACTTTGCAAGCACCTAAATATTCGTTCATAATCCATGAAGTTCCATACTATTTTGACTTTTTTGGCCGTTTGTTACAACTAGTAAGTGTGCACGTGCAACGCACGTCTAGACTAATATGAAAATTATATGTGAAAATTCGTATGTAAAAGGATAATATGATAGCAGCAAGAAATATTTAAAATGAATTATTGTATACAAAAAGTTGATTTTTCACCAAAGAAAAGGTATTGCATTCATGTTTCAAACCATTAGTGCCCTTTTTATTCTATAAATCTTGAATAACATGTTCAAGTACTTGGTTACAATCACTATTTAATGTTTCTATCTACTCAAGATCTACATCTATTGTTAGTAATATGATTATTCTCTTACAAGTCTAACTTCTCATAATCATCTATCTCTTTTGCCGTCGTCATCGTCTCAACCAACGCCTCTGAGTATCACATCCCTATGGAGTAGGGGAACAACCACTCTGACATGTGGTGTACATAGCGAGCTTCTTCAAATAGAAGGCCAACAAGAATGTCCCTCCCAGCACAAGTTTGGTTGCTTTGCGGACATCCCAGAAATTAGAAATGGATTCCTAATTAACTCACCTACAAGTCAGTCTAGAGTTCCAAGGAATACTGCAATGTGACCATTAAATTAAATAATTGAATAAATACTGCAATATGAAGATTAAAAGTGAACTATGAAGACAAAAAATAGTTAATGCTTGCTGAGCTTGGGTAGGTAGTTGCATTTTCAATAACAGTTATCATATGGATAACCGCATACCAGCAAGAGAAAGAGGAAGTGACTCAACAACAATAATTGGCTTTAAATAACAACAGTCTCTTCCCGCACAACTTCCGTCCTTTTAGCCCGCCAAAAAGAAATTTTCAACTTACAAATATCGATTTTGACTAAATTTCAGTAGATGACTACAATGGCTAGTGGATGTGTAGTAGTAGTAGAGCCATGGTTCCTAAACATGCCATGCGATCCGAGTATATAGTCTTCGATGTCGATATCTTTTCACCAACAACATGGCAAAACCTTGCATCACAACTCGACACCTCTCTGTGAAAAGAGTACAGGCTAAGCCAACAAATAACATGTCAGAGGTGGTTAGACAGGTATTGAAGAAGAGAATCATTTTTATTGGATATTATGGTAAGATAACATAAAGCCCTAATATTCCCCTCAATTGTTACCACAGTATTGAAGAACCATGTACTGACTATGAAGTATTGGTCGATACTAAAAGATGAAGTTGTATAGTAGAGGAACAACAGTCAAACCTATTAAACACAAGATAAGTACAGAAGAACCTATAGACAGAACGTCTTGCAAACTGGACAATGTGTTGTTACATATAAATAGCCAAAATGACTGCATGACCATATGTAAAAACTGCACAATGGAAGTTCCATAATTCAGTGGTTCGGTCACAAGAAAACATCGGCAAACCAACATTTAGTTATTTAAATCAAAGTTCAGCTTATTTACTACAGAAGTGGCGCTTGGATTAAGAATTTTAAAAACATGCATGCAAGGCTGCCAATACCAATCGGCAGGCCAACATATAAGAACAATTATGCTTCTTGTATTGCAGATATTCACAGAAGCATGTACTGAATTTTCTGTGCAGAAAATGATTTGCCGTAGATTGTCAAAGAGATTATGTATAGTCCTTACATTCAAATAGTCTAAAAACTAACATAAAAATGCAGTAATCCATTGGCATAATGCACTCCATAAAATCATACTGTACATTTTAGGACCGAGATAAAAAAAGGAGGAACCATAAATTCATACTGTACAAGATGCTGATCCTCAGTCAATAACAGATCAAAATGATATTCAAATCCTTTTTAGGAAATAAAAAATAATACTTACCTGCAGAAAACAATGGATCGACACTCGATATTGAAGTCAGTATATTCTCATCTTCAAATAAATGCAGAAATAAATACTGTGTAGGTTTTGAATTGCAATGATGCTTAAATCAGCTTCTTTTTTTTTGCAAAAAAGAAGCAGCTTTCAGAGATATATTCTTGATTCATCGGCAAGCTTCAAAACAAAATTCAATTTATTCCCATTGAAAGCTGGATGCAAAATGTGTGATTTTCCATCTCTGCATATGAGGGCATAACCTAAAACAATGCACCTAGGAACATAAGAAAGATCAACGACGAAACATTTATTCTTCTTCTTTCTGAAGGCCAAAGGCACTCCATGAACTCAAACTCTGCATGCAGTTCCAGCGGAAGGGAAAAGCACAAAAGCTGCCTCTAAAAGACTACCGCTTGAAGGGTCAATAAGAAAGGATTTCCTCCTGCAGTATAATAGAGAACCTGATGGGTGGATGCGGAACCTGAATGGTTTTTGTTCATCTGCATAATACATACACTGCAGTTTATGAGAAACCCCAAAAAGATTATATCACCCAAGAGAGGCATGAGCTAGCGCACATTTGCGACCGAAAATAATAGATGCGCCGACCCAGATCACAAGTCAAAGCACATGAACCGGCCTATAATAAAGAACGAAGAATTCAACCTGTATATCTGTGAACGGGGCAGCCAAACATAGGCACACTTCGATTGTCGCATGTGCAAATCGAACAGCTGGAGGGAACAATCCTGTGACCGAACGCAAATAAGAATCATTAGAATGAACCTGTAGAACAGGAAGAACATCATGCTGGATCACACAATTTTTGTTGTACATCAGCTGGAATCACCAAGTAATAAACATATCATAAAAATAAACTTTCAGCTGGTCGATCTGCATTAAGTCTGATGTACTACCTCCATTCCTAAATATATGATGCTGGGGCAGTTTAATTGAGGTAGTATGACTCGCCGGAAAATAACTGAAATACTCAGTGGTTACTCTTGATTCAGCTCCAAAGTTCAGAGAAAAATATGTGCTTGCAGTGAAATCTGAAATGTTGGTAGTCCGGCATCATGCAGAATCAAGGTAAACCCTCACCGTGTTGTAAGCTCAATCTGAAGTTTACATTGGTGCACGTCAGCCTTATCCAGCAACAGCTCTGACAGACAAACATAGCAGAGAAATGCAAGTTTAGAGATATATCAGTAGCAAACACAAAAGAAATCATATTAACAACTTCATTCAGCACCATTCCGCAGTTTCCCAGGTTGACTTATCAAATAGAATTAGTAAGTAGGCACGCCCAATAACAAAGTGCTGAAAGATACAACCTTTGATGTAGGAATTGTGGGAACTCATCTTCTAGTTATTCTAGAGAGTCGGATGAACACCGCGAGCCACAGAAACTGTGAGAAACCCATCCACCTCTTCTCCAGCCTTCACGGCCGCTGCAACAACGTGCCTGATGCGCCTTCCTTAGCGCCCCTCCTACTGGAGTGACACCTGTCCAAGATTGGAGGACCACAAGAATTTTAATCAGAAATTGATATGAATTTCCTCACAAATAGAGTGCTAAGAAACCATTAAAAATCCAATGAATTCGAATCCTACAAATCACTCGATCTGCAGAGCGCTAAGGCACCTTAATTGCAGCAACTTCATGGGTGCAGACGATGAGGAGCGGCGGGCGGCAGCGGCGGCCGTGCTGTCTGTTCGGCGCTGGCGTACCTGAAGTAGCAGAGGAGGAACGGCTGGGGCTGCGGCCTGCTCTCGTGTCCGGCAGAAGAGGATCGGCGGGGGCCGCGGCCTACGTGGGGCAGCAGAGGATCAGTTGCGGGGCCAGAGATAGGGCAGGGAGGTGCGAGCGAGGTGGCTATGGGGCGCCGAGGACCTTGTGGGGCAGGGGTTGCCGACGAGTGCGGGGATGAGAGGCATCGGCGGGCTGTCGCCTGGGGAAGAACCGGGCAGGGAATAGTTGCAGTGCGGGTGCCGGGGATTGTGGGGATGGGATGCGATGGTGGGAGGCGTCGTGCGGCAGAGTTTTCGTCCGCCTATTGTAATCGCTAAGTACACCAATGAGATCTCATTAGATTAATCTGGTCTGTTAGATTTGATTAATCTAGATAATCAGACGGTGATAATTAACCGTGTACACTAAACGGGGTGGTTACAGAAAAGAATGTGTTCTCTTGTTTAATAGTAGTATAGATTTACTGTTTATTATGGGTGCATTAACGTTGGTGTAGCCACAACTTTTCCTAGACAAAAAATGCGAATAAAGGGATAGGAATAGGAATATATTACTAGTAGCTTACAAACTCAACTTTAAGCTGCATATCTATCATCAAAATTAAATACTAATTAAACAATATAGGAGTCCGGGGTATGTCTTCAATGGGCGTCCAAGCAAGACACGAAGAAGGCAGGCCAATCGATCTCGAAAGGCACAACGGCCTGTAACTCATAGTTGCCCGACATGCCCGTGAACTCATCAACTGTTCCTGTTTCGAGGTTGATAGTGCACGTGAACCCTCGTCGGTCTGTGACAAACAGTGTCGCGCTATTCTCGCCCACATACATGGAGAGTGGTTTGGTGGTCTGCGGCGGTTTGTGTTTGAGCTCTACGACCTTCGTATGTACTAGCACGTTAGCAAGGCTATTGCCACGCCCTTCTTCACCTTGACGTGTAGAGATCTGTAGCTGGAGGAAATTTTCATGAAGGCAAATCAATGATAAGTTGCCATCAATTCCGACGCTAAGTATCGGTGCATGGTTAGAGCTGATTTCAGTGAAGCCCCGTGGAATCGGAAACTGTGCTACGGAGACGCGGCCGGTCTCAATGCAGAATTGAAGGGTGCAAATGTTGCGCGGGTCATGGATGAGCCAGTGTACCTTGCCCGGGGACACGACAGGACTGCCATACTGGACGAAATCATAGTCTAGACGTTGAAAGCACCTTCTAGGTGTGCTCCACCTCGACTCCGCGGACGAGAAAGTGTACATATTGTATGGTCCAAAATCATACCCCGCCATGATGACAATCACTTTGAACAGCAATGCTGTGTAGCTTGGCGATGGTTTTTGCAGTGGGAAAGAAGGAGCCGAGCGGCGATCCCGGCACCGGGACGAAGGCCGTCGATCCGTATACCAACGGGTCATGGAAGAAGCCGAGGATAGAGCCCGGGTCGCCTGCACCCTCCGGCCAGCGGCGGCGGAGGAACGAGGGGTCGGCCACAAGGGCTCGCCACCGCTTGCACGAGACGGCGCAGCGGAAGAGCGCGGCGACGTCGTCCGCCACGCGCGCCAGGATCTCGAGGACGACCTCGTCCGGGAGCGTGGCCGTGGCGGGGACCGCCCTCGCCTTCTTCTTCTGCCTCCTCCTCCTCCGCGGGGCGACGCGGGAGACGTCCTCCATGCGATCGGATCGGAGACCCGCCGCGGGTTGGTTCCTGATTTTGGAGTGGGGGCGTGCGCACGTCGGACTGGTACGTGCGTCACGTGTATATGCGCGTCGTCTTCGGCTTCTTCTTTTTTTCTTTTCTTTTGAGAATTTCGTCTTCGGATTCAAGGAGGTCATCTCAGCGTGTTTGCTAGGATCAATATTGCAAAGCATTTTCCTTGTATATAAGGACTTCTAAAGCATTACTAAATCATGATGGAGAGTCGTTGCCGTGTCCATTAATAATTTTATATATGAAGGACCCATATATAACGCTGACGTTCAATCTGGATAGCTTCCAGATCAAATGAATCCTTGCTAACCAACCTGTGGTTGGATGGTTAAAGGGACGGTGGTATCCCCAGCCCATCAGGGTTAAGTCTTGGTGCTCGCATTATTTCTGGATTTACTCAGTCTCTCGGAGGTGCTCATACAGGTTCTCGGTTAAGATGAATGGTCAGGGGCGGAGCCAGGAACAAAACTGAGAGGGGGCAAAAATGTATGTTCATTTTTATGAACCAACAAGTCAAAAGCATCCAAATAAACTAATAATCACTTAATTTTCCACATGGTAACCAAGTTTACTGACTAGTATCTCAAAAGTAAAAGATCACTAAAATGTGAAAGAAAACTAACCATTTGAGAGAAAATTAATTGAATCAATATGACAATATCTTGTTCCGAAGTTGCAAAATAGAATGTTGACACATTATTCTAACAATATAATCTACAAACTGCAAGAAAAGAAGTGTTATCAGATTGGGGGAGAACAGAAACATTAAAGAAGGCCAGTATTAAAAAAGAAAGGGAGCTTTAACGAATTACCTTTCGTTTCATGCCACGACGTTCTTTGTAGTCACCATAGACTAAAGGATGAGAAATATGCTTCTTTGTAGTCACCATTAGTTCAGCCAGATCACCAATATATTTCAAGCTAGCAAACCTTGTTTCTTGGGTTACATTACCTTGCATCTTAGAAGTAGCTGATTTAAAAAAAAAAAAACTCTATATTAGCTTCCCTGCAATTCAAGTGCACAAAACGGAAACCTTAAATGAATTTTCATACAGTATTGTCACAAATCATGAAGAGATGAAGGGTGATTATCAGAATTGGATTGGAGTCTGTCACTCTGACTAGCCAATTTTTCATAATTAGTAATTCAAAGTTGCATACTAAAATTTATATGTTACAAAAAATAGTTTGAACTGGCCTAATAATCCAATAGGTAAACTATATACATAACTTGATGATAGATTGAGAGTAATACGGATTTTAACTTAGAAGTTGCAGATGAACATTTTATTTTTGAAAAAATAAACTATATAGATAACTTGATGAGATATTGAGAGTAATACGGTTTCTAATTTAGAAATTGCAGATGAACAAGAAAAAAAAAGTAAAACAAAACCTAGATTGTGCTGCTTTCCTGTTTACCTTGATGTTAATAAGATATAGGGGACTGTAGAATTGAGGTTTGGTGATGGGGCTATGCTGCGGCGTCTTTGTACAGGCCCAGAGGGATAGGCAACGGCAGATCGGTGATTGCCAGTGGCGCGGCGGGGGAGTCTGCGGCGGCTCCGTGCAACTGGCAACGTTAGGAAATCCCTTTCGTACGGATGCAATCGTAGGTGGAGTATGAGTCGTCCAGCTTTTTTTTTGAGGGGTATGAGTCGTCCAGCTAGGCACGCGATGAGGCAAACAGGGCCTATTTCATTTTGAGGAGTCGGCAAACAGGGCCTGCAAACGTCGGGAGCAACTAGTTAACGAGAGCTCCTTCGGAGCGCTCGTAACGAGCGGTTTGGGAGCGCTCCACGCGTGACAAGTGGCGCGGAGCTCTCCCGCCAGGGAAAATCAGGTGGCGCGGTTGGTTTCTGGTTTTCCCTTTTCGGTTTGTGGTTTCGTGCGTTTTGCAGTTTGACCCTCGAACTACCAGAATTTTCCGTTTTCCTTTTCCGCGCGAAAACACAAAAAAAATAGCAGTATGCGCGGTTGGTTTCATGTTTCCCTTTCTCGTTTCCCTTTTTTGTTCCCATTATATTTCCGGGTAATGAAGATTTATGGGGTAGCTACGGGCGGGGACTACCAACACTATCAAATGTGACCTTTCAAGTAAGGAAAAAACCAACTTTTTAATGTAAAACAACACTCTTCAGAATTGTGTGTGGGGAACCTCCTGCTCGCCTTCGGCTCGTTTAATTTTCATAACATCTTTAAGGAGGGGGCATAGGTCGAAGTGTGTGTTGGTCGTGCAGCGTGCTGGTTCGTGCGGCGCGTTGTCCCTAGTGCCGTGACACGGCGCCTCCGGCGCGAGGGAATCTCCTGCTCGCCTTCGGCTCGTTTAATTTTCATAAACATCTTGAAGGGGGGGGGGGGCATAGGTCGAAGTGTGTGTTGGTCGTGCAGCGTGCTGGTTCGTGCGGCGCGTTGTCCTTAGTGCTGTGACACGGCGCCTCCGGCGCGAGGGAACCTCCTGCTCGCCTTCGGCTCGTTTAATTTTCATAAACATCTTGAAGGGGGGCATAGGTCGAAGTGTGTGTTGGTCGTGCAGCGTGCTGGTTCGTGCGGCGCGTTGTCCCTAGGGCTGTGACACGGCGCCTCCGGCGCGAGGGAACCTCCTGCTCGCCTTTCACTACTAGGAAAAGACCTACTAATGGCGCACCTATTTTGGCTACTAATGACGCACTACAGATGCGCCATTAGTACCACGCCACTAGTATATTTTAGTAATGGCGCACCACAGGTGCGCCATTAGTATCACACTGGTGCGCCATTAGTAACTGGTATACTAATGGCGCACCACATGGAAGTGCGCCATTAGTAACAAATTTTTTTAAAAAAATTCGTTTTTTCTTAATCTCAGGTCACTATTTCACATATGAGATATCCAACACATATATATACAACAAGCATCCATATAACAATCATATCCAACACACAAGTTTCATCATATATACATACATAGCCAACACATAGTTCCATCGTTACATATTACAAAAGTTTCACATTGTTCATCCAACACCGTTATCCATCAATTCACAAAAGTTTCACATTGATACAAAATAAAAACACAAATGGAAAAGAAGCACTCCATCCATGCAAGCTTCCGTGAATTAAATCAAATCTGCAAAATGATAAACAAGAAGTTAGAAGAAGAAGAAGAAGAAGAGAAGAAGAAGAAGAAGACTAGAAGAATACTAGAAGAAGAAGAAGACTAGAAGAATACTAGAAGAAGAAGAACACTAGAAGAATACTAGAAGAAGAATAAGAAGAAGAATAAGAAGAATAAGAAGAAGACTATAAGCTTATTATGTAAACTTGATCATTTTGTGCTAACATAAGTAATTTTGGAGATAACCTATAGGAAACTAAGCATATAAGCTCTCTAAGTTAGCATATTAGAGCCAACTTAGGTAAAATGAAGCTAACCTATGTCATTTTGGAAAAGAAGAAGAGTAAGAAGAATAAGAAGAAGACTATAAGCTTATTATGTAAACTTGATCATTTTGTGCTAACATAAGTAATTTTGGAGCTAACCTATAGGAAACTAAGCATATAAGCTCTAAGTTAGCATATTAGAGCCAACTTAGGTAAAATGAAGCTAACATATGCCATTTTGGAAAAGAAGAAGAATAAGAAGAAGACTATAAGCTTATTATGTAAACTTGATCATTTTGTGCTAACATAAGTAATTTTGGAGCTAACCTATAGGAAACTAAGCATATTAGAGATAACATAGGTAACTAAGTATATATATATCATTTTGGAGATCTGACATACCTGACATAGTTCAGTTCTCATTGTTCTTCTCTTTCTCCTTCCTCAGCGTGATGCGCCAAGAGCGGCGAGGCGGTGGAGGCAGCTGTGGGATGTAGTCTTCTACCACAATTGGCGTGGTCATGTCGCCCAGCTATGGGATCGCCGGCGCCACCACCGGTGCGTGGTCATTGTCAGGCGCCACCACCGGTGCGTGGTCACCATCGCGAGGCCACCTTCAGGCAGGACGGGCACGACCATCGCTAGGTCATCCTCAGCCACCACCATCTCTTGCCCATGGTCAGCCACCACCATCTCTTGCCCATGGTCAGCCACCACCATCTCTTGCCCTTGGTCAGCCACCACCAGCGCTAGGTCATCCTCAGCCTGATGCCCATCGTCATCCTGCAGCTCCTCATCCCCACTCTGCTCCTCTTCTCCCCCACTCCAGTCCGGATCATCCTTCTTGCTGTCTTTGCTGCTGCCAGAATCGCTGCTGCTTTCGCTAAAGCCAGAATCGCTGTTGCTTTTGATACAGCCATAATCGCTGCTGCTTTGGCTGTAGCCAGTGTCACTGCTGCTGCTCCCATTGCCTGTCCAAATGCAACAATGACTGTTAACAATCGATGTGAGACAAAGCCAAATGTAGAGGAATAAGAAGAGGCAGAACGCACTGACATCTTCGTCGTCAGCGTAGCGCATGCGACACATAGTCGTGTTGAAAACCTTCACGATGAGCATTGTGGCGTCATCGTCGTACCTGAAGAGAAGAAAGTACCCGGTCCGCAGGTCGTAGGCACTATAGAACTTCTCCCAGCCACGGCACAGGTACATGTGGCCCTCCTCGATCACCAACTCCACGTCCCACAGCCTGCGAACCCCGCTGCCGGCCTGTCGGAGCTTCACATTATCTGGCGGATCTTCACCCAGCATGTTCATAAAAGTGTCAGGCAGCCTCTGCAATTTGGGACAAGGAGTGATGTAGCAAACAACAGAGTTATCATAATGAGATGGGTGAAGGGGAGATCTCTCGTTTTATGCACCTGCCTCGTGGCTGATACTGAAGTCCCAAGTATGACACTGAAGAACTCGAAAGCATCCAACTCGTACTCCGGTGAGGCAGAGCGGCGGTGGCTGCTTCCCCCCATCTCTGATAAGCAGCAGAAGAGACCAATTTGTACCCTTACAACATCACATTGCAAATAGATGAATTGTGTAGGTATGCATGGATTTAAGATTATTTGTTCAAAGCCAATTTGTCAATGATTAATATGATATCTCAATTTCCACCAAATAATACATTTGTTATACACCACATTTTCTTTTCCTTTGGAAAAGAAAAAAGCACACTGGAGATTTGCCCCCTAAGAAAAGTAATGGTATCAAAATGGGGCTGCTAAACTAATCTGATGTCAGAAATCCTCAATGGAACTGGTATTCCCACAGCACTGTCCTGCTTGTGTTTAGTTGGGATATTGTACTGCACAAAAAAGATTGTTCATCGATGTGCTTGACAATACATGTCTTGTGAGAGGCCCTTTCAAATATTAAAATAAAGTACTGCCTCATGAATAAAACTA
Source organism: Aegilops tauschii subsp. strangulata (assembly GCF_002575655.3). Taxonomy (NCBI): domain Eukaryota; kingdom Viridiplantae; phylum Streptophyta; class Magnoliopsida; order Poales; family Poaceae; genus Aegilops; species Aegilops tauschii. Next base: position 630,264,207 of record NC_053036.3, on the reverse strand, counting down.
ACTCTAAAATGCCTTAATACCCCAAAAAATGTACAACTGCGGGGTGCTGCTACTGGAGATGCTGTCGGGGCGGCGGGCGCTGGACAAGAAGGAGGAAGGAGGAAGGAGGAGAGGGACCTAGGCTATCTCATGACAGAGATTCCACCATATGTTTTTAATCCATGAATAAACTGGAATATGCTCTTCTTTATTAATTAGTTTTGGGAGAATATAGATTTTCTGTAAGCAAAACCTTAATGCTAGCATCTGGATGTTGTACTCTAGCTAGGTTCATTTCTTCAGCCAATACTTCAGCCATCTTAACAGCCAATAGTACCAAGAGAAGCTCTGTTTCTTCAAGTTAACAGTTAATTTGCACCAATACTTAGTAGCTAGGTTCACAACTTCAGATAGTACTCCCAGCAGTAAACATCATCTATAGCTTTATATTAACAAAGCATCAGCACATATACAAAAGACCACTTATGCCATTAGAAATTAGTCAGGACATCCCGTACTGATAGATGTAAATTGTGTCCAGTAGGCTTTGAAGCACCGGTTTTTCCTGTTTCTAACTCTGAATCTGATGCGCCATTAGAAATTACTAGCCCGACTGGTCAGGTTATATTCCACCTAACCCTATCTCCATCAGAACACACCCACTAGCCCGACTGGTCAGCACGCAGCACACACACAGGAGGTCCTGGGTTCGATTCCCAGGCTCCCCAATTTTTGTTTTTATGCATTTAAAATGCTGTTTGATATTTATTTGTGTTTAAATATGTTCAAACTTGTTTAAATCATAACAGTAATATTTTTTTAATAAAAACAGTAATAATTTTTTAAAAAATATCATCAAATTTATTATTTGAAAATATCATCAAATTTATTATTTGAAAATATCATCAAATTTGTTATTTGAAAATATAATCAAGTTTGTTTTTTTTGCAATTTTAGTTGCATTCATTTGTGACGGTGGAGCGGGCCGGGGAGGGTGCGGGGGGTGCTCGGCGGCGGTGGAGCGGGGGAGGGTGCGGTGGGTCGTCGGCGGCGGTGGAGTGGGGGAGGATGCGGGGGGTCGGCGGCGGCGGGGGGTCGGGTGCGGGGGGTGCTCGGCGGCGGTGGAGCGGGGGAGGTATAGTAGTGGCGCACTATGTGGCTAGTGCGCCATTACTAGTTAGAACTAGTAATGGCGCACTGTGCCCTAGTGCGCCATTAGTATGTTTGGAAAAAAAAATTGTTACTAATGGCGCACCGTGTGTCTGGTGCGCCATTAGTGTCTTTCACACTAATGGCGCACCGGCACATGGTGCGCCACTGCTATATAGCAATGGCGCACCACGTCTCTGGTGCGCCATTAGTGGCCATTCCATCTATAGCCCTTTTCCTAGTAGTGTTTGGCTCGTTTAATTTTCATAAACATCTTGAAGGGGGGCATAGGTCGAAGTGTGTGTTGGTCGTGCAGCGTGCTGGCTCGTGCGGCACGTTGTCCCTAGTGCTGTGACATGGCGCCTTCGGCGCAAGGGAACCTCCTGCTCGCCTTCGGCTCGTTTAATTTTCATAAACATCTTGAAGGGGGGCATAGGTCTAAGTGTGTGTTGGTCGTGCAGCATGCTGGCTCATGCGGCGCGCTGTCCCTAGTTCTGTGACACGGCGCCTCCGGCGCGAGGGAACCTCCTAGCAGGTCGTGCAAAAGGCAAGCTGCTTTCTTTTTGAAGGCACGGGTTTGAAGCATGTGCAGTCACGTCTACTTAAGAGGTAGACTTTGTTGACGATATATAGGTTTGTGCGTGCATGCACATTTGTGCATACTACGAAGGCATTGGCGAAATCACATTTGTGCATACTACGGGTTTGAAGGCTCGGCGGCGGTGGAGCGGGGGAGGGTGCGGTGGGTCGTCGGCGGCGGTGGAGTGGGGGAGGATGCGGGGGGTCGGCGGCGGCGGGGGGTCGGGTGCGGGGGGTGCTCGGCGGCGGTGGAGCGGGGGAGGTATAGTAGTGGCGCACTATGTCACTAGTAGAAAAAGAGGCTTCCATACGCCCCCATTAGTCCCCAAAATAATCGAACCGCGACCAAAGGGGTCTTTAGTCGCGGTTCGGGAGGAGACCCGCGACCAACTATCTGGGCCCAGCGCGCTCGGTCGACAGCTGGCGGACGGGAGGGGCTTTAGTCCCGGTTGGCCTGGCCAACCGGGACTAAAGGTCCTGAGGCTGGCCCGAAGGCCTTTAGTCGCGGTTGGCCAGACCAACCGGGATTAAAGGTTAGACCTTTAGTCCCGGTTGGTCTGGCCAACCGCGACTAATGGCCCGAACCTAACCTTTAGTCCCGGTTGGTCTGGCCAACCGCGACTAAAGGGATTTGAGGCCTCATTTTCAAACTCTACCCCCCCGGTGGATCGCCTTTTCAGTTTTAGAAAAAACAAAATAAAATGATGGAAATGTCAAAAAAATAAAATAAAATAAGTTTCTCATGTGATATGTGGTCTAGTTGTTGGGAAAATTAACAAATATGAATTTCGACTTTATTTGCAAAATCTCTCTGGAAATTCTTAAAATGGGCATAACTTTTGCATACGAACTCGGATGAAAAAGTTTTTTATATGAAAAATCATCTACTCGAAAAGTTACATCCGAATTTAACGGGGGGAACCCCGTTAAACATTTTCAAAATCCTCAAAAACCTAACAGAAAACAAGATACGGGGCTTTTAAGATATGGAGAGGCAAAAAAATTCAAAAAATTTCAAACTGTGGTCAAACTGTGGTCAAACAATGGTCAAACTAATTATTCTAGAATATTAGTGTTACTAAATAATTATTTTAGTTTTTTTTAAATTTTGGTCAAATCTGGTCAAACAGTGGTCAAACTAATTATTCCAGAAATATTAGTGTTACTAAATAATTATTGTTTTTTAAAACAATAGTTTCAAACTCAAACAGTGAAATGTGTCACTTCATGCTCAAGCTAAATTCCTGAGGGTTAATAGAATTGACATCCTACTATTGTCAGGAAAACAACAAGTGCAGACTTGGAAACGAGGGAGAATAGAACCCGGAAGTTAAGCGTGCTCAGGCTGGAGTAGTGAGAGGATGGGTGACCGTCCGGGAAGTTAGATGACTTGGAATGATGAGGGGTGATTATAGATTAGAGGATAAATTGAGCAGTGATGAGGGGTGGTGATTAGAGATTAGAGATTAAAATAATTCAGAAATTTGAAAATAAAAAAAATTTAAAAAAATTCGCAAAAAAACCAGGTTTAAACCTGCGGAGGAGGCCTTTACTCCTGGTTAGCCACGAGAACCGGGACTAAAGGACGGGCCTTTAGTCCCGGTTAGCCACGAGAACCGGGACTAAAGCCTTTAGTCGCGGTTCGTAAGAGGCGCGACTAAAGGGGGGGGGGCTTTAGTCGCGCATATTTAGTCCCGGTTGCACAGCCGGGACTAAAGGTCTTTGCGAACCGGGACTAAAGGCCTTTTTTCTACCAGTGTGTGGCTAGTGCGTCATTACTAGTTAGAACTAGTAATGGCGCACTGTGCCCTAGTGCGCCATTAGTATGTTTGGAAAAATAATAATTTTTTTGTTACTAATGGCGCACCGTGTGTCTGGTGCGCCATTAGTGTCTTTCACACTAATGGCGCACCGGCACATGGTGCGCCACTGCTATACAGCAATGGCGCACCACGTCTCTGGTGCGCCATTAGTGGCCATTCCATCTGTAGCCCTTTTCCTAGTAGTGTTTGGCTCGTTTAATTTTCATAAACATCTTGAAGGGGGGCATAGGTCGAAGTGTGTGTTGGTCGTGCAGCGTGCTGGTTCGTGCGGCACGTTGTCCCTAGTGCTGTGACACGGCGCCTCCGGCGCAAGGGAACCTCCTGCTCGCCTTCGGCTCGTTTAATTTTCATAAACATATTGAAGGGGGGCATAGGTCGAAGTGTGTGTTGGTCGTGCAGCGTGCTGGCTCATGCGGCGCGCTGTCCCTAGTGCTGTGACACGGCGCCTCCGGCGCGAGGGAACCTCCTAGCAGGTCGTGCAAAAGGCAAGCTGCTTTCTTTTTGAAGGCACGGGTTTGAAGCATGTGCAGTCACGTCTACTTAAGAGGTAGACTTTGTTGACGATATATAGGTTTGTGCGTGCATGCACATTTGTGCATACTACGAAGGCATTGGCGAAATCACTAATTGAGGAGCGCTCCCAGGCATTGGTATGTTGCCTTCGGAGGCACGGGTTTGAAGCATGTGAAGTCACGTGTGCGTAGGAGCTAGCCACGGTTGAGGCGCTCTTGGTATGTGTGTGTGTGTGGATATTGCCCGGAGGCATGGTGACCCAGGCTTTGGTGGCACAAGGAAAATGTCACCTCTGGAGGCACGAGAGGGTGGTCTCCAGAGTCACGCATAAGGGTATGTGTGTGTGTCTGGATATTGCACGGAGGCATGGTGACCCAGGCTTTGGTGGCACAAGGCCATGTCGCCTCTCGAGGCATGGGAGGGTGCTTTCCAGAGTCACGCGTAAGGGTTCGTTTTGGGAGTCACTGGTGTCGTACAAATAAGAAGAGGCATTGTTGTTTATAGTTTACTGGCATTCTCTGATGATGTAAGAGGCACTGTTGTCGAAATAGTTCTCTTTTCAACATGAACACGCAATTTCTAACTACATTACATAGAAATGTGAGTTATTGATAAACTGTTTTGTCACGTCTAGATAGAATTAGCCTCGCGGGCTAAATCAAAAGTTTTAGTCTTCATTTTTGCTTAAGATCTTACTAATCTCGTCACTCATTTCACTAGCTTTGACTTGATTCATCTCGCTATTAAAGAGAATGTACATTGCCTCTGCCCTCCAGTCTTCGACCTCAACCTGTGAAATTTTGCTGAGAAGAGAAGTATATTATTAGAGTTTGTGTATATAAGTTGGTAAATATATAAGAAATTACTGTCAAATCTTCCAGGTCTTCTACAAACTTTTCACTATTGTAGAGGAATGCAAGCTTTAAAACAGCAAATGTTGATTCTCCCTTTTCTACCACTGGAACATCTTGCACGGTATGAATCTGCCATCTTGTACCCTTGGCATTCATTGTTTGTCCTAGTATGATGTTGAAGACTTCTTTAAACCTAGATACCTAGGAATATTGCATTTTGTAATTAATTGTTTTAATATTGCAACTTGTAAAACTGAAAAAATTGTTATGTATAAATGCTTACGATTGCCGACTTATGAACATGATATTCCTGAAACTGTCTTTCTCTTTCTTCTTTAGCATCTTCATTTTCCCGAAGAACTCGACATGCTTCTTCTGGATGCAATTTCCCGATGTCTATCTTTTCTTTCTCAAATTCCTTGTGAGTCGTTTCTCGAGGATCAATAATGTGAACTTTTTGTTTGTATTTGTCCAGCACATATAGTACATAACGGTCATGCTTCTCCATTGGAATGAATATCTGCGTACAAAATACTTCTTGCTTAGATGACAGTTTAATATAAAGTAATTTAATAGAACACATATTTTCTGATTTTGTGATGGAGGAAAGGGTTGTTACCATGTTTGCTGTTGAGAGCTTTTTCCGTTGATTTTCCTTGAGATACATGGGAACCAGCTGATTCTTTGTTTTTTGCAATTCATTTTTAAATTTTGTAATACTAGTTTTGTGTTTCTTTAAATCCAATATATGCTGCAAACAATATTTTTGATGAAAAAAACTGTTAGAAAAAAGAGCTGTATAACAATATAAAAAGAGTAGGTGTTGCAATATACACAAGATTTTGCTTTTTAAAAGTTTACCTCTGTAAAGTTTGGGCCTAATATTACTCTGTCACTCTGTTTTGAATCTTGTCTGCTTTCCAGATTTCTGCTATGTCATCGAGGACCCTCTTTTCCATATGGTGTGGTATGTTCGTCTGTGTTGGTCTTGGACCAAATACTGCCTTCAGTTGGGCTCCAGTAAGTTGCGTGCTTTCACTGTCCCTGCGGATGCGCCTAAATATTGTTTTGCTGCGGCAGCGAGATAAAATAATTTTGGAGGTCACTGTCAGTGTGAAACCTAATTTTTGAGGTGCAATAGAAAACAACTCACTTTTTGTATTCCTCCTGCCAGCTATCGCTCATGACTAGATGGAAGAGGTCGGACGCCTCCTTTGTGTGTTGGAAGCAATGAGAATGTTTTGGATATGGACTGGTGCTTTGTGTTTTTTTCCTTTTTGTTTCATCTGTTTCTGTCAGCGGAAGCAGATATGTAATATGTAAGCTCTCGTGATACGAAAGACATTGGTGAACCGTGGGATGGGTAGGTTATTACAAAAAAAAAGTAGAAATGATTTTCTTAACTTTGTTGGTGGAAAAGAACTTTGAAGTTTCTGGTTTGAATTCTTTGATTCTTCCAGGTAGTTGCTCGCACTTTACTTGGTTTGTTTCACCAAATATGGCTGTAAAATGGAACTCTGGTTTCCACTCGGCATCTACGTTGCTTTTCTGCATGGAGGTCATTGGATATTCTTTTATTTTTCTTTCATGAGATAATTGAAGTATTCAAGTAGTGCTGCTTGTAAAAATTAAATTTGTTGCTCTTATACTATTCACTTACATCGAAATCCTCATCATGTTTTATGAGATCAATGCCATTCCAGTATTTTGCAAATTGAACCATGAAGTGTCCGCATTGGGTACCCTGCTGTTTTGGCACGCAAACTCTGTTAGGTGCTTCTGCTATCCTCGACCAGTTCGGTTCGCTGTTGGCTCATAGCTCCGCTTCGCCGTAATGCTTCTTCATGAGTGCGTGCATCCTTTTAATCTGTGTTATTGTTGGGTTTTTCCATTAATAAAGGGAATGCAGGAATTGGATAACCAATTAGAAAACAAGGTTGAATTGACGTACCAGTTCTTGATGATCCTCATGGTGTGTTTTCCATGTATTTTTTCCGTCTCCGTGTCTGTAATTCAGTGAGTCAAGTATGTCGATGGAGCTCGTGTACTTGTTGAGCACGTACAGTGTGTAGTGTTTAGCTGTGTTGTGAGGTATCATAATCTGCAGTGTTTGGAGACAGAGTGAGTTAAAGTTCATTATTGTCAGGAGAATTAAATGACATGTGAATGTGCAATCTGTAGGAAGAATGAATTATGTTTCTATATTTCTATTAACTTACCAGCTTTTTCTTTAAAAGTTCCTTCCCTGTTACAAGGGGTGCAAACTGTTTCAATGCTTCTTCCTCATTGAATTCTGCTAGTCCTCCTTTTTCTTCAATCTTAAGACCGAGCATGATCTGCGACCAAAAAGTTTTCTACTTTTTAGTTCAATCTTTGTAATAATTGAAAATGATGCAAGTGTTTTTGTCAAATTGGACTTCATACGTTTGCAAATTCTGCGGGAAGTATGGCTTTATCGGTTGTGTTCTATTGTTGCTGCACTGTCCATTCGTCGAACAATGCGTTTGCGATGGAGCCCTCCATCTGTCCATCATCTCCTTTCTGTAGCTGTTCCATCATTTATTTTCCTATAATCCAATCGGGTCGCATCGAGCTAATATATATGTTTAGACTGCAAGCAGAAAAAGTTTATACATTAGTTAGGTTGGTTTAAAAAGGGGCAACATTTCTTTGTTTTTTTGTTTATGCAAGAGAAAGTACTTACTCTCCGCATTCGTCCTGTCCTTCTTTGCTGAATAGGTATTCATGGAGTGCTCTGGCTTTGTTCATAAATTTGAAATCTCTTGGGACAAAAGTAGGAATCATGATTTCTCCAAGGAGCCTTCTTGAAGGCTTTACCGGCCTTTTCTTGACCGAGATTTTCTTGTCTGAGCTGTTCTCAGATGATTGAGGCATTGAATGGTCTCCTGATTCTTGCTGCAAGATTGTCAGATACGGCTTGGCATCTTTGTTGAATTCATAGCTTTCATGGTCGTTCAGCCATGTTTTGATTACATCGAACTGATATCCCATCTTTACAAATTCGTTGTATTCGTCCAGTTGTGGTGGGGTAAGGCTTGAAAGAAATTCATCAACTTCTTCCTGCTTTTCCATTGTTTTTGGTTTTAGGAAGTCTAAAGAGATGGTGCTGGAGGTGCCTTGCTGATTGCTTGTCGATCCTGTTTCTTCTTGAAGAACAATGGACTGTTTCTTTTGCTCGGAAACCTGTTGTTGTGTATTTGGTACGTCGTTGCTTCTGTCATCCTCTTTCAAATCAGTGCCTTTTTGTTCCAGTTGCTCTGTGCTCGTGATATTGTTGTTGATATTTTGCTTGTCCGTTTCCTCTTCGGCATGGTGTGGTATCTTGTCGTCTGGTGGTGGTTGATCTGGTTGTATTGGTGGATCATTTTGTTCGTGGTCTGTGCAAGATTCTTGGGTGATGGCGTGGCTACTGACATCCATAATCTCTTTGCGTTTACTGGATATATCAATAACTTCATGCTCTTTTGTGGTTGTCGCACGCATGATATGTTCTTTTGGTTGGGGAGTTGGCGGAAACTCTTCTAGTACGCAACATTCTGCCTGTTGTATTTCTTTGTCTTCCATATCTACTTCATACTTCAGCATATCTGTAAAACAATAATTAAAAAATATATTACTTCTTCTAGTGTGACGAAATTGTAAGGTTTAGTTTATGAAGAGACTAACCTGTTGTACACTTGATTAGTGACAGTTTGGTATTCCCTCTGTGTTGACTGATTAGTTGATAATAGAATTTTTTCCTCAACTCTGGTACTTGTTCTGGCTCTAAGGTTGCTGCTGTTCCATCATTGGAGTAGTGCTTCAGGTTCATGTACATATAGAATGTGCAGTCCATTCTGCATGTAGAGGAATGGTACTAGTAAGATTGTTGCATTCAAGAAACGGAAAGAAGAGAAATGTTTGAGCAATGGTAGTGGTAATTGTTGTATTGAAAAGACGAAAGAACATAATTATTTCAGTAATTGTAGTATTGAATCTTGCATTGAGAAAAAAGAAATAAGTGAAATGTTGGAAGTGCTTACGTGTCTTCTCCTTGAAGTGGCACCTGCAGTTTGACCTTTTTGAAATGGTCGATGCTTTTTCCTGAAAGCTGTAGCTCTGTGCTTATGTGCTTCCAGATTTTCATTAATTTGCTGGTTACATTGTTGAAGAATTCTATTGTACCTGGATATGCAGTTGAAGAGTCGAGGAGTTCAAAGCGCTGTTTTTGCATGTTAACTGTGATGGTGAAGTAACGACTTATAGTTTCGTCTTGCTCAAACCCGCACAACGAACATGGTAGAAGGAACTGCAAAACACAAAATAAAAAGAAAACATTTGGAAATCTTCTTATTTACAAACATAAAAAAACATTTTTGTTTTGTTTTTGAAACAGCTGATCTGCTTACCATGTTATAATCTTGCAGTTTTTCTTCTTCTTGCATGTTGAAAAATGATCTAAGCCCTGCATGTAGTAATTTTTTTCTAATGTGTTGTTGATCATTATTTTTGTAGCACATTGGATCTTCGTCGTCGGCTTCCTTTATTGAGTGCTGCTTGTTTCATCACAGATACACAAAGGGAATTTGTCAGTTCAGTTATAGGGCAAGTTTATCTATTTATAAAGTGATATATATTGTTTTAAACGTGATTCTTTTGCTGTGATATTTACTTACAGTGTTGCTTAACGACAGAATCGTTCTCCGTGTGCCATTGAGTTGTTTTCTCAAGATTGTTAGCATCGGCTCAATTGCTTAGGTGCGTACTGATTTACCGACCTTGAAGCTTTCGGCGACATGGCCTAGATTGAGCTCAAACTTGTCCGTTGTAATGAAAAGCTCATCCCTGCAAAGTTTATTTAGAAAAATGCTTTTAGTTTACACATGATACAATGAAAATGATTGTGTGTAAGAATGTTTTCTGTGTTAGTTGCATGAACTTACATTTCTCTCTTTGTCCATGGCTTGCATACAGCGTTGTACAGGTCTTCGATGGCTTTGTTGACGGAATCGCTATCTTTGCCCCCTTTCTCCATTGTGCCTGCGATGATTTTGAATTTAATGTAAATAATTCCAAGTCACGATCACAAGATAGCAATTAATTTTCTATTGTCTTGCCTGCTTCGATGCTGGAAGATATGTCCTGTCCAGTGTTGTTCCTTTCTTGTTCTCCTTCTGCTTCTTGTGGCATGTTTTGTTCTTCTTTTTGCATTGTGCCCTTTTGTTCAGTTTCTGCTCCATCTTTATTTGAGTCGTCTGTGCTTTTCTGAGCATCATGTTTTTCCTTGTCAACCGTCGTGTCTTACTGGTGGTCTTCTCCGTCTCGTTTTTCAGTCTCGACCTGGTTGGCAGTGACCTCTCTGCCAGGGGAATTGGCATCGTACGACGACGTACGGTTTTCTTCGATAGTTTCTGGTTCTTTCTCTGGAACAATTTGTGTGTTTGCTTCATTGGTTGTATCTCCGTGGTTGCCTTCTTCGTGTTTCTGTGTTATCATTTAAAAAGCATTGAAATAATTTAATTTGCTACTTTATTTTAATTATAGCAGCTGTTATGCGAAAATAGCGAAGCGTTCGCTGCGTGCTTTGAGCTATTTTGATTGTGATTAAGTTGTCATTTGTGGAAACATTTGGTGCAACTTCACCTGTTGAGCTATTCTTGGTGATGCTGACTGTTCTACCCGTTCTTCGTTGAGTGTGGTTTCTTGGGTATCGTCTTGTTCTTTCTTTTGGTGCTCATCGTCATTGTCATGGTTTTTGTCTTGCATCTGTTCAATCATAAAGGTGGTAAGTTGGAGTGCATTTGAGTTCTCATGGAACTACTTTATATTTTCGTAGAATCAGCTTATATAACTTTACCTCCTTAGTCGTTTCTGCTTCTGTTGTCTCTGCTTCTGTTCTCGTTGCTGCTGCTGACTGTTGTGCTTGTTCTTCGTTGGGTGGAGGTTTTTGGGCATCTTCTTGTTCTTTCTTTTGGAGTTCATCGCCGCTGCCGTCGTTTTTGTCTTGTAGCTTTTGAAACACACAGGTGGCTAAGTGGCAGTGCATTTGAGGTTTTACAGAGCAATGTTATACTTTCAGAGGATCAGCTTATGTAACTTCACCTTTTCAGTCGTTGTCGCTGCTGCCGTCTCTGCAGCGTATTTTTCGGTGAGTGAATATTTCGGGGCTTGGTCTTCTATGATGTTGATGTCTGCCGTTTGAAGAACATGTTGCCCTTCTTCAGTGGCCTCCTTTTTCTCATTTGTCTCGTCTCTCTGGGATGGAGGAAAGTAGTGAAATGTGAAATGCGTATTTTTGAACTATAAGATGGTTCAGAGATATTCTGTGTTTTCACCTCTGTACTTGTTACTGCTGATTTTTCTACGTGTTCTTCATTGAGTGGTGGTTTTGGGTCCTTCTCTTGCTCTTTATTTTGCTGTTCATTGTCACTGACCTTGTTTTTTTCTTGCAGCTGTTCAAATATAGAGGTGGCAAAGTGAGAGTGTATTGGGGTGAATACAGGTGTGGTAGGTTGGAGTTTATTTGATTGTGCACGCAACAATTTTATAATTTCATAGTTGCAGGTTTCATAACTTTACCTTTTCAATCGTTGACGCTGCCGTTGTCTCTGGTACGTGTTGTTTGGTGAGTGAATTTTTGGTGGCTTGGTCTTCAGTGGCATTATTGTATACCGTTTGAAGAACATGTTCGGGTTGTTCATTGGGCTCCTCTGGTTGTGTTTGGTGGTCTTGATTGTTGGTGCTCTCTTGAGCTTCTTGTGCCTGCACCAACACAAAAGTATTTAATAAATGGGTGCATCTCTGACTTTTCTATTGCAATTTTTTATAAGACCTCTTTCTCTGGATTTGCAGGACTGTGTACTGCTGGAACTATGGCTTCTCCTTGTCTCGTGTTGTCTTCTTGTTTTTCTTGTTCAATGTCTATGCCAGTGCTTTCGCTTGCTTCCTCTTCCTGTTTAATAAAAATTGAAATTATAGATTGAACTTCATTTGTCTGTGAGCTTTGTAACCTCACCTCTTCAGATGTTGTTGTTTGAAGTTCTGTGTGTTTTCCAGTTTCCTTTGGTTGCGCTGCTTCTTGATCTTCGAGATCAATGTACTTGTTTGTTTCCTGCATTTGTTCAAAGAAAAGTGTGAGACATTCCTTATAATCCTTGTATTGCGGTGGTGGTGTGTATTTAGGTAGTTCAGAAATCATAAATGGTTTGAAAAGGGTTTGTTGTTGAATTTTTACCTCTGTGTTGATGACTGGGTTATTCGTGCCTGCATCGACTGTTTCTTTGTCAGGTATAACAGTCTCTAGTTTCTCATCGGCTGGGATGTCTTGGGTTTTCTCCTTTGTACTCGTGATGGTGATCTGCAATGTTGTGGCACTGGAAATATCTTGTACACAAACTTCCTGTTCTGTGACTCCTTCGTCTGTTTGAGGTTCACTATTTGGTTCAATTTCAACATGGGTTGTCTCTTGGTCTTGCAGTGATTGTGATACCTGGAGATCAAACAATATGAGTTTGCGGTTCACTTTATTTCCTGCCATTATGAGTTTCCGGTGTGGGGTGTAGTGGGCTGTGGAAGCTTAACTCCTCTTCGTTGTTTTCTTCTTCTTTGTCGTTTGTTATGCTAACGATTGATTGTGGGTCAGCCTCTTGCATTTGGTTGACGGAACTGCTGACTTGATTGTTCTCCAACTGAGCCTATATTTTGTTAGAGGTCTGTCAGTTAACTTATAACTCTATCCAGTTCTGAAAGGAAAAATGGATGTTCATACTGACCTCTTCATTTTTGTTTTTGTGGTTGTTGACACCATCCTGCTGTTGGAGTTCTTCTTGGCCTGGAGTGCTATTGGTACGTTTCTGAAAGCATTGAGACAGTTATATTCAGTTGAGGTATGAAAACAGGGGTTTGCTTTAGGGGCGGATGGTACCATGCATTACTATTTCTTTACCTGTTTTTACCGCTTTATCGTCTTCTTGTCAATGCCCACGTTCCTTGATTTTGTTCATCTCTTCCTCTCTTCATCTTCTTATTCTTTCTTTCTTTTTCTTCTTTCTCTTTGTTCTATTGTGGCTACGATTTCATTCATGCGGTTGGCATCGACTAGTCTACTTGATGCTGCTGGATCTGCTTGCTCTAGTGTCTGCAGGGTCGCGTTGTCTGTGAGGTACCTTGTGCAAACTATGTCCTAAAATTGTCTGAGTTGTTCTAGAGAATCCATCAGGGCCATTGTTTGTTGCACGACTTTCCCCTTGTTTTTTTCATCCAATCTCTCTTCTTTTTTGTTGCATTGGTGTTTAGCCCTGGTGGTTACTGCGGGTAACTGTTCTGCTTCATGGAGTAATTTTTCCAACAATTTGTTTATCCTTTGGAATCTTTCTTCTGTTCCTGTGCTGATGCTTTTGTTTGGTTCTGTGCTTCCACTGGTGCCGATACGTTGTTCGCGCCGGCGTTTGGGTGGAGGTGGTAGCAGTTTGGTCGTGTGCTGGTGTTGCTGTTCTTTACGATGTTCTCCTGCTATCTGGTGAATTGAAGATGAAGTTGATGCTATGCTGGTATAGAAGATCCTCTCCGCTGTTCCTTTCCATGTCTGCATCGTTTCGGTGAATGGAGTTGATTAGAATGGAAGCTGTTTTAAAAAAGGGAAGGACTGATTTATGTACAACAGAGCTTTACCTGTATCTTGCCAAATTCATAGTCATCTGGTCGTGCTTTTCCGTCCCTTTTCATGTCTGCTCTAGCTATTTCGCTAGGTCACTCTCTTTGAGATTGTTTGCTCGTGGTAATGAGGTCTTGTCCATTGTCTTTGTAATCTTTCGCATTTCTTTTGTGTCGGTTGGCAGCAACAAGGAGTCAAGGTACATTATTACTGGTCCCTGTGCCAAACCATTGACGTGCTTTTTGTTCTTTTCTTCCAGAGGCAACATCCTGTGCTTCTGCCATGTCTTGGCTCCTTCCTTAATACTTTTGACGATTACCTGGCAGAAATCCATCTTTGCCATTTCTGGATAGTCCAAGTCCTTGACCATAATGGCTTGTCGGGCGAAGATAGCGGTGCTTGACCCGCAGACAACGTTGTGGAAAAGAAAAAGGAAAAAATATTTTAACTGATTTCCTGTTTGACTGTTCGTCATCTATTTCCACCAATATCTCTAGCTTTTCGAACAGTTGTTTTGGCGCGAATTTTGTATCTTTGAAGCCAAGGTCTGACATCAGTTCTTTCATTGAAGCTGGGCTAGTCTCTGGCCTTGGTGCTGACCTTTGCGTGCCGTTTGGGTATCCAAACACCTTGTGGATAGCTTCCGTGGTAATCTTGATTTTTTGTCTTCCGTACCATCACCGAAGGTTATTGTCATGCTTTCTGTGTCGAGGTTGTCGTAGATATGTGCTGCAAGCGGTCTGCAGATGGAGCCCGTTATTTTGCAGTTCTCTATGGTGCCAAATCCTGCCGTCCTAATATCTTTCTTGTGACGGTCTTTAAGTAAATTCCATGCTTTCTTGACATGAGCGAATGCTGCCCCTGCCTTGATTTGGCATTTCTCTTCATCAACTGTTGGTGCTGCCAATTCTTTCCCGCTTGCCTTTCTCCTGTTTCTGTGCTTCTTGCCTGATTTGGGCTGTTTCAGAAGAAAAAAAGAAAGGGTTTTGTTAGAAAGGAATGTTAGATCCTGAGTGCTGAATAGTGGTATTCAAAATTAGTGCATAAGTGTGTTTTTACATCGTCTTCATGTTCCGCGTCGCTGTCGTGCTCTTCGACATCATCGCCGTCTGTAGGAATGAAATCTGCATCATGCTCTCTGTCATCGTCGTCATCATTGGTATCTGAACCTTTGCTGTTGGTATCGTCTTGTTCTTTTTCTACCCTTTGTCGGCTGTTTTTCTTCTTGCGTTCATCTTGTTTCTTCGTGCCGGTTGGTTCTGTTGGCGGGAGTCCCATTAGAGGTAATGGCTGATGCTGCAAGGTACTAGTGTCGACGATGTTTCAGCATTGTCCTTGTGCTTTTGCCTTTTTGCTCCAGGAGAAAAAACAGTGCTGGTATCTGGTTTTCTCTTTTTTTTGCTTGTTGCTAGGTGTTTAATCTTGTTGAGCCTGGTGTAAGTTACCATTTCTGCCGCAGGTGGTTTGTTCCTCATGTTCTGTTCTGTGTCCTTTTCTGATGAATGAGGAGACATGCTGTGTGTTTGTGTGCTTTCAATATCACCGTCTTCGTGTCCTGCATAATGACCAGGTAACAAAAAAGGATTTTCTTTTGTCTGAAAATAATTGATACACATTTAAAATATATATCTTCCACAATTTTGCATAAGGAATGTGAAAGTCCCAAAGGGGATTTTTAGTTTTCTTTTTTGGGTTAAGAAAGGTTATTTCTACTGTTACCGATTGAGCTAATCAGGGGATGGAAAAAATATTAATTATTGTTATGAGTGGGGCTGGGGAAGTTAAGTAAGGGTGAAGCATTTTCTGAGACAAAAATGCACTCTGCAGGTGATATTTCATAATGGGAGGAATATCATCAATGAGAGTTGAAGATTTGTTGGGTAAGTTAAATTGTTTTTAATTAAAATATAAGATAGTGTGCGAACATTTATAATGTTTTCTTTAAAGAAATATATAAATAGTGGCAGGTAGTTTTATTTGTAGAAATAGTTAAGTTATTATTGTCAAGGATAGCAGTTAAGTTATTAATGTCTCAATACAGTTTTTTGCAGATAGACAGTGGACTCTTTTGATCAAACCTTTGACAGGAGCTTGCCGGATTGCATGCTCTTCAGCATGGTCTTCGTCAGTATTTTGCTGGGTTTTAGCTTTTTCGTGAGGATTTCTCATTGCTGCATAAAAAATGGGCAGGTGTTAGAAGCAGAGTCGGGTGTCACAGAAAAAAAACCTGCGTGATGTGAAAACAAATTTGTATGGATAGAGAGGCACGGGTTGTTTTACCCTAGGAGCACACGGTACAGCTATTCTTTGTTCACTTTTTTTAGACCAGAGAGGCACTTAATTTGAAAAACGGTTACATTGAAGGGACAAGGGTTGTAGAAAATGTCGTACGGTTATCAGGTTTTGGCCACTCATAAGATGCTAGCGGGGTTTGGATCTATCGACGTATTCTAGTTACTGATGTTTCAGGTTTAGTACCTTTGAGCACATATCGTATGGCGAAAATTCCATGGCGGAGAGCTATAGCATTTCTATTAAATCTCATCTCTCCGCTAGTTCAATTTGTTAGACAAATTGAATTAGGTTATTGGAAAACTCCTTGGTAGCGGTGGCTAGGGTTGGTGTTCCTTGAAGTTGAAAAATCACTACAATCTACCCGGTGGAATGGAGTGTGATAGAATGATAATTACCTTCAATTAGTTGTGCGGTGTTCTTCGGTTCCATCCGCTTATTGTGTCGTTGCTCTTTTTTGTTGCAATTTCCGCCACCGCTGTTGAAGTCCTCGCCGTCGGTCGCCGCAGCCGGCGGGGTTATGGGTGTTCTCGCGGGCAGTGTGTGGCTGTGTGTATGTCGGATTGGAGGGTGGTTGGCGAACGCGGTGGCGGTTTGTCCGGTGACGCGAACTCGATTTTGAATTTGTGTTTGTGTGCAGAAGGAAGGATGAGAGCGTGTGGGAGTGATGAAGGTTTCGAGATTTACTTTGCGGAAGGGGAAGCAAGGTAGTAGAAGAGGGAGGGAGAGATGGAAACCATCGAACCGTCACTAATCTTCAACCGTCCGTTTGAGCATCAAGATCCGTTTTTCTGATGTTAGGCTCGGAAGTGTAGGTTGTACAAGCATGTAGATGCAGGCACAGGAGGCACGGCAGTTTAGGTTCTACAAGCAGGTACAGAACGACGGGAGAGGCAAGAGTCGCGTGAGCCACATGGATGTAAGCATCGGAGGCACGGAAATGAAGGCAACACAGGCACATACATGCTGCTTTTCGAGGCACGGGTATCAACACTGTGGATGTACAAGAGTGCTATGGCAGAGGCATGTGTTAGAATCTCGGTTAAAGAGGCATGGTTGTGAAGTCTCAGGAGCGACGCGGGCGTGGCAGTGGGGCCATGTAAGAGTCACGGCGTATGTTACGTTAGGCACGTGAGGCACGTGGGTTCAGGCACGGAAGGGAGAAAAGGTGAATCCACAACAGGCACGTACGTGTGTTTTCTCAAGTCACGGATGTGCAGTCTCTGGATGCACAAAAGTGTGGCGGCAGAGGTATGGGTCTGACTACTCGGTTACAGAACCACGGTTGTGAAGTCGCGTGGGTGTGGCACTACGGGTCACGTAAGTGTCGCTGCATGTGTCACGTTGCGCACGTGGATGTAGGCACCTGGATGTAGGCACAGGAGGCACGGCATTCAAGGCAATGGAGGCATGGACTTGCGGCTTCTCGAGGCACGGGGTATCAACCCTGCGTATGCAAAAATAGTGCAGTGTCAGACGCACGTGTCATGATGCTTGGTTACAGAGGCACGGTTGTGAAGTCTCAGGAGCCACGCATGTCACGTTGCGCACGTGGGTGCAGGTACATGCAGGCACAGAAATGAAGGCACCACGGGCACGTACGTGCACCCTCTGGATGCACAAAAGTGTGGCGGCAGGGGCATGGGTCCGAGTACTCTGTTACAGAACCACGGTTGTGAACTCACGTGGGTGTGGCACTACGGGGGACGTAAGAGTCTCGGCAAGTGTCATGTTTTGCACGTGGGTGCCAGTACGAAAGGCACAGAAATGAAGGCACCACAGGCACGTACGTGTATTCTCTGGATGCAAAAAAAGTGTGGTGGCAGAGGCATTGGTCCGAGTACTCGATTAGAGAACCACGGTTGTGAAGTGACATGGGTGTGGCACTACGGGGCACGTAATAGTCTCGGCAAGTGTCGCGTGAGGCACGTGGGTGCAGGGACGGAATGCACAGAAATGAAGGCACCACGGTTGTGAAGTCATGTGGTAGTGCTGAAGTGGAGCCTCTCTACAGGCATGTGGATGCAGGCACAGGAGGCACGGAAATGCAGGTTCTACAGGCACGTACATGCAGTCACAGGAGGCACGGAAGTGTGGGTTTTACAGGCAGTTAGAGAACCACGGGAGAGGCAAGAGTCGCGTGAGCCACGTGGATGTAAGCATCGGAGGCACGAAAATGAAGGCAACACAGGCACGGACATGCTGCTTTTTGAGGCACGGGTGTCAACACTGTGGATGTACAAGAGTGTTGTGGCAGAGGCATGTGTTAGAATGCTCGGTTAAAGAGGCATGGTTGTGAAGTCTCAGGAGCGGCGCGGGCGTGGCAGTGGGGCCATGTAAGAGTCACGACGTATGTTACGTTAGGCACGTGAGGCACATGGGTTCAGGAACGGAAGGGAGAAAAGGTGAATCCACAACAGGCACGTACGTGTGTTTTCTCAAGTCACGGGTGTGCAGTCTCTGGATGCACAAAAGTGTGGCGGCAGAGGCATGGGTCTGACTACTCGGTTACAGAACCACGGTTGTGAAGTCACGTGGGTGTGGCACTACGGGTCACGTAAGTGTCGCGGCATGTGTCACGTTGCGCACGTGGATGTAGGCACCTGGATGTAGGCACAGGAGGCACATCATTCAAGGCAATGGAGGCACGGACTTGCGGCTTCTCGAGGCTCGGGGTATCAACCCTGCGTATGCAAAAATAGTGCAGTGTCAGATGTACGTGTCATGATGCTTGGTTACAGAGGCACGGTTGTGAAGTCTCAGGAGCCACGCATGTCATGTTGCGCACGTGGGTGCAGGTACCTGCAGGCACAGAAATGAAGGCACCACGGGCACGTACGTGCACCCATTAGATGCACAAAAGTGTGGCGGCAGGGGCATGGGTTCAAGTACTCTGTTACAGAACCACGGTTGTGAACTCACGTGGGTGTGGCACTACGGCGGACGTAAGAGTCTCGGCAAGTGTCATGTTGTGCACGTGGGTGCCGGTACAAAAGGCACAGAAATGAAGGCACCACAGGCACGTACGTGTATTCTCTGGATGCAAAAAAAGTGTGGCGGCGGAGGCATGGGTCCGAGTACTCGGTTAGAGAACCACGGTTGTGAAGTGACGTGGGTGTGGCACTACGGGGCACGTAAGAGTCTCGGCAAGTGTCGCGTGAGGCACGTGGGTGCAGGGACGTAAGGCACAGAAATGAAGGCACCACGGTTGTGAAGTCACGTGGTAGTGCTGAAGTGGAGCCTCTCTACAGGCATGTGGATGCAGGCACAGGAGGCACGGAAGTGCAGGTTCTACAGGCACGCACATGCAGGCACAGGAGGCACGAAAGTGTGGGTTTTACCGGCAGTTAGAGAACCACGGGACAGGCAAGTGTCGCGTGAGGCACGTGGCTGTAAGCATCGGAGGAAAGGAAATGCAGCGAACGCAGGCACGGACATGCTGCTTCTTGAGGCACGGGTGTCAACACTGTGGATGTACAAGAGTGCTGTGGCAGGGGCATGTGTTAGAATGCTCGGTTAAAGAGGCATGGTTGTGAAGTCTCAGGAGCGACGCGGGCGTGGCAGTGGGGCCATGTAAGAGTCACGGCGTATGTTACGTTAGGCACGTGAGGCACGTGGGTTCAGTCATGGAAGGGAGAAAAGGTGAATCCACAACAGGCACGTACGTGTGTTTTGTGAAGTCACGATTGTGCACTCTCTGGATGCACAAATTTGTGGCGGTAGAGGCATGGGTCCGACTACTCGCTTAGAGAACCACGGTTGTGAAGTGACGTGGGTGTGGCACGACGGGCCCTGTAGGAGTCACGACAAGTGTCACGCGAGGCACGTGGATGTAGGCACGTGAGGAACGGCATTGAAGGCACAGGAGGCACGGATGCAGGTACAGGAGGCACTGAAGTACTGAGCCTAGGAGGAGACCTTGTGTGAGTGCGGAATGTTTCTAGATTTACTGTGGAAGAGAGGAAGCAAGAGAGTAGTGGAGGTGGGAAAGATGGAAATGATGGAACCGTGTGTAATCTTCGACGGTCTAATTTTAACATCAAGATTTGTGCCGCCTGGCTTTGTTTTTTTTGTTCGCTGTAGCATCTTAATACACGTGTGAGGCACGGAACACCAGGCTCTACAGGCACTGACGTTCGAATTATAGAGGCACTGGAATTGACTCTATGGACGCACAAATGTGTAGTGGTAGGGGCATGCATCTGAAGACTTACTCAGAGAGTTACGGTTGTGAAGTCTTTAGAGTTACGAGCGTGTGTCACCACGGACACGTGAGAGTGATGCGTCGGGAAGTGTGGTAGTAGAGGCATCGGTGCGAATAGTACTCAGAGATTATCGGTTGTGGGTCTACATGTGTGAAGTATGTGTAGCATTGGCCGTGTGGTAGTAGCGGCGTGCATCGGGAAAGGTGCGAGGAGTTCAATATAGTACGTGCTTGGTATCTGAACGCAGTGCACACTATCTAAGCGTGCCAGTGCAATGTGTGCTTGAATGGTTTATGCAAAAACATTTGTTACGTGCTTAATCGGATGATTTGGCGGTTGCTTTTTCCCGGCAACCGCGAGCACTGGCACTCGGTGGTTGCCCCGGCGCACAGCAACCGCGAGCGCATGTCTAATGCCCTCATTACCACGACTAGGCCGCATCCAACCGCCTCCTCCACGACCCAAACCTTGGCACAAAAGGGCAACTGCGCTTCCATAGCCGCTGAATTCCGAAAACACTATTGCCGCTCCATCTCAACTAGCAACTCCTCACAATCTCTGTGTCAAGGCCGCCATCGCTGGAGGAGCGTAATGGCGGAGGAACCGTCTGCCAAGCGTCCCCGTGGTGAGACATCCGACCAGAGCACCGAGGTTGACGACGTTCAGGTCCCCGGTTAGAAGCATGACTACAAAGTGCACCTCAAGGAGATTGGCATCCACGGCAAGGAAAAGCTAGATGTCGTATGCACCAGCAATCCTGACGAAGCCGACAAGATGACTAGCAGGATCCTGAAGAGGGTCTGCGGCTTGTATCCTCAGTACATTGGTGTTGATGTCGAGTATACCAGGGAAGACGAACCTCCGCAGAGGGCAGCGGTTCTGCAGTTATGCGTGGAGGAACTTTGTCTGGTTTACCACATCACCGCGGCAACAAAATGGTGAACCATCCTACAGCTTCAACCTCTCCATGCTTCTGTTTAATTAGCATTTCACCCTGAAATTTGATTAAATTGGTTTATTGAATTGATGTATTAGTGAAGTTTCTGAAGTAGATGCAGCAGAATAGATTTTGAACTGGACGCACTAGATTAATTTATGAATTTGATGTATGGGATTATTTTCTGAATTTGATGTTCTAGTGCACTTTCTGTTCTAGTGTAGTTTCTATATTTGATGTTCTTGTGTAGTTCAGTTTCTTGAGTTTATGTGTTGACGTGGCTAAGAAGTAGATAGGTCATTGATTCAATTGTAGATACCAAAAATAAAAATGACATGCTCTGCCTGTATTTTATTTCTGAACTCTGCATAGCAGTTTCTGAAATTTTTTCGTCCATGAGTTATACGTACTACATAAGTATTTACTTGATGGATACTTGATGGATCCACCTTCCTTAAATGTGTCATCCCCCTTGCAGGCCCAAGAGCCTGCGCCCGTTCCTGAAGGAGAACAGGTTCTACACCTTTGCGGGCTTCAGTATTGAAGGTGACAAAGAGATACTGCGAAGTTCTGGTTTGGAGATCAACCCCGACAAGTACATCGACATGTTGGAAATATGCCCTAGAGGCAATAATAAATTGGTTATTATTATATTTCCTTGTTCATGACAATCGTTTATTATCCATGCTAGAATTGTATTGATAGGAAACTCAGATACATGTGTGGATACATAGACAACACCATGTCCCTAGTAAGCCTCTAGGAGACTAGCTCGTTGATCAATAGATGGTTACGGTTTCCTGACCATGGACATTGGATGTCGTTGATAACGGGATCACATCATTAGGAGAATGATGTGATGGACGAGACCCAATCCTAAGCCTAGCACAAGATCGTGTAGTTCGTTTGCTCAGAGCTTTTCTAATGTCAAGTATCACTTCCTTAGACCATGAGATCGTGCAACTCCCGGATACCGTAGGAATGCTTTGGGTGCACCAAACGTCACAACGTAACTGGGTGGCTATAAAGGTGCACTACAGGTATCTCCGAAAGTGTCTGTTGGGTTGGCACGAATCGAGACTGGGATTTGTCACTCCGTGTAAACGGAGAGGTATCTCTGGGCCCACTCGGTAGGACATCATCATAATGTGCACAATGTGACCAAGGAGTTGATCACGGGATGATGTGAGTTACGGAACGAGTAAAGAGACTTGCCGGTAACGAGATTGAACAAGGTATCGGGATACCGACGATCGAATCTCGGGCAAGTAACATACCGATGGACAAAGGGAATTGCATACGGGATTGATTGAATCCCCGACATCGTGGTTCATCCGATGAGATCATCGTGGAACATGTGGGAGCCAACATGGGTATCCAGATCCCGCTGTTGGTTATTGACCGGAGAACGTCTCGGTCATGTCTGGATGGTTCCCGAGCCCGTAGGGTCTACACACTTAAGGTTCGATGACGCTAGGGTTATAGGGAAAGTATGTACGTGGTTACCGAATGTTGTTCGGAGTCCCGGATGAGATCCCGGACGTCACGAGGAGTTCCGGAATGGTCCGGAGTAAAGATTTATATATGGGAAGTCCTGTTTTGGTCACCGGAAAAGTTCCGGGTGAAATCGGTAATGTACCGGGACCACCGGGAGGGTCCCGGGGGTCCACCAAGTGGGGCCACCAGCCCCAGAAGGCTGCGTGGGCCAAGTGTGGGAGGGGACCAGCCCCAGGTGGGCTGGTGCGCCCCCCCCCCCACCAAGGCCCAAGGCGCATGGGAGAGTGGGAGGGGGCAAACCCTAGGTCCAGATGGGCCATAGGGCCCATCTAGTGGGGCGCCCCCCCTCTCCTCCCCTTGGCCGCCCCCCTTGATGGGATCTAGGGCTGGCCGCCTCCTCTTGGGGGTGGAAACCCTAAGGGGGGCGCAGCCCCCTCCCCCCTATATATAGTTGAGGTTTGGGCTGCCCAAGACACACGAGAACGTCTCTCTTTCGGCGCAGCCCTTCCCTCTCCCTCCTCCTCCTCTCCCGCGGTGCTTGGCGAAGCCCTGCGGGATTGCCACGCTCCTCCACCACCACCACGCCGTCGTGCTGCTGCTGGATGGAGTCTTCCCCAACCTCTCCCTCTCTCCTTGCTGGATCAAGGCGTGGGAGACGTCAACGGGCTGGATGTGTGTTGAATGCGGAGGCGCCGTGGTTTGGCGCTCAGATCGGAATCAACCGCGATCTGAATCACTACGAGTACGACTCCCTCATCCGCGTTCTTGCAACGGTTCCGCATCGCGATCTACAAGGGTATGTAGATGCACTCCCCTTCCCCTCGTTGCTAGATTACTCCATAGATTGATCTTGGTGATGCATAGAAAATTTTGAATTTCTGCTACGTTCCCCAACAGTGGCATCATGAGCTAGGTCTATGCTTAGTTTCTATGCACGAGTAGAACACAAAGAAGTTGTGGGCGTAGATGTTGCCAATTCTTCTTGCCGCTACTAGTCTTATCTTGTTTCGGTGGCATTGTGGGATGAAGCGGCCCGGACCGACCTTACACGTACGCTTACGTGAGACAGGTTCCACCGACTGACATGCACTAGTTGCATAAGGTGGCTAGCGGGTGTCTGTCTCTCCCACTTTAGTCGGAACGGATTCGATGAAAAGGGTCCTTATGAAGGGTAAATAGAAATTGGCATATCACGTTGTGGTTTTACGTAGGTAAGAAACGTTCTTGCTAGAAACCTATACAAGCCACGTAAAAACTTGCAACAACAATTAGAGGACGTCTAACTTGTTTTTGCAGCATGTGCTATGTGATGTGATATGGCCAGAAGATGTGATGAATGATATATGTGATGTATGAGATTGATCATATTCTTGTAATAGGAATCACGACTTGCATGTCGATGAGTATGACAACCGGCAGGAGCCATAGGAGTTGTCTTTATTTTTTTGTATGACCTGCGTGTCATTGAATAACGCCATGTAAATTACTTTACTTTATTGCTAAGCGCGTTAGCCATAGAAGTAGAAGTAATCGTTGGCGTGACAACTTCATGAAGACACAATGATGGAGATCATGATGATGGAGATCATGGTGTCATGCCGGTGACAAAGATGATCATGGTGCCCCGAAGATGGAGATCAAAGGAGCAAAATGATATTGGCCATATCATGTCACTATTTGATTGCATGTGATGTTTATCATGTTATGCATCTTATTTGCTTAGAACGACGGTAGTAAGTAAGATGATCCCTCACTAAAATTTCAAGAGACGTGTTCCCCCTAACTGTGCACCGTTGCGAAGGTTCGTTGTTTCGAAGCACCACGTGATGATCGGGTGTGATAGATTCTAACGTTCGAATACAACGGGTGTTGACGAGCCTAGCATGTACGGACATGGCCTCGGAACACATGCGAAACACTTAGGTTGACTTGACGAGCCTAGCATGTACAGACATGGCCTCGGAACACAAGAGACCGAAAGGTCGAACATGAGTAGTATAGCAGATACGATCAACATGGAGATGTTCACCGATGATGACTAGTCCGTCTCACGTGATGATCGGACACGGCCTAGTTTGACTCGGATCATGAATCACTTAGATGACTAGAGGGATGTCTATCTGAGTGGGAGTTCAATAATCAGATGAACTTCATTATCATGAACATAGTCAAAAGGTCTTTGCAAATTATGTCATACGCTTTAGTTCTACTGTTTAAGATATGTTCCTAGAGAAAATTTAGTTGAAAGTTGGTAGTAGCAATTATGCGGAGTGGGTCCGTAAACTGAGGATTGTCCTCATTGCTGCACAGAAGGCTTATGTCCTTAATGCACCGCTCGGTGTGCTGAACCTCAGCGTCGTCTGTAGATGTTGCGAAACATCTGACATACACGTTTTGATGACTACGTGATAGTTCAGTGAGTAATGCTAACGGTTTAGAATTGTGGCACGAGAGACGTTTTGAAACGTCGCAGAACATATGAGATGTTCCGAAGACTGAAATTGGGATTTCAGACTAGTGCCCACGTCAAGAGGTATGAAACCTCTGACAAGTTTCTTAAGCCTGCAGACTAAGGGAGAAAAGCTCAATCGTTGAGCATGTGCTCAGATTGTCTGAGTACCACAATCACTTGAATCGAGTGGGAGTTAATCTCCCAGATGAGATAGTGATAGTTCTCCATAGTCACTGCCACCAAGCTAGTAGAGCTTCGTGATGAACTATAAATATCAGGGATAGTTATGATGATCCTTGAGCTATTCGCGATGTTTGACACCGGGAGAGTAGAAATCAAGAAGGAGCATCAATTGTTGATGGTTTGTAAAACCACTAGTTTCTAGAAGGGCAAGGGCAAAAGGGATACTTCATGAAACAGCAAATCATTTGCTGCTCTAGTGAAGAAAACCAAGGTTGAATCCAAACCCGAGACTAAGTGCTTCTGTAATGAGGGGAACGGTCACTGAAGCAGTACTACCCTAGATACGGTAGATGAGAAGGCAGGCAAGGTCGACAGAAGTATATTGGATATACGTTATATGAATGTGTACTTTACTAGTACTCCCAGCAGCACCAGGGTATTAGATACCGGTTCGGTTGCTAAGTGTTAGTAACTCGAAATAAAAGCTGCGGAATAAACGGAGACTAGCTAAAGGTGAGATGACGATATGTGTTGGAAGTGTTTCCAAGGTTGATGTGATCAAGCATCACATGCTCCCTCTACCATCGAGATTTGGTGTTTGCGTTAAGCATGATTGGATTATGTTTATCGCAATACGGTTATTCATTTAAGGAGAATAATGGTTACTCTGTTTATTTGAATAATACCTTCAATGGTCTTGCACCTAAAATGAATCTCGATCGTAGTGATACACATGTTCATGCCAAAAGATATAAGATAGTAATGATAGTACCACATACTTGTGGCACTGCCACTTGAGTCATATTGGTATAGAAACGCATGAAGAAGCTCCATGTAGATGGATCTTTGGACTCACTCGTTTTTGAAAAGAATGAGACATGCGGACCATGTCTATTGGTATATATGCATGAACAAACTCCATGCAGATGGATCGTTTGGACTCACTTGATTTTGAATCACTTGAGACATGCAAATCATACCACATGGGCAAGATGACTGAAAGGCCTCGTTTTCAGTAAGATGGAACAAGAGAGCAACTTGTTGGATGTAATACATTTTGATGTGTGCAGTCCAATGAGTGCTGAGGCATGCAGTGGATATTGTTAAGTTCTTACTTCACAGATGATTTGAGTAGATGCTGAGTGTATTTACTTGATGAAACACAAGTCTGGATTATTGAAAGGTTCAAGTAATTTCAGAGTGAAGTTGAAGATCGTCATGACAAGAGGATAAAATGTCTGTGATATGATCATAGAGATGAGTATCTGAGTTACGAGTTTGGCACACAATTAAGACATTGTGGAAAGTGTTTCACAATTAATACCGCCTGGAACACCATAGTGTGATGGTGTGTCCGAACATCATAACTGCACCCTATTGGATATGGCACATACCATGATGTTTCTTATCGAATTACCACTATCGTTTATGGGTTAGGCATTAGAGACAACCGCATTCACTTTAAAAGGGGCACCACGCAATTCCGTTGAGACGACACCGTTTAGAGAAACCTAAGTTGTCGTTTCTTAAAAAGTTTGGGGCTGCGATGCTTATGTGAAAAGGTTTCAGGCTGATAAGCTCGAACCCAAAGCGGATAAATGCATCTTCATAAAATACCCAAAA
The DNA here is from genome assembly GCF_002575655.3 of Aegilops tauschii subsp. strangulata. Taxonomy (NCBI): domain Eukaryota; kingdom Viridiplantae; phylum Streptophyta; class Magnoliopsida; order Poales; family Poaceae; genus Aegilops; species Aegilops tauschii. Next base: position 630,237,468 of record NC_053036.3, on the reverse strand, counting down.
CAGTTGGGCATACCTCCTATTTCAGATCTGGAAGCAAAGGTAATTGCTTCTAGAAACAGGTCCTTTCTCGAGGAAAATTTTCTCTCGAAAGAATTGAGTGGGAGGATGGTGGAGACTTGATAAGGTTATTGAACCGTCACTTCAACTAGTGTGTAGCAGGGCACAGGAAGTTGTTCCTGTGGCACCTACACTAATCGAAGTGGAAGCTTATGATAGTGATCATGAAACTTCGGATCAAGTCACTACCAAACCTCGTAGGACGACGAGGATGCGTGCTACTTCAGAGTGGTACGTAATCCTGTCTTGAAAGTCATGTTGTTAGACAACAATGAACCTACGAGCTATGGAGAAGCGATGGTGGGCCCATATTCTGACAAATGGTTAGAAGCCATGAAATCCGAGATAAATGGATCTTTAAGAAGAAGACGGACGTGGACGGTAATGTTACCGTCTATGAAGCTCGACTTGTGGCAAAGAGTATTTCCACAAGTTCAAGGAGTTGACTACGATGGGATTTTCCCATCCGTAGCGATGCTTAAAGTCCGTCGGAATCATGTTAGCATTAGCTGCATTTATGAAATCTGGCAGATGGATGTCAAAACAAGTTTCCTTACCAATTTTCGTAAGGAAAGGTTGTATGTGATACAATCAGAAAGGTTTTGTCGATCCTAAGGATGCTAAAAGGTATGCTAGCTCCAGCGATCCTTCCATGGACTAGAGGAAGCATCTCGGAGTCAGAATATACGCTTTGATGGAGTGATCAAAGTTTTTGGGTTTATACAAAGTTTGTTAGAAACTTGTATTTACAATAAAGTGAGTGGGAGCGCTACAACATTTCTGATAAGTATATGTGAATGACATATTGTTGATCCGAAATGATGTAAAATTTCTGGAAAGCATAAAGGGTTGTTTGAAAGGAGTTTTTCAAAGGAAGACCTGGATAAAGCTGCTTACATATTGGGCATGAAGATCTATAGAGATAGATCAAGACGCCCGATGATACTTTCAAAGAACGCACACCTTGACATGATTTTGAAAGAGTTCAAAATAGATCAGGAAAGAAGGAGTTCTTGGCTGTGTTACAAGGTGTGAGTATTGAGTTAGACTCAAGACCTGACCACAGCAGAAGAGAGAGAAAGGACGAAGGTCGTCCCCTATGCTTAAGACGTAGGCTCTACAGTATGCTATGCTGCATACCGCACATGTAGTGTGCCTTGCCATGAGTTGGTCAAGAGGGTACAATAGTGATCCGGGAAAGGATCACATGACAGCGGTCGAACTTATCCTTAGTACCTAGTGGACTAAGGAATTTTCTCGATTATGGAGGTAAAAGGGAGTTCGTCGTAAAAGGGTTACGTCGATGCGAACTTTGACACTAATCCGGATGACTCTGAGTAGTAAACCGGATTCGTATAGTAGAGCAGTTATTTGAAATGGCTCCAAATAGCGCGTGGTAGCATCCACAAGATGACATAGATATTCGTAAAGCACACACGGATCTGAAAGGTTCAGACCCGTTGACTAATAACCTCTCTCACAAGCATAACATGATCAAACCAGAACTCATTGAGTGTTAATCACATAGTGATGTGAACTAGATTGTTGACTCTAGTAAACTCTTAGATGTTGGTCACATGGTGATGTGACCTGTCAGTGTTAATCACATGGTGATGTGAACTAGATTATTGACTCTAGTGCAAGTGGGAGACTGTTGGAAATATGCCCTAGAGGCAATAATAAATTGGTTATTATTATATTTCCTTGTTCATGATAATCGTTTATTATCCATGCTAGAATTGTATTGATAGGAAACTCAGATACATGTGTGGATACATAGACAACACCATGTCCCTAGTAAGCCTCTAGGAGACTAGCTCGTTGATCAATAGATGGTTACGGTTTCCTGACCATGGACATTGGATGTCGTTGATAACGGGATCACATCATTAGGAGAATGATGTGATGGACGAGACCCAATCCTAAGCCTAGCACAAGATCGTGTAGTTCGTTTGCTCAGAGCTTTTCTAATGTCAAGTATCACTTCCTTAGACCATGAGATTGTGCAACTCCCGGATACCGTAGGAATGCTTTGGGTGCACCAAACGTCACAACGTAACTGGGTGGCTATAAAGGTGCACTACAGGTATCTCCGAAAGTGTCTATTGGGTTGGCACGAATCGAGACTGGGATTTGTCACTCCGTGTAAACGGAGAGGTATCTCTGGGCCCACTCGGTAGGACATCATCATAATGTGCACAATGTGACCAAGGAGTTGATCACGGGATGATGTGAGTTACGAAACGAGTAAAGAGACTTGCCGGTAACGAGATTGAACAAGGTATCGGGTTACCGACGATCGAATCTCGGGCAAGTAACATACCGATGGACAAAGGGAATTGCATACGGGATTGATTGAATCCCCGACATCGTGGTTCATCCGATGAGATCATCGTGGAACATGTGGGAGCCAACATGGGTATCCAGATCCCGCTGTTGGTTATTGACCGGAGAACGTCTCGGTCATGTCTGCATGGTTCCCGAGCCCATAGGGTCTACACACTTAAGGTTCGATGACGCTAGGGTTATAGGGAAAGTATGTACGTGGTTACCGAATGTTGTTCGGAGTCCCAAATGAGATCCCGGACGTCACGAGGAGTTCCGGAATGGTCCGGAGGTAAAGATTTATATATGGGAAGTCCTGTTTTGGTCACCGGAAAAGTTTCGGGTGAAATCGGTAATGTACCGGGACCACCGGGAGGGTCCCGGGGGTCCACCAAGTGGGGCCACCAGCCCCAGAAGGCTGCGTGGGCCAAGTGTGGGAGGGGACCAGCCCCAGGTGGGCTGGTGCGCCCCCCACCAAGGCCCAAGGCGCATGGGAGAGTGGGAGGGGGCAAACCCTAGGTCCAGATGGGCCTTAGGGCCCATCTAGTGGGGCGCCCCCCCTCTCCTCCCCTTGGCCGCCCCCCTTGATGGGATCTAGGGCTGGCCGCCTCCTCTTGGGGGTGGAAACCCTAAGGGGGGCGCAGCCCCCTCCCCCTCTATATATAGTTGAGGTTTGGGCTGCCCAAGACACACGAGAACGTCTCTCTTTCGGCGCAGCCCTTCCCTCTCCCTCCTCCTCCTCTCCCGCGGTGCTTGGCGAAGCCCTGCGGGATTGCCACGCTCCTCCACCACCACCACGCCGTCGTGCTGCTGCTGGATGGAGTCTTCCCCAACCTCTCCCTCTCTCCTTGCTGGATCAAGGCGTGGGAGACGTCACCGGGCTGCATGTGTGTTGAACGCGGAGGCGCCGTGGTTCGGCGCTCAGATCGGAATCAACCGCGATCTGAATCGCTACGAGTACGACTCCCTCATCCGCGTTCTTGCAACGCTTCCGCATCGCGATCTACAAGGGTATGTAGATGCACTCCCCTTCCCCTCGTTGCTAGATTACTCCATAGATTGATCTTGGTGATGCGTAGAAAATTTTGAATTTCTGCTACGTTCCCCAACACGACATCCAGCGCAAATGGAGAGTTCCGTTCAAGGGAAGAAAGAGGTACCTCTCTTTGGCTGATGTTGCAGGGAGCGTGATCCACCCATTCTACAAACAGATGAAGGATAAGATTGACAGGGTTGAAGACCATAAACTGTGGGGGATCAGCCCACTGCCAAATTACCTCATCGAGTATGCAGCGATAGATGCGTACGCCACCTACGAGTCATTGAAGAGAATTGAAAACATCAGAGAAGGACTGGAGAGTGCAAAAGAGGCAGAGAAGAATTATGACGATCATTACTACGTCTACTAGTGATGACGAAAACATAGAAAACTGGTCGAGGAGTTGCTTGTGTTTCTGCTTGTCCTTTCTATTGTTTAAGGTTTGTAGTTTTCTTCTGTTAGAACGAAGCAGTTCCTAATGTCATCTGTATCAGGTTAAACAAGTTTGCTTATGTCAAGTTTGTAGTTTGTTTATGTGATTGAACAAGTTATTTAGCTTGGTAAGTTCTATGTTTATCCAGCAATCATGTGATTTTAAAGTAGTAATGTTGCTCTTTACTCTAAAAACAACAAAATACGAAGTAGTCTTTTTACACTAAGTACAGTTTAGTTGTGCACACAAGCGCGGCTTCTTGAGGAGTGGCAGGAGTGCCATGGGTCGGAATACGCAGTTAGAGAGGCACAGGTTTGCAGTCTCTAGAGCCACCGGCATGTGTTACTACAGGGGCCGGAGGCACGGAATTGAAGTCTCTAAAGAAATGAAGGCACCACAAGCCTCCATGCAGAGGCACGTGGACGGAGTAGCAGAGGTGAGCTCCGAATACATAGTTACAGGGTCACGGTTTGGAAGTGTGTAGAGCTAAGGTTGTGTGACACGATGGGGCATGTAAGAGTCATGGCGAGTGTCACGTGATAGAGGCACCTGGATGTAGGTACGCAAGGCACGGGATTTCGACTTCTCGATGCACGGGTATCAACGTTGTGGATGCACAATAGTGTGGTGGCAGAGGCATGTGTCGGAATGCTCGGTTAGAGATGCACTGTTGTGACGTTTATGAAGAAACACGGGCATAGTACCGCGACCATGTAAGAGTCGCGGGGCGTGACACGTTAGGCACGTGGATGCAGGGACGGTAGGCACGGAGGTGAAGAATCAAGAGGCACGGAAGTTGGGTTTTTGTTGTTTCGAACAACTATCAATACTGTGGATGTTCAAAAGTGTGGTACCACAAGCATGCTTCCGAATACGCAGTTAGGGAGTCACGGTTGTGAAGCCTCTAGAGAGTCACGCGTGTCTGGCATCACGGGCATGGAGTGGTGTGGGGCTTCGAGAGGCATCAGTGGCCCTCAACCCTCTGGATGCATGGTGGTGTGGTAGGAGAGGCACCATTGTGTATGCACAGGTGTGAGGCCTCTAACGGCGTGGAGTGGGTGGCACCACATGCATTTGTTTGAGTACTCATTTAGAGAGTCACGTCTGTACTCACGCCAGATGCATGCTGTAGGTTGGTGGCATTCGACAGCACACGGTTGCAGAGAGGAGGAATGTTTGTGAAACATCAAAGTCACCGGTGGTCACGCATGAGGAGTATGTAGAGTCACTGCGCGTCGACGTGACGCATGTATGTCTAGGGACGGACTCTTGGGGCTTTATGGGGCATGGTCATCAACCACCTGGATTGATAGTTGTGAAGTGTCTAGGGGCACTGGCTTGTGTTTGAATGCTTGGTTAATGAAGAATCACGGAACTACTTCAATAAAAAGAGTCTGTTGCTTCATTATCACAGTATGATGTGCGGTTAAACCGTTTTCTGATGTTTCGACGGAGCTAGGCTTGTTCGCTTATCAACAACTTTTTATTCCTTGATGTCGTCGTAGATCTTTCTAATCTCATCGCAAATTTCGCTGGGTGCGATTCCATTCTGATTGCTAAATAGTAGCCTGCACAGTTGTTGTGCTTTCCATTGTTCGGTGCCATCCTATACAAAATTCAGTGAAAAATAAGGAGGAAAAACACATCAGAATTAGGTCATGCAGTTGTATGATATCTAGCAGATTTATAGCGAGTTTTAAGCGAAAACTTACGTCGAAATTATCTATCTCTTCGACGAAGTGGTTGCCATCAAAGAGATCCGCGAACCTTAGAACAGCAAACGGGGTTTCACCTTTGTTCACCTTTGGAACGCCCTTTAAAAATTGAACTTCCCATTTAGTCTTTTCCTTTTCGAATTTTTCACTGAGTAATATTTCGTATACTTCCTTAAACCTGGGCACCTGGGAATTGCATTTTGTTTTTGTTTTAGAGAGACATGTAGTGTAACTTGTAAAACCGAAAGACGCTGTTATTTACAATTCTTACCAGTTTGTCTTTATGGTTGTGGTATTTGTTATGCTCCTTTTCTTTGTTGGCTTCGTTGATTTCCATGTCAGCAATTTGTTTACTTAGTTTGCCATCATGCACGTGGTGATCACGTTGATTTTTCAGGTATTCTTGCCTCTTCAATTCTTCAAGAGATGTTTCTTCAGGCTCGATGATTTGAAGCTTCCTTCTATATTTGTCGAGCACGAATAGTGTGTATCGGTCTTGTTTTTCAAATGGCATGAATACCTGCGGTACAAAAGTTTTATTGTTAGATGAGAGTTTAGAATATAGTATTTTGTTTGAAATGCTTATTTTTATTTTGTTAGAGAGTTTTATTGTTAGAGGAGAGTTTAGAATATAGTTTTAACGCTATTACCATTTTTGCTGTTTTGAGCTTGTCTGATTGACATTTCTTAAGGAACAAAGGAACCAAGCTATCCTTCTCTCGTGTGAAAGCATCTCTGAAGTTCGCCATAGATTTTCTTTTATCCTTTAAACCCAGAATATTCTGCAGGCAACAAATAAAAAAATCATAAAAACGAATTAGAAAGAATAGATCGGTACCAAGAGATTAAACAATCGTTGCAAAAAGATGAGTTTGTATGATCATTGTGGTTTTTTTTTGAAATTTACCGCTGCAAAGCTTGGGCCTAGTAATAGTCTATGTCTTTTGTGTACAGGTTGGTCGCTTCCCTCCCATGCTTCTGCTAACTCATTGAGCACCTTCTTTTCCATTCCTTGCTGTTTTTTCTTGTTTGCAGGCCCAAATATTTCCTTTAGGTTTGATCCAGTGAGAGTTGTGCTGTTCCCGTGTGGTTGTTCTCTCGAGAAGAATAGTACTTGTCTGCTTATAGGTAAAACAGTAGAAGAAAATTTTGTTGAGAATGTCATTAACAAGCAAGCTGATAAACAGGAATTCAAGGTTCTTTCTAGTTTCTGTCTTATTTGTGTGATTACCACGTAACTTTAACTAATTTCAGTTGGAAAAGGAACCAAGTCACCTTTTGAATTTGTCCTGCCATGGGTCACTCATGACTATGTCGTAGAGCTCGTTTGCCTTATGCACGTGTCTGAACGAATGCCGGTGTTGCGGGTATTTGTTGGTGCTCCTTGATTGATGCTGGTTTTTTCCGTCTCGCTCTGTCAAAACATATAAAAAATTATGGCTGTTGTTTCTAAAAGATATATTTGAAGCTCCTGTCATGTTGACTGATGGTAAAAATGAAAATAGTTATATTACCTTTCATGGGCGAAAAAAGGTTTATAGTCTCTCGTTTGAAAACTTTGATTTTTTCAGGAAGTTGATGGTGCTTTATTTGGTTGGTTTTACCGAACATGAGTGTGTATACGTACTCTGGTTTCCATTCGGCATCCACCTTGCTGGGCTGCAGGCATGTCAAAATTTATGGTTTATAGTTACGTGTTGTCCACCATTGTGAATAAACTAATTGCGGTAATAAAGAAATCAAGTAATTTGACGTGTATGTACTGGTAACTTACATGAAAATCCTCTCTGTGCTTGACCAGTTCTTTCCCATTCCAGTGTTTCGCAAATTGGGCCGTGAAGTGTCCGCATTATGTTCCTTCTTGCTTTGGTGTGCAGACCCTGTGAGGCCTTTCTGCTATCCTTGCCCAGTCTGGTTCGTTCTTGTGTTTTAGTTGGTGGTACTTGTTCATCAGCACCGAGATCCTTCTCATCTGTGATTGCATTTTGGTTTTGTTGTTTGGGTGCGGCATTGATAAAAGTAAGAGTATCATACTATCACGACGAAAAGAATAAATCAATGTACAAAAAGTACGTACCAGTTCTGCTCGATGCACATGGTGTTTACTCCAAGACAAATTGGCGTAGTTTACATAGTTCAGTGGGTCAAGGATGTCGATGCTATCTCTGTATTTGTTCATTACATATCGCGTGTAGTGGTTGTCTGTGTGATGAGGTATCATGATCTACGTTGAGAGAGGAGATTGTTGTTGATGTAAAAAATGAATTTCATTTAATTTTTTAAGCTCAAGGAGAATAAGTCATGTGTTCAGTAATAGTTCCAAACTTACCATCTTCGAATGCAGGGTGTTTTTACCTCGCACGAGTTTTTCAAATGCTTGTAGTGCATCGTGTTCGTTGAATTCTGATAGCTCTCCCCTATTATAATTGAGACCTAGCACCATCTTCAAGAAAGAGAGTGTGTGGTATTAGTTAAATATTCTACCATGTGTAATGACAGTGGTGTTTTCGTAGGTGAGGTATGCATACATTTGCGAATTCTGCAGGGAGTACAGTTGTGACGTCTGGGTTGAACTGTTCCTGTTCTGTCCATTCGTCCAGTAACGCGTTTAGCATGGAGCCCTCCATTTGTGCATTTCCTTTCCCTGCTTGTTCCATGAAGGATTTTCCTGAAATGTAGCCTTCGCGCTTTGAGGTTTTATATAGCTGTTCTCTGCAAGCAAGGACGGTTTAGAAGTAGGTGAGTGAATGGTTAGTTGGATGTTAGAGAATGTGCAGCTCTGTGTAATCGTTTCCATGGAACAAGGAGAATTTGCTTACTGTCCGCATTCTTTCTGTCCTTGTCGGCTCATCAGATATCTATAGAGTTGCATGGCCTTTTCTTTGTAAATGAAATCTCCTGGAACAAGTGTTGGAGCGTTGACTTTCTCAATTTCCTTGCTTGCTCGCTTGAATGGCCTCTTAGTTGAGATTATGTTTGCTGAGCTGATCTCATGTGATTGAATCGTCGAGGGTTTTGGGGAACTTGTCTGCACTCTTGCAAGATGCCTTGCCCTTTTCTTCCCGTGATCTAACTACGCCTGCTCGTTAAGCTGCCCAGCTGTTGGTGTGTCCTTTTGTGTGTTGTTGTTTTTGATGCTCGGTTCTATTGAGACTTCAGCATCGCATTTTCTCTTCTGAAGTATCTTTTCTACTAAATTCTTCTCTGTCTTCTTCTTTTCTTCTTGTGCATGTTCTGCCTCTGGTGATGTTCCTGATATGCGTTCTTCGCCAACAGGGTTCATGTTCTGTTTGGAAAGCTGTTGTTGGCGAGTTGGTACGCTCTTTGTCCTGTTATCCACTTCTAAAGGAGAGCGTGTTATGCCTTCGTCATTTTTATCTGGGGGTGGTCTGTCTGGTTCTATCGGTGGATCTTTCCGTTCGTCTTCCTTTGGTAAATCAATGTGTGGCTGCGCGTGTTGTTCCCTGTGTAAAGCAGCATCTGTCTGGGCTTGTTCTTCCGTGAGTGCTTCTTCAGACACCTTGGTGGTATCCTTGCTGCTCACATGATAATCTTCTTTCTCCTCATCGCAGCTTGTGTCATTAATGTCAATAACTTTTATCTCTTGAGCGCTCGTCCCAATGTGCTCGGGAGTTGGAGGAATCTCTTGTTGAATTGTGTCAGAATGTATTCGTTGCATTTCACTGTCTTCCATATCGACCTCAGATTTCAGCATATCTGATAAGATAAAAAATAAAAACTTATTGGTGTGTCTTTGAAAATTAGATAAGTAGAATTTTACTTTGTTGTCTTTAGTAAGTGAAACCTGCAGTGTAGTTGATTAATGACAGTGCGGCCGTATCTCTGTATTGGCTGATTATTTGATAGAGAATTTTCTTTCTCAACTCTGGGACTTGTTCCTCTGTTAGTAACACTGTTTCTCCATCGTCGGTGTAGTGCTTTGCGTTCATGAACATATAGAACGCATAGTCGAGTCTGCAGGTAGAAGGATGATTGATTATTGTCGCTGTCTAAAGATGGTAGGGCAGTTTAGGTGAAGTTGTCCTAACGTCCTATGTTTTTTATGGATTGCATTAATAATTGTTACATTAAGTAAGGAAAAGGAGAAAGGTTTGTAGTGCTTACGTTTTTCCCTGAAGTGGCACCTTCATTTTGACCTTTTTGAAATGGTCAATATTACTTGGAGACAGTTGTAGGAATGGGCTTATTTGCTTCCATATCCTCTTTACTCTGCTTGTTACTGTGTTGAAGTAGTCCATTGTGCCTATATATTCATCTGATAAAGAGTCAAGGAGTTCAAAGCGCTCTTTTTTCATGTTAATTGTAACAACGAAGTAGTGGCCCACAGTTCTTTGTTTTTGTTGAACATGCCCGCCTATGCAAACTGGTAGAAAGAACTGCAAAAATGCAAAATAAATAAATAAGGGATCCTTTTTGGATTTAGTGATGATTTGTTGATCGTTAGACGGAATTGTAGTGCCGAGATTGTATCTCTTATCTGTAACATGAGATGTGCTTACCATGTCGAAATCTTGTAGTTGCTCTCCTTCTTCCAGATCAAGGAATCTTTTAAGCCTTTTAGGAATTGTCTTGTCTCTGACGTGTGCTTCATCTTTATTTTCAAGTCCAATGGATCTTCATGGTTGGCCATGCGTATTGATGCCTGCTTGTTTTGTCACATGTGCGTATAAGAAATTTGTAAATTCAATTGTACAGAGAGGTTGATTGATCGATAGAGTGATATTCATTGTTGAAACTTGAGCTCTACATATGGTGTTGTATGTTGATAGAATCTTTCTCTTTGTGCCCCTGAGTTGCTTTTTCAACATCTGTAGCATGACTGCCATGGTTTCGCTGCGCACTGGCTCTCCAATGTCGAAGCTTTGTGCCATGTGGCTGACCGTTACTGTTGTCGTCTCTGTATTTATTAAAATCTCGTGCCTGCAACATATATATATATATATATATATATATATATTTACAGGTATACATATAAAATGTTTAAGGGAGGAAATCACTGGAAGAAATAATTCTTTGGTGGTAACATGAACTTACCCTTTGTCCTTATTCGCTGTCATGATGTTGTTGTACAGGCGTGCGATCCGTTCATCTTTTGTGCCTTCTTCGATGGCCAGGTTTTGTATGATCAATTGTTCACGTTCTGTTTGAGTGCTGTCCTGGGTTACCATCGGGTTTGTGGCGGCAACATCTTTTACAGCACAATGTTTCTTGTCTGATGGTGCGGCATTTTTCTTGTTGCTGTCTGACTCTCTCTGGAATGTTTGCTGCATGGTTTTCTAATGCACTGTCGCCCTTTGCTTCTTTGCTTGTGTCTGCGTGCGTGTCTTGTTGAGGTTTCTGCATTATCGGGCAAAAGCGTGGTTAGAAAATAAATAAATATGCTCGTTATTTTGATTGTAGTTTAGTGTCCGTTCCCTAAGAAAAATACTCAAATGTTTAATGTGTCTTTTGAACTTTTTTATTGTAGCTTCACCTTTTCAGTCGTTTCCGCCGGTGCTGCCTCTTCGACCTTTTCTTTGGTGAGTGGAGCTTTTTGGTCCTCCTCTGGATCTTTTTTGTTTTGTTCATCCGTGGTGTCGTCGTTTTTGTCTTGTGGCTGTTGAGACATAGAGGTAGGTAAATGAGATTGCATTTGTGTCTTTGTTCAGTCAAATTTCTAATTTCCTTAAAAGCAGGTTATCTCACTTCACCTTTTCGATCTTTTGCGTCGACATTGCCATCCCTGTTATTTCTTGCCCGGACAGTGAAGGTTTGCTGGCTTGGTCTACGGCGGTTAGGCTGTCCGTTGTTGGACGAACATCTTCTTCTTGTTCCATTCCCTTGTGTTGTTGTGTTTGTTTGTCTTGAATATTGGTGCTCTCCTCTGTTTCTTGCATCTGTCGGAACGCAAAAAGTAATTAAAATGTGTCTGTGTTTCTTTCTGGTGGATGCATTTTTTATATGCTATAGAAAGAGGTTTTGTAGATTGACCTCTACGTTCAATCTCTCTGGTGCCGTGCTTGTCACTTCTTCTTTGTCTTCTGGAGTTTTTGTACATTGTCGAGCGGTAGCAGCACTTTCTATCGCTTGTTGAGGCACATCTTCTGCTTCATTTGTTTCTTTTTTCTGTTCAATCAAAAAATGTGAAAAAGTTTGGACTTCATCTGTGCATGCATAACTTTTTTGTTTTGATGTTGTAGGAGCAGATGCGTGTAGATTTACCTCGTTGGTCTTTGATGCTGGTGGCATCTCTTCTCGGTTGTGTTTGTCACGTGAAGACTGCTCTTTGGTCGGCGTACTGGGTACCATTTTAGTCACCATTTGCCCTTGTTTTTTGTTTTGTTCTGTTTGTATTCCTTGCTGTTCTTTGGCATGACCGTCCTTGTTTGTTTCCTGCGTTTCATGAAAAAGGAAAAGCATGATTCATTTTGTAATTCTTGTATTACTGTGACAGGTTGTACTGGGCAGTACATTTCTTATAAATTTTGGAAAAATGGTTCTTGTTGAATTTTAGCTTTGCACTGGTGGTTGGGGTATCCGTTTGTGCGTCCACTTTTTCTTTGCTTTGTATGCCAGCCTTGGGTGTGTCACCAGGTGGAGTGTCTGAGGCTTTCTCCCCTGTATCGGTCATCTGAAATGCTCTTGTGCTGAAAAGCTCTTCTATATGAACTTTTTGTTTTGAATGGGCATCCTCTTCTCTTTGCTGTGCTTCTAATACCGGATAGATGAAACAATATGAGTTGACGGTATTTGGGCAAAGTGGGTTTGGAAGTTTTACCTCTTCTTTGTTGTTTTCTTCTTGTTTTCTGCCGTGCTGTTAACGGTCGATGCTAGATCAGCCCGTGCCTCGTTTGCGGGAGCGTTGATATGATACTTGTCCGGCTGAGTGTATATTTCGTTGCAGATATCTCAGTTAACTCAAGACCGTTTATAGTTTAGAGAGAAGAGACTTTTTAGAAAGAAGAGCCTGATTTTTTATACTCACGTCTTTGCTGCCTCCGATCCTGTTCGTCTCTTGTACTGCCCCTGTTGACGCTCTTGAGGGTGCATTATCTGTTGTTGGGTTGCTTGTTCTATTGCTTCCATCCTCTTGCTCGGTGTTCTTGACGGCATGCTGCTGTTGGCCTTTATGTTTCGGTGGCGTTCTGTTGCCGTGTCCCTGACAGAATCGAAGATAGATTTTTTAAGTTCAAGTTTGAAAGCATCGCTTTCGAATCACATGGATGATGTATTTGTTCTCATTTACCTGTTTCTTATCTTGATTCTGTGCTTCTACAGTTACTTTTCTACCTTGTTCTTGCTGTCCTTCGGCACTTGCTATGTTGGTTGATACGTGCTCCTTGTTTTGCTCTTTTTGCACCTTGTTATGTTCTTTTGTCTCCCTCTGACTAATTCTCGAGGTCTATGTTCTTGATTTTGTTATTCTTTTCTTCCGTTCATGTTTGTTTTGTTGGTCTTGTTCTTCCTTCTTTCTTTTTCTCCTCCCTCCTGGTTCTGCTGCGGTTACGACTTCTTTCGTGTGGTTGCCATGTACAAGTGCAGCTGTGTCTCCTGCGTCAGCTCGATCCTGTAACTTCAGCGTCGTCTCTTCTGGTAAGCTCACTCTGCAAACAATTCCTGAAATTCTCTAAGTTGTTCGAGAGAATCAATCAGGGCCGTTGTTTGTTGCACCACTGTGTTCTTGATTCTTTCATCTAATTCCTCCTCCTGTTTGCTGCATTGGTGTCCAGCCCTGGTCGTTATTGCGGGTATCTATTTTGTTTCGTCGAGTACTTGTTTCAACATTTCTTCTATCCTTCTAAATATTTCATATGATCCTGTGCTGGTTCCTGTGACTGGTTCCTTGCTTCCACTTGTGCGGACATGTGCTTCGTCCTGGCGCTTGGTTGGAGGTGGTAGTAGCTTGGTCGTCTGCTGGTGCTCCTGTTGTTGTGCTGGTATCATCTGTATTAAATACGAAGGTGTTGCTGTGCTGGCATAGAAGATCCTCTCTGTTGTTCCTTTCCATGTCTACATTGTTTTGGCAGAATGGAATTGGTTAGACTAGAAACCGTTTTTATAAGGGATAATGCATGTATATTCAATAGGGTTATTCCTTTATCTTGCCAAATTCATAGTCATCTGGTCGTGCTTTTCCGTCCTTTGTCATGTCTGCTCTAGCTATTTTCTTTAGGTCACTCTCTTTTAGGTGGTTTGCTCGCGGTAATGATGTCTTGTCCATTGTCTTGGCAATCTTGTGCATTTGTTTTGTGTCGGTCGGCAGCAGCAGGCAGTCGAGGTACATTATTACTGGTCCCTGTGCCAAACCATTGAGATGCTTTTTGTTCTTTTCTTCCTGAGGCAACAATCTGTGCTTCTGCCATATCTTGGCTCCTTCCCTAATACTTTCGATGATTACCTGGCAGAAATCCATCTTTGCCATTTCTGGATAGTCCAAGTCCATGACCATAATGGCTTGTCGGGCGAAGGTAGGGGAGGTTGTTCCACAGACAACGTTGTGGAAAAAAATAAGGAAAAATATTTTAACTGATTTCCTGTTTGATTGTTCGTCATCTTCTTTCACCAATTTTTCTAGTTCTTTAAACAGATCCTCGCGATGGAATCCATTTTCTTGAGGCCAAGTTCTGTGACCAGTTCGCTCATTGTATCGGTGGAAATCTGTGGCCTTGGTGCTGTCTTTTGCGTACAGTTTGGGTATCCAAACACCTTGTGGATGCCTTCCTTTGTTATTTTGATTTCTTTCTGCTCATCACCTTCATCGAACTTTATTTTCATGGTTTCTGTGTCCAGGTTGTCGTAGATGTGTGCTGCAAGCGGTTTGCAGATGGACCGCTTTATTTGGCATTCCTCTATGCTTCCAAATCCGGCGCTCCTAACATCTCGCCGGTGACGTTCTTCAAGTAATTTCCATGCTCTATTGACATTAACAAATGTTGCTTCTGCCTTGATTTCGCATTTGTCCTTATTTGGTGTTGCCTCCTGTTCATCATCCGTTGGTGCTGCCAATTCTTTCCACTTGTCTTTCTCCTCTTTGTGCGCTTCTGTCTTGGTGTTACCTGTTGATAAAAAAGAGGGTTTTGTTATAGAGGCTGGTTTGGTTTTCATGGGTGGAAGGCGGTAGCAAAAATCTATAGAGAAAATGTGTTTTACATCATCGTTGCTGTCCTCTGCGGCGCCACCGTTGTCCCCTGCGGCGCCATCGCCCTCTGTACGAATGACATGATCATCATGTATTGTGCCATCGTCGTCGTCGGCAGCATCATGCTTTGACTCTTTGCTGGCATCATCCTCGTCTTCTTCCAGCCGTTGTCTTTTGTTTTTCTTCTTGTCTTTATTTAGATCATTGTCGACGCGTGGAACTGCTGGCAGGAGTATCATTAGAGGACTTGGCCGCTGCTGCTGCAAGGTAGCACCGTCGCTGATGAGTTGAGTTTTGTCCTTTCTGTTTTGTCTTTCTGCTCTAGGAGGAATGACAGTCTTGGTTTCTGATTGCTCCTCTTTTCTGCTGCTAGTCACTTGCTTTTTGTTGCCCTCCCTGCTGGAAGCTAGTGCTGGAACTTTCTCGGGTGCTTCGCTATCCATGTTCTGTTTCGTTCTTTTTTCTGACGGGTCAGGAGAGATGACTAGTTTTTCTGGATATGCACTATTAAGTTCAGACAAAATCGTTTCAATATATCCTCCTTCATCACCTGCACGATGATTATGTAACAAATGGATTACGAAGTAACATCGAAATAAATGGGATATAGTTTTAAAACTATGTCTTCCACGACTGCACAAAAAGAATCTGAAGCTTAATCTACATAGATTCATAAGATAGCCCTTTTCTTTCATTTCTTGACCTAAAAAGGTGATCAATCCATTGTTTTCTTGTTATATCAAGTCTTCCCACTAACTGTTGGTTTGGCCAATCAGTGATACAAATTAGGGTCAGGTGTGAGCAGTATGTGTGGTGTCAAGTCCATATCAGTGAGGGGAAGTCTTTTTTTATAGGGAAAAATACACTACAAATGATATTCTATAAATTGGAGCAATAACTGTAAGGTTTAGAGGGTAAGATAAAATGCTCTCGGATGAATAATAATACACATAGTGTGTGAAAAAATTTCATCGAAGTGTAAATTCCCAGGATTGTGTGGACGTAATTTGTTAACTTACTGCTGCTGCTACATAGTTTTTGTTATATGGATTGTGTGAGCCTTTTCCAGTACCTTGCTGCACGGCAGGGTGTTCCGCAGGTACCCTATTTTCCTTATTACCAGTCCTTGCTGCATAAAAATGCCCAGGCGTTAGTAGCAGTAGAAGCATAATTGAATTTCACAGCAAAAAGAGGAGATGCATCCCGTGGACAAAAAAACGGCATTGTCAGAGAGGCACAGGTTGTTTCACGCTATAAGCACACAACTAGTTCTATTATTGGAGCACGGATGTTAATACGAGAGAGGCACGTAATTTGAAACAGGTGCAATCAACGGATATATAGAATCTCCTGTAAATACCAGGTTTTGAATTTAAGGATGCTCTCATGGTTTGAATCTAGAGCGGTGTCCTAGATAGTTCTGGCATGCACAGTACGTTTTAGGCAAATTTCTTGCGAGCAGATTTCTGTGACAGGTAAGGGTAGCATCCTATTGCACGCGTGCCTACCTTATTTCAACTTTGCTAGAAAAGTCTAGACAGACTTTTTGGAAACACGGTTTTGTGTGGCGGTTAGGGTTCATGTCGTCAAAAAGGGGGAAATCGCTTTGATCGACCTAAGGTAATGGAATGTAATGGATTAATATTTTTTTAGCTTCGATTGCTTGTGAGGGATTCTTTGCATCCATCGGCTTGTTTTTGTCCTTGCTCTCTGTTGGTACCTCCGCCGCGAGCACGGGTCGTCGCCGTCAGTCACCGCCGCCTCCAGGAGAGGTTTTTGATGCTTTCGCGGGCACTGACCGACTGCCTGTATCTCGAAGTGGATGGCGGCCGGTGGGTGAGGCGAACGCGATTTGGATTTTTGGTTGCTCTGCTGGATTGGACAATGAGGGCAGAAGGAGAGACGAGGGTGTTCAAGAGAGGGGAACTGGTGAAGTGTTCGAGATTTTTGGTGCGAAAGCAAAAAAGCAAGAAAGTAGTCGAGGGAGAGAGGGAAATGGTCGAACCGTCTCGAATCTTTGACCGCCCGTCTTGACATCAAGATTGGTGTAACTTTCTTTGGGCTTTGATGGGCTTGTTTTTTTCCTTGCTTGCTCAACTGCCGGAGCATTTTTTTATTTTAGTGTGGTGACATCCACGGTGGCATGGTTTGGTGTTACCCAGAGTCACGTTCGTGCCTGCGTGTGTTACAGACATTTTCTATGACATTCCATGGTGAGGCGCATGGAAGTGAGGCCACCAGTGCTCATCCGCCTATGGAACAAGGCGAAGCGTCTCGAATCTTAGACCGTCCGTTTGGACATCAAGATTTTGTTGCAACTTTCTGTGTACTTCGATGAGCTTGTTTTTTGCTTGCCTTCTTAACTCTTAGTCTGTGGGATGTTAGCATTTTTTGATTTTAGTGTTGTTGTGTGATCCACAGGGGCATGGTTTGGCGTTACTCAGAGTGTGGCGTATGCTTTTGGTATTTCCAAATGATTCTGCTCACTCGTTCTGTTGAAGAGGAATGGACGTAAATGCGGCGGAGGCAAGTCTTCTTATTAGCCAGAGTCACGTTTGTCCATGCGTGTGTTACGTGCATTTTCTCTGGCGAGTTACTGTGAGGTGCGTGGAAGTGTAGCCGAGTTGGCATTGTGTTACTAATGCAACAGGCACATTCCTGACGCTGTGTATGTAAACGTTTTCCTTGTCAACTCATTCCTTTGTTGTGGAGAGTCACGGTGTTGCGTTCCAGGGAGGCACTGTTTGATATTAGGGGGAGTCAAGTTCGTGCCTGCGTGTGTTACGGACGTTTTCACTAAGGTGTCACCTGGAGACGCGTGCAAGTTAATTCCTGTATTTTGTGTTTGAAATGATTCCGTTGAGACTATTATTTGGAAATGGTATAATATAGAGTCACGCTCGTCTGTGTTTGTGTTCAGAATAATTCCGTCTAGTTGATCAGATGGAGAGGCACGGGCGTTAATCGCACAAAGGCACAGTTTGGTTTGAAGTCATCATGGTGAACACCCACTTTTTACTCTGCGAGGCACGGAATGGCCTATTCGAGAGACGCTGGTGTGGTCTATTCTTCGCACGGTCATGGGTCCCAGGAAGGCACGGCATGGTATTCTGTATTTGTGTTTGAAATGATTCCGTTGACTCATTCAGAAGAAGAGGCACGGACATGAATGCCATGAGGGCATGGTTGGGTCTGTCGGAGCGTCACGTTTCGTACGTTTATTATGGAAACAGAGTGGAATGGGTTTAGATGTTAATGCTAAAAGTTTACTTTGCGAGTGGCAGTCGAGGTGTTTAAAAGCATAAGCTCCTTGTTTTTAAAAGCCACGGCTTTGTGCTGAGTTGCGTGGCGCTTCTTTTATTAGAAGCACGGGCGTGAAGTGAATACATCCACGGTTCTGTACCAGGTAGCGACGTGACTTGTGCACTGACGATGGCGTGGATGTTCGTGGCAGTGTTAAGGGTCACAGGCACGGGCGTGAAGTGCTAAAAGGCATTCTACCGTACAATATAGAGTCACGCTCCCTTGTGTTTGTGTTCCGAATAATTCCGTCGACTCGATCAGACGGAGAGGTACAGGCGTTCAACCCACAAAGGCATTGTCAGGGTTCGTTCCTTGCTTGTTAGGCGCACGGACGCGTGGATGTAGAAGGCACGTTTTTCAAGGAAAGAACGCACATCACGATGCCACGTTTTTCAAGGAAAACACGGACCTGAAGTCCGTATAGCCATGGTTCTGTACTAAGTAGCGTCATGAACGAGTCACCTGGAGTAAGATTTTGATATAAATATCATTTCAAAACAAAAATTGTCAATGGATAATGCTATGAATTCGACAGTAAGTTCTCTGGAATACAGACAGACGTACACAGTAAGTTAACTGTGTTTGAGATGTTTTCTGTTGAATATATACAGACCATTGGAAAGAAGTTGAGTAGTTGTGGTGTGGACAAACGCACGGGGAGACGAAATGATAGTACTTGTGTTTCCCAGGTGTGCAGAGTTCGAGGTATTTAAGAGAGATTGGCAGAATTCGAGGCGGCGGTTACTCCGTTTGACCATCTGACTGGTGTGCGTATGTTATAAAAAGCTACCTACGCGTCGAACACCCCACGTCCACAATTCTCCAGAGACAGGCACCTCTTTGTTGCTGGTAGCTCCTTGCTTGCGCCATTGCCGGTAAGAGGGGTTCTGGGTGTTCAAGCAACCAGGCAGCAAGGACAAAAGCCGCAGAAAGAAGGGAGAGGTGCCGCCGCTACGCTGTAGCGGCAGTAGGAATATCCTGCCCCGTTGCCCAGGTGTCGAACGATCTCTCGCATAGATGCGATTCCTCCCACAAGCGCATTCGCCATGGAGACGATCTCGGCAAGATGGCAGTACAGAATTCCTTAGCCAACAACGACTTGCTCGATGAGCTAATTAAGCAGCAGCAGTTCATCGCTCGCTTGGAGAAGTTGCTGCAGCAGAGCAATGCGTCTGTGGAGAAGTTGCTACGTCTTGAGCTTGCATTGGTTTTCCCCGAAGAGGAAGGGATGATGCAGCAGAGTAGCGTAAGTATTTCCCTCAGTTTTTGAGAACCAAGGTATCAATCCAGTAGGAGGCCACGCGCAAGTCCCTCGTACCTACACAAGCAAACAACTCCTCGCAACCAACGCGAATAGGGGTTGTCAATCCCTTCACGGTCACTTACGAGAGTGAGATCTGATAGAGATAATAGATAATATTTTTTGGTATTTTTGGTATAAAGATGCAAAGTAAAATAAAAGGCAAAATAAAAAGCAAAGCAATAATAAAGCGTAGGAAGATTAATATGATGAAAATAGACCCGGGGGCCATAGGTTTCACTAGTGGCTTCTCTCAAGAGCATAAGTATTTTACGGTGGGTGAACGAATTACTATTGAGCAATTGACAGAATTGAGCATAGTTATGAGAATATCTAGGTATGATCATGTATATAGGCATCACGTCCGAGACAAGTAGACCGACTCCTGCCTGCATCTACACTACTAGGAAAAGGGCTATAGATGGAATGGCCACTAATGGCGCACCAGACATGTGGTGCGCCATTGCTATATAGCAATGGCGCACCATGTGCTGGTGCGCCATTAGTGTGAAAGACACTAATGGCGCACCAGACCAGACAAACGGTGCGCCATTAGTAACAATTTTTTATTTTTATTTTGCCAGACATACTAATGGCGCACCAGGACATGGTGCGCCATTACTAGTAACTAGTAATGGCGCACCAGCAACATAGTGCGCCACTAAAATATTTTTTTATTTTTTACTTTTTTGCAAAACTACTAATGGCGGCTAGTAATGGCGCACTGCTCCCCGTGCGCCATTAGTGTTTTTTGCAAAACTAATAATGGCGCACCACCAGCAGGTGCGCCATTAGTAACCAGGGTTACTAATGGCGCATTGTGTGGTGGGGCGCCATTAGTAACGTGGGACGAGCTAGATATTTTGGACAGCCACACCTACCCACTCACTTTCCCCACTTCATTCTCTCCTCCCTCCTCCAAGCTTGTCTCGGCTGCCTCCTTCTCCTCACCTCATTTGCACCATAAATTCATCCAAATTACGTGGTTAAAGCCCCTTTTTTTGATAGGTAAGTAAGGGGGAAGCTATCTTTATGTTGTTCTCCCTCCAACAACGTGCACATGCACTTTTTATGTCCTAGCTAGATCTATGTATGTTTGTGGTGTTGCATATGTTTGTGGTGTTGCATATATGTTTGTGTTTGCAGGTACCGGTATTTGAAATGCGATAGTTGCCAATATTTTGCCGAATGTTGATTCATTTCCGTTTCGGCGAGAATTTTGGCACTATGCATTCTTTTTGGTCCTATTTTTAGGGAAAGTCATGCCAAATTTTTTCTTGGTTCTAAAATATCGTTTTGCTCTACCCCGCAGGTGACCATGGTCCGCACGATGACCGAAGGCATCGTGAATAGGTTTTTGAGCTCTGCGAAGGCCGAGATGCTTGAAAAGAACGAGACGGAGATAAGATGTCCGTGTCGAAGATGCAAGCTGAAGAGCCTTATTGCGGACCCGGATTTCGGGCAGGTGCGGGACCACCTGCTCTTGCGTGGTTTCATGGACGGCTATCGGTGGCAAGGTGATGAAGATGACTATGAAGTCGTCCATGGGGGTCGGGCAAGAAATGAGGATGGGCAGCAAGACAACCACCGCGGCTCGGGCGGGCGAGAAGACGAAGAATCTCCAGGACATGATCACGACGGTGATGCTGTACACAGTCATCATGTAGAAGATGCCGGACATGATGATGAGGAAGATGCGGGAGCAGACGAAGGGCATGATCATGAAGATGAAGATGCCGGCGGAGCAGACGACGATGGACCATCGATGGGCTGGGTGCAGGACCCTCATATTCAAGAGCTGCTTCTCAAGCAGACGGATAACGCAAGAGCTGCCGCCCGAGAGAAAGCCAAGATGGATCAACTGGAGATAGACGCGGTTACTCCATTGTATGAAGGATGCAGGCCCGTGGATACCCGCCTGAAAGTAACGCTCATGGCTCTGGAGATGAAGGTAAAGCACAAAATGACCGACGCATGCTTCGACGAGAACATGTCATTCTGGCACGAACGTCTTCCCAAGGGGAACAAGTGCCCGACCAGTTTCGACAAGTAATAGTAGTAGCTACTACTATTACTCCACTCATCGACCGCTATCCAGCACGCATCTAGAGTATTAAGTTAAAAACAGAGTAACGCCTTAAGCAAGATGACATGATGTAGAGGAATAAATTCATGCAATATGATAAATACCCCATCTTGTTATCCTCGATGGCAACAATACAATACGTGCCTTGCAACCCTTTCTGTCACTGGGTAAGGACACCGCAAGATTGAACCCAAAGCTAAACACTTCTCCCATTGCAAGAACTACCAATAGTTGGCCAAACAGAACTGATAATTCGAAGAGACTTGCAAAGATAACTCAATCATACATAAAAGAATTCAGAGAAGATTCAAATATTGTTCATAGATAAACTTGATCATAAACCCACAATTCATCGGTCTCATCAAACACACCGCAAAAAGAAGATTACATCGAATAGATCTCCACGAGAGAGGGGGAGAACATTGTATTGAGATCCAAAAAGTGAGAAGAAGCCATCTAGCTACTAGCTCTGGACCCGAAGGTCTGAAGTAAACTACTCACACTTCATCAGAGGGGCAATGGTGATGATGTAGAAGCCCTCCGTGGTGGAATCCCCTTCCGGCGGAGCTCCGGAACAGGCCCCAAGATGGGATCTCGTGGATACAGAAAGTTGCGGCGGTGGAATTAGGTTTTTGGCTCCGTATCTGATCTGACGGAGGTACGTGGGTATATATAGGAGGAAGAAGTACGTCGGTGGAGCAACAGGGGGCCCACGAGGCAGGGGGGGCACGCCTGGGGGGAGGGAGGGCGCGCCCCCACCCTCGTGACCGCCTCTTTTGTTCCTTGGACGAGGTTCCAAGTCTCCTGGATCACGTTCGGTGAGAAAATCACGTTTCCGAATGTTTTATTCCGTTTGGACTCCGTTTCTTCGAAACACTGAAATAGGCAAAAAATAGCAATTCTGGGCTGGGCCTCCGGTTAATAGGTTAGTCCCAAAAATAATATAAAAGTGGAAAATAAAGCCCAATATAGTCCAAAACAGTAGATAATATAGCATGGAGCAATCAAAAAATTATAGATACGTTTGAGACGTATCAGAAGTCCACTGGTCTCATAGTTCGATCTGTGTGTGAGAATGAGAAGCTTCTCAACGAGCTCGACCAGAAGGATCGGGAGGTCGCCCGCTTGAAGAATCTATATGAGGAGAGCCATGCGTTGGTGCAGAAGCTGTCGGGCGAAGTGGGGCAGCTTATGGATGAGAAGGCTGAGGTCCTCGTCAAGTACAAGAGCCTGGTGGAGGATTCCTTTGCTGCTGTGGAGGAAAGTCATGAGGCGATGAAGAAGAAGATTGAAGATGTGCTCGCCCACCAGTCGATCAAGAACGTTGCTGGAGTGTAGGCAGAGAGCTTGTAGCGTGTTTTTTCGTTGCGTTGGGGCATGTGGTCTTTTGTACTGCCATGAATCTGTAAGGCATTTATGCGTTGCATTGTTGTCGTGTTGTTTCGTTTCTTGGTACATATAGATGAGTAGGCTAGGGTCATGGATGTCGCGTGTTAGCAGTAGGAGCACGGTTGTGCTTCCACCAGAGGCACTTCGTTCGCCCACGGGGAGCACGTTTTTGCAAAACGTGCGTAGTTTTGGTTTAGTAGGGTCATGATTTGTACTCTTAAACTAGTGGACATTCATGGCTCTCTGTGTTGCAATATTTCGGGTCAGAGGCATGGGCGTGAAGCCCACAAAGGCATGGTGTGGAATTACAGAGAATCACGGTTCTGTGTTAAGTGGCGCCATGACTTGCGTACTCATGACGGAGTGTACGTTTCGGGCGATAGGCACGGTTGTGAAACTCACAAAGGCATGGTCCGGGTTTTATATACAGTCACACTCGCCTGGTTTCTGTTCTGAATGCTTTCGTCGACTCAAACAGAAGGAGAGGCACTGCCGGTGAGCCCGCAAAGGCATAGCTTTGCATTTCGCACAGTTACGTTCGTTTTTTAATTGGGGTAACCCAACGGAATGGGTTGAGATGCGAACACTCAATGTTGACTCTGTGACGCACCGAATGGCCTATGTGAGAAATGATGTTTTTAAAAGGTTATTTCCTTGTTTTTAAAAGCACAGGCACACTTCTTTCTTGTTGTTACGTATAAAGGCGTGGACTCGATCAGATGGAGAGGCTCGGGCATGGTGTGGTATTATATAGAGTCACGCTCGTCTGTGTTTGTGTTCCGAATAATTCTGTCGACTCGATCAGATGGAGAGGCACGGGCGTCAAACCCACAAAGGCAGAGTTTGGCATTACCCACAGTCACGTTCGTTTCTTTAATTGCGAAAACCCAGCGGAAAGGGGTCAGATATGAACACTCACTGTTTACTCGGTAAGGCACGGAATGGCTTGTTCGAGAGACGCTGCTGTGGTATAATCTTTGCACGGTCGCCGGTTCCAGAAAGCCACGGCGTTGTATTATGAAGAGTCACGTTATTATTTTCAAGGGCAGGCACAACCGTGCAGCCCAGAGAGCCATGGTGTAGAGTCTCATTCGTTCGTTTATTACGGAAACCCAAGCTTAATTCCTCCTCGTCCTCGAGTAGGTAAATGATAAAAAGAGAATTTTTGATGCGGAGTGCTACTTGGCATAATTTCAATGTAACTCGTCTTAATTGTGGTATGAATATTCAGATCCGAAAGATTCAAGACAAAAGTTCATATTGACATAAGAAATAATAATACTTCAAGCATACTAATAAAAGCAATCATGTCTTCTCAAAATAACATGGCAAAAGAAAGTTCATCCCTACAAAATCATATAGTTAGGCTATGCTTCATTTTCGTCACACAAAGATGTTCCCACATTCTACACCCCCGATGACAAGCCAAGCAATTGTTTCATACTTAAATAATCTCAAACTTTTTCAACCTTCACGCAATACATGAGCGTGAGCCATGGATATAGCACTATGGGTGGAATAGAATATGATGATGGGGATTGTGTGGAGAAGACAAAAAAGGAGAAAGTCTCACATTGACGAGGATAATCAATGGGCTATGGAGATGCCCATCAATTAATGTCAACATGAGGAGTAGGGATTGCCATGCAACGGATGCACTAGAGCTATAAATGAATGAAAGCTCAACAAAATAAAACTAGTGGGTTTCATCCAACTTGCTTGCTCACGAAGACCTAGGGCATTTGAGGAAGCCCATCGTAGGAATATACAAGCCAAGTTCTATAATGAAAAATTCCCACTAGTATGAAAAAAACAACCTATGAGACTTACTATATGAAAAACATGGTGCTACTTTGAAGCACAACATATGAGACTCACTACATGAAGAACACGGTGCTACTTTGAAGCACAATATATGAGACTCACTACATGAAGAACACGGTGCTACTTTGAAGCACAAGTGTGGAAAAAGAGATAGTAACATTGCCCCCTTTTTATTTTTATTTTTATTTTTTTAGGCCTCTTTTTTTTTCTTTTGGCCTTTCTCTCTTTTTTTTATTGGGGACAATGCTCTAATAATGATGACCATCACACTTTCATTGATTACAACATATGAATTACAACTCGAAACTAGAACAAGATATGACTCTATATGAATGCCTCCGGCGGTGTACCGGGATAGTGCGATGAATCAAGAGTGACATGTATGAAAATTATGCATGGTGGCTTTGCCACAAATACGATGTCAACTACATGATCATGAAATGGCAATATGACAAAAGTAAAGTATGTCATGATGATGATGAATGGAACGGTGGAAAGTTACATGGCAATATATCTCGGAATGGCTATGGAAATGCCATAATAGGTAGGTATGGTGGCTGTTTTGAGGAAGATATAAGGAGGTTTATGTGTGATAGAGTGTATCGTATCACGGGGTTTGGATGCACCGGCGAAGTTTGCACCAACTCTCAAGGTGAGAAAGGGCAATGCACGGTACCGAAGAGGCTAGCAATGGTGGAATGGTAAAAGTGCGTATAATCCATGGACTCAACATTAGTCAAAAAGAACTCATATACTTATTGCAAAAATTTAGAAGTCATCAAAAATCAAGTACTACGCGCATGCTCCTAGGGGGATATATTGGTAGGAAAAGACCATCGCTCGTCCCCGACCGCCACTCATAAGGATGCACAAGCCAGGTACACTTCATGTTTCAAATTTGTTACACAACTTTAACCATATGTGCATGCTACGGGACTTGCTAACTTCAACACAAGCATTCTTTAAATTCATGATCACCCAACTCGCATGACTTTAATATCACTACCTCCACATCTCAAAACAATTATCAAGCATCAAACTTTTCTTAGTATTCAACGCACTCAAAAGAAAGCTTTACAAATCTTGAATACCAAGCATATTATTATTATTAACAAATTACCATGCAATTTAAGACTTCTCAAAATAATCTAAGTGAAGCATGAGAGATCAAAGGTTTCTTTAAAACAAATCCACCACCGTGCTCTAAAAGATATAAGTGAAGCACTAGAGCAAAATTATAAAGCTCAAAAGATATAAGTGAAGCACATAGAGTATTCTAACAAATTCCAATTCATGTGTGGCTCTCTCAAAAGGTGTGTACAGCAAGGATGATTGTGGTAAACTAAAAATCAAAGACTCAAATAATACAAGACGCTCCAAGCAAAACACATATCATGTGGTGAATAAAAATATAGCTCCAAGTAAAGTTACCGATGGAAGTGGACGAAAGAGGGGATGCCTTCCGGGGCATCCCCAAGCTTTGAATTTTTGGTGTCCTTGGATTATCTTGGGGGTGCCATGGGCATCCCCAAGCTTAGGCTCTTGCCACTCCCTGTTCCATAATCCATCAAAAGAATTTCACCAAAAACTTGAAAACTTCACAACAAAAAACTCAACAGAAATCTCATGAGCTCCGTAAGCGAAAGAAAACAAAAGACCACTTCAAGGTACTGTAATGAACTCATTATTTATTTATATTTGTGTTAAACCTACTGTATTCCAACTTCTCTATGGATTATAAAATATTTTATTAACCATAGATTCATCAAAATAAGCAAACAACACACGCAAAACAGAATCTGTCAAAAATAGAACAGTCTGTAGTAATCTGTAACTAACGCAAACTTCTCGAACTCCAAAAAATCATCCAAAATAGGAAGACCTAGTAAATTTGTTTATTGATCAGCAGCAATTGGAATAATTATTTTATCACGTTCTGGTAACTTTTAACAATTGTTTTCGTGAACAGAAAGTTTCTGGAAATTACAGCAAGATCAAATAACTATCATCCAAGAAGATCCTATAGGTTTAACTTGGCACAAACATTAATTAAAAGATAAAACCACATCTAAAGAAAAGGTAGATGATAAATTTATTACTAAACAGAAACAAAAACAAAAAACACAAATAAAATTGGGTTGCCTCCCAACAAGCGCTATCGTTTAACGCCCCTAGCTAGGCATAAAAGCAAAGATAGATCTAGGTATTGCCATCTTTGGTAGGCAATCCATAGGTAGCTCTCATAATAGATTCATAAGGTAATTTAACTTTCTTTCTTGGAAATTGTTCCATGCCTTTCCTTAATGGAAATTGGAATCTAATATTCCCTTCCTTCATATCAATAATTGCACTAATCGTTCTAAGGAAAGGTCTACCAAGAATAATAGGACACGAAAGATTGCAATCTATGTCAAGAACGATAAAATCTACGGGCACCAAATTTCTTTTTGCAACAATGAGAACATCACTGATCCTTCCTATTGGTTTTTTAATGGTGGAATCCGCAAGGTGCAAATTTAAAGAGCAATCATCAAGATCATAGAAATCTATAATATCACATAAAGTTTTTCGAATCGTGGAAACACTAACACCCAAACCACACAAAGCAAAACACTCAAAATCTTTGACTCTAATCTTTATAGTAGGTTCCCACTCATCATAAAGTTTTCTAGGTATAGAAACTTCCAAATTAAGTTTTTCATCATAAGATTGCATCAAGGCATCAACTATATGTTTGGTAAAAGCTTTATTTTGACTATAAGCATGAGGAGAATTAACCACATATTGCAACAAGGAAATACAACTTTCTAAAGAGCAATTATCATAATCAAATTCCTTGAAATCTGCAATAGTAAATTTATTATCTAGAGTTTCAGTTTCTTCAATCTCACTTTTACCAATTTTAGCATCAAGATCTATAAACTCCGAATTTTTAGAACGCCTTCTAGGCAAAGGTAACTCATGTTCAATCTCATCATTATCAAGATTCATATTGCAAAACAAGGATTTAATGGGAGACACATCAATAACTTTTAGATCTTCATCTTGATTTTCATGAAAATTGGAAGAACACGCTTTAATAAAGGCATCTTTCATAGCACGCATCCTAGCGGTTCTTTCCTTGCACTCATCAATGGAAATTCTCATGGTTTTGAGAGACTCATTGATATCATGCTTAGGAGGAATAGATCTAAGCTTTAAAGAATCAACATCAAGAGAAATTCTATCAACGTTCCTAGCCAATTCATCAACTTTAAGTAATTTCTCTTCAAGCAAAGCATTAAAATTCTTTTGTGAATTCATAAACTCTTTAACACTAGTCTCAAATTCAGAGGGCATCTTATTAAAATTTCCATAAGAGTTGTTGTAGGAATTTCCATAATTATTAGAAGGATTACTAGGATAAGGCCTAGGATTAAAATTCCCTCTATACGCGTTGTTACCAAAATTATTCCTACCAACAAAATTCACATCCATATATTCATTATCATTCTCAATCAAAGTAGACAAAGGCATATCATTAGGATCAGAAGAAACACTCTTAGTAGCAAATAATTTCATAAGTTCATCCATCTTTCCACTCAAAACATTAATTTCTTCTATCGCATGCACTTTTTTACTAGTAGATCTTTCAGTGTGCCATTGAGAATAATTAACCGTAATATTATCAAGAAGCTTTGTAGCACCTCCTAATGTGATTTCCATAAAAGTACCTCCCGCGGCCGAATCTAAAAGATTTCTAGAAACAAAATTCAATCCAGCATAAATTTTTTGTATAATCATCCACAAATTTAAACCATGAGTAGGGCAATTACGTATCATTAGTTTCATTCTCTCCCAAGCTTGTGCAACATGTTCATGATCAAGTTGCTTAAAATTCATTATATCGTTCCTAAGGGAGATGATTTTAGCGGGAGGAAAATACTTAGAGATAAAAGCATCTTTGCACTTGTTCCAAGAATCAATACTATTTTTGGGCAAAGACGAAAACCAAGCTTTAGCACGATCTCTAAGCGAAAAAGGAAATAGCTTCAATTTAACAACATCATTGTCAACATATTTCTTCTTTTGCATATCACATAAATCTACGAAGCTATTTAAATGAGTAGCCGCATCTTCACTAGGAAGGCCGGCGAATTGATCTTTCATAACGAGATTCAATAAAGCAGCATTGATTTCACAAGATTCAGTATTGGCAAGGGGAGCAATCGGAGTGCTAAGGAAATCATTATTGTTGGTATTTGTAAAGTCACACAATTTGGTATTATCTTGTGCCATGGCAACAACTAATCCAACACACAAGCAAACAGAAAAAAGACAAACGGAAAAAGGCAAACGGAAAAAGAGAGAGGAGAAGATTGGGAAAGAGAGGGCAAATAAAACGGCAAGGGTGAAGTGGGGGAGAGGAAAACGAGAGGCAAATGACAAATAATGTAATGCGAGAGATGAGGGATTGTGATGGGTACTTGGTATGTTGACTTTTGCGTAGACTCCCCGGCAACGGCGCCAGAAATCCTTCTTGCTACGTCTTGAGCTTGCGTTGGTTTTCCCGAAGAAGAAGGGATGATGCAGCAGAGTAGCGTAAGTATTTCCCTCGGTTTTTGAGAACCAAGGTATCAATCCAGTAGGAGGCCACGCGCAAGTCCCTCGTACCTACACAAGCAAACAACTCCTCGCAACCAACGCGAATAGGGGTTGTCAATCCCTTCACGGTCACTTACGAGAGTGAGATCTGATAGAGATAATAGATAATATATTTTTGGTATTTTTGGTATAAAGATGCAAAGTAAAATAAAAGGCAAAATAAAAAGCAAAGCAATAATAAAGCGTAGGAAGATTAATATGATGAAAATAGACCCGGGGGCCATAGGTTTCACTAGTGGCTTCTCTCAAGAGCATAAGTATTTTACGGTGGGTGAACGAATTACTATTGAGCAATTGACAGAATTGAGCATAGTTATGAGAATATCTAGGTATGATCATGTATATAGGCATCACGTCCGAGACAAGTAGACCGACTCCTGCCTGCATCTACTACTATTACTCCACTCATCGACCGCTATCCAGCATGCATCTAGAGTATTAAGTTAAAAACAGAGTAACGCCTTAAGCAAGATGACATGATGTAGAGGAATAAATTCATGCAATATGATAAATACCCCATCTTGTTATCCTCGATGGCAACAATACAATACGTGCCTTGCAACCCTTTCTGTCACTGGGTAAGGACACCGCAAGATTGAACCCAAAGCTAAACACTTCTCCCATTGCAAGAACTACCAATCTAGTTCGCCAAACAAAACTGATAATTCGAAGAAACTTGCAAAGATAACTCAATCATACATAAAAGAATTCAGAGAAGATTCAAATATTGTTCATAGATAAACTTGATCATAAACCCACAATTCATCGGTCTCAACAAACACACCACAAAAAGAAGATTACATCGAATAGATCTCCACGAGAGAGGGGGAGAACATTGTATTGAGATCCAAAAAGAGAGAAGAAGCCATCTAGCTACTAGCTATGGACCCAAAGGTCTGAAGTAAAATACTCACACTTCAACAGAGGGGCAATGGTGATGATGTAGAAGCCATCCGTGGTGGAATCCCCTTCCGGCGGAGCTCCGGAACAGGCCCCAAGATGGGATCTCGTGGATACAGAAAGTTGCGGCGGTGGAATTAAGTTTTTGGCTCCCTATCTAATCTGACGGAGGTACGTGGGTATATATAGGAGGAAGAAGTACGTCGTGGAGCAACAGGGGGCCCACGAGGCAAGGGGCGCGCCCTGGGGGGAGGGCGCGCCCCCCACCCTCGTGACCACCTCTTTTGTTCCTTGGACGAGGGTCCAAGTCTCCTGGATCACGTTCGGTGAGAAAATCACATTTCCGAAGGTTTTATTCCGTTTGGACTCCGTTTGATATTCCGTTTCTTCGAAACACTGAAATAGGCAAAAAACAACAATTCTGGGCTGGGCCTCCGGTTAATAGGTTAGTCCCAAAAATATTATAAAAGTGGAAAATAAAGCCCAATATAGTCCAAAACAGTAGATAATATAGCATGGAGCAATCAAAAATTATGGATACGTTGGAGACGTATCAGAAGTCCACTGGTCTCATAGTTCGATCTGTGTGTGAGAATGAGAAGCTTCTCAACGAGCTTGACCAGAAGGATCGGGAGGCCGCCCGCTTGAAGAATCTATATGAGGAGAGCCATGCGTTGGTGCAAAAGCAGTCGGGCGAAGTGGGGCAGCTTATGGATGAGAAGGCTGAGGTCCTCGTCAAGTACAAGAGCCTGGTGGAGGATTCCTTTGCTGCTGTGGAGGAAAGTCATGAGGCGACGAAGAAGAAGATTGAAGATGTGCTCGCCCACCAGTCGATCAAGAACGTTGCTGGAGTGTAGGCAGAGAGCTTGTAGCGTGTTTTTTCGTTGCGTTGGGGCATGTGGCCTTTTGTACTGCCATGAATCTATAAGGCATTTATGCGTTGCATTGTCGTCGTGTTGTTTCGTTTGTTGGTACATATAGATGAGTAGGCTAGGGTCATGGATGTCGCATGTTAGCAGTAGGAGCACGGTTGTGCTTCCACCAGAAGCACTTTGTTCGCCCACGGGGAGCACGTTTTTGCGAACCGTGCGTAGTTTTGGTTCAGTAGGGTCATGATTTGTACTCTTAAACTAGTGGACATTTGTGGCTCTCTGTGTTGCAATATTTCGGGTCAGAGGCATGGGCGTGAAGCCCACAAAGGCATGGTGTGGAATTACAGAGAATCACGGTTCTGTGTTAAGTGGCGCCATGACTTGCGTACTCATGACGGAGTGTACGTTTCGGGTGATAGGCACGGTTGTGAAACTCACAAAGGCATGGTCCGGGTTTTATATATAGTCACACTCCCCTGGTTTATGTTCTGAATGCTTCCGTCGACTCAAACAGAAGGAGAGGCACTGCCGGTGAGCCCGCAAAGGCATAGCTTTGCATTATGCACAGTTACGTTTGTTTTTTAATTGGGGTAACCCAGCGGAATGGGTTGAGATGCGAACACTCAATGTTGACTCTGTGACGCACCGAATGGCCTATGTGAGAAATGCTGTTTTTAAAAGGTTATTTCCTTGTTTTTAAAAGCACAGGCACGCTGCTTTCTTGTTGTTACGTATAAAGGCGTGGACTCGATCAGATGGAGAGGCTCGGGCATGGTGTGGTATTATATAGTGTCACGCTCGTCTGTGTTTGTGTTCCGAATAATTTTGTCGACTCGATCAGATGGAGAGGCACGGGCGTCAAACCCACAAAGGCAGAGTTTGGCATTACCCACAGTCACGTTCGTTTCTTTAATTGCGAAAACCCAGCGGAAAGGGGTCAGATATGAACACTCACTGTTTACTCGGTGAGGCACGGAATGGCTTGTTCGAGAGACGCTGCTGTGGTATAATCTTTGCAAGGTCGTCGGTTCCAGAAAGCCACGGCGTTGTATTGTGAAGAGTCACGTTATTATTTGCAAGGGCAGGCACAACCGTGCAGCCCAGAGAGCCATGGTGCAGAGTCTCATTCGTTCGTTTATTACGGAAACCCAACGGATCGACTGGCGTCTCCTCGTATTCGGGTGTGAACACCACGTGGCGCCGCTCCGGAAACCCAATGGTCCGACGGGCGTCTCCTCCAGTGGCACCGCTCTGGCTCGTCTTCCGAGGCCAAGCTCCGGCTTTTTAAGGCGGACGAACGGAGTCTCGAAACCCTAGCCACATCTTTCTGCTCCCTTTGTCCGCCGCCAGGTCTTCCATTTCTCTTGCTCCGGTCTATCCTACGACCATCTCCTCCATGGCTGGGCAGAAGAAGACTTCCCCGGACCGCCATGCCCTGTCACGGGAGGAGATCCCGGCCTGCGAGGGTTCCTCATCTGTAAGTTCACCCTGTTTCTGGTTTTCCTTCATTTGTTTTTTCTTTGTTTCTCCTACTTGATTTAGTTTGTGAAACATGAATCATTGTGGTTAGCTGATTCCTAATTTGATGCGGGTGTGTCTTGCTGATACTGATTTACGGTCAATAGGAGCTAGGGTTAGGCTGCGTCATGGTCTTCAATAGAAGTGCCCTACTGTAGAATTGGGGAGCAGTTGTGGCTCGAGAAAGAAGAATGGAATTGTGAGCGGGGCGGCGACGGCAAGTGCTAAGAGGTCCCCTAGCGATGGGGAGGCCTTGCGGGCTGGCTTCGCTTCAAGCCAGCTAACTCGTCTTGGAGGCAAACAAACTGTTAGCTCCCTGTTAACTACTCTTAATAACCTGCTCCATCAGATGAATGCCTTGGTTTCAATTCCAAAGGTTGAAAACACTTACGAGCAGCTGATGGAGATCAACTACGGGTGGCAGAAGCTCTTCGAGAAAACAAGATCAGATTTGGAGAAGGCGAACGCCACTATCGTAGAAATTATGGCTGAGAAGGAAAATCTCCTTAAGGAACACGTGCGGTTGTTGGAGGAATCGGTGGCAGCTGTTAAGCAACGTGGCGAGTCTTTGAAGGAGCTGATTGATGAACTGCGCGAGGAGTAAACCAGCAAGAAGTTCGGTGGTTAATAAGTATACAGCAGCGTGCCTGGCTGTTGTGTGCATCTGATGTTGTTAAGCAGTCGGCTGGAGTTTCTTATTTTGTCTTGTGAAATTTCGTTGTCAGTTACTTTGTTAAGAAGATATATTTTGGTTTCCAGTATCTTTGTTATTAGGCTTTGTTACTTATGTAGAACGGGACCTGAAGTCTCTGCACCCACGGTTCTGGACCAAGTATGACATGTACGTTCGTGGTTTTTCTGTGTTGCAGTGTTTCGGGTCACAGGCACGGGCTTGCAAAGTCATGGTGTGGTTTTATATAGAGTCACGTTCGCCTGTGTTTGTGTTCAAAATGATTGCGTTGACTCGTTCAAAAAAAGACGCGCGGATTCGAAATGATTGCATTGACTTGATCAGAAAAAGAGGCACGGTCGTGAATCCCATGGGCGCATGGTTTGGTCTTTCGTGGGGTTACGTTCGTACATTTATTATGGAAACAAAGGAGAATGGGCTTAGATGTTAACGCTAACTGTTTACTTTGTGAGGGATGGGATGGCGATTTGAGAGTCGCGTGTTTTTAAAAGCCACGGTTCTGTACTGAGTTGTGTCTCGCCTTATTTATTAGAGGCACAAGTGAATACTGCCACGGTTCTGTATGAGGTAGCAATGTGACTTGTGCACTGACGATGGCGTGGACGCCATGTTCATATTTACACCGACAAAGGCACCGTCAGGTTCGTTCTTTAACTGGGGAGACCCAGCGGAATTGGTTCAGATGTGAAGACAAACTGTTTACTCTGTGAGGCACTGAATGGCCTATTCGAGATCAAAATGATTCTGTTGACTCGCAGAGCACGGACCTGAATGCCGTGGGAGCATGGTTTGCAGAGTCACGTTCGTATGTTTATTGTGGAAACAAAGCATAATGGATTTAGATCTTAACGCTAACTGTTTACTTTGTGTGGGACGGGATGGCCGATTCGAGAGTCATGTTGTTTAAAAGCGTAAGTTCCTTGTTTTTAAAAGCCACAGTTCTATACTGAGTTACGTCGCGCTTCATTTATTAGAGGCACGGACGTCAAGTGACTACAGCCACGGTTCTGTACCAGGTAGCAATATGACTTGTGCACTGACGATGGCGTGGACGTTCATGGCGGTGCTAAGGGTCACAGGCACGGGCGTGAAGCGCTAAAAGGCATGGTTGCCGTATAATATAGAGTCACGCTCCCATGTGTTTGTGTTCCGAATGATTACGTCGACTCGATCAGACGGAGAGGCACGGGCGTTCAGCCCACAAAGGCACCGTCAGCTTCGTTCTTTGCTTGTTAGGCGCACAGACGCGTGGATGTAGAAGGCACGTTTTCAAGCAAAGAACGCACATCACGATGCCATGTTTTTCAAGCAAAACACGGACCTGAAGTCCGTATAGCCACGGTTCTTTACTAAGTAGCGTCATGACTTGTACTCATAAACACGTGGACTTTCATGCCTCTCGGCAATATTTCGGGTTACAGGCACTGGCGTGCGTCCCACAAAGGCATGGTGTTGTTTTATACAGAGTCAGACTCGCCTGTGTTTCTGTTTCGAATGCTTCTGTCGACTCGTTCAGACGGAGAGGCACGGCCGGTCAGCCCACAGAGGCATAGGGTTGCATTAGGCACAGCCAGAGTCTCATTACCATGGGTGTATGCTTTTGGTATTTCCAAATGATTGCACTCACTCATTCTCTTGGAGAGGAATGGATGTGAATCCGGCAGAGGCAAGTCTTCTTATTAGCCAGAGTCACGTTCGTTTCTTTAGTTGGGGTAAACCCAACGGAATGGGTTCAGATCCGAACACTCACTGTTGAAGCTGTTTTTAAAAGCTTCTTTCCTTGTTTTCAAAAGCACAGTCACGGTTCTTTGTTGTTGTTACGTGTAGTACTCGATAAAGGCATTGACTCGATCTGTTGGAGAGGCATAGGCATGGTGTGGTGTTATATAGAGTCACGCTTGTCTGTGATTGTGTTCAGAATAATTCCGTCAACTCGACCAGATGGAGAGGCACTGGCGTTATTTTGTTTGTTGGTACATGTAGATGAGTATTCAGTAGGAGCACGGTTGTGCTTCCACCAGAGGCACTTCGTTCGCCCACGGGGAGCACGTTTTTGCGAACCGTGCGTAGTTTTGGTTCAAATGATTCCGCTTACTCGTTCACTTGGATACGCACGGATGTCGAGTCTATTGAGGCACGTTAGGCATGCAGTCGCGTCGATGTAGAAGGCACGTTTTTGAAGCAAAGAACGCACGTCACGGTGCCAAAACATGAAGGTGAAAGCATGGCCGATTAGAGAGACAGGAATATGAAAAACACGGAACTGAAGTCCATGTAGTCTCGGTTCTGTAGTAAGTTGGGTCTTGATTTGTACTCTTAAACTCGTGGACTTTCGTGGCTCTCTGTGTTGCAATATTTCGGGTCAAAGGCACGGGCATGAAGCCCACAAAGGCATGGTGTGGAATTACAAAGAATCATGGTTCTGTGTTAAGTGGCGCCATGACTTGCGTACTCATGATGGAGTGTACGTTTCGGGCGATAGGCACGGTTGTGAAACTTACAAAGGCATGGTCCGGGTTTTATATAGAGTCACACTCGCCTGGTTTCTGTTCTGAATGCTTCCGTCGACTCAAACAGAAGGAGAGGCACTGCCGGTGAGCCCGCAAAGGCGTAGCTTTGCATTACGCACAGTTACGTTCGTTTCTTTAATTGGGGTAACCCAGCGCAATGGGTTGAGATGCGAACACTCAATGTTGACTCTGTGACGCATCGAATGGCCTAGTGAGAAACGCTTGTTTCTTGATGTTACGTATATTACTCGATAAAGGCATGGACTCGATCAGATGGAGAGGCACTGGCATGGTGTGGTATTATATAGAGTCACGCTCGTCTGTGTTTGTGTTCCGAATAATTCTGTCGACTCGATCAGATGGAGAGGCACGGCCGTCAATCCCACAATGGCACAGTTTGGCATTACCCACAGTCACGTTCGTTTCTTTAATTGCGAAAACCCAGCGGAAAGGGGTCGTATAATCTTTGCACGGTCGTCGGTTCCAGGAAGCCATGGCATTGTATTGTGAAGAGTCACGTTATTATTTGCAAGGGCAGGCACAATCGTGCATCCCAGAGAGCCATGGTGCAGAGTCACATTGGTTCATTTATTGCGGAAACCCAACGGATCGACTGGCGTCTCCTCATATTCTGGTGTGAACGCCACGTGGCGCCGCTCCGGAAACCCAATGGTCCAACGGGCGTCTCCTCCGGTGGCGCCACTCTGGCTCGTCGTCCGAGGCCAGGCTCCGGCTATTTAAGGTGGACGAACAGAGTCTCAAAACCCTAGCCACATCCTTCTCCTCCCTTTGTCCGCTGCCAGGTCTTCCATTTCTCTTGCTCCTCTCTATCCTTTGACCATCTCCGCCATGGCTGAGCAGAAGAAGACTTCTCCGGACCGCCATGCCCTGTCACGGGAGGAGATCCCGGCCGGCCAGGGTTCCTCGTCTGTAAGTTCACCCTGTTTCTGGTTTTCCTTCATTTGTTTTTTCTTTGTTTCTCCTCCTTGATTTAGTTTGTGAAACATGAATTATTGTGGTTAGCTGATTCCTAATTTGATGCGGGTGTGTCTTGCTGATACTGATTTACAGTCAGTTGGTGCTACTATCATTAACCTGGTCAATGGGATGAATGCCTTGGTTTCAATTGCAAAGGTTGACAGAACGTATAAGGAGTTGCTGGAGGTCACCTACGAATATAAGCAGTTCTACCAGGAAATAAGAGAAGATTTGGATAAGGCCAATGCCAGGATCGTAGAAATTACGGCTGTGAGGAGCAATCTCCTTGGAGAGCACACCCGGTCGTTGGAGGAATCGACGTCAGCTGTGAAGCGACTTGAAGAGGATATGAAGGCGCTGAAGGAGGAGATTGATGAACTGCACCGGGAGAAAACCAACAAGAAGGTCGGTGGGGACTAGATATACAGCAGCGTCCCTGGCTGTTGTGTGCGTCTGGTGTTGTTAAGCAGTGGAGTGGAGTTTCTTACCTTGTCTTGTGAAATTTCTGTGTCAGCTACATTGTTAACAAAATGTATTTTGGTTTCGAGTATCATTGTAATTAGGCGCCGTTCGTGAAGTCTCTGCAGCCACGGTTGTTAACCTAGTATTGTAATGACTTTCGTACTGATGTAGGCATGTACGTTCGTGGCTTTTGTGTGTTGCGGTGTTTCGGGTCACGGACACTGGCTTGCATCCAACAAATTCATGTTGTGGTTTTACATAGAGTCACGTTCGCCTCTACTTGTGTTCGAAATGATTCTGTTGACTCGTTCAGAAAAATAGGCACGCACGCAGGTGAATCCCATGGGGGCATGGTTTCGTGTTTCGCATAGTCACGTTCGTACGTTTATCATGGAAACAAAGCAGAATGGGTTTAGATGTTAACGCTAGCTGTTTACTTTGTGAGTGGCCGATTCGAGAGTCGAGTTGTTTAAAAGCGTAAGTTCCTTGTTTTTAAAAGCCACGGTTCTATACTGAGTTGCATCGTGCTTCTTTTATTAGAAGCACGGGGGTAAAGTGAATACAGCCACGGTTCTGTACCAGGCAGCGACATGAGTCACGCTCCCCTGTGTTTTTGTTTCGAGTGCTTCCGTCGACTCGATCAGAAGGAGAGGCACGGCCGGTGAGCCCACAAGGCATAGCATTGCATTACGCACAATCACGTTCGTTTTTTTAACCCAGCGGAATGGGTTGAGACGCCAACACTTACTGTTGAATCTATGAGGCATCGAATGGCCTATGTGAGAGACGCTATTTTTAAAAGCTTGTTTCCTTGTTTTCAAAAGCACAGTCACGCTCCTTTCTTTATGTTTCGTATATTACTCGATAGAGGCGTGGACTCGATTAGATGGGAGAGGCACGGGCATGGTGTGGTATTATATAGAGTCACACTCGTTTGTGTTTGTGTTCCGAATAATTCCGTTGACTCAATCGGATGGAAACCCAGCGGAAAGGCACCGTTTGGTCTTACCCACAGTCACATTCATTTCTTTAATTGCGGAAACCCAGCGGAAAGGGTTCAGATGTGAACACTCACTGTTTACTTGGTGAGGCACGGAATGGCTTGTTCGAGAGAAGCTGCTGTGGTGTATTCTTTGCACGGTTGTGGGTCCCAGGAAGTGACGGCGTGGTATTGTGAAGAGTCACGTTATGTTGTTTTCGTGTTCGAAATGATTCCGTTGAACCGTTCGCAACGGCAGGCACATCCGTGCAGCGCGGAGAGGCATGGTTATGCTTTACCAAGAGTCACATTCGTGTGTTTATGGCGGAAACCCAATGGTTCGACGGGCGTCTCTTCGTATTTGGGAGTGAACGCCACGTGGCGCCGCTCCAGAAACCTAATGGTCCGACGGGCGTTTCCTCCGGTGACGCTGCTCTGGCATGTCGCCCGAGGCCAGGCTCCGGCTATTTAAGGTGGACGGACGGAGTCTCGAAACCCTAGCCACATTCTTCTCCTCTCTTCGTCCGTCGCCAGGCCTTCCATTCCTCTTGCTCATCTCTATTCACTGACCATCTCCGCCATGGATGGGCAGAAGGAGACTATTCCGGACTGCCGTGCCCTGTCACCGGAGGAGATCTCGGCTCGCGAGGGTTCCTTGTCTGTAAGTTCACCCTGTTTCTGCTTCTCCTTCATTCGCTGCTTTCATTTAGTTTGTGAAACGTGATTTATTGTGGCCAGCTGACTCCTAATTTGATGCGGGTGTGTCTTGCTGATACTGATTTACAGTCAATTGGAGGTAGGGTTAGTCTGCGTCATGGTCTTGAACAGAAGTCCCCTGCTGTAGAATTGGGGAGCAGCTGTGGCTCGAGAGAGAAGGTAGTGGTGAGCGGGGCGGCGACGGCAAGTGCTGTGAGGTCCTTGTTAGTTATTCTCAATAACCTGGTTGATGAAATGAATGCTTTGGTTTCAATTCCAAAGGCTGACAAAACGTACGAGCAGCTGCTGGAGATCACCTACGTGTGGAGGAAGCTTTGCCTGGAAACAACGGAAGATTTGGAGAAGGCGAATGCCAGGATCGTAGAAATTACGGCTGAGACGAGAAATCTCCTTGAAGAGCACATCCGGTCATTGCAGGAATCGGCCGCAGCTGTGAAGCGACATGACGAGAATATGGATGCGCTGAAGAAGAGATTGATGAGCTACGCCGGGAGCAAACCAGCAACAAGGTCGGTGGCGACTAGGTATACAGCAGCGTCCCTGGCTGTTGTGTGCGTCTGGTGTTGTTAAGTAGTGGAGTGGAGTTTCTTACCTTGTCTTGTGAAATTTCGCTGTCAGCTACCTTGTTAAGAAAATGTATTTTGGTTTCGAGTATCATTGTAATTAGGCGCCATTACTTATGATGCACGGGACATGAAGTGTCTGCATCCACAGTTGTGAACCTAGTATTGTAATGACTTGTGTACTGATGAAGGCGTGTACGTTTGTGGCTTTTTTGTGTTGCAGTGTTTCGGGTCACAGACACTGGCTTGCATCCCACAGATTCATGGTGTGGTTTTATATAGAGTCACGTTCGCCTGTATTTGTGTTCGAAATGATTCCGTTGACTCGTTGAGAAAAATAGGCACACACGTGAATCGCATGGGGGCATGGTTTCGTCTTTCCCATAGTCACGTTCGTACGTTTATCATGGAAAGAAAGTAGAATAGGTTTAGATGTTAACGCTAGCTGTTTACTTTGTGAGTGGCCGATTCGAGAGTCGAGTTGTTTAAAAGCGTAAGTTCCTTGTTTTTTAAAAGCCACGGTTCTGTACTGAGTTACGTCACGCTTCTTTTATTAGAAGCACGGCCGTGAAGTGAATATAGCCACGGACGATGACTTGTGCACTGACGATGCCGTGGACGTTCGTGGCAGTGTTAAGGGTCACAGGCATGGGCGTGAAGCATTAAAAGGCATGCTCCCGCATAATATAGAGTCACATTCCCGTGTGTTTGAGTTCTGAATGATTTCGTCGACTCGATCAGATAGAGAGGCACGGGCGTTCAGCGCACAAAGGCACCGTCAGGTGCTTTCTTTAATTGGGGAGACCGAACGGAATTGGTTCAGATGTGAACACCCACTGTTTACTCTGTGAGGCACGGAATGTCCTATTCGAGAGACGCTGGTGTGGTATATTCTTCGCACGGTCCGGGGTCCCAGGAAGGCACGGCGTGGTATTGTGTAGAGTGATGTTAGTTTGTCTTGGTGTTCCAGATGGCCTGGTTTTATATAGAGTCACGTTCGCCTGTATTTGTGTTTGAAATGATTCCGTTGATTCGTTCAGAAGAAGAGGCACGGACATGAATGCCATGAGGGCATGGTTGGGTTTGTCGGAGAGTCACGTTTCGTGAGTTTATTGTTGGAACAAAGCGGAGTGGGTCCCAGGAAGGCACGGCGTGGCATTGTGTAGAATGACGCTAGTTTGTCTTGGTGTTCCAAATGATTCTGTTGAATCGTTCGCACTGAAAGGCACAACCATGAAGCCAGGATAGGCACGGTTATGTGTTACACAGTGTCACATTCGTGTGTTGATTGTAGAAACCCCACCGTTCGACGGGCGTCGTGTGAACGCCGGGTGGACGCCGCTCCGGAAACCCAAGGGTCCGACGGGCGTTTCCTCCGGTGACGCCACTCTGGAGGAGGTGGAGGTATTTAATAGAGTGAACGCCACATGTCGACATTGCGGAATCCGAAAGGATCGACGGCCGTCTCATCCGTCGGCGAAGTGAACGCTGCGTGTCACCGTTCCGGCTCCTCGCCCGAGGTCAAGGAGCAGTTATTTAAGCCGAGCGGCATCCGCCACCACTAGACATCATCCTGCTTGTCCCTCTTTCGCTGGCAATCCTAGGAAATCATCCATCTTCCTCTTTTCGTTTGTGACGTTCCCCGCATGGTTCGGCTCAAGATAACTACTTACGCGATGCTTACTCCCGAGCGCCGCTTTTAGTTGCAGGAGGACATCCGTTCGAGGCGCGCCGCTCGGGTCGCAGCGGGCATGTCTCCGGACTCGCCGGGGCCGGAGGAGAATGGGGAGGTGGAGGAAGTGGAGGGGGATGCGTCGGAGCTCATGCAGGGAGTTGATCCAGTGGGGGGAGATGTCATGGAGGAAGAGGAGGTGGGTGATCCAGTGGGGGGAGATGTGATGGAGGAAGAGGAGGGGGGTGTCGAGGATGACGACGACGACGAGGAAGGCATGGACAAGGACGACGAGGAAGGCATGGACGAGGATGACGAGGACGACGATGAGGGTTATGACGAGGATGACGAGGACGACGAGGAGGCTGGTGACGAGGAAGACGAGGACGACGAGGAGTGGGGTGACGAGGAAGACGAGGCGGAGTTCTATCTCGGTGAGTCGGCCTTGATGGCGGAGCAGACCGCTATCCTGGAGTCCATCCAAGATGAGGCGTATGTGGAGTCCAACCGGCGCTTCCTGCGGGAAGAACAGGCGAAGACCGATGTGCTTTTCGACGAGCTGGATGCAGAGCAGGAGGCGGAGGCCAACGACATCGATGTCGGAATGGAGATAGTGGACATCTCCGACGACGGGGAGTAGTGTAGTTTTGTTGGTAGATGTTTGCTTTTCCATGGTTTTTATGCTTTCCATATTTTGTATGCCTGTAAAGGCTGAACAATGTCAAGCAATCATCGATGTCAGAATGGAGATAGTTTGGTTTTGCATGTCAAGCAATCGTGTTTTGTTCTTAAGTAGTAGTACTACCCCGTCCCAAAATAAATGTGTCAACTTTTCCGTAACTTCATACCAGGCAGTACAATTCACATTGTACTGGTTAGTACAAGGTTGAGCCAATTAATTTGTGACGGAAGGTGTATGTTTTATTACAAATTGCAGTTTCCAGTACCATATTTGGGTCGAAAGGCGTATGTTCACACTGTATTGTTTTTAATAGATTGCAGTTTCAAGTACAAAATAAACGTCTCAACTGGGGCACATATTTGATTCTAGAGATTTCAGTGTGGTTAGATTTGAATATGGTTTCAACATGGTTAGATTCTAGAGAGGCATTCAACAACATGCGCAAAAAAGTCACAGATGTGCTTTTGAGAAGCACCGTCTTGCATGGTTTTGCCGCAAGATGGGATTCGACATTTATCCAGGACATTCCGGGTCTTATAAGTGTAGAAAGAATTGGTTTTCAGTTATATGTTGTGTGGCAGAGGCACGGTTATTACTTTTGTGAGAGGCATGAATGTGCCGACGGAACGGGCACGGTCACGTATGAAATAGGTGCAAGGTGGTCCCTAATGTCTCCTTAATGTATCATGTATACACTTGACTGTTACAAGCACGATCATCGTTCTTGTCGAGGCACGGAGGTGAAGGATGGAGCCTTTGCCTCTGTGATAGTCACGTCCCATATTCAGAACCGATA
This sequence comes from Aegilops tauschii subsp. strangulata, assembly GCF_002575655.3. Classification (NCBI taxonomy): domain Eukaryota; kingdom Viridiplantae; phylum Streptophyta; class Magnoliopsida; order Poales; family Poaceae; genus Aegilops; species Aegilops tauschii. The sequence goes on along the minus strand of NC_053036.3, from coordinate 630,194,874 downwards.
CGTCGGAAGGTGACCTCTGCGTTTTCGATGACGTCACGTTTAGTGCCACTTGGGTGGATGTAATGCTCGGTTTGCTGATGTTTTTGTTGTTAGCAACTTTCTTAACATGTTACGCACGACAGAGGTACGGTTTTACCCGACGTAGAGGCACGCACGTAACGAACTGGAGGCATGGACGTGATTCTAAGGGAGGTACGGGCGCAAAAGGATCGTGATGCAAGGACGTGAAGGTGTGCCTCTACTTTAAAGAAGCTTTCACTCACACGTTTTCATTGCGGGGGGCATGGACAATGAGCCCCATGTGTTTTCGAAGGCATTAGGCCTCATTAATGAACTTATCAGATAGAAGGTGAATCTTTTGGTTGACGTCTAGAATGTTGCGTAAAACAACGTGAAGCCAAGTTACGCACGGTCCCCTTGGTATCAGAAGCACATAGGCACATAAGTGCCTATGTGGAGCACTGGAAATAAACTTGTGCAAAAGACATGTAAACTGCAAGCAATCTAAAAGGTCAACTGCGACACAAGCAAACCTAAATTTATAACAAGCAAACGACAGTCTTGACAGAAAGCAAATCTAATGAGAAATCGAGAATGGCGTGAGCAATGTTCTAGATACTTTTGTTGGCAGGGACCACCTGCTTCAGTAGTCGTAGTCGCCACAGGACCTAGCGCGCTTCCTGGTCTGCTCCTTGTCGAGTTTTGCCCGGCGAAGCCCTTCTTGGATGATGGTGAGGCGGCTCCATATCTCGTACGCAGCATAAGCGTCCTTTGCCGCGTACTCGATGTGCCTCATGGACAGGGGCATGCGCGCCCAGCGCTGGTGCTCTGCGTTGGTGAGCTCTACGTCGTGGACAAGGATGACTGAGCCGTCCCCAAGGGAGTCCAGAGGCTTGGTAGCTGTAGGCACCCTCCATTCTTTCTGGATGTCGACGAAGTGGGCGATCTGCAATCCGACGCGGCCGAGCATCTCTATGTCGCCGTCGATGGAGAAGCCAACAAACGTGTACCTAGGGTCGGCGAGGAAGTTGTCGAACTTGGTGCAGTTCTTGTCGGCCGCGCTCAGTTGGAAGAGTAGCACCGGATGATCTTTGCCGACGGAGAGCTGGACGAGGGCGGGTTTCTGATCTTCGCCATGGTCGTTGGTGTACTTCACATCAACTCCGACGATCTTGTGGTGCTCGAACTGGAGGTGTCGCTCGTACTGCTCAATGGTTGTCGCCGCCTTGTGCAAGTCGTTGGTGTGGATCACGTGCAACTTGGAGTTGCGGTGGACCTGCACCTCCTTGAATTCCCTGGTGAATCCCATGGCCTAGAGCAGTTGGTCCTCCTGCAACCTGGTATTTCGTGGGGAATGATGAGTCGGAGCGCAATGGCGATTTCTGTTGTTTGTGTGTGAGAAGGCCGCGGCGAAAGTCTAAATTTAAAGGCGAGGAAGCTGCAAAGGAGTGCACGATCTCACTGTCGATGCGGTTGTGCACATCATGGGTTTTTGATCGTGGTTTTTCTTTATAAAAAATAAAAATAAAATCAGCAGTTATGTTTTTAACAAGCGTTGTATCTCCAGCAAGTCGTGGAGATGATCGTTGTCTTGCGTAGTTTGCTGTCAAATGTTAAATTTTACAATTTATCTAGTGAGGCATGCAGGGGCAGTATGTAGAGGCACAAGTCTGTGACCAAGAGAAGCATGCTTGAAGTGGCTGGTTTAACTCTCAGACACACGGGCGTGGTACATTCACTGGGAGTGGCAATTGTTTTCTTGATACATTCGCTGGGAGGAGCAGTGCTGTGTTTCTTCAGAGGCACTGTTGTGTGTCCGTGTTGCAACTGACGCTACCAGATGGACAGAAAGAACGACAAGCAACGAGAGGCGTGGACATGCAGCTGCAAGAAGCACTCATACAATGAGAGGCGCAACAAGAGGCACAGATACAATGCTACGTGAGGCACGGTGATGAAGCTACGTGATTCCACGGACGTCAATTCGTGCTATGGTGCTACGTGAGGCACGGGCATGAACAAATAGCCGTGCACTCAACTACATGCGCAAAAAGCCACAGATGTGTTTCTGAGAAGCACCGGCCTCCGTGGTTTTACCGCAAGGTGGGATTCGACATTTATCCAGGGCATCCCGGGTTTTACAAGTGTAGGAAGAATCTTTTTCACTTATATGTTCTGTGGCAGAGGCACGGCTATTACTTGTGTGACGAAGGAATGTACGTCAAATGTACGTGACGTGAGGATTGACAACAGGCGTACGTTACTGTTTTTCCGGAATGTTTTTCAATTAAATGTGAGAGGCATGAATGTGTCGACGGAACAGGCACGGTCATGTCTGAAATAGTTGCAAGGTCGTCCCTAAGGTGTCCTATACGCTTCACAGTTACAAGCACGGTCGTCGTACTTGTCGAGGCACGGAGGTGTAGGATGGAGCCTATGCCTCTGCGGTAGTCACCTCCCATATTAAGAAGGAAGGAAATCTTCATAGGGCTGATACGTCGGAAGCTGGCCGTAAGGCACGGACGTGATTCTATGGGAGGTACGGACGCGAAGGATCGTGATGCTAGCACGTCACTACAAGGATTCTGGTCTATTGCAACAAAAATTATTACTACAACTATATTTTGTTGCAATAAAATGCTATATTACCACAAAATTCCAGTTCGTGGTAATAGGATCTACATATTGCCACAATTTCGTTTCATCGCGCTAAGTACTCGTTTTGTTGCAATAGAAGCCATGTATTGCCACAAGCTGCATCGTTGTTGTAATATGGTAGTGATATTGCGACAGTCCTGTCCCGTTGCGTGAATTGGTCATCTTGTTGCAATAACGGCTAGGTATTGCATCAAAGTACATAGATACTATTGCAACACCTCTGACATGTGGTGCTAGTCACAGATAATATTGCAACAAAGCATGTATTGGTTGTAATAGGGTGACTTTTTGCCTCACCTTCGTTGCGTTGCAATAACTATTACATATTGCGACAAATTGAGCATCCATGGTAATACGTACAGCATAATGCAACAATCCTCTAGTGTTGCCAAAAAGGAGCAGAATATTGCAACGATATTCTCTACCGTGCTCCCAATTTTTTCCTTTATTTATTATACTTTTTTGCAGGATCCGATTAAAGGGGCGTACTAGTTTACAGAGGTATTAACACATTAGGTACCACAACTTGCACCTAAGTTGCATTTTAGTCACATATCTTGCAAAGTGGACATCGGTGGTACCACAACTTGGAGGAATGCTCGCTTACGCGCGTGCAAAGCGTTGCACACTTGTGGACGCCCTTCACTTTAGGGTTTCTTGCACCGCCAGGGTCTCCTCCACTCACCCTACTGATCTCCTCTGGTAGCAAGGTCGTGCTCGGCACCCGAAAGACGGCAAGCTCAGTGCCCTTCTCACAAAGGTGAGTCGTGAGAACTGAGCACCACACATTCTCTTCCTAATTTTTCTGTATCTTGCTGGATGTGATGTATTTATGTGTGCTGTTACTAAAAAAGGAGATTCAATATAAAATTATGTGTTAAGTACAGAAATTGTGCAAGGCTGCATACTAGCTATTTTTAAACACTCCCAGGCTTCATTTGAACAGCTCTTCAGCCACCAATTGAGCAGCATAACAGCTGTATCCCAGACTAATTTTCAGCAAGAATTCATCACCAGATCAACAACACTACATCAAGATATATACAAGGACATATGACAGAAGATTTTAGTAGGATATAACAAACCATCTCAGCGAGATATATAACAAATGTTTCAAAATGGTAGCACATAAGTTTCAGCAGCTATACTTGTATAGATTGTTCACAGAAAAGACCATAAGTTCAAGGCAAAGTAGTGAAAATGGCAACAACACTAAAAGACCATAAGTTCATAGCAACAGTGTGTACATAGCATCACTGTCAAAAGGAAAATAGCAACAACACTAAAAGAACAACAACTACTCTTCTCTTCTCTTCATCACCAAATTGTTAGTGTTGGGCACTAGCTCTTGTTCCCATTTGCCACAACATATGACACTATGCAGGCATGCCTTGTTTCAACCTGTTTCATATCAGATTAAACTTTAGGAGAGATATTTCTCGCAGGTAACCATCATAACAGTTCAGGAACTTATACTCATGGCTTAAACATGTGAAAAGCACCTTACCAAGAGATTAAAAACTATACAAAGAACCCTTGGTCATCATCCAATTCTTCTTGTCCCAAAGGAGCAACATGGCCATCATTTACATAAGCCTCATCATCATCCGTATCATCATCAGATTCGAATTGGACATCTTCAAACTCAATAGGTTTTATATTTTCTATGACTGAAACATCAATGCTGGATCCTTCGTCATCATTCCTGCACCAACTAGTGATCTCTTCAGGTACTGTAATTTTTGGCACTATAATTTCTGCATCGACAACATCCAGTACATCTGCCTCACCACCTTCATCGGCTTCAACAGCTTCATCAAGGCCTACACTATTTAAAACAGAAGGAGCAAACAAATTGCGTGGATTCATTTTAATAACAGATGCCCAATCAGGGTTCTTCACATCTCTCACATAGAAAACCTGTTGAGCTTGGAGGCCTAGAATGTAAGGGTCTCCCTGGAATTGGTGTAGAGTAGTGTCAAGGTCAATAATTCCATATTTGTCCTTCTTATACCCCTTACTCTCAGTTCTGTTGGCAGGAGGCACATCAAACCAGTCACACTGGAATAGAACAACCTCCTTATCAGGAGGAAAGTCAAGAAATATGATTTTCTTGATCACCCCGTAATAATCAATATTGCCTGTGTTTGCATCGCCCTTGACTATGACGCCACTATTCTGGGTACTCAAGTCCTGCTCTATATAGGAATTCCGAAAGAAATATCCATTCAGAACTGTACGATTGTATACCCGAGCTAGGTGATCAGGTCCTTTAGCTAGTGCATAAATAAGATTGCTGACCTTCCCATCATTGTGGAGTTCTGTGACCTGTTTCATGGAACAGAATATGTGTGAGTGTATTGTACAACATTGGTACGTTATTACAAGGAACATTAGTGAAAATGCAAAAGAAAATTACCCGTCTCTCAAACCAACCAACAAACTCTTCCTTGTGCTGCTTTTTAGGATTAGGAGAATTGT